>NC_045614.1:61928833-63210084 GCF_009829155.1 Mustela erminea | reverse complement strand
TTTCATTCTTGGTATTAGGTAAAATTTTTAAACATGGACAAAACTCAGGGTTCAGAAGGGTTTAGGGAAATGACAACTATTGATGGGAGTTGGAATTAACAGTCTTTCCGGAAGACTGTTTTGCAGTGTATATCAAATGAAATGTGAGTATATTCTATCCAGCAACATTTTTGAAAAGGAATTTGCCATGAATAATCTCACAAATGCAAAATCAACACAGTGTTATCTGTAGCAGCAAAAACAAACAGGCAAATGAAAAACACCTGGAAACAAATCAATAGGGGACAGGGAAGTAATTATGTTGGTTACATTCACTAGAATAACTTTTAAGGTTACGAAACTTAGGACAGGACATTGACATAGAAAAGAATTAGGGGGTACTATTAGTTATAAAAAGCAAGTCTCAAAAGAGCATGTACAGTGTAGTCTCTTCTATGTTAATACATGCTTCTATATGTGAATGTAGACAAAGAAAATCATTTGGAAGTATGGTCACCAAATTTCTTTTTTTTTTTTTTAAAGGTTTATTTATTTATTTGAGAGAGAACACACAAGTACATGAGTGGGTGGTGGGGCAGAAGGAGAGGGAGAGAGAATCTCAGGTCGACTTGCCACTGAGCGCAGATTTCCCCACTTGGGGCTCAATCCCATTACCCTGAGATTATGACCTGAACCAAAATCAAGAGCTGGACATTTAATGGACTGAGCCACCTAGGTTCCCTGGCCACCAGATTTCTAATAGCAGTTACCTATGGGTAGTAGAGTGTTGGATAATAGTTATTTTCTTTTTGCTCTTCTGTATTGTTTAAAATGTTTGCATGAACATGCATCATTTCTACAAAAATAGCAAAACTTTCTAAAGAGCTTGGCAGTCACAAGATGAGAGGGTGGTTGGGGAGGGGAGTGTCAAAGCATTTTTCTTGCCTGATGGAGAACAGCCAGGAAGGAAGGAAAGCTTGAAGCTATAAGAAAGAAGGGACAGTCAGTTGAGTAAAATCCCTTAGAAAGACAGGAGGGCCTGGATTCCGACACAGAAGTTAGCCTTAAAGGAGCAGGACGACATTCCTTCCCCGAAGGGAGGAAAAGAGGACTGGAGATAAGAAGAAGGTCAGAGCCAAAGAGAAGGAAGATGAGAATGTTCGCAAATCGCTGCCGATTTCTTAGTGAAATCGGAGGTAAGACCATTTGCCAAGAGTGGGAAATGAAAGTGAACCAGGGGTCTTCAAGCAGGTGGTTCTCTCATAAAGTTGGCTTTCCGAGAGGGATGTGGATATGTGGGCAGCTGAGCTGACCAGAGGCTTACTGAAACTTTTGAAAGGGCGCAGTGCTTTCTCTAGCAGAATGCACAGCTGGTATCAGGTTTTAGGATGGAGCAGCAGGCTTAGCAGAGCTTCAGAGGATGACAAAATTCAGGGTACTGATGAGGACAACTTAAATATTTGGCCTTGGAATTCAGGATGCTCGGGAGGAAAGTGAATTAGAGAGAATGCTAAGGACTGGATATTGAGTTGGAATATGGACATTCAAGAAGCCAGAGGATGAGTGTTCATGGTCAAATTGGGGTTTCAGACTTGGAAATGTTACAGGGGACACAGGGTTGGCTAGCTGGCCATGGAATATCAGGAATGGTTGTAGAAGTTGGGAAGGTCAGGATTGTGATGCTGGGAGTTTCAGTGGTCTTCCTCATAGGAGCACTTTCCAGGGTGGTGATGGGAACTCTGGAGAAGAAGGTCTTGAGGCAGGTACTGAGAGATTGGTTTCAAGGATAGAAAGAAGGCTGACCCCTCAGAGAAGGTTTGATGAAGACAGCTGGGGGAGCCCTGGTCTGGAGTCACTGCAAGAGAGAAAGGAGTTTACTGACTTGCCCTCCTAAGACCCAGAACGCTAGGATCCAGGAAGTCTGTCCTTGAGGCTGATGGGCAAAGCCAGGTTTGCAATGCAGGAGACTAGTAGGAGGAATTGTCCAGAAAAAAAGAAATGCTCCGTTGAAGCCTCTAAGCAAAGGGATAAGGGGGCAGGGACAAAGGGGTGCAGATGAGTGGGCAAACAATACGAGAAAGGGGGTTCTAAAGAGAAACAGGCTGGCGAGAGGAAAGGCTGAGCTGCAGAGGGGTGAAGCTTTGTCTGCTGGGTTCCCAGAGGAAATGCTGAACTGTATGTTTCTTTTTCTTAGCACAGAGCAGTATCAGCTCACTACAGAAAGAACAGAAACTACAGATAAGCAAAAAGCAAAAACAAGTAAACAGAAAACCATAAGAACTACTCAATATCCCAGGGGTTTGGAGCTTTTCCCACTGACATGTCCCTCCCCTCCTGTTCCTACTGCCATAGACCAGGTCAAGGCCACATCATCTCTACAATAAGCCTGTCCTCTGGGTCATAAATCTGTCTTTAGCTGCGCCCCTAGGCCTGCCCCAGCTCCTTTCCCACCCTTCCCATCCTGCATAAACCAACACAGTCATTTTCCCCAAATGCCACTTTCCATTGTCGCTTCTCTTGGTTGGTTCCATTGTATATTACATCCCCTCCCTTGACTTTCAAGGGCTTCTCTAACTTGGAACCATCTTATTTCCCTACAGTCATTTCCAAATAGTTCCCTTTTGTTCGACATGCTTTATTGCCCTCCCAGCTTACGTTCCCACAGCCTCACATCTGGGTCTCTGTCCCCTTAGTGTGATGCCCCTGTTAGGACAACCACCCCATTCCAAAATCCCCCCCCCCCATGAAGGTCTGGTGCCCTACTCCAGCCCATAATGACTGATATTTGGCCTCCTAGGTACTTACCTGACCGCCCCTTTTAGGACCTCATCAGTGGCATTTCAGTAAACACTTAGGTGTGTTGAGTATACTGGAGTACACTTAGGTGGAAGCACAGGATTTAGAGCCCGGAGGAACTTACTCCCCGATCTTACTGATGAGGAGCCTAAGATTCAGAGAGGCCAAGGGACGTCCCATGGTCAACCAGCAAGCTGTTAATAAAGCTGAAACTAGAACCCTAATTCTCAGACCTAAATTCTACATGTTGAATTGAAATTTGCTTTTAAAGTAGACTTTCTGTGATACCTGGATGTGAAGCCCCAAAGACTAAAGCAATGATTATCCATTTTTAAAGCACATTAGCATTACCTGAGGAGGGGTGCCTGAGTGGCTCAGTGGGTTAAGCACCTGCCTTTGGCTCAGGTCATGATCCCAGGGTCCTGGGATCGAGTCCCACATCAGGCTCCCTGCTGAGCCTGCTTCTCCCTCTGCCTCTTCTGCTCTCCCTGCTTGTGCTTCCTCTCTCTGTTAAATAAGTAAATAAAACTTAAAAAAAAAATTACCCAGGAGATTTCTAAAATTCTAGATTTCTAAGCCCAATTAGGGGAAACTGTCTGATTCAGTAGGGGTGGAGTAGAACCTGAGTTTCCTCATTAAATAAACAAAACAAACAAACAAAGACAGCTCTCCACTTGACTCTGGTGCAGGGGATCCTCAGATTACCCTTTGAGAAGTAGAATTTGTGTCTTTCTGTTTCAAGCTCCCTGTTATTGCCCCTGTAGACAATTTTAAGCTTTTCTGAAGCTTCCCATGTTAGGAGAGGTTTGGGTTAACCCACAACCAGATTTCCCAGCCACAGCTCTGTGCAGTAGTCTGCATACCTCCTCAGGCTCAGACTGCCCTGGGCCCCCGCTGCTGCCCTCCCTTGACATGCTTGGCCGTTTGGCCCTAGGAGCCAAATTATTTTCCAGAGTACTTTTAGGCACACCTTGGCGGAATACTGAGTGTAGAGGAATTCTTGTTGGAAACAGCCCACTTGCCGAGGTGTTTCTGAGCACCTTCTGAACTGCGGATGTCCAGCCCCTGCGGCCTGCCAACTGTCTGTGCCGCAAGACACCCAAGTAAACCAAACCCAGACATGTGCTTCGAGCTCTCCAAATCCTGGCCTGTGCAGCCCTGGGCCAGTATGCCAAGGCGGAAAGGCCGTCTGTGCAGTAATTAGGGCAAGGCTCCAGGCATATTTCCTCCTGGGGTTTGTATCTCAGTTCCACCATTTCCAGCAGCATGACCTTTGACATTCTTTCGCCTCTGTTTTCTCTTCTAGAAAGTGAGAATAAAAATGATAAAAAGAAATCATGTTAGAAAAATAAAAATAATTCTTACCTCAGAGGATGGTTATAAGGATACCACATCAGTGCATGGAAAGCACTAGAAGCTGTGTTTGGCACATAAGTATTCAGTAAGGGACTGCAGTTACTATCACTCTTTCATGGAAACTCTGTTGAAATCGTGAGACCCTGAAGGCACAGCTTATAGCCAAAGACAGTTATCAGTCTGAGTTATCAATTCCCTCCTTGTTGCCTGAGCGGGCATCAGAGAAATGACTAATAAGGTGGGAATAGCTCTTCAAAATGCTGCCTGGACCTCTGAAGACCATGAAAATATGCCAGGTATTTCCTAGCAATAAGGTCAAGCCTTGCATAATTTAAGAAATACACAGCACTTCAGCATTTTGGTTCTTGAGAAGTGGCAGTTACATAACAGGCTGTAACCACGCAGATGAGCAGAGCCAAAGGTGGGGGAGAAGGTGCTTTGAAAAGATGTGTGAGTGCTGGAGTGAAGGGTGTGATAGATGACAGACGTGGCCACGGTTAAGGCTCCGTAAAGTTTGGGTCCAGGAGATCTATGCATGCCCGTTATGGCACATGTTGGCTTGACAACAGGAAAAACATCTCTCGACATTTACTCTCAGGCTAACACCAATGGGAGGTATGAAATTTTTTCTCATATGAGCCATATTGCCAGTGTTTTCTCACCCCTTGGTAATGTTTTTAGGCTCAAAGTAAGATTGCCTCAGTCTCTAACGTGATACAAAGCTGAATTAATCTCTGAAATGATATGTTTTTCAAACTTTTCTGTAAAAAAAAAAAAAAATAAACCTCAGCTGAGAGGTTGCCAAAGCATCACCTTGCTGCAGTCGTCATGGCAAGTTAAACTTCTCAGTGCTTCAGACACAACGGGGCCCTCCCTCAGATGCCAAGCACAGGAGCACCCTAGGAGGGTGCTGAAATGCAAGTTCCAGAGGTTTACTACTTTCAGGGGGGTAGGAGATGTTAGTCTGTGAGCACCTGCCAAGTGATCTCCTGTGCTACCAAAATACTTCTTAGACTCCCCTGTTTGAGTTGTGGGATATTCTCTAAAAGAGGACTGGCCGATTTAAATAGACTGTTTGGTGTTTTTCACAACCTCAGGCTCAAGCTTCTAGAGACTAGAAAACCAGTTTGTTTTGGGAACCATCTTTAGGCCAAACATCATTCTTACCTCACAGGAGAAGCCAGACTCGTTCATTTATTGCCCATACATTCTGGAGATAATGCTCAAATCAGTGACCTTTAGATCCACAGATAGGGAGGAAGCCAGAGGGGGCTGCTGTAGGCCAGGCCAGGTTGAATGCCTTGACTCTGCCTCTGCACTTGGTAGGCTCCCATCGCCTTAGCAAGAAGCTGCCGTGGAATGAGTCCCTAGAATGGCCGAGGCCCAGGAAAATGTTGTTGTCTTACCTCAGGGTCTTTTAAAATAAATAATTTTTTAATATTTATAAATGAGAGCAAAATTTGAGATGAGTATGTATTTTTTTTTATTGTGGCCTGTCCAGGCAGTGCGGGGAAATCAGAATGCTAGCCTGATGGCTGGGTGGCAGGCAGCAGCGAGGAAGCCTTAGCTAGCTGTCACCTTTATTTATTCACGCGATACCTCCCGTGCAAGGCATGGACCACACTGTGCTCTCGAGGAAGGACGATGACTGCACAGACTGAGCACATGTGTCTAAGACATTATTTTGAATACCAGTTTGAAGTTTTTCCTAATAAAGTTTTTAAAAAGTGAATTAGCATTTAAAAAGTGAATTAGCATATTTGAGAACAAGAAGGAGATATTTGAAGATAAAAATGTACTAACTTAGGGTGACTGAGTGGCTCAGTTGGTTAAGCGGCTCCCTTCAGCTCAGGTCATGATCCCATGATCCTGGGATGGAGTCCTGCATCAAGGCTCCCTGCCTAGCAAGGAGTCTGCTTCTCCCTTTCCTTTTGTGTATGTTCTCTCTTGCTCCCTCTTGCTTTCACTCTCTGTCAAATAAATAAATAATATCTTTTTTTTTTTTTTTTAATGTAACTAACTTAATCACTTGTTAAGTATGACAAAGGACTAGAAAACAAAATCAGGGTGTTTCCAAAAGGTAAATTGAAAAAATGAACAAAGAAAACCAGGGAAGAATAATATTTAAAAATTTTTATTAGCACATCCAAGAGTTTTAATGTCTGACTAATAATTCCAAGGAGAAGGAACACAGAAATAGAAAGAAGGAAATTATCCAAGAAAAACTACAAAGAGAAGTTTCAGAACTGAAGATCAAGTCAAGGCACTCTAGATTAAAACATGCAATGATTGGGGGGGGGGCTCCCTGACTGGCTCAGTCAGTGGAGCATGCAACTTTTGATTTCAGGGTTATGAGTTTGAGCCCCACTTTCGGTGTAGAGATGACTTAAAAAAATAAAATCTTAAGAAGAAAAGTACAACAAATGAAAAAAATGGCTCACACCCACATGTATTGTCATCAACATTTAAAACTCGAGACTAAACAGTGAATTATAAAAGCTTTTAGAGGGGGAAAATTGTCACAAACAAATGAATGAAAATCAGAAAGCTAGCAGAGTTTTTAATATCAGTACTGGAAGCTACAAGACAATGGAACAAAGTCAACAAAAACTTTGAGGGAAATTTTCCATATAGAATTCTATACTCAGCTGTACTTTCAGTTGCATGTGAAGATAGAACAAAGACATTTTCAATCTGCAAGGACTCAAAACTTTGCTTCCTGTGGATCCTTTTCTAGGGAACAACCAGACTAAATACAAAATGAAGAAATAAATAAAAAAGGCAAAAGAAACAGAATCCAGAAGGCAGGGAACCAACACAGGAAAATGGTACAGAGAAGCCCAGTGTGTATAAAATTGGCTCAGCTGTTTTGGAATTCACAGATTATCAGACATATCTGGCCATTTAGAAAATAATATTTTTTGATAATTAAGGCAGGGTGTTTGGAAGAATTTGAATAAATGTGCATAGAAGATTAAATAAATAAAAAGGAAAATGTTAACTACAAGGAAAAAATGGTACACAAAAAAAATCAGAGTAAACTTGGCTTTTCAGTGAAGAGTTCTTTCTCATCATAATGTAAAGGAAGAAGAAATGTGGTAGATGGTGTAAAAGAGCTGAAATCTAAATTATTATAACAAAATTAATAGATGAAGGATAAATAGATAAACCAAGAAATGGCAATATTAACATATTATTTGGGTTTTTAAAAAAACTAAAAGCATTGAAAGTGTTTGCCTCAGTGTTTGCCTGGTAGATTTTTAATTCAGTATTTTTCAAAAATTTGATTTAAGGGGCACCTGAGTGGCTCAGTCGTTAAGCGTCTGCCTTCAGCTCAGGTCATGATCCAAGGGTCCTGGGATTGAGCTCCACATCAGGCTCCCTGCTTGGTGGGAGGCCTGCTTCTTCTTCTCCCACTTCCCTGCATGTGTTTCCTCTCTCACTGTGTGTCTCTCTGTGTCAAATAAATAAATAAAATCTTAAAAAAAAAAAGAAAGAAATTTTATTTAAACCATGGGATTTTGTCTGCTCTGATAAAAATGAAAATTATTTAAAAAATAAAATAAAAGGTTCAAAGTTTGGCCATCAGTGGGAAATTCAAGTGTGCATCATTCAATATGCCAGCACAGGCATCACCTGTGTGGTAGATGACGGCACACAAAGTCTTGATTGGATCTAGGCTCTCTGTCTCCAGGTTCCTTGTCACAGGATATCCTTCTTGTCCCCTGGCAGGTGACTAGGCTGTCTCCTGCTCCAGTCATACCAGGTTTCAGGTGAGGTTATAAGACAGAGCAGGGGTGTGTGCCTCTTAACAGGAAGGGAGGGAGGGAGTGGGGAGGAAGGAAAGAAGGAAGGAAGGAAGGAAGGAGAAAATCCCCTTCATAGATGAATTTAGAAAACAATTTGGCACTTTGTTATTGAGACAGCTTCAGGGAAATTCTATCCAAAATGCATCCAGCTGGATCTGGCATCAGATGACGATACTACTTTTTTACCCCATGAAGGCTGTTGGTGTGTCTCAGGGTGTCTCAAGGCCAGCCCCAGGGAGTAAAGTTAACCGGTGGGCACACCGGGCTGTCCTGTTTTCACCACTGGCCAGGTTGGAGTTGGGGAGTGGTACTAAGGGTTCCAGGCTTGCCCAACCTGGAGATGGCCAACCTGATCCACCTAGAAAACATAGACTGGACCAGATTTCCCTCCCAGGGGTAACCTCTCCAGTATCACCCCTACTCACTGGAGGTGACTTATCATAAATCTGGGGCCTATCCCAGTCTAAACTAATCCATCTGGGCGCACCAAGTCTCTTAGAATTGGACCACCCAGACCATGGCCGTATTTAAGCAGCCATTCAGTTCTCTATACTCTACTCCTGATGACCAACACCCGCTGAAAGAAGTAACTGCACAGGAAAGAGCCTTTCTACTCCTACACACAGGTGTGTGCAGGGCAACAGGCCAGCCGCAAGCTAGGACACAGCTGTTTGTGTACATGGGTCTGTAGTAAAGCCCAGACTCTCCTCTCTTGCAGGCTTGGAGTACAGTTTTACAGTGGAAATGACTGTACCACACTCCTAGCTGGGGAGGACCCCTTGCACTTTCATTTAGCCAAGGTTTAACCTGTTTATGGAAGTGTTCTCCTTTGAAAAGAACACCTTTTATTTTTTAGGTAGTGAGCCATTTTTAAAAATCTTGTTGGTTTATTACGGAAGTAATACGTGCTTCTAACAGATTGAAACAATACAAAAGTATGTTAGAAAAGGATTTCCCCATCCTAATCCCATTCATAGGAAAAAGGTATATATGTATGTATATACAACTTTATATAACATAGACATATTTATTCATATATGTATACAGCATACATATACGTGCATGTGTCTTTGCAAACAACCATGACTCAACATATATGGTTATTGTTCAACAAAAATGAGATCTAACCTATGCAATGCACCTTTTTTCTGTTGACATATATGATAGACATCTTTTCATATTATATAGATTTACCTCATTCTCAGAAATATTCTTTATAAGGATGCACCTTCATTTATCTAAGCCCCCTGTTGATGGACATTTGGATTCTTCTAGACTTTTGATATTAATATTCTTGATGCAATAACATCCTTAATTCTGAAATCAAACAGCCTTAGTTCAGGTTCCAGATAGTCCATACTTTGTGACCTGTAGCAAGTTATTTAAACTCTGTGCCTCAGTTTCCTGATATGTAATAGGGGAATAAAATTGTCCTCAGAGTGTCCCTATGAAAAAAGTTAAGTAAGATAGTATGTAATCTATTTAGCATATTATACTAATGATAGCTAGTGTTTATTGAGTGCTTCCTATTAGCCTGTCACTGTGTGGGTCAACAAATACCACAGTTTTGTGCATTAACCTTATAACACGTTTTTTTATATCTGCAAAAGAAAGTCCGGCATTATTATTATTGAAATGACATTAGCTATTCCTATGCATTCCTCCTCCAGGTAAATTTTTAAATCAACTTTCCACCTACCTCCCATCAGTATGACAGGTTGTTTTTTTTTTAAAATCTAGCTGGAATCTTGAAGGGTGTTTATATTCTTGAAGGTTGCCAGAGTAGGAAGACCCTTGGAGTTGAGTTAAAGAGAACTAGATAGTCTCACAGTAACCCTCCAAAGCCTCATGACCACGGGCAGTTCATGTAAATGCTCTGAATGGCTGCAGCTTCCCTACCTAGTAACCAGGAGGGATGATCCTTATGGGAGTAGACGGTGAGGATATTGTAAAAAGCCCTGGGAGAGTACGTGACAATGAATATTTTTTAAATGTGCTTGCTTTGGAGACACGTGTTTTCACTTTGTCTTCTGGTCCTCTGTCATCGCACCATTTTCAGTGGCAACTCTAAGGTGATCTTCAGTGAAAAGAGTGTGTGTAAGAGTGAGAACTGCATGAGTGAGCAGGATGAAGTTGAAGGCTCCCGCTTCCTGTGCAAGGCAAGCTGAACATTTATGATCAGTGAAGATTAGCCAAAGGGGAGGAAAGGGAATTGGGACAAACATAGACTGTTCCGTTGTTCCGGCATGTGCCACCAACCATGGCGTGGACTTCCTGCTGCAGGACACAGCTGACCTTTGGAGACTCACTGTCTGGGTGAGGGTGTCCTTTAGCAGGACAGCACACAGCTGTTGTTTAGATGTCAGAGGCTGGTTAATGACTGTGTTTGGCAGTCAGCTTGGGATGTTAGCAGTTTGGAAAACAGTCTGCTTCTCGGTTTAAGGAAGGCGAGTATGAAGGGAATCTTCGTGTTGCTAACAGGTTGTTTGGTAATCCTGCCTTGAACAAAAATTAACACTTAGCAGCAGCTTAAAAAAAGTATTAAGAGAACTCATAAAAGTCAGAGCAGATGTGCAGGAGAAGGTCAGACTTCCGGAGCTCTCTTGGGAACTATTTCTGGACTAACAAGTCCAACAAACATGTTAATTCAGGTTGAGATTTCTAATGCAAATATTGACTCAGTCTCAACCTTTTGCAGTTAATTCTCCAACTTGAATGTGTCCTTTCAGGCTTCCTTGGCCTGTTTTCTTTTCTTGTGCCTCATACCTTGCCCACCCTTCATTTTGAACTCTTAGTAGGTGAGCTTTTAATGGTTCTGCATTCTGTCTATAGGTCTGAATAATGTGAAGAGGCATAAATTGAACCACTGCTTCCTTTCCCAGTGGCATACTTGTGGGAAAGGAGGGAGGAGAAGAGACTGTTGAGACCAGGAAATCTTGGTGGAGTGTAAATGATTCCCAGACTTAGATCAGATTATGTAGAAATAGCTTCTTATCCACTATTTACCATTTCAGGAAAAACTGAGGACAGGTTGTTTTGTTGATCTTCCCCTGCCCACTTCACATGATTTTTTAAAAAATTACTGTTCATTTTAGGGGCACCTGGGTGGCTCAGTGGGTTAAAGCCTCTGCCTTCGGCTCAGGTCATGGTCCCAGGGTCCTGGGATCGAGCCCCGCATCGGGCTCTCTGCTCGGCGGGGAGCCTGTTTCCTCCTCTCTCTCTGCCTGCTTCTCTGCGTACTTGTGATCTTTGTCTGTCAAATAAATAAATAAATAAATAAATAATCTTTTTTAAAAAGATTACTGTTCATTTTAAAACACGTGTTTTAAAGTTGCTGTGAATTGGTGTGCAAACCGCTGCATAGCTAACAAACTTGCAGGGTAGAATGGAAAGCTTTAACTGAAAGATATGATCAATATACTATATCTTCACTTCACTTTATTTCTGAAGAATATTTTCACTGGATATAGAATTCTGGGTTGAGTTTTGGTTTTGTTTTTTTTGTTGTTGTTATTTTTTATTTTTTACCCCAGATGCTGTTTTACCATCTCCTGGCATCCTTGGTTTCTGATGAGAAGTCAGTGGTCACTGGATATGATAGCGGTCACTATCATTTTTGACTTTATGGAATTTACCCTTTTTCTCTTGCTTTCAAGATTTTCCTGTCTTTATCTTTGGTTTTATTTATCCTTCTTAGAGTTCATTGAGCTTCTTAAATCTGTAAATTTAGGTTTTATACCAAATTTGGAGAATTTTCAGCCATTATTTCTTCAAATATTTTTCTGCCCCATTCTTTCTCTCTTCTCCTTCTGAGGCTATGGTTATACCTATGATAGACTGGCTTATTCTCTTAATTCCAATATAGTTAACATACGATTTTTATTAGTTTCAGGTGTACAATATAGCAGTTCAACAATCCTATACAACACTTGGTGCTCATCACAGGTGCACTCCTTCATCCCCATCACCTACTTCACCCGTCTCCCCACCCAACTGCCCTCCGGTAACTCTCAGTTTGTAGTTAAGAGTCTGTTTCTTGGTTTATCTCTCTCTTTCTCTTTCTTTGGCTCATTTGTTTTGTTTTTTAAATTCCACATATGAGTGAAATCATAGGGTATTTGTCTTTCTCTGACTGCATTATTTCACTTAACATTATATGCTCTTGCTCCATCCGTACCATTGCAAAGGGCAAGATTTCGTTCTTTTTTATGGCTGAATAATCCTCCATTGTATATGTGTACCACCTCTTCTATATTCATTCATCTATAGATGGACACTTGAGCTGCTTCTAAAATTTGGCTATTGTAAATAATGCTCCTATAAATATAGGGATGCATGTATTCCTTTGAATTTGTGTTTTTTTTTAAATTTCTCAGGTAGATACCCAGTAGTATGATTACTGGATTATAGGGTAATTCTATTTTTAACCTCCTGAGGTACTCCATACTGTCTTCTGTAGTGGCTGCACCACTTTACATTCCCATCAGCAGTGCAAGAATTTCCTTTTTCTTCACATCTTTGCCAATAGTTGTTTTCTGTGTTTTTCATTTTAGCCATTCTGACAGGTGTGAAGAACATCTCATTGTAGTTTTGATTTGCATTTTCCTAATGATGAGTGATGTTGAACATCTTTTCATGTGTCTGTTGGCCACTATGATAGACCTTTTGGTATTGTTGTACAGGTCTGATGTTCTGTGTTTTGTTTTTTTTTTTAAATTCAGTCTTTTATTTCTCTCTGTTCTTCAGATTGGGTAATTTCCATTGGTCTGTCTTCAAGATCACTGACACTTTCCAATATCATTTCCATTCAATTAAGTTCACCAGTGATTTTTTTTTTTTTTTGAAAATTTTGTATATAGGTTTTTTTTAAATTATAGAACTTCCATTTGGTTCTCTTTTATAGTCTATTTCTCTGCCAAGATTTTCTGTATATTTCATATATTCTTTTATGCCACTGAGCATAATTATAATAGCTGCTTTAAAATCCCTATCTGCTAATTGCAACATCTGGGTTATCTTGGGATTGCTGTTGATTGTCTTTTTTTTTTTTTTTTTTTGAGGGTGGGCTGCATTTTCCTATTTCTGTGTATGTTTAATAATTTCAGATTGTATTCTAAACATTGTACTACTACATTATAGAGACTCTGGATTCTATTATATTCTTCTGAAGAGGTTTCTCAGGGTTGAGAGAGGTTATTTTTTATTTTGGTTTTTGCCTTAGCTAGTGATTACTTTGGTTGAACCACAAACCTTGGCCACTGGGCTAAGCATCTCAGTTCTTGGCTCAGTTATTTTATCCTTAGCTAGGTTGCTGAGAGTCTGCCTCATGCATGCATGTCTAGGAGATTTGGACAGAGTTTTTACACAGAATTTGAGGCTTTCTCTTTCTGGCTCTATTCTTTCTGGGATTCCCTCTTCACTTTCCAGTGGCTGTGGTGGTCCCAAAATCTGTCTCTGAAAGAACTGCATGCTTTCTGTTGGAGTTTTAGCCACTCAGCATGGCACTGACCACAGCCTTCAACCAGGCTAAAAGCTATAAAATTGAGAACCCCATCTATGTCTTTTCCTTTCTCGCACATCTCAGCCCTCCTGCAGAATTTCCCTATTTTTTGTCTTTCTCCAGTGCTTCAGGCAATTGTTTTTATATTTTGTCTGAGTGTACAGCTTTTTCTAGGAGAATTGGTCCAGTAGGAGCTAACTTGCCCATACCAGAGGTGGAACCAAAAGCACACATTTTAAACAACATTTGAAGTGCAAACTGCTCCTTCCTATAATTAGTTAAGATTAGCAAATTTGAAAAGTATATCTATAAGTAGATGAAGACATGGGACTTGAAAACTTCTAGAGGAAACTGTCATTTTTAGGGTCTTAGTAAACTACTGTTAACATAAGATGTTAACTACTGTTAACGTAACAACTAAGCAACATAGTTCATTGTATACTTCAGCATATTAATGAGATACCAGAAGCTTCTTTGTTAAATCTTTTAGTCAAAGTTTCTTTTTCATACTAGCCAACTAAAGATGCCAGGCAGCAACTCACATACGAATTCACAGAATTAAAGGGAGAAACAAAAAGTTACCCAATCAGAGTTGGAGATTTTCCCACTGTCAGCAACTGATAGATCAGTTACACACACACACACATCAGTAAAAGGCATAGATGAAGACATAAGCCAGATTGATGTTTGTAGAATACTACATTCAGCAACAGGATGCGTGTTCTTTTCAGTTGTACATAGCATGTTTACCACATCAGTCAAAATGCTGGACCATAAAACGAGTCTCAATAAAGTTTAAAAATTTGGAATATGTAAAAAATGTAGTAGTATATCCTCTGACTACATTGGAATTAAATTAGAAACCAATAGCAGAAATATATCTTGAGAAACCCCAAATGTTTGGAAATTCAGGAACACACTTGTAAATAATCTGTGTTTCAAAGAAAAAATCATAAGGGTATTCAGAAATAGTTCAACTAAATGATAATGAAAATATAACATCACAATTTGTAGGATGCAGCTAAAGCAGTACTGAGAGGAAATTTTAAAGCTTTAAATGTTTGTTTTATAAAATGATTTTTTTAAAGATTTTATTTATTTACTTACTTACCAGAGAGAGAAGAGAGGCAGAGGGAGAAGGGGAAAGAAAATCCAAAGCAGTCTCTGCTGAGCGCTAAGCTGGCTAGAGGCTTGATCCCATGACCCTGAGATCATGACCTGAACCAAAATCTAGAGTTGGTGGTTCAACTAGGCACCTCAGAAAGAAAAATCTTAAATGCACTGTACAACAGAAATTTCTTTGGCAATGGAAATGTTCTGTATCTGTGTTGTCAAGTCTGATAGCCACTAATCATATGTGGCTTTAGTTCTTAATTAATTTAAATTAATTTAAATTTAGATGCCCACATGTGGTCATTGGCTACCATATCAGAAAAGACAGGTCTAGGGCGCCTGGGTGGCTCAGTGGGTTAAGCCGCTGCCTTCGGCTCAGGTCATGATCTCAGGGTCCTGGGATCGAGTCCCGCATCGGGCTCTCTGCTCAGCAGGGAGCCTGCTTCCCCCTCTCTCTGCCTGCCTCTCTGCCTACTTGTGATCTCTCTCTGTCAAATAAATAAATAAAATCTTTAAAAAAAAAAAAAAGAAATAAAATAAAAGAAAAGACAGGTCTAAAACTCAATGACTGAAGGTTTCTTTTTAAGAAAAATATCTAAAATAAGTAGTAAGAAGGACATGAAAAAGATAAGAACAGTGGGGAGGAGCAGCAGTAGCCAGGCCACCCAGCTTCACAAAGGCTCTGCACACACCTGGCCCCACCTGCCTGGCACAGGCACCAGGCATTCACCCACTTCCCACCATGATGCCCAGGAGGAAGGTCCACTCCTGCAAGGGGGCAGCAAAAGATGAGCCCAAGAGATCTTTGAGGTTATCAGCTAAACCTGCACCTGCAAAAGTGAAAACGAAGCAAAAAAAGGCAGCAGGAGAGGATAAATCTTCAGACAAAAAGGTGCCTACAGAGGGGAAAAGGGGAGCAAAGGGAAAACAGGCTGAAGTACCTAACCAAGAAACTTACCTGCAGAAAACAGAGAAACTAAAAATGAGGAGAGTCCAGCCCCTGATGAAACAAGAGAGAAAGAAGCCATCTGATTAATATCATTATACAATGTCTTATTAGTGCCCCCGTGTCCCTTTTTGTACAATCCAGAGAAATATTTTTATCAACTGTTTCATAAATCCAATTTTGTAGTAGTTCTAGAAACATTTTTAAGAAAGAGAGAATCCCACTTCATCCTATTTTTTTTTTAAGATTTCATTTATTTCTTTGACATGGAGAGAGAGATCACAAGTAGGCGGAGAGGCAGGCAGAGAGAGAGAGAGAGAGAGAGAGAGAGGAAGCAGGTTCCCCACTGAGCAGAGTGCCTGATGCGGGGCTCAATCCCCAGACCCTGGGATCATGCCTTGAGCCAAAGGCAGAGGCTTTTTTTTTTTTTAATTTTTAATTTTTAATTTTTTATAAACATATAATATATTTTTATCCCCAGGGGTACAGGTCTGTGAATCTCCAGGTTTACACACTTCACAGCACTCACCAAAACACATACCCTCCCCAATGTCCATAACCCCACCCCCCTTCTCCCAACCCCCCTCCCCCCAGCAACCCTGTTTGTTTTGTGAGATTAAGAGTCTCTTATGGTTTGTCTCCCTCCCAATCCTATCTTCTTTCATTTATTCTTCTCCTACCCACTTAAGCCCCCATGTTGCATCACCACTTCCTCATATCAGGGAGATCGTATGATAGTTGTCTTTCTCCGCTTGACTTATTTCGCTAAGCATGATACACTCGAGTTCCATCCACGTTGTCGCAAATGGCAAGATTTCATTTCTTTTGATGGCTGCATAGTATTCCATTGTGTATATATACCACATCTTCTTTATCCATTCATCTGTTGATGGACATCTAGGTTCTTTCCATAGTTTGGCTGTTGTGGACATTGCTGCTATAAACATTCGGGTGCACCTGCCCCTTCGGATCACTACGTTTGTATCTTTAGAATAAATACCCAGTAGTCAAAGGCAGAGGCTTTAACCCACTGAGTTACCCAGGTGCCCTCATCCTATTTTTTAAGGGTAAATGCTTTTTAATCAGAGGTGAAATCATTTGTTGGTTGTTCATTTTTTGGTACAACCAAAGAATAGTGAGATATTGAATATGGGAGGCTTTGATTGTCTTGTGTGTCAGCTCAACTTTCCATAGATGGGGTAGTTCTTATATCCTATAATAACAAGCATACTAAATGGCATTTTGGAGTCATTTGTGAATTTAATATGTCTTGAGCATTTTAAATTACTTCTATTTGCATGTTGTTTTTGGTAGAATTGTTTCCTAAAGAAAACCACTCCTTGATCTTGGCTCTCCCTGTCAGAATTTTGTGCACTCTGTAACATCTTGGTCTGGTAGTCCAATTTTCCTAGTAACTTGTTAATGTGCTGTGCAAGATTGAAAATTTGAGAATGTAGTGTATGTGATATTAAATTGTAAATTCACATGACTTAACAGATGATAGTGTATTAACATTTGAAGATACTGATACTTGACATACTGTTAAGGAAAATGTGCCTTCAAATTTTAAGCTGGAAGGTCACTGGAATAACTTTTAGAAAAGAATCATAACTACATGATTTTTAAGATTTTCAGTACGTATGTTAAGAATTGTATACAAATTGAAATGTTTCTACTGATCCAATAAAAATTCAGTTATGAAAGAAAAAAGATAAGAGCATGTCAGTAAACTGGAAAATAGAAAAAAAAATAGAGAAAAACCATAAATCCAAATGTTTTGTCTTTTAAAAGATCAATAAAATTGATTAGATATATAGATAGCACTCATTACCAAGAACCAGAATGAAAGAGGTGTTACCAGTCCTGCAGACATTAAAAAATTAATAAGGGAATATTAGGAACAACTTTATGCCAAAAAAATTCAACAACTTAGATGAATTCTATAAATTCTTTGAAAAATACAGCTCACCAAAACTGACACCTGGGGGCACCTGGGTGGCTCAGTTGGTAAAGCGTCTGCTTTTGGCTCAGGTCATGATCCCAGGGTCCTGGGGTTAAGCCCTGCATCAGGCTCTCTGGTTAGCTGGGAGTCTCTTTCTCCCTCTCCCTCTGCTGCTCCCCATGCTTGCACAGTCTCTCTTTCCTTTTTGCAAATAAATAAGTCTATTTAAAAAACAAACAAACTGACACCTGATGAAACAAAAAATCTGAATAGCCCTATGTCTATAGAAAAAATTCTAGTTCAATGGCAAAAACCTTCCCACAAGCAATTTGGAGCTCTCAGTGTTGGTGGGAATGTAAAATGATATAACCAGTTTGGAAAGCCCTAGCATTTCTTTTCTTTTCTTTTCTTTCTTTCTTTCTTTCTTTTTTTTAAGTAGGCTCCATCCATGCCCAGTGTAGAGCCCAACACAGGGCTTGAACTCTGACCCTGAGATCAAGACCTGAGCTGAAATCAAGAGTTAGACACTTAACTGCCACCCAGGCACCCCTCTAGCATTTCTTTTAAAATTAAATATATCCTTATTTGACTCAGCAATTCTCTCACAGTTATTTACACATGAGAAATTGAAATATATGTTGACAACACTTATAAAGCCTATGTGTCCACATTAGTAGGAAAATGAATACAGAAGCAGTAGGATACAATGGAATGCTACTTAGCAATATCAAGGAAAAAAATTACTAATACATGCAGCATGTATGAAACTAAGGAACTGAGTGAAAGAAGCCTTCCACAAAAAGGAGTATTTGGTATTTGATTCCATTTCTATCAAATTCTAGAATAGGCAAAACTAACCTTTGGTGGAGGGAAAAATCAAAACAGTGGTTCCTTACAGCAAAGTAGGGATTTTTTAACTCAGGTATATATTTATGTAAACTCAGTGTATATACATTTAAGATTTGGGCACTTCATTGAGTATAAATTTTCCCTCAAGAGAAAAATAATGACTGCAGTGCAGTGAATTGAGCCTTTATTGGATCTACCTTTAGAGACAAGAAAAATGTAGTATGAACACATTTGTTCTGAGTTTCTTAAGCACTGCTAATAAGCAAAGGACCACGGAATAATTAACTAATTAATTAATATGAATCAAGCATTTTCCCTGTCTTCTGGAAACTTGCAATCTGATGGAGGATATAAAACAAACATACCAATAATAGAGTACAGAATATGATACATTCTCGATTAGCAATAGGGACAAGCTGGTGTAGTTGTTCAGGGGAATGAGCATTTTTAGGTTGGAGGAACCGTGGTGGCTGCATGAAGCAGGGGATATATTGAATACCAATGGACAGAAGGCCTCAGCAGGGGAGATGGTATCCCAGGTGCAGAAGGGAGCCTGTGCAGGTGTTGGGAGAGTGTGGAATAAAGGTAGAAAGGTGAGACCAGGGCCCTAAAAGCCAGGTTTGGATTTTATTCAATAGATAGGTGGGAGACATTGTGTCTTTGCCCCAGGCCAGGAGACAGATGCTTTAACATAAATGTTACTTAGTAGTACCTAGGAACACTGGAGGCCCAGATGGGATCCCTGACCCCCTCCTCACCGTAATGCTTTGTTGTAGTCATGTGCTCCCTTGGAGGGGTGCCCAGGCCCTAGCTTCGATTTGAAGAAATTAGATTAGAGGATCTCCATGGCCCTTCCAGTTCCAACAGTCTGTGATCTTGTGGCTGCTTGAAAAAGTTGTTGCTCAAACAGAGTAAATATTTCCTCTTGCAATATTATTGTACTCTGTTAGCCAATTCTTTCTTCATCAAGTCTGGATTGTACTGTTAGATATATTACAAATCCTGTATTCAAGTGTCAGACCTCTGAGCTGTTGCTGGGTGATAATGCTGCTTTTTACAGAGTTTTAACATTTCAAGCTGTTGAACTTTCACATTCTGAAAAAATCACTGATGTCGTGATGTCAAGCCAGATGAGGGTTATCAGGGAAAACTTAAAACACTTCATGGGAATCTGGGAGTTGTGCATCTATCACGGATGCGTCTGAATAATCTGAACTTGAAATGAGACTCCTCACAGAATGCTTACAGCATTCTGGTAATTCCTGAGTGTAAGGAAATGGAATCTTAAAACTGTGTGGAACAACACAATTTCTTTGGATGAAAAGAGTATCTTTAACCATGTGAGTTTTTATTCATGGTTTTATTATTGTATCTGATGTCTTCTGCTCTTTGGTCCCAAAGATCAGAGTCCCCCAAAATATATATTGAATCATTGGATGCATGATGAAAAATTAACTTTCCATCTCTAAGTATCCAGGTCCAGGTGGACACCTGCTGTGTCAAGTGTGAAGGAAGATAATGGAGATACTCTTTCCTCCAGACCGCTGGGTCCAAGCGTTTCATGTGAGAAAAGAAAGGATAGGCTGAGAAAGTTGTGTGGTGTGGGAACACAAACTCCTCGGGAAGAAAAAGAGAAAGAAAGGTAGCCCAGAGCACCCAGAGCACTAATAAATTTGCCATGGCTGTGGTGGTTTGCTGGCTGGCTTACCCCCAGTTCCAAAGACTCAAGCTTGATGCTTACAGAGAATGGAGCTGCAGAGACAATGTATCTCTTAGCATCCATTCACTTTTCATCTTAAGGGGAAGAGAAACCAAATCCTGACCTCATCAGAACACCAGACTATCTCTCTCCAGGTGTCTCAGTTATCTATGCTCTGTGAACTTGGCAGAGATGGTCTTTTACAGGGATCTCAGGGATCCCCAGAGAGAGGGGTCTCAGATCAGAGCTGCTTCAAAGGAGTAAGGGATGTGCCTCTAGACCCAGGCCCCAATTAAGGGGGGTGGTGTTTTTCTTTTGCTGGGAAATGAGGAATACCACATCAGAGACTCTCTTCCATTTTAAAAGTATTTCACTGAAATATCAGCTTTCTGGCTATTGGCAAATAGCATGTTTTAAAGCCAGATATCCTGTCCATATAGTAATAACAATATCACAACTTCAGTCACTAATACGCTTTCCCCTTTCTTCAATTTATTTAAAACAATTTTTCTTGTGGTTATAAAAGAAACTACAGAAATCATAGAAAACATACAAAATGTAGAGACAAAAAAGTCATGCATAATACCACAACTTAAAGGGGTTAATTGTTGCTAGCTTTTTTATTACTCTCCTTGCCTTTTGACTTTCTCTTACATATGTGCATGTATAATGTCATAAGGGGATCATGGGAAGTATAGCACATGGATAGCTTAATATGTCAGCTATTTTTCACATGAGAATTTTTCTCAAATTATAAAAACCCTTAGAGAAAATAATATTTAATGACTATAGAATATTTAATCTCTTCTGTGGACATAGCATCACTTTTTAAAATAGTACCTCGCAGATGCAACATGTGGGGCTTGGGGGGTAGGAAAAGAATAAATGAAACAAGATGGGATCAGGAGGGAGACAAACCATAAGAGACTCTTAATCTCACAAAACAAACTGAGGATTGCTGGGGGGAGGAGGCTAGGGAGAGGGTGGTGAGATTATGGACATTGGGGAAGGTTTGTGCTATGGTGAGTGCTGTGAAGTGTGTAAACCTGGCGATTCACAGACCTGCATCCCTGGGGCTAATAATACATTATATGTTAATTTTTAAAAGTACCTCGCTCTTAGACTTTTAGATTGTTTCCAATGTTCTGTTGTAAAAGCAACAATATCCTTGGTTGCCGGAGATACACTTCTGTGTCTAAGGAAGGAAGAGAAATGCTTAAGTTTGCCAGGGTGCCTGATACCCCTAACTGAGCCTTGTCAGGGCCTTTGTCTGGCTTTCTGTGGATCCTGGGTCCAGACTGAAGGAACAGAACGGGAGTCTTCCAATTCACTGATGATGGCAGGAGCCACTCTGTATGTATGCTGCCCTTCCCAGGGGACAGGCAGGCTCTGGGAATGGGAGTCCGTCCCAGGGGACAACCCCCCTGTTCCCAGTAGCCCTGGTAGGCCCAAGGACCTAACCCTTCCTCACTCTCTTTTTCTCAGAAAGAATGCCTTTTAATGGGCTCCCAGATGACTGTGGTCATAGACACTAAAACAGAGGAGCTTGAAATGGCTTGGAGCCTACTTGGCCTAATAACAACAACAGCAACAACAACAACAACAACAACAACAGTAGCTAATATTTATTGGGTATCTGCTTTGATGTGTCAAGTGCTTTACATACATCATCTTATTGAATTTGCAGACCCTTTGTTCTGAGAGCAAGAAGTAGTGCTGCCCCCTGGAAAACAAGCAAGATAGGCTCTGAGAATATACAGAGTGTTTGGAGCCCAGTCCCACCATTTACCAGTAGCTCTATGACTTGGCAGATGTATCAGTCAGAAATGCATTTAGCTGCAAAACTCAGAAAACCCAACCAAGAGTGGCTTAAATAAGTAAATAGTGGGGCGCCTGGGTGGCTCAGTGGGTTAAGCCTTTGCCTTCGGCTCAGGTCATGATCTCCGCCTCCTGGGATCGAGCCCCGCATCCAGCTCTCTGCTGGGTGGGGAGCCTGCTTTCTCTTCTCTCTCTGCCTACCTCTCTGCCTACTTATGATCTCTCTCTCTGTCAAATAAATAAATAAAATCTTTAGAAAAAAAATAAAGGTAAGTAGTTATTTCTCAGGCACAATGAGAATTCTGAAAGGAGCCAGTCCAGGGCTCACACAGTGTCATCAGGGACTCAGTCTTCTTACCTTCCTACCTGTGCTGTCCCTGGCACGTGGTTTTCCTCCTCATGGTGGCAGATGGCTGCTACATCTGAAGCAGGAAGGAGAAGTAGGGCAGAAAGCAGGGCCAGTCGCTCCATCAGGAAGGCAGAAGCTTTTTCCTAAATGCTCGCTTATGTCTGATTGGCCAGAAGTTGTTATGTGGCCACTTAGGTGTAAGGGGCTCTTTGGGAGAAGTTTCAGCTGCACGCACTGCTGTCCCTAAAGAGGTCAGTGTTCTGTTGGAAAGGGAGGCAGGGGGATGTTTGATGGGTGAGCTGGCATCAGTGGCTGTATCAGCAAGTCGTTTAATATCTTGGAAGCTCAGTTGTTCCTCTGGTAAGAATTCCTTCCTATTCTAGTCGGGCTTTTTCAATCTCTAGGAGGTGTATCAGCATATGGGAGCTCCTTGGGACAAGGGGGACCCTCAGGCTTGGGTCCCAGCCACATACACCTTATTCACCCAGGGCCTCTGTACTTCCCAGCAGGCCCCTTAACACCTCATCACTCAGGATGTACCAGGAACTCTAAGTACCTACTGTCTGACCATCACTTTAGAACTGGGCTTCCAGGGCTCCTTACCCTGGGGATTCTCCCAGGCATGCAAAACTGGGCTCTTTGCTACATTTATCTCTTGCCCTCTCTACTCTCTCACCCTAGCTTCTGTGCTTGCTGCCAGTGCTGTGTCTCACAGTCAAATCCCCCCCAAAGAGATGATGTCTTGGGTCAAACAGTCATCACTCATGAGGAGCATCACAGGCAGAGTCTTACACCAGGCCACTCCAGTGGTCCCCAGTCACCCTTTAGCCACAGAACACACTGTGGCTTCTTTCCTTGGTAGAGACCTGTGGCTGTGGCAGGTGCTAACAGATCCCACTCCCCCCACAGATATATTATATCAGAGTCTTGGGCACAAAGCTCTGAACAACTATAGGGACAGGGCACCATGCACCTTGAAATGCACAGGAGTTCTGTTCCAGGAAACTCTGTTACCCTGAAGTCAAGTAACAGGGAGGTACAGGCCCAGCTGGGCCTCTCTGGGCCCTGAGAGTCAAATGCCAGAGCCAGGCAAAGATGGCTGGCTTGCTTAAGACCATGAGACAGGGGCTCTGGGTGGCTCAGTGGGATAAGCCTCTGCCTTCGGCTCAGGGTCCTGGGATCAAGCCCCACATGGGGCTCTCTGCTCAGCAGGGAGCCTGCTTCCCCCTACCCCACTCTGTGCCTGCCTCTCTGCCCACTTGTGATCTCTGTCTGTCAAATAAGTAAATTAAAAAAATATATATATATATATATATATATAAAAGTCTAAGACAGGGTAGGTTGGGGGTTGCAGGCGTGATTCCTTGTACCTGGCCGTTGGAGAGCCATGCACCAACCTGGGCCATGGGCTTACTAACGGCAGGGCAGAGAGGAGAATGTGGGTTCTCCGAAGAGAGGGAGGAAAGGTCTTGGGAAAAGGCTATTACTGGTCAGATTGCTGGCATTCCTGAGGAGGACCTTGTTTGAAAAGCAGGCTGCTGTTAGCTGCACCCTCCGTCCCAAGCGGCCCAGAGGTGAGAGGCAGTTATCAGGACAAATGAGGGAATGTGTGTGCACATACTTTGAAATGGTGACTCACTCCAGAGGCCTCCTCGTTGGTGTTATTACAGCTGCTGCTGCTGCCGCAAAATAGCTTTGAACCCTGAGGTGTGAGGCTGCCTAGAGGTAGGGGCAGGGAGTTGGGGGTGGGGGGACTTGCAGGGCAGCCTGAGACATGAGACCCTGCGGTCAGTGATGGGCAGTGATCGGGGAAGGGACCTGCAGGATGGATGAATAAGGCTCTATCTCCTCTGTAGTGGCTGTAGGGTATTTGTGTGAGTTCGGTAGATAGAGAGATCTGGGCCTGAGGGTCGAATGGCAGAGCCAGGCAAGGATGACCTTGTTGGTGCAAGGCTGTCCAAGCGAACCGTCGGCAGAGGGTGTGGCACACCTCCACCAGATCCTGTCCCTGTGGGCCATGCAACGGCTTCATAGCAAACTGGGCACAAGCTCAGAGTCTCTTGAGACAGAAATCCCGTTGTCCCTTTTCTCTCATTCACCCTGCATCCCTCTTGAAGCTGCGGCGGGTCAGGGCACTGCCACTGCTGGGCAGAGTTCCTGCCAAGTCCATGCAGTCGTTTCCGGCTGGTGCCAGGTCTGCCAGCCAGCTTCCCACAGCCACTGCCACTGGGCAACTTGTTTGTAGAAGCGGCTCACGCATAAGCTGTAACAGTGTCAGCAGAAAGTAATTGGGTGGCCCTCCCTCCCTCACCAGATCCCTACCACACGTTTGCTGGCCCCGGGACTTCTCCTTCAGCCTGTCCAGGGCAAGAGAGCTGTACAGCAAATCTCCTGAGCATGAACAGTTCTGTGGAATAAAATTGGCTCCGTGGGCTGGCTGCCTTTCAGACGGCCAGCCAAATGGCCCTCTGCTAAAACTCTGAACTTGGTTATGTGACATTTTTGTTTGAATCAGAGAGGAAAGCTGGATTGCTGAGCAGAGCCAAGCTGGTCATGGCTCTTGTTTCAGCTGTTTAGCACTAACTCCCTTTGGGGAAGAGTCCTCACTGAGCCTCTTTTTAGACACCCAGGAGAAGAAGGAGAGGCACACGCTCTCAAGCTTTAGAGGCCACTCCAGCAGGTGGAAAATCCAGGGTACTTGTCTCACCCACACTGAGAAAAAGCTTCGTTTGTGAAGGGCTATGCCAAGGGAGAATTGGCTCACCCTAGTGCTGACCCACTGGAAGAGATGGGATCAGGGGTGACTATCAGGGGTGAGAGGTCCCCTTCCAGTCCCTGGCCAGAGCAGAGCTCCAGACCCTCAGACAAGGCACGAAGAAGGGCACAGCTCACCCTTGTCTGGGCACTCAGCCCTCAGCAATCTGCTCAGCACCCTTTCCACGTATGGCCATGAGTCCCCTTCATTCCCACATTCCAGGACACATCTCCCTGCTGTGTCATGATCCAAATTTCTGCCACTTCCTTCTCCACGTTCTGTGATCTGGAAAAGTGGTTTTTCTGCCCATCCTTGCATCTTAACTACAATAGCACAACAGCCTCATGAGGCTTCCTGCCTCTGGGTCTCATCATCGTCGTCGTCAGCAGCATCCTGTATATATTTCTAGCATAACTTGCCGGAGCATGGCGCAGTCTAATTATTCCTCTGTTGGGAAGCTCTCAGTGCCTCCTCACTGCCTGCAAGAGACAGAAGAAAATGGGAGAACCTTCCTTTGAGATTTGGTTCCCACTTGCCACTCTGAGTCTTAATACATTTTGTCCTGCCCACAGCTCCAAACACAGACGCTCAGGAAACACTGAGAGATGGAGTGAATGAATATAAAAATTAGGAAGCCAAATAAGAGTTCTTTGGTGTTCTTAAATTTTCTATAGAAGTATCATGCTAATATATGTGTGAGATTAGTCATTGATAATCTTTTTATGGTTTTCTTGAGCTATGTCTCTTATCCAAAGAATTGGGAACCCTTCTTATTTTAAAAAAACGGCGAGGTTTATAGAATATATAAGGAAATTGAAAGTCAAATAACATTTCGATCTTTAATTTTTGAATTTGTAGCTCAGACAATGCTTCCAAAAAGGATCTCGGTCATTTGCTCTTTTTTTAGCCAGTCGCTTCTCTAGTCAAATTTTAAAAGGTTTGGAAGAACATGTGATTTTTAAAATATCCTGGAGGACTTTTCCACGCCTGGGCAGCTCATGGGTCAATGCACAGCTATTTTTCTGTGTAAGTAGAGTGAGAGTGTGCTCTGCCAGTTCACTGAAGGTTGGGGGCCTGGTTGTCTGAACTGGGAGGTTGGATGGAAGGATCTTTTTTCCCCTCTTGTGCCACAGCTGGGCTTCACTACAGAACTGCAGACATGTGCTACCCCGTTTGTGTTTGCATGCCTGTACCTGCTGCAAGGTATTTTCTTCTGAGCTGATCCCTTTAAATTGTGGGGAGTCTGACTCCTGTGTCAAAGGTATAGCACACAGGTATGAACAAAGTAGTCATTTGGAGAGTAGTGCCAAGATAGTATAGACTAAACCATGTAGGAGTTAGGAGTAGCTTTGGAACATACAACTCCAAATAAGATACAGTTTCCAGCTGATTTGAAGGCCTACTATTTTTTAAGGTTTAAGCCATGCTTTCACCTTCTGGTCAAATGAGGGTGGAGGAGCGGAGACTGGCACCCAGGGATCGAGTTCCCAGCCCAGCTCTGCAATTCATCCATTTATTTCCCTGGGAGTTGTATAGTACCTTTCAATTTAAAGGGTTGGGTCAGTCTGTTCTTGTGCTGCAGATCTCTCTCCAGCCTTCTCCACCCTGTCCTGTGCTCTGGAAGCTGATCAGTAGGGACTATATGAATGGGCTTCCTTGTTTCCTGGCCCCCTATTGCATTCTTACCCTATAAGGAAATTATCATACAGGACATTAGGGGACAGGGAGTGGCAGAGGAATAGGGCCAAAGTATTGATTCTCCTGGCTCCTCCTTGTATCTGTCTCCTGGCAGGCAGCCCTTTCCCCAGGGCACTCTGTCTGAAGGTTCCAGTAGCCTCTTCTCCCTCACCCTTTTGGTCCTTAGGATGTAACTGTGGCACTGTTACGGGTCCCAGAACACTGCACTGTGGTTCCCCTAGTCCCTGCCCACCCTTTATAAATGGCCCTTTTATTAAACTCTCCTCAAATTACCCAGTTTGAGAGTGCCATCTGTTTCCTGCCAGAACCCTGATGGATACAGTTCCTAAGATCTTTTCCAGCTCTGAAAAAAGATGCCTGCAGGGGAGGAGCTGGCCCTTTGGGGCTCCCATTTTTCACTCACGCCTCCCTTCATGGTTCACCAGGATCAGGGGAGGGAGGGACTGGTAGAAACATGATCTCTAGAGCACAAAGTCACTAGGATAAGAATCACCCGTGCCTTCGTAGGCATAGGCTGTTAGAACCCTGATTTTCAAAGAATACACGGGCGTGCTCTTCCAATGTGGTCGGTGGTGGACTTTCCCCACCTTTCCCTAAGGGCGGCTTACACCATCTGAGGTAGGACTGTCCCTCCTACCCCTTGCTGCCTCTGTGACTTTGAGCAAGTGACTTCCCCCTCTGAGCCTCAGCACCTTTCCTTCTAACCTGGAGTTGGTAACGCCTTCCCTGGCCTGCACATGACTGTTAAGAGGTGCAAAGGAGGAAGTCTGTGGGAAACCGCTTTGATGAACATCAAGTTCAGGACTAAAGAGGATTGTAGTCATAAACAGCTTTTATTGTGGTAGGGGTCACAGGCAGGGCACAGAGCCCAGTGGGACATTACCCCGGCTTCCGTCCTGGCCAGAAACCTGCCTTCATTCATTGTGTCCTGCTATGTGCACTTGCTGAGACATACGTGGCTCCCAGAGTGTCAATTTCAGGATCAAAGTGTGACCTCAGAGATACCAGATTACAGAATCATGTCATCAGACAGCAAGAGCAGCTTTCTGACATTCCTGGAATTCAGATCCCGGCCTTAGCAGTCTTAGGTGACTAGTTATGGCCCTTCCAAAAGCAGCTGCTTCAAAATAGTTCTATGAGAGGATAAAGGATTTGAATATATTTTATTTATACATTTTTAAATATCAAAATTATCACAGAGACTTCTTGGCATACAAGAAAAATATCTGCTTGTAGACTACATATTTCAAGTCCAGTTTTTTTCTTTAAAAAATTATAAAGGGGCTTAAAGAATTATCATATTCACTTGGTACTGTTGCTCTTGTTAGGCCATATGCATACAGTCCACATGTATAGACAAGTGGCAGAGCTGGGGGAGGCAGGAGGAGCTAAAGAAATGACAGGCTATGAGTCCATGGCATTCAGTGCCCTAGTGGATACACAATTCACTGTATTTATTACCCAGCAGCTCAGTACTCTGCACAGAGCAATGTGCGTGAATGGTAAGAGCATAGTACTTAATGGGAAAAAAGAAGAATGAAATGCACAAACTAGTATTTCAGTAAGTTAAAAATAGGTGCATAGAAACACCCATTGCACATTTAGTAAGCACTGTTGTGGACATAAGGATACACCTCAGGCACATTAGGAAATATCTCTGTGGGGCAAGGGGGACCGAAATGAGCTGTAGACATAAAAGGAAAAAACTGCTTGTATACGTAATACAGTGTTAATCAGGAACTGTTGCATATGGTAAATGCAGCCTGCTGCTCCTGAGGTATAAAACAAACCAAAAGAAAGTCCTCAGTTTTTCTTTTTCTTTTAGGTTTTAAAAGAAACCTAAAAAGGGTTTTACTGTTAGGTTTGAATGGTCTTCCCCCAGAGCCCTCATTGTAGCCCCTGAACCACAGTGTAACGTTAATGGAACAAGAGTAATCTGTGTAGGGTCAGAGCACAGACACGGCACGAAAGCTGTGTAGAAACCACACGAAGGGAAGGATGCTGTGAGCCACCCCTCAGGCTCACTTCTGGAAACTCAGCACCTGGCAGTGCCCCCCAAGTGGGCCAAGGTCCATCACAGCAGGCAAGACTATTCCAAATATGGTTCTCTTTTGTTTAAAAAAAAAAAATCCCTTAGGGAAAGTAGAAGATACCGCAAATGCATGTAAACTTATCAGAAGAGCCTTCATAAAATATTTTGAGCAATACACCCTGCTTTCTCCTTTTGATGTGTTTACTTTTAATCTCTTATGGGTAATTTTTTTTTCTGCAGAAGTGATATCCCATGTCTACATATTCCATTTTTACATAAATTACACTTTACATCCTTATCCTAGTTATCTTCCCTTAATGTTGCATTTAACAATATTTTTCCATTTTGCTACATGGACTGTCACCATCATTTTTAATGGCCATGTAATACTTTATTGACTGAATATACCAACACTTACTAGAATGACATTTAAGCTGCTTTCCACTTATCCCCAACATATAAGTAATGCAGAAAATGCTGCATGTAACCTCTTCATATTTTAAATAAGTCCCTTAGGGTAGATTCAGGAAATGGAATTACTAGGTGAAAGAGTATACAAAAAGCATCTGTACCTTTGATACAAATTACTAAATTGCTTTCAAAAAGGATAGTAGCAATTTGCACTTACAACAGTAATACATTCTTTTAGCAACATGGTGTTTAAAAGTTCTTTATTGCCAATTTAATAGTACACATGCATTGATTTTATTTTTGTGTTTCTTTGATTAATAAAGATATTGAAATTTTTCTAAGTTTGAGATTAGTACATTTGTTTACATTACTATTTGGGTGGTTTTGGACTTTTCTTTTCAATTTGTACCCAATCCTTACCCAGTGTTTAGTAGTTGTCATGATTCTGCAACTGTTTTTCATTTTCCCTTTAAAATGTTAAAAAAAATTTTTATATAAAATGTTTTTCTTTAAAGAATCTGATACTGATTCATTGGTGTTTTTTGTTTATTTTGTTAGCCAGATAAAAATCAAGATACTGTTGGTTAAATTTGAGAAAGAAATTTTACAGCAAGGCATAATGAAAAATGCACTGAATCGAGGGCTTTATAGGCAGATAAAATGACGGTTCAGTACCTGACTGTAATGTCCTGGCTGGGCAGATCACTCAAGCGTTCTGAGCCTCTCTGTCTTCACTTCTGCCATGGAAATTATGACCCACCTTCAACCTGTGGGACTGGCTGGGCTTATGAACAAACACTGGCATGGTGGATTTTCCCAGTAAACAGGGATCCTCTTCCTGCTCCTTGCCCTCCAGATCCTAGGGCTGAGCAGGCTGCAAAGGGGGTGCTGAGCGGATGGTCAGGAGAAACAAGCTGCGTTCTTACCCAGGACTGCCTGTGGCGTGCCCAACCCTGCCCCGGGGGCCCCCTGTTTCCTTCCAGGCAGGAGGTCCAGGGACTCGGGTTAGTTGCTGTGCCCCTCTCCAATGGCTCTGAACAAGAGGGTTGTTGTTCTGGCCTATCGGATTACCAGCTTCCTGTTTGTCCTGGTATAGCTGTGTTCTCTCAGTCAGCAGTAGGAGGGAAAGGAATAGTCCTGGATGGGTAACCTAGGTTCTCTAATTCCTCCTGCAGTAGGAAAGCCTGGCCCTTCTCACCAGGGGCTCTGTGATCCTGATCATGAGGCCTTGTGACCTTGAGCAGGCTCGAGACCAAGTCCCATGTGTAGGGAGGGAATGAAGGAAGGAATGGCAAGTCACCATTGCTTGGAATTCAGAACTGTGGTGCCCAGGTACTAATGCCAATGGATTTCAGTTATATGGTGATTAAACATTAAACTTTAATTTCCCACAAAGTGAATGAAACTTTAAATTCCCACATTCCCAATCTCTTCATATTCTGGGAAGGGTGGTTAAGTCATGAACGGGATTCAAATCCCAGCCCCCCTTATTAGCTATGTGACTTTGAGCCAGTGACTTACCCTCTGCGTGCTTCAGTGTCCCTTTCTGTAAAATGGGAGAATAATAGTAACTGCTTTGTAGGGTTGCTATGAAGGGTAAATGAAGTAGTGTGAATAAAGTATTAGCACAATGCTAGGCCAAGTATTCTAGCACAATTCTAGCACAATTCTTAGCACAATTCTAGCACAAGTATTAGCACAAGTCTAGGTCACAGATAGAGTGACCCTACAACAGTTTGCATAAGGCCCTAAGATTTTACTTGTTGAATTCCCTTTGAATCTATGGTTCTCAGAGGCTGGACTATATTCTTCTCTTTAGAGATCTGGAAGTTCAGTATAGAGGTAATTTGATGAAATTTCTCCGTTATTTGAAGCAGATAATACTTGCAAAGAATGTGCATCAAGAGTACAGAAGATATATTCCTAAAAAGTTGGTCATAGAATAGAACGAATATTTTATTTTTATTGGCTCAGTGGGTTAAGCCTCTTCCTTCTGCTCAGGTCATGATCTCAGGGTCCTGGGATCCAGCCCCCCATCTGGCTCTCTGCTCAGCAGGGAGCCTACTTCCATCTCCCCCTCTGCCTGTCTCTCTGCCAACTTGTGATCTCTCTCTCTCTCTCTCTCTGTCTAATAAATAAATAAAACCTTTTTTTTTTTTTTAAAGATTTTATTTATTTATTTGACAGACAGAGATCACAAGTAGGCAGAGAGGCAGGCAGAGAGTGAGAGAGGAGGAAGCAGGCTCCCCGCGGAGCAGAGAGCCCGATGCGGGGCTCGATCCCAGGACCCTGGGATCATGACCTGAGCCGAAGGCAGAGGCTTTAACCCACTGAGCCACCCAGGCGCCCCTAAATAAAACCTTTTAAAAAAATAAAATTTAGGGCTATATTCCCATGGAAAAAGTTGCTTGCTGCTGAAACCAATGTCCTTTTGTCCTTGACAAATACATAGAGGCTGAATTACATTGTGCAGGGTGGGGGCCAGGGGTGCTGTGAGAGGTGTGAGCTTAGCACATGTGAATGTGGACTGTGATGTCTGGGGGAGATGAGGCGGTGGGGTATAGCTCTTCTCAAGCTCCACTGGTTCCAAGGTCAAGGCTCCTGCCCTGCAGGCAAAGTCCCAGCCTCTGCCCTGCTTTATGACTGTCAGTAGGGCTTTGTTAGGTGGTGATTTTGTCCTGTGTCTTTCATGGGTGCTAGGACAGACGCAGAGCCTACAGTGAGCATGTAGGTAATTTAAGTCACTTCATTCCCTTGCTTCTTTCAAAACAAGTTTATCATGGGCTGACTCAGTTTATTGCTGTACTCAGGAAATCGAAGCAAAGGGTGAGCCCTCGATGTGGTTATGGCCACTGCTACATTCACTTTTCCTCAGTGTGCTTTGCTGACATGACTGAATACTAAGTCAGAGCATAGTACCTTTTGGGTTTCACAGACTTGCGGAGATCCCTTTTGGTAACAATTTTCAGCGCGCTCGGAACTTCAGAACTGAGTCGAGGCTGTAGAGTGATGACTTCCTTTCTGTTACTCAGCAAGAACTGGGAGAGAATTCACAGAGGGGCAGCAAGATGTAAGAGGCAGGTAGAGCTGTGCATCTGGAACGGGGTAGGCTGAGGGATGAAGGAATAACAGAGTCTTCTTGATCTGGGGTGCAGATTACCTGCTTACTTTTCCACCAAACACCCAACAAGAAAACCCTTTGACCAATAATAAGGATTTCTTTGCAGGCAAATAGATTTTCTTTAACATTTTAGTGAACTTCCAAAACGGGTTTCAGATTCTCTTACTAGGAAGGGCAAGATGTGAGGGAGCAGCAAGAAGCAGGAAGCTCCGAACACCTGGATGGCAGGTGTGACCCTCTCCGCAGAGAAGGGAGGAGCAGGACCCTGATAATGCTTAAAAGTCAACAGCTGTCATTAGGAAAATCTCTTTAGTTAATTACAGTTTAGCATATTCATTTGTAACTTTGAAGCACCTTGATTTATGGTGTCTTGGGGGGCGTCTAGAATGACTGTCCCAGCAGGGAAAGGTGGATAGTACTGTGGCTCCCCCTGGAGGAGGGGAGGCCAGCTCCTTCTGCAGTCAACCCCAACCACTCCTTCTTTCCATCCAGGCAGATGTTTTCAGGCCTCAAGAGTAATTTCTGGAATAGGGCATTGTAGTACCTAGCTTCTTGTTGGTTTGGAAATACTTCTTTTATGGGTGGTTTTGTATTAGGAATCTCTGGGTTGTTAGGCTGCAAGCTACTGAGGCATCAGTTGACCACAAGAGGCAGAAGAGTTCCCATGTGTTTAGGGTGGGAAGGAGGGAAGAGATGTTAGCTGAGGCCAGGTATTGGGGTTGTTTGGGGGAGGGGTAGCATGGGAACCAGCCCAGGTTCAGTAATAACTGGGAGGAGGCAGAAAGGTATTAGGAGGGGCGCCTGGGTGACTCAGTGGGCAAAGCCTCTGCCTTTGGCTCAGATCATGATCTCAGGGTCCTGGAATCGAGCCCCACATCAGGCTCTCTGCTCAGCGGGGAGCCTGCGTCCTCCTCTCTCTCTGTCTGTCTCTCTGCCTACTTGTGATCTCTATCAAGTAAATAAATAAAATCTTTAAAGAAAAAAAAAGAAATGTATTAGGAATCTGGTTATCATTTCAAAGGGAGTCTGACACTTAACAAACAAGGAACCTTAACTACTTGTAGGGTTTGTGAGAGCCTGTAAATGAGTAACCTTCCCATTCCACAAATATTTCATAAACACTAACTACACATTAGGCACTATGTGATAAACCCTCACAAGTCTGCTTTGTTATTTCTGTTATTCTGTCTTCATCATCACCATAGCCCTAACACCAGCCCTGGTCTATTTTCAACCATAGCTTCCACCTTTTGTTTTATTTATTTTATTGTTAATTGAAATATAATTGACATTTTTGCTTCAGGTATACAACATAGTGATATGACAGCTCTATATATCACTCAGTACTGACGATGAAAAGTGTAATCAACACCTGTCACCACACTGTACTTATTTATTTTATAACTGGAAGTTTGTAACTCTTAACTTCCTTCACCTATTCTACCCATCCTCCCACCCTCTCCCCTCTGGCAACTTTTAGTCTGTTCTCTGTATTTATGAGTCTGTTTCTTTTGTTGTTGTATATCTGTTCATTTCTTTTATTTTTTAGATTCCACATATGAGTGAAATTATAAGGTCTTTGTCTTTATCTGGCTTATTTCACTTTCGCTTCTACTTTTTAAATGCTTACTCTGGGGCGCCTGGGTGGCTCAGTGGGTTAAAGCCTCTGCCTTCGGCTCAGGTCATGATCCCAGGATCCTAGGATCAGGCTCTCTGCTCAGCTGGGAGCCTGCTTCTTCCTCTCTCTCTGCCTGCTTCTCTGCCTACTTGTGATCTCCATCTGTCAAATAAATAAATAAAATAAAATAATCAAAAAAAATAAAAATAAAAAAATAAATGCTTACTCTGTGCTGACACTCTCCTAACATTATTACAAGCATTATTCAATTTAACCTTCACAGAAACTGTCCTTCCATGGGTAAGGGTAACTGACACTCAAAGAGCTTAAATAGTTTGAGTCAAAACTTGATAGACATGTAAATGAAAAGTAGTATTTTAAAACCAAGGTCTACTTGATTTATCCACTGCCTAGTATGCCTCCTAAATGAGCAAACAGTATAAGCCTCAGCAACCTATACCCTTTATACTCAGACTGCCTGGAATATTTAAGACTAAAATACGTAGGTGGCAGAACGGGAGGCATAATCCCTGCTTTTCCTTTTTCCCAGAAAGCAGAGGGGGAATGGTTTCCTGAAGATTGTCTTGCTTTCGGGTGGAAGTGAGACACTGCAAACTGGATATGCCTATTAATCTATTTTTATTTCAAATCAGAATTTTTGTGACACAGTCAAGATTATAGGTGTTAGAGATGAAGAAACTGAAGTCCACACAGAGGATGAGCTTTACCCAGGATTACAGAGAGTAAGAACATTGTTCCAAGATTCTAGCAACTTTGTTCTCTCTGTGTGGGAACATACATCTGCCTGCAACTGTTTCAGGGCTTCTATTCTATAGTCTACTTATCTGTTCTTTTGCCAAACTTACATTTTCTTAGTTACTGTTGCTCTATAAGTTTCAGTATCCAGTGGAGCAAGTCTATTACTGGCTCTTTGCTTTTCCACTTAAATCTTAGAATCAGTTTATCTGTTTCTAGTTTCCATAAAACAAATAAAAACTGCTATGTTTTTTTCTAAGACTGCATGGAATCTAAGGAAAAATTGACATCTTTCCAATATGGAATCTTCAAAACCATGAACATGGTATGTCCCTCCATTTTTATGGACTTCAAAATTTTTCCAAATAACATTTAAAAATTTTCCCTGTATAGGTCTTGCATATCTTACATATCATAGTTTATTCCCAGATATTTTCTATTTGGATGCTAGTGTAAATTATAACTTTCAATTCTTTTTCCTTTTCTAAATATCTAGAAAATGTAAATCTAAATATTTATTTAGAAACATGAGATATTTTCTAACTGACTTTATATCTCCCAAAAAATTGATTCTAGAAATTTATCCAAAGATTCCTTTGGATTTTCTGTGCACACAATCAAAAGAATCTGTGAATGAGTTTTTTTTTCCCTCTTTTTTACACCTCCTTTTTTCCAGTATGATGTTAGATAGAGGCTGTGATTCAGCCATCCTAGTCTTGTCCTTGATCTCTGTAGGAAGCTTTCAACATTTCACCAAGTATGATGAGTGCTACAGTTAGTTATAAATGTAATTTTTTTAAAGATTTTATTTATTCATTTGACACAGAGAGATCACCAGTAGGCAGAGAGGCAGGCAGAGAGAGAGAGAGGAGGAAGCAGGCTCCCCGCGGAGCAGAGAACCCAATGCGGGACTCGATCCCAGGACCCTGAGATCATGACCCGAGCCGAAGGCAGCGGCTCAACCCACTGAGCCACCCAGGCGCCCGTAAATATAATTTATCAGATTCAGGAAGTCCTTATCTAGTCCTGGTTTGCGAGGATTTTTATCCTAAATGGTTATTGAATTCCATCAAATTATTTTTCTGACTCTATGATATTTTTCTCCTTTATCCTGTTAATGTGATGAATTGCGTTCCTGCATTAAACCCATTTGCTTGTGATGTATTATCATTTTTATATGTTGCTGGGTCCATTTTTGAATATTTTGTTCAGGATTTTTAACATCTTTGCTCCTGACAAGGATTGCATATAATTTCACCCTTTGGTAATATCTCTGCTGTGGTTTAGTTTGTCTCATAAAATGAACTGGTAAGTGCCATCATTTTTCTTCTCTGGAAGAATTTGTGTAGGATATGTGTTATTTCTTCCTTAAGAGTTTATTCAAAATGGGTGTTAATTGTTCTTTAAACATTTGGATATTTTCTTTTAGTACTTTGACAATATTCCAGTGCCTTTTGGCTTTCAGTATTTTCATTATGAAATCAACTGTCCATCATATTTAAGTCCCTTGATGAGTCGCTGTCTTTTTTCCCACTGGCTGGTTTAGGATTTTCATTTGTCCTTGGTGCACAGCAGTTTACTGTGAGGTGCTTAGGTATGGCTTCTTTTCATTCATCCTGTGTGGGGTTTATCCATATAAGATATTTTATCTGTGCTTGATGTCTTTTTTTCAGTTTTAAAAATTTTTGGCTCTTCTTCTGCATGGTTCTTTTCTTCCTGTCCTGTGACTGTAACTGCATATCTATGATCCCTTCTTCATTCCCTATATCTCTTACTCCCTCATCTTTATTTTCTATCATTTTGTCTCTCTCTTTCAAACTAGGAATTTTCTTGAATCTATCACTTAGTTCACTAATTTTCTTTTCAAGCTATGTTTGAGTTGCTCTTAAACCCATCTATTGAATACTTTTTTTTAAATGTCCTGTAAACTTCTTGCATTTTTTAAAAGATTTATTTATTTGTTTTAGAGAGAGAGTACAAGTGAGGGGGAGGTTCAGAGGAAGAGGGAGAATCCTGAAGCAGACTCCATGTTGAGCATGGAGCCCAGTGCAGGGCTCAGTCCCAGAGCTCTGAGATTATGCCCTGAGTCAAAAACCAAGAATCAGAGACTCAACCAACTGCATGACCCAGGGACCCCACATCTATTGAATTGTTAATGTGAGTTATTTTGTTTTTAAATTCCAGGGTTTCTCTAGGTTTTTGTCTTTTATTTTGTTTCTAGTTCCCTAAAAAACTTCTCAATTTTATCTTTGAACATATTCAGCATAGTTTAAAAAAAAATTCTATGTCTGATAGCACTTTTATTTTTAGCCCCTGTGAGTCTGTTTCTATTGCCTGTTGTTTTATTCAGTATCCATTCATATTGTCTTATATCCTCCTATACCTGGTTACTTTTGATGGACTGCTAAACATCAGAGATGAAAAGTTGACAGAAATAACTTGAGACCTTCAGTGATGTTATCTAACTTTCAAGAGCATTTATATTTGCTTCTGGCAGGACCCAGAGCACCAGTGATCTATTGTCACCGCCATCCAGTTTAAGGGATTGAGAGGACCTTTGTATCTGTGAGGACCAGTCTGCTTGTGGCTCACCTTTACTCTCAGAGTGTAGCACTTTGGGAATAGGACTCTAATTTTAGATCCCCTAGTTCCACAGGCGTCCAGAGCACAGCCGAGCCTTTCAGCCTCTTAGCCCGCTCTTCCAGGAGCAGGCATTCTTGGAGGAAGTGTCCTGAAATTCCAGGCTTGCCTCTCAAGATTTCCCTCTTCTGAATCTTGGCTTTGTTATTCTTCATTGCTTGATAATCCTCCATAGCTTCCAGCAGAATTTTAAAAATATTTTTCTAGCTTTCTTCATTCTCAGCAGGAGGGTTAGTCTGAATTACCTAGTCTAATATTATTTCAGCGGTTTTTAAATGTGCTGCCTTTATTCACATGGTGCATGCTGTGGATTAAATTGTGTCCTACAAAAAGACATGGGGAGAAGTCCTAACCCCAGTACCTCAGAATGTGACCTTATTTGGAAATAGGGTCATTGCAGATATAATTAGTTAGGATGAGGTCATACTGTAGCCGAGTAGGCCCTTAACCCAATGGGCTTGTGTCCTTATAAGAAGCAGAGAAGATACACAGAGACAGAGGCACACAGGGAGAAGATGACCACGCGAAGACAGAGGCAGATATTGGAGTGGTACATCCACAAGCCAAGGAGCAGCGAGGGTTGCCAGCAAATATCAGATGCTAGAAGAAGCAAGGCATTCTCCCTGCAAGTTCAAGAGGGCATATGGCCCTGCAGATACCTGGATTTCAGACTTACAGCTTTCAGAAATGTAAAGCAGTAAATTTCTGTTATTTTAAGATACCCGGCATAAATGGCTTTTGATATGGGAACCTGAAGACACAAATACATTGCTTTATAGTGTACAAAGTGCTTTCCCAGAAACCACAGTGTTTTTCCCAGAAACCACAACTATCCTGACAGGAAGGGGGGCAGGTGGGTAGTGCTAAATGAGATCGGTTAGGGAAACTGAGGCCCAGAGAGGCAGCATCTAGGTGCCACATTTAGGTACACAGGTGCCAGGCAGAATCTGAATTGTAGCTAGGTGTCCTGCTTCTTTCTACCCACTGAGATGCCATAATTTTCATCCAACTTCATCCCATCTCTCTAGTGTTCTAGGTCAAGAGAGGTGCCCAGTGACTCTAGTGCTAATGTTCATTGCTTTGGAGTTTGAAAGGAATGGAACATTTTCTTGAACATTTACTGGGCAGTGCACACATTCATTTTTGTGTTCATTCATTTGTTCAGCAGACACTTACCGAGCACCGAGGTCCTATGCCTCATTGAGGTGAGAGCATAGTACAGGGAAGGACAAATGCAGGAAGGCTAGAACAAGAACTCAGTTTCTCTCCTCAGGAGCTCACAGCTCAAAGGCAAAGAAGGTATATCTTTACAACTAAATTATTGTAGCTTTTATTTATTTTATTTTATTTTTTAAAAGATTTTATTTATTCACCTGACAGACCGAGATCACAAGTAGGCAGAGAGGCAGGCAGAGAGAGTGGGGGGGGAAGCAGGCTCCCTGCTGAGCAGAGAGCCTGATGCAGGGCTTGATTCCAGGACCCCAGGATCATGACCCGAGCCGAAGGCAGAGGCCTTAACCCACTAAGCCACCCAGGAGCCCCTATTGTAGCTTTTAAAATAGAACTTAGCAGAGTATGAATAATTTTATTCAGGCAAAATGAGTTTTCCACTCTGATTTATATACAAATGAAATGTAAGAAAGCGTTTGTATTTCCTGTTTAATATTTATGGCACATCTTTTGTCCTAAAGTGTTAGACACTCTCATTGTAATTATTTAGAAAATTATCTGTGGATAAATTGTCCTAAATTATCACAATATAGATGAATAAATTTAGACTTTATTAGATTGATGCCATCTACTTGAAAATGTAGCCTTACAGCAAACGCCAGACCACAGTGTACTAGATATAGTTTTACTATTAAATGTTTCTATTTAGTACACAGTGTTACTCAGTCATCAAATTTTTATTTATAACTTTCAAAGGAGTGTTAAAGGAAGTGTTGGACAGTTCCTGTCCTCAGCCAGAGACAAACTGTAAGTGACGAAGCCTTGGTTCTTTGATTCATTCAACCTTAATTTGAGTATCCAGGCAGTGGAAATATGGTGGCAAATAATGCACAAAGAAGCAAAGTGTAAAATTCAGTGCTATTGTGTTTGACAGTAAAAATTTGAGAGAAGAGCTAGATGAGCCAAGTGCCCAAAAGCATAGTAGGAATTAAGGCAGAGAAATTGGAGGTTTTGGTTCATGGAACTGGGCCTTAAAAGGTAAGAAAGAGTTAGGGGCCAGCAGAAGGCCTGGCAGGTGTATGAAGTGAGGAGAGGTGGCGAGCAGAAGCAAAGGCAGGGGCAGGGAAGAACCAGAAACATACAGAAGGGTGCTCCAGAAGGAAATGTACTCTTTATACTCAGTTTCACATGTGTACTTGCTTTCTTGAGTAAGAGAACAGACCTTGGGCCTGGTGCTCTAAGTCATAGTCTCTGCCTCTAACCAACTCTGACGTTGCTGAGGTCCCTTCATTTCTCTGTACCTTTAGTAAGGAACTAAAAAATCCACCTGGTATCAGAAAATTCCTAAGTCTAGCTTGTTGGAGCCCCTTCCACCCCTGTGCAACCTGCCCCCATTGCTTGCTTCATCGAGCCAAGGCTTTGCCAGCTCTGGAAATCCCTGTGTCTGCTTGGGCTGGCAGGCATCCCTGTGACCCCCTGAGCCATGTGCCTAGTCTCTTCTTGGTGTCATGCCCCTGCTCCCGACCGCCTCACTACCTTTAAGGACACATATGTAATAGTTCTTGTATTTAATGTAGCTCTTGGAGTCCCCCAGCCTATCAATGTGGTCTGCTTCTCCCTGGGAATATCATCTGGACTCCTATTTCTGGAGGATCCTAACTTCATTCTGTCCTGCCAGTCACATTCTGTTTTTATATCAGCACAGTCTCTTACTAGTTCTCCATCCCATGTTCTTTTGCTTGAATATGCTCACAAACAAACAGACCAGACGTATATTACTTTACGGTGACACTAAGAAATTGTATTCTTCAATTATGGTAGAATTGTTTCTCATTTGTCTTTTTGCATCAGGTGGGATCTTAAATAAATGGCAGTGCCTGGAGCTTGGAAACAATTTGAGTCATTCACCCAACAAACATTAAGAACTATGTGTGGGAAAAAAAAAAAAAAAAAAACTATGTGTGATCAGCTGCTGTTGGCCAGTCAGAACCATGAGGAAAACACTGTTCTCTCCCTCCTGTTCCCTCTCTGGAAGGGGAAACAGGACCTGGAGAATCATGGGAGGAGAACCCTAAGGGGCACTGTGGGAGTGGCAGGAGCACCTTTTATTGTAATAGGATTTGTGTCGGTGGGAATAGATGTTATTGAAAAGACTATGTGTAATACACAAATAGATTCGGTGTGATACCAGTGGTTTTTGGGTGGCTCGGAAATCCCCCTTGGGCTGAGAGGATCATGCCTTTCTTCCTGCCCTCCTCCCGTCCCACAGCAGCTCATTTCAGCTTGCAGTATTTCATAGTAGGGTCCTTGTATGTACCTTTTTAAAATGTCCACCCGTTGATATTTTAAAGTTTAGAAACTATACTTTTCTATAAAAGACACTCAACTCTGTACCCTTGGGAAATTGGGCTTAGGGTCTCATGGTCAGAGTATCCTTGCTGTTTCCAGGAGTCTGCTTCAAGACTGTATCCCTCACCTGAGGACATTCCAAACAGTGTCCTCAGTTCAGAATTGAAAGCTTTTCCCTTCCCTGGAAAAACAGTTGTGGAATTTTGGCTCAAGTTAATAATTAACACGACATGACAGGACAGAATCTCTGAATATGTTTTCACCTCCATCTTTATTTTAAAAGTGAAGTGTGAGGTAGAGCCCGGAATAGGAAGAGGCGGGGCAGGTGTGGAGGACCATTTTCAGAGGGATTTGATGGCAAAAGGTATTTGCTAATCCAAAACCAGGTCCTAGAGAAGCTGAGGAATCGGTGGAAGGCTGCAGTTTCAGGAGCTGGAGAATTATTTAGCAGATGGGACCCTGAAGCGGAGGAAGAATCATCAGGGACCAAATGGAAGGAGGGCCAGGGCTCCCCTTCTTCAGGGTAATGGGCCCTCCATCAGCCTCTGCAGACCTTCCTGGGTTCCAGCAGTTATGTGTGGCCGGGCCTCAGGAGAGACAGAGAAGGAAGTTTGGTTTGTAGGGCATTCCCCTCAGTGAGTAGGCCCAGTGAGGTAACCCACAGGATGGCTGGGGAAGGGAGCTGGCAAAATCAGGCAGGGTCCAGAAAGCTCAGTGAAGAGGCTGGAGAGTTAGGAAGCCTGTAGGGTGATTGCTTCTCTCAGGTTCTGCTAGAAGCTTAAGTAACACTCACATTCCCTCCTAGTTCCAGAGGTCAGAAGTCAAATCAGCTTTGCTGGCTTAGAGTCGGGTGTTGGCAGAGCTGGGTCCTTCTGGAGGCTCTAGGAGACAATCTATTTCCTGACCTTTTCTGGTTTCGGGGGCACCGGCATTCTTCAGTTCATGACCCCTTCCTCACTTAACTCCAACCTCCTGTTCTTTTCTCCTGTCTCCTACTTCCTATGTCGACCTTCTTGGCATCCTTAGGATTTCATGCAGGGCCTGTTTGAATAATCCAGGGTCATCTCCCCATCTCTAGATCCCTAATGGAATAAGTATACTAGTTTCCTTTGCTACAGAGGTAACATTTCACAGGTCCCAGGGGTTCAGATGTGGCTGCCTTTGTTGGGGAGTCTTATTCAACCTTCTGTAGGACAGAAAGGATTTTGCTAAGTCGTGAGAAACAGTTTCTGGATGAAAGACAGGAATTCACATCTCTGCTTGAAGTCTTTGAGCATGTGCTTCGGCGCCCTGCCTTGGGGGGCTGAACCAACCTGGTGACCAGAATTGAGCTCCTCAGACCTTCCCTCCAGCAGGAGGAAGGCTGCCTGGCCTTTGCCGGGTCTCGGTGAGACTGAGCACTGTGGGAGCAGCTCTCTCCAGAGCTGACTTGCCTGCTGCTGCAAGCAGGGGTGGGAGCTGCTGGAACTGCTCAGGAAGGAAGCAGTCTTCTCCTTTTAATTGGCAGCTTGAACTGTTCCGTAGCACTGCTCCCCCTCAGATCAGCTGTGTTTCCACTGCCTGTGAACATCTGCCCTGGTGCTTTCACGGCGGAGTGGAGGGGAGACAGGCCCTGTTGGGCGCCCTGGCAGGGGGTGTGGGGGAGGCCCAGGCTCTTCCTCACTTGGGTCTGTGGATGGTCGAGGGCCAGGCACAAACGATGGAAACGTCCTCATAAAGAGTGGTATTTTCAACAAGTGACCTTGTGGGAGGGAAGACCAGCGACTGGTTCAAGACCGACAGTCCCTTTCACACCTGCATTGCAGTGCTGTCAGTCACTAGGGATTTCATGTGGATGCCTTCCCCTTGCTGTATGGACACGGGCAAGTCTTTTAAACCTAAGCTCACTTAGGTTTAAGCAGACATAATAGTTCAGTCCAGTTCTGGTCTCTTCCCTGCCCCAACCCCCATGTGCCCTACTACCCTCTGCATTTCTTAGCCCTGTGGGCCCGGCTCCACCAGCTGTGGGTTTACATCTGTGACCCTCGGCCTTTGTGAGCCTCGGACAACCAGACCCCTCATGAAGGAACCAGAGAGAGAGGGAGCTGAGAGAGCCGTCCTGGTACTTTCTCACCCATGACTTTATCTCTTTCTCGAACCCCTGCAGGTGGCCAGCACAGGGCCTTTATTTCCCAGCTGACAGAGTTTCCCTTTGGAGCAGCTCAGTGACTTGCCCAAGGAGGGGCTGTTGGGGACGGCTGCTATTTGGGATTCTTTGCACTGCTCACACGTGAGGAGCAACACCACTGTGCTTGGCTAACAGGACGGCATGTGCCCCATGGCACCGTCTCCTCCACAGGCAGGAGAGAGACCAGACAGTATGCAGGACCAGTGCCCATTCTGCTGGACACATTTGACCCATACCATAGTCCTACGTCCACGTTTAGAGGCTGTGTTATAGGCAGCTGGGTATGTGTGTGTCTGTCCCCTCCCACTCATTAGTATGGGCCTTTCTTGAGGACAGAAACATTTTTTTAACTGATTTTAAGTTCTCAGTGCCTAGTCAGCCACTGGCACATAGCTAGTGTGAAAAAGCAGTCCCATCCCTTACCACCACAAATGCGCGCGCGCGCACGCACACACACACACACACACACACACACAGTACAACTTTTAAGCTGATGTGTAACTGTTTGGACTTTCTGAGGTCCGTGAGTCCTTCCCTGTGTGGTAGGCAGACGTCCCTCCTTTAAGGCAGTGATCGTTACAACTCCTGGTCATCCTGGGGCAGCCCATTTCTTCTCTTTGTACCCTGTCATCTCAGGCCTTGTCTCTGTGGAGTTCACATGTGCTTGAGGACTTCTTCCCAAGTCGTGGGGAATGAAGACTTGGGCTTCGGGGTAGAGAGGTAGCCCGGGACAGCCCCAGAGACTTCCTGTGGAGAGGATTGCCAGGGCAGCCGAATTAGCGGTGGCTGGAGGTGACTCCCAGTCTGACTCTTGAGTGCTATCCTCAGACCTGTGGCGCTGTGGAGCATGAAGCCCCAGGTCTGTGCCCAGACTGAGCCCGAGTGGCCTGAGGAGCAGTGCCCTGACGTACCTGAAGCAGGGGCAGCAGTGGCCAGTTGGATTCCCAAAGTGAAAGCAGATCTCAGGACAAAAACTGGGCTACGAAGTCCCAATTGCTCCATCCCATGGAGAGATTCTCCTCTGCGCCGAGTAGAGAGGATCAAGGTGTTACTTTATGAAAGGAGCTAGCAGGCATCCTTCTCTCCAGCGCCAGATAAATCTCTACTCCTCGCAAAGGTAGCTCTGTTGAGTTATGGGTTAAATCAGCTTTTACGGCACCTTATCACTCTTTGTCACATGGTATTTATGGGAAAGAATATTCCAGGCCCTAAACAAGTGATTGGCGAAATAAGGCTTGTGAGCACAGCCTGCTTGCCAGCCGGGGGCTTGCCGCCTCCTGGCCTGGGCCACTGGCGTGTCTCTGCAGAAGAACTACCTTCAAGGCTGCAGGCCAGCCCAGCCTCAGAGCCCGTAGGCCTGCAGGACTCTCCCAGCCTGTGGGCGTTTGATGAGCCAGGGCCACATTTCCATTGTGGACAGTAAGGGGTGAGTTCTTCTAGCATCCTTTACTCTGTTCCATGCTACCTCGTCTCTTGTAACATGACAGCAGCCCGGTCTGAGCCATGGGGGGCCACCGAGGGGCTGTAAGCAGCAAAGGGCCTAAGCACATCTGCATTTCAGAAAAGACTGCCCTGAAAGAGTGGGTGCAGAGAGACCTGTCATTAGTCAGACTATTGCACAGGTCCCAGGGAGGGAGGGGTGGTGGCGTGGGCCAGGATGACGGCTGAACAGATGGGAGAAGAGCCTGCGCCTGGCAGCAGCTTGATTGTGGGGGATGTGGAAGGGAAAGCTGAGGTCACTGTCCATGTTGCTGGTGTGCCTGAAGAGATACGCAAGTAGTCAGCTGGAGGAAGGAGCCCTGAGCTCTTCTTCTGGGAACCCTAAAAATGCCGTGAAGAATTCCAGAGGACTGCATCCCAACTGATAGTTCAAATGTGTTCTTAAAATATCTGATCTTGGCAGAATGGAACTCTGTGTAGGAAGAGTCACATGGTACTTCTTATTCCATGTTCAGTCCCCCAAAGTGTGGGGCTTATTTTGAAATACGTGGTTTAAGGATTTTTATCTTGAGAGGTTTCTTGGGGTCATTTGTTAATATTTTTTCCATTTAGAAAGGTTATATCCTAGAAGATTCCTGGTTAAGGAACAAATAACTAAATAGATTTATTAAAAAGTCATGCTCTTATGGGAATTAAAAATGTACAGTTAAAACTATAGGCTGTCGATGGTGACATTTAAATGTACATATTTCCATCTGAATTATTAAACGCTTAGCTGGTTAATATGAACAAGCCTTCTAGGTATTCCTTGCTTTTTTCTATTTCTTTTACATGAAACAACGCACTTACGAAGGAATATAAGGTTCAGACAGTAGTAAAACACTTATTTAGGCTGTCAGAAAAACTGTGATTGTAGCAAAGGAATGACACAAACATGTGATTTGATGAAATTTCAAAGTGAATCTGAAAACCTCTGTCCATATGCATGAGAGCTGATGCCTCTTTTTATCAAAATGTCACAAGCCTAACCTCTGTTTTACCTTTCTCTTGTTAAAACGAAATAGGGAAGAGTTTCTGTGTTTGAAAACTGGGAACAAGGACAACAGGTCTCTTGCCGTATGCTTCAAACTAGTCCAAGGTGAAATTTCCTTTGTCTTAAAATTCTTGCCGTAAGATTTCATCATGATTCATACTAAACTGTTTCCATTATTTGGCCTAGAGAGAGGGAAGGAGTGCTGTGTGTCCTGTTTATGTGATGAAAATAAATTTCTCTAGGCCAGCCATTTGCTCTTTTGTCCCTTGTGGTTGCTATCCCACGATTGGGAGGCTTGTTTATCCATGCGAAAAAGGAATTTGAAAGAGTTATGAAGTCCAAAGTTGATACTTGAGAGACTGAAAAACAGGGACAAATGACCCGGTGCCAACAGCTTTTACTTTTACTCGGAGACTCCCCGATATTGTAGTTACCAGCTTTTCCAGCAAGGGTTAGAGGGCACCATGAGGAATTATCCTGGTGGGTAACATGGAAAACCTTCTGGGCTTATGTTGATCTTCCTGCCTCCACAATTGCAAAATAATGACAAAAGTAAATATTTGGGGCCAGGTTTATTTTGGTCAGACAAGTTCCAGTCTGGTTTCTAAAATTAGGAATTCTGCGGGATGCACGTGGTTTGGGGCATCCTGCCAGAGAACTTTGTCTCAGGGATGTACAGTTCTCTTATTTGTTGTTGCTTGCTTGGAAATGTGGATCTAAACCTTCCCTCGTGTCTGTCCATCTGGACAGACCCACTCCCGATGGTAGGAAGGCTCTTCCCAGCTAATTTGGATGGGTTCCCACCTCTCTGCCCTCACCCCTGCTTGCCGTCTGTCCTTCATTTACTGCCAGACAATCCTTCCAAGAGCACAGCTCTCATCCTGTCCCTGTCCCTCCTCAGAGCATTCACTGACACTCACCCCCCCCCATACACACACACTGCCTTCAGGCTGAAGGCCCTCCCCCACCATGGTCCTACCTGGTGGGACATCTTCTGCCACCACCTAGATTGGCCTCTCCATGGCCCCTCAGACACACGGGCTGCTTGCTTGCCCTTGTAACTTTCCATTGCCCCCATATAAATATCCCTCCATAGTCCCTCTGTCCATCTTTCCAGGCCCAGCTGCAGCCCCATCTCTCCTGGGAAACTGTTCTGTCCAAGGGAAGCCTCAGCCAACCACTGTGTATACTTGCCTGTATCATCCACTGTTGTCTTGTTCCCTCAAGCCCAGTGCAAAGGAGGTACTCAGGAAACATTTCTGTTCAGGGTTGTCTTTGAGTGTCTGGTTCTCCCCCTCAGAAAGCTGTCCTTGCCATATAAAAGGCTGCCCTCCCTCTGCTGGTTCCTGTGCTGGTCTTTCTTCTCCTCCCAGACCTGTTCAGCTCTTTGTAGAAGGTGGTAAGGGGTGCTGTTACTCTGCACCTCTAACTGGGGCTGCGTTTGGGATGGGAGGAAGGCCTCATTCCCCAGGCTTTGCCTTCATCTGCCTTCTTGGGTAAAATAGGAATAAGCAGGGTGAGCTTCATGGGTGTGCGTCCTATACCCGGCAGATGGCCACACACTTGGTTTCAGGCTCTGCTGTTACTATCTTAAAATTCTTACTTTTTTCACAAAAAGCCCTGCATTTCTGTTTTGGACAGGGTCCTACAAAGTATATATCTGACTCTAGGAGTAGGGCAGCTGCTGACAGACAGGTAAGGGTAGGGAAACGTTACAGAAGGAATGCTGGGTGGAGTATAGGTGGAGGCGGATGGAAGGTGGGTAGCAGAATGGGAGAAGTGGAGGAGATATATCAATTGTGAGGTTCCTTCCTTAAAGAGGTGATAGTTCTCCAAAGCCAGGACTGTTCCTCAGGGGTGGTGACTCCACAGGACCTGACTTTGGCCCTAAATAGGTTTATTTAAGTTCTGTTGTAAGTTTTTGCCATTTTTAAAATATTATTTACTTATTTGACAGACAGAGATCACAAGTAGGCAGAGAGGCAGGCAAAGAAAGAAGGGAAGCAGGCTCCCAGCTGAGCAGAGAGCCCAATGCGGGGCTCGGTCCCAAGACCTTGGGATCATGACCTGAGCCAAAGGCAGCGGCTTAACCCACTGAGCCACCTAGGCACCCCAAGCCTGCCATTTTTATCAGGCTGTTCCAACTTTCCCATCCTGATCAGAGGAAGAACCAAGTCCTTCCAGTGGCCTGTGGACCCTACCTGACCTAGTACTTTACCACCAAACTCTGTTCCTACCACTGTCTACTCAGTTAGTCTCTCGCAACCACATTGGTCCCCTTGCTGTTCTTGAACATGCCAGAATGCCCCCCACTCCCACCCACCCCAGGACATTTGCACCTGCTGCACTCTGAGCCCAAGCCTAGAGGAAGGCTTGTCTCTACCTCTTTCAGGCCTTTGCTCCGGTGTCACTTTATCAGTGTGGTCTTCCCCCAGATACCCTATTTGAAATCACACACACACACACACACACACACACACACACCAATACATGTCTCTTTCACCTCCTTCCTGCTTTACTTTGATCCACAGTACTTTTCACCATTTAACATACTCTATACTTTACATGTTTATTTATTGTCTATCTCCTCCCACTGGAATATAAGTAAGTTCAGGGAAGGCAGGGATGTTTGTAAGTTTTGTCCATCTAGAACACTATCTGATACAGAATAAACACTAAATAAACATGTGCTAGTGAATTCACTGCCTTCTGAGGGCTGATAGTACTGCTTTATGATGAGACTGGTTTCCGCAGGGACTGCACCATTTTAGATTTCCAGCACAGTGCTCAAGTGTTCCAGTTTCTCCACATCCTTGCCAACACTTATTATTTTCTCTTGTGGTTTTTACTTTTGTTTTTGTTTTGTTTTGTTTTGTTTTTTCTCTAATAATGGTCATCCTTACAGGTGTAAGATAATATCTCATTGTAGTTTTGATTTGCATTTCCTTGATGATTGAGCATCCTTTCATATACATATTGGCCATTGTAGTCTTCTTTAAGAGAAATGTCTATTCAAATCTTTTGTCCACTTTTAAAATCAGATTATTTGTTTTGTTTTGCTAATGAGTGATAGGAGTTCCATATGTATTTTGGATATTAACCCCTTACCAGATATAGGGTTTGCAAATATTTTCTCCCATTTTGTAGGTTGCCTTCTCTGCTGGTGGTTTCCTTTGCTGTGCAGAAGCTTTTTCTTTTGTTACAGTCCCACTTAGATGTTTCTGCTTTTGTCACCTGCACTTTTGGTGCCATATCCAAGAAATCATTGCCAAGACCAATGGCTTTCCCTGTGTTTCTTAGGAGTTTTACAATTTTAGGTCTTAAGTCTAAGTCTCTAATCCATGTTGAGTTGATTCTGTGTATGGAGTAATATAAGGGTCCAATTATATTATTTTGCATGTGGATATACAGTTTTCAGAAACACCATTTGTTGAAGGGACTGTACTTTCCTCATTGTGTAGTCTTGACTTCATTATTGAAGATCATTTGACTATGTATGTGTGAGTTTATTTCTGGGCCCTTTTGTTCCATTAGACTTTATGCCAGCACCATACTGTTTTGTAGCTTTCTAGTATGTTTTCAAGTCTGGAAATCTGAGGCTCCCAGATTTGTTCTTCTTTCTCAAGATTGTTTTAGCTATTTGGGGTTCCATATGAATTCTAGGATTGTTTTTTTTCTATTTCTGGGGGGGAAAAAAAAGCCATTTGGATTTTAATAGAGGTTATACTGAATCTCTAAATTCCTTTGGGTTATGTGGACATTATAACAATATTAAGGCTTCCAATCCATGAACACATGCTATCTTAGCATTTATTTGTGTCTTTTATAATTTCTTTCAGTAGTATTTTGTAATTTTGAGTGTACAAGTCTTTCATCCCCCTGGCTAAGTTTATTCCTAAGTGATTTCATTTTTTTGGATCCTATTGAAAATACAGTTGTTTTCCTAATTTCCTTTTCATCATTGGATTGTTTACTGTAAGCAGATGGAAATGCTCCTGATTTTTGTCGTTAATTTTGTATCCAACAAGTTTGCTGAATTCATTTGTTACTTTTAATAGTATTTTATGGGATCCTTAGGGTTTTGTACATATAAGATCATGTCATCTGTGAACTGAAATAACTTTGCTTCTTTTTTAACAATTTAAATGCCTTTTATCTCTTTTCCTTGTCTAATTGCTCTAGCTAGGACTTTCACTACTATGTTGAATAAAAATGGCAAATGGGCATCCTTGCTTTCTTCCTGATCCTAGAGGAAAAGCTTTCAGTTTTTCACTTTGAATATGATGTTAACTGTGGGCTTTTCAAAGGGGGAAAGGGGGCCATTTCATAGGAGAGATATGTTTAACTGTAACATAATGACAATAACAACAAAAAAACTATGGTCTACATATGTAAAAATACTTATTATATTCTTTTTATCCTCATTTTTTAATGTTTTATTATGAGATGGTGTTGAGTTTTATCAAATGCCTTTTCTGTATCTGTTGAAGATCATGTGGTCTTAATATTTCACTCTGTCAATGTGGTGTATCACATTGATTGATTTGTGTATGTTGAACCATCCTTGCAATCCACAGATACCTCATCGTATATGATCCTTCTAATGTGTTGTTAAATTTGGTTTGGTGGTATTTTGTTAAGGATTTTTACATCTGTATTCATCAGGGATATTGGTCTGTGCTTTGCTTTTCTTGTAGGTCTGGCTTTGATATCAAGATGAATCTACCCTCATAAAATGAGTGATGTGTTCCTTCCTCTTTAATTTTTTGGATGGGTATGAGAGGGATTGGCATTAATTCTTCTTTAAATGTTGGATAGAATTCTTCAGTGAAGCCATCTGACCCTGGGCTTTTTGTTGTTGTTGTTGGGAAATTTTTGATTACTGATTCAGTTTCCTTATTCATTATTGAATTGTTTTTCTTCATGATTCAGTCTTGGTAGATTGTATGTTTCTAGAAATTTACCTGTTTCTTCTAGATTATCCAGTTTGTTGGCATATAACATTTCATAATTGTCTCATAATTTTTTTTTCTGTGACATCCGTTGTAATGCCTCATCTTCCATTTTTTATTTTAGTGCATTCTTCTTTTCTTATTAATTAGCCTAGTTAAAGGCTTGTCAGTTTTGTTCTCTATGCCAAAAGCCACCTCTTAGTTTCATTGATTTTTTTTCCCATTCTTTTTCTAGTCTTTATTTTGTTTATTTCTGTTAAAATTTTTACTACCTCCTTCCTTCTGCTAACTTTGGGCTTGGTTTGCTCTTCTTTCCTTGAGGTATAAAGTTAGGTTGTTTATTTGATATCATTCTTCTTTGTGTTTAATGAAGATATTTGCCATTCTCAGCTTCCCTCTTTGTACTGCTTTTTCTGCATCCTGTAAGTTTTGGTATATTGTGTTTTCATTTTTATTTGTCTCAGGTATTTGTGATTTCTTCTTTGACCCATTGGTTATTCAAGTGTGTGTTGCTTAACTTCCACATATATGTGAATTTTTCAATTTTCTTTCTAGTATTGATTGCTTGTTTAATTCCATTTTGATCAGAAAAGTTACTTGGTATGATTTCAGTCTTCTTAAATCTGTTAAATCTTGTTTTGTGACCTAACATGTGATCTGTCTTGGAGAATGTTCTGTATGCACTAGAGAAAAATATGTGTTTGCTACTGTTGGATGCAATGTTTTGTATATGCCTATTAGGTCCACTTGGTCTCTCATGTTGTTTAAGTTCTCTGTTTCTTTATTTGTCTTCTCTCTAGATGTTGTATCCATTACTGAAATCTGCTATTACTGGGTCACCGTCTGTTTCTCCCTTCAGTTCTGTCCAGGCTTGCTACACATACTTGTGTGCTCTAGTGTTGGGTACATATACATTTATAATTGTTGTCTTTCCAATGAATTGGCCCTTTTACCATTAGATAATGTTCTTCTTTGTCTCTTGTGACAGTTTTTACTTAAAATCTCTCTTTTTCATTTACCATTTGCGTGGAATGTCTTTTTCTATCTTGTCACTTTCAGCCTATGTATATTCTTAAATCTAAATGGGTCTCTTATAGGCAGCATATAGCTGGATCTTATTTTTTTATCCATTCAAGCACTCTATGTCTTTTGATTGGGGAGTTTAATCTGTTAACATTTGTGCTAATTACTGAGAGGGAAGGTCCTACCAGTACATTTTATTTTCTGTCTTGCAACTCTTTGTCTCTCTTTTTTCTTTTTAGCTATCTTGTGTGTCATTGATTTTTTGTGTGTGTGTGGTGACATGCATTTTATTCCTTTCTTGTTTTCTTTTGTGTCTCTTCTATAGGTATTTTCTTTATTGTTATCGTGGGAGTTACAGAAAATATCTTATAGTTGTAACAGTCTATTTTAAGCTGATACCCAAGGCCATTTTTAATCTTAGAACAATGTTTAGGAATAAGGTACAACAAATGGATTTTTTTAACTTTTTCGTTTTAACCTTCCTTTAATTACTTTAATGGAATTAGTGGATGTATATTTAATGAGCCTAATGCAACCAAATCCCAATGGTATGTTTTTTTAGAACTTGATAAAATGATTCTGACATCCATCTGGAAGCATAAGGGGTTAGACTATCCAAGAAATTTTTGAAAAGAAAATAATTAAGGGGATCTGGTACTGTTAAATATAAAACAAAAACCTGCAGTAGCAAAGCTTTGTGTTAGTGGCAGAAGCGGAGGAATGGAGTGAAGTAGAGTGGGTTGGGAGGAAATAGAATAGAATACAAGGCCCAAATCAGTGTACGAAGGTGAATTGTTAAATCAGTAGTATTAGGATATTTAATCTTGGGGGGGGGGATAGTAGATTCATAGATCCTACTGTATACAGCATAAACTCTAAACAGATAGAGTATTTAGTAGAAATTTCCTTTAAACCGAAAAAGAAGGAGAAGAAAACTTAAGTGAAGACTTTATCATATTAGGGGGCACCTGGGTGGCTCAGTCAGTTAAGTGGCTGCCTTCAACTCGGGTCATGATTTCCCAGTCCTGGGATCAAGTTCCACATCAGGCTCCATGGAAGCTGCTGGCTGCTATGAAGATATTTGCCATTCTCAGCTTCCCTCTTTGTACTGCTTTTTCTGCATCCTGTAAGTCTGCTTCTCCCTCTGCCTGCAGCTCCCCCTGCTTGTGCTCTCTCGCTCTCTGTCTCTCACTCTCTCTCAAATAAATACACAAAATCTTTTTTAAAAAAAAGAGTGTATCATATTAGTGTGGGAAGGAATCAATTAAAAAATCATTAGATTTGATTCCCTAAAAACTCAAAGCTTTGCATATCTACAGCCATTATAAACAAAAGCAAAAGGCCTAAAACAAACTGAGACTATTTCAATACATAAAAACCGACCAGTACAGAACAGTCCGAGGATTACATCTCCAATATAGGATAAAGGAACTCAAAAATCAAAGAAAAAATGGAAAAATAGGCAAAAAGTATATAAGCACAGTTCTCAGGAGAAGAAAGAGAAATGGCCAAAAGTTATAGGAGAGATTATAGAACTTGGATGGCAATCAAAGACATGCACATGAAAGCAAAAGGGTTGCCATTTCCACCTTCCAGACTGGCGGAGGCTATTTACAGTCTCCATGTTGGCCCAGCCTCCGTGGCATAACCTGCGTGTGGGTGTGCACATTGACACTGCCCCTCTAGGTGGCAGATTGTCCACAGGTATTGAGAGACTTGACACTTTTTTTTTCCAAAGACTTTGGTCCTATGGGGTACCTGGGTGGCTCAGTGGGTTAAAGCCTCTGCCTTTGGCTCGGGTCATGATCCCAGGGTCCTGCTTGTGATGTCTGCTTGTGATGCTTGTGAGGCCTGTTTGTGATGTCAGTCTGTCAAATAAATAAATAAATAAATCTTTTTTTTTTTTTAAATATTTTATTTATTTACTTGACAGAGAGAGATCACAAGTAGACAGAGAGGCAGGCAGAGAGAGAGAGAGGGAAGCAGGCTCCCTGCTGAGCAGAGAGCCCGATGCGGGCCTCAATCCCAGGACCCTGAGATCATGACCTGAGCCGAAGGCAGCGGCTTAACCCACTGAGCCACCCAGGCGCCCTAAATAAATAAATCTTTTAAAAAAAAAAAAAGACTTTGGTCCTAGCAGTTACACATCTAGGAATTTCTTCTAATGGGATAATCAGACATGCACTTAAAATTATGTAGACTAAGTTCATCGTAGTATTATTTTGGATATTTCTTACTCATTATAGTGCATGATACATTACATAGGATTATTAATTTAATAAGTAATACAAAATTCAAAGGATACTAAAAGGAAATAGAGTAAAAAATAATTCTCCTTTCCTTCCAGTTGTGTCCTCCACTTCTCTGCCGTGGAGCAACCAGTTACTTATAAATCCTCCCAGAGATGCTCTTTGCACTTGTGAGAATAGACACATACTTGTGCTTTTTATTTTGCTAATCTATTTAATTTTGTATTTGAAGGTTGATGGCAGCATGCTAAATGTACCATATGTACCTCGCTTTTCTCACTTAATAAGTCTCAGAATGTGCTCCATTATCAGTAGGCAACATAATTGCAGAGAAGCACAGGTGAGTGGGGTTTTGAACAAACTCTACTATTTCCTAGCTATGTCATCTTAGACAATTTTTTTTAACTTCTCTGGGCCTTAGTTTCCTCATCTATAAAAAGAGTACAGTAATAGTCCTTACATCATAAGATTACTGAAACAGTTCAATGAGTCACTGTTTAGAAAGTGCATAAAATAGCAACAGGCACATCTTACATAAATGTTAGCTAATATTAGTACCTATGGAGCTGCAGCCTTCTTTTTAACATCTGTAGAATATTCCACACCCAGGATCTGTTCTATTTTGTCCCATATCCGTTGACAACTAGATTGTTCGTAGCATTGCTGTTGCAAACAAACTGCAGTATTTGTCACAATACTTTTTTAAAGGAAACAACATAAGTGTCCAAAGTCAGTTTAGTTATGGCATAGTGTACATCCACACAGTGGAATATAATACAGTGAATCAAAGTGAGGTTGTAAAAGAGTATCAGATATATGATGTTCCCATATATTTTTTTAAGTAGAGACAAACATTTTTAACATTCTATTTTTTCCATTATAGATTGTAGAACTTGAGAAATGATTTTTTTAAAGTATGGAGAAAAATAACAGTTAACCTTGTCTTACTGAACATACCTGGTGAATTTTATCTGATCGCTCGCTCTCTGAAAATTTGCACTAATTCTTCTATAGGGGTTGTGCACCTTCACTAAAAATGTCTGGGAGCTAAGAGTTGGGTTCCTAGGGTGGATTCCTTGGGTTGGCCGTAAGTGGATGGCATAGATTAAAGCAGCTTGGAGGAAGAGGCTCGATGTGGTCAAGAGGGCTTCCCAGGAAGCAGAGCTGCTTGGGCTGACCTCTCTCTGAACAGAAAAATACTCTTTCTAATAGTATCTCCCCCCTCCGGTCATTTCATTGTTCTGAGTTTCCTTTCTTACATTCATTCATTCGGTAAACATCTGTCACGAGGGGCCTATTGTACCAGCATGCTTCTATGTCTCAGGGACTCAGGCATGAACAAGATGAGTTCCAAGGCCCATAGCTCTGGAGCCTACATTCCAGATCTTGTCCAGAAACACAGGACAAAGTTACAGACATGAGGCATGTGCAGTGTTTCTGAGATGCTTCCTCAGATGGTGACCACAGGCACTTCTCCCTGGGTCTTCCCAGTGGCATTTCTTGTGGCTGCACAGTATTCTGTCAGCTGCTCTGCATTCGTTTTACTTAACCATTCCTACTCTGTTGGACATGCACATGTTTTCATGAATAGTCATGGTCTTCAACACATCACTCCTCTGCTTTTCAAATGGATTGTTCCAGTTTACCGAGTTACCAGCCACATGTGAACGAAGGGGCCTGGACCGTCAAAACCTCCCCACTGTGTTGGCTCTCTGTTTTTTTCTATTGTTTCTATTCATTTAACAGGTACAAACTGGGTTTCTCTGTTTAAGTGTTCATTTATTTGATTACTGTTAAATTTTAACCTTTACTTCCTCTTAAGTGCATTTTCTACTTAAATCCTTTGTTCTGGTATTTAGTTGGGCTCTTGCTTATGAAAACAGACTCTGTACAGTGATGGCTAAGAGCTCCCTTCTAAACTCCCACAGACCCGGTTTCTGTCCAGCCCTGTTTACTTAGGAGCTGTGTGGCCTCGGGCCAGGGGTCTGGGACATGCTGAGGCGTGGAGGGCGTTCCTAGCACAGGGGCACTCCTTGGAGCTGAGTCACAGAGTTGGTGGCCTGGGGGACATTTAGGGCTCAGAGAAACAACCACTGTGTCTGACCTTATCTAAGAGGCCTAGCACGAGTATCCTTGCCTCACTTTGGAATTTCAGAACTGCAGCCTTGGAGTAATGGCACGCAACACAAGGCCTCATATTCATTTTCTTTTTGGAAGTAAACCCCAAACCCAGAAGAGGACAGGGGAGAGACGGGGAGGGCTGGTGGGAAGGCTGGGAGCCCTGCAGTCAGGCAGTTCTGGCCTTGAACCCCAGCACACTCACCACACAGTTGTGAGTACTCTGAGTCTCCGTTTCCTTACTTGGAAGCGGGGTGTCATCTGGAGGGACACTTCTTGCAGAAGTGCCGGGTTAAAATTGCCAGGGGAATTTATCACTTGGAACTAGATATAGGGACTGCCTGGATATCTCAAAAGGTAACACAGTGACTAAGTCCTTTTTCTAGAAGAAAAGGATGTTTGGATTCTCAGCAGCCACATCGGCTTTTGAACTCTGTGCGGTCTGTGCCCTGGCCTCTCCCCACCCCAGCAGCCCCGTCAACAGCCCCCCTTTTATTCAAACAGAGGAAAGTTGTGTTTGTTGACCACTCTTTTGGGGGTGGGAAAGGAATGTAATGTATGCATAGACTGCCCAGAATTTCCTGTTAGACACCCACTCCAAACCACGGCCCTGGGATGCATTCCAGAGATTGCAGCCCAGTCCTACAAGAGAAGAAAGGGTGCATTCATTTAAACGCCGGCCACTGGAACTCCCCCTCCCCCCTTTAAAAAAAAAAAAAGGTGTTTAGTTTTTTTCTGTAGTAGCATAGTTGTGAATTCAACTGCATGGTCTTCACAGGCTGTAATGTGCTCTGACGTCCCCACGCGTGAAGAAGCACCTTTTCCTTGGGAAACTCCGATGTGTGGTTTTGTAGCCTTAACAGCATTGGTGTCCACGTTGATGCTTGGACATGTTTGTTTTGTTTTTAAGATTTTATTTATTTATTTTGACCGAGAGAAAGACAGCGAGAGAGGGAACGCAAGCGGGGAGAGGGAGATGTGGGAGAGGATGTGGGAGAGGGAGAAGAAGCAGGCCTCCTGCCGAGCAGGGAACTCGATGTGGGGCTTGATCCAGGACCCCGGCTCAGGTCCCGGGATCAGGACCAGAGCAGCAGGCAGATGCCCAGCAACGGAGCCACCCAGACCCTCCCTTGAACATGTTTTTAATGTTCTGTGTGAACACATGATGATACAAACCGGCTATGGAGTACCTTTCTTGATTCTGCTCTTGTGACGAGGAAGAAGCCAGTTTTGGGGGCAGGTTTTGGCATAGACTTCTTGTGTTGAGTCCATTTTCTCCTAGAAATTCTGTTATGCTGGGTCTTTGGCTGTCTGGCCCCTGTGCCAGCATGTAGGCTGGCTTGGCACCGTGGAAATTAAAGGCAAACCTTTTTTGTTTTCTGTAGCGCCAAGATGCAGTTTCTTCACTTGGGGAGAAACTTGAATGATTGGGGATGGATTCCCAGTGAGTAGCAACATTTCCACCTACGTTCCAGCTTCTCCGTGCTTCATCCTGAACCACTCGTTTGATTGTAGGGATGTGTGTGGGGCGGTGGAAGTTTCCAGGTCAGATCTGAGATAAGGACAGATGGGTGGGGGTGTTGACAAAGGCAGTGAGTATGTGAAGCTCCTGAGTCGATGTAGACCCCAGAGGTTTGCCTGAAGCCTAGGGTTCAGGATGGAGCCAGAGCCTCCCCACACCTGCAGTCTAAACCAGGTCAGAACACGAGAAATGTTCGGGCAGTGATAGGTGGCACGGGGCGGCTATCACACTGATAAGAAACGCTATGTCGAGTCAGCATTTCAATTTCTGGATGCAGAAGGGAACCAGGTAGGTCAGGAAGTCTAAGCGGATAGCGGTACCCCCTCCTAGCCGGTGCAGACCCACTTGTGGTGGATCCACTCTCACTTTCCATCTGTTGGCATAAATACAGTTTGGTAGCTCTTTAGACCAGTCCTCTTGATCCCGCTGAAGGACCAGACCTCACTGTCCACCTTGGTGGACTTTTCCCCTGGACGTTTCATGTTTCTAATTAATTACAATACTTTTCTTTCTAACCTTATTTCATGTAAGAGTTCCTAGAAAAGTCCTGAGTCCTAGGGTTTATTATTAAGCTTCACATGGGGATTTGCCTTTTATTTGTTTCGTTTCCATCATCTTCATCATCATCGTCGTCATGAAAAGAAACCTTCACTGGATAGGAAGTAAAGTTTTAAGGAGCCACTTCAAGTTCTAAGTTTAGAATTCATATAACCAAAACCAAAATGGGACCTGCTTCCATGTTTTCTCATAAAGCCAGCTGTTTCTGTAAGGACTGTTGTTTGGATACACGCTAACTTCTGAATGTTCACAGTGAGACACTGCTCCGGTACCTAAAATCAGTCTATTGCTGCTGTATTTTAAGGTGCTGGTAGATCTTCTCTCTTGAACAAATATGTGTTTTTTTGCTGCATCCACACAGCAGACCTCCCCTGCAAGGATAGGTATGAAGATTCCCGTATTAGTGGTGTGGCCTTAGGTAGATGAAGTCACACTTGCTGACCCATGCAGGGTGAGACTTGAACACAAATATAACTCCAAAGCCCATTTTCTTTCCATATGACTTGCTTATTTAGTTTTAGTTTTAGTTTTAGTTTTTTTTTTCTCCATGTAACTTGTATTTATTTTTTATTTTTTTATAATTTTATTTTTTTTAGTGTTCCAAGATACATTGTTTATGCACCACACCCAGTGCTCCATGCAATACATGCCCTCCTTAATACCCACCACCAGGCTCACCCATCCCTCCCACCCTGCTCCCCTCCAGAACCCACAGTTTGTTCTCAGAGTCCACAGTCTCTCATGGTTTGTCTCCCCCTCCAATTTCCCCCAACTCACTTCTCCTCTCCATCTCCCAGTGTCCTCCATGTTATTCCTTATGGTCCACAAGTAAGTGAAACCATATGATCATTTACTCTCACTGCTTGACTTATTTCACTCAGCATAAACTCCTCCAGCCCTGTCCGTGTTGATAGAAAAGTTGAGTATTCATCCTTTCTGATGGAGACATAATACTCTATAGTATATATGGATCATATCTTCTTTATCCATTCATCTGTTGAAGGGCATGTTGGTTCTTTCCACAGTCTGGCAACTGTGGCCATTGCTGCTATGAACATTGGAGTATAGATGGCCCTTCTTTTCACTACGTCTGTATCTTTGGAATAAATAGCCAGTAGTGCAATTGCAGGGTCATAGGGTAGCTCTAATTTTAATTTCTTAAGGAATCTCCACACTGTTTTCCAAAGTGGCTGCACCAACTTTATTCCCACCAACAGTGTAAGAGGATTCCCCTTTCTCCACATCCTCTCCAGCACATGTTGTTTACTGTCTTGTTAATTTTGGACATTCTAACTCGTGTAAGGTGCTTTCTCAATGTGGTTTTGGTTTGAGTCTCCCTGATGGCTAATGATGATGAACATTTTTTCATGTGTCTGTTAGCCATTTGTATGTCTTCTTTGGAGAAGTGTCTGTTCTTGTCTTCTGCCCATTTTTTGATGTGATTATCTGGTTTTTGGGTCTTGAGTTTGAGGAGTTCTTTATAGGTCTTGGATATCAGCCCTTTGTCTGTAGTGTCATTTGAGAATATCTTCTCCCATTCCGTGGGTTGCCTCTTTGTTTTGTTGACTGTTTCCTTTGCTGTACAAAAGCTTCTGATCATGATGAAGTCCCACAAGTTCATTTTTGCTTTGTTTCCTTTGCCTTTGGAGACATGTCTTGAAAGAAGTTGCTGTGGCCAATGTCAAAGAGGTTACTGCCTATGTTCTTCTCTAGGATTTTGATAGATTCCTGCCTCATGTTGAGCTCTTTTACCCATTTTGAGTTTATCTTTGTGTATGGTGTAAGAGAATGTTCGAGTTTCATTCTTCTATACATAGCTGTCCAATTTTCCCAGCACCATCTATTTGAAGAGATTGTCTTTTTTCCACTGTATATTTTTTTTTCTGCTTTTCTGTCAAAGATTAGTTGACCATAGAGTTGAGGGTCCATATCTGGGCTCTCTATTCTGTTCCACTGGTTTATGTGTCTGTTTTTATGCCAGTACCATACTGTCTTGGTGATCACAGCTTTGTAGTAAAGCTTGAAATCAGGCAACATGTTGCCCCAGTTTTGTTTTTTTCTTTTTCAACATTTTCCTTAGCAATTCGGGGTCTCTTCTGGTTCCATACAAATTTAGGATTGTTTGTTCCAGATCTTTTGAAAAATGCTAGTGGAATTTTGATTGGGATGGCATTGAAAGTATAGATTTAAAGTCGACTTTAAAGTAAGAAATTTCCGTTCTAGGCTCTTTACACAAAATGGTCCATATCTCTGATTTGCAAATACAGCATTCTGGAAATCTTTGATGTAGATCAGTAGCCTGTATCAGTCAATTTAAAATTTAAATTCAGAGGTTCCAGTTCCAGAGGTCAAACTGTGACATTTAGTACGATCTGCTTGTCTACTCCCCATTTCCGTAGAGGCAAATGCAAACTCATCATCTTGGTTTGCAAGGCTGCCATCAACCATCGCAACTCCTCTGATTTCTGAGATACATCGTGCTGTCTCTCACATCAGGCCCTTTACACGTTGTTGTTCCCACTTCCCTGCCCCCTCCAGCAATTGTATGCACTGTCAGCCAAACTCAGAAAAACATTTCTTCTAAGAGATAACTTCTACCATACCCCAGATCTAGACTTTTGGGCCCCATCAGTGCCTTGCACGGTTCAGTGTCTGTCGTGCCAGAGTTAGGGACGGTACCTGTGTGGTTCACCAGTGTTTCTACACTGCCTTGCCTGGAGCTGACGTTTTCAAGAATAATCTTTTCCATCACAAATAAACATAAACCCAGAGAAACAGGTAATTTATTGTTTTACATAACTGAAAATTCCAGGAGGATCTGGTTTTAATGAAACCAAGTCCCCAGATGGTATTGTCAGAGAACCATCCTTTCTGTATCTCAAGCTCCTTTTTTCCTCAGTTCTGGCTTATGCTTCAGGTAAGTGCCTTTCACTTAGTGACAAAGGAGCCACCAGGGGCTCCAGGTTTACATCCTACCCACTTGGCAAATCAGCAGAAAGGGAACATCCTTCCAAAGGGCTGTAGCATGAATCGTGGGGCACACTCTCCTTGGCCCAGGTTGGGTCAAATGCCCAATTCTAAGCCAGTCATATGGCTTAGATTGGCCAGGCCTCGGTAATGGATAGAAAGCAATTTGCAGGGGGAAGGCAGTAGGGTTATTGGACCCAGCCAGTCAGCATCTTGAGCCCTTTGAGGACCAAATGAGTACCTAGGATGGGGTTGAGGCTGATGCTGATCCTGAGCAACTCCATTCATAGCCCCTGCTAGCCCGAATTTTGAGAGTACCAGACCAATCCAGGAGCGATTAGCAAAATAGGCATCCCCTGACCTCCCAAAGCTTCCTGCAGGCCCTAGAACTAAGCTTATTTAATGGGAAGAGTCCTGGCCCCTCCCTCAGTCTTGGAAGTGAGACCACTTTGGGTTGCTTCACCTCCTGGTACACCAAAGGGAGATCATAAATAAGTGAACTGCTGCTTTCCCCTCAGGGGTGACGGCCTTCCCAGGGACTCACTCCCACCGCTCTATTTGTGGCTTCTATGTGGTAAGCTGTCATATGGTAGAAATTATAAGTAGCTCACTGGCTCCAGGTTCAGGACTTTTTTTAGCATATAAGTTCATTTTTTAATTTGTTTGTTAGTTGGTTGTGGGGAAGATGTATGTGATCTGAGGATGAAAATGAGATCTGAGGGGGGTGCTTTTTGCAGAGCTATTTACTGCCCAGCTCGGGCATCGGCTGCTCAGTGTCTCTGAGACATGAACAAATCTCTTGTTTACTTGCAGAGAAATGTGCTATCAGCCAAGGAAGAGGCAGGCAATATTTTTTCTTCCTCTGACTAAATTATTTGAGTGTGGCATGAAAACTAAAGCACCCAAAGTAACAACAGAACAGTTTAAACCAATCAGACATTTTTTTTTTCAAATTAACTATTTGTTTATTTTCTAGAGGTGAGGCAGGGCAGCGGGGGAAGGGGAGAGAGAAAATTACAGGCAGGCCCCAGGCCCGGCAGAGAGCCCAGCACCGGGCTCCATCTCACAGCCCTGAGATCATGACCTGAGTCTAAATCAAGAGTCGGACGGACACTCAATGGCCTGAGCCACCCAGGCGCCCCCCACCCAATTCTTTATATTAAATAAGAATTTATTGTAGTGTTTTTCTCCCCATTTGGCATGTCCCCTCCTTGATCTGACCTGATCTGTCTAGACTGTGTTCAGCATGGCAACAGAGAGAGCGCACACTTGGGGAACAGGCCCTCTTGGGTTCAGATCCCAGCATACGAATTCCTGGTTGTATCCCCTCAGCGGTAAAACGGAGGCAGTAATGCAGATCTCCCTGGATAGCTGTGCGGGTTCCATGAAGTGAGGGTTGTAAAGTAGTAGAATAAAGAGGGCCGGTCCTCAGTAAACAGCGGTCATTATCATGTGTGTGCTCCACCCTCCCCCCTCCTTTGCTGCTTGGGAGGACTCTGTCCCTGAGGTCCTTGTGACCTGGCTTGGCCTGCCATCGGGTGCATTGAGTGAAAAGACTGGTGCCTGTGGCATGCGCCCAGGCATTCTCAAGAAAGATAAAACGGCTAGTGTTTCCAGGGGGTTACGGTTCTGAAGCGCGTAGTTAGTGAATGGAAATCTTAAACTCACACTTACTGAGCCACTCGCCCAAGCCCAGGCTGGAGGCCATCCATGCCTGTGGAGTTGCCGGCAAGAAGTTTTTCAGTCTTTTTTCATGTTGGTTTTGCTGCTGGCAGAAAAGTACCCCAAGACTATTAGCAGAAGTTTTGTGATCTCTTGAGAGGGAAGGTGCTGTACAAATGACTCAAGTACATAGAGGAATCATGCCAAAACTGCTTTTTGGGAGAGATAAACTCCAAGTTATCATGTGGACTCAGTGATTTCCTACATTGGTAATTTCCCCGTTAACCCCAAGGACAGGCTTTTTGTGGCCTCTGCTCAGTGCTGTTGACCCACCCAGACATGGTATGTGGTGGGACAGCCCTGGCTGCATTCCCAGGCATTGCTCCGGGCCCTCCAGGTTGTCAGTCTCCTCCCCTGAGATGTGTTTCTCATTTTATACTAATTTTTGGCCTTTTATTTCTGACTTGTGGCAGCTCGTCTTGAGGCCTGAATAACAGGAAAGGACAGCATCAATCCCTGGGAGGCTGAGTCCAGGACAGGCCAGAAAATGAGTCCATGGCACAGGGTTGCCCCAGGTTTCAGGAAGATGGGCTTTGCCCTGGCCAGCCCTGCTCCTGCTGGACGATGTGCTCTCAGTCCCACATCTGCTGTTTATGTTGAAGTGTCATGGAGGACTCCAGCCCTCCCATCCATTTCTTGACAAACAGCAGAATTTAAGAAGGGGCCTTCTGTATGCCCTTACACACCTTATCTCATGATGAAGTTACTCTTGATGAAGTTAGACTAGTTTCAGAGTGATTCTTTCTTGGTACCCTTCTCAGAGAACTGCTTCTCAGAGAGTGTCAAGTCTGATTTTGCCTGAAAGGATCTTTGTTTTGAAGTGGTGCTCAGTCCCGGGTCGGAAGACTGGCTGCTGGGTTCAGGAATGCAGATGGTGCCTGGCCCTGACGATGGGTCAGTTAATGAGCAAGCAGCCCCACTGGGCTGAGGTCAGAGGAATTCTGTCCAGCCAGCAGGACTGGACCTCCATCAACCAGCTGGCCCTCTAGGAATCACATGTTGAATAACAGTCCTTCAGAGTAACTTCTAGGGCCCGTCCATCTTCTTGTGCTGAGTAGGTCTCCTGTATCGGGACTCCCCGGGGCGGGACAGCTGCATTCGGGTTTTCCCATTGCATGACAACTAGGAGTATGTGCTGCAGTTGGCCATAGTGTGTTGTTTCTCTTTCCAGCATCCCAGTGCAACGTCAGCTTAAAGAAGCAGAGGAGCCGTGGCATCCTCAGCTCCTTCTTCTGCTGCTTCCGCGACTACAATGTGGAGGCGCCGCCCAACAGCAGCTCCAGTGTGCTTCCGCCCCTGGTGGAGGAGAACGGTGGGCTTCAGAAGGTCAGTGCGGGCGCGAACTGCGTAGTCAACAGAGCCTCTGTGGCTGCGTATCTGTCCCACCCTTCGTGGATATCCTGAATAAGGGTCTGTGATGGTTACGTGTACAGCCATTAACTGAAAGATCTGAACTGACCAAAAAGGTCAGCTTCTTTGTCAGGATATCTCAGTCATTCCCATTTAGCAACTGAAGCACAGCTTGATGACAGTTATAAGAATCACTTCACATTTTTATAACATTCTGTCCTGGGTGGTTGGTTGCATGAAATGGAAAGCTGAAGAACCAGTAGCAGAGAAAGACACGGAAGACAACAGAGAAACAGAGGCATCCCAAAACCGTTAATAAGTATAAAGGGATTTAACCTCTTTGTCTAATATATTTGTTATATATTCTTTAAACCCGTCATATATAAAATTTTAAGTCAGATTTTCATAATATGTTAAAAGAAAAAAACAAAAAACTAAACTCTACCCACATGCTGCCTAACAGACATACCCTAAGCAAAGTGACTCAGAGCAGCTAAAAGTAAAAGGATGAGCAAGAAGATGTCACACAAATATACAAGCAAGAAGAAAGCAGGGATTGCAACAGTCATTCAGTCAAATAGAATTTCAGATAACAATCACTGAAAGCAAAGACGATTATTCGCTCTGAAGACAGTTGAGATTGAGGACACAAAAACCATAAAACTTTATGTCCCAAATAGTGTGAGTGAAGGACCTGAGCAAGCATTTCACAGAATAAGAAATGCAGTTGGTCAGTAAACAGGAAAAGTGTTTAGTATGGTTAGTAATCAAAGAAGTGCAAACTAAAACAGTGAGCTAGCCTTTTCCATCTGTCAAATTATCAAAGATATTTATAAAGATACTATTTGGTTTGGATGAGGGGTAGCCACAAAGAGGGTAGAAGATGTAAATGGGTTATTAGAAGCCATTTAATTGGTTACACCTTTTTGGAGGGAAATTTGACAATGTAATCATAAAACCTTAGCAGTTATTTATTGACATAATTATAGATGTCCGAAGTTTGAACTATAGGATACTGTCCAGCGTAGGTTTTAAGATTGCAAAATTGTGAGCAACCTGATGATCAAGAATAGACAGTAAAACCCCACAAAATAACCACACAGTCAAGTAGTTGGCAGCTATTAAAAATGATGTCTCATAAATACTACTGACATAGGGAGATGTTCACCTATGTCACTTAGGAGATAAAAAAAACTTGTAGGTGAGTGTACTTATAAGTATATTAGGGGATAAAATGTAGTAGGTGAGTATATTTATAAGTACACATGTAGTCATAACACACACACACACACACACACTCCCACAGGCATTTATAAGACTAGAATGATATATGCCAAAATATGAAGAGATTATCTCAGGCTGATGGGATTATATATAGGATGTTCTCCCTTCTTCTGTGCTCTACTTCTTTCTCTTTTTTCTTTGGGCTTTTCCTAATTTTCACAAAATAAGCTTAAATTACTTTTGGGATTAGAAAATACATTATTTCAAAAGCATATATGAATGTAAGGAAAGGGATTCTGGGAAGGACAACCTGAGCACATGGCTCTGTCCATTTAAATTCTCTCTCTTGATAAACCCAGGTGAGCCTGCTGGTGGAACCTGGAAAGTGCGTTAAGGCCTCTAGTTTTCCCAACATCACCAGGGGAAAGAACAGGTACAGGATTCATCCTCTCTGGTCCTCAGTGAGAAACAGGGACCTACCAACAGAGGAAAATGCTTGCTTGCCTTGGAGTCCTGGGACAGAGACTTGAAGCAAATAGTCCTTTGAAGTCCCCCAGCCAGCAAGAGCTGTGGATCTCCTTGGAAAGAGCCTTTACTGCCCACTTACTGTGTGTGGTCCTTGGAGGGGCCATACGGATGAGTTGAGTTGCTTTTACTTCTTGGGCCCTACAGGAGCCCGTTACTACAGGGACTTTCTTCCTCTCTTGTGGTTTGTCAATTTGGGCTCTGCTGGACGTGAAAACATTGCTCCTTGTGGGGCCTGGCATTGCTCCCTCATTTGCCACTGCTGAGAAGGTCCAAGTTGAAAAACTAGCATATGAGGCTCCCACTGAGGTAGAACTAGTGGAACAGATAGAAGAGAACTTTTTAAAGATTTATTTATTTGAGAGAGAGACAGAAAGAGATAGGTAGGGCAGAGGGAGAAGGGGAAACAGACTCCCCGCTGAATGTGGAGCCCAACATGGTTTGATCCCAGGACCCAGAGATCATGACCTGAGCTAAAGTCACATGCCCAACCAACTGAGCCTCCCACGCTCCCTGAAGAGAACTTAAGTAGACAACTCAGGAAATGATATTTCAAGAAATGAATTTTGAGTACAGAAGTAACTTTTAGAATTTAAAAAAGAAATCCCATGATTTCTAAATATAAAAATTCAGTAAACAAACTGAGAAAAAGGAGACTGAGGATGGTCACTGCTGAGAACTGAATTAATGTTCTAGAAGAACAAGTGGAAAAAATATCTTACAGTTCAGATCAGAGACACAGAGATGATTATTGTGAGCCAGGAAGAGGCATCTAGGAGACCTAACAGCAAGTAATAGGAGTTCCAGAAAGAGTAATAGAAGAAATTTTTCTTGAGCTGGAAAAAAAAGCCTCGAATGTGTACATTATAAGGGCTAGCCAAGTCTGCAGCAGAATGGGGGGAAGCAAGTGGAGGAGCACGCATATGCTGTTGAAGTTCTGAAGTTTAAGTGTAAAGAGAAAATCTTGCAAGCTACCAGAACAAGATCTTTTCAAAAGCAAAAGAATTATACTAGTACCAGCCTTCTCATCAATAATATTGAAAACCAGAAGACTATGAGAGAAAATGTACAGGTTCCTGGGAGAGAATTCCAGACCAAAAATTCTATATGTAGCCAAGATACCATTTATCTATCAAAGCAAAGGAAGTACATTTTCAGACATGTAATGATTCAGAGAGAGGACAAAAAAAATCTGGGTGAGATTGATCTTCTGTTATGACATAATTATAGAAAATGTAGGAATAAATATAACTATCAGGAATAGAACTGTAACAAGCAGCACAGTTAGAAAATAGAGCCTCATGAGAGCCCCATGTCAGGCTCTGTGGTGAGCGTGGAGCCTGCTTGGGATTCTCTCTCTCCCTCTCCCTCTGCCTCTCCCCCTGCTTGCTCACTTGCTCTCTCTCTCTCTCTCTCTCTCTCTCACACACACACACACACACACACATCTTTTTTTAAAAAGAGAGAAAGAAAGAAAACAGATCCTCAGATTGCACAAGGGAGAGGAGGAACAGGCAGAAATGTGAACAAGCCATCAAAATTAAGAAAAGGAAAAAAAGAACAAACAACATAAACAGTAAACTTAACATAAGAGTAGGCATGAGACCTAGTTCAGTGAACCAGATTCTCCTGACAAAGGACCAAGACTGTATCCGATTGGCTTGACAAATTCATCTGTATGCTATTTCCAAGAATAGACCTGTATCAGATAGGAACAATTTTGGCAGCAAGTAAAAGAAAACTGACAAATAACAGCTTAAACAAATAGGGGATTATTTTTTCCCATAAAAGGCCCGAGTCTGGCAGTTGCTGGGGTTAGTTTAGGGGCCTGATGATGCCATCAAAGGGACCCAGGTTCTGTTCTTTTCTTCTGTCTCTCCATTTTTCCACTCTACCATCCTTGGGGGGTTTGCCTTTGTCCTCACATTTGTCTTTATCTCAAAGCCACAAGCTTCAGACAGCATATCCACGTTGAAGGAAAGAAGAGAGGGAGGAGTAGCACTACCCATGCCTGTCCCTCTTGTAGAAAGTAAATGCTTTCACAGAAAACCCCAGAGAACTTCCACGTAGGCTGATTGGCTAGAACTTTGTCACATGGCTACCCTCCAGCCACAGGGGAGGCCCAAAACAGGAAGGATTTAGACTGGCTTATTCTGCCCTCAACAGAGTCAGAGCTCTTCCACAAAGGAGAAGGGAGTAACTGCTGAGTAGATGTACTAGTCAGTGTGGGTTCAGTTTTGCTGTAGTAACAACCCCCAGACCTCAGATGCTTAAAACAATAAAAGTGTATTTTTCACTCATGCGCATGTTTAGCACGGACTAAGTGGGCCCTCTCCTCGGTAGCACTTGTCCAGGAGATACTGAGAATGTGAGCCACATATGTTATTCACATTTTTCTAGTAGCCTCATTTTAAAACTATTTTTTTAAAAAGGTGAACTCAAGTTTAATCACATATTTTATTTAACCAGAGCTATCCAAAATATTATTTCAACCTGTAATCAATAGAAAAAAAGTATCAGTGAGATAACATTTATATTCTTTTTATCTTAATTCTTCAAAGTCTGATTTCTAGATATTTTATACTTAGAGCATGCCTTCCTTTGTACTAGCTACCTTACACCGGCTCAGTAACCATCGGTGACCTGTAGCTACCATTATGAGATTACCTAACCCACCTTCTCCTCATTCATGGACTACGCTGGGGAAGGCCCTATCTCTTCACTTCTGTCATTGTCACAGTAGGGAAAAGGGAATGTGGTGAATCACACTGACTCTTAAAGCTTTCACTCAGAAGGGGCACCTGGGAGGCTCAGTGGGTTAAGCCGCTGCCTTCAGCTCAGGTCATGATCTCAGGTCCTGGGATCGAGTCCCGCATCGGGCTCTCTGCTCAGCAGGGAGCCTGCTTCCTCCTCTCTCTCTGCCTGCCTCTCTGCCTGCTTGTCATCTCTCTCTGTCAAATAAATAAATTAAAAATCTTTAAAAAAAAAAAAAAAAAAAGCTTTCACTCAGAAGTAACTTACCTCTTATTGGCCAAAGCAATTGATGGAACTACCCCTAACTTCAGGGAGCAGGGAAGTGCAATGCTACCATGTGCCCAGAAGGAAAACTGGAATTACTTGGATAACAGGGCTGATTGCTGTTACAGTAGGTGGCTACTAGTTTGTGACATCTAATAGTGATTTTAAGAAGGTGAAAAATAGATGGGCAAAATGTAAAAAACAGGGCGTCTTGGTGGCTCAGTGGGTTAAAGCCTCTGCCTTCGGCTCAGGTCATGATCCCGGGGTCCTGGGATTGAGCCCCATGTCGGGCTCTCTGCTCAATGGGGAGCCTGCTTCCTCCTCTCTCTCTCTCTGCCTGCCTCTCTGCCTACTTGTGATCTGTCTGTCAAATAAATAAATAAAAATCTTTAAAAAATAAAATAAAATAAAATAAAATTAGTATTTGCCAGGGCACCTGGCTAGCTCAGCTCAGCCAGGCAGATCTTGGGGTTGTGAGTTTGAGCCCCACGTTGGGTGTAGAGATTACTTGAAAATAAAATCCTTTAAAAAATAAATAAATAAAAATAGTACTTGCCTCAATGAAATGCCATGAGACAGTGATGGTGCAGCCCCAACAGGTTTTCTGGAGTGGCTGGCTGTATATAGGGGAGAATAAAGGCATTTGAAGGCAGTTCCTTTGGCAGAGCTGAGCTGGACTCAGTGTTCATTCGTAGACTTCTTTCACTTAATATTTATCAAAATGGCTGTTTAAAGAATAAAATTAACTCTGAGGGCACCTGGGTGGCTCAGTGGGTTAAGCCTCTGCCTTCGGCTCAGGTCCTGGGATCAAGCTCCGCATTGGGCTCTCTGCTCAAGCACGGAGCCTGCGGCCTCCTCTCTCTCTCTGCCTGCCTCTCTGCCTACTTGTCATCTCTGTCAAATAAATAAATAAAATCTTTAAAAAAAAAAAAAAAGAATAGAATTAACTCTGAGTAATGCATCATTTGCACTAACACTTGACTGTTCAGTCTGTAAGACCAGACCCCACAGAACGAACCAGGGTCCAAGTGGGGCAGCCAAGACCTGTAGGAGGACCCTCCGCCCTCCCTTGCACTCAGCTTGGTCTGGAACACAGAGCCCAGGCCATAAGTTGTGGAGCCAGATTCTAGGCCCGACTCTACTTCTGGCCTCCAGCTCTCCTGCCTCTTGGAACTCAGCAGACCAGAGGCAGAGGGAAGGTTGTAGGTGGAATGCTATGGGTGGCCCCTGGGGTTCTGTCCACCCCACATATTCGCTTGAGCCTGGAGAAATGCTTCCGCAGCAGTGGCCGAGAGCGGCAGCTGCCACCACCATCACAGTTACAACCTGGACCTGCAGGCCAGTTGCCCAAGACAAACAGGTCCAGAGCCCTGGTCAGAGGCAAGAAGAAGTCAGCGTCCAAAGGACCCCAGTGGTCAGGACCATGGAGGACTTTCTCAGGCAGAGGGCAGAGTAAAGGGATAGCAGGACACACTAATGTATGCATACCCCGTCACACACGCACACATACATGCAAACTTCCAGGGTGATTTCCCTGCCCAAATATGTGGCCAGGGGAGCATCTTTGGTCCTAGCCCTTCAGATGTCTGTTACTCTTAGCTCTCCCTTCACTGATGCACTCGTCTTGTCTGAAGATGCACCTGTGTGGAGGGGCTGTTTGCAGCCTCCACGGTGCAACGGTTCTCACTTGGAGATGATTTCCCTCCCTAGGGCACGCTTGACAATGTCTGGAGACATTTTCGATTGTCACTACTGGGCATTGTACTGGCATCCAGTGGGTAGAGGTCAGGGATGCTGTCGAGCATCCTACAACACTCAGGATAGCACCCCCAGCAGAGTTATTAGGCCCAGAACATTGGTAGCCCCGGGGTTGAGAAACCCTCCTCTGTAGTGGCCCAGTGGGCCTGTGAGCTTCTGGTTAAAGTCCCCCCACCAAGAGCAGGTGTTGGGAGTAACATTACTTAAGAGCTTTGGAAAGGAACTTCTTTGTGGAAGTCCTTAAAATCTAGGATTGGATTTGATTGTACCGTCCTGTTGGAGAGCAGCACAGCTCTGCCTTGAATAATGGCAGAAGGGGTTTAGAACCTGAAGACAAGTCCCAAGTTGCCCGAAAAAGGAAAGAGGGTGAAGGTGGCCTTGAGAGGGAACAGTAGTTGCTGTCACACTGCAGACTTGGTAACTAGGGCTACAGATAATCAGGAAGTTGCTATATGGTGCTTAGAGTCAGAGCAGAGCTCAGAAAGGTACCAGCCAGCTGTCGACAGTCAGGTTTGACCCCTTCCCGTGAGAGCCTTGTCGTCATCGAGCCCCTCAGTAAAGATGGACATACTGTTCACAAATCCTTCAGTGTCGGAGACTGGAAACAGTGTGTCTCCGCACCAGGAACTGTGATGCTACTCTTCATTGCCTCCTGTCACACCATCTAAAAAAGAAGAAACGCAGAAACTGGAAATGCTCAGTGGAGATAACGGAGAGAATGTGTTATTTTATTAGCATTTCATAATGATGCTCAAATGAAATCTTTCCATCAACCAGCTTTGGAATGGCTGGCATTCGGAGGCTGAGGAATGGGTGAGGCCCCATCTTGGGGCCTGGATTTTCTTAACACTCCCTGTGAGTACAGGTTTTGCTCCCCTTAAAGGGAACACTGTCTCCACGCCTGTGGCCTCAGAGGCAACCTCTTGAGCTTTGCCTTGTCCCCTCTGCCCAGTCCTCCTCTAGAAGAAGACTAGGAGATGCCAGGGGCTTCTTCCTAACCTGATAAACTAGCCTTTCTTTCCCTGCATATTGTATTGATTTGAGGCTTAGTCTTCTTAGGGAAAAACTTGCTTAAAAGAAGAAATAAACCAGTTATTAGAGGGATTAATGGATCAAAGTAATATATGGGCTTTTGTTTTTATTTTTCAATTAAGGATTAAATTCCTGGGAGTAAGGGAGGCACCATTTAAATAAACAAGATTAATGAGCCTCAGGAACCCAGCCTTGGTTTGTCGGGGGAGGGAGTGTCAGGGAGGCAGAGTGGAGCCCAGTGCCCTGACTGGAAAATCTGTGGGTTCCTCCTGTTCATTAAATACCGCTAAAGTAGAGAGAACAGGAAATCATAGGGCTGCTGTACTCAAGAGTGCTTTGAAGTTTCTGTTGAGCATATGATCTACTTATTTCTCTTCAAACCTGACAATGATTTCTTTTTTTTCTTTTTCCTTAGGGTGACCAGAGGCAGGTCATTCCCATACCAAGTGTATGTATATTTATCCAATTTTATTCAAACATTCATAGAATCTTGTAGCTTTGGGCCTACTGATATAAAATATATTTTGTAATGTTCTTGCATATGTTGAGTTTAGCATGTGACATAAACAGCTCTGTTCTGTTAAAAAATGAAGCTGCATTTTAAACTGTGAGCAGGAGGTTCTGTACAGAGTTTCCTTTCTTAGGAACAACAGGGGAACAAGCATCTATTAACCAACTTCTCACCTTTCCTTTCTTTCCTTGAAGGGCCTCCAGGCTAATAAGCTAAGGCAGCCTGCTACACTTCCCCACCCCAGCCCCATCTCCATAGCCCAGGAGAACATGCTTTTGCCCGGACATAGGCTTTTACAGCAGGCGCTCTCCCAGTGGGCTTGGTGAGCCCGTGGGCCGGCCATTTTTGACTTACTCAGAAGTGTTGGTAGCTTGGCCCTCCCTGGCTCTGAGATCAGGAAAAAAAAATTGCCCCAGTTGTATTCCCTGAACTTGCAGGACTCACCGCGACTCCTACAGCCTGGCTTTGCTCCTACTCTGTTCCAGCTGGGCACTCCCTTGACCACCACTTCTCTTTTCAGCCCTGGGATTTGGGAGAGTAGCTGCCCTAGTGTTAAGCACAGGCTGGCCCCCACCCTGCCCCGGACATCTGCTGTCCCTACTATTCCTGCTCTGATAGCAGAACCACTTTGCCCGGTGCCAGACAGTAAGAAACAGACCAGGGACTAACTCAGAAGAAACTTTAACTTGAGATGTCTTTGTCAAACAAGACCATTGGAACAGCCCTATGTCCTTAAAGAACTGGGTTTTAAAAGATGTCCGTAAATGGGTACTTTTATCCATAAAGTGTCTCTGATTCAAATTGTTTGACTCAAATCTGTTCATCTAACATTCCGTGGACTTCTTCCCATATTATCTGGGAACATCCAGACACAACTTTGAGAAAAACCAGTGCTATGGGAGTATCACAGGTAAGGGGAAAGCTGCTGTCAGAAGTAGTACATTGCCCCCCAATTTTTTGAAAATTTCATTTTTCTCAGCTCTACATTAACTAGTTTTAAGGGTTTGTGAGATGGTTCTGACTTGGCCAGCATGCCTGGAGGTTGGACTTTGTCAGGAAAACTGACTTTAACCCAAAAAATGGATCAAGCAGCAGGACCTCCTATCCAGTGTTTGAGTGGGGTACCCATTGGATTGATACCAGAGGTGTCCTTTTAACCTTTATACAGAGTAGTTTCAAACATTTTTCCTGCAAAGTTACCTATGTTAAGCAGGTGACAGCAGCTTTCCCCTTACCTGAGATACTCCCATAGCGCTGGTTTTTCTCAAAGTTCGTCAAGTGCCAAGCCAAGCATTTCTCAGGATAGAATTCTACTGAGGAAAATGACCCTTTCCCCACAAATTTTGACACATTCTAGAATCCCAGAATGAAATAGCCAAGGGGAAAAAGATCCCTTGTATAATTTAGTGTAGGGTTAGATCAGTAAAATGCTGACTCCTTCCTACAAATGAGAGACTCTAGGTCAGGTCTTGTGAGTCTCTGAAATATCTTGCAGAAAAACAAAACCTAGCTAAAGTAACTTGCATCACTGAATGATATCCTCCAGAAAAGTAGATCTACTGATGGGCTCAGTATGATTTGCACTGCCTGCTTAGCATGCACAGCTGAACCCAAGTCCATTGGGAGGCCAGCTCAGCCCCAGAATTTGAGCCTTGGGATCCCCTGCAGAATCTGTACCCACCTGTCAAGGCTGCACATCTCATTAACAGAGTAGCCCTGCCCTTTCTGGGTCACAGGAGACTGGTCAGGGAGCCTGTGCGAGCTTGGGGCGCTGTATCATAGGAAATATGAAAATCCAGTTTTGTGCTAATCCCAAACCAGAGTCTCTAGCCTCCTGAAAGCTGTTCCAGGCCCTGAAGGTGAAAGGTGCACTCAAGCCTGTGGGTGCCCAGACTAGTTCCAGCTGGAGCGCCCCCCCATATCTGCTTCCCCCCATATCCATCTTGTTTCATTTTCATGCTACTCTGTTTACATATGCAACTTTGGTCTTTTGGTTTTTTACTAAGCAATAATTGAAGCTCATAGTTTTAAAAAATAAAGAATAAAGCAGAAAGAAAAAAAATTCCCCACGTGGTCCCACTCCCTGGAATAACAACTTTCAATATTTGTTATGGATTCTTCCAGAAATCTAAATAAACATGACTTGTTTAGATTATTAATACCAGATCTTTTTTCTAATATAAACATTTAATGCTATTAAGTTATCTCTAAGGGGTGCTTTGGTGGCTCTGTCATTAAGTATCTGCCTTTGGCTTGGGTCATGATCCCGGGCCGGGGTCCTGGCATCAAGCCCTGCATCAGGCTCCCTGCTTGGCAGGAAGCCTGCTTCTCCCTCTCCCACTCCCCTTGCTTGTGTTCCCTTTCTCTCTCTCTCTCTCTCTCTATTAAATAAATAAATAAAATCTAAAAAAAAAAGTTACCTCAAAGACTTTATCTACATCCCCCAAATTTTATGTTGTATTTTTCAGTTTTGTTCACATAAATAAGGAATTTGCAAGATGTTTTTTGCTTTAAACAATATACCTTGAACCTCTTTCCAAATATTCGTGCATTGTGAGTGATTTACCTCCTTCTTTCACTTGTCCTTCGTGGCATTTACTTTGTTTCTTCTTGTGGACTATTGCAAATACTTGGGAGTATTCCTGCGCATGTATGTTTATGGACCTGAGTTACAGCATCTGTTGTGTTCCTTTCCTAATTGTGGAAATGCTAGATCAAAGGATATCTCTTACATTCTGGGTAGATTAAAGCCAGATTGTCCTCTGAAAGCCTAATTTATGTTCCCACCAGGAGTGTGTGGGATTGCCCATTCCCTTACCAAAAATGATGATAATCAAATATTTAATCTTTGCTGATCTGTAAGTGAAGAATGGTATATCGATTCATAGCTCTCATTTGCATTTCTTTATGAATGAGGATGAATATTTTTTCACAAGTTTAGTATTTATATGTCTTTCTTCTTCCCTGTTAATTTCTTCTGGATGTTCTTCTGCTACCTTTTTCAATTTCAAGGAAATTAGGACTTTCCCCCAAATTTATGGTATATCTTTTGGCCTTGGTTATAATCATTTTGGCCACAAAGAAGTTTAATTTTATATACGCAAATGCGTTAATCTTATCCTTTATGACTCCAGAATTTTATGTCATGCTCTTAGAAAGATCTCCCCACTCTATCACTGTGAGCCGTATTTTCTCCTAGTATTTTAATGGTTTTATCTCTACACTGAAATCTGTGACCCATCTAGAATTCATGTTGGTGGAAGGCATGAAGAAATGATTCAGCTTTATTTCCTTTTCCAAGTGGCAGGGCAGTTGTCTCAACACCATTTATTAATTAATCCAGCTTTTATACCCCTCTTGAAAAAGACATCTTTATCTGGATTTGACATTAAACATTCCACTCAGTAACTTTGGTCCCCCAGATGTAAGCTGGGATTTGCGGCCCTCCACACATCTTACTGGAAGCCTCGTGGGCTGTTCAGTGAAAGCCAGATACTGAAGGGTAAGGAAAAGAAGCAGAAGGATGGGTTGAGAACCCCCTGAAGGTTGGGTGGTCATGGCTGAAGGTGAGCACTCAGATGCTTCAGCCCCAGTGAGGAATGGGGCTGTGAGCCGACTCCTCCGGTGCCCTCTCTCCCATGAATCTAACTCCACCCTGACACCCACCACACATGGTCGCAGTGCAGCTGAGCTGTAAAAGTGCTGAAAGGGGAGAAGAGAAACGTGTTTTCTAACGGTGTCTTTGCTGTTCACCTGAGCCTTTTAGTAAACAATAGAATACTTTTTTCTACCAAACCTTATGAAGAACCCATTGGCGGAAACGATTGGAATGAAAGACAGCCTAGGGTTTCCTTCGCCCCCTCCCGCAGAGGCCCTGAGATCTCTGCCCTCAGCTCTGTGGCTGAGGGAGCCCATCAGGCGAACTCTGAGCCTGAGGACTCTTATGGACAAAAACGCCAATCTGATGTGCCAAGAAGAGAGTGAGTAGGGTGGTACTCGAAAGAACCTTAGAGTTAACTGTTCCTGGCTGCCAGTTCACTACCAAGGACAGGAAATTCCAGACCCACTCCCAGGAAGAGAACTGGAGAATGCCCTTCCCAAACCTTGGGTGGCAAGCCAAGGTTCCTTCCTTCTCCCCTCCCTCATCATGTTTGCCCCCTACCTCCCCCCCTTCCATCCCTCTGGCAATGCCCTCCATGTGCTTTGGAGCAAAAGAGCTCGCTCTTCTTGATAGAACTCGTGTTCCTCTGTTCTGCAGTTCTGTGATGGCCTGAGAGGAAATTTGCCTCAGGGCATTTTTAGTTACTAATTCAAGCATCACCTGAACAGATCAGTTGAAGTAACAAAGTACTGTTTCAATTCAGTACGGTCCATGCATGTGCCAAGGACACAGCTGTCCAGAAGAATTCTTACCAGTGGTCTGAAGAATTTGCATTAGTCTAAAGCCAAGCTCTCAAGAAGCTGTGTGTACTTAGGAAGCAGGTTGAGGATTAATGGAACCCTCCCGGCCCATTGCCCCCAGCCCGGCCTTGCTCTCTGCAGCACAAATGCTAAATCCGTGGCTTGCTTAAGAGGACTCTCACCCTTCTCCCTTTTTTCTCTCTTTCGGTAGTACTGTGAGGCCTTTTCCATACTGTTAGCTCAAAGAAAGCTTGCAAAGTGTGGGTTAAATATGCTAAGAAAGTAATTTTTTATTCTCAGGTTTGGAAAATAACTGAGCCACTTTTGGCAGATCTTTGATGTTTTCAGATCTGCTAGGGATAGAATTTCTAGAGCCTTATTTTCCAGGCTTGCAATTACATAAAGTGAAAATGTTTAGTATATAAACGCATTGAGAAAGGACTGGACAGATATACACTGAACTAAGAAGGGGGGCACCTGGGGAGAGGAATGGGGAAAAGGGAAATAGTTGTCTGTTACATGTCTGTATTCTTTACAATGAGAATGTGTTTTTATTACATAATTGTGTAATCAAAAATTAAAACAAATTTTATTCTAGTCCCAGGCATGCTTTCTGCTATGGCCTCAACAACAGAAATAACTCAGATCCTCTTTATTATGTTCGGTTACAGAGCTCATCGTGCCCTGCCTTTTTAAAATGCTTTTGCAGAACTTCTTCTTGCAAGTTTAATTTTTTCCAGCCACCTGCTTGCTTGCTGATTTATAATGAAGGACAGAGTCCTTTCTAGGACTCCAGATCCCATGCCCTGTGTCTAAGGCACATCTCCCAGGCACTTACAGTATTGGATGAGATATACTGCATGGTGAACTTTAATTAGAGCCAAGGGAGTTGGAGGCCATGAAGGCTTTTTCTTCTGGATGATGCTGGACAGGAGGAAATACCCACTCTCTCTGGAGGGAGCCCCTGTAGAATTAGAACCACCACACGCAGCCTAACCCTACCAGCCTGGACAAGGTGGTCATCACACTTGCAGATTTACCTACCCTGTCGAATTCCTGTGTTACATTCACTACTGAACCAGCAAAGTCCAGAATTAACTCTGGATCCTTGACTCATGTTCACTTTAACCTCCCCCCCACGATCAGAAAAAGGAAATGCCCATTGAAAAGGGAATAACTCTTGATTTCTTTTTTTTTTTTTTCTTGTTTTTTGTTTTGGGTTTTTTAAATTTGTTTTAAAAAGCTAAATTGTCTGTTCTTCAGTGGCTAGGGACACCTTTTTTTGTGTGTTTTGTTTTGCACTAAATATTGAACAGAGAGAGCTTGACCTTCCCAGGATAGAAAATTAGCTGTTTAACACTAGCTACAAACACCACAGAGTAAACTAAGAAGCTTCAGTCATTTCTAGAATGAGGCAAGGCCCAAAGAAATGAATCTAAATCAGGGAGGAGGTTGGCTGAAGATACCTGGCCGTTTATTAGCTCTTTACAACCTCTTTATCACAAGATTAGATTCAGCTACTACCAAGACATAAATAGGTTTTCTGATTAGCACACAGCATGTGGATTGAAGTAGAACATCCAGACACTAAGAATCTGACGGGTAACAGTGTCCCTCTCGCTCAGTGTGAATACTACCCGGGGGCAGACCCCAGACAGAGCACTTTACCTTGACCACTTTTACTTTTGTTTCCTATTATTGAAAGTCACTTTGGATTGCATTTTGCTGGTGGGTCTATAGGTACTCTTCAAGTTCCTGAAAGTTTTAGTCATTAAAACAAAACAAACACTATGGTTCCTATATAGCTTTAAAATATACTTCTGTACCACAGTGAATTTCAGACAGAATATGACCCCTGTAAATGGGTCTGGAAGTAGGAGAGTGGCTAATACAATCTAACATTTGTTTTTGTGTAGCCAATTTTAACTATAACAGTAGCCGCCATATATGTGCCAGGCAGAACGCTGGGGGCTTTACCACAGTTAGAGCTGATAACAACCTTCCATGGTAGGTGTTACTATCCCAACTTACTGCCAAGAAAAAACAGAGTTGATACTCGGACCCTGGCTTGTCTGGTTCCAAAGCTGAGGCCCTCAAATAGCCATTCATACAATGGCACAATATTTGTTAAAACTTCAGTAGCAAATGACCCAGTCCTATTGTTTTTAATAAAATTTCATGATGGGGGGGTGGGTCAGTCCTTAAGCGTCTGCCTTCGGCTCAGGTCATGATCCCAGGGTCCTGGGGTCAAGCTCCACATCGGGCTCCCTACTTGGCGGGAAACCTGCTTCTCCCTCTCCCACTCCCCCTGCTTGTGTTCTCTCTCTTACTGTGTCTCTCTCTGTCAAATAAATAAATACAACCTTAAAAAAAGAAAAATAAAATTCTGTGATGTGCTTAATCAGGCATATAAACGTTTGATTTCATTTAACTCTCATTGATACAATATAGAATAAAGGCATTGGTTTATCTCTTACATAAAGGTAATAATACTGATTTTTTTTTTTCATTTTAGCCCCCAGCTAAATACCTCCTTCCAGAGGTGACGGTGCTTGACTATGGAAAGAAATGTGTGGTCATTGATTTAGATGAAACATTGGTGCACAGTTCATTTAAGGTAAATCAACAAAGAAAGCAATCCATGATCTTCGTGATTTTGTCACAGTTGTATTGGAAAGGGAAAATTAAAAGGATGACATTTTGTGGCTGTTAGTTAGGACTTCACTATGCATGAAGAAATCCCAAGAGCAGTTGCTTATTAACTCGGTGAATATTAACTCAAGTAGTTGACTGTTACATAGTTAGTTTGGGGGAAAATGCTGGGCTGCCAGTGTCACTAAGACCTCATTCTTACTTATGAGATTAGAGTTTTCCAACCCTCCAACCCCTGCAGAAGTACTTTTCAGGTGGCAAAAGGCAGTCAGTACCCTGTGCCCCAGGACACTGCTGTGTGTTTGTCAAGGTAGCCAGAGTGCTCTATGTTTTATTGGGCAGGGCAGGAGAGGCACTGTTAAACTGTCAAGCAACCTGCTATCTTGGAAGTTTTCCCAGACCAGTTCTTGAAAGATGTCCAACTCTGAAGAAGACTTCCAGAGTGACAGCATCTGGGATTCAGCCATTTATTTTTGAGCTTTTTCATGAGAAGAGGTTGCTGTGTGTGTGTGTGTGTGTGTGTGTGTGTGTGTGTGTGTTTAAACGTCATAGTTCAATGAGTATCCACCCATAAGCACGACTTCTCTCCTGAAGGGGGCGGGGCTTTAGTGATGTCACAAGAAGCATCAAACCACCGGCTTCCTTCCGTCCCCTTCCTCACTCCACTCCTTGCCAGAATGACAGCAAAAATTACAAATTCCCAGAGGGCGTCCATGTGGGAACAGCTGTGGCTACACTATTAAGAAGTGACTTTGTGAACCATTTTTCCATTTTTTTAAATGAAACAAGTTGTTTAAAAGAGGCAAATGATGGAAAGGTTTGGGAATAGGGGGTTCCACGGGAAGAAGTAGGATCCTCGTCCTACTTTCCCTTGGGGTATTTCTGGAGATGAAACTGCTGCACTGTCACTGGCCAGCTAGACCCCATTCCTCCTTTTATCCCCAGCCCTCAACTCCTCTTTGCTGAGATATGTGAAAGGCATCACGTGAACCACAGTCATTCCCTGACTATTGTATTGGGAAGTGGAAGAGCCATCAAACTGACCCGAAGACCTTTCTGTCAGAAACACCCTCCTTGTGCCTGCTTCTCACTGAACAGAAGCCTTCCTTAACAGGACAAGGCCAGGCAGTTGTCTTACTCTAGCAGTGGGAAATGACCTGCCTAGCCACTGGGGCTTGGAGGTGTCACTTCCTTCCCCAGCACCTTGAGGGCCCTTCCAATCCACGGGACAAGGATTGGTCCCGTGGCAGTCATGACCTTGTGCCCCAGCTCAGCTCTGCATAGCATCGGAAGCCTTTTCTTGCCTATGGGCAAGTCGCTTAGGACTTTTCAAATCCCTCAGGAGGAAAGTCCTTTGGAGCAGGGGTCATTTGCCATTTCAGCCTACATGGCTTCCTTCCAACACTGGCCAGACTGCCTGGGGTTACGGACAGTTCCTGCCTCCAAAGGCAGGCCTGCTCAGAGGGCATTATACCACAAGCTGATGGGAACAGCATCTCTTCATCTCTTTGCTCCCTGGCCTGCCTATATTTGCAAGCCGGAAATTCTTTGTTGTGCGGGTTTTTTAATTCAAGTATACTGCGCATACATAGTTGTGTTAGTTTCACGTACACGACATAATGATTCAGCAATTCTATATATTTCTCCATGCTCATCAAGATACATGTACTCTTGGGGCACCTGGGTGGCTCAAGGGGTTAAAGCCTCTGCCTTCGGCTCAGGTCATGGTCCCAGGGTCCTGGGATCAAGCCCCGTGTCGGGCTCTCTGCTCAGCGGGGAGCCTGCTTCCTCCTCTCTCTCCGCCTGCCTCTCTGCCTACTTGTGTTCTCTCTCTCTGTGTGTCCAATAAATAAATAGATTTTTAAAAAAAGAAGATACATGTACTCTTAATCCCCTTTATCTGTTTCACCCATCCTCCCCACCTCCCCTCTGGCATACACCTTTAATGTATGGTTTTTAGTATTCTGGGCATTTCAGAGGCCTCTCCTTAAAAATGTACAGTGGTACGACACACAGGCTCTTAAACCCAGGCGAAGAACCCTGGCTTAGCACGGCCTCCTTAACACCAGCACGTGAAAAGAGACTGAGGCTCAGGCTTGGTCTGTACTGGGGAACGGTTTTTCTCTTTTAATGTACTCTGTGGAGTACAATATCACAATATGCTAATACCTTTTCAGAGTTTCTCCCTTCAATCTTGTTTTTTTTAGCATGATTTCTTATTTTCGTTATAGAATTATAAAATACCAAACTTATCATCCTTAGCCTTCCAACCACAGGAGTGAATAAATTGTAATCTTAAACATCAGGTGCTCTACTGAGTCCTTAAGAACAGTTCTGCGATCTAAAATTTTCCACATTATTTTCAGTTTACTTATCAAAGAACAGTGTGTGTGTGTGTGTGTGTGTGTGTTGTGATGGGCTTAAGGGCAGATCCCAGTTCAGATTCTGACCAGATACTCAGTAATAGACACCACTGTCCACACTCCCTGCCCCCAGGCCACCACATACATGCTCTCTTCCCCTCTCTCTCCTACTTGTCGCAGGGGCTTGCGTTCTGATTCTCTGGGCCCTGTTCATTTGAGTAGTTTCCACCTCATTTATGGAATTCCATTAAGAACTGTATGTAAGCCCAGCGGTGACTTACACAGGCACTGCCAAAGTATATTTGGATTTTAAGTGTCATTAATATTGTCAAAGAGTTCTTTTAAGTATGCTGAAGTTTATGGGTGTGCTGGGCATTGTGTTACTTAGAGCAGAGCAGTCTAGGGTGGGCTGGCTCTCCCCACTGCTCAGGACAGGAGCTGGTGCCGGGCAAGGCTGAAATCACTGATGCTTGGGACTGATGGAGCCATGGGCCCTCAATGGACCCATTACTATAGCTGTGGAAGAGAGGAGAAGCTGAGGTTGAGAGGGAAGGAGCCTGCCCACAGTCATGGCTTGTGGCCTCTGACTTCAGCCTCACTTCTCTGTGGCCCTGCTTTGTGTCCATGTGCTCAGCATCTCCTGCTGAGCAGCCCATCACAGGGCAGCCTGCATCTGTGGGTCCAGTGCAAATCATTCTCCCCCATGTAGCGCCATCCTTTGGGACCACAGGCGCTCACCTTCTCCCCCTGGTGGCTAGCAGTGGTTCTGCACCATCCTGGCAGGGCTCTAGGCAAGAGTTGGGCTCTCTGAGAAGCCCCATTCCCTGGCTAGGTTGCCCAACCCTTTGTCGTTCAGGCCAGGAAGATAATAGAGAGGTTGAACCAAGATGCTGAAAAGGTAATGATACTCGGAACAGAAAAAAATGTGCTTTTCTGCTTGTGCTTAAGGAACCTGCTTGTGCTTTAAGGAACCAAAGCATACTTGAACATCCTTTGCCTGAACTGTTTTTTCCAATAATAAAAACATTAGTCCAGGCAAGCTTTATTCTTACTAAAGTTTCCAATTTTATTTTATTCTTTCAGATGTAGTAACTATCTTTTCTTTTCTCTCTAGCCTATTAGTAATGCTGATTTTATTGTTCCGGTTGAAATCGATGGAACTATACATCAGGTAAGAAATCAAAGCTAAATCTGAGTTTCAATTAGCATTTTTTAGTAATTACATTTCCTGTGAAATTACTCCTAAATTCCCATTTCATCCATAATTTTATGACTGAGTCAAAAGGGAGCAGGCTTTATAAAATAAATACAATGGTTTTCTGCTTTTTTCACTCAGATGAATTTCTTTTGTACTGAGTTTATAAGGGAAACAAAAATCTGTAGATAATAGATGTGGTTGCAAGTTCAAATAGTTCTTTGATTTGATTCAGACTTTTAGAAGTGCCTATATCCCCCGCTGGCCTGGCTTGATGGTCTAATTAACTTCCTCATGTAAGTGCTCTTGGATACTCTCCTAGCAGGCAACAGGAAAATCCCAAATCTTGAGAAAGGGTGTCCATTTCCAATGTCAGCCACTCCGGACTGATTTTTCACTCCTACATCGTGTTCTCCAGTGAATCTTTAGCAAAATCCCAACCCAGAGGATAAAGAGGGAAGGGTGTGTTTTCAGATCCAAAGGCAAATTTGAATAAAGATGCCCTAGTTAATTGGCATGCATCTTTGTTCTGATATTTTTTCTCCTTGATGGTTCTCCAGGAATAGCTTCATTTATGAACATATTGGAACATTGTAGGAAAACTAGCCTTGGAGGTTGAGGAGTAGGGGAGATTTTTGTCAGGTTTTCCACAGGGATGGTTTGACCATCTTCCTTGTCAACCCCAGGGTCTTAACGGGGCAGTCTCTGGCCTGATGTGTTTATATCCCAGGAAGGAAAATCTTTCTTGGTGCTTGAGCCATTTTAAAAGGATATCTTTCCTTAATGATGCCAGTCATCTCTTTGGGCTTTGAGGACAGGGTGTTAGAGTTGGTGATGACTTGGAAATCAGCTGGCCCAGCCACCTCATTGTCCGGATGGGGAAACAGAGGCTCAGTCAGAGAAAGAGTTGGCTCAAGGTCATACAATGAGAAGAATTAAAATGAGACTTCTAGTCCTATGCCTCCTGGCCCATGGCTCTTTACCTGATGCTCTAGTCCCTTCCCTCCCCTGCCAGGCAATCTTGCCAGGAAGCTGGCCCTGAGAAAGGCAACTTATCTCTAGTGTCTCCACATTTCATGCTTCTGAAAGCCATCAGGGAGCCAAAAGGCAGGCACTTGGGCATTTAACATTTGCAAAAGCATCAGCTGAATTAACTCAGCATCTGAGAAGCAGTTAGGGCTTCATTTATTATCTTGGCTTCTGCTACAAAGTAATAAGACAAAGGAGAGGCTGCCTACCAGCATGGCAAAAATTAGGAGAGAAATTAATCCTTCTTACCTCGAGATGTGAGCGTGACCCTCGGGGCCTGACTTGCTCTGGCCAGCCCATTCTCGAAGGAGCCAGCCTAGCTCTCCCAGCCTCCCTCCAGACAGCGCTATGATTCATACGGTGGTAGATACTCCACGGCCCCAAGGCTGGGGTGAGAAACTCTCTCTCCTGAGGGAATGAAGCCACAGGCGCCAAGAGGAGGACCAAGGCCCTGGCGAAGGCCGTGGCCTCGTTCAAGTAATCCAGGATAGGCTGTGCAGGTCCCAATGGGCCTATTCTCGGTTACTTGCACGCGGACGCGGGCCTGGACGCCGGCATCTGGGCCCAGGACCTTCCTCTCTGCCAGAGGCACCAACAACCAGAGTTCCCAAATCAGTCTCCCACCATTTTCATGTAGCCAAGTTTGCTTTCCAGGCACTATTCCCAAGGAGACTGAGGACCACAGGCCATACCCACTCCCTGGCATCAAGGAGTCTCCTGGGCAAAGTGGGGGCCTGGAGCTACTATAGCCACAAGCCCTCACCCCCACCTGGCCTCCCAGCTCCTCACAGCCCTGTTGGCACTCACCCCGGGGCCCCTCACTGCACCCTTGGCCACAGACTGTGCTTGCCCTACTCTTCCAGTTGGCCCAAGTTCCCACCGAACCCTGGCTCTGTGCAGAATTCCCGTGCAGTGCACAGAACGCATTCTCTGTGCGATACAGAGCCTTGCCTCCCTTCTGTGACTCCACGGGATAGACAGCCGGCAACATCTGCCATTCACGACCCCACGCATACTCCCCCGCACCTGCCTTTCACACTTGCTCCTCAGCCGCTTCTCCTATCCCCCGTCTCCTCTAAAAGGCTGGTCATGAAGGGCTCAGCTGTGCTCTGACACTAAGGTATTTTCAGGCCGAGTCTCATGCTCATACCCTTCCCTCTGCCTGGAAGCTGACTTCTCATCCTCATCAGCCTGGTGAATTCCTGTTCATCCTTCAAGGTCCAGGCCAGATATTACCTTCTGTGATTCCTTCCCCTTGAGAGGGGAGTTAACTGCCCTTAATATATCCCTGTACTACAACTTCCATTATGCATGCCTATCCTGATTTGTTTTTATTTATATCTGCTCTAGACTGTGAGCTCTTCAAGGGCAAGGCCTGTGTTTTGTTCATTTTTGTAACTTTAGGCTGAGCACAGAACTGGGACTCAGTGAATATGAGCTGAATTGAATTTTAATAAGTTTGAATTATTTTAGGGAAGTGGCTAATTTCAAATGGAATTTATTCAAGTTTTAATTAGTTCTTCTCTCCTCCCACCTTCCCTATCTTCTCTCACCAGCTCTGCCTTCTCTCCCATCTCCCTAGTCTCCTCAGATTGGTTCACGTTCCCCAAGCAGGAGCATAGAGCCCAGCAGCCACTCTAGGAGAGCCTGCTCTTTGCCCCCTGCCCTGCTTGGAGGCCCCTCCTGATGGCTGACCGGGGGCCTGGGAGTAGGCCGGCTTCACATCCCCTGACATCTGTTTCTGTACCAAGCAGAGTAACCTTTGTGAGTGTCCAGTGGACAGCTTCCCAGGAAGGCTCTTCTTACAGTTTCGCTGGGCCTGCTCTCCAACCCCAGGCCTGCCGAGCAAGGGAGGTGCTCCAGGCAAGGGTAGGAGGTGGCAGCTGGAGCAATCCCAGCGCTTCCGGGCAATGGGCCGGGCCTGGACCTCCCAAAGGACAGCCCCCAGACCCTGGCCTATGTCCATGTAGGGCCTGACTCAGAACACATGCCACGAAACACATGTGAGAGAAAGAGTCCTTTCACACAAACGTGGCACACCCCTTCCACTCACTGGTTCGGAAAATCCCCAAGACCCGAAGTATCACGGTCAGCTTCCCTTTCTCCCTTGGGAGGAGCGTCTGCGCCAAACTCAGACCTGGAGCCCCATCCAAGGAGTGTGGACTGAAGTGCAACCTCTGCTCATTCAGTTGGGGTCTCCATGCCACCAATAGAGCTGGGGACAGGAAGCAGTTGCCTTTTCAGGAATTCTTCTACGTGGGTGTTGGCCCTCCGCAACCCCCAGCAGCTGCCACGACTGACCAGCTTGCTGTCTGTTGCCGTTTCAGGTGTACGTGCTCAAGCGGCCCCACGTGGATGAGTTCCTTCAGAGGATGGGGCAGCTCTTCGAGTGTGTGCTCTTTACTGCCAGCCTGGCCAAGGTATGTCCTGCTCCCAGCTGGGCACCCGCAGCCACTTCACCCCGACCCGCTGTCCATCAGACAGCCCTCTGGTAAGGGAGGGGAAGCGGTTTCTATGGTGACAGGTTCCCACCCCAGATGGGATGGATGCAGGCCATGTGCACAGTAGCAGCCTGAAAGGCTTCTGGGTTGCCATGGTGACAGGGAGCCCTTGGAACAAATGCCCCACGAAGCTGAGCAGGCAGCCACCTTGAGCTGGATGTCCGCAGACCAGGATATCATGAATGTGTCCAGTGTCATTGTGAAGGGGCATCTGCATCTCCTCGATGACTGGCAGCCTTGAGCCTATGTGTCCTTCATTAGCTTACACAGGTTTGGGGAAGGACGAGTGTCCGAGATTCACCCACATACACAGGCCAGAGGAGGTTTCTGCCTGCCCTAGTGAGCCCCGGGAGCTCGGGCAAGGGACTTCAAGTCTCCTGACTCCGGGTCTTCTAGAAATTAGGGATAATTCCCTCTACCTCGTGGAGTGGATCAAATGAAATAACGCATGTGACGGGCATAGCATAGTGCCTGACTTCCGTGCAGCAAGTCTTCATCCGAGCCCCTGCTGTGTTTGCTGTGCTGGCCCTGCTACGTGCTAAGAGCTCCTGATGTTCTTTGTTTAGTTATCATAATTATTAATGATGACAGTTTATATGGTCTTCCCTTGTAGCTCAGCAGGAATCTTTGGCCCCACATCCACACTGGCTCTAACCACATAGAGTGGTTTCTTTGCCTTCTCCTACTGTTAAAGGACACACCCCCAATCTGGTTATGTCTGCCCTTTCACAGATGTGCTGAGCCAAGGGGGAAGAGGGTAGGTCCACACTCCTCGGAGGAGATCCTTGCCATGATCATCTCTCAAATCCCGAGTCTGATGGGGCCAACACCATCCATTTGTGGGGGGCACCACCAGTGTCTCCGTGGGCAGCTCCAGGACTCTGAAGTAGCCCCAGAGATGAACTTTGCGGGGCCCAGGTTAGCCAACTGCTCATCTCCAGACCTGCTGCAAGGACTCACATGCAGCACCCACCACCCCCAACAATCCCTGGCTCTGGACAGCTCCCTTCTCCTCTGCATGCTGAGTTGAGGACTCTAACCAAGTTCCCAGATACCCCGCTTTGCCAGACTGGGCATTCCCGGTTTGGACCATCTCTCAGTCATGGCTGAGTTGAGAGAGAACCCCACCTGTACAACATTCTGCCAGGCTCTTGCCAGGCCTTGAAGCATGAGCTGGTAGAGAACACAAATCCAAAACCTAGGCCTTACTTTCGCACACTAAAAAGAGCACGACCTCAGGGAAGGGCGCTCCCCATGGGCGCTCTTTCCCATGAATGGCACCAAGAGCAATAGTACTGTAGGGGAGATGACTCTCCTAGCAGTGCTCTGGGGTGCCAAGGAGCCTGAAGTGACAGCTAAGGAAGTAACAAACAGGACGATTGCACCCACTCAGGGGAGATGGAGAGTTGGTGGGATTGGGGATGCTGCGTCAGGAGGAGGTTGGCAGAGTTGAAACACTCTTGCTTGGCATTGCCCCCAGCACTCACTTAAGCATCCTCGTGCAGTCTCCCTTCCTGGCCTGCTCCCACCTGTGCCTCCATCTGTCTCTGCATCCCTTCTCCCAGTGTTACTCTAGCCTGGCTCAGCTGCATCAGCTCCCAGGTGAAGGCTTCCAGGCCTTTCCTCCCTGTGGACAGGTGGGCACTCCCCAGTTCTTGGCTCTGGGCTCAGCTCCCAGCCAGCACTGCCATACTGGCCCACCGCCCAGGAGCCCACGGGAGCCCTCCGCTGACTGTCAGAGCCCTTCAATGTCTACTTCCTCCTCTTGGTTTCCTTTATGGATGGGTTCACCCAGCAAATATTTACTTAGTGCCTACTGTAAGTTGGGCTCTGTCCTGGGCACTGGGGATGCAGCAGAGAACAAGAGACAAAGCCCCTGCCCTCATGAAGCTTACATTCTCCACATTCATCTCCAAGGCTTAGAGCCCCAGACTCAGACATTGCTTGAAGGATGTATGCCACCACCAGTATTAATAATTCTGGGGAAATTAATCACCATTTCCATCTAGAGTCAGCCCCCTAGCACCCACAAGGCACTTGGCTGCCCTTACCAGCTGAAAACTGCAGTGCCCACCTGGTCAGCAGGAAAATATAGCCTGCTCCCAGACTCTGCCCCTCAGCCCCTCCCTTCAGGGAAAGGAGGATGTTCCCACAGAGTTGGAGCTGCTGCCTGTAGCCCCGTGGCCCTGCATCCTACCACGTGCTGGCATTGCTCTGCTCTCGGGCACTACTGTGCCGTCCACTGCTGGCCTTCCCAACACCCCAGCCTTGGGGGCTTCCTGCCTCCCTGGCAGAATTGCTGGGCCCTGGTAACACCTGGCTGTGCTGGTCTTGGTGCTGAAGCGTGGCCTCATGTGGGCCTTGGAACTGCCACTTTTTTGCCTCCAGCCCCAGCCACTCAGGGCAGCCCAGTCTTTTAGACATTTTCATTTATGAAGGTTTTTCCCCTCAAGGATGATACCTTTATTTCTTTATCCTGTTTAGCCTGATTTGGGAAAATTCCCCCAGGCTCTGAGGGCCAAGCAGGATTAGCCCCAGCTGTGAGCTGGGCTCAAACTCAAAACTCCTGGGCTCCAAGGAAAGGGAAGTGGGAGTCTGATAATGTCCTGTGACTGGCAGGGGCTGGCCTGGCCCAGCTGCCCCAAGCACCCATAGGGGGCAATGTGGCCTCATCCCACATGAGCCAGATTCAAAGTCCACTCACTCATTCAGGGATGAAACTAGTATTTCCTGAGCCCCCACCATAAGGTGGGCACTGTGCAGGGTGCCAGGGACATCATGGTGGGCACGACAGACAAGGCCTGCACCCCGAGCAGGGAAGAGCAAATCCATAATCCCCAGGGCTGGTGAGGGAGCTTGTGAAGGAGACCACTGTGAGGCAGTAGGAGCCAGGAAGGGAGGGACAGGCCCGTGCTCCAGACAGGTGGCTGGGGAAGCCAAGACTGAAAGGCGGAGAGGCAGAAGGAGAGGCTCCTGCGGAGATCTGAAGAGTGTGTGTTCCGTGCGGAGGAAACACTGGTGCCGAGGCTCTGACCATGGTCAGCCAGTGCAGCTCAGGTGACGGGCTGGAGCTGGGAGGTGGCAGAAATCACGTAGCTGCCGCTGTGTGGGGTATGGCGGGCCTCCCTCCAGGGGCCGCAGGTCAAGAGCGGGGGTTGTAAGCAGGGGAATGATCTGATGGGATAAGTTTTCCAGTGGCCACTCTGACACGGGGAGGGGTAACGGCTGCAAAGGAGATGCCGGGGGATGTGGGGGGCTCTTTGGGAGGCTCACGCCGCCACCCCAGGCAGAGGTTACACAGGTTGGGATCAGGACAGTGCCAGTTACACAGAGGAGCAGGTGGATTCAAGGTAGTCTTGGAGACGGAACTGCCAAGAATTTCTGATGGATTGGATATGAGAGGTGAAAGAAATGGAAGAGTCCAGGGTATCCTGCACGCCTGGAAAGGAGAAGAACCAGGATCCTAAAACACATCCAGTTACTTACATCCCTTTCTAGAAGAGTAATGCAAGTAATACTTGCTGTAGTAGGTCAGGGTTTCTGGGCTCTTCGGCTGCCTAGCCTTCACTGCAACCTGCTTTTCAGTACGCAGACCCTGTGGCTGACCTGTTGGACCGCTGGGGTGTGTTCCGGGCCCGGCTCTTCAGAGAATCATGCGTCTTCCATCGTGGGAACTACGTGAAAGACCTGAGTCGCTTGGGCCGGGAGCTGAGCAAAGTGATCATTGTGGACAATTCTCCTGCCTCGTACATCTTCCATCCCGAGAATGCAGTAAGTGGCCCCAGGGGGAGAGAACGCAGGGCCCCAGCCAGTTCCACATTTGTGCCCTCAAACACCTGTGCCGGCTTTCTTGGCCTTCCCTGGGGGGCCCCAGTTCTGGCACTTAGCAGATACTTGGCACTGACTGAGTCATTTAACCTCGCCAAGCCTTAGTTACCTTGTCCGTCAAATGGGGATTCTGGGGATGCTGACCCATATGATGCTTGGAGGACTGAGTGTGGGAGTGAAAAGCACTTAGAACACTGTCCTCATTGGGTTAGTGCTCAGGGAGCCGGATCTTGGCAGTTTTCATACTGTTCCTGAGAAGAGCACCGTCAGTAACTTCTGGAGCTGGCTTCATGACTCCTATAGACTCAGAAGGCCTGGATGATCTCTTCAGCAAAAGTTCTTATACAAGAATGAATAAAAACACCTTAGTCAAGGCCTTCAGACAAGTCTGCCCGGCTTTTCTGCCTCATAGTGATGCCTTAGAAGTATACAGTGGGAACATTTCCTACATAAAACTCCCTAGAGCGTGGCAGCCCTTAGTGCCCGCTCCCTGGGTGCAGCATGACTTTCCAAGCAAGAGATGCCATCCCGCTTCCCAGCCCACACTTCCAGGGGACGAGGGGCCAGCCAGGCCCGCGGGCGACAGCAAAGCCCTCGGCAGCACCTCCACCCTGGCTCTCAGCTCAGGCAGCCCACCCTGCACAGGAGGCTTCCTCCCCAGCCTGGGGTTCTCAGCCTCAACACAGGCTTCCCCAGGGCTCTTTCCTTGAAAACAGAACTCTGTGGCTCCACGTATAGCAGAAAGCCAAGATCAAGCTAGATTTATTTAGTTAGTGCGTAATGATTACTTGAGTAAACTTTCCAAATTTATTATATTTAAACATGTTCATTTTAGTGAGTTAATCAAATTCAGCATAATGCATTTTGTCATGCATCTCTAACAGATAAGGATTACTTCTTAATATAATCACAGTTCCATTATCACATCTGACAGAACTAACAGTTTCTTAATATTATCTACTATCCAGACTGTGTTCATATTTTCCCGGTCATCTCAAAATGTTGTCCTACACTTGGATTGTTTGACTCAGTAACAGACAAGGTCCAAGCACTGCTTTGGCTAATAATGTGTCTAGTAATTCTTGTGTAATTTAATAATTCCCCCTCCCCTCTGCCTTTTTCTTCCATCCTGTTTACTTGTTGAAGAATTCTGGTTATTTGTCTTGTAGAAATTTCCTCTCTTCTGGCTCTGTCTAGTTGCAGCCACATGGTGGCGTTTTTATAACTGCCATATTCCTATTTATTTATTTATTTATTTGACAGACAGAGATCACAAGTAGGCAGAGGGGCAGGCAGAGAGAAGGAAGCAGGCACCCTGTCTAGTTGCAGCCACATGGTGGCGTTTTACTTTGTTTTTATAACTGCCATATTCCTTTTTTTAAATTTATCTATTTGTTTGTTTATTTATTTATTTATTAGACAGACAGAGATCACAAGTAGGCAGAGAGGCAGGCAGAGAGAGAGGAGGAAGCAGGCTCCCTGCTGAGCAGAGAGCCCCATGCAGGGCTCAATCCCAGGAGTCTGAGATCATGACCTGAGCTGAAGGCAGAGGCTTTAACTCACTGAGCCACCCAGGCGCCCCTCCCATATTTCCTTTAAACAACTAATTAGATCAGTACTACTTGGTTAAATGCAGGTTCAATTTTTCAAGTTTTTCTTTTTTGTCAAGAATATGTATACTTATCATGGTATCACATCAAGAGGCATGTGATGTCAGGCTGTCCCACTTTTTTTTTTTTTTTTAAAGATTTTATTTATTTATTTGACAGACAGAGATCACAAGTAGGCAGAGAGGCAGGCAGAGAGAGGAGGAAGCAGGCTCCCTGCTGAGCAGAGAGCCCGATGCGGGACTCGACCCCAGGACCCTGAGATCATGACCTGAGCCGAAGGCAGAGGCTTAACCCACTGAGCCACCCAGGTGCCCCCAGGCTGTCCCACTTTTAAAGATTTTACTTTTATTATTATTATTACCAAGTACGCTCCATGCCCAGTATAGAGCCCAGTGTGGGGCTCGAACTCACAACCCCAAGATCAAGACTTGAGCTGAGTTTTGAGATCAAGAGTTGGATGCCTAACCAACTAAGCCACCCAGGTGCCCTTGAAAGATTTTAAGTCGTCGGTCTTTGGATTCAGATGTTGTTAACCTGTACCATCTGTTTGCAAATTCCCTATTGTCCATTCACCTAAAAATGTGAAGTCGCTGATGATCATTGCCTCCATCAACTATATCATTAAGAACTACGAAATGGTGATTTCTAAATTTTATCATTCTTTCCACATTTATTGGCTGGAACTCTGTTTCTTTTAAATGAAACTTGCCCTCATTGACTACTTGATTATCCTAAATTCAGTTTGAATGTTTGAATCAGGAAGTCAAGGTAAAGTCTTGGTTCTTTTTCTTTAATTCTTCAGTCTTCAGAGTAATGAGGTGGTGCTCTAGCAACTTCCAAAAGTAGACAGGGAATTTGTTGTAGGTATTAATATGAACTCATGGATTTTTTTATTGTTATCATTTAATCTATATATTCTTCTTTTGGATGCTGAAAGGTTCACCTTCAGATAGCAGACATCCCTTCATATAACAGTGGTCTTTGAACACTTCTGTTTTTTGGTGCAACGAGGTATTCCAGGCTCATCTTGTCCCTTTCTTGCCTCAGCCCTGGAATCACCACCCACTTTTGCTATGGAGCCTGATTCCTGTTAGTGGAAATGGTATTTAGAGACCACAGTCTGGGTGGATTCTCATTGTTGCTGAGGTATCCTTTGCTTCCAGCCCTTTATACTGGACAGACCTAAAATATACATATTTTTAGAATTAAAATTAAATCATGAATTCATATTGGTTTTTTATAATTCAGTGTTAAAACAGTTTTTATTTAATTTCTTTGGTTTTGTTTTTGTATTTGTATCTCTTCTTGTGCTGAAACTCTTGGTTCCTAAATATATCAACATCATTACCTATTTGACTTAGTCTATAGTACATGTTTAATAGTTTCCAAATAGCAGTACTAACGTTATTACTACTACTAAGACAATTAATACATGTAGGGTTTTTATGGAGAAATGTACAGGCAGAATGTTATGTTTTAAATCACTTGAAGTAATTCTCTGTGTGGCTATGTCACCAGCTTTATATTAACTTCGGTTCATTTTTTTATTGCTTTCTCTTCTTAATTGTTTAATTTTTTTTAAAGATTTTATTTATTTGACAGAGAGAAACTCAGCAAAAGAGGGAACACAAGCAGGGGGAGTATGAGAGGGAGAAGCAGGCTTCCGGCTGAGCTAGCCTGATGTGGGGCTCGATTCCAGGACCCTGGGATCATGACCTGAGCCGAAGGCAGACGCTTAAAGACTGAGCCGCCCAGGCGTCCCTTAATTGTTTAATTTTATTGCAATTATGTAACATATTTCCATGAGTCCAACATCAAAACTACCAACAGAGATGGGTTTAGAGAAGTCTTGTGTCCATGTCTGCCCTCTCCCTCATTCCTGCCCTTCCTGTAGGAGTAGTCATTATTATTATTTTTTTTTTTTTGCTAATCCTTACCTTGTTTATATTTTTAAATTATACAGTGAATTGTTTTGTTTCTGAGCAGTCTTTAGATTTATAAAAGGGCCCCAAAATACTACTTTTGAACTCCTTTGACTTTCCCCAAACTTTTTAAAAATTTTTGTATTTACTTATATATTTGTCAGGGAGAGAAGAGAAGTAGGCAGAGGCAGAGCTGCAGACAGAGGGAGAGGGAGAAACAGACTCCCTGCTGAGCAAGGAGCCGGATGCGGGACTCAATCCTAGGACCCCAGGATCATGACCTGAGCCAAAGGCAGATGCTTAACTGACTGAGCCACCCAGGCGCCCAGCAGATTTTTTATATCCCTTCTTTTGCACCCCTGACTACCACCCATTGCCATCCCTCCCTCCTCTCTAAAACTAAGTGTAAATCCTGTCCGTTCCCCTGGCTCAGACTGTCCTGAAATGTTATATTTATGCTTTTAACTGCTCACTGCTAAGGATGGGAGGAAATTCCCCACCTCCCTTTGCCATGCAGCATGGCCCGGCAACCCCAAGTGGAAGCTTTCCTGGCCCTGTGTTGGGGGCTCCCTGGTGTTAGTGGTTGGCAGGCAGGTGACCTCTGGCTCCGGGTGAGGTGTAAGGAGCTGCTTGGATACAGTGGAAGAGCTTTTGAAATTGACAGGTAGCAAGGCTAGTTCTCCTATATTCTGCACTCTGGCCACCTTTCCTGAGGCAGGAAATCAAAGCAAGCATATGCACGCAAACTAGCAGTTAGACTTCACTTAAAAAACAAATGCTCTGAACTTTACCTTCCTCCCAAACCAGGTAGCTTTGGAACGGCCTTAGCTGGGATGGGAGAACCAGATGATGATGGTGATGGTTTTTAGATACCTGTCCTCCTTACCAAGGAAAAGACTAACAGTACGGGGGGCCCATTCTGGCTAGGAGCTTCCCCCTCCCGCACCAGGTGCAGTTCTGCTGCCCGCTCCACACACTGTCTTCCAGGTGCCCGTGCAGTCCTGGTTTGATGACATGACGGACACAGAGCTGCTGGACCTCATCCCCTTCTTTGAGGGCCTGAGCCGGGAAGACGACGTGTACAACATGCTGCACAGACTCTGCAGCAGGTAGCGCCGGCCTCCGATGCCTCCCGCCCGTGCGCCCTGCAGCCGCCGGCCTCGGGGGCCCACCCGGCCACAGCTCCCTGGGAGCCCCCAGTGGGGACACTCCGTGCTCCAGGCCACGAGGGCCATGTGGCCATACCTACCTGGTTGCTTTTTTAAGAACAGAAACAACTATTTTAAAATGAACTCTTTTAATCAATTTCATAAAGGGACATGCATTTTACTGGATTTGCTTTTCTTAAAACATACCAAAAAGGATAAAAATGGGGAGGGGGGAGAAAAAAAGCTTGAGATCTATCAGAACTTCCTTTCAACTGGCCCCCCTTGACCCCCTCCTCCAAGCAGACAACCTGTCCCTTTCTATCCCAGCTCGGAGCAGCTGACCCAACTCAGAATCTCTTTCCTCCAGGATGAAGTGCCTTTTTGAATGTTATTTTAAGCTGAGAGTTAATTTTTCTATACAACATATTTCCAGACATCTTTTAGTCTTTTATTGTCTTAAGATTCTCTAAAAAAAAACAAATATGACAATTTTCTAGAACCTGGGGTGGGCGGGTGGCGAGGGATGGAGGTGAGTCCTAGAAGCCAGTCTCCCAGCAGGTGTGCGTGCGTGCTCTGACGCCCGGTGACGCGCTACAGGACCGGGCTCCCGCAAGGAGCCTCGGCGACCATGGCAGTGTCTCGGTTCATTACGTACCCAGTTTGGAATGTACCTGCAGTCATGCGGCTCGACACTTTAGGAGACAATAGATACTTTTATATTATCACTATTACTTCGGATGGTGACAGTTGTGTCCTGCGGTCACACTTTCCCCTTGAAAAGTGGTATCGTCACCTCTACTTTCAACCACTGCCATACTTCTGTACAATTTTTGTTCTGTGGCTGTCGTTCTGGGTAGAGCAGTTCCAAGAAACTCCAAAACCCTCGGATATCTTAAAAAAAAAAAAAAAAAAGAAATCTGTTGATTGATTTTTAAATTTTTCCTTTCCAAAAGCTGGATACACACGGAGCTGTTCGGGAATTTTCTTTGCTGCTACCGCGCTGCCACCAAATGGAATTGACCAGCGGCTGTTACACTGTTCTTTGCCACTGTGCCTATGCTCAGAATCTGCTCACTGCTAAGCTGCAGACGTGGACAGGGTCAGAAACGTAGGTGTCCCCCCCAACCCTCCCCTCACTGCAGACTGCACCAACCGTATCCCTTCCCTGGTACCGGCCTTGGGAGTTCAGGAGGGAGCAAAGACACAGGGGCCAGCGCACCAGGCATGGCATTCATTCTAAACGGCAGCCGTCATCAGATACCATGATGAGCTGACTGTTCTCCTTTGAGAACCTGTGGCCTCAACCAGCCACTGCACTGATGTGTTCCAAGTCCACTCCTGGTCTTCTCTTTTGAAGCACAGCCTCTTTCTGAGCCGGGGTTGGGGGAACCTGTCCAGATGTGGATGGAGCTCATCGCCCTGAGTCAGGGAGAGACAGGGTGCCCTTCCTGGGCTGGGGCTTCCTTTGCAGCCTTTCCCAGTGAGCTGTTCTAAGCAGTGCCATGTTCCTTGTTTGACAAGACAGTTTATAAAGTATTGCTCTGAAAAATAATTTAAAAGAACCCTGTCGTGTCGGCACCATTGCCTTAGTCCTCTGTGGGTTGGGCCTCCGCCAGAGCCCTGGTGGGAGAGACTGGCACTAACAAGTCTGGAGATGGGGGTTGAAGTGAAATTTTGCTCCTGCTTTTGTTCACAAAATAATGAAGTCAGCTGCCAGTCCCGTCCTCCCAACAGCACTTTAGGCTGTGGACTGCCATGCATTCAGAAGACAAGTGTTTGGGGTAACCAGGTGCCCTAGCATTCTGGGTATGCAGAACCCAGTAGTCCCCATGCCAGTTCCGGCAGAAATAGCCCCATGCTAGGCATTACCACAGAGAACGGCGTTATGTGGCAGATCTGCACATGCCCTCAACCTTGATTTGGAAACTAGTCATTAATGAACCCGCTGCCTTAAATGTTCTTAAACGTTGCAGTCAAGTGTCTGTCCTGTGTTGAAATCCACACAGCCTTCGACCCTCCCCCCTGCCCTCTTCTCTGCCGGTGTCACGTGGTCTTCTCTGGAATAGGGGGCAGAGAGGACGGAAATTCTAGAGTATTTCAGGGGAATTGAACCTAGGAATAGTGTCCCACTTCTGAGAGCTGGAGTGAAGACGCTGGCAAGCTTGAGCCAGACACTGTACCTAGTAGTTCCTGAAACCGCGAGCGCCATTGCACGACTGTTGGGGATGGAGCCCGGTTCCAGCCATTGCAGAAACAGACTGTCTCGGGGGTTGCCAGCCCCTCCTTCCCCTCCCCCCGAGCCTTCTGGATTCTGTGCACCTTAGTTGACCACACTCCAAAATGCCATTTTTATTTTAACCCTTGATTCTGCTTTATGTACATAATCAGAATATCTATATCTCTCTATGTATTTTTAATCATCTACATGTAAATGAAGCAATAGAATTCTAACATAAGGCCAAGAAATGAGATGAATGTTTGGGGTTTATGTTTTCTAAGGTAAATACGGGTATTGTTTTTAATTATTACCTTTTATTAAATTGTGGGCTTTAAAACCTAATGAACCCTATTAGCTACTTCTCTGTGCCATATGCTTCCCATGTTACCAAAATATCCGCCCCCCCCCCCACACACGCACACACTCTTCAACCAAAAGAGAAACCCAGCCTCCTGAGTTTCTTGGTCCTTTGTGTACCAGGTTAAAATACAGGCTCCCGGACAAGTATTTTTTATACTAAGATCTGGAACAAGAGAGCTTGGGTCATGGACTTGGGCCCCTATGATGTGACATCTCTGGCCAGGCTGTGGGTGGCAGTGCCTGGGCCCATCAGAGGTAGTCACTGCCCTGTCTTCCATTGCTCTGGAACCCTCTGTGTTGGTCTGTGGCTTCATGCATTAGCTCTTTGTAAACAATGTTATCTGTATCCTAAGGAGGAACGCAGCATGTCACAGCCAGTGGTTAGTGGGGAAGCTCCTTTGACACTCCAGTTTTGATGAGGTGACTTTGGAGAATCGAAGAGGCCCTGATGACACTGATTTGTCATGGTTGCAGCATTTGAACTTCTGGTGTAAAAAAGAAATCTAAATCTATAACCTGGCAACCCTTTACAACCCTACATTTTAAAGACGGCTCTCTAATAAAATCTAGACCCACACAGTCCTCTATGGTCAAACACTCGTGACGTTTGTGCCTCTGCTTTTAAAGGTGCTGCAATGGGCAGTTGGCATGCCAGGGTTCGAGAGGGTGGGTGGCTTGAAGTGCTCACAGTTACCTGAGCAAACTCTTACCGGCTGCCTCTGTTCCTGTCTCACTGTAAAACTGATGGTGTCTGTAACTGTCGGTTCTCCAGGGAGCTTCTCTGCAGACTAACACCCCCACCCCCACCCCCACCCCGTAGTGGAGATTCTGGTGCCTGGGTAGTCGTGGATTTCTGTTGGACATTTGAATGTGACAAACAAGCCAGCATTACTTGGTAAATACTACATGTGGAATGTGCACGTTTCCAGGGGCGAGCATTGTCCGGTGGAGAGGTTTGCAATGATTTCCTTCCTGCCAAAAATAAACACGTGAAACTGCGCCCTCTTGTGGATGGACTGCTTCTCCAGCGCTAGCGCCTCTTTCCGCTCTCTGTGTGCTCTCTGTTCTCTCCACCTGCACGGCCTCCCGCCAGCCCCGCGGGTCTTGGGTGGGGGAGTGAGGGGCGCTTCTGCAGAGTTGGAGTGGTTGGGAGCAGGGCCGCAGCATTCCAGGAGCCACTGACCTTGACCCCGGGGCAGGCTGGAAGACCATCCTGCTCAATGGTAGGCCCCCCGGCGGCGTCTCCACAGACAGAAGCTGTGTGGCTCGCTCTCCTGGCCCACAGATTCCAGCCCGGCCAACGGGCTTCCGCGCAGCCTGAGAGAACCGCAGACCCCCACGCCAGCCCACGGGAGCCACTGGCATTGTGTGTGAGGTATGGTGCCTAAACCCAGAGCCCATGGGCACGCTGGCTGAGCTGCTGTGATCACCCGCTGAAGCATGGCAAGGGCTAGAAAGAGTAAGGATCACCGAGACAGCTTTCTCATCCTGGGACATCCTCCAGGCATTGCCTTCAGCCCAGCCCCTCTGTACGTGAAAATGAGAGGGGCAGCAAGTGCTCCTCTGCTGGAGAGTCATGGCGGAGCCTTGGGCCTGGCCACACCACTCATGACTATTGCTTCATGGCGATCCCTAATTTAGATAACACCAGAGTCCATGGTCTCATTAGACAGGCCTTCTCCCCATTTCATGGATGAGAAACCTGAGGCCAGTGAGACAATTCTTGGCAATCTCTACTCTATCACAGGCTTCCACCAGGCGTGTATACTCGTCCTGAACAACATAGGACACAGGATGTGGGTCAGCCCAGAAAACCTACTATTTACCCAAAAACAAAACCCCAAATCCCCCACAGCTAGTCTGTGCCATGCCTCTCCACCGTGGGGCAGCTGTCCAGCCAGAGAAGTCGCCCCAGCTTTGCCCCAGCTTTTGGACTAGGCTGTGTCCCTCTCTGTGTCTCTCGTTGGTTCTGCTCCTCCCCAGCCCTCTTCTCTTCCTCCTTCCACCTTCTCTGGCATTGCCACCATACCCACAACCGCTTCACACGTCTGCCTACAACCAGACAGACAGCTGAGAATTGTGGCAGGCCCTGAAGCAGGTGTCCCAGCGAATGTCCATAGATCCTCTGAACAGGTAGGAAAGGAAACATACATCATCAAGAAGCCACTTATTTGGGACTTGGGCATATTTGGATTTCACTTCTGGATGTTTTCTTGTTTGAGCACGTATCATCCGTGTTCCAGGACCAAAGAATGAACAGGAAGCCAGGAAGGGGAGGGGAGGAGTGGCCAGGGAAAGACAGCCTGTTGAGCTAATGGATGGGGGGAGTGTCGGGGGCTTGTGGCGGACTCCTCAGAGTAACTGGAATGCTTATGTGGCGGATCTACACTGGGACTGCCCGTGGGTCAGCAGGCTGCTCGAGGCCAGAGCCACAGTTGGCATGGTCAGCAGCCTGGTCTCCAAGGAGAATATACTGGACCTTCCAGCACTCAGGAGGAGGATATGGGGGTTCCGGAGTTTTCCATCCCAAACTTCCATTACAGCTCCATCTCTTAGCTCAGTGATTCTCAGCTGTGGCCCCCCATTAGAGTCACCTGATTAGAATCACTGGCCGGCTCCTAAAAACATAGATCTCTCAAGTCCACTCCAGACCATTTAAACCCCAAACTCTGAAAGTGGGCATCACATTTTTTTTTTAAAGATTTTATTTATTTATTTGACAGAGATCACAAGTAGGCAGAGAGGTGAGAGAGAGTGAGAGAGAGGAGGAAGCAGGCTCCCCGCGGAGCAGAGAGCCCGATGTGGGGCTCGATCCTAGGACCCTGGGATCATGACCTGAGCCGAAGGCAGAGGCTTTAACCCACTGAGCCACCCAGGCGCCCTGTGGGCATCACATTTCTACTCAAACTTCCAGGAAGGGCTGAGAACCCCTGTTCTGGCCAGCAATGGAGGAAAATAAAGTCCCCCAAATTGTTTCAGGCTTGACACCCAGGTATGGCAGAGGGGCCACGGACAAGACTTAGGGGAAATCGTTTGTATTGCTTTACCTGAAAGGCCAGCCATACAAGTTCATTGCTAAAAGGTCAGGAAACCCAGAAAATTACAAAGAAAATCCCATAGGGTCACTGGGAGCCTTTCCCAAGGCAGGAGTGAGGAGAGGGGCCTAATAGCCACACTCAGCTGACAGTTTCTGCTTTAACATTGAGGCGGGAGCAGAGTGGATACCCCCACTTCACATGAGAGCGCTGCGTCACACTGCCCACCAAGCTAACTGAGCGTTGCCACCCCCCCTCCCCTATCCTGGCCCAAGTGGTGTCTCCAGGGGGTAGATGGCACGACTGGGCAGGGCGACACATCCCCAGCCGCGGGGACGCAAAGCGGGGACACCTTGTTTGCAGGGACCCAGGGCTCTTTTCTAGGCTATCCTCAGGCCCTAGCAGTTCCCACCACGGCGACTTCCAAGGAGCCCCTTTTTGGCCCGGTGACCCTGTCACTGCTCCTCCGCAGCCTGCAGCCACATGGGAGGGGGCGGGGGTACAAGTGGGCCTAAGGCTGCTCTCCGGAACGGGACGTTTTCAGGCTGTGGGATCCAAGACCCCTGTCAGGCCTTAGCTTCCCTCCCACCTACCCCAAGGCCCTGTCCGCTCTGTGGAGGGTCGCACCCCCCTGCAGACCCGGTTTCCATGAGGGACGGCGTACTGCACCAGTCTGGGCGGGACTCCTGAGGAGAGCAGGACTGCCACGAGAGAACCCGAACTTGGGGAACTGGGAGGGGTGGGCGGGGCTTGAAGGGGCGGAGCTGGTGTCCAGCGTCTGTCCCGCCCACTCCGGGCCACACCTACACCGTTGTCAATATTGACGCGGCGTTGGGGGAGAGCTAAGCAGAAGGAGGGGGTGGCAGAGCACCTTTTTTGCTCTGGGGGAGGCACCATTCTGTCTGGGGACACGGACACTGAGCCAGGACCCAAATCAGTAGGGTTATCTGCTTCTGCAAGCACGAGGAAGAGGACGAAAGTGATGAGTGGGTGGAGAGAGCACTGCTTTAGCTAACATGGTCAGGGAAGGCCCCTCTGGGGAGGTGTCACTTGGGTTGAGGCCAGAATGCAGAAAAGGAGCCATGGGAAAATTTAGGGGACAGGCTTCTGGCAGAGGTAACAGCAACTACAAAGGTCCAGAGACTAGAATGAGGTCGGTGTCTTAAGAGACAATAAGAAATATGTAGCTAGAACACAATGAGGAACAGGGAGAGTGAATGAAAATGCACCCAGCGGGACAGGCGATTGGGGGCTTTATTTTCGGGCTTAAAGCAGGGGAATGGGGTGATCTACTTATGGTTAAGAGATCCCTTTGGTTACTGTGAGAGGATGGACATCAGGACCAAAGAGACCAGGAGACACAGAGGGAGGCCCAGCCACATTCAGGATCTAGGTTGAAGCAGACTAGCTAGTGGCAGCCAGTGCATGTGGGAGGTAGAGGAAGCCAGGGTAGCCCCCAGGTGTGGGGCCTGAGCTACCAGCTGGAGATTCATGCCCTATCTTGGCCTCGGAGGAGGTCTCTGAGGGGCCTGACCCAGACGTCAACCATGAGGTCGGATGCACCAGGAGAGACGTGACCAGACAGATGAAGGATGAAAGGTGGGCAGGGGTGGGGGGGGGGGTTCGGAAGGAATGGGAGTCTGTGTTGGAAGAGACACTAGTGTTCCCCTGGGACTGGAACCTGAAAGAAAACAGACAAGAGGCAGGAGCTAAGGCCTGTGCCCACTGATATCTGAAGGTCCCAACGGAGAGGGCAGAGTGGCCAGTGATGTGGGGAGAACACTCGGGCTTTGAGCAGTTTCCAGAGGAAGGAGTGGTCAGTGGGGTCCCTGGGTGGTAAGAGGGAGGGTAAGGTGAAGACAGACAACCATCCACTTGCTGTGGCAAGCATGGGCCTTGAGGACCAGGAAAGGGCCATTTCCAGAGAGTTCAGGAACGAAGGCCAAGCAAAGTGCACAGAGGAGAGAATTTGCAGGGAGGAAGTGAGAAATGAGGACACAGGATTTTGCGGAGCACGGGGACAAAAGGAGTCAGGGAAACAGACATGTGCAGGCAGAGACAAACACACACACACACCCCCCATCATATAAAGGAACAAGGGACTAAACAGGCGCTCTCACACACACAGGGTCAGACACACACAGGGCCTAACCACTTGTCCTTCACACACAGGGACCCATTAACTCTGTTAACCACAGTCACATACTGTCAGTGGTCCAACTGGGCACAGGTGGACCCAGACTTCCTGAAGTCACCCCCTGTCTATGACAGGGAGCAGTGAGGGGAAGCCTTGGACATGGGGAAAGGGTCTTGGGGCCAACGGGCAGGTTTTAGCAGTATGTCCTGGCAGAGGAGTCCCAGTGGCTGGGCCTTGGCTAGGACGAGGCTAATGGCTTAAAGTAAGAGGTGGCCCTGTTCCTGGAGTTTCTGGAATGCTCCATTTTCAGCAACTCCCCCTCCCTACAATCAGGAAGGAAAGAAGAGAGAAGCCCAAGGTGTGGGAAAGATGTCTTCCCTGAAAGGACTGGACTGGCCTCTCCCACGATGGGTATCAGGGCTCCCCAAGAGGGGCTGTGCTGGGCAGCAAGCCCAAATTGGGAGCAGTGGGAACAGAAGAGATGCTAGAGGGAGCCCTGGCCCCCTACCCCATCTCCTGAAGTGACCTGGGTCTCACAGAACCAGACTGCCACTCCATCCCCCAACAGCTTTGGTTCTCCTTCCTCCTAGTGTGTAGGAGTAGCCTGGCCTTCTGGGGGTCAGGGATCAGAGAAGGAAAGTCATGGTATATTCCACACCCCACATCGTGGACCAGCTCAGGCCACCAAGCCCTGCTGTCTTTGGCCTCCAGTAGCCAGGAAGGGAGGCCTGGCAGACCAGCCATGGCCCTGGGGATGGTGTGGCTCTCAGTGAGGTGGGTCAATATTTGTTGACTGAATGACTGAAGGATTGACTGCATTTGAACCCAGCCCACAGGTGGTGGGGTGTCAGGCTAGGTGGGAGCTGGGATTGAGTTACAGTGCCGCGACAGGTAGGGGACAGGCCCGGCACTGCCCGCTGGCCAGGAAAGAGAGCACCTTCCAGCAGGTAGGCCTGGCAGGGAGGGGGCTCTGGAATCAGCGGGGAGGGGTTGCTCTGAGTCAGGGGTGTCTAGCACAGGGTCACCAGGTTCAGGGTCACCAGGGGCTACCAGAACTTGGGAGGCAGGGAAAACCCAACAAGTGAGAACACCAGTGGGGGCAGGGAGGCCGCAGGCGGCGACCGAGGGGAGGAGAGTGGCAGATTCTGTACAGGTGGTGTCTCCCTCATGCCCAGAGTCAGAACACCTGGGGACCCAGGCCCAGCCCTCCCTCCTCCCACTCCCACCTTCTCTGGAGGGCAGCGCCCCTCCCCTCTTACTGCAATTCTGGCAAAGTGACCTCAGGGTCTGCCCTGAGGTACCTCAGGAGGAAGTGGCCATGGAGGCACCAGAGGAAGGGGGGCGGGGGAGGGGGGCTGGTGGGTGGGTAGGAGGGGGAGCCCAGGAAAGGAGGGAGCATGTGGAGAAGGAAGGGAGCACCTGACAGTGAGGAGAACCCAGGGTAGAGAAGGGGAGACCAGGGGAGCAAGGGGATGTTAGGGGAGGCCATGGGTGCAACAGGGGGATGGGGGGAGGAGTGGCCTCTGGGGGAGAGAAGGGAGCACTGGGGGCAGGGAAGGCAGAGAGAAGGGGGCTGGGGAGGGAGGATGCCTGGGGGCAGGGGATGCCCAGTGGGGACAGGAGGGGGGCCAGGGATCGAAGGGGGTATGGGGGAGGGAGGGAGATGGGTTTGTCAGGGAAGGAACTGGGCATCTAGGAGGAAAGGGGACCCCGGGCTTCCAGCGGCTTTCAGGAGAAAGAGGATACAGGGCGGGATAGAGGGAGCTCCCTGGGGGAAGAGAGGGCGTCTCGGTGGGAGGGCTTGGCACTCTGGGAAGGGAAGGGTCCCCCTGAGGGAGAAGGAGACGACCTGAGGGGAGGGGGTGCTAGGGGAGAGAGGATCCCTGTGAGAATCCCTTGCCCACCCCCCAGAACCCAGGTGATGTGGGGATGAGGGCCGCAGGCCCTGGGAGCCTCTGAGTTTGGCTGGCTATGGGGCGCCCTTCTCACCCCCTGCAGGGGATGCTGACCCGGCCCAGTGAATCTCACCCGGTCCCAAACTTCTGGTCTCCAGATTGACTGTCCTGTCCCCCAACAGGTCCCTGGTGACCACAGTGTGGTGGCCAGCCAGGCTTCCGGTCACTCTGTCCCTGACTCCCACAGTTACCTGACCTACAGCCCATAGTTTATATCTCTGGCCACTGCCCACCTGTGTTGTGATGGTTGTCACTGGGCACTGCTTCTGTCCATTGCCTCTGAAATGTCACTATGCCTGTCACTCGGTGTCATCGCATGTTTTCTGTTGCCTGGGACCAGGTGTACAGGATCTCTGTGTCTGCCTGTCACCCACGTCCCTGGCACGTCGACAGGCAGGTCTCTAACAGCTGTTCTGGGTGCAGTGAGAACGCATGGTGGCCCCCTGTCCATCCACCCTTACTCAGTAGCAATCAAGTTTCACTCATGCAGTGGCTGTCCCTGAGTCCCTGCTGGCTGTGGCGCAGCTGGGAGCTGGCAGCAAGCAGGAGGACGAGCCCCTGGCCTTGCGAGCCCTCCGCTCTAGTGCAGGAGACCCTACCTACAGCAGACCTGCTTGGTGTGGCTCTAACCCCCACACGACCGCCCCTCTGCCAACCCTGCTCTGGGCAGCTCCCTCCCGCATTCGCTCCCTGCTTCCAGAAGCCACCTTGCACCTCTTCGGGAGGGTGTGGAATTTCCCACAGTGACCTGTGAGTTCACCAAGGCCTGAGCCCAGCCCTCGGGGGCCCCGGACAACGGTGTAAGGCGTAAGGCATGCAGGCCACCCTGCACGAGCCACACTATTCTTCTGATTCTGTAACTCTAGATCTCTCCTCCTTAGTCTGCTCTGCCCAGACAGGGTCAGCCAGCCATGGGAGTTGCTACCACTGGAGCCAAGTGGGGAGGGGCGAGGAACTAACACCATGCTAGGATCACTAGGAAAGAGAAATTCAAAGAGAAGTGACTTCTGGGTCAATCGGGCAAAGCAGTGGCAAGAAGCAAAAGTTGTGGGGCGTCTGGGTGGCTCAGTCAGTTAAGCAACTCCCTTCGGCTCAGGTCATGATCCTGGGACCCTGGAGTGGAGCCCCACATCGGGCTCCCTGCTCATCAGAAGCCCACTTCTCCCTCTCCCTCGCTGCTGCCCCCTGCTTTGTACTCACTTCCTCCCTCCTTCTCTCTCTCTCTGTCAAATAAACAAATAAAATTTTTAAAAAAGCAAAAGTTGCAGCTGGCAGGATTTAGTTTAGATGGAGAAAGAACTTCAGTGGATGAAGAAATGACCAAACCTCACACCCAGGGCATGTTACAGGGAAGCCTGGGGGAACTGAGAGTCATCGGCTACAATGTAACAAGATATGGAGAGGCCCCTCCTTCCCAGATACCTCTCTTTCCATGCTGCTCTCCTGTGCACACTCAGAATCACAGGGCACTGTGGGAGCTGAGGGAGCTAAGTCACTGTTTGCAGAGCCTGTGGCTGTTCACAGGGTCTGCTTGTATTGAGAGGTCAGCTCTGTTTCAAGAATTTAAGAGTGCCTGTGTTTGATTTACCCAGCCCTCTCAGGTTAGCGAAGCCTGCTGTTTGCTCCTGACTCGATCACAGTCTTCAGAGATGATCCTTGTGTGCAGTCTGAGTTTGCAGAAACTTCTCCCCGAGCCTGTGTCTAGAGACTCTTAAGGGTCTTTTTTTTCAAAATGTGTCTTCCTTCTTTTCTTCCTCCCTCCCTCTCTTTCCCCTTCCCTCCCCTTCCCCTTTCTTCCTTCCTTCCTTCCTTCCTTCCTGAGATTTTATTTATTTGAGATAAAGAGAGAGAGAAGGAGCAGGTGGGAAGAGGGACAAGCTGACTCCCTGCTGACTGGGGGACCAGGATGCAGGGCTTGATCCCAGGACCCTGAGATCGCAGCCTGAGCCAAAGACAGACACTTAACCCACTAAGCCACGAAGGCGCCCCCCAGAACCTGTCTTTTTAAACAGTCTGTCCCTATTTCCTTGTGCATTAGTTTTGCTTTTATAGTAGAGACTGCACTGTGTGTACAACCTATCCCTGTCACGGAGTTTGTCTGGGTCCTTGTCTAGGATACCTCTTTCAGCCTAAAGACGCTGTTCCTGTTTGCAAAGCTTTGTTTCCAGTACCTATCCCTATCAGTAGACCTTGTTTCCTCTGCAGCGTCTCTGTCTCTAGACTATGATCCTGTTTGCAGAGTCCTTTTCTATTCCAGAGTCTCGCTCAGTCTGCAGAACCTAGGACGTATTTGTACAATCTACAACATCTTTTTAGGGCCTTTAACTGTTTGCACACCCTATCTGAATTTCCCTGGGTAGAAACTTTTCCTGCTTGCAGGACCTGTTTCTGTGAAGACTTAATCATTGTCAGAGGTCACTGTGTCTATCTGGGAGCACCTGTGTCTCTCTGCATAGCATATCCCTGTTTGTAGAGCCTCTGCCTATCTGCATACTCTGTTCCTAATTCTGTGTGTAACTGTTAGCAGAACCTGGCCATATTTACAGGCCTTTATCTGCTTCCAGAATTCATTTTTTTTTTCCCTATAAAGTCTACCCCTGTTTGCAGAATGTGGGCTCTCTATAGAACTCAGTCCTGTTTCAAGATCCCAGAATTCTGTGCTTGAATACAAAGCTAATTACCCTGCCAGCTCATTTCAGCAAACCCTGCCCGTTCTGAACAGGCTCCCATTGTTAACAGAACCTATCTATTTATAGAGCCTGGGTGGGCTTACAAAACCTCTCCCTTTCTGCAAAGTCTCAGTCTGCAGAGCCTGTGTCTTTTTTCAGAGTCTGGATCTCTTTGCAGAGTTCATGAGTATTTGCCCAAGCTGTTCCCATCTCCCTGTATGCAGGATTTGAGTCTGTTTTCCAAGGCTGTTCTTGCATGTGGGGGTCTGACCGTACCTAGAGAGTTTCTGCTTGTTTCAAGATCCTGTCTCTGGAAAGACGCTGTGCCTGTTTGCAGAGCCTTGCTTTCTATGTCTGCAGTCTGTCTCTTATGCAAAGAGTCCCTATCTTAAGGGTTTGTCCCCATCCGCATTTACAAAGCCTTTTCCAATCTGCAAAGCTCCTCCATATCTGCTGAGTCTGTGGCTGTTTGTAGAGCCTTTTTTGTATTCACATCCTTTGCTTGTTTGCCTGCCCTGTCTGAATTTCCCTGGGTAGAGTCTGTCTCCTTGTGCAGGCTGTGTTTATACACACACATGACCCCTGACCACAGAACTCATTTTATCAGGACAGCCTGTGCCTGTTGCATCCCTTTCTTCAGTCTCAGGAAGCTGTCCCTGTTTGTAGAGCCTCTGTTTATATGTAGAGCCTTTTTCTGTCCACAGAAATTATCACTCTCTGCCAGTGCAGTCTCTCTTTGCATAGCCTGTCCCTAACCATCTGGAAGACCTAGGCCTATTCGCAGCTCTGAATACTGTAGACAGAGTCCGTCTGTGTTTACAGGATTCAGTCTCATTTCAAGAATCTGTTTGCAGAGCCTTTCCTTGGCTGCTGAATCTGGTTGGGGTTTTTTGTTGTTGTTGTTTTTTTGACAGAGAGATCACAAGTAGGCAGAGAGGCAGGCAGAGGCGGGGGAAGCAGGCTCCCCGCCAAGCAGAGAGCCCGATGCGGCGCTGGATCCCAGGACCCTGAGATCATGACCTGAGCCGAGGGCAGAGGCTTAACCCACTGAGCCACCCAGGTGCCCCTGAATCTGTTTTTTTTTTTACCAGCAGAACTTTTGCCTGTCTGCAGAGCCCATCACTGTCTCCAGTGGCCATTCCTGGCTGCAGAGCTCCCTGTCTTCATAGCCTGTTTCTAACTCCCTGCTTGTAGAGGTCCCCATGTTCAAAACCCATTTCTGCCCACAGAGCTGGGCCCTGTTTCAAGACCACAACCACAGATAGCAAATCAGGTCCCTGCTTGCAAAGCCTCTGTGCCAATGTCTGCAGTACCTGTCCTTTCTTGCTGGCCTTTGGGTATGTATAGAGCCCTCCTAGTGAAAGGCATGTTCTGTGATGACAGTGCTTTGGAAAGCTGCAGGCGGGGAGTGTTCTTGCTTGGAGCCCAGAGCACAGGTGGTCGGGGCCTGAGAACTCCAGCCCTTGTTGTTTCCTCCCTCATTCAGTCCTGGCCCGGGATGGACATCGGCAAGGACCTCCCAGCCATTGAGAGTCACAGGGACCTCCACGTATGGATCATCGAGGTGAGGGGCACAACCGGACAACAGAGCTGGTGACAAAGCCTATGCAGTCTCTGAGACTAGGCTTCTCCCTCCCCCCATCTCAGAGCTCCCTCCTTCCTCCAACCCCAGAAGGTCATGGGTAGGCAGGTGGTCCTGCGGAGTTTTCCATGGGCACCTTCCTCTCCCAGAACCTGAGGATGGTGCCAGTTCCTGAGAGGGCTTCTGGGAACTTCCTCGAGGAACACTGCTACATCGTCTTCCACTTGAGCATGCAGGGAGTCTGTCTGAGAGGTGGCTTGGCCCAGCTGGGGAATGTGATGATGCAGACCAAGCCCCACTCGGGAAGAGGCAGGCTGGCAGCCCAGGAATCAACCCCAGGAGAGGGCTACCACCTCTGAGGCCTCTTCATCCTTCCTTCCCCCATTCTGGACCTCCTGTGGAGGGAGGCGCCTGCCCAGTCCCTCCAAGGCCCTTGGCGCACCCTGGATCTGTGTCCACCCCATCCCTGGATCCTTCGCGAGCCCCGACCCCCCACCCCCTCCTGGGCCCTAGGCTCCCCAGAGCCTGAAGGCCCCGCAGGGAGTGCCCAGCGACCTGCACTGTTGGGTCAGGAAGGAGGGCAGAGAGGCAGAGGGCGCGGCAGTCGCTTTCGAGCAACACCTGCAGGGGGCGCCGGGGGCCGGCACCGTGCAGCACCGGGAGGCGCCGCGCCAAGAGGCCCACACCTTCCGCAGCTACTTCAGCCAAGCACCCTGTGAGTGCTAGAAGGCCGGCTGGGAGGCCTAGGGTGACTCTTTTCACCCTCGCGTGGGGGTGTTGGGCTGGGGGGAGACGTCTCTCCTGAGTTACAAGTCTCATACCTGACAACGACCGATTTAGAGCATAAATTCAGTGACTTCTAGTCTGTCACTGACTTGTGCACCATCACCTCCGTGACCCCAAAAGAAGCCACATACCCTTCGCCAACACTCCCCCTTTACCCCCAAGATTTTCTTCCCTCCGTCTATATAGATTTGCCTATTCGGCGCATTTTTATAAATAGAATTCTACAGCGCATGATGGGGGATAGAACACATCTATGCATTTATCCCTCACGGGATATTTGAATTGCTTCCACTTTGGGGCTGCTGCGGATAATGTTGCTATGAACATTTTTATCCACGTTTTGCGGTGGTTTTTTTTTTTTTTTCCCCCGATTTTGTTGGGATAATTGACATACATCATGGTAGAGTTTGAGGAGCACAGCATGAGGGTTTGACTTACAAGCCCTGAGACCTGATCACCACACTAAGTTTAGTTAACATCCTCTTGTCTACAAGCTTTTATTCGGCAGTGTTTTTCCCTTCTCTTGGGTATATACCCAGAAGTGGAGGTCAATGTCGTTTGGAGTTTGCCTTTGTGATATCCAGAGAGGATATCTTCCCCAGAGAGAGCAGTTAGGCTCCGTGTTCCCACAGGATGCCCAGGCACTGTTTCCTGCCATTGTCAAGGTGGGCATTGGTATGCCCACTTTACAGATGGGAAAAACTGACACTCAGAAGGGTCTCACCGCCCACACCGGGCTTGCCTGGGATTTGATGCAGGTCTGCCCGGCTCCAAAGCCCATGCTCAATACTCACTAGGAACAGGAAATCACGCTATTAAGTGTAAGGAAGTATTTTCCTTTCAGCGTTTGAATGGGCTTTGTCTTTTTAAGTGACACTTGAGAAAAGAGAATTTTCCCAAGAGCCCCGAGGCCTTGCATCCACCCAGCTTCTGCAGCCCTGGCCTGGGCAGCAAGCAGCTGGGCCAAGACCTGCCTGCCCCTAACGCACCTGTGGCTGGAGGGGAGCAGGGTGTCTGGGCGGCCTCTGGAGTCCTCCCCACTTGCTTGTCCCATGCACCACAGGCCAATTCTGTCCTGTTTGACAGCAGGCCAGGACATGTGTGGCAGGGCCCAGGGGCCCATGGGGAGAAGGGTCACCAGCAGAGCCTTGCGCCAGCCCAGGAGAGCCCTTGCCTGCACTGAGAAGGGCTGCCCTGAGGCTGAGGAGAGCTCGTTGGCTGGGCATAGGCTGGGCAGGCTGGTTCAAGGGGAGGAGCCACCTGGGCCCACCAGTCTTCTGTTCCACAGGTGTGGTGCATCCAGGACTTAGGCAGACAGCCCGTGGACCCCAAGCACCATGGACAGCTGTATGTGGACATATGCGACCTGGTCCTCTACACCTACCGGAAGAGGGGCCATGTCTGGTACATCCTGTACCTGTGGCAGGTGTGTGGCCTGGGGGTTGGAGGGGGCACCTTCAAGCCCCAGAGCTGAGGATCTGAGAATGGGATTGAAGAGCTGCCCCAGGCCCTTACCACCGCCACCTGCAGACCACCAGACCACCACACGTGAGGTCAGTGCTCTAAACCGCAAATGGTGATCAAGTGGGGCTATGAGCCTCCCACCTTCACGGGATGGTTGTCACCTGGGATGCCTACAAGTGGACTGTGAGTGAGGCCTGGACTCCCAGCCCCACATACTCCAGGGAGAAGGACCTGCCCTGAGCAGGCTAGGAGGAGGCACTGCCCTGTCGCGGGGAGACCTCCAATGTGGGTAGAGAAGCCCTGGTCTTGTCCTCAGCGCCCGCCCCCCTCTCCCACCCCCAGGTCCCAGTGGTGCCCTCCATACTGTTCTACCCTGATTCTTGCCCCCAGAACAACCAGTTCTATGAGGAGGTGGTGGACGGCAGCCTAGGAGCAAAACCTGCCACAGCTGAGATAACAGCAGTGAGTACCGGGTCCCCCAGCCACCTGCTGGGGACTAGGCTAGGTCAGCATGGTCTGGATGGGTAGAAAGGGCACGAAGGGAGCCAGGCCCTAGTGGGTGGTGGAGTTTGCAATGGGGGCAAGAAGGCCACCAGCTCAGTGTGGCCTCCCCTTGTGAGTGTCTCCCCAGGACTCCCCAGCTTGAGTCCTCTCTCAGGGCAGGAACTCAACAACTTCCAGCTATCTGGAGGACCAAGCAATGGCAAGGCAGGCCCCTTGACCCCGCAGACCCCCAAGGGCTAGGAGGAGAGCACAGGGAATGAGCTGCAGCTAGGCTCCAAGGCCAGTGGCACCAGCACCAGCAGCTACCACAGCAGCCCCAGACCCACCATCAGTGAGAGCCTGCCCCTGAACAGCTAATGCACCAGGCTGCTGAGGACTTGTGGGCCCCACAGGTCCCCTGCCACTCACTGCCCAGGGCCTGGAGCATCTGAAAATGAGCTGGAGGTGCCCAGGGCATGACCAACTGATTGTGGGAAATGGGCAGCCTGCCCGGGGGATAAGTCTTCCAGATGGAGTAATGGGCAAAGCAATATGGGGGAGGAGAGCCTTGAACCCTGGGATGATACCACTGGGTGGATGAGAGAGGATTCCAGGATCAGCTTACACCCTGCCCCTGTACCCTCTCCCCTGGTCCAGTTCTACCTCTCTGAATCTGACTTCCAAGATATCTTTGGGAAATCCAAGGAAGAAAGCTATAGCATGGCCAAGTGGAGGCAGCACCAGGAGAAAAAAGCGGCTTGGCTTTTTCTGACCCCAGGAACCTGCCCCTGCCTGGGCCACCCACATGGACAGGACCCCCACAGGTTACCTTACCAACACATACCTGAGCCCCCAGGGAGACCCCGCTGGCATGGTCTAGCTGGACGTTCCCAGGTCACCCCCTCCCCACCATCAATAAAAGCTGGTGGCGCTCACAAGGTGTGGTGTGTGGGCTTTCAAGTCTGGATCACTCAGCTGGTCCATCTCTGGGGGAAGGGGCCTCTGGGACTGGAGGGGGTGGTCTGTGATATTCCAGGGACCGAGCTCTCACCACTGTCTTCCATGGAAGGGTTTGTTTCTTGTTGGTCCTTCCTGCCCAAGGGGACAGACAACCCTCATACTCAGTGTAAGTGTGGGGGACATAGAAAGAGAGGTGCTGGGGTTCTAGTTCCCCACACACACGCGCGCGCGCGCGCGCACACACACACACACACACACACACATGCCCTTTATAGGGATTTTCTGACATTCCGGTAAAGAGACCATAGGAATTAGTCTTTTAACTTTTATAAAAAACCCTCAGCCCAGGGCCAGGCCAGAGGGCGGAGGGCTGCAGTGTTTTTCCTAACGGAACTGAGGAGAGCTCCAGGGACAGGGCCAGCTCCTGGGACCCCAGAGAAGCAGCAGCACAGACGGGATGCTAGAGCTGAAGGCAGGGCGGGGCCTCTAGCTCCAAGTGAGAGGTTGGAAGCAGCCACAGCAGCCCTGTTCCTGGATGAGGGCAGAGGGCCCAGCCTGCTTGGGGCAGCCCCCATCAGAACCCCCAAACCTAGTCCTGGAGAGACACCTTCACAAAGAGGGTGGCAGACGGGTGCTGGTCTCCATTCTTAGACAAGAGATGGACATGGCGGTATCCTGGCAGGGGGATGTGAAGGAAAGAGAACACAGAGAGTTCCCATGACTCAGTGAGGCATCTTCGAGAGGCTTCCACGGCCCCAGCCCAAAGTAACAGGCCCTGCCTCCTCCACCTTGCCGTCCCCTCCCCTCAACAAACACTCACCTTGCTTGAGACTGCCCAAGGGGATGGTGCTCTGACCAATGAAGTCGTTCTTGGAGGATGCGTCATAATCCTCCACCACAAAGCGCACGAGGGCAAGCTCAGGCACGACCACCTCAAACTCAAACTCTGTGTCCCACCACGGGTTGAAACCTAGGAGTGCAAGCAGCACGTCAAGAGCGGGGACGCCAGCTCTGGGGGTCAGGCCCCACCCAGGCCCGGCAAGTACCGTTATTGGTGACTACAGCCGTCTGGCGGCTGGCCATGTCCCGGCCCACGCCGTGGATCTCCACCGTCACCTTGGGGTCCACAATTGAATTCTTATTCTTGTTGACTTTTGGCAACTGCTGCCCGGAGATTACCTGAGCAGAGGCAAGGGACAGAGGAGGGCTCAGGAGAAGCAGTGGGGAGGAGGGAGGCCCCTGGGCTCCCGTCCTGCGGGTGGCTGGCCATACCCTGACAGTGAGCCGCTTCCGGGTCCACCAGGACCCCTGAGTCAGGGCACGTGAGTTAAAGGTAGAGTTCGGATCTCGCAGGAAGGCAGGCTTCAGCACGTACCCGCAGGCCCCGTTGTCCTGGAAGCGGCCCTGGTATACATCCATCTCTGGGCCAGGTGTTTGGAAATTCAGGGCCACTGTAGGTAGACAAAGCAGTCACTGGCTGTGGGCTGGCCTTGGGGGCCCTAGAGCCCGGCCTATTCAGGGTACACGGAGGACTTAGGGCCACACAGTGAGGCAGAAGCGGGGTCTGGCATCCCTTCAGTGCCTCCTGTCCTCCCACCCCCATCACTGACCCACACCAGCCTCACATTCCACTTCCGGTGTCGGAATTCAAAGGGCTAATGGGCTAACCAGGTGATGTCAGACCCTGACTTACTGGCGCGGGAATATGTCCAAACCAAGACTACCAGCTCCTAAGCCCACAAGTCCCTGTGTCTGGCCCCTGCGGGGTCCCCAGAGGCACCTGACCCCGGCCCTCTGGACTGAAACCCTCAACCTGGCCTCCCCAGCCCCTGCCAGCCCATACCGATCTGGCAGCCCCCATTCCACATCTCCACAGGGCTGTAGTTGGAGGAGTCCGTTCTCCACCCAGCAGGGTAGATTCTGCTCAGGTGATTGACATTGTGGCGCACTAAGCTGTTTCCTGAAAAGGTTGGGGGTGGTCAGAAGCGCAGGCCTCCTAGGGAGCACCCCCCCTCCCGGCCCTGCCCCCAACTGGTAACAGCAGGGAGTGCCCCGTTCAGAGTCATGGAGCCAGGCCTGGCCCCCGCCCGTCCGAATACTGAGGCAGCCAGCCAGCACCCTGAGGGTGCCGGGCTGGGGCTCACCTGACTCTTGAAGCAGCCGGAGGGCGCGGTTCTCGGAGAAGGACACCATCTCATAGAAAGCCTGCCCTGGGGTGCCAGGGCTGGAGAAGCCCCCAAAGTGGACACTCTTGCAGTAAATGACCATATCGGAGAGCTCCTTCACTAGCCTGAGCTTGTCCTCCTGGGGGCCATGGGGAGGCCCAGGTTAGATTCAGAGGATGGGGCAGGTGGGCACTGAGAGAGCCAGAAACCCAGACGCAGAGAGACAGAGAGGGAGACAGACAGAGAGAGGGGTGCAGAGGGTCTGAGTGGCAGCCACAGAGAACTGAGACAAGGCACACATCCCATGATGGGGGAGGGCCCCAGGGCTGCCCCCTCCCCCACAGCTCCCCCTCGAACCCTGGGCTTGCGCTGCACACGGCTCCTCACGGCTTCGTCCTCCATCTCAGCAGCCTCGTCCTCATCAGACACGACAGTGGCTTCAGGGCCACCCTCCCCGCCAGGGGGCAGGAGCCCCCCAAGCTTCTTTCCCTTCAGCAAGATCTTCCCCTTCAGTTGCTAAGAAGGGAGGAGCCGCTCGTTAAGACCCAAGGGCCTCCCAGCCAGTCCCCTTGCTCTCTCGTCTGGGTACCCCCATGCCCACTGCGAACCTCAGGGGAAGGCAGACTGGTGGTGACCCCGTCCAGCGGCCGGTCCAACAGCATGGGGCCCAGGATGGTGCGCAGGTGTCGCGCCATCACACGCTGCTGCTCCAGGCTGCAGTGATTCTCCAGGGACAGGATGACGGGGTAGGGGGACGCCTGGAGGCCCGAGGGCAGGTTAGGAGTGGAAGGACCGCCGCTACCACGTCCCTCCTCACCCGCCAGGGGCGCGCGCAACCTTGAAGGCGTAGTCCCGGATGGCCCTGAGCACGTCGCAGAGGAGGATCTTGGAGGTGAACGTGTAGCCGTGGTAGATGACCGGCTCCTGGTTGGGGCCGTCCCAGCAGTCGAGCTCCAGGCAGCGGCAGCCTTTGCACAGCGCCCTGCGGGTGGGCGTGGCGGCTAGGCCCTCCGTCCCCGCCCCCAGGCGCCAGTCCCCGCCCCCAGGCCGCCCGGACCCCGCCCCTGCCCCCTCCCCGGGCCCCACCGGATGTAGGCTTCAGTGCTGCTGGGCCCTGTGAGCTGGTCTTCCAGCAGGTAGGTGTTGTGCGAGGAGGACATCAGGTAGTGGCTGAGCGGCTGGCCCATGTCCTGGTAGACCCGCCGGTGTGCCAGGCTGAAGGCGCTGCCGTCGGCAGACAGCAGGTACATGAGGAAGCCGTCCTTGGTCATCTGCCGCTGCGCCTTGGCTGCGAAGGAGGACGCCAGTGCCCGTGAGAGCCCTTCGGGCCAGGCCAGCCACCTTCAGGAGACCTTCAGGGCGCCACCGCTCTGGGAGGGGAGCCCCCTGCTGTCTGTGTCTCCCTGTCCTGAGCTGTTATCTCTCGGAGGCGGTGAGTGTGAGTCAACCATCAGCTTGTGACTCCCCCAGAGTGGGGCCCTGTCTTCTCCTCGATCCCCCACACTGTGAGGCCCCCTGAAACCGGTGCCTCATCTCCTCCTCTGGGCCTCCAGACTGAAGCCCCTCCAAGACAGGGCCCCGTCCGTCCATCTCAAAGCCCCGCCCAGGGCGGAAGCAGGAAAGGGGTTTGCTTTCCCAGCCTCCTCTCTATTTCTGGAGGAAGAGTCCGCAAAACCCTCTGGAGAAGCAACCAAGAGAGGGGTAGTGATGCTGGAGCCCCGTCTCCCATCTGCTTACTGTCATGGGGCAAGCAGATACTGACCAGGGTGCCCCTCTGTTCCCTTGAGCTCCCTACCCTCGGGCTGTAGTCTCTCCAGGGCTCTCCCAGCCCGGTGTGGCCCCAGAGACTGCGGGCCACAGGCTGTAGCCAAGCTCTCACCAGTCTCACTGGGCTCATAGCGCTCAATGAGGGAGAGGGCCAGTGCAGGCCCTGCCGCCTCCTCCCGCTGCTGGTGCTGCAGGAACGTCACCAGCTGATCCACCGACAGCGTTTCCCTGGAGCCTGCCGCCTCCGCGAAGGTGCGGTCAATCTCCTCCCGCTGGGTCAGCATCTTGTAGAAGGCCTCAATCTCATCATCCTCCAGGGAGTCCGTCTGGGAGTGGTCACATTCCTGCCAGGTCGGGTGGGCAGGGCTCAAAGTGTGTTCCCCACTAGGGTCCCGGGACCCATGGCCACACAGACCCAGCCCTCACTCCCTGCCTCACCCTGAAGATCTTCCGGGCATAGCTGTCATCCACCTGGATGTTGAGCTCCTTCAGGAAGTTCTGCAGCTCCTTGAAGCTCATCTTGTTGTCCTTGTTTTTGTCAGCTTTTCGCAAGCAGGAGTGAATCCAGCTGGGCAAGAATTAAGGAAAGAACCCAGGAGCCGTGATATGCCCAAGGTCCCAGCTGTAGCTGGGTTTCAAGCCCAGGGTCCGCTCCTGGGCCCAGATGGACTGAGATCACCTACAGACAAAGCTCCCTTCCGGCCTGCCATACTGCACACCAGCATTCCAGAGACAAGACCCAATGGCCTCTTAGGAGGAAATGTTATATCCTATTAAGGGGGCTTTTTCCTATTTACTGGCTTCAAACCTTTTCACATTAAAAAAAAAAATTATTTTCTCACTGGGAAAGCATTCACTATAGATAGCTTACCAAATGTAGAAAAGTAAACAAACAAATCCCCCATGGCCCGGTCAACATTTCAAGATATGTCCTTCTGGTTTTCAACACATAAGTTAGCCAACCTGACTAAGCACCTGAGGCTTATTTTTACAAAAAACAGCAAACTTGAAGCCACAGATCAGAAGGGGAGTGTCTCACAAGCAAAAACAAAGCCTGCATCACATCCTCACAATGGGGGCTCTTAACCCCACTTCTCCATTATCTCTGGCCTCTCCCCCCTCAGACTTGACCTGGAGAAGTCAAGAAAAAGGACCTCCACAGTACATTCCAGAGAAATTAAAGAACAAAGACAATGAAAATAGTTTTTTAAAAACGACAGCAGGTTTTTAGAAGAAGTCACAAAGGAAACAACATAATTGATGCCATGTAAACTTTAAATAATTCTGAGGGTCAAATAAAGAAAAAATAAAGCCATCCAGAAAACACGATGATGACCCTAATAACTAAATAAGAAAAGGTCATAGACTGACCTTTTGCAAACATTCTCGGTTATCAAAGACATTAACAATTTGCAAATGAGATGCAGTTCCTTAAACTCTAAGATCAGCGCTTGAAAAGTCTATTATCCAGTGCAGGTAGGGGTGAGGTGACATGGACACTCCCATCTACCACTTGGATAAAGGAAATTGTTCAACCCTTGGGAACATAATGCAAAGACAGAGCTAAAGCTCGAAACCATTACATCATTGGCCTCATCAATTCCACTTCTAGGAATCTACTGGTAAGGAAATACTCCTGAATACCGAAAGCATTTAGGAACATAGTTCTTTGCAATGTTACTTATAGTAGTGAAAGACTGAAAATAAATGTTCAACACTAAAAGAACAGATCACTAACTTAGAGGGCATCAACTGCATATTACACAGTCACTACAGCTTTTACAGTAGAGGAGACTCTACTCACACAGGGAAAAAATTATGACATAATGGTACACAGAAAATAGATACAAATGTAAGATCTCCAATATTTTTGGCAAGTGCATCATTAGGCAACTGCAATGCAGAAAAGAAGATTGGGGGCAGAACCCAAATATTAGTAGTTTCATTTTGTCAGCCTTTAAAACTTCAGTCTGGGACACCTGGGTGGCTCAGGTGTTTAGTTAGGTGTCCTACTGTTGGTTTTGGCTCAGGTCATGATCACAGCATCACAAGATTGAACCTTGCCTTGGGCTCCGCACTCTTAGTGGAGAGTCTGCCTGGAGATTCCCTCTCTCTCCCTTGGCCCCTCTCTGCACACATGCACACACACACACTCTCTCTCTCTAAAATAAATCAATAAATCTTTTTTAAAAATTAAAGAAAACTTGGGGCGCCTGGGTGGCTCAGTGGGTTAAGCCTCTGCCTTCGGCTCAGGTCATGATCCCAGGGCCCTGGAATCGAGCCCCACATCGGGCTCTGTGCTCAGCAGGGAGCCTGCTTCCCTTCCTCTCTCTCTGCCTGCCTCTCTGCCTACTTGTGATCTCTCTCTGCCAAATAAATAAATAAAATCTTTTAAAAAAAAATTAAAGAAAACTTCATTCTAACATAGCCATACTTTATGTATATATTTACATGAAAAAATAATTATGGCAGAATTCCAGGTTAAAAAAAAAAAAATCAACTTCAGAGTAGTCCAGCCAAACATGAGGTCCTCATGCCAATGATTATTTAGCAGGCTGGGATGGCTTTATGATCTCAAGGGCTGGGCAACAGAACCCTCTGGAGGCACGAGACTGTCCAAGGATAAGCGGATGCTACAGAATTGGATTTTTAAGAAAGCTCAAAATTAGGCAGAGGTAGCACTGAGAAAAAAATACTTAAAAATCTACGAAACGCTGAAAAGTAGAGTAAGGAAATGAAAAGAGCTCAAAAGATGTCCCTTAAAGCCGTTGGACATACACTACCAATGAATAATCAAAAAATGAAATTAAAGTAATTCCATCAAGTAGCCTCAAAATGAATTAAAATACTTAGGAATAATTTTTTTAAATGTATAGCTTATACTCTGAAAACTACAAAACAATGTTGTAAGAAATTAAGGAAGACCTAAATAAATGGAAAGATACCCATATTTAAGGATCACAAGATTTGATATTGTTAAATATAAGGAATACTCTCCAGATTGATCTACAGTTTCAATGCAATCTCTATCATAAAAATGCTGGCTTATCTGCAGAAATTGATCCTAAAATTCACATGGGACGTCAAGGGACCCAGAAGAGTCAAAACAATCTTGCAAAAAAAGAACAGGGGCACCTGGGTGGAGCAGTCCGTTAAGGATCCAACTCTTGACCTCAGGGTCATGAGATCAAGCCCTTGGAGTCTGCTTGAGATTCTCTCTTGCTGTCCCTCTGCCCCTCCCACTCCTGCTTACTCAATCTCTCTCAAATAAATACATTTAAAAAAAAAATTTGGAGAACTCACACTTCCTGATTTCTAAATTTACAAAGTTACAGTGACCAAACTGTTGTGTGCTGGTGCAAGGACAGACATAGATAAATGGAATAAAACTGACAGCCATGAAAATAAACCCTCTTGAGGTGCCTGGGTGGCTCAGTCAGTTAGGCGTCTGCCTTCAGCTCAGGTCACGATCCCAGGGCGTCCTGGGATCAAGCCCCTAATGGGCTCTCTGCTCAGTGGGGAGTCTGCTTCTCCCTCTCCTCTGACTTCTCTCTCACACTTATTCTCTCTCAAATAAATAAATAAAATCTTTAAAAAAGAAAAGAAAAGAAATCCTCATATTTACGGTCAATTGATTTTCAATGAGGGTGTAAAGACAAGTTCAACATGTGGTGCTGGGACAATTACCTACAGGCTAAAAAAAAATGAAGTTGAATCCCCCACATCCCACCACACACACAAATGAATTAAAAATGAAGCAAAGATCTAAATGTAATAGCTAAAATTATAGAGCCTTTAGAAGAAAATAGTAAGAGTAAACATAAGTGATCTGGGGTTAAGCAAAGCCTTCTTAGATAGAACACCAAAAATCACAAGCCACAAAAGCAAAACGCAGATGAATTAGACTTCACCGAGACTAAAAATTCGTGCTTCAAATACCATCAAGAGAAGAAACCCCACACAATAGGAGAAATTATTTACAAAGCATAATTATGACAGGCCTTGTACCTAGTATGCATAAACAACTCTTACAACTCAATAATAAAAAAACAAATAACCTGGGTAAAAACTGCACCACGGATGTGAATAGACATTTCTCCAGAGAAGATACAGGAAAAGCAATAAAAAACCAAGGCTCAATATCATTAATCATTACGGAAATGCAAATCAAAACCATGATAAGATACCAATCAAACCCCAAACCAAACCAAACCAAAAAAACCCCCCAAAAACCGTAGAACAAGTGTATTGAGGACTTGAAGAAATTGGAAGCCTGGAGCATTGTGGGAGTAGAAAGTAGGTCGGATGCTGCGGAAAACAATATGGCATGCCTCCAAAAACTTAAAGTAGAATTACCCTGTGATCCAGCAACTCTGCTTCTGGGTTATAGACCCCAAAAGAATTGAAAGCAGGGTCTCAGAGAGATGTTTGTGTAGCCATGTTCACAACAGCATTATTCACAACAGAAAAAGGTGGAAGCAACAGAAAAAAGATGGAAGCATGCCCACCAGTGGATGAATGAAAAAACAATATATGGTGTATGTGGACAATGGAATATTATTATTTCACCTTAGAATGGGAATTCGGACATGGGCTACCACACAGATGAACCTTGAGGACATTTATGCTAAGTGAAATAAGCCACTTGCAAAAAGACAAATACTGTATGATTCTACTTGTCTGAAGTCCCTAGGGTGGTCAAATTCAGAGAGACAGTAGGCAGAATTGTGGCTGTGAGGGGTCAGGGCTGGGGTGTGGAGACTGGAGGTGGGAGAATGAGAAGTTGTTTAATGGGGAGAGAATTTCAGTTTTACAAGATGAGAAGGGTTGCATCTTACACTAACAATGTGAATGTACTCAACACAATTAAAATGGTTAAAGATGGTAAATCTTATGTTATGTAGATTTTACAAGTAAAGATTTTTTAAAAAATAAATCCATTTTAAAAAGAGCTTAACAGGGGTACCTGGCTGGTTGAGTGGGTAGAGAGTGCAACTTTTTTTTTTTTTAAGAGTTTTAATTTATTTATTTTAGAGAGAGAGAAAGAGCATGTGAGAGCAGGGGGAGGGGCAGAGGTAAAAGAGAGAGAGGAAATCTCCAGCAGATTCTGCACTAAGCATGGAGCCTGATGTGAGGCTTAATCTCATGACCCTGAGATCATGACCTGAGTCAAAACCAAGAGTGAGACACTTAACTGACTGAGCACCCAGGTGCCCCCAAGCATTCAACTCTTGATCATAGTTGAAGCCCCATGTTGGCTGTAGAGATTACTTAAAAACAAAATCTTAAAAAAAATAAAAATAAAAAGTGGGCAAAGGATCTGATAGGTATTTCTACAAATGACCGATAAACACATGTAAAGACGAATGCCTGGGTGGCTCAGTCATTAAATGTCTGCCTTCAACTCAGGTCATGATCTCAGGGTCCTGGGATTGTGCCACACACCTGGCTCCCTGCTCAGCGGGAAGCCTGCTTCTCCCTCTCACACTCCTCCTGCTTGTGTTCCCTCTCTCAAATAAATAAATAAAATCTTAAAAAACAAAACAAAACAAAACAAAACAAAACAAAAAACACATGTAAAGACTGCTGACACCATTAGCTGTCAAAGAGATGCAAGTTGAGACCACAATGAGATACAACTTCACACCTACAAGGGTGGTTAGGATAGAAAAGTAGTAATGATAGTAACTAGCCTTAGCAAAGATGTGACAAACTGGACCCTCATATATTCCTGGTGGGAATGTCAATTTCCTTGTTGGAAAACTAGAAGTCACTCAAAAGGTTAAACATACATGCAGTTACCATAAGGCTTGTAAATTCTAGGTATGTACTACACAAAACTTCTGCACAAGTGTTCATAGCAGCATTAATTCATAAAAGCTCCAGAGTGAAAACCCCACCATCCATCAACCACTGGCTGTGTAAATAAAATGTGGAGCAACCACACCATGGAGTATTATTCAGCCATAAGAAGGAAGGAGGTACTGATCGACACTACAACATGGATTCACGTGAAAAACAAGCTCCATGAAAGAAGCCAGTCACAAAAGACTAGGATTCCATTTATAGGAGATGTCCAGAAAAAGGCAAACATAAAGAGCCAGAAAGATTAGTGATTGTCTAGGGCTGGAGGATTATGGGGAAATGAGGCCTGACTGCTCATGGGTACAGGGTTCCTTTTAAGGTGATGAAAGTGTTGTAAAATTACTTACAACCCTGTGAACATACTAAACAGCATTGACGTGTACACTTTAAGCAGGTGAATCACATGGTATGTGTATTATATGCCAATAAAACTGTCATTAAAATAAAGGAACTGAAGCTGGTTCCACCCTAATCCTCTGTACCAGAAGTCTGACCACTTTGAACCACAGGCTAGTGTGCTATTGTGCATCCAGATGTGGAAGTGAATTTGTTTTAAGCCTATAGGCTGACCTGCACATGAGGCCCTGGAAAATTTGACCATTCCCCAAAGAATGGCACAGGGGGTACCTTGGCCTTCCAAATTCCCAGACGGAAATATGTAGTAACTCCAAGAAACAGTCAAACACTCAAGACTCCGTCTCACATGGAAACTGCTGCCATTAGCAGGACTCTGTGCTGGTTAAGGGGGGAGAAGAAGGGACAGCAGGGGCTGCACTGAGTAGACCAGAGGTACCTCCTCTGCTTCCCTTTATGTAAGGACTGAACTGTGCTCCCCCGAAATTAATATGTGGGAGCGCTGCCCCCTAATATGATGGCATCTGGGGATGAGTCATGGGGGGCTTATATAAGGTCATGTAATTCATAATAGAATTACTGCCCTTATAAGAGGAGACACCAAAGAGCTTGCCTGTCACTCTCTCTGCCATGGGAGGACGCTGTGAGCTGGCAACCACTCACGAGCCAGGATGAGAGCTCTCGCCAGAACCCAACCACACTGGCACCCAGACCTCAGGTCTCCAGCCTCCAGAACTGTAAGAAGATCCATGTCTGTCGTGTAAGCCACCCACCCAGCCTCTGTTATGTCAGTCTGATGGCCCAGGCTCAATATCTTCCATAACAAGGCTGCCCTGGCCATGACCACGGCCAGGATCCACAGGCTAGGCCAGGACCCACCACCACCAGAAGGATACTGCTGCAGCTTCTGCCTCTGGTCCATGGAGCCCGAGTGATGGATGATCTTGCGCAGACCCTGTACCCAGTGCTGGGCCTCCGCCGGCGATGGTGCAATGAGGTCTAGTGTGTTGCGCTGGTCCTTGAAGACCACAGAGAAGCAACGGTCCTCGGGCACATCCCGGGCGAACTTCTCCATGCCCTCTGTGCGGTGCCCCTTCCGCACCTCCTGAATGTCCTCAATGGAGACTGCAAGAAGGGGATAGGTGGCAAAGAGAGTTGCGAGGCCTGTCCCCACCCCTGGTGTGGCCAAAGCACAGCATGGGTACCCAGAGCCAGGGCTGGAGCTCAGGCCTGGATCCAGAGACAAGGAGTGGGGTGGCAGGACGGACAAGGGGAACACAAGGGAGGAAGGAGGACAGAGACTGAGGTGGAGGAGGAATGTGGGACACAGCTGTGATGGGTAGGAGAAATACGGGGAGGGGGTGGGGAACAGCGGGAAAGACTGATGCTAGAGAAGGGCACCTGGGACCCCAGGCCCTACTGTTTCCAGATGGAGGGAGGAGGGCCCCTGACAGAGTACTCAGGCAGGGCAGGGCTTTTAGAGATGGGGAGAGATCATTCTGGAGCTTGGGGCCTGTGACAGATAGGATACATACCCTCCAGATCATACGTGACTTTGGGCCTTTGGGGCATCTTCCCTGCAGGCCCCTCCCCTGACCCTGCAGGAGCCTGGAGCCACACTCAGGCAGCCCTGGCCCTGGGGTGTTGGGCCACAGGGAGAAGTGTGTATGCTGCAGCACAGACCCGACCTTGGCCTGTGTGTGTCTGTGTGCGTCCTGATCAGGGAACCCCTTGGTAGGAAGAGTGCGAGAAGGCTCTTGCCCTCTAGGACTCAAGTGGTGGCCCTTAAGGATCTGAGAGAGTTCATCATTCTGCCCTTAGGAACTGAGGGGAGAGCCCTCCTCTCACATCCAAGCCTTCCAAGCTTCAGGGAGCAGCAAGACTGCAGCCTGCCCACCACCAACCTCCCGACCTCAGGGTGCCCTTCTTGGCCTGGCTGGGAGCCAGTCCCCCAGCTGGGCTCATGCTAAGCTGCTCAGCGTCAAGGTCCAGGCTCTGCCCCTGCCCCACCTATGTCCTGAGCCATCTCTCTGTCCTGGGTCCTAGCCCAGCTCCAGCTGCCAAGCTCTCCTATGCCTGTCTGCACCCCGAGTGCCCAGAAGCCTCCTATGTACCTGCAAGCCCCAGGTGAAGGGATGTGCCCAGCCTGGGCAGCAGGCTCTGAGAGTGGGGCACGTGAGCCCCAGGCAATCTGGGGTGTAGGGGATGTCCCTGCTTAATGCCTGCTAGGCCCAGACTAGCTGCTGCAGCCCTGGGCTGGGAGTGGAAACAGGAAATCGGAGCCAGGCAGCTCCCAGGCTGCCAGCACCCCCACCCGCACCAGAGAGAGAGTCCAGACACCCGCACTGCTGATAATGCCTGGAAGCCAGAATGGAGGGACAGGAGCAGCAGCAGGATCAGGGAAAACTTAGGGACGAGGGAGCAGAGAGAACTGGGGCGCTGTTCCCCTCCTCCCTCACCTGGCCTCAGGCTCCCCGGGGGGGGAGAGAGCATTTGGGGACAATGGTCTCACTGCTCCACCAGAGAAGGGCATCAGCCAACAGGTATGCTCAGCCCAAAAGCCAGCTCGGTGTCACTCTAGCACATCCCGCCGCACCCATCCCCTCAGCAGCCCCTCTGGTGAGGTCTTGCCCCTGCACCTTAGCTCATGTGAGTCTCCATCCTGGAAGGCCCCTCCTGCCCTTGTGCCCACAGTCCTCCTAGTATGAGGGGCTCATCTCTCCAGCTCAGGTCCCCTACTCCTCCTGTCTCTGCCCCCATGCCAGCCGCCACCCAGTACCAGGAACACAATGGGGAACCAGGCATATGTAGTGGCTGGTGGAGGGGGTGACTCTCAGGAATCCCCAGAGCTCAGAGAGTGAGATTCCCTTTCCCACCGTGCCGCACCCCCACCAGTGTCTAACAGGAAGCCCCATATCAGGGCAGAGACCCATGAAGGAGCCTGGCTGGGGCCACCAACAGACAAAGGCGAGGTCTGGGTCACTCCCAGGCTGTGTGACTGACATGTATTCGGGTGGCTTTTGGAGAGAACTTCAGGCTCTGTCCGCTTTAACCCTACCCTGCCTGGCTCAGAAACCTTCCATGGCCCACAGCCCCAAAGCCCCAGCCCAGCTCTCCCTATCAAACCCTGATCCTGTCCTGCCTCACCTCTGACCCTGCCACAGGCAACACAGACAGTAGACAATACTTTCTCAGGTTTCTGCCCAGTATCCTGAGGCCCAGTGAACCCTTCCTGGGCACCTCCCATCCTCCTGTCCCCTCTCCCATCTGGAGCTTGTCACCTGTGTCTGGTTTGCCCTCCCAGTGGGCTGCCCCTGCCCCTGCCCCTTCTCCCCCTCTCCCCACCACGGCCGAGGGCGGGGGTCTGGGTTGGGTGAAATTCAGGTACCAGATCCTTCCACATTGTCCAATACAATAGCCGCCAGCCACACATGGCTATTTAAATACAAGCAGCTACAATTCAGTACAATTAAGAATTCAGTTCCTTAGTCACATTAGGCCCATCTCAAGGGCTCAATGGCTACAGGTAGCTAGAGGCACCCATATTGGACAGCATAGATATAGAACATTTCTTTCTTTCTTTTTTTTTTTTTTTTAAAGATTTTATTTTATTTTATTTTATTTTATTATTATTTTTAAAGATTTTATTTATTATTTGACAGAGAGAAATCACAAGTAGACTGAGAGGCAGGCAGAGAGAGAGAGAGAGGGAAGCAGGCTCCCCGCCGAGCAGTAGAGCCCGATGCGGGACTCGATCCCAGGACCCTGAGATCATGACCTGAGCCGAAGGCAGCGGCTTAACCCACTGAGCCACCCAGGCGCCCCAAAGATTTTATTTATTTATTTGACAGACATCACAAGTAGGCAGAGAGGCAGGCAGAGAGAGAGGAGGAAGCAGGCTTCCATGCTGAGCAGAGAGCCCGATGCAGGACTCGATCCCAGGACCGTGGGATCATGACCTGAACTGAAGGCAGAGGCTATAACCCACTGAGCCACCCAGGCGCCCCGATATAGAACATTTCTAATATCAAAGAAAGTTCTTTCGGGTAGCATTGGTCTAAAATATTCACACTAGGGTGTCCGGGTAGCTCAGTAGATTAAGCCTCTGCCTTTGCTTAGGTCATGATTCTCAGGGTCCTGGGATCGAGTCCCATATCGGGCTCTCTGCTCAGCAGGGAGCCTGCTTCCCCCTCCCCCCTCTGCCAGCCTCTCTGCCTACTTATGATCTCTCTCTGTCAAATAAATAAATGAAATCTTTTAAAAAATAAATAAAATATTCTCAGTAAAGATGCAGTGGGCACTTCTCATTTTACAGAATTTTTTTTTTAAAGATTTTATTTATTTATTTGACAGACAGAGATCACAGGTAGGCAGAGAGGCAGGCAGAGAGAGAGTAAGGGGAGCAGGCTCCCTGCTGAGCAGAGAGCCCAATTCGGGGCTCGATCCCACAACCCTGGGATCACGACCTGAGCCGAAGGCAGAGGCTTTAACCCACTGAGCCACCCAGGCACCCCTCATTTTACAGAATCTTTAGGGCATTCTGTGTTAAAGGCAGCTAACCAGCACAGCTTCTTTCTCTGGGAGGACTCTGGAGGCGCTCTCCATTTGCAGGGTCTTTTTCCAAAGCTTCCAGAAAATCCTCAGACCCAACACCCTCCAGGGAGCTGCCCAGCTAAGGCCTCTCTCCACTCTACCCTACCTCTTTGCTATGGCCCCCAGTCCAGGAAGGCACTGCCTTCTGCAGCCCCACCTCACATCCTGGCCACTGATACCCGGAAGGGCCTTATCTGCCCCGGACTTTGGGCTTGGCTTTTGGCCTCACTACACCTGGAGTCCTAATCCACCCCAACTTCCCTCCTTCTCACATGGGTCTGGGTGGATACCCTGTGTGTTCAGACAACATGGTCCAGCAACCTCCCTACTCCTGAGCCTGGCTTTCCCACCTGTGGTCACAGTTATGTATCCCTACCCTCAAAAGGCTTTAGCCTCTCCATCTCTGGTCCTCCATGACTGCCCTCTCCGGCCCAGACTCGGCCTCAGTAGTCCCTTTGGTGATTTAAAGAACTCTTCTCCCCCCATCCTTGCCAGCTTGCCAGCTTTAGTTTCCCTGTATTTGGTCCTGGTTGTGTGACCGATCTGGGCACCAACAGGCCAGGCCTGGGTGTCCCCATTGTGGTCCTGGTCCAGGACTGACCTCCCCACTCCCATCCCCTGCCCCAACCAGCATCCAATTCCCCACGCAAGCACAGGGTCCACACTCTGCCCACCCCTCCACCTGCAGCCCTGAGACACTCACACAGCTGGGACTCTGGGGTCCAGCATGACCTTGCGCGACTCCTGCCAGATGGTCTTTGCAGTCTTCCTGCAACTTGTAGAAACGTTCTCGCCGCCATGAGTTGGACTTCACCTTCAGGAGCTGGCTGCCCTTTAGCAGTGCCTGTAGGTCCTCATCATCCTGTAGGCCTAGAGGGTTACAGCTGGTGAGTTGCCACTTCCTCTGGCGTCCCTGCTGTCTCAGGCCCCATGCTAACTACTCCCACCTCTGGGCCCTCTTGGAGAAGGGTCCATTTCTCACCATCCTCCGCTCATGTTTCCTTCTCCCACCTTCATCCATGCCCCAAACCTGATCCTGGAGCCCTGCCTCCTCCAAGAAGTCATCTCTGACTGCCCAGCCAAGGCCATGCAAACCTTAGGACACCACCCACTCACTTGTGACCTGTCATCCACAGCTGAATGGAGAAGGCGAAGCAGCCTAATTCAAGAACACCTGAGAAATGCCTGAGAAATGGCCTGACTTTGGAAAAACAAACGTGCCCCTCCTCGTCATACTTAGGGGTCAGAGTGATCTGAAGGGAGCCGGGACAAAGTAACAGGCCAAGCAGGAACAAAAAGGTTCTAGAGTTGTAGTTCTTGGAGTCAAGGTTATGGTTGCTGTAGGACCCTTGTGCCCATCCCTGTCACCCTCACCCCTGCTGCTCCCCTATCCTGACCTCCACCTACTTGAGTAGGTCTCTGATCCTTGCCCCCAGAAGAGACAGATAAGCCCACTGTGGCCCAAGTTTGGCCTCTGGGATGCCCCTGGCTCTCCCCGCCCACCCCATCTCTGAGTGTCCTGGATCTGGGACCCTCAGGGAATAATAGCCCCAAAGCACAGTGCAGCCTTCCTAGCAGCTGAGGCAGGACCCAGCGGCCCAGGGCCCTAAGCAAGGATCAGACCCTAGCTCCAAGGCCTCTCCTGCTCGGCTATCTTCAGAGGCCCGGGCTGGCCTCCACAGCATGGGCTCCCAAAGATACAATGCCCTTTGCCCTAACAGGTCCAAGCAAGAGGTACCAAAGGGGCACTAGGCCTGGCGCCCCAGGCACCCTCATCCCCTCATTCCCCAAACAGAGTCTGTATGAACTGTGATCAAGGAGAGACAACTCCCCATCTCAATGATTCATCAATATAATACAGAGATAGATGCATCTAGATCCATATCTATCCACGGAGCCAGATCAGTCCAGCAGCCATCTCTGCTCAGAGCTGGTTGGCCATCTCACCTCACTCTATCCCCAGAACTAAAACTATGTGGCCCTTCAGCAATCCTTATCCTTCTGCTCCAGCAGAGCGGTGGGCATTGGGGACCATGTGGGTCCAATCGGAGGGGCCTGTGACGAGGTCTATAAGCTTTTCCTTTTCTGAGCCCAGATCCATAGCCCGACAGGATCTCCCCACTCCCCAACCCCACCAGCCTGGCCCACACACCCACAAGACAAAGGAACCCTTTTGGACCGCTTCCCCCAGGCCTCAGCCACCCATACCCTCTCTATCCCTCCCCAGTCTCCTGCCACCACTAGGGACAGAGCCCCAGTGCTAAACCCACACACACCCCCTCATGGCTTTAGGCAGCTCTCCTCCCCCCTGCCTCTGTTCCCCCATCAGCCCTGGGTGATAACAGCATCAGAAAAAGCATCTGTGGGTCTCCTCAGAGGTGACAGTGTGATGTGCCTTCTTCTTTTTTTGTTCCAAGTTTCTGCACACTTCTGGGAGACCCCTCTGTCTTAGTATGAGCAGCCTCCCTTCAACCCCAGGGAGATTCAGTGGAGCTGAGAAGGGCTGTAGGATGTCCTATACTGCTGGCTGTGTCTGGGGCACTTGGAACAAAAGGAAGGGAGTTCCCAGATACCAGAAGGGAGTCCCTCAGCCTCTGCTGGGGCATTCCATTGTCCTTTCTGAGGCTGAAGTATAATCGGCAGGGCATCTCCTCACCCTGGCCTGCCCCTGGCCCACAAAGCTGGGCACTCATTAGGACAAGCCATGGCCAACAACACAGATGGTAATGGGGGAGGAGGTTGGAAAGTGGAAGGTGAGCCCCACCCTCCGGTTCTGGAAAACACCATGGGGAGATGACATGTTCATCCTGTCCTGGAGCCAGGCTGTGGCCTTGTCTACGGTCAGGCAGAGATAAGTCCCCTGTTTTGCCGACATGGTTTCCGGAACACGGACTCTCAGCCCCAAGGTGGGCCTTGATAATAGCCACTGCCTTCTGGGCCATTAGAGGACCTGGGCAGGCACCCTCACCTCTGAGTCTCATTGACAGCTGGCCCTTTTATTTCTGAGGCTTCTGGGCTGCCCACTCTGCCACCCTTGCTCCCTTAGCACCCAGAAAGTCTATGGGCACTCGTTGCCCAGCCCCACTCACTCAGCTCCAGTACCTTCTCCTCCTGTGGAGTCCTGTCCCTGTACTGATGCATAATGGAGACAAATTGGGTCTGTACCCCACAGCCACACAAAGCTACACAGTTACACACTGCCACACTCAACACACAGTGCCAAAACATCATCACTATGATAATCATAGCAGCCACCATCACATTCATGGCCAATACTTGAATAAGATACCGTTCTTAGCACATGTATTTAATCCCCCCAACAACCTGAGGAGGAAAGCACTATCATTACTCCCATTTTACAGATGAGGAAACTGAGGCTCAAGGAAGTTACACTGTGGAGTCAGGACTCCAAAGCCTGCCCAAGGTTAGTGCTAGGAAACATTACCTTATGCAAGTCCCCCGCTCAGGCACACTGAGTAATGTCAGAAAATCCACATAACACATACTGTAACACAGAACCAGTCAACCGGGTCACCCACTGTTGATCTGTCGCCCTTCAGTCAGTCAGGGGCACTGAGCATCACACTGGACCACACAAGGTCACACACAGTGCCACAATGTCACACACTTGGTCACACAGTGTTACCCATCATCATTGCTGCACAGTGGCCCCATCGTACCACATGAGGGACAGAATCACCACTAGGTTATCACACTTGGCATTCACACTTACACAGCATCACATGGATCACAGTCTCAGAAAATCATCTCATTGGGTTACACAGTCATACCAGTTACACACTGAGCCACATAAACAGGAGGGGTGAGGGGTGGTAAGGGGTGGGGGGCTTTGGAGTGGCTCAGGTAGATGAGAAGTAACCAGTCCCCCGCTGCCCCGTCCCCCGAAAACACTCCACATGCCACCCCTGCAAACACAGACCCACAGTGGGTCTTACACTCACAGAAGTACTAAACTGGTCCAACCAAAGGATCAAAGGAACATAGTCTACATCTTGCCCTAGCTGCCTTCTCAGCAGAGCTCCGTGCTCCCTGCGGTCCTTACCCAGCCTCTGACCATTGAGCGCTGCCACCTTGAGGCTCTGCTCCTGCAGGTAGAGCTCTCTGGAGCGGCTCCGGCTCGGGAATCCTAGGCATTGCATGACGCGCTCCACTGCCTCTGGGACACCGAGCCTGACCCGGGCAGCGCAGCCTCTAGAAAGCCCTGGCAGTGGGGGCGGAACTACTGCCCTGGAGTGGAGCACAGCGGAGCCCGGGCGTGGAGGGGCGGAGTCAGAGCCCAGAAGGAGGGGCCAGTCCGGAGGGGCGGAGCCTCGGCCCTAGAGGCGGGGCGTGAGAGAAATCAGGGCTAAAAGGGGCGGAGGCAGACCCCAGGAGACGTGGCCAGTCCGGGAGGGGGAGGACCTTTGTTCCTGGGGGTGCGGCAAGGGCGGACTCCCAGGATAGGAGAGGAGGAGCCAAAACCCAAGAGGCGGAGTGGGACAAATCTGTAACCCAGGAAGCTAATCAGTGGCGAAAGCCAGAACCCAGAAAGCGGATAGGGGACGGAGCCACAGCCACAGAGGTTGGGGTGGGTGGCGGGGGAAAGACGCACGGTCTGGGAGGGCGAAGTGCAGGCAAAGCCTCACTCAGGAAGCCGACCCGGGACGGAGCTTAAGGCCCAGAGGGCGACCGAGGAAGGGCCCCGCGCTGAAAACTCGGGGTTCGGGGCAGGGAGGGGCGGAAACCTCAGCTTTGGAGTTGGTTGTCCCACCAGGGGGCGGTGTCCACCGGGGACGGGGCCCGAGTCGCGAATTCGAGACACCTGCTGGGGGCCGGGCGGAGGACGAAGCTTGAGTGAGATTGAGCAGAGGAGGGGAGATCGGGTAGCGGCGGCTGGGTGGTCAAGTCTGTAAGGACGGGATGGGGCGGGTCAGACGGAGCCGGGGTTGAAGCCTGGGGCCGACCACCAAGCCCGTCGAATATTTTACTTCAATTACTCAACGAATTCATTGTAATTCAGCAGGCTGTTGCCTCTCAGGCCGACTTGTTTCCTTCTCACAGTTTCTCCACCCGAGTGGGGTAATCTCCAAGGTTCCAAATGCGAATGGAATTCTTGAAAAAAAGGCTGATCTTAAAATGAGTCCATTAACGCAGGCTTGCTTTGATGCAATAAGATGAGAACTACTGCAACTTTATACAAAACTGTCGCTGCCAGTGTGCTCGGGAACAGTGGGACCTTTCATGTAAGTTACAACTTCTCTTTCATGCACCCAGCCCCTACTGTGTGCCAAGGTCAGGACACCACCCAGAGGCCTGACTCACCCCTCTCTTTCACTCTCTGCCTCTGAATAGTTCCTCCACTCGCTTTACTGCTGCCCCAGTCACCAGCACTGGCAGTGAGTCACCGGCAAAGCCAGCCATTAGCACGGCCAAGCAAAGCAACACTAACAATAAACTGGAGTGACTTGGGTCGTGGGGCAGAGAATAAATCAAAAGAACGGTGTTGTTAGTGTAGATGAGCTGAAATACGGGCACAAGCAAGTTGTTCCTCATGTGGAGGGGGAGGAGGCAGAGGGTAAGGCGAATCGTTTTAGAGAAATCACACAAGGGTTCTCATCCCAGAAGATCAAGGACTGCCCCCACCACAGCCCCACACCAAAGATCTATGGATAGGATCACATCTCAATATAATTTGCTTCCCTTTGAGTTCTCATGTATTTTATTTCAATGTATTTAAAAACATGACCCTGGGATGCCTGGATGGCTTAGGTCTGTTAAGTGTCTGCTTTTGGCTCAGGTCACAATCTCAGGGTCCCAGGATCCCACCTGGAATCATCTGGCTTCCTGCTCAGCAGGAAGCCTGCTTCTCCCTCTCTCTCTCTGCCCCTCCCCCTGCTTCTGTGCACACACTCTCTCTCCTGCTCTCTCTCAAAATAAAAATAATAAAATCTAAAAAAACAAAATAAAATAAAAACATGACCCCAAGGAGGGGCCCACAGGCTTCATCTGACTGCCAAAGTGACCTATGGCACAAAATGTAAGATCAGTGTAGACATCAGTGTGTGTCTGTGGGGTATGGGCCTGGAACCTCAGGCACAGTTTGGAAACATAATTGAGGTGATAAGGGGCTTGGCCTCCCACATTGCTATGATGGCTCTGGAACCATTATCTCTTGGGGGTACTGGCTCTTTTGCCTAACCCAGAGTTCCTATGCCAATCTGTGCTTTCTCTTCACGACGTCTCCTGTAAACTGCGTGTTTGCTATGCCCATGGGGGGACAAAAAGGGCCCAGAGAAGCAAAGAGATGTGCTCTGGGTCAAAACATTTATAAATAGAGGCCAAATGAGGACTGGAGCCCGGGCCTCCTGGGGCCAAGATGAGCCCCTCCCACAGGCCTGCCTTCCACTTTTACAAATGCTAGTTTTGACAGTGGGGGCAGGGTGGATTCGGGGCAGGTAGAGTTAGTGAAGGTGGACTTGTTCTGCAAGGGGAGGGCCTGTGATGTAGTGTCCTTTGGGGTATATGTGGAGGACCTGCTGGTGAGGGCCAGTGCTGGTCTGGCTAGAACAGAGACAGCAAAGGTAGTGGAGTAGGGGAAGTAAGCCAGGAGACTGGAGCAATCAGTCTGAGGGCCTCCCAGACACCAGAAGGAGCCCCTTGGTTCTTGAGCCCTGTTCTGGGCACATTTTTCCTAGCAAGGGACTCCCCTTACAGTGCCCCCCTCATCTCCCAAGAACGAAGAGGGCATGATCCCTTGAGGGTGGGCCTCCTTGCAGCAACACAGGCGCTACCAAGCACTAGGCACTGTTCCCATTGCCTTATATGTGTGACAGCATTCAGTCCTCACAGCAAGCCATATGACATCAGTAGTGTTCTTGTCCCTTACTTCACTGAGGAAACTGAGGCATCAAGAAATCAAGGATTTGTCTGAGATGAAAAAGTCACGGCTTAGGAGCACCTGGGTGGCTCAATGGGTTAAGCCTCTGCCTTCGGCTCAGGTCATGATCTCAGGGTCCCTGGGATCGAGCCCCTCATCGGGCTCCCTAGGGAGCCTGCTTCCCTCTCTCTCTGTGCCTGCCTCTCTGCTTACTTGTTATCTCTCTGTCTCTGTCAAATAAATAAATAAAATATTTAAAAAAAAGAAAAAGAAAAAGAAAAGAAAAAGTCAAGGCTTGAACTCAATTCGCCTCTAGAACCCATTGCCTGTAGACTACACTGCATTCTGGGGTGAGGACGTAAAGGACAGCTCATATCCAGGGAGGCTCTGTGGCAGACTGCCAACCGCCCCAAGCCACCATGTTCGGTGCCATAGGGCCCCAAATCTGAAAGGGGTACAGACTCCAATGTGCAGTGTGGGACACCCTGGAATGGCACAGGGCAGGGTATAGTGACCCACCTCTTCCTGCCATCAACTCCCCTTTGCCAGGCTCTTGCTTCCTGATATGGTTTGCAGGGAGGGACCAAGGCAATTAAGGAAGGTGATTCTGGGTGATGACCTTGAAGTGGCAGGGTCTGCAGATTGCAGTGTCCCTGACGGTCCCTCAGGAGGGGCTGGACAGAGTGAGGCATGTGGGAGGCATATCTCAAAGAGAATGGGCCAAACCCACTACAGTGCCTCCACATAGCTTCCTCTCCAGGGAAGACACCAGGGGAGAAAGACCCGACAAAGGCACAGACGCCTGAGGATGGAGCCCATTCCAACATGAGCTGTGTCAGAGGCGACCAGAAAGGGCTTTTAGGAGATCTGGGGGTGAGACAGGACCCAGAAGAGGTGGCACTCTGCAGGACAGACAGCACTGACTAAGGGACGATGAGAGAGAAAGCAGAGGTCTCCACTGTGGTCCCTCTGAGCCATCCAGACTCCCTTCCTGCCAGTTTGGCAGGAGCACTAAGGACACCTCTGGTCTGAGAAGAGGAAGCACTGGAAGGGGCAGGAGTCCCATGACCCAGGTGGATGAGGTTACCTTGAGGAGCCCAGGCCAGTGGTGGGAGGGTCACAGCTCTGGGCCTGAACAAGATCTCTCTGGGCCATGGACACTAGGAAATGTAAGACAGACCAGGGGCTGGCTGAAAGAAACAATCTCCTATCCCCCTGAATTCCAGGAGGTCTCTAGTGGGCAGCTGGAGGTGTCCTGCCTTTCTCTTTCCTATTATCTTCATGTATGGCTTGGATGGATAAGGGGTGGGCACTAAGTCTCCAACCCCAGGGATCCTAGAAAACAGGGAGATAGGGTTAGGCAGTGAGTGTAAGTGGCCTAAGGGGCAGGGTTTGCTGAACTGGCAGATGATCTCAGAAATCAGGAGGACAAGGCACTCTTAAAAGTGATGTGAGTCCCCAGGCTAGAGCAGAGAGATGGCAGACCAGGTTGGGGGGCCTGACCTGCCAGAAGACCTCCAGGCTCTGCAGTGGGAAGCTGCTCTTTCTCCTGGAGGGACAGCAATGCGGCAAAGACTGTTCCCGGTGGGTCAGAGGGACAGAACTCGGCTGGACAAAGGGTGGAGCTGCAGGCAGTTCGAAGTGATACTCAGGCGGGTCCGCCAGGAGAGTGCGCAAACGGGAGGATCCGGCTGCTGCTTGCAGCTTGTGCATCGCTGACTCCGAGTTCTGCGCCGAGCGGTTGAAGCTGCCCAGCCCGACCTCAGCCAACCTTGCGCACCTCATCTCCTACCCACCCTCCCCCCCCCCCGCCACACCCACGCGGACTGACGCGGTCCAGGCACGCCTGGACTTTGGGGAGCCTCTCCAGCCGGGCCGGGACGGTGTGGGGGAGAACTTGGTTACTCGTGGATGCTAGTTCCGTCCCTCCCCGGCCCTTCCGTGCACGGTGGACCATGGAGCCCAGGCTCTGAGACCAGAAGAAGGCAGAATCCTTGAGGCGGGGTTTGGGGGTCGGGGGTCGCCTTTCGAGAAGTCTTCAGAGCCGCACCCCCACCCCAACCACCACCTCGGGGCCAGATCTGGGGGACAAGCCTGGAGACGCCCAAGGTCTTGCCTGGCAGTCCCACCCGAGAGTCCTGTGCCGAGATTTTCCCTAGTGCAACAAAGGAGCTGAGAGGCGGGGCCCGGGCGGGACGGAGGCGGCCGAAGGAACTGGGGTCCCCGGCCCAGGGCAAGCTGAACGGCTTCCCGCGGTGTCGGCCCATGCAGGGTCCGCCCGCACCGCCAGCCGGGAACTCACCATGCAGGGTCAGGAAATCCCGGCCCGAGTCCATGCCCGACGGGCGGCGCAGCGGGAGGGGGCGCCGCGGGACACACGTGCGCCGCAACTGCGCCGGCGGCCTCGGGTCCGAGCGGAGTGTGGTGGAGGGACCCGAAGGGACTCCGGTGGGAGGAGACCGGAGGTGGGCCGGGGAAACCGCCCCGCCCCCCGGGCCCGCCAACCCGCGCCTCTCCCCGCCCCCTCTTGGGGATCGGGGAGGGCAGAAGCGGGGCCAGCAGCCGGGCCAACCCCTGCCGGGGCTAGTGGCGCGCCTCGGCCAGAAATAGCCGGATTCCCTCCGCTTCCTCTGCCGCCGCCACCCACAAGCCGTGGGCCCTGTCATTACAGCGGGAGGCCCGGCCCCACGCCCTACTTGTGGGCGCCTCCTCCGGGTTTGGGGTGCCGCTGGAAAGAATCTTCCCCGAATGGCGTCATTCGGGGAAGGGACAGCGTAACTTCCGACGCCCAGCCGGGGTGCTGCGAAAGGGAGCCTGGGCGTCCTGGCGTCCACCCGCGGCTCCCCGGATCTCTGCTTTTTCTGCAAAAATGGGTGCACGGGCATGGGTTAGGAGGTCCTTAGAGTGGTATGCCTAAATCTTGTCCGGAGGATGGTCCTCTCCTCTCTTGATGGGAAGTTTCCAATACCAGGAGTGCCTTTGGTGAAGGGCTGGGTGCGCAGGCAGGGAAAGCTACAGCGATTGGGTGCAGGGAACTCACCCTTTTAGACTAACCCCAAACCCCTGGTGATCTGTACAGCAGAGTGATGGGACAGGACCTAAGGGTGGGTTAATTTCTAGGGTTTCTTCTTTGGGTGGCCTCCCAAGGGGCTGTCGGAACGAAGGGCCCTAGACCCTCCATGGAACGCCCCCTCCTTGCTCCCCCTCAACTCTTGCAACCCAGATACCCCCTTTATAGGGTACCCATATACGCCCAGGGAAAGTCCAGGAATCCTGCTGCCCACCACCCTTTGGGAAAGTCCCTTGGAGAGCCCCTAGAAGCCTCCCAGGATGAAGGGTGCTGGGCCCACCAGTGAATTGCCCAGAATTCCTGAGGGCTGATAAAGCCATTGTGAGAGTCTGGTAGAAGTCAGTTGGACCCCTTGCTCACCTTAACCCCTCCTCTTTCCCAGTACAACCAGGCCTTGAATACCTCAGGTAAGGATGTAAGCCAGAGGGTGTGGTCTTCCTATTCTGAGGGTCGAGACTGGGTCAGGACTTTGGGACATCGGAGAGCCCACTCCTCCCTATGCCTCTCCTCCACTTAGAGGGTCTAGCATTCATTCTGGTGGGCCTGTCCCTCAGTAAGAGTGCCTCTGGTCCTGGCAGACCTGTCAGAGCCCTCCTTGGTTACCCTTCCAGTCAGGGATAAGCAAATCCACACTGGCAGGCCTGACTTTCCAGTCCTGGGCGGCGGGGTGGGGGCCGGGGACACGGGGTGATTGCGGGGAGGGTGAATGAGGGGTTATTACTCTGCCCCTCACCTGTCTCCCTCCCTCCCTCCCTCTCTCTCTCTCTCTCTCTCCATCCTAAGGGTAGGGTATATGACAAAAGGCCTGCCCTCTGGGGGCCTCTGACTTTCCTGGGGGCCTTCAAGCCTCTCTACTCAGCATGTTGGGTCTCCTCACGCCCTGCCCCTTTTTCTAAGGCAGAGACGCGATGAAATTCTGACACCAGCAGTTGCCTTGGCTTCATCTCAAGCATCATTTCCTATTGATCCACGTCACCTCCCAGCTCCGAGCCCCAGCCTCCAAACTAGGGCATTATTTGGCACTGTGGCCTCTCCCTCTGCCCCGGATGTCTGTGGGGTGGGGGCTGCCGCCAGGCCATTCCTCTAGTAGCCCGAAACCCTACCCCTCAGGTCCTCTTCTGGCACAGGGCCCAAGCTGAAGCCTCCTCCCTCCCCTGAGATGGTTAGCGTGGCTGACTCAGAGCTGGCACAAGCACCAGGTTCTGCCGGAATAGAGGGGCGGGACAGCACCCTGCTCAGAGAAGACAGGCTGCCGCCCTGCCCTGCTGCTCCATCCAGCACTCCTGCACTCTGGGATGGTCCTTGCTTCCTCTGTCCGCCCCTCACCTCCTCTGTCTGCCCCCCCTCTCTTACAGGCTGCTGCAAGGCACTCGCCCGCTTCTGCTGGGAAGCCAGCCTCTGCGGGGAGTGAGTGGACTAGACGCCTTTTCCGGGAGGGGCTGGAGGGCCAAGCAAAAGGCTTTTACCTCCAACCGCAGAGTTGCTGGCTTCTGCTCCCTTGGCCCTAAACAAGCAGGGCCCTCTGTGGGCCCAGCCCTGGTCCTGGCCAGGCGCCTTAATTCCTCTCCCCAAAACCCAGCTCCCGGTATCCTCTGCAAAGTGCCTTGAGATCCTGGTGACTCACAGGCTCAGTCAATGTGGAGAGAAGGGCCCGCGCATGCCCAAAGCTGTGTTTGTCCTATGGTGGAGTTTCAGACATCCCTTCGTCTCAGCTGGCCCTCCTGTCTTCAGTGTGTTGTGTGAGGCTGGGTGCAGGCGAAGGGGACTTCTGGGATGACTGGGGACAGGGAAGACCTAGTGAGACCCAATGTTAAGGTTGTGCCTACGCTTCCCTTGGCCCCTCTAGCACTCCCCCCGCCCCCCAGAGGCCCGGGAGAGGGAGGATCAAAGCGGGGAATGTCAACTTTCAGGACAGTCAGGCTCCTGGTGTGCTTCAGGGATCGCCCAGCCCAACCTTTCCCCCAGAAATGCAAACCCAAGCAAGGCCTGAGTAGGTGAGGTGGAGGAGGTTTCTTCTGTCCCTCCTGGTCTTTGGAGCCCCTGTCCCAGGGCACGGGGATGGGGATGAGGGGCTGTTTAAATCTGTGGTGCCCTTTCCTGCTGTGACACTTTGAGAAAACCCTTTCATTTCTGTGATCCCCATGTCAGGAGCTGCAGTCGCCTTTGGAATTCGCTGAAACCACAGATGCTGGCTACCAAGTACTGCTGATGGGACTTACGCTGGCATCCGATGTCTCCACAGTGGTCCCCTCCCTGGTCCCCTCTGCTGCAACCTGGTGGTCACAGAGTCCAGCCTCAGGCTCTCCGTCTAGGGGTCTGCCCCTGGTGCTTACCAGGGCTGGAAAACCCCGTTCTGAATCCCCTCCCAGAGGGTCCTGGACCCAAAGCCAGACGCACCAGTAGGGAAAGCAGAGGCGGCCTCTCCCAAGGAAGCAGCTGTGGCAAGTGTGCATGCTAGATCATACCAGGATGCCAGTCCTGACGGTGCTGGGATCCGGGATGCTGGGATGGACCGCAGGGTGTCTGGGCCCGCTGGTTATCCCAGGATGATATGGAACGACGTGGGGTTACTTTTCCATAATGACATTTGTGGGATTTTATTGTGTATTTGCTTGTGAATGTAACTGTGACATTTATTTGAACACAGACTAAGTTCCAGTGCTCACCTCCACCCTATCCAACCCCAGAGGCAGAGTCTAGGGCTTGGTGTGGGGGAATAGTCAGGAGGACTGGCCCTCAGACCCTCCTCTGAGGGTGGAGGCACACTTAAATCTGTGAAGCCAAGAAGACACTGCTCTGCTATTTCTTTGTTCAACAAATATTTATTGGGCACCTACTACGTGCTAGGCACTGTTCTGAAGACTTGGGAATCACCAGTGAACAAAATATACCTCCAACCCCTGCCCTTCTGGAGCTTGACTTTTTTTTTTTTTTTTTTTTTTTTAATATTTTATTTATTTATTTATTTATTTGACAGCTCACAAGTAGGCAGAGAGGCAGGCAGAGAGAGAGGGAAGCAGGCTCCCCACGGAGTGGAGAGCCTGACATGGGGCTCAATCCCGGGACCTTGGGATCATGACCTGAGCTGAAGGCAGAGGCATTAGCCCACTGAGCCACCCAGGCACCCCTGGAGCTTAACTTCTAATGGGAAGGAAAGAGACACCATAATGAACATGAGAAGTGAATTGTGTGGTAGATTAGAAGGTGTGTAGGATAAAGGCATTCGGGAATCAGAGAGGGTTCAATTTTAGATAGGTTGGATTTCACAGGGAAAGTGACAAAGACTTGTAGTAAAGACTTGAGCAAAGACTTGTGGGCAAGAGAGTGGGCCATTCGGAGATATCTGGTGAAGAGGATGCCAGGCAGAGGGGACAAGACATGCCGACGCCCTGCATCAGGTTCTGTACTGGACGTGGAGTCTGTTTAAGATTCTCTGTCTCCCTCTGCACCTCCCTCCACAACCTCCCCACTTAGAAAAAAAAGAATCACTCTGCCTGCAGGAAGAAGGAGCATCAGGGAGGAGCAAGGGCTGAACCAGGGAGCTCAGTGAGGATGCTCTCGCAGTAGTAACTCGGGTGAGGCAGATGGTGGCATAGAAGTTCGAGATGCCTTCAGATAACAGAGGCAAGATGTCCAGTATATGATGGATATACAAATCTGGGGTTTTGGAGGGAGATGAGAGCTGGGAATAAAATTTGGGGTACAACGGAAATCATGTTAAAAACGCCCATCATGGGACACCTGGGTGGCACCTGGTCATGATCCTGGAATCCTGGAATCGAGCTGCATGTCGGACTCTCTGCTCAGTGGGGAGTCTGCTTCTCCCTCTTCCTCCCCACCCCCGCCCCACTCCTGCTTGTGCCCTCTCTCTCTCTCTCAAATAAATAAAATCTTAAAAAACAAAAAACGTCCATCATGCTCTCACAGAATGCAGGTGGGAATCTACTCTGGCATAATCTTTCTGGAGGGCAATTTGGCAATATCTCAAATATTAATAAATACATACCCTTTGGCTAAGCAATTCTAATTCCACGATATTATTCTATTATCTAATTCTGTGATCTTATCTGTATGTTGTATATAAAAATATTGTACAAGGTGAAGTTCATTAGTGGGCTCCTGGTTAAATAACCTTATTTCCATATGGTAGGTTGTTTTGCATCTGTTTTAAAAATAAAACACACAGGGGGCCTGGGTGGCTCAGTGGTTGGGCCTCTGCCTTTGGTTCAGGTCATGATCTCAGGATCCTGGGAAACCAGCCCCGCATCGGGCTCTCTGCTCAGTGGGGAGCCTGCCCCCCCCCCGCCTGCCTCTCTGCCTACTTGTGATCTCTGTCAAGTAAATAAATAAAATCTTAAAAATAAAAATAAATAAAAACAAACACACAAACAAAAGTTCTGGTCAGTAAAACAGGTCATCAAATGAAGAAGTCAGCTCCAGGGATTCCCTCTATGCTAAGAGGTCTGCCTGGAGGAAAAAGCTGGAGAGTGGTTCTAAAGGTGGCTTGAGCCCTCTGTTTCTGGTGCAGAGTTTGAACCATGCCTTTGGTCTGTTAGTCAGCGGGCAAACAGAAATCGAATGCTGGAGGCAGAATGGGGGATGGATCCAATTGGTCAGGCAGAGAGAGAACAGTGGCAGAGGGAGATCGGTTTGGTGGGGTGGGAAGCACAGAGGAGATGGAAAAGCAAGGCAAAAGAGGAAGAGGGAGCAGCCTAGGATGACCAGGACCAAGGAGCAGCTGTTGCCACTGAAGGCACTGGATGGCTGCTGGAGACCTCAGCCTGGATAGACCAGAGGGGTCTGAAGCCAGAAGGTAGGAGAAGTCACAGAAAAAGGGGAACCGTCTCCCAGGCTGGGGCAGATTCCCTGTGATCTTCTCAAGGCTGTCTGGAGGCAGGTTGGAGAGGCCAAAAGTGAGGGTAAGAATCCACTGTCCTGTCTGTCCCTGAGACAGGGAAGGGTGCCAGGGAGCCTCCACAGGAACTGCTCCTAACCAACAAGACCACCCAGTCTGGGCTGGCCCACTCCTAATACTAGAGCACCGGAGGCCCCCCCCCCCAGACTGTTCCGCTTCCCTTTCCACCCACAGTTCCTTCCTGCACGACTGGGGGCCTTGCATGTGTGTGGATGACTGGACAGGCCAGCCTGCTTGCCCTAGTTCTGTTCACCTCCACCTCCTACCACAGCAGTTCCCTAGTGCACACACTGGTCAGCAATGGGGGAAAGGCTTTAAAACAGAGGCCTGCACAGGACCTGTCAATGGGCTCAGGATTTCTGGGCAGATCTTTCTGGGGTCCCAGGTACTGGAAGGATGGGGGCGGGGCATGACTCTTTGGTCTTCTCACTCCATAGAGAAGGGTGCAGCTTGGGAAAAGCCAGAGCAGAGTCCTCTCTGAGGACTGGAAAATTACCGGAAAGGACAGATGAGGGAGCAAGCCAAGGGAAGCAGTAGTGGCCCAGGTCAGTGGGCAAACATCCTGGCGCTCATCTCAGGAAGTGGGTTTCATCTGTAGGGCAAGCCGACTCACCCCAAGAGGAAAAAGCGGCTAGCTGTATCAGCAGTGAGCAGAAGCCGTGGTATGCCAGTGATGCCAGCCCACATGATGTCAAGTGGCTGGCCTGGACAAGCCTGGTCCTTTCTCCCATTTCAGTGGAGGTAATCCCTCCCCTGGTTGCCCACACAGGCTATCTGGGAGTCATTCTGAGCTCCTCTTTTTTTTTTTTTTTTTAAAGATTTTTAAAAATTTGTTTGACAGAGATCACGGGTAGGTAGAGAGAAAGAGAGAGAGAGAGAGGAGGAAGCAGGTCCCCTACTGAGCAGAGAGCCCGATGTGGGCCTCGATCCCAGGACCCTGGGACCATGACCTGAGCTGAAGGCAGAGGCTTTAACCCACTGAGCCACCCAGGAACCCTCATTCTGAGCTCCTCTTACTTCTGTTATCCATCAGTAGGTCTTGTGATTTCTCTGTCTTGCAGGTCTCTGATCAATTCCTCCCCCTAACCCAAGCTCCTAATCCATCTCTTTCCTAACTTCTGCATGGATGCACTTTCCTAATCCATCCCTAGTTTCCTAATTTGTCACCCTGACACCTCTTGCCTCCCTCCAGTCTGTTCTTTCATGGCAACCAGAGTGATTTTAGTAAAACACAGAGCTGATCCTGATATGCCCAGGTGAAGATCCTTGATGACCCTTCTAATTGTACTCAGAGTAGTTTATTTTTTTTATTTTAATCTTTTTTAGATTTTATTTATTCATTTATTTGACAGACAGAGATCACAAGTAGGCAGAGAAGCAGGCAGAGAGAGAGGAAGGGAAGCAGGCTCTTTGCTCAGCAGGGAGCCTGCTTCCCTTCCTCTCTCTCTGCCTACTTGTGATCTCTGTCTGTCATATAAATAAAATCTTAAAAATGCTTTAAAAATAAATAAATAAATAAATCCCCCACTGTAGCCTATAGATCTGCTTATGATCTGGCACTCACCTCCCAGCTTCATTCCTCCGGCTCAAACTCTGAAGTTCATTTCCTGAACTTCCTTCATTTCTTTCCATATGCACCTGCTCTCGTCCCACTTTGAAACAATGATTTCCCTCTGCCCGGAATGCCCTTTTTTCTCCTCTCCTGGCTTAATCCTACTCATTCTTTTTTTTTTTTTTTCTTTTTTCTTCCCACGGTTTAAAAAAACGGGTGTATAATTTGTATGCAGCAAAATTTATCCTTTATGGTCCTGTGGGGTTTGACAAATTCATACAGTTGTGCAACCACCACCACAATAAAGAACAATTCTCTCACCCCAGGACATTTCCTCAGGCTCCTTTGGAGCCAATACTAGCTTCCATGACCAGCTCCTGGCAACCACTGATCTGTTTTCTGTTTTGTTTTTGTTGGTCTGGGCGTGGAGCCCAACATGGGGCTTGAACGCATGACCCTGAGCTAAGACCAAGAGTCCAAAGCTTACCAGAACCAGACACCCAGGAACCCCCCACACCCCAATCTGTTTTTTATCTTGCATTTTCCAGAATGTCCTAAAAATGGAACCATTATGTATCTAGCCTTTTGAGAATGGTTTCTTCTACCAGCATAACGCATTTGATATTCATCTCTGCTGTTGTATCAACATTCCTGTTTCCTCTTAATTGCTGAGAGCATCTGTGGTATAGATGTACCACAATTTATCTTTTAGCCAGTGGATAGGACATTTGGGTTTTTTCCAGATTTTGGTGATGATTAATAAAGCCATCATAAACATTTGGGCACAGAGTTTTGTGTGCACGTAAGTTTTCATTTCCCTTGGGAAAATACCTAGAAGGGGGCCTGCTATATGTGAAACATTACTAAGAAACTGCCAAACCCTTTTCCAGAGCTGCTGTACCAGTTTGTATTCCCATGGCAATGCGACAACTGGAGTTTCTCCACATCATGACCAGCACTCCTCTGATACATTTATTTATTTAGTTAACTTTTTGACATTCTACTAAGTGTGTAGTGTTATCACACTGTGGTTTTAATTTCCACTTTAATTTCCTTGATGACTAATGATGGACATTTAAAAAAATCTCTGTCTGGTCTTCACTTTGTCCAAAAAGCCACTGTTCATGCTCCCTCTGATTAAGTTCCTGTGCTTTGTGGTTCCCTGACAACCAACCTTTATTGCCACCTTGGGCTTAACCCACTAAACTATCAAACTACCATTGTTTTCCAGTTCCCTCCCTGTTCACCACCCTGGTTTCCTGGTCTATCTGTCTATCTGTCTGTCTGTCTCTCTGTCTCTCTCATACACACACACACACAAACACACACACACACACACACACACACACACACGACTGAGGGCAGAAGCAACATCTTACTTCCTTTGCTACCTTCAGCTCCCAGCACAAACCTGAAACAGAATCTTTATACAATAAATATTAAATGAGTGTATAATTGCTTAACAAATTAGAGAGCAGAGGATGGAGAGAGGTGGTTAGGAGCCAGGTTTGCAACCAGCCTGGCCTGACTGTACCAATGAACCATTCTCCACTGGTGCCCCACACTAAGCTCCCTTTAACAAGGTCGATGCAAAAGATGTGAATATTTACCACCACGACAACACCCAAGACACCCCCCCGCCCAACCCTCGCAGAGGGAGGCAAAGCGGAAGGCGCGCAGCCGGAAGCGGAAGGCGGCAAGGAGTTAGCGGCGTCTCAGTTGCCATGGAGACGGGAAGAGCCAGAGGCCGGCTGTCTGCAGAGTCGGGGTCCTATGCATTCCAGGGCGCCAAGTGGACGCCAACCTCGCCAGCGGCCGGGGTCCGCGGCCTCAGCGAGTCGACCCGGCTGTCCTCCTTAACCCACTCCGAGGCTTCTCACTACGGCGTCGGGGGCCGGGCCCGCCCCGTGGGGCCCTTCACGCTCCAGCCGCTCTCTGAGCCGCAGCTGCTGAGTCTGCGCCCCACCTCGCTGCGCACCCAGGACATCTCGCACTTGCTCACCAGCGTCTTCCGCAACTTGTACACTAACGAGGTGATCGGCGAGGACCTGTGCGCGCGCTTGATCAAGGCCCGCGGCAGCGAGGATGCGCGCCACGAGGAGTTCGTGGACGAGCTGCAGCGGGTAAGGCGGCCCCCGAGCCCCGCGCGCCCCCTGCCCGTGCTCACCAGTGGTGTCGCGTCCGCGGACAGTGCCGGGGGACCCAGGGCGCGGCCCTAGAAATGCAGGGCCCCGCAGGACTCAGCCGCTGAAAAAGTGCCAGCACCTGCGGGGTGCCAGGCACAGGGGATCGTGTTCGACAGCCTAGTGGAAGTGCCCTCTAACCGCACGTTCCCATAAATACGCACCTAAGTTATATGTCTGTGGCACCCCTCCATCTTCATTTCTCTACATGCATACACACACGAAATATTGCATATATAAATAAAAGGACTGGGGCAGATAGCCAAATAGTTGTTCCTGGAGATGATAAGGCCAAAAGTCACTTGCCTTTTGGGGTGCCTGTCTTTGTATCCCAAACCACAGTCGTGCCTAGGCATTCATGCCCAGATTTGAGAAAGCCTGCTTTGTCTGTGGAAGGCAGCTGCCTCCTCATCTGTACGAGGAGCAAAGCAGCTGACTTGGATCCTCTCTGCTGCGTCTGACTGCTACCCACACTGCTGAGGAGTCCCTGAAAGGGAGTCTCAGGTGAGGTAGGCATCTGTGTGGCACGCCCCGTCTACCAGAGTTGGTGTAACTTGTGTTTGCTCTTTCAGAGTTTGGGAGGCAGCTGTGAAGGCAGGAGGGGGAGTTTCAGGCTCGGTTCTGTACCCGACTTTACCATGAAAGTTTTAACCCATTTTCCTCTGTGCGTCCCAGTTTTCACATCTGTTATGTTGGACCAGATGGCCTTCATAGTTCTGTAACAGCTCTTCTGCGCTCTGCAGGAAGCCCGGATACTCCGGAAATGGAGGGGGGATGCGGAGGATGAGTAAAGCTCTGCGGTCTCCGCATATTTCTGTGCATTTGTTGGTCTACCTGCCAGATTCGGGAGGTCTATAAGCAGCGACTGGATGAAGCTGAAATGTTGGAGAGACATATCATTCAGGCCCGTGCACGAGCTCTTGCAGAGAACGAACGGATCTCGCAAATGGCCGAAGTGCATGTCCTTGATACCTTCGTCAAGATGCCTCCAGGTGTGTAGAATGAACTCCCAAATGCCCTTCACCTGGTTCCCCAGCTGGTACTATATTAGTGTTTGCTCCGTGGTCCTCTCTTTAGTTTTCTGATCGTTTGGAGATCAAATTGTAGGTGTGATGTTTCATTACCACAAAGCACTCGAACATGCATGCCTTCAAAATGGGGACTCTCCTATGTAACCGGCATACAGCCATTCCAGCCTAGAACTCAGCGTTTGTGAAACACTAACCTCCAATTCGCAGATTGCGTTCCGATTTTCACCAGCTGTCCCACAGTGGTTCTTTCTCTTCTCTGGTCCAGGACTGTGTCTAGGAAGTCATGTTGCATGTGATTGTCAAGACCCATATTTAGAGTCTTTAGTTTGGAAGAATTTTTCGGTCTTTTCTTGTCTTTTGTGTTCTTTAAAAAAAATTTCTTTTCTGAGGCACCAGGGTGGCTCAGTCAGTTAAGGGTCTGACTCTTGATTTTGGCTCAGGTCATGATCTCAGAGTTGTGGGATTGAGTCCTGTGTCAAGTTCTGTGCTTGAAATTCTCTCTCCATCTCTTTCTCTTTCTCCCCCTCTGCCCCTCCTCTTGCTCTCTCAACCTCTCAAAATATTTCTTTTTTATTTGAGCACAGTTGATACACAGTGTTTCGTTAGTTTCATGTGCAAAATCTAGTGATTTGACAAGTTTAGACATTATGCCATCTCACCACATGTGTGGGCACCATCTGCCCCAGACCTCACTATCACAATGTCATTGACTGCATTCCTTTTTTTTTTTTAAATTTAATTTTATTTTTTCAGTGTTTACGCACCACAGCCAGTGCTCCATGCAATACATGCCCTCCTTAATACCCACCACTAGACTCACCCATCCTCCCATCCCCACCCTTCCAAAACCCCCAGTTTGTTTCTCAGAGTGACCTCATTCCTTATGCTGTGGATTTTATTCTGGTGACTTTTCATTCCATAATTGTCTAATTGTCTTTCATGTTTTGAGGGTTGTATTTCTCTCCTAAGAATTTTTATTGTGTCTAAATATGCATAAGATTTACCATCTTACCTATTTTTAAGTGGACAGTTCAGTGGTACTAAGCACATGCATAATGTTGTATGAACATCATCATTTTCCATCCCCAGAACTCTTTTCATTTTGCAAAACTAAAACCCTGTACCCATTAAACAATACCTTCCTATTCCCCTTACCCCAGCACCTGGCAGCCACCATTCTGCTTTCCGTCTTTACAATTTATTTTTTTAAGATTTTTTTTATTCACTTGAGATAGAGCACAAGAAGGAGCAGATGGAGAAGCAGAGGTAGAAGCAGACTCCTAATGAGCAGAGAGCCTGATGCGGGGCTTGATCCCAGGCCCCTGAAGATCATGACGTGAGCCGAAGGCAGATGCTTAGCCAACTAAGCCACCCAGGTGCCCCTGCCTTTACAATTTAGACTGCTCTAAGTACCTCATATAAGTAGAGTCATACAGTATTTGTCTTTTGTGACTGGCTTATTTCGTTTAGCTTGGTGTCTTCAAAGTTCACCCGTGTCGTAGCCTGTGTCAGAATTTCCTTCCTTTTAAAGACAGAACAGTATTCTGTTGTATATCTATACACATTTTGCTAATCCGTTCATCCACTAATGGTCACTTGGGTTGCTTCCACATTTTGGCTATCATGAATAATGCTGCTCTGAACAGGGGTGTACAGATATCTCTTTGAGACCCTGCTTTCGATTCTTCTGGGGGTATACCCCAGGGAAGGATTGCTGTTTCACATGGCAGTTCTATTTGTAATTTTTTTTGAGGACCCACCATACTGTTTCCCACAGCTACTGAATCATTTTCACATTCCCACTGAGAGCACACCAAGATTTCCATTTTTCCATGTCCTTGCCAACATCTGTTAGTTTTGTGTGTTTTGTTTTGTTTTTTTTAAAGATTTTATTTATTTAGTTGACAGAGAGAGATCACAAGTAGGCAGAGAGGCAGGCAGAGAGAGAGAGAGAGATGAGGAAGCAGGCTCCCTGCTGAGCAGAGAGCCCGATGCAGGACTCGATCCCAGGACCCTGAGATCATGACATGAGCCGAAGGCAGCGGCTTAACCCACTGAGCCACCCAGGTGCCCTAGTTTTTGTTTTTGATAGTAGCTCTTCAAACGAGTGTGAGGTGATATCTTACTGTGAGTTGGTATCTTACTGTACTTTAATTGGCATTTCCCTCGTAATTAGTGACATTGAGCACCTTTTCATGGACTTATGGCCATTTGTATATCTTCTTTGGAGAAATATCCTTTCAAACCCATTTTTAATCATTTTTTAAAAGGTTGTCTGTGTGGGGCACCTGGGTGGCTCGGTGGGTTAAAGCCTCTGCTTTTGGCTCGGGTCATGGTCCCGGGGTCCTGGGATCGATCTGCTCAGCGGGGAGCCTGCTTCTTCCTCTCTCTCTGTCTGTCTCTCTGCCTACTTGTGATCTCTGTCTGTCAAATAAATAAATAAAATCTTTTAAAAAAATAAAAATAAATAAAAATAAAAGGTTGTCTGTGCCTTGGTGTCATATCAAGGCATCTCAGAAATCATTGTCAAATCCAATGCTGGGCAACTTTTGCCCTATATTTTTCTTCTAAGAGTTTTATTGTTTTAGGTCTTACATTTAGGTCTCTGCTGAAATTTTTTAATTGGAGTATAATTAACATACAGTGTTATATTTGCTTTGGGTGTACAATGTAATAATTCAACAATTCTATATAATTACTTAGTGCTCATGCTGATAAGTGTGTCCCCCCTTTTCTTTTGAAATTGAGTCTGTTTTATTGGCTCTAAATAAAATTTTATGCTTAATGGAACAAGCTTTCTACAAATTCTGAAGGGATCCTAATGTACAAGATATCCCAAAGTAGGGGCGTCTGGGTGGCTCAGTGGGTTAAAGCCTCTGCCTTCGGCTCAGGTCATGATCCCAGGGTCCTGGGATCGAGCCCCACATCAGGTTCTCTGCTCCTCAGGGAGCCTGCTTCCCCCCACCTTCTCTCTGCCTGCCTCTCTGCCTACTTGTGATCTCTGTTTGTCAAATAAATAAATAAAGTCTTAAAAAAAAAAAAAGATATTCCAAAATAGCCAAGACCTATATTTTGTATTCAGTAAAAGCAAATGGTGTTAAGCGCCAGTGTGAAGAGAATTCTCCATTACAAAATTGAAAAACCACCTACGTATCCTGCCTGTGGACTAGCACCTGCATTGCCATTTGCGTCAGCCAAGATAATTATGCTAAAGCTGGACTCAGCCTCTCCCCACTGACTTCATTTCTTTACACATCCTTGTTCCTTAACCTTGTGGCAGGTAAATTAGGCAGTGATCTCCCCATGTTCTCCGAGCCACAAGGAAAGGAAGAGGAGCCAGAAGAGGAGCCAAGGGAAGCTCAGGAAGGAACACTTGCTTCTGCACCAGAGCTTTACTGCTCTGAGCTAAGAAAGCGTCTTCCCTATCTTACAGATGAAACTGAGACTCCACAAGTTTCACTGCCTTGTTCAAGGTCACCCAGCTAGTAAGTAAGAGGTCTTTTAGTCAAAGTGGAATATATATATATACTCTTGCAGTGGCTGTCACACCATCCAAATCAGGAAAGATAGGGGTTTGAGTTTTTTGGGAAGGACATACTTAACATGAGAGCACCTTCAGCAGTTCTAACCTTGGGGCAGTGCTGTCCTCCTAGGGGGCAAGTAGAAATTTTTGGAAGTATCTTTGCTATGCCAGTTGCTATGCAACCTAATAGCCAGTGGGTTGTGTTCTTGGCTTTTAGTACTCCATGGGTCAGGGAAACTAAGAAACACTGCAGTACTTAAGATGGTTCCGCACAGCAAAATATCTATCCCAAGATGCAAATGGCTTCCTGTTGAGTAACACCATAGGTGCCTCACTAAGCTCAGGAGTTAGAAGTGATGAAATTACTTTAACTCCCTTTGGCATGAAGTCAGACTAAGACGCAGTGACTCACCTACCCTTAATCCCCTTCATTTCACTCACCACCCCCACCCACCTCCTTTTGGGCAACCAGCAGTTTCTTCTCTGTATTTAAGAGTCTGTTTTTTTATTTGTCTTTTCTTCTTTGTTCATTTGTTTTGTTTCTGAATTTCCACATATGAGTTAAATCAAATGTTTATTGTAGCATTGTTTACAACAGCCAAGATACAGAAGCGCCCAAGTGTCCATCAATAGATGAGTGGATAAAGAAGATGTGGTACATATATATGATGGAATCTTACTCAACCATAAAAAAACATGGATCTTGCCATTTGCAACAACATGGATAGACCTAGAGGGTATAATGCTAAGTGCAATAAGTCAGAAAGACAAAGATTTTTTACTAACTTTGATGTGTTTTAAATGGTGTTAGAAGGTCCAACTTCCTTCTTTTGCATGAGGAGATCTACTTTCCTCAGCATCATTTGTTGAAAAGACTGTTCTGTCCTCATTGAATGGTCTTGGCATCCTTGTCAAAAATCGTTTGACCAGGGGCACCCGGGTGGCTCAAAGGGTTAAACCTCTGCCTTTGGCTCAGGTCATGATCTCAGGAGTCCTGGGATTGAACCCCACATAGGGCTCTGTGCTCAGCAGGGAGCCTGCTTCTCCCTCTCTCTCTCTGCCTGCCTCTCTGCCTACTTGTGATCTCTGTCTGTCAAATAAATAAGTAAAATCTTAAGAAAAAAATCCTTAAAAAATCATTTGACCACATATGTAAGGGTTTATTTCTGGGCTTTTATTCTATTCCATTTGTTTCTATGTCTATCTTTATGCCAGTACCATATTATTTTGATAATAATACCACAGCTTTGCAGTAAGTTTTTAAATTAGAAATTGTGAATCCTCTAGTTTTGTTCATTTTTTAAAAGATTTTTATTTTTTTATTTATTTGACAGAGAGAGAGATCACAAGCGGGCAGAGAGGCAGGCAGAGAGAGGGAGGGAGAAGCAGGCTCCCCGCTGAGCAGAGAGCCTGGTGAAGGTCTTGATCCCAGGACCCTGAGATCATGACCTGAGCCGAAGGCAGAGGCTTAATCCACTGAGCCACTCAGGCACCCCTTGTTCATTCTTTTTCAAGAGTGTTTTGGCTATCAGGGATCCCTTGAGATTCCATATGAACTTTAGAATGGGTTTTTCTATTTCTGCAGGGAACATCATTTTGATAGGGATTGCATTGAACCTATAGATCACTTTGGATAGTACTCTCATTTTAGTACTAGTTCTTCCAATCCATGAGCATGGAATGTGTTTCCATTTATGTCATCTTTAATATTCTTTGTACTTTTCATTATAAAAGTATTTAACCCTTTAGTTAACTTTTAAGTATTTTATTCTTTTTGATGCTATTTTAAATGGAATTGTTTCCATAATTTCCTTTCCAGATTGTTCATTCTTTTTTTTTTTTTTTTAAAGATTTTATTTATTTATTTGACAGAGAGAAATCACAAGTAGATGGAGAGGCAGGCAGAGAGAGAGAGAGGGAAGCAGGCTCTCCGCTGAGCAGAGAGCCCGATGTGGGACTCGATCCCAGGACTCTGAGATCATGACCTGAGCCGAAGGCAGCGGCTTAACCCACTGAGCCACCCAGGCGCCCCAGATTGTTCATTCTTAATGGGTAGAAATGCAACTGATTTTTACATGTTGACTTTGTGTTCTGCTATTTTGCTGAATTCATTTATCCTAACAGTTTTTATTTTGTTCTGTTTTGTTTTGTTTTTGTGGGACCTTAGAGTTTTCTAAATTTAAGATCATATCACCTGTAAACACATAAATTTACTTCTTCCTTTCCAATTTGGATTCCTTTTTCTTTCTTGCCAAATTGCTCTAGTTAGAACTTTTAGCATTATGCTGATTAGAAATAGTGAAAGCAGGCATCCTTGCCTTGTTCCTGATCTTAGAGGAAAAGCTTTCGGTCTATTATCATTGACTATGATGTTTGCTACTGGTTTTCTATCTGTGGCTTTTATTATGTTGAGGTCGTTTCCTCCGAGTCCTAGCTTTTTTAGTGTTCTAATCATGAAAGGGTATTGAATTTTGTTTAATGTTATTTCTGCATCAGTTGAGATGATCATATGATTTTTTTTCCTTTATTCCACTAATGTGATGTATTACATTGACCAATTTTCCTATGTTGAGCTACCCTTACTTTCTGGGAATAGATCTCACTTGGTCATGGTATATAATCCATTCAATAAGCTACTGGATTCGATTTGCTGGTATTTTGCTGAGGACTTCTGCATTGAGGTTCAAAAGAGGTTTTGGTCTGTAGTTTTTATGTAGTGTCTTTGTCTGGCTTTGGTATCGGGGTAATGCTGACCTTACAGAATGAGTAACTCCATTTTTTTTTTTTTTAACTTAAGAAGATTTGGTATTAGTTCTTTAAATGTTTGGTGGAATTCACCAGTGAAACCACCAAGTCCAGGACATTTTTTGGGGGGAGACTTTTTTTTTTTTTTTTATTTTTTTTTATTTTTTTTTTTATTTATTTTTTTTTTTTTAATATTTTATTTATTTATTTGACAGAGAGAGATCACAAGTAGATGGAGAGGCAGGCAGAGAGAGAGAGAGAGGGAAGCAGGCTCCCTGCTGAGCAGAGAGCCCGATGTGGGACTTGATCCCAGGACCCTGAGACCATGACCCGAGCCGAAGGCAGCGGCTTAATCCACTGAGCCACCCAGGGGGAGACTTTTAATTACTGATTCAACCTCCTTACTAGTTATAGGTCAATACAGATTTTCTGTTTTTTGGGGATTTTGTCTTTGTAGGTGTCATGTTTCTAGGAATTTGTCCATTTTATCTAAGTTATCCAATTTGTTGCTATAGAATTATTCCTAGTACTCTCTTATAATCCTTTTTATTTCTGTGGAATCAGTGGTAATACCCCCACTTTCATGTCTGATTTTAGTTATTTGGTACTTCTCTCTCTCTTAGTTGATCTAGTTAAAGTTTTGTCAATTTTGTTGATTCTTCTGAAGAACCAACATTTAGGTTCATTGATTTTCTCTGTTGTTTTTCTGTTCTGTATTTATCTGTGCTCTAGTTTTTGTTATTTCCTTTATCTAGCTTTGCATTTAGTTTTTCTAGTTTCTTAAGTTCTCAAGTTAGGTTGCTGATTTGAGATGCTTCTTGTTTTTAAATGTATTGATAGCTGTAACTTTCCCCCTTAGTACCACTTTTACCATGTCCTATAAGCTCTGGTATGTTATGTTTTCACTTTTATTATTTGTCTCCGAGTACTTTCTAATTCCACTGTGATTTCTTCTTTGAGCTATTGAGTTGTTTAAAAGTGTATTGTTATTGTTTAAAAGGGCTCTGGTAGCTCAGTCAGTTAAGTGTCTGCCTTTGGCTCAGGTCATGATCCCAGGATCCTGGGATCGAGTCCTATATTGGGCTCCCTGCTCTACAGGGAGACTGCTTCTCCCTCTGCCTCTGCCTCTCTCTCTCATGGATAAATAAATAAAATCTTAAAAAAATAATAAAATAGAAGTATATTGTTTAATTTCCACAATTTAGTGAATTTTCCAGTTTCCTTCTGGTGCTGATTTCTAACTCATCCATCATCCCATTGTTGTCAGAGAGGATACTTTGTATGATATCTATTCTTTGAAATCTACTGAGATTCGATTTGTGGCCTTACCTATGATCTGGGAAATGTCCCATATGCACTGGAGAAGAACATTACACTCCTGTTGGGCAGTGTTCTGGGTCTGTTGGATCTACTTGGTCTATTGTGTTCTTCAAGTCCTCTGTTTCCTTACTTATCTTCTGTCTGTTTTTTCTATCCATTACTGTAAAAGGGGTACTGAAGGCCCCAACTAGTACTGTAGAACTATTTGTCCCTTCAATTCTGTCAGTTTTTGCTTCATTATTTGGATGACTTGTCATTAAGAGTCTAAATGTTTAGAATTGTTATATCTTACTATTGCATTGAACCTTTTATTAATATATAATGTCCTTCTTTGTGTCTTGGAACCTTTTGATTTTTAAAGACTATTTTGTCTGTTAGAATAGCCACCCCTTTTGGTGTTTTTGCATGGAATACTATCCGTTACTTTTTGGTTACTATTTGCATGGAGTATCTTTTTTCATGCTTTCCTTTACATTCTATTTGTGTCTTGGATCTAAAGTGAGTTCATTATAAACAGCATCTAGTTAGAACATTGTCTTTTTAGCCATTCTTTTAGCCTGTCTTGACTGGGGAGTTTTACATTTAAAGTACTTATTGATAAGGAGGGACTTCTGTCATTTTGTTATTTTTTTCTATATACCTTATAGCTCTTGTCTTTTATTTCCTACATTACTGTCTTCTTTTGTGTTGGGTCAGTTTGTGTGTGTGTGTGTCTGTGAAGTGTTTAAATTCCTTTTTAATTTCTTTTGTGTTTATAAACTCATTTCTTTGTGATTACCATAGGGATTACATTTAACAACTTAAAGTTATAACACTCTAATTTGAATTTATAGCAGCTTAACTTCAATAACATACAAACTCTGCTTCTTTATAGACCCATCTCCACCCTCTTAGGTTGTTGATGTCACAAAATCACATGTCATAGAATTGCATCTTTATACGTTGTATGCCCAGAAACAATTTCTTTCTTTCTTTCTTTTTTTAAGATTTTATTTCTTTGAGAGAGAGAGAGAGAGTGCAAGCGGTGGGGAGGGTCAGAGGGAGAGGGAGAAACAGATCTTTGCTGAGTGGGGAGCCCGATGTGGGTCTTGATCCCAGGACCCCGAGATCATGATCTGAGCCGAAGGCAGAGGCTTTAACCCACTGAGCCACTCAGGTGCCCTGAGGGCTATACTTTCAAGGTACAGCATATCTGTGGCCCAGAGAGAGGGAGAAGTGGAGGATGTCGTGGCTTCAAAAAGCATTATGCTTATGGGGTCCTACTAGGGACCAGATGCTATGTAAGATGTTTCATATAGGTTATCCCACGGAACCCTTCCAACAACTCTGTGAGGTAGGTTTCTTCTTCATTTTATAGCTGCAGGAACTATGAGAGAATGGATCAAATGACTTCCCTAAACTCACACAACTCAGAAGGGCTGGGAGCCGAATTTGGACCTGAGTGAGTCTGCTGTCAGAGCTGACCTTCCTTCTGGAGGAGAAAGGCTCATGGAGCAGATCAGGCGGGGTGTCACACAGGTGTTGATGACTTCCCGAAGGGTGTGGCTCTGGGCAGTGAGGCCATGACCTCTGTCGGTCCTGCCCCTCTGAGGCTCAGCCCAGCAGACACTGAGTGATGGTGTGTGTTCCGTACCTTCTGTTCCCCGGCCTTCAGAGCAGAGTCATATAGCTTCTCTCTTGTGGATTTGGCAGAGATTGTTGGTAGCAGATTCTTGGGGGGTATTATTGGTTGCCTGCTGTCCTCTGAGTCCTGAGAGTCCAATGCTGTTCCTAGGATTCTATTGGCTAGAGATCAAGGGGGATGAAATAATTGTTTGGTTGTTCTTAAATGAAATGAGCTAAAACACTGAGAACTGAGAAACCCCAGTCAGGGGAGTTTTTCGATGACTTTTTTTTTTTTTTGCCAAGGTAGTATTGTTAGAATCAGACATTATCTGCCCTGGTTTCTCAGCCTTCTGCTGGTAATGTTTCTCTCGCTCTCTCTATCTCTCTCTTTTTTTTTTTTTAAAGATTTTATTTATTTATTTGACAGAGATCACAAGTAGGCAGAAAGGCAGGCAGAGAGAGAGGAGAAAGCAGGCTCCCTGTGGAGAAGAGAGCCCCATGTGGGGCTCAATCCCATGACCCTGGGATCATGACCTGAGCCGAAGGCAGAGGCTTTAACCCACTGAGCCACCCAGGTGCCCCATGTTTCTCTCTTTTATTTCAAAAGTAGCAGAATTAGAGATCTTGATCCAGTTCCTCAGACATCCCTCCGGTTCCTGCTTCTGGTTTGGGGAGGAGGGTGAGGTGACCCCAGGATCTCCTTTATTCCTTAGATGATTGATGGTGATGACATTCCTCTGAAACTTTTCTTATTTGAGGTACAGAGGCAGCCTTTATCTGTTTGTTAATACAAATGTCACAAAGTCGAAAACATATGTAAATTCTTCAGACAGAGGGGGAAGATCAGAACATCTTGTGCTTTCATTCCGTTCCATTGCTGATAAATTGTCCACATTATCTCTTGGGGAGTGGAACAGAGCCACGCGTGGTAGCATAGGGTTGCTGCAGGAAGCCCACTCTTCCTGGATGGAGGAGCCTGCTCACGGGGCCAGTGAGGGGTGTTCCAAGGCTCACATAGTCCAGGCCGGACATGGAGAGAGACTTTCCAAAGAGCTGACATACAGACTGCCCCCTGCTTCTGCAGACATAACACCTAACCCTCCACAGCCTGGGGGAAGACTGTGGAGGGAATGGCATCAGAAGACAGAGACCACATCTTCCCACATGGCAAGAAGTTTTATCTTTTGATATTTCAAATAGGCCATCACCAGAGTCCTTGGGAACAGGGCTGGAACAGAACTTGGCATTCCTGCCACCCCCTGCCATGGTCTCTGTATTGCAAAGGAGAGTCCGGGCATTTCTCAGAATTCAGCTTTTCCCGATGGTTCTATGTTAGGTCACTCATGAAAGGCTCTTGGTGAGTTTTGGAAGGAGAGGTCACTATTCTCCAGCAGTAGTAACAGGCAGATGACTGAGCAGCTTCCAGAAAGCTTTTTTTTTTTTTTAATTTTATTTATTTATTTGTCAGAGAGAGAGAGAGCACAAGTAGGCAGAGTGGCAGGCAGAGGCAGAGAGAGAAGCAGGCACCCCGCCAAGCAAGGAGCCCGATGCGGGACTCGATCCCAGGACTCTGGGATCATGACCTGAGCTGAAGGCAGCAGCTTAACCCACTGAGCTACCCAGGGGTCCCTTCCAGAAAGCTTCTTGAGAAGCCCCTCCCTCAGTGCTGCTGGCCAAAGTCAGTAGTGATAGTTTCCCTGACCTTCAAGCTCCCATTCCATAGACCCCTGCATCCAACCTTTTTATATATGACATGCAGAGAGTGATTTCTGTTTTCCTCGCTGAACCCTGACTACAACAGGAACTAAGCCAAACCTTGAAATTCCTCAGTTAACAAATATCATGGGAAAAACATGTATTCTTCGCTTGTCTCACCCTGGGTTACTAGAAACCTCCAAAGGGCAAGGCCATGTTGGTTAATGGAGCAAGCAACAAAGTCTGGAAACTTGTGAGTCTTCCATTAATCTTATTTATTCCTTAATTTGTATCCAAGTGTTAATATACATGGTTTTTAAAAAAAACCAAATAGTTTAGAAAAGCTTCTAGTGACATATAAAAAGCCTCCACCCATGCACATCATTATAAATTTATCCAAACCCATGGATCTGCAACACCAAGAGAGAACTGTGATGTAAACTATGGACTGCGTATGAGAACAGGGTGTCAGTGTGGGCTTATTGGTTGGAACAGATGTACCAGTCTGGTGGGGCATGCTGATGGTGGGGGCAGCTGTGCATGCGTGGGGCCAGGAGCTCTATGAGACGTCTCTGGTCCACCCAATTTTTCTATGAACCTAAAAGTGCCTTAAAAAACAAAGTCTAGGGATGCCTGGGTTCTTCAGTTAAGTGTCTGTCTTCAGCTCAGGTCATGAGCTGGGATTGAGTCCTGAGCAGGGAGCCTGTTTCTCCCTCTGCTTGCTGCTCCACCTGTACTCACTCACTCTCTCTCTTTCTGACAAATAAATAAATAAAATCTTTCTTTCTTTCTTTCTTTTTTTTAAAAAGACCATTGGAAAAAGTCCTCCATGGCACCTCTCCTGGTCTCAGTCCATCTGCCAATGGTGGCCATTTTTAATTTTCTGAATACTTCTAAATAATATGTCTCTATTGTTTTTTTCTTGGCTCATCAGCCATGGATATTAATGACTGACTTCCGGCTCTTTTAAATGAGATCTTATGTCTCATGTGTCAGTGGGTCTGTTGGGGGTTGGCTGATCTACCTGGGCTTGGCTGGCTAGACCAGCTTCAAGCCGTGGGCCCAGCTGAACTTGGCTCCTTGCCACAAGTTAGGCTCAAGTCTGCTCCACATGGATTCGTGCTGGAATCCAAGATAAAGAAGCAGGAGCTCTTCTTGGGCAGGAAAGCTCTTCTCATGATGATGGCAAGGGTGCAAGAGAGAAGGCTCAGCCATGCAAACCTCTGCCAGAATCTCATTGGCCAAAACACATCACATGGCCAGAGTCAAGGGTGAAGAAGTGCTCTCTGTCTCTAGTAAAAGGAGCTGCAGAGTCGTATGGCAAGGGGCATGGATACAGAGAAGGGTAAAGGATTGGGGCCATTTCTTTAATCTACCATACTTCCCTTAATTGCATTTTATTAATAGACCTCTCCTTGGGTCACACAGTACTTTAGCTCAAATAATACCACAGCACAGCCTTACCTAATGGTTGGCCTCTGTGAAATGGCTGGTCAGCTTTTGCTGATTAATTTCGGAAATCTCAAAATGACCACATCGTTCTTAGAAAGAACTTTGTGAGATGGTTTAGATTTGGAGGATGAAGAAGTTTGGAGTACAGGTTCTTCAATGTCAGTCTGGCTTCACACACCTCTGTCCTTCTCTTCTATGTAGCAAAGACTATGTTCAGATGGTGTGTGGACAGCGAGTTGCTACAGAAACACCATTTGATCAGCCCGGACGATTACTACAGTGACATAGTGCCATTTTGCTCTGCACCCAAAGGTAAGGCTTCTGTCCTCTGCTGGGACATGCGCTCTCATTCTGGGGAAGTTAGGATCACAACCACACTGGCTACCTCTGCTGCCATTTCCTCCTTGATGTTTCCCCCCTTTTTAATTTTTGTTAGTGGTTCTTGGGCGCATCCACTCTAAGCATGCCCCTTCCTCTCTGGGTTCCTAACCCCTGCAAGGCAAAAGTTTCAACTCGTACATGTGGAATTTGCACCCTTGTCAGCTGCTCAACACCAAGAGAGATTAAAATGTTTTAAAAAGTAATTGAATAAGCCAAGAGAGGGAGGGACTGAAGGCAGATACATCAGGGAACAAGTTCCTGCTGGAGTCAGAACATGGACCATGGGGTTTTTCCATACTGCACCTAGGAAAAGAGCAGCTTTACCTTCTTTGAGTTTGGTGGGAAGACTGGGTAGGGAGGCAGAGAAGGATGTGTATTTGTGTGTGTGGTGTTGGGCCAGTTCTCTGGGATGCGGGAGGCAAGATATTCTGAGAGTGAGTATGGTGGGAGCTGGGTTGTGGTTTTAAGCAGGGAGGTAGACTTTTGGGAGAGTCAGTGTTATGGATAGGAAGACATTGCTCCGTGGATCCTGTGGCCACATATCTGGATGGCCCAGTGGTGCCAGGCTTGGAGGATGAGCTCTCCAGGCACCCCAGTCAGTGGGACTCTGATGACCTCTGAGGCTTTGGAACTGAGAAGGCATTTGGGGTGGGAAGACTGGGATCCAGAGAATTGAGGATGCTCATGAGAACCGAGTTCCATTGACAATCTGAGCCATGTAGAGAAGGTGGCCAGAGAGAAAGAGCAGAAGTAAGCATTTCATGATATTAGACCTCCTAATATTGCCAAGTTAATTGGGAATTCAGTGTCCTATGCAGGTAAGTAAGGATAGAGTTAACATGTTTTGAGAAGTTCCCAGGTAACTGTACTGGTACTAGTTTCATTGTTAGCTATGAGTGATCTAGTATTGGTGCTGGTACCAGTTCTTGCTAGCAATGGGTGTTCTCCTTTAACCTTTTGGGGTTGATCTTAGAGGTGTAAAAAGCTAATGCAAACTTTGATTTCTCATGTGAGCTTTTCAAAAAGCAAGTTCTCATATGGGGTATGTGTACATGAGTGAGAGACAGACAGACAGTAGTTTACTCATGTTCTTTGACCACGTTCGACAATCAAACAAATACGTAACTCTCTAGTCCTAAGACTCAAGTACAGAGAATAAGTTACAGGAGTAAGTTATATGCTACAGAGCAGTTATATCTAGTGTAGTAAATGTGAAAGTTGAGGAAAAGGTATCAACTGTGACTTTGGTGGTATTATGTAGTCTTCTTAGAAACGACCCCTTCATCGGTGGTTGCTCAGTTTGATTCCTTGGTGCCATAGGCATCTCCATGCCCGGATGTTCAAAACTCACATTCAGTTGTGAGAAGCGCTCTGTCCCCAAGAAGAACCTGATTAAGAAGCTTGAGGCTTCCTGCAAGACGCTGACTAAGTCTGAAGACGAGTTAGACTACACCGTGGACAGCCTGACGGGGGACTTGTGTTCAAAGGCCAATCGCAAGGCCATCAAGGTTGGAGTGGAAGTCCATGCAAGGTGGTGTGTGTGGGCAGTGGGCACAGGGAGGCGATGAGTGGAAGGAGTCCCCGGTGACACAGGACATTGTGGGTCCACAGAGAAATAGGGAGGAGAGTTGGCACGGATTACCATTGGGTCATGGAGTTGGCCCAGTGTCAGTGGTCACAGTCAGTCCCCCGGCCTGTCACAGACTCTATTTTTTGTGTGTTTCAAAGAAGGCAGGTCCACCCAAGAATAAAACGTGGATGAGCCACTTACATGTGCCCCAGAGAGAACTGGAGCGACTGCTGCTTGCCAGAATGGAGAGTCGGAACCACTTCCTAAAAAACCCTCGGTTTTTCCCTCCTAACACTCCCTATGGAGGCAAGTCTCTTCTCTTTCCTCCGAAGAAGCCACTCCTGGTGGGAGATTTGGAGCAGAGGTGGGTCTTTCCCGGACTTGGATTTGTCAGGAGGTGGGACCCATGCGAGTAAACCCAGAAGGTCCTGGATCTGGTCTGAACTTTTGCGGGGGCTGGGGGATGGGATGTCAGTATCTGAGCAGAGCAAGGCTTCAGGGGTCCCCACAGACCTGGCCTTTGGACAGCCCCCAGAGACCTGGGTTTGTGCTTTCCTGACCTGCCAGTGTTGTTGAGGGATTGGCGGTTAGTGTCGCTCCCCTGCGTTCATGTGAACAGTCTCAGTCTGTAGCCATGCTCTTCCCTTGCAGTCACCTCTCTCGGAATAGGACCCTAAAAATAAAAATATTTAAAATTTGTTTAATTGCAAATAATACATATAAATTGTGATTTTCTTTCAGAGAGGGCCTTTGGCTTATTTCATTAATTGTCCTTGTGAAGGGAATGAATAGCTTCATGGATTCATAGTTTCAGGGGACTTCAAACTTTTTTTTTTTTTTTAAGATTATTTATTTATTTACTTATTTATTTGACAGACAGAAATCACAAGTAGGCAAAGAGGCAGGCAGAGAGAGAGGAGGAAGCAGACTCCCTGCAGAGGAGAGAGCCCGACGAGGGGCTTGATCCCAGGACCCTGGGATCATGACCTGAGCCAAAGGCAGAGGCTTTAACCCGCTGAGCCACCCAGGCACCCCGGGACTTCAAACTCTTAACATTTATTAGTCAAATGACATCATTTTTATTAAGAAAAATTGGACTCTTCTATGCCAAGAAACATAGCACCTATATTTAAAAACCCAGTTAGGATAGCTTCCTACACACGTCAAAAATGAACCACAGTAGCTGCACATATCTTCATAAAGAGTCTATCATCCAGTAAAATTATCCCATAATCTGCTTTAACAACAGGAACAAAACCCAGTAAATGACATACTGTGATTATTTTTGGCAGTTTGGGTGTATTTATTTTGCACAAATCCAATGGGCAAAACTAACAGCCTTTCTTCCCTCTTGTGCCCTCCCACAGTTGTGCTGATACTCCAGTGTTTCTAGCTAAACCATCAGTTGGATTTTTCACAGATTATGAAATTGGGCCAGTTTATGAGGTAAAAGTCTTATTTCTTTCCAGCTCCCATTTCATCATGTTCTTTACTTTTTTTTTTTTTAAGATTTTATTTATTTGACAGACAGAGATCACAAGTAGGCAGAGAGGCAGGCAGAGAGAGAGGAGGAAGCAGGCTCCCTGCCGAGCAGAGAGCCCGATGCGGGGCTCGATCCCAGGTCCCTGGGATCATGACCTAAGCCGAAGGCAGAGGCTTTAACCCACTGAGCCACCCAGGCACCCCAGCTTCCTTATGTTTTGAAGTCATTCATGGAATTAAAGCCATATACAAAATTAGAGAAAAGACAGTAATAAACCCTTGTGTGCCCATTACCCACCTTCAGTAATTATCTTCTTCCTGCAAATCTGGCTTCACATATCACTCCCACAACTTCTTTGTGTGTGTGTCCGTGTACACGTGCGTACACTGGAAGTGTTTGAAGGAAAAGCCTAGAGGTAGGGTCGTTCTTTAGTTAGTACTTCAGTCTATATTTCTAACCGGTAAGCACTTTTACAAAATAACCATTGTCAGGACGCCTGGGTGGCTCAGTCGGTTAAGCATCTGCCTTTGGCTCAGGTCATGATCCCAGGGTCTTGGCATTGAGCCCTGCATCAGGCCCCTTGCTTGGCAGGGAATCAGCTTCTCCATCTGCCTGCCGCTCCCCCTGCTTGTGCTCACTCTCTTGCTGACAAATAAATAAATAAAAATTGTTAAAAAAAAAAAAAAGATCATATTCAGGAATATTAACATTAATTAATATTGATTAGTATTAACTAATAGCAATCCATGTTTGATTTTCCTTCATTTGTTAAAAAAGAGTCAGTTTACATTTGGTTTATTTGAATCAGAATTCAAACATTGCATTTGGGTAAAATATCTCTTTTTTCTCCTTAGTGGGTAATAACTCTTCTACCCTCTGCTAGTTTTTTCCTCCAAAGAGACTGTTTATGCTGCTGTGCACAGTGTGCGAGATTTCTGGTTCTACATCTTCACCAAGACTCAGTCTTTTTCATTCTGACCATTATGAAAGGTATCAGAGATCACTCACTACGCACATTTTCATGTGTCTATCAGCCATTTGGATATCATCTTTTATGAATTGTTTTGTGGCTTAACATGGGATCTGTCCTGGAAATTGTTCCTTGATGTAAGTGGGGTGTTAAAGTCCCCTGCTATTATCATATTATTGTCAATTTCTTCCTTTATGTCTGTTAATATTTGCGCTATGTATTTAGGTGCTCCAATGTTGGGCATATAGACATTTATAATTGTTATATCCTCTTATTATATTGCTCCCGTTATTATTATGTAATATTCTTCTTTGTCTTTTTTGTGATATAAGTATTGCTCTCCTGCCTTTTTTCTTTTTTTTTTTTCACTTCCATTTGCATGGAATTTATTTTTCCATTCCTTAACTTTCGGTGTGTTCGTGTCTTCATTCTGACAATGGGTCTTTTGTAGGCAGCATATAGAGAGCTCCTGTTTTTTTAATCCATGCGTCACCCAGTGTCTTTTGATTGGAGAATTTGGACCATTTGCATTTAAAGTAATTATTGATAAGTACTATAAGTAAGTAGGTATTGTATTGTTAAGTATTGATAAGTATTACTGCCATTTTGTTTGTTGTTTTCTGGTTATTTTTGTAGTTCTTCTCTGTTCCTTTCTTCTCTTGCTATCTTTCTTTGTGATTGATCACTTTCTTTAATGTGAGGCTGGATTTTCTTCCTCTTCATTTTTTTATGTACCATAAAAAATGGTTTGTGGTTACTGTGACGTTCATATATAACATTCTAAGTATATAGCAATCTATATTAAGTTGATGGTCACTTAAATTTGAACACATTGTAAAAGAACTTCATTGTTACTCTCCCCTCCACATTTTATGTATATGTTATTGTATTTTACATTTTTTAATTTTGTGAGTCCCCTTAGCTGATTTTTAAAATATAATTGATTTGATTTATTTTGTCTTTTCAACTTCATACTAGCTTTCAAAGTGATGACTACCCTACCTTTTTTGTGTGTTTCCTTTTACTCCTAAAATGTTTTCCTTTCATAATTTTATTTCTAATTATGACTTTCTCTTTTCCACTTAAAGAAGAAGTCCCTTTAATATTTCTTCTAAGGCCTGTTTGTGGCGATGATCTCCTTTAACTTGTATTTTTCTGGGAAAACTTTTATCTTTCCTTCAATTCTGAATGATAAACTTGCTGGGTAGGATATTCTCGGTTGTAGGTGTTTAACTTTCAACACTTTGAATATATCATGCAACTCTCTTCTGACCCATGAAGTTTCTGCTGAAAATCAACTGATAGGTTTATGGGGGTTTCCCTTGTAGTAACTACTTGCTTCTCTCTTGCTGCTTTTAAAATTTTGTCTTTATCTTTAATCTTACATTTTAACCATTACATATCATTGTGTAGAGCTCCTTGGGTTCATCTTATTTGGAGCTCTCTGTGCATCCTGAACTTGGATGTTTCTTTCTTTCCCCAGTTCAGGGATGTTTTTGGCTATTATATCTTCAAGTAAGTTTTCTGCCCCCTTTTCTCTTCTCTTTCTCATACCCCTATAATGCAAATATTTGCTCACTAGAAACTGTCTGAGAGATCCCTTAACCTGCCTTTTTTTTTTCTTTTTATTATTCAGCTTGATTGTTCTTCATTACCCTGTTTTCCAGATTACTGATTATTCTGTAGCCACTAATCTGTGATTGATCCCCTCTACTGTATTTTTCACTTCAGTTACTATAGTCTTCAATTCTGATAGATTCTTTTTCATATTTTCTTTCTCTTTGTTGAAGTTCTCACTGAGTTTCTCCACCCTTATCTCCAGTCTGGTGAGCATCTTTATGACCATCACTTTGAACTCTTTATCAGATACATTGTTTATCTTCATTTCATTTTGTTCTTTTTCTGAATTTTTGTCTTGTTCTTTCATTAGAACATATTCTTTTTTTCCTCATTTTGCTTGACTTTCTGTGTTTGTTTCTACAAACTAGGTGGAATAACTACTTCTCCTAAATTTGAAGGGATAATCTTTGTATGGTCATTACCTGTGTAGACTGTGTGTGCCTAGTGATTGTAGAGTGTAGAAATGCTGACAAGACTGTCTTCATCTTTGGCTCTCCATCATGTTCATGTTCACCAGATGACCTGTCTTGGGGTTATGTGTTGCGAGCCCATTGGAGATTAATATACATACCTTAGAAATGGCTACCAGGGCTGGGATGGGGGGAGGCTTACTTTGGCCTCCCATGAATCTGATAGAGATACCATAGTCTTTCCCCTTCCTGATGCACAGGTGGCACCACAAGATCTAATAAAAGTTAGCTGTCAATTAGGTGCATGCAAAACCCTTTGATCTCACTACAGAGTCCTTCTGCATGTCCCTTTGCTTTATAAAATCTATGGATTAAGATCCAGACTTTGTGGAAAATAGCCACACAGCTGCCTGAATTGTTGCTCCCCCAATTCGCCCCTGTCAGTAAGTTACCCTGAATAAAACTCTGTAAACTACATGGAGTCACCTGCTTCGTTTTATAGTCTCAAAGTACCTTCTCAGTTTGGAAGATATTTTCCTATCCCTCCTCCACCTTCTAATAGGCTGGCTGGCTGAACCTGTGGCTATCATAGGCGGGAGGACCTGGTACACTCCATGCTGGAACTGTCCTGGTGGGATGGCTAGAACTGAAGTGGATGCAGGCTGGGGTGGTCCTGGAACTCTCTGTGCAGAGGGCATCTTGGCAGGATTGCTGAAGCTGAAGTGGGTATAACCTGGGGGATCCCAGGGCTCTCTGTATAGACAGTGCCCTGGGAGGACAGCTGAAGCTGAAGTGGGTACAAGCTGGGTTGTCCCAGGATGTTCTGTACAGGGGTGCTCTGGTAGGGGAATGCAGCTGGAGTTGAAGTGGGCATGGATCAGGATGTCCTGGGTGGTCTACACAGTGGCACCCTTGCAAGGTGGCTGGAGCCAAGGGTGGCATGGGCTGGAGTGTCCTGGGGTACTTTGCATAGGGCTACCATGGTGAGACAGCTGGTGCTGAGGTGGGCATGGACCAGGGTTCCCTGGGGCACTTTGTGCCAGGAGTCCCCTGGCAAGTCTGGAGCAGAGGTTAGTGCCAGACTGGAGCATTCCAGGGTGCTTTGAACTTGTATCACCTTGACAAGATCCTGGAGCTATAGTGAGCACCGGCTGGGGTGTCCTGGTGTGTAATGTGTTGGGGCCACATTGGTGGGATGGCTTGGGCTGGTAGATGCTAAGGACCCAGTGAGGCAGCAGGCCAGCTATGGTGCCCAGACCCTGCTCTTGTCTGGGCTATTGAGGTGAAAAGGAAATGCAAACTGTAGAACTTTCCAGCTGAGGGGTTTCAGGAGCTCTCACTGCTCAGCAGAGTTCTAGGACTGGGCCTTTTATATTCTAGTTGCCCATGCCTTCAGTACTGTTCCTCCCTGCTGCAGCTTGCAGCATTAGGGGTAGCGGTTCCCACTGTGACTCACTCTTTCTCATCTCTTGCTGTTCCATCTATGTGGTATCTATCTTGTATTGTATAGAAGCTGTTCAGTGGCCCTCAGGTGCAGATTTAGAGCACCTGTAGAGGAGGTGAGTTCTGGGGTCTTCCTACATTGCCATCTTGGACCAGAAATCCCTGTACCTGCTTTTTAAAAATGCCATATTTGTTGAAACTGTGGTTTCTTACATCCTAGGTTTGGCTAATTGCATTTTTAAAAAACTTTATTTATTGATTTGACAGAGATCACTAGTAGGCAGAGAGGCAGGCAGAGAGAGGGAAGGGGAAGCAGGCTCCCTGCTGAGCAGAGAACCTGACGTGGGGCTCAATCTCAGGACCCTGAGATCATGACCTGAGCTGAAGGCAGAGGCTCAACCCACTGAGCCACCCAGATGCCCCTGCATTTTTGTGATGTCATTAAACATATTCTTTTATTCATATTTTCTATAAAACTGTAGTTTAGATGTAGATGTTTTATTAGATTCATGTTCAGTTTTTTGTTTTTTATTTTTTGATGAGGGTAATTCTTTGGTGGTGCTGTGTATTTTTTATTGCATCCCATCAGGAGGAATGTATCTGCCTTTCCTATTACCAGTGAAGAATGGCGTCGGAGGTTATGAGCCTGATCCATCATATATAAAGTTTTTGTCAACCTTTCATATTATTGGCTTTAGAAGCCTTAGATGATTGTTACCTAGATCCATTTTTTTAAACAAAATTAAGGGTTACAAAATGGTGATTTCTAATTCTGTTATTCCTTCTGTGTTTATTAGCTGTGATTTTTCTTTTTTTTTTTTTTAAAGATTTTATTTATTTATTTGACAGAGAGAGATCACAAGTAGGCATAGAGGCAGGCAGAGAGAGAGAGAGGAGGAAGCAGGCTCCCTGCTGAGCAGAGAGCCCGATGCGGGACTCGATCCCAGGACCCTGAGATCATGACCTGAGCCGAAGGCAGCGGCTCAACCCACTGAGCCACCCAGGCGCCCTAGCTGTGATTTTTCTATTTAAAAAGAAACTTCACTTCATATCCCTTTCCCCCCTTCCTTATGCTCTCCTTAACCTTTTGGTAACTATTTTTATTAGTTTGGGTTCTTCCTTCTTCCATTGTTTCTTTCTGGAATCATAAGTAAATATATGGGTATATTTGAACTCCCTCTCCTTACTGCCCTCAACATCTTTCTAGTTTCACTTAAAAACTTATTCAGTGATTCCTCTGAGAGTAGTTACAGTGACTGTCCTGATTCCTTTTTCACCAGTTTCCTTCATGTTTATGCTAGACTCCACTGATTATAGAGAATCAGACCAAGACCAAGCTTAGTAGTTGCCAGCTCTGCTCACCAGGTTTAATCATGACAGATCTCATGACAGATCCTTCATATATATGTAAATTGTATTTTACAGTTTAAGAGAACTTGCAGATCCATCATTCTTCTTTTAAAGATTTGTTCATTTATTTTAGAGAAAGAGAGAGAGAGCCTGCAAATGAGGGGAAGAGCAGAGGGAGAGGGAGAGAAATCCTCAAGCAGACTCCCTACAATAGAGAATCCTGGCAGACACCACTTTGACCAAGTGATGAATTTTAACATCACCACTAATAAGACACTTTGATATCATATGCCCCGAATATGACACACTGAGAGGGGCACATCACTTACCTGGTATTCTTGCAAATAATGCATAACCTCAACCTAATCATGAGTAAACATTAGACAAACCAAACTGAATGCCATTCTACAAAGATATTACATAAAATAACTGACTAGTGCTCTTTAAAAGGCTCAAGGTTGGGGCGCCTGGGTGGCTCAGTCAGTTAAGCATCTGACTTTCAGTTTTGGCTCAGGTCTTGATCTCATGTTGTGGGATCGAGCCCCATGTGGGCCTCTGTGCACAGCACAGAGTCTGCTTCAGATTCTTTCTCCCTCTCCCGCTGCCCCTCCAATAAAGAAATAAAATCTTAAAAAAAAAAATGGAAGGCTCAAGATCATGGGCAATAGAGAACAACTAAGGAAATGTCACAGATCAGAGGAGACTAGAAAGACATGGGAACATAACACAATTTCAGATTTTGGATTGGATCCAGTAGTGGAAAAAGAAAGTTAGTGGACAAATTGGAAAAGTCTATGTAGATCCTATGATTTAGTTTATATATTATAGCAAACTTAATTTCTTAGGTTTGACCATAGTTCTCTTGTTATGAAGATGTTAACATAAGGGAAAGCTGAGTGAAGAGCGTATGGGAACTCTCTGGATTATTTTTATAACTCTTGTAGCTCTAATTTCAAAATCAAGCATTAAAAATATACATGTATTAAGGAGAGCTCCAGTTATGTAACTAGATAGCCTGAAGCGGGGTGCCTGGTTGGCTCAGTGGGTTAAAGCCTCTTCCTTTTTTTTTTTTTTTTTTTTTTTTAAGATTTTATTTATTTGACAGAGAGAGAGAAACCACAAGTAGGCAGAGAGGCAGGCAGAGAGAGAGAGTGGAGGAAGCAGGCTCCCTACGGAGCAGAGAGCCCGACATGGGGCTCGATCCCAGGATCCTGGGATCATGACCCGAGCCGAAGGCAGAGGCTTCAACCCACTGAGCCACCCAGGCGCCCCTAAAGCCTCTTCCTTTGGCTCAGGTCATGATCCTGGGGTCCTGGGATCGAGCCCCACATTGGGCCTGCTTCCCCCCTCTCTCTGCCTGCCTCTCTGCCTACTTGTGATCTCTGTCTGTCAAATGGGTAAATAAAATCTTTTTAAAAAATAGCCTGAAGAATAAGAATCTACAAAAAATGAAAATTCTAGAACTGACATTACTCAATAGTAATAGGACTTACCAGCAAACTAGACACAGATGAAGAGAAAATTTGCAGAGAGGTCAGTAGAAATGATCCAGACTAAAGCACAAAGAAAAAAAGAAGGAAAAATACGTAAAGTAGCATTTTAAAATATGGGACCTAGTGAACAGATCTGTTGTATAATTGAAGTCCCAGAAAGAGGGTAGAGGGAGAATGGGACAGGAGCAGGGTTGGAAGACGTAGTGGATGACAGTGATCCAAAATTAACAAAGACATCAAGCCATAGAGTAAAGCACTAACAACACTAAGCAGAATAAAATTTTTTAAAAAATCATACCCAGGCATATTTAGTAAAATTCTGTTCTAAGCCAAAGAAAAGGAGGGGGGACTGTAACTTAAACCATCGAGAGAAAAAAGACCTACCATCTTCTAATGGACATGACTGAACCTACAAAATGCTTGGAATGGAAGCTTCAAAGTGTTGAAAGAAAGTACCTTTCAATCTAGAATTCTAAACCCAGGGAAAATAGTCTTCAAAAATGAAGATAAAAGGAAGACATTCTCAGACAAAAACTGATAATTCACAACGAGATAATAATAATTCGTCACCAGGAGATCTGCACCAAAGGAATTTTTAGTCAGAAGAACATGCATGAGAAATTCAAGAAGGAATGAACAGCAACAACAATCACATGACCTGCAAATGGACCAGGTACTGCAGTTAAAAGAGAAGGATCTAGTACCTGGGTGGCTCAGACAGTTAACCAGCTGTCTTTAGCTTGGGTCATGATCCCAGGGTCCTGGGATCGAGTCCTGCATTGGGCTCCCTGCTGAATGGAGAGTCTGCTTCTCCCTCTGCCTGTCGCTCCCCCTCTTTGCACTCTCCTTCTCTCTGACAAATAAATAAACAAAATCTCTAAATTACACACAGTAATGACTTAGCCTCAAAATATGTAAGTACAATTTTACAAGACTGGAAGAAAAACAGATAGAATAACAAACACGTAGGAGATTTTAACATTTTTTTCCCTCAAAAACTTAAAAACTAGGTAGACAAAAAAACCCACTAAAGATATAGAAGTATCAAGCAATTAACAAACTACATCTAATTGACTTATATTGACTACACTTGGCAATTGCAATATGTATTTTTTTAAAAGATTTTATTTATTTATTTGACAGAGAGAAATCACAAGTAGTCGGGGAGGCAGGCAGAGAGAGAGGGGGAAGCAGGCTCCCTGCTGAGCAGAGAGCCCGATGCGGGGCTCGATCCCAGGAGTCTGAGATCATGACCTGAGCTGAAGGCAGAGGCTTAACCCACTGAGCCACTCAGGCACCCCTGTATTTTCTTTTAAAATTGCATATGAAACACCAAAATTGTCTATGTGCTGGACCATAAAGCAATTACGAAAAAATTTCAAAGAACAAAAAACATATATAGAGTTAATATAGAAATGAACAATAGCAATATAATAGCAACTACCTAAATATTTGGAAATTAAGTAATTCATTAGTAAATTCATGAATCAAAGAAGTCATAATGGAAATCAAAAAATAGAAAATAATGATCATTTTTAAGAGTTATTGAAGTATACTTGACATATAGGGTTACTTTTGTTTCAGGTATACAACACAGTGATTCAACAATTTAATACATTACTCAGTGCTCACCATGATAAGTCACATCTGTCACCATACAATGTTATCACAATATTATTGACTATATTCCCTATGTTGTACTTTTCATCTCTATGGCTTATTTATATGAATGATCATTTTTAAATGGTACATCAAAGCTTGTAGAATGCAGGTAAGGCCAAGCTTAAAAGAATATGTGTAGACTTATATTTACATGTTAGAAGAGAAATAGTCTGAAAATCCGTTATCTAGGTATATCTGAAAGATCAGAAAAGAATAGCAAATTAAACCCAAAGAAATGGTAAGGAAATCACAAAAACAAGGAGAAATTTAAACAAAATAGAAAACAAATATGCGGTAGCATCAGCAAAGCCAAAAATTAGTTCTTTGGAAAGATTAATGAAATTAATCCCTAGCAAAACTGATCAGATCAAAGAGAAAAGAAAGTACGAATTCACCAATATCAAGGAAAAAGAGGGCATCATTATAGATCCTATAGACATAGAAGAAAAAGAGGTTTATGAGCAATGTTAAACATGGAAATTTGAAAACATAGATGAAATAGAGAAATTTTCAGGAAAATACAATTTACAAAACAGATACAAGTAGAAATAAAACATCTGAACAATGTTCAGACACTGAATCTCTGTTTAAAACCTCACAATGTTTTAAAATTGTGATGATCGCACAACTCTATGAATATACTAAACACCACTGTCTTATACACTTTAAGTTGTTGAGTTGTGGCGTGGGAATTATATTTCAGTAAAGCTGTTTAAAACAACAACAACAATAGGGTGCCTGGGTGGCTCGGTTGGTTAAGCATCCAACTCTTGATTTCAGCTTAAGTCTTGATCTCAGGGTCATGAGTTCAAGCCCTCCAATGGGCTCCATGCTAGATGTGGAGTTTACGTAAAAACAACAATGACAAACTTTCCTACCAATAAAATTTCAGGCCATGATGGTTTCACCAGTGAATTCTTTCTAACCTATGAGGAAGAGTTGCAATGATCTTTTACAAAGCCTTACAGAGAATAGATAAAAGGGAACACACCCCAACTTGTGTTATAAGACAAGCATAATCTTGACACCAAAATCTGAAAAGGATTATTACAAGAGAGGCTAAACTTTGTCATGAACAGAACTGCAGAGATTCCTAGCAAAACATTAGCAAACTGAATTCAGCTTTATCTAAAAATGATCAACATTACAACCAAGTTGGTTGATCCAGCAGTGCCAAGTTAGTTTAACATTTGAAAAGCAACAAGTAGAATTCCCCACCCTAACACAATAAGGTAGAGAACTCATAAAGTTATCTTTCACTAGATGCAGACAAAATTTAATATCTAGTCATAATTTTTTTTAAAAAACTCTTTGCAAACTAGGAATAGGGTAAAAGTTTCATAATTTGACAAAAGGTATTTACAAAAATAAAACTGCTATTATTCAGATGACATGATCGTGTACCTAGAAAATCCAAATAAATTTACAGATAACCTATTGGAATTAAATAAAATTAAGTGAATTTATTGAAAATCTTTAGACACAAAGTCAATATACCAAAACCAAATTTGTTCCTCTGTACTAGAGCAAACTATTATAAAATGAATTTAAAGTAGATACTATTTATAGTGCATTAAAAAATCAAATTTAGGAATAAATTTATTTTATTTTTTTCTTAAGATTTTATTTATTTACTTGAAAGAGAGAGAGACATCCAGAGCAGGAACATAGGCAGGGGGAGTGGGAGAGGGAGAAGAAGTCTTCCCGTCCAGCAGGGAGCCTGGTGTGGGGCTCAATCTCAGAACCCTGGGATCATGACCTGAGCCAAAGGCAGATGCTTAATGACTGAGCCACTCAGGCAGCCCAGGAATAAATTTAAATAAATATGTGCAAGACATTGACAGAAAACTAAGAATATAAGTGAAAGAAATTAGAGGAGACCCAAATAGATGAATAGGTACATACCCAGTGGTACGTTGGAGCCAAGTCATAGTAGCACATGAGAGCTGACCACGTACCTTCTCCCCACATCCACGTTCAGTGATGGTTTCTTGAATTCGACCACAGTGGGAGTATTTACACTATGGAAATCAACAAATACTATCAAATCAGGGCTCTCTTCCACCCCCAAGAGCCTGTCATTAAACATTCACCAGCACACTACTGAATATACTGTATTCATGGATTGGAAGACTCATTAGTAGAGGGATATTGTCAAAGAATAATTCAGAGGAATTTGTTATCTGCATACTCCTGTGAGGAATAGTAGTCAGTATACTGTTGTCAGTGAACAAAAGCAAAAGCAAATTTATAACAAGAGGAGAGAGAAAAAACTTGTAGTCTGGCAATAGTGAATCATCCAGTGTTCACTGTTAGTAACTCTGTCTTAGTCCAGGTCTGAACCATTGTCCTCAGCTCTTCCCATTTTGGTCAGTAGTGCCTAAAGGAGAGAATTTAACCTGAAGAGCTTTATTCTCTGATGCAGAATCTTTTGGGGATGTCAGTTTGATATTGGCACAATAGCGACATTTGTATACCTGAACATCTGACAGTGGAGAGCAAAATATACCAGGGCAATTATAAATATTATAAGAAATATTGAGAACCTATTTTGCACCCAGTTTTTTTGTCTGCATGGATCTAATCAAGAGCATACATCATCTTAAAGATCAGTTTGGTCAGTCTTAGTGAAGTAATTGGGTTTTCCCCCTTTGAATAATTGACTATTTCATTTTTTCCAAGACATGTATTCTAGCAGTACTGTTAAATTTAACAGCTATTTCTATAGAGTTCATTTTCTTGAATATTCATGTGTTCGTGTGGCCTTGAATATTGATTCAAGGGCACATCTACTTAGAATCATTCTAAGTAATAAAGTTATGTTAGACTAACCTCAAATGAGTTTATCTAAAGTCAACATTCATTTTGCTTCTGTAATTATCCTAGATTTGTCCAGTGGGAATCTTACAAGTATTCTCCAATGAGAGACTCCCATGTTCTTTTGTGGGGTTTTTGGTTGTGGTGTTTTTTGGGTTTGTTTCTTTGTTTTTGTTTTTTTAAGCACTTCCTTGCATTCTGGCATTAAAAGATGTTCCAGCTTCATCTTGTTCTTACTTTGTCCCAGTTCTGGAGTCAGTTTCTAAAAAGCCCTGCTTCCTTTTTTTAGAGAACACAGAAACTTGATATTTAGAAACCAGGGTCTAAGCACTAGAGATGCTGTTTGCTGCTGGGGTGTCATTGCTTGTGGGTCCTTTCAATGGACAGAGCTGGAGAAAAAGAGCAGTTGCATAGATCCAACCATAAACAGACATATGTGTGTACACATGTGTTCATGCATATGTCCACACACAGTTGCATAGTATTTAAAATCTTGACTATACTGATGCCTCTAGTTCTAGTCTAATTCCACACTACCTCCTCCTCTTCCATGCTTGTGGTTCCTTCTCCTACCATCATGTGAAGAATCTTGGAATCAAATTCTACTTTTGGAAGTCTCTGCCTCTAGTGGCTTTGTAGTGAGGCTCAGGGTCAGAGCTCCATGATAAGTGGATGTCCAGTGGCAGGATTCCAAGTATTTATATAGTGGAAGGCGTATATCCCAGATGTATTATGTTCTGGAGCTTAAGAATAACATTTGTGGCTAAAAGTACTTGATAGAAAAAAAAGTACTTGAAATATTTTTTCTGGCACGACTTCAAGGGCAACTTTTATTGGTGTCTGTTTGAATGTATTTAGTGTTCCAGTTATGATAGCCATGTAACCAATTGCCTCACAAAGACTTTGTGAAACAGCCATTTGCTTGCTGATCAGGTAGGGCACAGTGAGAAGAGTTTGTCTACTGTGATGTTTGGAGTCTTAGCCAGAAGACTGGAGGCAGAAATTTTCTGAAGTGTCAGTCACTCACGTGTCTGGTGGTTGATGCTGGCTTTCAGCTTAGATCTCAGTTCCTTTCCCCGTGGGCCTCCTGTGGAGGCTTGCCCATATCAGTTAGTTCCTTTCCTCTCCTTCCCTCCCCTCCCCTCCCAGCCCAGTGGCTGGTTTCCCCAGAACTGGCCTCCCAAAAAGAGAGATACTGTCTGCTACAGTGTATTACAATATGGGGGTGACATCATTCAGAGTCCCTGATGCATCTAGACATTTGGGAAGAAATTTTTAGAGTAGTGCAAGGAGATTGAGTTATTAATAAGTACATATTAAACAAAATAATCAACTGATTAACTCTGGATGGACAATAATTATATAAGGGACAATTTCATGCACAGCTGTATCATTTATACAGTGACAATAGTGTAAATATCAGTTACTATACTAACCAAGTAGTATGATATAACTTATATTGGGAAGATGGGGGATAGGAAGTGCATATCATATGGTGAATTGGATATGGGAGAGGAAAGAGAGAATGTTCACAGCGTGCATCCATATTTAATGCATACAGATTAAGAAAGATATTATGTCATTTGGAGGCATATTCTGAAATAATCAAAGGGAGGAAAAAATATTATAGGAAATGACAGGAGACTGGCTCAGGGGAAGAAAGCAGGATTTCTGTTTTTCAAAACCTTTGATTCTTTAACCTGTGTGGTGGTCCAACTGTGATGAAAATAACAAACAAACTTTTTAGCAAAAGAAATGCTAGGCCTAGATCATCTTACAGGTACACACCACAACCATTTAAGCTAATTCCTATTATATATAAACAGTTTCGGAGACTAGAAAAGGAAGGAACGTACCCACATTATTAGGTGATGAGCCTACTATGGTCTGAATATTCATGTCCCCCAAAAGTTCTATGTTGAAATCCTATGGTATTAGAACGTAGAGACTTCGGGAGGTGCTTCATGAGTGGGATTAGTGCTTTTGTAAAAAAGGCTCTAGAGAGATCCCTTGCCCCTTCCACCACTTTGAGAACACAGTGAGAAGGTACCAGCTATAATCAGGAAGAGGGCCCTCACCGAAATGTGACCATGCTAGCACCTTGATCTTCGACTTGTTGGCCTCCAGAGCTGTGAGAAATGATTTTCTGTTGTTCGTAAGAAAACCAATTTATAGTATTTTGTAGAGGATCCCGAATGGACTAAGACAGAGCCTGATCTTACCTTGACCCCAAAGCCAGATGAGGAGGTATAACAATGAAAAACATGCTCCAGGCTTGCTTAAGAACACAGGTATACTCCCAGTCCTTGGCCTCTGGAAGTTATGAGAAAGCTGCTCTGTCCGAGGTGGAGGCAGATGGACCCAGGCTGTGAGTGTGAAGGCTAAAGGGTTGTGGTGGGAAGAAAGTCCTGTACCTTGTAAGCCAGGGGGCTATTTTGTTTCCTGTCAATATTTTGGTAACTTAAAAAAGACATTTGAAAGAAAAAAAAACCAGGTACAGAAATACAAGGTGAAAAATGGCAAGCCAAATCAAGTAAGAAATGCATTTGGACCCACGTGTGCACCTGCACATGCACACACACGCACTAGGGAGCAAATTGTGTATAACCCAGGAATGCAAGAAATGTCTTCACCGTGGGCCTTGAGTTGGCAGTTCCCTGCCCTAAGCCTCTCATTTTTCCCTCTGGGGCTTCCAGTGCTGTTAAGGAAAGCCAGCCCGCTTATTATTATCACTGCCCCAGAACTTGCAGGCACCAAAGCTGCCCCCGTTCCAGAGCCTGACGTCCCTCTGCACCTCCTTGCAGCTGACCGTGGGTGAACGCCATGGTGATTGTGATGCCACTGTCTACCGGGGTCCTTACACCCGACTTCACACCAGCTGGAGTTCTGATTACCACCAGACTGGTGGGAAAACTAACACAAGACCTGCCTCCTGAGGGTCTGCTGCCTTAGGACCCTTCTGATGCCAGCTGTCATAGCCTGGGTGCCTCATAAAGCAGGGTCTGAGACAGTGAGAGTCTGTGCTGTCAATCACATCTCTGGAGAAGATTGAGGAAAGGGGGTGGAAGCAGGAAGTGCTAATCCAAGAAAGTGTTACTGAGCTGTCCGCCATAGAGCCCAGTTGACTCTTTCATCTTGTGGCACATCCCCTCAGAAGCCACATAAACTGCTGGCTCCTGCCCGTTACTGGTCAGAGGTCTGCCTTGTGTGGCTGGAGCAAGGCTCTGTTGATGGCCCAGTGGATGTGAGGAACAGCTGCCAACCATGAACACCTTGACCATGAATCTCAGCAGTGGGTACAGCTGGCTCCATGTGTGAGGGAACAGCAGCCTGATGGAGGGAACCACGCATGCTGTTGCTTGGGCTGTTCCATGCACATGTGCACTCCTGAGGAAACAAAACTGAAATGGCATCCTTGCATATGGAAAATAATTTAATCCCTACCTCACTCCATACCCTAAGCAAAGTACTTTTCAGCAAAGATCTCAAACAAAAATTATTTATTTATTTTCAGGTGAAATTTAATTGTATTATCATTACTTGTTTTATATTGTTTCAGAAAGAGGGGCAGAGGGAGAGGGAAAGAGAGAATCTTAAGCAGGCTCCACACCCAGCACAGAGCTCAATGTGGGGCTTGATCTCACAACCCTGAGAACATGACCTGAGCCTAAACCAAGAGTTGGATGCTTACCTAACTGAACCACCCAGGTACCCCTCAAACAACATTTAAAGAAGAAAATATAGGAGATATTGAAAGATTTCTAGAAACAGAAGCACAAACCACAAAAAGTTGATGAATTTTATATTAAAATCTTAGAAATTATATATCAAAAGATAATATGAGTTATAAACTTGGAGATGTTTACAACATATACCTTATAAAGAATTAGTACCCAGAATATATCAAGAACTGCTACAAATCAATAAGAGAAAGACAAAGTATACAATGGCAAAATGGTAAAAGGATATGGACAGGGGTGCCTGGGTGGTTCAGTGGGTTAAGCTGCTGCCTTCAGCTCAGGTCATGATCCCGGGGTCCTGGGATTGAGTCCCACATCGGGCTCTCTGATCAGCAGGGAGCCTGCTTCCTCCTCTTTCTCTCTGCCTGCCTCTCTGCCTACATATAATCTCTCTCTGTCAAATAAATAAATAAAATCTTTAAAAAAAAAAAAAAAAGGATATGGACAGACAACTCACACAAGAGGAACCCCAAATAGGAAATAAACCTGTGAAACAATGCTCATCATCATTAATAACAGAGTAAGGTTAAAATAGTAATATGGGTCTCTCCACACTTGGGTGTGGTTTACAGATGGACTGATGCAATTGTTGTGTTGGCCAAAAATGGACAAGTTTTGACTTAGGAATACATACCTATGAATAAAAGTATGAAGACACACACTTCACATTTATGTAGCTGTTATCTGGTGGACAGCAAGGGAGCTGGGGTAGGGCTTCATCTGTATTTTTAATGTTTTTATCTTAATCTAGGTAATGGAAACATGCCTTTTGTCATGTTATAATTTATAAATTTTTTTTCTAGTATAATATTTCACAAAAGAGAAGCAAGAGATATGCTCATACACTGAGCTTCTCTTTTCTGCCAGCCCTGTGTGGAGTGCTGGTGGGGGCTAGCAGTGTTTGAGTCCCAGGCCTTGCCCTGGGGGTCTCCCAGTCAGAGGGAGGGAGAATAGAAGGCAGGGTTTAATAGGGGTTGGATGGGTTGAGTGGTAGTGGGAGGCCCAATTACAAACCAGTCATATAGGTGCCCACAAACACCTCTTGACTGGGCCCATGAGAAGAAACGACCCAAAGGGATATGTGGGGAAGAAGTCAGCAACATAAGAAGCCAGGTGGGCAGGACTTGGGAGCCAGATGTCCTGGGCTCAAATATCAAGACCATTACTTACTGGATAAGGGGCCTCTTTTAACTTCAACTTTGTCAGGGTAAAACAGAGATAGCTCGTTGAGGGGCACATGGCAGATGCTCGGCAAATAGTAGGTCTTGTTTTAAAGAGGGCAAAGCATAGGTCAAATCTATTCCTGTCTTCATGTTCACTTTGTATTTTATTTTTTCCAAATACAATCTAGGGTAGATAGAGGGGCGTATTGAATCCCCATGCGCCCATCCCCCAGCTCAGACTCACTGCATCTACACCTCTACCCTCTTTCCATGTTACGTACAGCATGTGCCTCCCGTCACTTGGCCATGTGCGTTGTCTAAAAGAGCTCCCCTTGACTTCCGGGCAGATGGTGATCTCCCTGCAGAACACCACCGCGACCAGTCGCTACCTGCGAGTCCTCCCACCTTCTACGCCGTACTTCGCTCTGGGACTGGGTGAGTCAGCCTAGCAGTAATCCGGACCACCTCGAAATTGTATGTGGGCTCACTCCCAGCACAGGCCCACCTGACCCTCACATGAGCCTGGGCCCTCCTTTCCTGTCGCAGTCCCTGGGGCCCTTCTGCTCTGCAGATAGCCCGTCCACCTCACACCCATCCTCCTAGTGATGTCTCTGAGTCCCGCCAGCCCCTTTCTCCGGGCACCCCCTCTGGGCCCTGGACCTGCCCTCTGCTCACTCTCCATGCTTCCACGGCCCGAGTCAGACTGTCCTCATTCCCCACTTAAACCAGTGTGGGGGCTTCCCAGCTGGCCTTCCAGCTTCCACACCACAGTGTTTTATCCAAGAATAGCTCTGGTCACGTCGTTCCCCTCCCAACCACGCTCGGAAGCTCAAATGGCTCTCTGCTGTCCACAAAATAAATTCTAAGCCATCAGGCCAGGCATCTCTCCCCTAACTATTCCAGATGGACCCTATCACTCTGCCACCCACCTGCCCGGGCCCTGGTGGTCTCCCTAGGACTCCCAGCCCTAACAGCTTGTCCCCCTTGCACAGCCTGGTGGTTCTGCCATCAGCGTGGCTTTGGCACAGAAGGCATCTACTCTTGGAGCAGCCCAGCTGTGATGGGGTCTACCTCTGTCCCCTGGTTGCCAGCCGCACGCAACACATGAGCCCAAGCCCCGGGGGCTGACTGGTCCCCAGGTCCTCATCTTTTGCTTCTGTCATGCACAGGGATGTTCCCAGGCAAAGGCGGAATGGTGGCTCCTGGAATGACCTGCCAGTTCATCGTCCAGTTTTTTCCTGACTGTCTTGGGGATTTTGATGACTTCATCTTGGTCGAGACCCAGTCAGCCCACACCCTCCTGATCCCCTTGCAGGCCCGGCGGGCCCCCCCAGTGCTGACGTGTGAGTGTGTGCTCTGCCCTCCCTGGGATGCAGTTCAGGTTGACACGTCCCTGGAAAACCCGTCTGCTAGCAGGGGCCCTTTGTGGCAGCACATGACTTGGTCCTCCCAGGCAGGGGCTTCTGGGTCCTAAGGAGGCACCTGCTAGTACATACAGCCTTCCGCTGTGTTGGGCCCCCGTTGTCCTGCTTCCTGGTGGAGGCTGACTCAGAATTGTATACAGCAAGAGAGGAGGCCAGCAGCCTAGCCAGCCCCAGCACAGGCTTTGCTGGCTCCTAGATTCCCAAGTGGGTCTGTGTCACACTGAGCCAAGCCAGGGGTGCCTGGGGCCCTCAGCAGATGTCACCTCTGTGGCCGTATGGGTGGCTTTGGGAAAGCTGGCTTGGGCTGGGCTCCCTCATTAGCAGCAAGCCTCTTCGGCTGGACCCAGGACTCTGACCCATGCTGCGTGGCCCTGGCTGAGGCCTGAGTCTCCAGTGAGCACAGACTCCTGCTGATCTAGCCAGCAGCGCATGGAGACCAGAGACTACCGTGTGGGTGCAGGGCTCAGGGTAGGTGCCCATCCAGCCTCTCTGCTCTGGGCGCTGGGCCGGAGGCCCTGCATCCTTCCACAGCTGCTCTGAGCTCTGGCATGACCTCAGGGGCGCAAGGGGCCACAGGGCCTGTTCAGAGCAACACGTTATTTCTGCTGTGCCCCTTCTCCTGTGGCTCCAGTGTCACCAGTGCTGGACTGCGGTTACTGCCTCATCGGGGGAATGAAGATAACCAGATTTGTCTGCAAAAACGTGGGCTTCAGCGTCGGCAAGTTCTGCGTGATGCCTAAGAAGAGCTGGCCGCCACCAAGTTTCCGGGTGAGTGACCGCAGGCTGCTGCCTGGAGCTAGAGCAAATCCATCCACAAAAATCCCGCCCACCCCCACCCCATGAGGAACTTGCTAGAGTGACCTGTGATTGGAGACACACACACAAAAGAACGGTGTGGTGTATCTCACCCACCTGCTGTCATCAACACCACAGAGACCAGCACTGTGGTTGGTTGTTGTCCTGCCGCGGAGACCTGTGTCACCTGGGCAGCTTGTGTCACCTCCCTCATCCTTCCAAGCCAGGCTCAAGTGTCACCGCATCTACTCCTTCCTTCAGGCATCCCTGTGGCAAACGTTTTCACAGAGCCAAGGCCCTACGTTGGCAGCCCCTTGGCTGTGTTCTGTGTTGTATTTATTTGGCGCAGTGCTCAAAAACATTTTTGGGGCCAACATTTAAAACTAGGGAGATTTCACCTAAAAATCTGCATTTCCAGTCTCTGAAAAATTGGAGGGGTGCCTGGCTGGCTCCGTTGGTAGAGCACATGACTTTTTTTTTTTTTTTTTAAAGATTTTATTTATTTGTCAGAGAGAGAGAGGGAGAGAGCAAGCACAGGCAGACAGAATGGCAGGCAGAGGCAGAGGGAGAAGCAGGCTCCCTGCTGAGCAAGGAGCCCGATGCGGGACTCGATCCCAGGACGCTGGGATCATGACCTGAGCCGAAGGCAGCTGCTTAACCAACTGAGCCACCCAGGCATCCCGAGCACATGACTTTTGATGTAGGGGTTGTGGGTTTGAGCCCCACTTATGGCATAGAAATTACTTTTAAAAAATCTTTTTTGAAAAAGAGAAAAGAAAAATTGGAAGATGTGCAGCGCCAGGCCAGGATTCCCTGTGGCCCCTTGGCAGCATAGACTGTGTGCTCACGCTCTTATTTTTCAGATCTGTGTCTCTGGGAAACAGGTGATAGATCCGGAGGACTGCATGTTCCAAGACCATTTCCCTCACTTCTGTTACCTGCCAGGGTCCTCTAGGTGTGGGTTTGGGTCCCCGGCACACTGAGATGGCCTACTTTGCCAGCGAGATGGCAGCTCCCCTCGACTCTGGGACTTAGAACCAGGGGTGGATCTGGGACTGAGGCAGCCACACAGGGTGCTGGGGTGGGGGCAGGACTATGCTTTGAGAGCCCGCCTCCAGGTTGAGGCTTCATCTCATGCTTCTGCTTCATGTCTGAAGCACTCACTCGTCAGTGGTGAGTTCCTTCTGCTCCTCATGGGGGTTCTGTGAGCCTTCAGCCCAAGGAAGGTGGAGAGAGTGCTTGCGGAATGGGCGAGCCTCAGTTTCTTCATTGGCTGTGTCCTGGATGATCCTTAAGATCCTTCAGATTGCAAAATAGATGGAGGAGAGAAGTGTGTCATCAAAGGGCTAGATTTTACAATCTCTTCCAAGCTCTTGTGTAATCTTCCGCTTTTCTTTAAGGCTGTTGCAACCATTGGCTTCGTTGAGCAACCTCCCTTTGGAATCCTGCCTTCGGTGTTTGAGCTGGCTCCAGGACAGGCCATATGTATGGAGGTCGGTAGTTGGACAGCACATAGAGTTTCTCCTCATTACAATCAGTCATGGATGTTCCTTCAACTGCTTACGTGATTTCATTCACCTCTGTTTTCGTGACTTGAATATCCACTCTCATTCCAGGATGGTTTCTGTGTAGGAGGGTGTTATTCTGTGGGGTGATGTCATCTGACCGTCTCATGACCCCTCTTACAGAGCAAGTGCGGATAGCCCTAACATTCCCCCATGATCCCCCAGTGCTGTTTGTCCGCACTGTTAGCCTGGGAGTCCTTCCCATCTTAGCTGCCTCCGGAATCTTCTTTTGGTTCTTTGGTCTCTCTTAGACACCTCCCCTCAACCCCTACCAGGTCTGGTGCCTGGGGACGATAGTGACTTTGTCCTCTCTTTCCTCTTTCATTCTCAGTTACTTGGCTGGCAAAGTCTTCCTTCCTCCCCCCTTATCCTGGACCTCTGCGGAAGCTCCCAGACTTGGATCTGCTGGCTGTGTGGCTTGTCCTTTCCTAACCAGCTTCTTTCAGTGGCCCCTTTGGCCCATCACACCTGCTCATTGATCCCCAGCACTGTCTGTGAGAAACAATGATGTCTCCCTGCCCCTTTAAAAAAAAAAAAAAAAAGATTTTATTTATTTATTTGAGAGAGAGAGAGAGCAGGAGGGAGAGGGAGAAGCAGACTCCCTACTGACTATGGAGCATGATGCAGGGCTCAATCCCAGGACCCTAGGGTCATGACCTGAGCCAAAGGCAGATGCTTACCGACTGAGCCACCAGACACCCCTCTCCCTGCACCTCTTGCTCCACACCTCACCCTCCCCAACTTCACGGTCCAGGGTTCAGACTCTGAGCTGCAAGCTTACGTGGCCTTCCTTGCTGGCCTGTCGGAGGGGCACTGACATTCTAGAGTGAAAGCGGTCTTGTTTCTAGGGAAGGGCATTTGGACTGCACTGTGTCATCAGGTAGTGAGAGCCAAGAGCCATAGCATTTTCATACTACCTATTGCAATCTTCTAAGAATCTTGCAAATGCACTGGTATCTTGACCCCAGTCCTGAGGTTTTGAGTTAATGGGTCTGGGGTTTGTCTGAGGCACAGTGAAGAGGAAGGCTTCCTTTAGAAGCTGCTTTCCGGTATCAAATGTCTGAAAGGATCTCGTTTGGGAGTCCTGGAGTGATGCCTTCTTGTTCATGTCTGTGCCAGTCTGATCCCTGATAAGGACCTCACTTTTGGGGTTGGGATGAAGCCAGTTCAGGGTGTTATAGGGCTTTGTCAGACCTCACCTGCTGATGGAGCGTGGCTTGGGTCCTGTTGCCTGGTCCAGGCCTTGTTAGTACCTTGTGGTATGGCTTTAAGGAATTGGGGCTGACCACCCCTGCCCAGGCCAGGACTTCCCCTCATCCCATCCTCTTGTGATCCTCAGGGAAAGGAAGAGAGGAGCAGCAGGACTCTGGGGAGTCATGAGGAGTCAAAGGGAGGTTTTCCCCCCTTGGCATTCCTTGTGTATTTTTTTTTTAGATTTTATTTATTTATTTGCCAAAGAGTGAAAAAGAGACAGAGAGAGCACACATAAGCAGAGAGAGCAGCAGAGAGAGAGAGAGAAAGAAGCAGACTTCCTGCTAAGCAGGGAGGCTGATGTAGGACTCCACCCCAGTACCCTGGGATCATGACCTGATCCGAAGGCAGACGTTTAACTGACTGAGCCCCCCAGGCATCCCCTTTGTGTATTTTATTTATCGATTATTTGGGGTTTGTTTTAAAATGTGTTTATATTTCCAGGCTGCCTGGATGGCTCCATGGGTTAAGCATCTGCTTTTGGCTCAGGTCATGATCTCAGGGTCCCAGGATCGAGCCCCGCATCAGGCAGCGCCACCAGTCTCTCACCGCCTGCCAGATAACACCATGCCCAATGAGCAACTGCATCCGTGCTTTCTTTCCTTTGCTTCTCCCTTTCCTTCCCACAAATCACTGACCACACTCTGTTCTGCCCACTCACCGTTCTGTTCTGTCTTAAAGAGTGTTCTCGTATTTGTCCCAGCTGCATAGTATCCCACTGAACAAATGAACCTTAACCCGGGTCACTTGTCCCCTACTGCTGGCCACAAAGATTCTTTCTGATCTCTGGCCATTTCGGCAACTCCGTACATCACCCTGTCCAACCATGAATCTCCTGGCAGCTTCCAGTCCTTGAAGGGGCTTTGCCGGCTCTGGGGTCTCTGCTGGTCAGAACTGTGACCGCACTGAATCCCCACCACGTGGGTGCGTCAGAGTGTCTGATCCCTCACACCCTTGCCAGTACAGTGTGTTATCAAATGTAAAAGAAAAGCTGTTAAGAAAGAAAGCAAGAAAAGCCTGTCGTCGTGTGTATTTTAAAGCACATGCAAACATGGAGTGGGCTCTCTGGCGCCCAGTCAATGTTCCTTAACTCTTGGCCAAGCTCATGGCATCTGCGCCTCTCCGCCTCTTCCAGCCAAACCCCACACTTCCCCTCTGGATAATTATGAAGAGAATTCCAGCTATCTTGTCACTGCTTTCCTGATTGCTGGCTTTCTGCTCCTTGCCAATATGAAGGGTGAAAATTTTTTCCGGGTGGTTTCCATTGGCATTTCTTGTATCACGAATGAGGTTAAACGTGTGTTCCCGTGATGAAGAGCCATTTGTATCTCAGTCTCTGTGAACTTCTTCTTCATACCTTTCAACATGCTTCCTGCTTTAGTCTGGGCCGGGGCCCTGGCAGAACCTCCTGGCCTTAGGGAGAAGGCTGGGGGTGGGGGAAGAGCAGGCAGGGACAGGGTGGGAAGTGAGACGTGGAACAAGGGGAGGGGTGTGTGTCTGCAAGGAGGTGGGAGGTCACAGGGCAGCCCCTCTCTTCTCCAGGTCTTATTCCTCCCAACGAACCTAGAAAAGGCAGAGCAGACCTTCATCATTGTGTGTGACAACTGCCAGATAAAGGAGCTGGTGACCGTAGGTAGGCTTGTGTGTGCTCCCAGGCCTGGGCTGGGGTGGACAGGTGCTATGACTCCAGAAACTGCCACATTAGCCTTGTCCATAGCTCAGCTGTGCCCACCCTACCTCAGGGGGGTGCCCTGAAGGAGTGTTGCAGCCCCAAGGCTCTGGGGTCTGGTTTAGTCGCGCTCTGGGGTTTGCTCTGGTCAGACATTGGAGACCCAAGCCAGTGTGGCCTCTGGTACAACCCCAGGGAGACTTCTGGTGATAGACAGATGGAAACCTGGGTGAAGTCTTTGATTTCTTCATTTTGAAACTCACCTGGATCTCCTTTGGGGTATTGCCAGAAACTTAAATAGAAATGACCAGAGGCATCCCATGTCCTGTTCCGTTCTGAGCTAGAAGGGGCATTCTGCTGGATCTCCTCCAACATGTACTCCTCCCTCCCTCCCTTCCTTCTTTCCATCCTTTCGTCCTTCTGTCCTTCCATCCAGTTTCACCCAGTAAATATTAACTGAGTGTCTGTTATGTGCCAAGTTATCAAAATCACCTCCTTGTAGTCTGGGGAGATATGGGTATGGGATGTGTGTGCTAATGGCCCCCATTCCCCTCTTTGCACACTTCTGGGGTTCATGGTCAAGGCCAGCTGCATGTGGATGGTGGCATGGATCCTGGGACAGCCTTTGGCCATAGAGATCTGATTTCAGCCCTGGTGAAACTTTACCATCTTACGGTGTCAGGAATTGGGCAGCTGGTTGCTTTGGATCTGATCTATATTTCTGGTGAAGAAAGTCACCCGGAGCCTGGAGAGCTCACAGACTTAACAGCCCAGCACTTCATACGCTTTGAGCCTGAGAACCTTCAGTCCACAGCTAAAAAGCAGCTGATTATTAGAAATGTTACGTGAGTGACCCCTGTGCCGGGCCCTCCAACATGCACCCTTCCTCCTTCTGCACCTGACCCAGAGTTCCCACTGAGGCTGGAGCTTCCTTCCAAGGGCCAGGAAGGAATCTGGGTACAGGATGGGAGAACTCAGGTCTGCACTGCCCATCACAGTAGCTGCATGTGGCTATTGCAATTGAAATCAATTAGAAGTAAAATAAAGCTCGCTTTTTTGATGGCACCAGTCACATTTTAAGTACCAGCCACAGGTGTAGCTCGTGGCTATCCTTTTGGACAGAGCAGATACATAAGACTGCCACTGCTGCAGTCTGTTATATTGGACAGTGTTGTTCTACATCATTCTGGAGTATCCTTAGCCCAGAGCAGTTTTGCAGAAAGGTCTTGCCCTGTCTGTGAAGGGAGGCCAGCCAAGTTCCAGGATCAGGCAGATTGTGACCAGTGGGTTCAGGTCCTGACCAGTCTGTGAGCCCGGCCATTAAGCCAGCACAGACCTTCCCTGGCGACCCCAGGCCTTACGAGGGTCTGTCCCCTGAGGTGATGAGCTATACCCGTCGGCTATCCCCCACCCTCCATCAGCAGCATGCCGGAGTCCCACCTCCCCACCGCCATGGAGTTGTCACTGCCCTGCTGGGAGCCGGTGGGCACACCCCCTTCTGGACAGAGCTGTCCTGGGACGCCACAGCTGGAGGGGCAGAGGGTGGTAGAATGGGGACACCAGGCAGCAAACCTTTGGAACTCTTGTGTGGTAGGAGTCATGGCAGAAAAGTCTCCAGATATCTACAGTTAAACAGAGCTGGATTTCTTGTGTTTACCATTCTCCCTGCATCACCATGGCTACTGCAGTGGAGAGAGGGAAGCTCCCTGAGAGAGGTCTCCAGCCTGACCCCCTGACCCCCGTGCTCCCCCACTTCCTGATCCTGGGTCCTCTCTACTCACTCCTGGAGCGGGGCCCAGCCAGGCAGGGGGTCAGGAGACTGGTCCTGGCAAGATGGCTCCACTGGCCCCCACAGGCACGTGGAGCTGGCCTTCCACTGGCAGATCATGAAGCCCAACCTACAGCCCCTGATGCCTGGGGAAAGCTACAGCCTGGAAAGCCTCAAGTACCACCCGGACAGGGAGACAGCCTTCTCCATCCTGCCCGACAGGGGGCTTCTCAGCCCCCACACGGACCACGAGTTCATCCTGAGCTTTTCTCCTCATGAGGTAAGAATGATGCCATCCTGGTAGTCACACGTGATGGGGCCATGGTACTTTCCATCCCCCGCCTCCGTCCACCCCCTGCCCCACCGCCGTCCTCCTTTAGTGACGCTGAAGCCGCCGCTGAGCCTGACAAGATCCTGGCATCCTCCAAGGCCAGGACTTAGCGGAGAGTGGGGTTGGAGGACAAAGCGGTGTATTCTACCTGGTCCTGATGGTGCGCACACCTCATCTGCGCCGGGGCCCTGGGCTCGTTTCCTCTGCTCTGGTGTCTTCCGTGTTTCCACTGTGTTGGTGACAGTACCATCTCTGCTCAGGCCCCCGCCTCTCCTGAAGAGTGAGGTGCAGGAGCCGAGGGCTGGGTTCACATGGTGGGCTCCTGTGCGAGGCCCTGTGTGTAACTCAAGAGGGGAACAAGAGCTGGGAGTGAAGGGGGTGCTCTGGGACCCCCAAGAGCTCCCTGGCCTGTCCAGCCGGCATCCTGGCCCTATTGTTCTGGGAGGCCCTGGTGCTTCCTACAGTTGAGGGCACTGCCCATGGGCCATGTCAGGGTCTGAAGAGCCTGTCCTTCTTGTCCGCTCTGGCCCAGCTGAGGTAGGAACACCAGTCTCGGGACTGCGGCAGCCCCCACACTCGAGTCCTGCCTCCCATCCTGGCAGGCTACCCCTCTTTCCCTAGGATGGGGGCATGGCAGAAGGGGAGCACCACTATGTTCTTTGGAAGGCCTCTCTGGCAGCTAGGCCAAGGGGGAGAAGGAATTCCTGCCATGGCTCCCGGCTTCTCTAGGGCAGCCTGATTAGAATGCAGTTTGTTTTCAAGGTGCCGTGTTTGCCTTGCAGTCCAGGGATTTTCACAGTGTGCTCCAGATGGTGCTAGAGGAAGTCCCAGAGCCCATGAAGTGAGTGGGGACAGGGCCCTTGAGGGGTGGGCCACAGGGCCTGCCTTCCCCCTTAGGGATACTGGGGAAGGCAAGGGCAAGGAGTCAATGGGCCCCCTGACCTCAGCAGGCTTTGACACGGGGGAGCACTTCTGCCTTGCCCTGGCACCTAGGCCCAGAGGGGCTCAGCTGCAGGGAATGACGCACTGGGCTCCACTTAGCCCTAGCCCAGGGCAGCCATACTGCTGGGCCCTGGGTGGTGGCCAATGAGGAGGGGAGGCTCTGCCCCATTGTGGGCATCTCCACCAGCTCTTCCCCAGGCAGACTGTCAGGGTGTGGCCCAGGCAGCCTCATGTGTAGACCCCAGGCTGGGTGCCACCACAGCTGAGTTCCAGGAGGCAGCAGGCAAGGCATCCTGTCCCAGGACTGTCACTGGTTGGTTGGCTCATGCCTCTGATTTGAGGGCACTTAGGAGCTGCGGATAGGGGAGTGCTTTCTTTTTACAAGACCACAGATAAGGGACAGAGGGAAGGGCTGTGCTCCTGGGCTGTGTTGGCACTTAGCTCACGGTGGGTTTGTGTTCAGCTTGGACCTGGAAAACTGGAAGGATTCCTCCTGCTCTATGGATGATGTGATTGTCCTGGAAATCGAGGTGAAAGGCTCAGTGGAACCTTTCCAGGTTCTCCTAGAACCATATGCCCTCATCATCCCCGGGGAGAACTACATTGGCATAAATGTGAAGAAGAATTTTAAGGTAGGCTATGGTCTCCCCCCAGCCTAGGCTAGCCAAGAGTGTGCGGAACTTGGCGTGAGTATGGGGAGGGTGTGGCTGGAGGAGCGGGTGGCAGCCTCCGCACAGAGGATGAGACTGTCTCCAGGGCTCCTGAACCTGATTTGGTGTGCACAGGTGATGGGCCAGGCATGTCTGTCATTTTACCAGCTCCCCAGCATCCTCTGAATGATAGGGTTGTGGGGCCATTCCTATGGTCGTGGGTCTTTGATGGGATACGGCACCCACAAACCCTGCTGTGTGGTGGGGGTGCCTGTTGGGTGGCCAAGAATTAGCTGGGAGGGTGTAGGGAGGACCCACTGTGGGCCCACAGCCCTGCAGTCCTTTGGTGGGTGCAGATTTGTGCAGGGGCGGTGCCTGTGGAGTCTGGACTGGGGTGTGTCTTGCAGATGTGGAACAACAGCAAGTCCCCCATCAGATACCTGTGGGGAAAGATCAGTGACTGCCACATCATTGAAGTAGAGCCCTGCATGGGGACCATAGGTACTGCAGGGACTGTGGTGGGGGCGGGGTGGGGGTGTAGGCAAGATGTCCTGAGGCCGGCTGTGGGGGAGACCTGAGAGAGGATGGCGGCCTGTGCAGGGGCTCAGGGGGTTCTGGGATCAGCTCCCGCTGCAGCCTGGCACATGGAGTGGATGAGAAGTCAGCAGAGGCCACACATCTGGGCCCAGCCACAGCAGGGAACTGTCCCCCTCCCTTTTTCCAGCTCACTTCCCCCTCTCTTCCAGAGCCCAGTGAAGTGGAGGATTTTGAGTTGAGCTTTACTGGGGGTGTCCCTGGCCCAACAAGCCAGGACCTGCTGTGTGAAATCCAAAACTCACCCTTGCCAGTGGTGTTACACGTTGAGGCAGTCTTTAAGGTGGTGCTGGGCGGGGGTGGTGGTGGGGTCGTTGCTGTGCGGCTGGGAGGGCCTGCAGGGTGGCAGGGGTAGGGTGCAGAGTCTGTTCCCAGGGTGGCCTGGTGACAAGCCCCTCTGGGTGTCTCAGGGGCCCGCCCTTGTCATCAGCGTCTCAGCCCTTCAGTTCGGTTTGCTGCGCCTGGGACAGAAAGCCATGGACTCCATCCAGATCCAGAATGTCAGCCAGCTCCTGGCCACGTGGTGCATGAAGGAGAGCCTGGTCTGCCTCCAAGAGAGGGGCGAAGATGTAAGTCGGGTGCCCACCAGCTCCAGGGCTGCCTCCCCACTGCCACCCCGCCGCTGCTGGCAGCTGATTCACCTGTCCTGGCACATTCAGAGCATTGAGGCTGGAGAGGAGGAGCCTGCCTGGTCACCCCGCCTGGCAGTGTCACCGGTTCTCCCCATCTCTGACGCAGTTGGGTTACCCTTGACAGCAGAACTTAAGCCTGAACTGGATGTTCCTGTTCCTTTCTCTACCGTCTTTCTGACGTGGAAATAAGATATGGGTTTCTCCCTCTGTCAGAGCAGCCTGAGTTGGGAGGAAGATGGGCAGCTGAGCTGGGCGTGAAGCTCCCCAGTCTCTAGGGAGGGCCAGGCCCTCAGGGCTCACCCCCAAGGCTCCCAACCTCCCAGGGACAGTACTCGCAGTTCCAGTACCTGCCACCAGGGGGCACTTGCTCCTGGGCTTGTGGCCCCAAACAAGAGAATCCAAGAGGTATTTCCACTGAAGTAGCTCTTTCCTTTTAGCTATAAACTTAGAGAATACTAAAAGTGATTAAATATAATCATCATTATCATCACTAAATACAATGTGCGATCCAGAACAAAACCAGAGCAAATGGCACAAAATGTCAGTTACTCCCTACCTGCCTCTGGCTAGCTGTGTGTCACCACTGGTCACCCCCACTCTTCATACACGGGACAACTGTGGCTTCTTGGAAGCTGCCTTAGGTCATTGTTGCCCTTGTGAAGCTCTGACCAGGTCTGTGTGATGAAAGCACCCTCCCTCCGACTCCCTGCCAAGGTCCCCCTCTTGCTTGCCCACATACCGTCTAGGGACAGAACATTGCCCTTCCCTCCTTCCGCATTCAGAAGCTGAGGAAAGACAGGTGCAGCTGCAGATCTGCCCGTGGGCGTTCCCTTTCTCCCAGACTTCTCTTTTACACTTGACCAGCCTTGTTCCTTAGGCAATGGCTTCATTTCTCTCTCTGGGCACTCTGAAACTTAGCGGTTGGGACCATTTGTCTCAAATTACCAGCACCATTGCCAAGAAACGCTGGCAAGTGCCCTGTTTCACAGGGTTGGAGTTTTGCACTTTCCGTCCAGGCTCATTGGTCTCCCTGCTTGGATTTGGGAAGCATGGAAGATGGGGACAGGGACAGGGTGGTATCAATATCTTTAGGCAAGAAGCTTTTCTTCAAATGAAACCTTAGGCAGAAGCTCAAGATGGAGAATAAAGTGCGACTGCTCTGGCCACCCAGAGATGCCCTTGTTAGGTGCCTGCTGCCCTAGCCTGCCTTTTCCCCCCACCCTAGTCCCCTTCCTTAAGTACTCTGGGACTTCCCAGAGCACAGAGCACAGCCGTGCTCCTTACTGGATAGAGATAGAGAGGGATAGTGACTTCCCCAGGATCACACAGCTAATGGGTAGTGGAATCATCAGGTCCTCTGCGTTTTTTTCCCACTGTGAAGAATGACAATTTTTTTATAATTGAAGTAACCGTCAATTTCATAGTATGTTAAGATTTATGTCTTAATCGAGGCTGGTACGAATCCTGTCTCTGCAGTTCTCTGTACTCTGTTCTTCTGAGCTCTCAAAAATAATGTTGGGATTTGGGGTCTGTTAGATGTGCTCAGGTCAGGGGCACAGAGATGTAGTCCTGGCCTACAGAATCCCCCCAGGACTCCCAGGGAGATGCATGTGAGGAACAAAGACCAATAAAAGCAAAGGGGCTCTTCTTTACTACTAGAGCTTGGGGCCCAGACTTGAGCTCATGAGCTGCTTTTACTGAATTAGGCCAGCTCCTCCCTCCCACCAGTGCCAGGGAGGAAACAAGAGAGCACAGAGCCCAGGACAGGCCGCCTGCACCTGACCTTGGCTAGCGTGGCAGACTGGGTGGAAGATGGCAGGCCTCTGTGGTGTGGGCAGGCTGCCCTCCAGGCAGGGCCTGGCACTCACTGTCTCAGTCTCCTGGAACGAAGAGACCACAGAGGAGAGAGCTTCCTTCCTTGGTGTGACCTTTCCATGTTCAGTGACACCCTCACTAGGGAAGTGTGACCACAGGGCCCTTCCGTCAGACCAGTGCAGGTTTGGGACCAGAAGAGAAAGATAGAGAGCCCCCCTCCCAGGTACATTCTTCTTCCTAAGCTTTTGCCCTTCTCTTCTCCCTTCCTATGGCTGGTATGGAGGCTAAGGGGTTCAAGCCTGCAGTGGGCAACTGTGGGTGGGGGGTAGTCATGGAAGCATCGCCCTTCCCCCAATCTGGTGACTTGGTGGTTTGCCTTCCTTAGAGCCATCAGGGTCCTGACCCATGTGTGATCGCTGGGGCTGGGCAGACCTCACAGAGCCACTGAGCCTGCCCTAGTGTGTCTCCCCTTTCCCCTTGGGGGCACGCCCTCTGTCCTCTACCTCTCAGATCTGGGCCAGGACACGGGGACCCTCTCCTTTACTTCGAGACTTGGTCTTTATCCTCTTCATCCCGAGGGCCCTGCTCTCCCTGTTTGCTTTGTCCTGCCTCCTAGCACCTCTTTGAAGAGCCAGAGCAGCTTGGGGGCGACCCTGGTTGGGGGCAACCCAGCTGCCAGTTCTGCAATTCCAAGTGTCCTCTCTCCTCATTCTTCCGGATTGACCTCCACATCAGGTGTCTTCCTTCGACATTGAGCCCTCAAGTGGCCAGATTCATCCTCTGGGGGAGTGCAGAGTGACCATCACCTTGGAGGCCAAGCAGTGTCAGCGGCTGCAGACCGTCCTGGAGCTGGAGGTGGTGAACGGAGCCTGGAGGTAAGGGGGCGGTGGGGCACAGCCAGGACAGCCCACTCCAGGCCTCTTCACAGTGTATGGATATTGTATGCCATGAAGGATTTGGAGTCATTAAAGAATTTAAAGGTGGTGAAACTTGTTTATTCTATCAGATTTGGAAATTACAGAAAAGGAATTCCATGACCTAGAGAAAACCCACTGGTCATATTATAGCGTGTATCTTTCCAGTTTGTGTGATGAAAGATTAGAAATAAGTATAATCACAGCAGCACTTTGTGTCACCCAGTAAAGGGAAGACTGTGCTTTCCCTGTGACCCAGCATCAGCCCTCAGAGAGGTGCTCCCCGAGAAACACACACGTGTGCCCTGGGAGCCGAGCACTCACAGCGGATGCTTGTCGCCATTGTTCATAGTCGTGAAAAACTGGAAACGGCCAGCGTTCACCAGCAGGAGAACGGACACCAAAAATTGTGACGTGTTTAAATGAGCAAATACCACTGTCTTCTGGGAGGCCCACACTGGACAGCTCCAAGGTTTTTGGTGCTGTTCCCTTTCTTTCTTCCTCCCTCCCTCCCTGCCTGCCTGCCTTCTTTTCTTTCTTGTGGACAATTTCTTACATACATAAAAACAGAGCAGTGTAATGAGCCCCCATGTACCCATCACCTACCTTCAGTAATTATCATGTCACTACAAATACTGTTTCATTCCTATCCTTCATCCCCTCCTAAATTATTTTGAAGCATCGTATTCATTCTTCAGCTGGGCGAGGGTAGTACCCAGGCGCTCTTTTTATAATTCTTTAAACTGTATTTATATTTACGCTGTTAATAATAGTCATTTCTGCATATATTTGGTATTTCACTAGAAAGACACTGAAGTGCTTATTTTAAATCTTCACGGATCCTCTTGAATTACCTCCCAAAAGACTGTCATTTTATCCTTCTACCTCCAGTGCAGGAGACTGACTGCCCATTACCCCGCCCTCTCCCAGCCACAGACAGAATCTGACTTTTAAGCGTGACCACCTGATGGCTGGGGGAGGGGGGGTAGTACCACCCGTGCCCGTTCGGTTTGAATGTATTTCTACCCAGCATGGGTTTCAGTGTGACTCTGTCTCACTGATCCCATGTGGCATCTTGTGAGCCTTAAATACCAAGGTAAAGTCTTTCTCCTCTGGGAGAATGCCTTTTATTAAGTCTGCCTGGTTTCCTTTCCCATCTCTCCTGTTCTTCAAGGACCCGGCCTGAATCAGAATGTTTCCGGGTGTAGGTAATGGAAACACAGATGTAACCAACTTGAGCAAAACTGGAAAGCTGTTGGCTCCTGTAGCTGGGCGTTCCTGCCCTGCTGAATCCATGGGCTCCAGTCTTTTCCTGGGTCCGTTCTTCTGCTTCTCTCTGGTTCTCTACCCACTTCCCTCACCCCGCCCCCGCCTCTAATTCTGTTTCTCTGTTTGCCTTTCTCTCCCCTGAGGGCAAAGGCCCTTGGCCTCTCTGCCCTGGGGGCGGGGGCCACTTAGGGCTCAGACTCACACACTTCCTTCCAGCTTAACAGCCTTGGAGGAAAATGAAACCGGCTTTCTCCGGCTCTGACTGGGCCTCTTTGGGTCACATGCCTCCCCTCCCCCCATGCCTGTGCCAGAGGGGGAGGGTCGGCCTGGTGGGAAAGTTCACCAGACAATGAAGGCTATAGCCCACCACAGGCCTGCTGGATCTGTACGGCAGGAACTGAACCATTTTTCTTGTATCTCTCAGGGTTTGTGCTCCTTGTTCAGGGAGATGTCCTTGGCCTTGCCGGGTGCTCATTCAGTGTTGGGTGGATGCCCTCCTTGTGGCAGTCATATTTTTAAATTTCCAAGCTTTTTGTTCTCAGATTGTTCCTTTTTAGAGCCATATGTTATTGTCTTATGGATGCAATAGCGTCTCCGATCCCCCCCAAGGAAAGTCATCTTTGTTTCCTCATGTCGCTGTTGGGATCCTTCACCTTCACTTGGTGGGTTTTCTTGTACAGTAAGTAATCCTTGGCTGCCCAGTTGGGGTCTGGAGTGTGACAGGAAGGAGACTTACACGAGCAGCTGGCGGTCTCGTTTCTGAGGAAGTGGGTGTAGGTGTGGAGAGCACTCCTCTTCTAGGGAGCCGAGTGGGCGTGAGCGCCGTCAGTACCCAGCGACCTGAACCCGGGAGGAGGACGGATCACCGTTGGGGAAGGCAGCCAAGACAGCAGAAGAGGCAACCCACGCTGGCCAGTGACCCAAATCTTTGCGTTCCTTTATCCATAAATAGGAATGAAGTGGAGCTCTGTGGCTCTTTTCCCCGAGGATAGCTGAGAGGCCCAGGGTTCCTGCAGGATGGGCCCTGAACTGACCATGCTCACCTCCGGGCAGCCTTGAGTTAAGTCCTCGGCCCTTTCCCCACGGATTCTTCCTGACGGGGAGGCGCGCCCCATTCTGCTGTTAGGGGAGCTCTCCAGGGAGTTTGAATAGTCTGTTCTCTGTGTCATTAGCTAATCTGATCACAGCCGCCCTTCTTTTTCTTTCTCATTAGAGCAGCATCGTATGTACTTCTTTATTCTTTATTTACAGTTTTCCACAAATGGCCCAGGGTATTATATAATGGTGCAGGTGTAACCATGGCCAGTCCCGGTCTAGCCTCCCGCCTTCTCCACCCTGCTGGCCTGTCCATCCACATCCTCGTGATCTGTTCATGGTAGCTATCCCAGTGTGTGTGTGAAGTGACATTTCATTGAGGATTTGGTTGATTTTTTTTTTTTTCCTGATGCATCTTTCATGTGCTTATTGACCCTTCGTTATGTCTTTTTTTGAGAACTGTCTCTGGGGATTTTTGCCCAATTAAAAAAAATAGGGTTGTCTTTTTTTATTATGGAGTTGTAAGTGTTCTTCATATAGTCTAGATATGAATATATTATAGGTATATGATTTTCAAATATTTTCTCCCATTCTGAGGAATATCCTTTCACTTTCTTGATGATATACTGCAAAGCCTAAAAATTCTTAATTTCCATGAAGTCCACTTCATTTTTCTCTTTTGTAGCTTGTGCTTTTGAGGTCATATCTAAAAAACCATTGCCTTCGGGCGCCTGGGTGGCTCAGTCTGTTAAGTGTCTGCCTTCAGCTCAGGTCATGAACCCGGGATTCCTAGAATTGAGCCCTGCATTGGGCTTCCTGCTCATACTCCCACTGCCTGCTGCTTCCCCTGCTTGTGCTCTTTCTGTTTGTCAAATAAGGAAATAAAATCTTTAAAAATAAAAATTTTCAGGGCACCTGGGTGGCTCAGTGGGTTAAGCCGCTGCCTTCGGCTCAGGTCATGATCTCAGGGTCCTGGGATCGAGTCCTGCATCGGGCTCTCTGCTCGGCAGGGAGCCTGCTTCCTCCTCTCTCTCTCTGCCTGCCTCTCTGCCTACTTGTAATCTCTCTCTGTCAAATATATAAATAAATAAAATCTTTTAAAAAAATTAAATAAAAAAATAAAATAAAAAATAAAAATTTTCAAATCTTTTAAAAAAATAAATCATTGCCTGATCTCATGTCACTAAGATTTTCTTCTAGGAGTTTTGTAGTTTGGACTCCTGCAGTTAGGTCTCTGATCTGTTTTGAGTTAACTTTTGTGTATGGTATGAGGAAGGGATCCAGCTTCATTCTTTTCTATGCAGATAACCGGTTGTGCCAGCACCATTTAAAAAAAAAGAAAAAAAGATTTATGTATTTGGGAGAGAGTGAGTGGGAGAGCAGGGGGAGGGGCAGCAGGCAGAGGGAGAAGCAGACTCCCCACTGAGCAGGGATCCCAGCTGTTGGGCTTGATCCCAGGACCCTTACATCATGACCTGAGCCGAAATCAGGAGTCAGACTCTCGACTGAACCACCCAGGCGCCCCTTAGCACCATTTTTTAAGAACACTGTTCTTTACCCATTGACTTGTCTTGGCACCCTTGTCAAAATCAGTTGACTAGGGGCCCCTGGCTGGCTCATTCAGTGGATCACGTGACTCTTGATCTCAGGGTTGTAAATTTGAGCCCCACACTGGGTGTAGAGATTGCTTAAAAAAAATAAAATCTTAAAAATCAATTGATTATACACGTGAAGATTTGTTTATGGCTTGTCAACTCTGTTCCATTGATCTATATAATTATTCTTATGGTAGTTAACACATTTTCTTGATTTTTGTGGCTTGGTAGTAAGTTTTGGAATCAGGAAATGTGAATTCCCCAACTTTTTTCTTTTTCAAGATTGTTTTTTCTATTTCGGGTCCTCAGAATTTTCTAGGAGTTATAGGATCAGCTTATCACTTATGGCAAATAGCCAGCTGGAATTTTAATAGGGAGTGTACTGGATCTGTTGGTCAGTTTGGGGAGTGTGTTCAGCTTAACCATATTAAGTCTTCTTATCTGTGAACATGAAATGTCTTTCCATTTATTTAGGTCTTTTTTCTTTTATGATGTTTTGGCATTTTCAGTGTATAAATCTACTTCTTTTGTTAAGGTTATTCTTATATATCATTTTTGGTGCTTTTGGAAATAGACAGGTTTTCTTAATTTTATTTTATGAATATTCATTGCTACTTTATAGAAATGAAAATATTTTTGTTCATTGATCTTGTATCATGCAACCTTGCTGAATTCATTATTATTTCTAATAGTTCTCTAAGTAGAAGATTGTGTCATCCATGTATAGAGATAATTTTACTTCTTCTTGTCCAATCTGGATGCTTTTTATTTCTTTTTTCTGCTTAATGGACCTAATACTCCAGTACAGTGTTGAATAAAAGATGCAGAAGTAGACATTCTTGTCTTGTTCCCCATCTTAAAAAGAAAGCACTCAATCTTTCACTGTTAATGATGTTAGCTCTTGGCTTTTTGTAGATGTCCTTTATCAGGTTGAGGAAGTTCCCTCCTATGCCTAGTTTGTTGATTGTTTTTCTCATTGAAAGAATGTTAGATTTCCTTGAAGGTTTTTTTTCAGCATTTATTGAAACGTTCATGTCCTTTTTGTCCTTTTCGTCCTTGGTGTGCATTGGGCATGGTGTTTTACATTGACTTTTGGATGTTAAAACCAACCTTGCATTCTTTTAAAAAATCCTTTTTGGGGGGCGCCTGGGTGGCTCAGTGGGCTAAGCCTCTGCCTTCAGCTCAGGTCATGATCCCAGGGTCCTGGGATCGAGCCCCGCATTGGGCTCTCTGCTCCATGGGGAGCCTGTTTCCCCCCCTCCCTCTGCCTGCCTCTCTGCCTACTTGTGATTTCTGTCTGCCAAATAAATAAATAAAATCTTTAAAAAAAAAATCCCGTTTGGTCAGTGTATGATCCTTTTTATATGTTGCTGGATTGGGGTTCCTGGTATTTTATTGAGGATTTTTGTATCTGTAGCCATAAGAGATATTGGTCGGTGGTATTCTGTGATGTCTTTGTCTGGTTTTGTTACAAGAGTAATACATTTTGGAATGAGTCTGGAAGTATTCACTCCCCTTCTCTGTCATTTAAGAGTTTGCGAAGGATTGGAGTGGATGTATGTCTAGATTTTCTATATTGTTCTGTTGGTCTGTGTGTGTATCTCATCACCAGCAGTTCACTAATTTGATTACTGTAGCCATAAAGTCTCAACACCTAATACAGCAATTTCTTATTTTATTCTTCTTTTTAAAAATTTCTTTAGTTATTCTATGTCCTTTGTCTTTCCATATAAATTTTATAATGAGCTTGTCTATATTTACAAAAATCCTTTCTGGGATTTTTCCTAAGAATTATGTTAAACCTATAGATTAATTTGTGGAGAATTGACATCTCTACTATGTTGAGTCTTCTAATCCATGAATATAGTTCATCTCTCCTTTTATTAAATCTTTGATTAATTTCACCTGCATTTTGTAATTGTCAGCATATAAATCTTGTATAGGTTTTATTAGATGTACATCTAAGTATTTTCAGTGTTTCTGAGCAATTATAAATAACATTGTATTTTTAATTCCTATGTCCACACGTTCATGGTTAGCATACAAAAAATGTGAATTTGAACCTCATTGCTTTCCTGACTCAATAATTGTGGGAGGTTGTTATAGCTGTTGTTGTTTTTGTTTTTTAAGAATTTTTAAAAATACAATCATCTCGGGATTTTCCACATGGACCATCATGTCATCTGCAAATAGGGATGGTTTTGTTTCTTCTTCTCTAATCAGTATACTTCTTACTTCCTTGTGTTCCAGTTATCTTCCTGTGTATGCTGAAGTACAGGAGCCCCACGTGTACCTGCAAAGCAGCCACATGGAAGTCACGAACCTCTACCTGGGCGTGCCTACCAAGACAACCATCACACTCATCAATGGCACCCTCCTGCCTACCCAGTTCCACTGGGGCAAGGTGAGTGAACTTGCGCTGTTGAGCACCAGATCTGCAGTCCTCAGCACCAGAGGCCCATGTGGAGCGGGTCTTGCCTGCAGTTGCCCCCCAGGTGCTCCCCAGAACAGAGTCTCACTTCTCTCCCGCAGCCTGCCCCTTGCCCCAGGGTGATCTGACATGCTGGGTTCCTTGAAGGAGCAGCACATCTGGTCTGGTTTTTCCTTGCCCTGCCTCCGGGGAATTCCAGTTCCCCCCCTACCTGAGAAGGAGTCTCTGGAGCACACAGCCAGGGCTCCCGGCCAGCATAGCCCATGACTGGTCCCCAGGCTGTTGGGAGCCCCACTAGGCACCGCACATGGGGCTCACTGTGGAGTTTCCTTTGCATGTTGTGGGAGGTGGGGCCGTGTCCTGTGCCTCCAAGGCAGCTGTCTTCTGCTTACCATCACTCTAGGCCTCCCAGGGCAGCTAGCTTAGTCCAGGCAACTCCTGACAGGTGGGAAGTCTGCCCAGGGTTGGGGAGGGGAGGCGAAGGGAAGAGTGGGTTATCCCCACCAGTGAGCGCACAGCCCTTTCTGGCCCTGCCGTGGGCCCCCAGACTGCCAGCCTCCACCAGAGTGTGCCCCAGGACTAAGCACTGTCTGGACACCAGGTCAATGCTGGGAATTTAGCATGTGACAAGAGGCCCTATGTCTGCCAGCTGCTAGGGCGCCAAGCAAGCGTCTGCACAGCAAAGATCTCCCCTAGACGGGGCACGCTGGGTCCCAGTGAGGAGCGCCAGCTCAACCTGGAGTTGACTGCGCATACCCAGGTGAGTAAGGTGGGGAGGAGGTCTGAGGTACTACAAAGGTTCCCCGGAACTATGTGCCGGCAGGGAGGTCCGCCCCAAACCCCACTTCTCTAAGAGGGCAAGAGATTTCTTGCCTTTGTGCCTGGGGTCCCCATTCCTGTTAGGCCTGCTCTCTAGGGATACAAAGTCCCGAAGCCTAGAGCAGGCCTGAATGTGCCCTCAAACCCACTGGCCACGTCCAGCCTTTGGTACCAGATTTACCCTTCCCTTCTTCTGCAGCCGTAGGTGGGCCCGCCTTTCCAATTTGCCCAGAGATGCAGAGCAGAGCTGCTGCTCACAGCAGGCCCTGTGCTGGGTGCTACTGGGAGAGGTTAGCCGGTGGCCGCCTTCCCGGAAGAAAGGCACAGCTGCTCCCTGGCATGGCCCACAGGAAGTCCCTCGGGGCAGAATGTGCTCAGGACTTGGTTGGGGGTTGCTGGCTGTTTGTGGTTCTGGTGAGAAGAGAGACTTCTTCCTTGCAGAGGCTTGCAGACCCAGTCCCATTTCTCCCTGGCAAACCCGGAGATGGTGGACTTTCTCAGCTGAATCTGAGCACTAGGGTGATAGGCAGATAGACACAGACATGGAACAGACCTCACTTGGGTTGGGCTTGATTTCTGTGGGAACAGCTTCATCAGAATAAGTGTGTGGCTTCTCCAGAGGCCCACCTGGAGGGTCTCCCTTCATGGGGCTATGCACAGATATTTGGAGCAGACTCAGCCAGGAGCCCTGAGGAAGGTGTGGAATGTCAGGCTGGACCTGTGAATGGTGGCTCACTGGAGGGACTGGAGAGACCTTTCACAGAGTGGAGACTAGACAGAGGTCAAGGCCTTTGTGCTGAGGGCCCCATAGCAACCACCTCTTCTAGGCAAGATCATCTGGGGCCCAGTCCAGGCACTTATGGGTAGTGATGTGCCCTTGGTGCGCTTTCTTATAGGAAGAGCTGACTGATCTGGCCTTCCCTTGTACCGTGTCAGGCATGAAGGAGCCACTGGTTCTGGGCATTTCTGGGAAGCCCCAGGGACTGCAGGTGGCTATTGCCATCTCTATGGAGGACTCTGGCAGCAGGTGAACCCAGGGCTGGGGCCAGGGCCTGAGGGTTGAAGCGACCACACAGAGGACCAGCACCTACTCCCAGCTGACTCCTGTGGCCAGGAAAGGGCCACAGTATTATTGTGCCACCCTCCCACCCACACCTCTCTGGAGCAGGTCTCTCTACCCAAACCCTGCCCTCCGTGTGGTCTTTCCCCACACACCTGGAGACATGGCATCCAGGCTGGTGGGAGGTGCAGGGGACAGGGCTGTAGGCAGCTTGGGCTCTCCCACACAAGGCCAGTCACCCCTGGTCAGAGAGGGTTTGTGGTTGAGGCCTCTCCTGGTCTCACGAGCTGACAAGAAGGATGTGCCTGTGGGCCAGCAGCTTCACGGGAGGCAGTCCAAGGGCAAAGCCTAGTGCGTAGGTGGCTCTCACACTCCCATCCCAGCGGGCTCTCTGGGCAGGCCTGAGGGCGGCATGTAACCAGTGCCCTGGGCCCGGGCCAGTGTGCCCAGCACAGAGCTGTGTCCAGACCGCCTGGAGGAGCTCCGCCTTGACTTCGGCTCGACGGTGCCTCTGAGGACCCGCGTGAGCTGCCGGCTCATCCTGACCAACCACTCCCCGATCCAGACACCTTTCACCCTCCAGTTTGAGTACTTCGGGAGTCCCCAGAACAGCCTGACCCAGAAGGCCAGCCTGTAAGTCTGGTTTCTCTCAGGGGCAGTCCCCAGGGAGCATGGGGCCTGGTGGGGTTGCCGCTAAGCATCTGTGTAGCTCAGGAGGCCCGAGGCTGTGTGGTGTGAGGAGTGAGAAAGGTGTGTTTTCACAAGGATACGTGGAGAAATGTAGAGAAACATCTCGCAGCACCCATCTCCCAGACTCTGCGGGGACCTTCGGGAGATGCTGGGGTTGTGCTGGGGGACTGGAGGGGGCTCCTGGTAGATGAGGCGGTTCAGGCCAGTAGGTGAGGGAGAAGTTCCTGGCAGCCGATGGAGCTGTGAAGTCAGAGATATCACAGTGATGCGTCTGCAAATCTGTAGCTGGACGTCAGCCTGGGGAAGGTTTTACGCCACAGAAATTGGCAATTTACCAGCACACCAGAGCAAACCCCTCACCGCTCCGTCCCCTAAGGCAGGAGAGCCCAGCTTCAAAACCACTGCCATGGGTGGTGGGGAGCCACGCGTGGTTTGTAAGCCATTAACTTTCCCAGTCCAGTAAAGCTAGTGGATACTCGATGCTGGACAGATGTCATCAGGAAAGACTGGAAACAGGGTCTTTTGTAGAAGGCTGGGCAAGAGATGAGTCTGCGCTGGGTTGGTATCCAGGGTCGGCAGGACAGATCCTGGGGGTAAGAGGTCTCTACCCTAGCGCCCTTCTGTGTTTCTTGGAAGGCAGTCCCTGGGCTGGCAGGTGGCCTAGCCACAGGGCTTTGGGTGGTGGGGGTATAGCAGGTGCCAAGACCAGAGAGGGAGGTGTACAGACCTGACCTCTTCCCTGGGAGGAGCAGGCCGAGCTGCCTTCCTCCACTGGGCTCCTGGTAGGATGCTAGTTGCCGGGAGCATGGCTCAGCTCTGGGGAACAGCCCTGATGACTTACTGCTCTTTCTGTGTCCTGTCTGGTGAAGCCCTGACATGCCCCCTGCCCTGCTGAAGACGTCTCGGATTCGAGAACACTTGGCCAAGCGAGAGCAGCTGAGTAAGAGCCCCATGGTGGGCCAGAGCAGTGTTTCCTGGGGCCTTTTCAGGGGCTGGGCCACCTGCTGCAGGGAGGGGACCCTGGTCACAGACCCCATGTCAGTGTCTTTTCTAGCAAGATCTCTAAGATAGCCATGGCCCCCTGCCTGACAGTATACCCTTTTTGAATGGGGCCATCTCCTGGCTAGGACATACAGCCCATGGACAGGGTCTGGTTTGGATTTGGGATGCGTGTTGACTCAGAAGGGTGGGCTCTCATGGGGGCCTGGCCCCTGAGAGGTGAAGGAGGCTGCCTGCTGCGTTCTGGCCTCTTGGGAGAAGGGTCTGGGCTATGGACTGGCTTGTCTGGTATAGTGCTTTGCTAACTCCTGAGGGTTTGGACCTCCTTCTTGCCCTGCAGTCCTGAATCCCATTCCTGGTTATCACCCAGATTTTATGGAAAGCATGTTGTCTCATGGGAAAGGAGCTGCCTTCTTTCCCCACATTTCTCAGGGCATGCTGGGGGCCCACCAGCAGCTAAGCATCGACATCGCAGGCTATGCGAACATGTGGGGCGAGTACTGGGACAACCTCATCTGCACGGTAAGCCTGAGCCCGGCCTCACCTTCAGCCTCTCCCTCCCCCAGCTCCAGCCCCTTAGCCTCTTGGATCTCTCCTGTTTGGAGGACAATGCCCATGAGCTTGGGATGGGCATTCGCATCCCCAGCAACCACAGGGATTCAGGAGGGAATGGTTCTCGGGAGCAGACCATTTCATAACTTTTCCCACGGGGTCCCCTGAGGCTGGGCACACTGAGGAGGGCAGAGGAGGGCACACTGAGGAATCTGACAGGCTGCCTACTTGGGCCAGGACTCGAGACCTGAAGGAGCGTGAGTGTGGCGAAGCAATAACAGCCTCCCAGAGCCACATGTCACCTAGCCCTTGGTGCAGTCACTCATTCTCCCATTGGCCCGTCTCTCACTCATTCCGCCTGAAGGGGGCGCCTGCTGTGCATGGGTTCCTGTGGGGTCCTTCTGGACAAGGACAAATAAGAACAGATGATGCAACAAGGAGTTCCTAGCTCAGTGCAGAGGGGCAAACTCTGTCTGTTGTTCAGTTGGAGGGATGGCTTTGAACGGGGGGGGGGGGGGGGGGGGGGGGATGGGGAGCCAGGGACTGCCAGGGCAGAGGACAAGAGGGACCCAGAACTGGTGTGCATTTGCAGGTGGGGGACTTGCCACCAGCAGTCATCCCAGTGCACATGGCAGTGGTGGGCTGCCCCATCAGCTCCCAGAGGACCACCTACTATACCACTGACCAGCTGCAGAAGGAACCAGTCATCAGGTGACCCCACCGGCCTCATCCCCCCAACCCTTGAGACCCTCTGGCCATCACCCTGGCTCCACATGCTGACCTTGTTGCTCTCCAAGAGGCCCAAGGCTTCGTGGCACCACCCAGCAAGAAAGCCCCAGGACAGGGCTGCCCGGGAAGGGAGAGGCCTCTGAGGCCATGGCTTCTCTCTGCACAGGGCTTGGGGGAGTTGGGGAGAGGAGTAGCCAGTAGTCAGGGTGGCCTGAGGGCCGTGCCAGACCCTGGGCCCCACACACCACGAGTGGGGATCTGTCGGGAGATGTGGGGCAGGGAGGGGGTGCTACCAAGGCACTGAGCAGCCCTGGGTCATGCTCGCTGGGCGCTCCAAGAGAAGGCCTCCAGCCCTAGGTCTCCGTGACTTCAGGATCCACCACCGCTGCGGGCCTCCTCTGTGCCTAGGCCCCAGTTCCAGCCCTGCCTGCGCTGTGTGTGCCTGCTGTGGTGGCGCTGAGCCTGGTCTCTTGCCTCCAGGTTCGGCACCCAGGTCTCCGGAGGGGACACAGTCACCCGGATCCTTCGCTTGAATAATTCCAGCCCCTGTGGTGAGAGGCTTTCGGGAGAAAACTGGGGCTCTCGTGACATGTCCTGCCATGTGGTGGGCGAGGCTGGAGGACAATGGCACTGGAGGGAGGCTGATGACCCTCTAACCCAGGAGTCCAGGTGGCCTGTGGTTACTGAGGGAGGCCCCTGAGGGCCAAGGTGGGGAGTGACCTGCTGGTTGGGGGTTGTCAGAGATAGCCGCTTCCATGCGCTAGGACAGGACGTGCCCTTGCTCACCCCTGGGCGCCCCCAGTGTCTGTGGGGCGCAGGTGCCCTGCTCTCATCAGGTTCGCTTTGCACAAGGACAGACACTGGTGGGGGACACCTTTCTCATCCCTTCAGCCCGCACTACCTGAGCCATAGCCAGGTGCTCTACAAGTTGCTGGGGACCCAGAGGGAACAGGACAGCACAGCACTGTGCTGGTGGGGTGCCGTGGTCAGGTTGAGTGCATTGAGGGGGACTGCTGGAGGATCGAACGGGGGCGTCCAGGAGGCAGGACGAACCAGCTGGGCCTGGGGAAGTGTATGGGAATGGAGGGTATCCGGGCTGCAGGAAAAGCTTTGGCCGTCTGGAGGTGGACCAGGGTTCCAGGCATCCCGAGGCTGGGCCACGAGGGGCTGAGCCAGTCTTCAGGGGCAGGGCCCGAGCAGCTCTGACTTTAAGCTCCTTGGTGCCTGTAAAGAATGTGCAGCAGGGCAATGCCAGCCCTCCTGCTCCGTCTGTCCATGGTGTCCCTGCTTCGTCTGTCCATGGGGTCTGGCCAGTTAGGAAAGGGGCACTGAATTCGCTGCTCAAATTGGCTTTTTCAAGATCCCCTGGCATTTCCAGGGGTACCTGGTTGGCTCAGTCGGTAGAGCCTGTGCCTCTTGATCTTGGGGTTGTAAGTTCGAGGCCCATACTGGGTGAAGTTACTTAAAAATACAGGCTTAAAAAGAAAGATCTGGTGTTTGCAGCAGTTTTATTTCTTAGCTGTTCGATGCATTTGAGAACTGAATCACATCTTTGCCTTTGCCGTTTTTACCCTTTATCATTTTGATATGTTTCTTTGTAAACAATGGAGAGCTGAGCTTTTAAAAAGCCCAACCTGACATTAGCTTTTAATAGGAATAGTCTACATACTTATTTTATGATTTTACATTTTCTACTTTCTTTTGTTTGTTGTGACTTTGTGCCATTTTCCTTTTGTCTAATTTTGAATTTCTCTTCTACCTTCCTTTGTTTTGGTGGTTCCCTTCTTGTCCTTGGGACTCATCATCACACTCCGTTTCTCTGTCTTTACTGAACTTTGGTAGGAGGGGGGAGGTCACTGGTGGCCTTGGTGAGGGGGATTTGGTGGGTATAAGAGGCGGGTGCCAAGGTAGTAACTTGAAGAAATACGAGCTCGGTAGCGTAAGCCTGTTCGCCAGGTCTCCCGCAGGGCTAGCCATGAGTCAGATGTTAGCTGGGGAGTGGCTGAGAGCAGAGTGGGGGAGGCGATGGTGGACAGGGTCCTACAAGCGTGCTGTGGAGGGACAGAGGTGGTTTGGAAAGGTCGTCTGGTGGAGGGAAACTGTTCAAGGTGGGGAGACTGGGCATGCCTGGCCCGAGAGGGGGTGGAGGCAGACGGAGGTGGAAGGGAAAGGGGGATAGCTGAGATACCTGCCGAGCAATGGGGGTGTTGCGATGGGACTTGAGGGCCTTCTTGATGTGGGGGCTTTGGGGAGGAGAGCTGCAGGCAGTAGCCCAGTGCCCAGCAGCCCTGTGCCCAGGAGGCAGCTCAGGTGTCAGAGAACAGGGAAGGCGTGACAGTGGGGCCAAGGGTCAGTTCAGTTCTCCAGGGTAAGGCTTTGCCAGGTGGGTAGAAGGCTGGGGGTAGGGAGGGATAAGAATCCTGGCAAGATGGAGGTTGACATGGTGGCGTCTAGACGAGCTCAGCTGGGGAAGGAAGTGAGTGCAGTGGGAGCTGATGGAGGGGAGAAAGCAGGGAGAAGGGCTGGAGCGCCTGGGGAGGCTGTGGGGAGAGCCCCAAGGACCTGGAGCAGCACATTTGGATGCGAGGGCCTGCTTGCTGCTTGCTGCGATCCTTAGGGTAGGGCTGACAGAGCCAGCTGACGCAGCCTGTGGTCTATTTGCAAAACAAGAATTGCCTGAAGTGGCATTAGGGAGAAGGCGAGACCCTTCTCCACCCTGCGTATGGGAGAACAGGCACCAGTAGGGGTAGCGGGGCAGGGGTCCAGGGAAGATTCGCCTGCCCCTTCCTCAGCCCTCCCCCTCCCTCCTGCAGACATCCGCCTAGACTGGGAGACCTACATGCCGGAAGACAGGGAGGACCGGCTGGTGGAGCTGCTGGTGTTTTACGGGCCACCTTTTCCACTGCGGGACCAAGCTGGGAATGACCTCTTGTGCCCAGAGACCCCTGAGAGCAGCAGCTCCTTCTCGTCCCCAAGCCCCTCCAACACTTCGGACTCCAGCCACGAAGCCGTCCAGACTGTGAGCAGGGGTGGAGGGGTGGGGTGGGATGGCAGCTGAGCTGGGGCCAGTGAGCCTCGAGCCTGTGTGAGCCCCAACAACTCCCTGATGACAGGCCGAGGACAGCTCCTGTGTCAGCAACAAGGTCTCACAGAAGCTCATCTCAGTCATTCTGCGGGAGCATGATGGGGTGCCCGCTGACCACCTGTACTACATCAGCCCCAAGCAGGTGGTGAGTCGGGGTGGAGGGCGGGCTGCCGCACTGGGGCCAGCAGCACCAGCTCCATGGGCAGGAGCAGCACTGAGGCTACTGTCCGTGTCAGGTGGTCCCTGCAGGGGGCAGCAGCACCATCTCCATCTCCTTCACACCCATGGTCCTGGGCCCTGATGTCCTGCACAAGGTGGAATGTGTTGGCTACGCCCTGGGCTTCATGAGCTTGGACGATGAGGTGAGTTCTCCATGCCCAGGATGGGGCCACGGCCACCCCCTCTTCCAGCTGGCATGGTGCCCCTCAGCTCAGGGACAGCCCATAATCAGGCTTGGCCTCACAGGTGGAAAGAGAGCTTCCGGGGAGGAGGCGTCGCCTGCAGGACTTTGCAGCAGGACCGCGGAAGCTGGACCTGTGTAGCTACGTGAGGCCCGCACAGTGAGTGGCCACGGCCTCCCGTGATCCCCTTGTGGGGAGCACCTGCACTCTGGGAGCAAGAGGACAGGCATGGAAGGGAGAAGCTAGCGGGAGAGCCCAGGCAAAGGCTGGCTGGGGCCCAGTGAGCACAGTGGGACAGCCAGGAGGCCCCCAGGGCCCAGTCGTGCTCCTTGTTGGCAGGCTAAGCATGGAGCTGGACTACGGGGGCGGTGTGGAGTTCTGGCACCAGGCCAGTGATCTCATCCCGGAGCAGCCCTGTACTGGGGTGAGTGTGCTGTCCTCCCTGGCCCTGCCAGTCCACTTGGGCCTCAAGAGGTCCCTGTGAGCCCTCTGACAGTCTGGGTCCTCCTCCCCTAGGAGTGCTTCCACCCCAGAGCTGCAGGCTCTTGGAGGGTAGAAGTGCAGCCCGGCCTCCCCACCTCTGTGGCTCCGCAGGTGCTGAGTGAGCTGGTGACCACCCACCATGTGAAGCTGAGTAATACCACTGAAATCCCGCAGTACTTTCGGCTCCTGGTCTCCAGGCCCTTCTCCGTTTCTCAGGAAGGGGCCAGCCGCAGCCGCAGAGCTCCTGGCCAGGCGAGGGGCGGTGAGGAAGAGCAAGCCACAGCCAGCAAGCAGCTGGTGCTCTACCCGCAGGAGAACATGCTGGTCAGTGGGGGCTCTGCAGACCGTCACCTGGGCCGGAGGTCACCTTCCTCACACACACATGCACATGTGTAGACGGACGTGTGCACACCGCCATCCCGCACTTGTCCACATCAGTGTCCAGACACTGCACATTCTCATGGCATCTGCCTCCAGAGCTTTCGTGAGCGGTCATATCCGCTCTTCCAAACCATGTACTTCCGTGCACGTGTGCTGAGTGCCTGCCACGTGCCAGGTGCTGTGCTAGGTGACAGACCCCCCAACCCTCCGCCCCAGACCTCATCACGGAGGGGGCAGCTGCTACAGAAGAGAGGAGGAAGGGCACCCTCAGCTCACTTAGCCTTGGCTCCCTTCTTCAAAGGTATGACTGAGGCAGCCCCGAATCACAGCCAGAGGTCCTGTCCCAACAGGGCACCCATGAAACCACAGGCTGTCACCGAGTAAAGGTCCCTCTAAAATGCCTCTGGGAGCCCCTGGTCTCTCAGAGAGAGGACATTTTGTAACGGTAGGACTTCTGACCCTCCATGTGCTGACCCAGGCATCTGGTCCTGATCAGAGTTCTAGCCCAAATTCATTTCTCCACTGTCCTCTTCACCCAGTCCTGCCCATGCCTGAGCCACTACTCTTGGCAGGAGCATTCAATCTCGGCAAATACCACTGCGCCCGACCCTGTGCCCAAGCAGAGCCCTGGCATTCTGCTCCACAGCCCCTCCCTGACCAGCCAGCCCCCCACACCCTGTTGCTGCCCCTCCTCAGTTTCCATGTCTCCTCACTCTTCATCCCACACCCACAGCCCTGGTCATGCTCAGTCTAGGCCGACCCTGTGGGCTGGGTGTGGGCAGATGCCGAAATGGGGCCTTGCTGGGCAGTGGGGGCCATGGAGGGAAAGAGACTGGAGCTCCCGGGGGAGGGGAAGCTGCCGCCTGCCTCCGGCAGCCTCGGGTGACCGGCTGGCTCACGTGGCTCAGGTGAACGTGTCCTTCTCGCTGTCCCTGGAGCTGCTCTCCTATCAGAAGCTGCCGGCTGACCAGATGCTGCCTGGGGTGGACATTCAGCAGCGCGCCAGCGGGGAGAAGGAGATGGTGTTCACTCAGAACCTGTTCCTGGAGTATGCCAACCAGACCACTCAGGTCAGTCCCAGGCGCCCCATGTCCGAGAGGACAGAAATGGGCCCGACTCCACTCTCCTGGGTCAGAGGGGGACAGACCCCTCCAGGTCTTCAGAAGTGAGGAGCCCCATCCCTCGCCTCGAGGGCCTGGTCTGCCCCGGAAGAGGCCTTTCCCTGGAGAGAGGAGGGTCATCCTTCCTTACCTGTCTCAGCACAGAACCAGGTGAGGTGCTGGAGGGTGGGAAATAAGGAAGGCTTCCTGGAGGAGGCATGTGGCCTATGAAGCCTCATAGGTCCATGCGAGAAACAGAAAGGAACAGCCTAAGGGGTGGATTCTAGGGAGGCCGGAGCGGAGGAAGAAACCGTTTGTGACCAGGGAGGCCCTCCAGCCCGGTCCTTGGGTGGCTGCTGGGCCTCGGGGGTTGGGGGTGGGGAAGGCTGAGGTGATGAGATGTGTATGGCAGTGCCTGAGGCAGATGTGGGGGGACCCCCAGCAGCTTGGGCAGGTGAGCGCACAGGTGGGGCCCAAGGCCAAGGGAAGAGGTTAGATGGCCCAGAGCCCAGGAGGAGCAGAGGGCTGGCCCTTGGGCCCCCAGGGGATGGGGGCAGAGGGGGAGGGTGGCCTAACAAGGGAGCAGAAACCACAGGGCTTGATCAGGGCAGGGGACGGGAGGTAGAGGGAGAGCAGATAGCGTCTTCGGGACCCCTTATCGGCACAGACCCCCAACAGCCCTGGTTTTAGATGCTGGTGCCAACCCCCTTCCTGCCCGTGTGCTCCTCCGAAGCGTCAGGACTTGGGGTCAACAGGGCCTGGCATCCCTGAGTCCCTGGCCTGGAGCCCAGACGGAGGGGACGAGGGCCCTACATTCCAGGCTCTGTCCCCCAGGTGGTGCCCCTGAGGGCCACAGTGGCCGTGCCTGAGCTGCAGCTTTCCACCAGCTGGGTGGACTTCGGGACCTGCTTTGTGAACCAGGGACGGGTCCGGGAGGTCTACCTCATGAACCTGAGTGGCTGTCGGAGCTACTGGGCTGTGCTTATGGGTAGGCTGTACCTGCCCTCCATGTCCCCTGCAGGCTGGCACCACCCACGGTGCCCCATGGCCACCCATGGCCGGTTCCCAGATCCCAAGTGATTCCAGGGTAGCCTTACCCCGTGGCACTGAGCTGGACCAGAAGGGCACACCTGAGCTGCGGGTCAGGGGGGCTCTCTGGGGTAGCACACGGAGCTGCCTATGTTCTTGTGTGCTCCCTTCCTTTGGGGCAGGCCAGCAGGAGCCAGACAAGGATGCTGCAGCATTCAGGGTATCTCCAAATAGCGGGCTACTGGAGGCACGACTGGTCAACGGGCCCCCAAATACCATCACCCTCCAAGTTTTCTTCACTGCCAGGTACCAGCCTCTCCCAGCCTTCCCACAGGCCAGGGTCCCCTTTCTAACCTCAGCGAGTGACCCTCACCCACACAGGAGCAGCATGCTGTATGAATCCACGCTGGTGGTGGAAGGCATGCTCGGTGAGAAGGCCTGCACCCTGCGGCTCCGTGGCCAAGGCTCTTACGACGAGAAATACATGTCACCCCACCAGCTCTGAGGTTCTATCCTCAGCCCCCCAGCTTCGGAAATAAAACATGACCTTGAGCTAAGGAACAGGTTTGCTAGGCTGGAGTACACACGGGAGGACCTCCAAGAGGCTCTGGGGAGGGGAGGGACTCCCTTGGAGGGCAGTGCTCCCAGCCCAGGCCCTGCCTTATCTGCTCTCAGCATGCAGCTGGGCCAGAGGCAAGGCCCGAGACAGCCAGAACTGGCCTTTGGGAAAAACCACAGCCACCAAGATAAGAATATGTATTTATTGTTCGCTGCACTCCTCATCCCCAGGACCCACATGGTGACCTGGGTGGCCTGGCAGAAGGCAGCCCTGAACCTCAACCACACATGTATTGTGTCACCAGTGCTCATGTTCGTCCCAGTGCTGCCACCGCCACTGGAGCGGAACTCAGTGGGGCCCTGCTCAGTTTCCGGGGTACTCAAAGACAGCAGCGGCTCCCATCCCGGTCCCGATGCACATGGACACCACCCCGTAGGCCCTAGGGAAGCAAGACTATGTTGGCTGGGTGAAGGCACCAAGGGCAAGGTCCTCCCCACTGAGCTCTCCACAGACCTCTGGGCCTGTGGGGCTCCCAGACTGCCCGCTGAAGAAAGGCCACACCCAGGATGGCAAGTACTCGCTGGCCCTTAGGGAGAACAGGGGTCAAGGCCCTGTGTCCTCCGTTCAGAGCACACATGCATATGTGCCTCCCGCTCAGCGACCCCAGTTTACCTCTTCCCACGGCGCTTCAGCTCATTAAGGAGCGTGATGACCTGTCGAGCTCCAGTGCAGCCCAGCGGGTGGCCCAGGGCCACTGCACCCCCGAGAGGGTTCACCTTCTCGGGGGGGAGTCCTAGCTTCTCCACACAGTAGACAGCCTGGGAGGGGGCAGAGCATCAGTTACAGTTCCCTCCCCAACCCCTGCATCCCATGCCCATGGGCTCCTCCTTGGCCATCCTGGGCCCAGGCAACATGGAGAAAGGAAAACTCACCTGGCTTGCAAAGGCCTCATTAATCTCAAAGATGTCCACGTCATCCACCGTCAGCCCTGCGGGCACAGGGAGAAGACCTGAGCTGACCCAGCGTCCCCGTGGCAGAACTCTGTCCCCCAGGGCCCCATCTCAGCCATGGCCTAAAGACTGCTTGCTGTGCCTAATCCACATGGGCAGGTGGGTCCCGGCTGTGAGGTCAGGAAGGGCTGGGGGTCAGGAGGCTAGCCTGGCCCACCTTCACTCCGCAGCACTCACATGACCTCCCCCCACAGCGGCAACAGCATGAAAGGCAGGAGTGGGAAACAGATAGAGATCTCGAAGAAACCACCTTACCTGCTTTCTGCAAAGCTACGGGGATGGCATAGGCAGGTCCAATGCCCATGATGTCAGGCGGGACCCCAACCACCGCATAGGACCTTAGGACCCCAAGGATGGGAAGGCCCAACTCTTCTGCCTTGGACCTCCGAGCCAGGAGGAGGGCAGCTGCCCCATCACTCACCTGACTGGAGTTTCCTAGAGGCAAATCGTAGGGCTTAGGACGCGTCAGGGCAGGTGGAGGAGCTCCACCTGCACACCTTGCCTGGAGGTTCCAGGCTCCCAGAGAACACCCCGCAGGGACACGGACCCTCCTGGCCCTCCCCCAGCCCAGTCTCACCAGCCGTGGTAGAGCCGCCCTTCTTGAAGGCAGGCTTCAGTTTGGCCAGGCCCTCCATGGTGGTGTTGGGGCGGATACCCTCATCCTGGGCCACAGTGATGCTCCTCTCGGTACCCTTGTCATCATGGACCGTGGTGGTCACAGGCACAATCTCAGCTTGGAAACAGCCCTTGCTCTGGGCTCTGGCTGCCCTGCCAGCACCATGGACAGCCAGGCTCAGGCTCCCTTGGGGTGCCTTCCTCTCAGGGGTCCCTTCCTTCCAGGGGTCCCTCCCACTGCCTCTACCGCTCCTGCCCACTGGGGCAGACACACTAATTCAGACTCCTAAACATGGGGACACGCTTGCCTCAGGAGAGCTCTAAGCGACTCCGAGGGCCCCTCTTTCCCAGCCTGGGAGTGGGAGACCTGAAACCTTTATGGGGCCTTCTTGGCCTTCAGCTGCCTATCTTCAGATCTTGGCCAATCCCAACCTTGAAGGGCAAGGGTGAGTTTAGATGTGATACCTCCCCCTTTTAGCCCTTCCCTCGCCAAATTGAAGATGGAGCTCCAGGAATATCTGTGCTGGGTTCTACCAACTTGTCTGCTCCATCCCAATGGCTCAGTTTCATTTATTCCCCAGTTTCCAAACATTTAAAATGACATACACTAAATTACTTAATGAATCTTATTATTTAAAGAGTACAAAAGCACAAGGTGTTTTTAGGGTGATCCTTGCAATCACAGGCAACATGTCAGTGCCCAGGGTTTCCCGCTGGAGAAGATTCCAGTTTTCAAATGCTTCCTTGACCCCAGGTGCCTAAGAACCACTTCCTCAGAGAAGCCCCCTCCCTTCTTTTGCTGTCCTCTCTGGGCATCTGGGGCTTGTCAACCTCAGCCTGCCACTGAACAGAGGCCTGAGCCCCCGGGGGTATTCTAATGCTCCCCAGACACAGGGGTGGTCCAGGAGCTGGGATGCCAGGGTCCCCAGCAGTGTAGGCCCCACAGCCAGGCTATCTAGAGAAGCCTATGGCTGCCATGTCGAATCACCAAACCACAGACAATCAAGAGTCCTGGTCCTCATCACACTGATGAATAGACGGGGAAACTGAAGCCCAGCTAGGGAGAGACTCGGGGTGAACAGACAGTAAAAGGACATGAAAGAGCTGTCAGTGTACTTCCAGCACATCCCTGGTCCCTGCCCACCTCTCCCTCCCGATAGGCACTAGGCTTGGAAACCACTCACTGACCAGCTGTAGCCTAAGGGCAGCTCCACCTGAGGCCACTTAATCCAGCCTCAAAACCTCTCTCTCTCTAGCCCCTTACACACCCCATCCCAAAAGGCACTCACTTTTGCTGGGAAGCCAGGGCAAAGGTATCCTGCTTCTCCCGCGAAATGCCAAACTGCTCAGCTACATTCTCTGAAGTTATCCTGAAATAAAAGCAGTGCGCACTGTGGGTATATGTCCAGCAGCCTGGGGGCCTGGGCCAGGCTGCAGAGCTCTGCTTGCACCTCAGAGTTCCTGCGGCTGTAGGCAGAGGAGGACAGGAGGGCCGGTCCATGCCATGGAGACAGAAGATGACTTAGGGTGGAGTGTGGGGGCACAGAGAGGGAGGCAGCAGTGCTGGCCGGACTCCGAGAAGCTTGTACACTGGAAAGACCAGCCCAGTAGTGGGGCAGATGAGGAATGGGTGGGAATACTAACCAGTTACTCTTAGCCAGCTTCCCCTATGCCTTGAGAAAAGCTGCTCTCAGGTGGGGAGAGGAAGGCCCTCATGGCTCTCTGGGAAGGCTACCCCCAGGCTTTCTGCTCACTGTGACCAGACCCAGCCCTCACTCTCAAAGCCCAGAGCCATAGCCAGGCCTTCCAACCTGGCCGCCTGGCTTTAGACGCTTCCCTGGGAGACAGGGTCACTGGATGTGGGGGCAGCCAGGGTACTGCCCCTCTCTTAGCCTCAAATCTCACATTCAGGGGAGCTATGACGCCCTGCTTATGAACCTGGGGGATGGCCCAGAGGCTCAGTGATGCTGGCTGCACAGCTAAGGTGCCGAGGAAATGCAAGGCACTGTGACGTTGCCTCTGACAGGGCCCGAGCCCCCGCGCCAGCATGTTCCAAATCAAAGCCCTTCCACATCAAGTTTGTAGGCCTCCAAACCTCTGGCATGCAGCTGCCATCGTTCCTTATGCTACTGGCCCCTCAGGGTGGGAATGACAGGCTGGGCCATGACTAGAAACCTAGAGGCACAGACGACCTGGAGGCCTCAAGAAAGGGAAGTCAGGGGCTGCAAGTCCCATCCCCATGTCCCAGCAAAGCAGAACAAGCCCAGGAAGTCACAAGATGATCCAAGACTCTGTGTGCCTGCTCCAGGCCAGGAAGGGAGCTGAGGGGGCAAACTCACCCCATAGGAATCAGGCAGTCTCTGGCCTTCTCCTTCTCCACCAAGCGCGAAGTAATATTTCCAGGGTTTCCTCTGTCAGCCAGGGACATGGACTCCACCCTGAGGAGGCAGCGTAGGAGGGCGGTCACTCCCAGGACTCCCCCAGGGAGAGCTATGCCTCTGGCGAGTGCTAGGAAAAAGGCTGCAGGCCCTGAGAAATCCAGCAGGCTGTCTCGGAACCCTGGGCAGGACACTGGCCAGGAAGGCAGAGCTGGCCATGCAGGGCTGCTGGGTCCCCTCCACCCCCACACGAGGACGGAGTGTTGCACAGTCCACACTTCCAGGCAGGGCTGTGCTTCTCTAGCGCAAATGCTCCTGCAGCTGGCCAGTCCGTGGTTCCCTGGCAAAGCCACCTAGTGCGGGCCACATCCAGGAAGCCTAGGCCCTGTCCTCAGGCAGCAAAGGTTCAGAGGGTAAAAGAAGAGTATTTTAAAAGCCATAGATCAAAGGGCATCTGATCTGCACAGACCACGAGGTGCTAGGAGCTCTGGAAGGCAAGATCTCAGTTTGGAGCTGTCAAACAGGCTTTCAAGGGGCTGTGGTGGGGGTGGGGGGACACCTGGGGGGCGGAGTCAGTTAAGCGTCCAACTCTGGGATTTGGCTCAGGTCTGATCTCAGGGTCATGAGATTGAGCCCCAAGTCCAGCACCATGCTCAGTGCAGAGTCAGCTTGGTTTTCTCTCTCCCTCACTCTGCCCACCCTTCCCCCTGGCTCGGGCACATGTGCTTTCTCTCATAAAAAGGTTAAAAAAAAGGCCCTCAAGGCCCTCAAGGAACATAGGGCCTCAAGGGATAACATGTAACTCTGAATGCTTTTCACATGCCCTGTGCTACTTGAAAATCTGTTCAGATATTAGAAAGCTTTCAACAGCATCAGTCACATGCCATACATCCCAGAGTGGTAGCTGCTGTTACTACTCCCTTTAATATTATCAACTTCAACAGGACTGAGGTCTTTTCCCCCCATTTTATACATGAGGACACTGAGGCCCAAAGAGCTGAGTAACTTGTCCATAGTCACTCAGCAGGGATCCAGACTTAGATGTCTGGCCCCAGAGCCCGTTCCCAACCAGGATGCCCTGGGGCTTCTCTTCATGATCAAAGTCTATGGGGGACAGTCTTGGCCCAGACATTCAATACTCTAGAAACATAGTCTTTAATCTGCCTGGGGACTCAGATGCCCGCTTAAGAACTCATGAAGACTCCACCCTTTTCAAGTTATCCATACCTGTCCCACCCCTAGGAAGATAAGAGGACCATGAGAGAAATCCAAGGGCAGACTGGCAGTGGCCCTTGCCTCGCCCAAGGCTCTGCAGTGTGGTCTCCGGCTTTGTTTACAAGAGCAGACAACAAGTGCCAGGCAGCACAGCCCTGAGGCAGCCCAACAATAGTCCAAGAAATGCTCCAAAGTGGAAATGAAAGGCAGAGAGAACGTGTCGAAATCCTGGGGCTGCTTGCCTCCCAGAGCCGGCCAGAGTCCTGGCTTTGCCTGCCTTCTGATACCAGATGCCCACCCCAGACGGGGTCCCAGGGCCCTTCCCCTCCCTGGAGGCACTGCCCTGTATGCCTTCTGTGACTCCAGGTGCTTCCGCTGAAGACAGAGCCACAGCTGACAGTGACCAAACCACCCCAGATCTGACCATGCCCCTCAGAGCCCAGCAGGCAACTGCAAGTTTCCACCATGGTACCAAGGAGGGGGTCAAGAGGACCCACAGCCTCATAAAATGAACAGACTAGTTACATAGCAGACAATTGTCCCTGGCTTCAGGCAACCCAAACTGCAATGTCTCAATAGCATCATAGGGCCACAGAAGGAAATCCAAGGGCTCTATTTTCTCAAAATACTTGCATTTTCCAGCCTGACAAATTCCCAAGAAAGCAAGCTTTTAAAAGCCAATTCCCTTTCCCCACTAGTGCTGAGAGGTGTGAGCAGTTCCTGAGCATGCAGAGCTGGGGGCTACTTCTAAGCTGAATTTCTAAGAACCTACTCCCAGCCATCTGCTTAAAAGGGCTAAGGGAGAATCCTGTCATTACGGCCCCTGAGAACTCAGGACATGAAAATTAGTGTTATTGTTAGACGTTGATTAGTAAGCTCTGGCAGAAAGAAATTCTTACCCACAAGCCATGCCAATGTCATAAGACCCATTTCTGATGCCACCTGCAACAAAAGCATTTCATAAACATTCTTTATCAGAGTCCATCTGCTCTAAAACAGAGGAGCCTCTTCCCCACCTGGTCTCTAAATGGGACTTGGCCCCAGCCTCAGAGATGGTAAGACCCAGGTAAGGTAGACCTTAGGTAAGACCTAAACCCATGGAGCCAGGACCAACGCCAGGCTGGAGCAGTGGGTACCCACCCCGTCATAACTTACCAGCTATGTTGGCCACTGCCTGGAGCCCAGATGAACATTGTCTATTGACGGTGGACAAAGGCACGGTCTCTGGGATGTCACTGAAACAGAAAGCGAAACCACAGTCAGCCCCCTCTCCTCTGCCAGGCTCTCATGGAAAGCAGGCCTATGCTCCTGGTCAATAAGACTGCCCCAGCAAGGGATACAAAAATCAAGGGAACAAACCCAACAGCCCTGTCGCCACTCTAGGCCAGATCCTTTCTGGGCAGACCCCATCTCTGCAGGAACCTGTACCCCAGGGCCCCACAACACATGCTCTTTCCTCCTCTGAGTCTCCTTAACCAAGGTCAAGAACAGCCCAAAGGCAAGGAAAACTGGTTGGACCACAAGGATCCTTCTTTCTCTCCCTTTGAAGATTAAAAAAAGGAAAACTATACATCCGTTTCCTCAAAATAATAATAATAATAAAAGAACGGATCTGTTGCTGGGGCAGAAAACCAGGGCAAAAATAATAGTAAAATAAAAAAATGAATGAATGAATGAATGGATGAATGAACGTCTCAAGCATGAGGCCAGAAACCACCAACCTTACCACTATTTAGCTAACCCTTTCTTTCTTTTTTTTTTTTTTTAAAGATTTTATTTATTTATTTGACAGAGAGAAATCACAAGTAGATGGAGAGGCAGGCAGAGAGAGAGAGGGAGGAGGAAGCAGGCTCCCAGCTGAGCAGAGAGCCCGATGTGGGACTCGATCCCAGGACCCTGAGATCATGACCTGAGCCGAAGGCAGCGGCTTAACCCACTGAGCCACCCAGGCGCCCTAACCCTTTCTTTTTAAAAGATTTTATTTATTTGATAGAGATCACAAGTAGGCAGAGAGGCAGGCAGAAAGAGAAGGGGGGAAGCAGACTCCCTGCTGAGCAAAGAGTCCAATGTGGGGCTTGATCCCAGGACCCTGAGATCATGACCTGAGCTGAAGGCAGAGGCTTAACCCACTGAGCCACCCAGGCGCCCCTTTAGCTAACCCTTTATGTTCCCACTCTCTGGAAGGTCTGTTCCCAGCTGGACAAAGAACCCTTGATGGGTACCAAGTATTCTAACATCCCTTGTTTGGGTGTGTTCCCCTGGGTTTCCACACTGGTACCAGTCCGAGAAGCTGGTGGGGCTGTCCCTCCTGATGTAACCCTCCCTGTCCAAGGGTACGAACCCCTGGGAAAATCCCCAGCCCTTCCTCAGACCCTTGGATTCAGAACTTCAGGGGGTGAACGTGCTATGGAGATGATCTGGTGTGTAGCCAGGGTCAGCAACCTGTGAGCTAGTGCCCAGGCCAGGCCCTGCTGAGAGCCTCTCAGGTGGGTAGCCTCCTAGGCTCATGCAGCCTGTATAATCCCTCCCAGGTCTCCTAACTCCTTACTAGCTAGTTACTACTTCGTTACCACTTCTTCACCCAATCCATCAGCAGTTCACCAAAAACTTGCTCTATACAAAGCACCATGTGAGGGATGCTGACATCCCTAGAGGCAGGCTAACCAGCACAGAGACAATGGATCAGCTGGCAGAGACTGCAATAACAGCGCATAGAGAGGAGGGAGGGACAGCACTCCAAGGGGACAGAGTGACCAGCACAGGGAAGACAGTGGGCAGACAGGTGGGCTGAAAGAGTAAAAGTCAAGGCAAATAAACAGCTGGGAGGTAAGGCTGGATGCTACGTCTGGAGCTAGATAGAGGGAATCCTCGAACTCCACGCTAAGCAGTCCGAACCTATCCTAGTCCCTAAAGGTTTGTCAGTTTTCCTGTTCCTTCACTAGCTTACGTTCCTATTATTTCTTCTCCAGGTAGTAGAAGTGCAAACTGGTTCTTAAATCTACACATGACGATAATTTAAGCACTCCTCCCTTGTTTTGGGACAGCAAGTGGTGAAGGGCAAGTTTCCCAGGGCCCCTCCAGGGCTACCCCTCACCCCAGGGTTCTGCCGCATCCCCAGGTCTCTGCTGATGAACTATGTCTTGAAGGTCTTGGCTTGCTCAACTAGGTTTTAAAAGCTCAAAGTCAGGGCACCTGGGTGGCTCAGTGGGTTAAGCCTCTGCCTTCGGCTCACGTCATGATCTCAGGGTCCTGGGATCGGGCTCTGTGCTCAGCGGGGAGCTTGCTTCCCCCTCTCTGTCTGCCTGCCTTACTGCGTAATTGTGATCTCTGTCTCTCTGTTAAATAAATAAAATCTTAAAAAAATAAAAGCTCAAAGTCACCCTTCAGTGTGTCTTCCTGGTTAGTTGCCTGGCAAAAGAGGACAGAGTCCACGATTAGGCAAGCAACAGCTGACTTTGGCTAAATCATCAGGCCCCAGAGAGCTTTTGCTCTAGTCCCAAAGGCCCTGTTTGTCTTGGCTCAGCACCGATAATGCAAACTTCCTGCAAAGTAGGGGAGGGGCACCCAGCTGGCTCATTCAGAAGAGCCCACACTCTTGATCTCGAGGTCCGGAGTTCAAGCCCCACACTAGGCACAGAGGTTACTTAAAAAACACAGAACAAAACAAACAAACAAAAAACCTACAAAAAAAACAAAAACAAAAACAAAAACACAAGGATATGCCAAAGTAGGGGAAAGGTAGTGTCCACAAAAGCAGGGTGTCAAGGACCCTGGCTGCATCTGGATCTGGTACCCAACCACTCATAGGCTGAGGTCCCTGGGGCCTCACTGAGCCTACTCAAGAATCAAAATGGCCAACCCACAGCTAGAACTAGAAAAGTTTACCTCAGAAACTGAGCAATTCGGGCCATGATTGCTCCGGCCCCCGGCTGAAGCACATTTCCTGTGGACAACAAACCTTTATTCAGTGCCAGATAGTGTTCCAGACACTCAGGTACAGTTGTGAATACTAGAGAGAGGACATTCCAGGTCTTTCTTCCACAACACAAGCCCCCAGCAGGCTCCACTGGGGCTCTGGAATTTCAAGGAGCTGGTCATACAGCAGCTTGCCCTGGTCATACAATTAAACCCAGTCCGCAGGAGTCACAGACTCCCTTGACCTGGACTGTGCTTTTCCAAATCAATGCACAGCGGGAAGGCTGGGTGCCTGCCTTTAAAGGAAACATGGAAGGGAGACTGCAACGCAAAGCTCGCAAACAAACTGGTCTTGTCAGGAAAATGAATTTCTGAAAATGCACACCTCTCTGAAGTGTCATCAGCCAAACCTGCTGGCATTTCAGAGGCAGAACAGTGATGCTCCACCTAAGGATGGCACCCATTGATAGGAGTCTAGCCATATTCTATTGTTTCCAGGCCAGAGGAGTAGGGTTGGAGGTAAAAGGTTGGAGAATGTCAAGAGGCTCTGGATTTCAGGTCCAATTTCTGCTGCTAATTTCCCAGGACTGAGTGTCTCCATCTGTGAGGGGCTGAACTACACGGTTTTGATGGTCCTGTTCTGTGGTGGCACAGGTAGGATGTAACCCTGTCTCCTACGGGTGTCTGCAAACTCCTGTGCCAACAGCTTGGGTGTTAGAATGGCAAGAAGATCGCTGCTCTCCATCATACTTAACAGGCAGAACGTGCTTGGGTAGGGGTGGAGAGGCAGAGAGTGCCTGGAAGTGGGAGGGAAGGGTAGGCTCTGAAGAAACGATTAAATTCACTGCATGGGGTCCCCTGACATTCCCCTCAGTGAAAGCACCTACAAGATGCCTGGAGGGTGAAGAGGTGTTTGCGGAGGGCTTTGGCCGGATGGAGGGCGAGGAGGACCAAGCCCAGAGCTCGGGGAATGTACTCACCCACGCAGATATCCCCCAGTTGCGCCGGGCTCAGCTTCATGTCCCGGAGAACCGCGGTCATGACGGCCGAGAGAAGCTCGTCGGGGGTGGTGTCCTGCAGCGAGAGGCACCGCCGCGGTGATCCCCCGCCACCAGTGCACGGCGTTCCCGGGACCCCCGCTCCCCCACCCCACCCGAGAGACACAAAGCGGTCACAGCTCGGGCGCGGAGCCCCCTCCGGCGCCGAGGGGCCAGCCCCCAGCCCCCTCAGGCCCCCAGTCATCCACCGGGCGCCCGGACCCTGGGGCCTCACCTTGAAGCCGCCGCGCCCCCCTCGGCCAATGGCCGTGCGCCGCCCGTGCACCACCACCACGTCCTCGGCCGACACCTGCGGAGCGCCGCTCAAGCACCGCGCGGCCTCCGGTGCCGGCTCCCCCCGACACTGGGGGTGACCGGTCAGGTGGCCCAGTACCACCTGCAGCCTCCGCATGGCGACTCTCCGCCCAGTTAAGCCCCCGCTCCGCCCGGAAGAGCGTAGAAGCTAACAGACCGCCTTCCGCGCAGGCGCAGAACCCACTCTACCAGGAGGCTTTAACTCTTCCCAGAGCCCCGCCCTAAAGTCTCGCCCGCCTCCCACCTCAGCCAACCAGAAGGGGTATCTACCTCAGGTCCCGCCCCCTTCTTCTAATCAGTCCACCTAAAGCAGAGCTCTTGTTTTGGTGGAGCTCTTTCCCCTCAAAGCCCCGAAGCCCCGCCTGCCGTAGCCCAAGGCTGCCAACCAGGAGGGGGGCCCTTTCCAAGCCCCGCCCAGAAATGCAGGCCGGAAACCCTTCGCGTTGCAGTCCTGCCTACTGAAGAGTCCTTTCGGTGGCTTGTGTGTGTCTTTATTTTTCAAGATAATATTTATTGGGACGCTTGGGTGGCTCAGCCTGTTAAGCGTCTGCCTTCGGCTCGGGTCATGATCCCCAGGTCCTGGGATCGAGACCCGCATGGCACTTCCTGCTGAGTGGAGAGTCTGCTCTCCCTCTGTCCCCCCACCCCACCCCGTTTGTTCTTTCTCTGGGGCTGTCTTCCTCTCTCTCTCAAATAAATAAATAAGCTTTAAACAATTCTTACTTATTTATTTGAGAGAGAGAGAGAGAGCCCAAAATCACGAGCTAGGGGAGAGGCAGAGGGAGAGGAGAGAATCTTAAGACTCCACCATGAGCAGCATCTTCACTTGGGGCTTAGATCTGTAAGCCCTGAGATCTGACCTGAGCTGCAACCAGCAGTCAGACGCTCTACCGACTGAGCCACCCAGGAGCTGCATAGCCCTTTCAGTATCTTGAAACAAAGTCCGCCATTGCCGGGGCGGTTTCCCCTATAACCCTGCCTGCTGCAGGCTACCAAACCCAAGAAGAGGGAGATCGCCAGCACCACTCCCCAACCCGCCCATCGGCGGCTTCCTGCTTGGAAAAGAGGCAGGGACTCTTAATTCCTCTTTCCACTTGTCAGTTTTCTCTGCTGTCTCCTGGATCTCTGCACTGGAGCTGAGAGTCTTAAATAATCCCCAGAGGCCCCAGACCCCTACCCTGACGTGCTGGCGCTGTCCTGGGAAGTCTTTCGAGAACACATAGGGAACTGGGGACTCTTTTCTGTAGGAGAACAGATTGTATGAAGTTGCCGAGATGTGATAAACTCCCTATACAAGGAGAGTGGCACATACCTACCCATTTTACAGTGGTTTGGGTTTATTTAATCGGTGCCCACCCCCAACACTAAGCTGGGGTCTCCACCGAGTGTATCCGGGGTGCCCTGCAACATGCTTGACACTTACTAGGTGATCAGTAAATACCTATGGAATGAAAGCCCAGAGCTTCCTAGGTCAGGACTGTGTTTCTCAACCTCTCGCCCCTGAACAACTCTAAAGAACAAGGCCAGATGCCCCCCTTGAATCCAATGGTAAAGTGTTCCCTCGACCTGAGAGAGTAGTAGGGGGTCTCTCCTAGACACCAAAGGCCAGGGTGCCCTGTTACCCCCAACCCAGAGGGGCTCCCACCTTTCAAAGGCAGGGCCGTGGCATGCCTCAGACTTCAGAAGGGAGTACACCCTTTTCCACCTCACCTCTGGAATGTGCCTTCCCAAGAGATCTAGGGACCGGTGTAGTGGGGGAATGTCTCCCCCTTTGCCCCCTCCCCGCCATCCTGGAGGGCAGTACCATTTGAACCCCTCAGATCCCCCACAGAAAGGACGTGATTCTACCAGATCCCAAAGAGCAAGGTACCTATTTCCTACAACCCCCAAAGGAGGGTCCCCGGTTCGCATATAACCTGTTGCCCCAGACCCTGAGAACCGAGGCGGGGCGTCCCCACCTCCGCACAGCTGCTAGGGCTCCAGATTCAAGTGCAGGGCGGTGCTTCTCGGAAACAGAAACCGGCGGGGCGGGGCCGGGGGCGGGGGTGGCGGTAAAGGAAGGAGGAAGCTCAGACAGGCTACGCGACTCAACAGCGCTGAGGCTCCGGGGTATCCCGCCATGGCCGCAGAAGTCTCCCCCGCGGAGTCCGCGTCCCGGGTCTGCTCCATGTCCTCCCTGCCCCTGGCTGCTCTCAACGTGCGAGTGCGGCGCCGCCTATCGCTGTTCCTGAATGTGCGGACGCAAGTTGCGGCGGATTGGACCGCGCTGGCGGAGGAGATGGGCTTCGAGTACTTGGAGATTCGGCATCTGGAGATGCACGCTGACCCCATGGGCAAGCTGCTGGACGACTGGCAGGGACGCCCTGGAGCCTCGGTGGGCCGTCTGCTTGAGCTGCTCACCAAGCTGGGCCGCGAAGATGTGTTGGTGGAACTGGGGCCCAGCATTGGTGAGGAGGCGCGCGCTTCCGGTCTCCTACCTGCGGTGGTGGGGGCGGTGGGCTGACCTTCCCAGCCTCAGCATCTAACCTCCCCTGGAGAAGCCCTCCTTTTCTGCCTGGGGTGGGGTGGGGACGCTGGAGGTAGCCTTGCAGGGGTGGTACCACCGTGAGAGACCAGTTCCTTCTTTCAGTGGGGTGATAGGAACTGGAGAAAGGGGGTGAAGGCTGGAGAGAAGTAAAGGCGTTCACGTAGGGCCAGCAGTCAGAATCGGGGTCCTTTGTGGGGGAGGCAGGACTGCTTCAGGTAGAGCAACAGGGCAGGTGAGGGACTGAAAGCTGACAGTCATTTAAATCTCAGGTTCCTGGGAAATGCAGCCCTCCTGCCCCTCGGTGACACATAACATGTATGCACAGGTGTAGGAACAGTGGCCTATAGATGACACATCTTGCTTGGCTGGGGCCTCTGCCCTCGCTGCACATAACCACTGGGTCTAGCGAACTGTTCTTGCACACCAGTCCCCCGCTGCCATCAGCGATGGGTGCTAGAACAAGCAGACCTTGGGTTCTATTCTCAGGAGTTCTAGGAGGGAGCACCAGGAAAAAGGGACAGAAAGACACAAGCCTGACCATGATGACTTTCCAAATGACCAGAACACCAGTGACATCTTTTTGGAATGGTCAGAACCAGATGGGAACTCAACTTTTCAGAGCTGTTGAACTATGGATGGCACCAGTGTGCTGGAAAAGGCCTGGATCACAACATAGTTAAGGGAGTGGGAAAAGAGCTGGATCCTAACTGGGGTAGAGGCATGGGACAAACAGGGGGAGTCTGCCACACCCTATCTCTTCTCTGCAGAGGAGGATTGCCAAAAGTATATTCTGAAACAGCAGCAAGAGGAGTCTGAGAAACCCTTACAGGTGCCTGCTGTAGACAGCAGCGACCCACGGACACCAGAGCGGGGGGGCATCACCATGCTTGATGACCCCCTAGGTAAGGATCCAATATTGCTCCCCAGTTGTGACAAATGGATCAAAGGATATTGGGTTAAAAGTATAGGAGATGGGCTGTGGCCCCTTGGGCAAGTCACCTGATCTCTCTGATCTCCCAAATTCCTTACCTAAGAAATGGGAATAATAATAATCCTCTCTCTGAGTTGGTATGAGATTCGTGAAATTACGTGTCTGTTTCATGGTCAACCCAGGGCTTGGCCCCTGCAGGGGGAGGTGGGGGAGAGATACTCATCTTCCCTCTCCTAGGAAGGGCACTTTCTCTTAGAGTCACCTCAGGATTGGTGTAGGGTTCAGGACCAGGGTCACCTAGATTGGGGGTTCCTGGCTGGGCTCTTCCTATGTAGAGCTTTGACATCACCCTTGTACTCTGCACCCAGGGCAAATGCCCGAGCGTTTTGATGCCTTCATCTGCTACTGCCCCAGCGATATCCAGTTTGTTCAGGAGATGATCCGGCAGCTGGAACAGACAAACTATCGGCTGAAGTTGTGTGTGTCCGATCGTGATGTCCTGCCTGGCACCTGTGTCTGGTCCATTGCCAGTGAGCTTATTGAGAAGAGGTTGGCTAAGTAGCCGGGGTGCAAGCCGGGGGGTACATAAAGCCCTGCCCAAGAGATCTAGATGCTGGAATTCTCCTAGCCGGACTCTGTCTAGCCTGGGCACAGTGGACTTCTCCTGAGTCTTTTCCCGGGGGCGGGGGGTAATGCCGAACTAGGTTGCCACAGTGCCTGCAGCCTGACCACTCTCCCCTAGGTGCCGGCGGATGGTGGTGGTTGTCTCTGATGATTACCTACAAAGCAAGGAATGTGACTTCCAGACTAAGTTTGCGCTCAGCCTCTCCCCGGGTAAGTACTGCCTTTGCCACGGAGGGGTGGGTGGGTGGGACCTCAGGATGCCATCAGTCTCTCACAAAGTCCATCGATGTAGCACCGAGGACCCCTGTAGGTTTCTGCACACCTGAGTGTGTGTGCACACGAGTGCCCTGTGTGTGAGTGAATGTGTGCCAGGGGTGCTTCGTTGAGGGGAGGGCTGTTAACCCCGGGGCTGGGGACCGATCGCACCACTACTGTGGGGGGAGGGCCTGATGTCAGCTTGGAACTCCTTGGCTTGCAGGTGCCCATCAGAAGCGATTGATCCCCATCAAGTACAAGGCAATGAAGAAAGAGTTCCCCAGCATCCTGCGGTTCATCACTGTCTGCGACTACACCAACCCCTGCACCAAGTCCTGGTTCTGGACTCGCCTCGCTAAGGCCCTGTCCCTGCCCTGAAGTGCCATGGGACCCTGGATGTGTGTACATATGTCTGTCTGCCCGTTCATGTACTTCTGCCCCTGCTTCCTCCTGCAGTTGTAGGGGTAATCTGTGCTCCACTTGCCTCTCAGTTTCTCGAGATGCCGACTCCACAGACACATCCATAGCCACTGTGCAGTGTGGACATTGCATCTCATGTCCTGCATGGAACCAGCGGCTGCAAGGGGCACATCCACATGCGGGGTTATCTGCCAACACAGTGAAATCCAGAGCCAGCTGACACTAAGAGGACCAGTGGAAGCAGCCCTGACGTGTCCACACATCTTGGGCCTCAGTTTCTCCACCTGAGAACTAAGTAGGGTGGGAAGAACTGGCAGTAGCTGTGTTTCAATCACTACTGAGGGGGCCTAACCTTGGACAAAGGTGGGACACGCTTATATTCCTTTTCTCTTTTTTTCACTCTTCATTGAAACCTAACTCTGGAAAGAACCCAATATGCCAGCATTTATGCCCTCTGTGAAGCACAGAGCAAGAAAGAGCTGCTTAAACCCGCAGAGCAAGTAAGCTGCAGACTTCCCTCCCAGGGGATTTGTGTGCTAGTTATCTTCAAGCTCTCCCTGGCGGAGAAAATGTTATGGTCTCAGGTTTCTGTCCCATGGCAGACCCTAGGACCCTAAATCTAATAGGAAATGTATCTTTCCTGCTTTACACCCAGCCAGGGCTAGGGCAAGGTACCTTTCCTCAAGGTCTTGGGAGGGACTGGAGGCCCCTCTCTACATGATCTTGATGAAGCACTTCGCTAACCATGCACTTATCCTCACTTTGATCTTGGGGATTAGTTTTAAACAATTTCAAAAAAGTACCTTTCATACCTGTTTTGTATGCACTGTGAGAATTTCAGAGAGCTGAAATATGCCTATGTTTGTCCTTTCTCTTCTTTATCCTGGGTTTATAATAAAGAGTTCTATACTTTTGGAATAGCAGGTGTCATTTGTGTCTGGGAGTTTGGAAGTAGTAACCTGGGATAAAGCTCTCCTGGGTAAGAGAAATTGGCCCATGGGGTAGGCTCCAGTGGGTTTGGCAGGGGCTTCCTGAAGGCTGGGCGTCCTCCTCACAGGTCCCAAGCCTCACCAGGGCTGCAGGCAGAACCAGGAATAGGGGCCTCAGTTCCAGACTCTGGGGAGTTTGCACCCCTCTACCAAGCTTGGTCTTCTCTGGATTGTGCCAGGTTTCTGGGTCCTTGCTTGGCCCTTCTAGGCTCCAAGGAAAGTCTGGAGAATTTCTGGCCCACAGATCTCTAGAGAATTCAGTTATGAATAATAGTTATCCTGAAGCATATCTGTGCTAATCCTGAAGATTTTGATCTATTTTTGCTTTTTTTTTTTCCCCTAAGACTTTTTTTTTTTTTTTTGAGAGGGCATCTGGGTGGCTCAGTCAGTTAATTGTCTGCCTTCAGCTTGGGTCATGATCCCAAGGTCTGGTCATTATCCCAGAGTCCTGTCATAATCCCAGGGTACTGGGATTGAGCCTCACATCAGGCTCCCTGTTCTGTGGGGTGCCTGCTTCTCCCTCTCTCTCTGCCTGCTGCTCCCCCTGCTTGTGCTCTCTCTGTCAAAAGAATCAATCTTTTTTTTTTTTTTTTAATTTTTTGTTGTTGTTAAGAGAGCAAGCAAGCATACCCATGTGGGGGAGTGGGGAGAGGGAGAGGGTTAAGAGAGAATCTCAAGCAGATTCCACGTCCGGCATGAAGCCTGACATGCAGCTGGATCTCACAACCCTGAGATCATGACCTGAGCCAAAATCAAGAGTCAGACACTTAACCAGCTGAGCCACTAGTACCCCTAAAGATTTGATTTTTGAGTAATCTATACACCCAATGGGGGCTGGAACTTACAACCCTGACCAAGATCAAGAGTTGCGTTCTGTACTGACTGAGCCAGCCAGGTGCCCTGGTTTTGATCTATTTTTTAAATTGAATGCCACTTTTTTTACTGTTCACTCAAAAAAATTTTGAAAATATACTATTATTAAAAATTCAGTGATAATTCTTTTTTTTTTTTTTTTAAAGATTTTATTTATTTATTTGACAGAGAGAAATTACAAGTACACTGAGAGGCAGGCAGAGAGAGAGAGAAGGAAGCAGGCTCCCTGCTGAGCAGAGAGCCCGATGTGGGACTCGATCCCAGGACCCTGAGATCATGACCTGAGCCAAAGGCAGCGGCTTAACCCACTGAGCCACCCAGGCGCCCCAATTCAGTGATAATTCTAATCCAAGAGATAACTCTAGTGATCTTTTAGAGTACCCAGACTTTATCAGTGACCATAGCTTTTCACTCAGTGGTCTGTACCATGTCCTGGCTCCTGAGCCTCCTGGATACTGGAGGCTTGCCAGCCTTGCCCATGCCCTCAGGGACTACTAGAAGTGCCCCATGTATTCAGGGCAGCCCCGAGATAGGACTTCCCTCTGCAGTGTGCCCTGGGAAGCAGAGCCTCAGTGTGGTCCTGGAATAGTGCCCCCCCACACCTCCCAGGGTCTGCCCTGTGCCACCTATGACTGGGGAGATAGCCTGTGGGTCACCTCCTGGTCTTGGGGTTGGGCGGGGGACGGGGGAGGGTGATCCTCTGGATAATACCAGTAGAGTCATGGAAAACACTTCCATTCTTTCAGACCAGGCTGGTGATCTGAATGTGCTCACTCACTCCCTTCTAATCCTCATACCTCTCCCACATTCCTTCCACCAATGCCCACTTCCCCACAGGTTCCCTGATACCAGGAAATGTTCCCTGATACCAAGAAAACTTCCTCTCCTCATTTTGGGTGTAGTCTTCTAGGAACCTTTTATTAAGAATCCCTCATTTTTCAGTAGGGGAGTTTCACTGCTGAAATTATCAAAGGCAAAAGCAGAAAATTTTGAAGGGCAAAGTTAAAATACAAAACTGTATGACTTCATGACTATGAACCTGAACTCTGCCACAAGTCAGTGACTGGGGAAAACAATAGGGAGAGGGATTTCCTCCAGATTAGATAATAAAATATATATAATATAGGGTGACTATGTTGGATCCTGGTTTAAACAGATCAATTGTAAAAAGACATTCTTGGGTCATATAACTGATAGAGGTTAATATCCAGAACTCCCACAATTCAACAAAAAAGAAATATTAACAATTTAAAAATGAGCAAGGGACTTGAACAGACATTTCTCCAAATCAAAACCACAAGGAGCACCTGGGTAGCTCAGTAGGTTAAGTGGCTGACTCTTGATTTTTCAACTTGAGTCGTGATCTCAGGGTCGTGAGATTGAGCCCCACATTGGGTTCTGCACTGGGCATGGAGCCTGCTTAAGATTTTCTCTCCCTCTCCCTCTGCCCCCCCACCAAACACACACAATCACACACACAAGACACGATATCACACCCATTAGGATGCCTACGGTCAATAAAACAATGCAAGAACATAAAAAGTGTTGGCAAGGATGTAGAAAAGTTGGAGCCCTGTGCATTGGTGGGAAGGTATCATGGTGCAGTTGCTGTGGTAAATGGTTATGGCAATTTCTCAAAAAATTAAACACAGAAATACCATAGGATCCAGCAATTCCACTTCCGAATATATAACCAAAAGAACTGAAAGCCAGGTCTTGAAGAGATAGTTGTACACCCATATTCATAGCAGTGTTATTCCCAACAGCCAAACCATGGACAAAACCCAAATAACCCTTGACAGATGCATGGATTAGCAGAATCTAGTATACACATAAATGGGATACTATTCATCCTCAGAAAAGAGTGAAATTTTAATACATGCTGCAATATGAATGAACATTGAGGACATTACACTAAGTGAAATAAGCCGGTTGTATAATTCCATTTTTATGCGGTATCTAAAATAGACAAATTTATAGAAAATCAAGTGGTGCTTCCAGACTGTGAGGGGAGGAGATAATGGAGAGTTACTGTTTAATGGGTACAAGGTTTCAGTTTTGTACAAGGAAAAAAATTCTGGAGATTGGCTGTATGACAATGTGAATGTACTTAACACTACTGAACTGGATACTTAAAAAATAGTTAAGGTGGTATGTTTCATGTCATGTGTATTTTGCTTCTTTAAAAAAGACATTCTTGGGGCACCTGGGTGGCTCAGTGGATTAAAGCCTCTGCCTTCGGCTCAGGTCATGATCTCAGGGTGCTGGGATCAAGCCCCACATCGGTCTCTCTGCTCGGCGGAGAGCCTGCTTTCTCACCCCCTGCCTGCCTCTCTGTCTACTTGTGAATCTCTGTCTGGCAAATAAATAAAAATCTTTTAAAAAATTTAAAAAATAGAATAACCTCATTAAAAAAAAAAGACATTCTTAGGACAATTTGAGTATTAGATGATGCCAAAGAATGATCACGATCTTTTTAAGATGTGATAATAGCACTGCAGTTACACAATATCCACTTTAAAAAAAAAAAAAAAGATTTTATTTATTTATTTGACAGATAGAGAGCACAAGTAAGCAGAACGGCAGGCAGAGGGAGAGAGAGAAGCAGGCTCTCTGCTGAGCAGGGAGCTCAATCCCAGGACCCCATAATCAAAACCCCAGCTGACGGCAGCCGCCCAATCAACCAAGCTACCCAGGAGCCCCAAAATCCAAATTTGTTAAAAGAGTCCAAATCTGAAATATATTGGTATGAAATAAAAGGTATCTGGGATTTGTTTTTATTTTTATTTTTTTTTTAATATTTATTTGTCAGAGAGAGAGTGAGGGAGAGAGTACACATGAGACATGCAGGTGCCCCTGGAGGGGAAATTTGATAATATATTTCAGACATTTGAAAATCTCATCTCTGACAATTGGCTCTAAAAATTACTCATTCATTTTGAAGCTTAAAAATAGTATATCAAAAATATTTTAACTCAAAATATTTTTAACTTTATCTTCAAAGGGACTTTCATGAATGGCATGACATTTGAGTTAGAAGGACCAGACCCAGGGGTGTTTGGGTGGCTCAGTCATTAAGTGTCTGCCTTTGGCTCAGGTCATGATCCTAGGGTCCTGAGATTGAGCCCCATGTTGGGCTCCCTGCTCATTGGAGAGCCTGCTTCTCCCTCTCTCACTCCCCCTACTTGTGTTCCCTTTCTTGCTGTCTCTCTGTCAAATAAATGAAATTTAAAAAAAAAAAAAAAAAAAAAAAAAAAGTAGAAGAAGGACCAGACCCACGGATACCGGAGAAGGGCCATGGTTCTGTTTCGGCCACACTGAAAGCCTTGCTTCATAGCAAAGAGGGACCATGGCTCTTCAGCCAAGCCAGGAAGACACGGATACAGTTCTTTCCCTCAGCAATGCAGAGCAGCCTCTCTGAGGCCTCTGGCAGACAGAGAAATCTGAGTTGTGGGGCTGAGAAATGGCAAGTGGTGGAAAACTGGTGTATGCCTGTTCAAACCAGGCCGGAATGATTTCAAATTCTAGAAGGTGAACTCAGAATCCCAGAGCAGAACACATTGGGCCATTGTGCAGGTAGGTGGGTGGGTGAGGAGGGAATGCATCATCAATTCAGGGGAACTTTTTCCCTGCTGGCTGCTGTATGCCAGATGATGCAGAATAAATGGTTTAAGAGGCCCTGGGGACTTCTGGTCCTGGGAAAATATGGAGTAAACACATCTCTCCCTATTCCCTCTATTAAGTATAGTTAAAAGAACAACATAAGGAAACTCTGAAAGGTGGAGAAAAGGAGACATACTGGCTAGGGACCTAGGGACCCACATAATGACATGGTAGTGATTCCCAGGGTTTTCTTTTTGCCTTATATAGCTCACACTGAGTACTGGAGAAGCCAGCAACCCAGAAACTAATTGTACAGACCCAAAAAAAGGCGGGTAGGGGAGAAAAAAAACGGGGTTTGCTCTCTCTAGCCAAAGGACTAGCAAGGGACAGCCTAGAAAGAAAACTTTTAGGGGCCCCTGGGTGGCTCAGTCAGTTAAGCATCTGCCTTTGGCTCAGGTCATGATCTCAGGGTCCTGGGATCGAGCGCCGTGTCGGGCTCCCTTGCTCAGCCTGAGTCTCCTTCTCCCTCTGCCTTGCCCCTCTTTTTATGCTCTCACTCACTCTCTCTCTCTCAAATAAATCTTAAAAAAGAAATAAAGAAAAAACTTTTAGATAATAACCACTCTACTCCAGCCATAAAAACTGTAGAGAAAACTGCAATACCACCTATGCCCTGCCAAGCACGGACACTTCTATTCCTACCTGCTGGGTGGTGTCAGAAGAGGCCTAGTGGGGAGTAAGGATTTTCGCCTCTGCCGGCTGCAGTGTTGCTCCTCCACTATGCCCGTGGAGGCCACACGGGGGCAGTACTGACGCTTCCTGCCCCCTCCAGCCAGGGTGGTATCAGCAGAGGCTCAGTGGGCAATCTGAATTTCCACCCTGGCCCCACAGTTACTACATACCCCCATCCCCGCTTTCCAGGATGTTAACAGAGGCTGAGTAGGGAACCTGAACTTGGGACAGCACTGAGAAGGGTTTCTAAAGCAGAAGGTTTAAATAAGATCCAGAGTCTCATAGCACTCAAAATTTCCAAGGCTGAAAGTCACTCTTCACACCAAGAACCAGGCAAATCTGGAGCAGGAAAAGACAATCCAATCCCACTGATGCTAATACCAAGGTGACCCTGATGTTGAAATTACCTGACAAGGATTTTAAAACAGCCAGTGTTAAAATGTTTCAGTGAGCAATTATAAACTCACTTCATTTTCTATTTGCTTTTTATTAACAAGCAAAATAATGATTACAAAACAACAACGCAAGGAGTGCCGGGGTGGCTCAGTCAGCTGAGTGTCCAACTCATGATTTAGGCTCAGGGTTGTCGTCTCAGGGCCACGAGATCAAGCCCCCGTCAGGCTCCAAGCTGAGCATGCAGCCTACGTAAGATTCTCTCTCTCCTTCTCCTCTGCAACTTGCACGTGCTCCCATAAATGCATTCACTCTCTCTAAAAACACCACCACCACCAACAACAACACAAGAACAACAAGATTAAAGTTGGAACAGCAATGGGTCAGATTGCTGCTTGAGTTCCTAAAGGTACCCAGGGTCCATGCTCTCTCACTGCAAGGCAGGACCCAAGCACAACTGTGCATTTAGGTATATTTATGACCAAGAAAAGTTGGAGAGAGGAAAACCACTGGAGAACAGAAAGAATTAAGAGCTTTTCATCAGGCAATCCCAAAGCACTCTGCCCTTTTCCTCATGTATCCTCTGTGGTTCTTGTTCCACTGGAACTTGTAACAATTTCAAATCACTCCTTCCCATTTCTGCTTCTCATCATCTTCAGACTTTCTGGAGATTGACGAGACATTCAAATCAAATCTTTGAGCTCTTTCCTTTAGTTTATCCAGGTTAACCATTGGTTTGGCATCAGACGGCAGGCCTTTTAACCCACTGAGTCACCCAGGCACCCTAGATGACAGGCCTTTTGATGGAACTGAAGAAATCCCAAATCTCACTGCCCAGGCAGTGGTCTTACTTTCCAAGCTCACAGGTACATTGAATCATTCAGCTCTCTTTTGCATTCCCTGGGTCTATGGTATCTCCGATGTAATTTTTACCACTTTCTTCTCTGCTGCCACTTCTTAGGAGTTCTTCCTCTTTGACAGAGAGTTCTATGGGCTTTGTTTCTTCCTCTGTTTCATCTCCCAGTACATCTTAATTTGTCTCCTCTTCAGCATGCTTCCAAGACATGCCTGGGTGGCTCAGTCAGTTAAGCATCTGCCCTTGGCTCAGGTCATGATCCCAAGGTCCTGTGATTGAGTCCCACATCGGTCTCTCTGCTCATTGGGGATCCTGCTTCTCCCTCTCCCTCTGCCTGCTGCTCCCCCTGCTTGTGTTCTCTCTCTCTTACCTAATAAATAAATAAAATCTTTTTAAAAAAGCATTTGCCTGGAGCCTGTAGTAAGATTTTATTTTATTCCCTTAGTCTCCAAACCATGAGCAACACATTGCTGCTTTAGTTCAGCAAGCTTCGGATTATGGAGCTCCACCTTCTGCTGCCATCTTGTTACCCTTCTAAGTTCACTCATAATTGCACTTCAAACAAACAAAAAAATTGTCTTGGAAAAGACATAAAAGAAATGAAGAACTACATTGAAAATTTGGAACTGAAAAGGTGAAAAAAAAAACTCAGTGGATGAGTTCTATGGTAAAATGGAGAGGACAAAGGAAAGAATCAATGAACTTGAAGATAGAATAATAGAAATCACCCAACCTGAGCAGAGAGAGAATAGATTGAAAAAACAAAACAAAACAAAACAAAATCTCAGGAATTTGTGGAACTTTAAGAAGACATCTAATATTTGTGTCATTGTGATGTGGAAATGGTGAGTATTGGAACTGGTAGTCCAGAATAATTCTTGAGAGGTCCTTCAGCACAGTGGTTTTATTAAAGCATGGGGATAGGACCCGTGGGGGGAAAGAGGTGCACTGGCGTTGTGACGAATTATACTTTGGAGTTAAGAGAAGTAAAACAAAGGAAGTGTCCAAAAGGATTTTCATATTTAAAGAAGATTGGATCTTAGAGGTCAGGTTAGTATTAAGATAAGGTTGCCTTTTGTGTTTAGCATATTATCACTGAGGCAGCTAAGCTCCTTGAAGAAGGTTACTCTGCCTGTCCCAAGCACTTGTCAACGAGCTATAAGTCATAAGATTTAATTTTATGTACATTTCCTTAGCCTTTGTTCTCCACATCAACTGGAATCCCAAAATTAGAGGAGAAAGAAGGTGGGGCTTTAAAAGTATTCAAGTAAGTATGGCTCAGTATTTTCCAAATATGGCAAAAGACCTAAACCTACAGATTCAAGAAACTCATCAAATCCCAAACAAGATACCCACCCCGCCCCCGCCCCGCCAAAAAATCCACTCCAAGATACATCATAGTCAAACTTCTGAAAACTAAGGACAAAGAAAAAATCTTGAAAGCAGCCAGGGAGAAATGATACCTTCCCTATAATGGAAAAACATTTTGAATGACATCAAATTTCTCATTGGAAGCTTTAGAGAGCAGAAAAAGTGACACAATATTTCCTTTCCTTTTCTTTTCTTTTTGGCACAACATTTCCAAGTGCTGAAAGAAAAGTGTCAACTCAAAATCCTATATCCAGTGAGAATTGGGAATAAAAAGAACATGGACATTCTCAGATGAAGAAAAACAATGAGAATTTGTCAACAGCAGAACTACCCTTAAAAAGTCGCTACCGGAAGTTTTAGAAAGAGAAATTAAGTGATTAAAAAATGATTGAAAAAAGAATCTTGAATCAAGAAGGAAGAACTAAAGTGTAAAAAAGTCTTTAAAAAGTTAATATAATATGCTTTCCTTCCTTATTTGAGTTTTCTAAATGACATCTGATGGTTTAAGCGAAGAATTAGTGGTTGTGTGCACGATAAATTAGGGAAGTTGGTAAGTGTAGTTATAATTTCTCCTTCAAGTAACTGCACAATGAAAAGGAGAAATGAAGTGACAGCTGGCCAGGAGGAGGGGCTCTGTGGTCATCATGATTTCCTCTTTCCTCAAAAGATTAAAATCCATCAGGCCCAGTCTAGTGCCCCCTCCCAGTCTAGTGTGCCCTGTCCCACAACACTCATTGTCTGATGTGATTCTCAATTTATGTTGAAGAAATATTTAAGACCGTTATAAACAGGGGCAAGTAAAGGGACTTAAAGGGAAGAGACTTTTTGTTTTGTTTTGTTTTAAATTTTTTATTTTTTATAAACATATATTTTTATCCCCAGGGGTACAGGTCTGTGAATCTCCAGGTTTACACACTTCACAGCACTCACCAAAACACATACCCTCCCCAATGTCCATAACCCCACCCCCCCTTCTCCCAACCCCCCTCCTCCCAGCAACCCTCAGTTTGTTTTGTGAGATTAAGAGTCACTTATGGTTTGTCTCCCTCCCAATCCCATCTTGTTTCATTGATTCTTCTCCTACCCACTTAAGCCCCCATGTTGCATCACCACTTCCTCATATCAGGGAGATCATATGGTAGTTGTCTTTCTCTGCTTGACTTATTTCGCTAAGCGTGATACGCTCTAGTTCCATCCATGTTGTCGCAAATGGCAAGATTTCATTTCTTTTGATGGCTTGCATAGTATTCCTTTTTTTTTTTTTTAAAGATTTTATTCATCTAGGATCATCTGGGTGGCTCAGTGGGTTAAAGCCTCTGCCTTCAGCTCAGGTCATGATCCCAGGGTCCTGGGATTGAGCCCCTCATCAGGCTCTCTGCTCAGCGGGGAGCCAGCTTCCCCTTCCCTCTCTGCCTGCCTCTCTGCCTACTTGTGATCTCTGTCTGTCGTATTTAAAAAAAAATCTTTAAAAAGGGGGCTTTATTCATCTATTTGACAGACAGAGATCACAAGTAGGCAGAGAGGCAGGCAGAGAGAGAGAGAGAGATAGGGGGGAAGCAGGCTCCCTGCTGAGCAGAGAGCTGGACATGGGGCTCGATCCCAGAACCCTGGAATCTGACCTGAGCCAAAGTCAGAGGCTTTAACCCACTGAGCCACCCAGGCGCCCCGGGAAGAAATTTTTGATATCTCATTGAAACTGGTAATGTCAACACAAGTAGAACTGAGATAAATTATACACAGATAATATTATACTGAGTGCCTACTAAATATCTATACAAAGGAATACTCTCCAAACACTGTCAATAACTCAAAATAAAATTCTACTCAAAATAACCAAAATTATTTGGAGTGCCTGGGTGGTTCAGTCAGTTAAGCATCTGCCTTCAGCTGGGGTCATGATTCCAGGGTCCTAGGATGGAGCCCCACATCAGGCTCCCTGCTTGGTGAAGAGCCTGCTTCTCCCTCTCCCTTTGTCTGCTGCTCCCCCTGCTTGTGTTCTCTCTTGGTCAAATAAATAAATCTTTGGGGGAAAAAATAACCAAAATTACAGAAATGGAGAATAGATTAGTCAGCTGTTAGGGCTGCTGGGGAAAAGGGTCAGTCTATAAAGAGGTAGCCAATAGAGATCTTGTAGGTAAGAGTTTTGTATCCTGATTGTAGTGATGGTAACACAGATCTCTACATGTGATAAAGAGGCAAGGAATTGTACACACACACTGTACCAGTGTCAAGTTCCTGCTTTGATATTGTATCACAGTTACTTAAGAGGTATCCATTGGGGGAAATTGTATGAGAGGTTCAGAAACTACTCTGTACTATTACTGCTACTTCCTGTGAATCTATAATTATCTCCAAAGATTTTTTTAAAATTTTAACATAAAAATGAAGTAAAAAAATTATGCAATGATCAAAGCTTAATTTTCTATCCTGCCTCCTCCTGCCCCATTTCACCGAGATGTAACTAGCATATAGTACTACATAAGTTTAAGGTATACAGAATAGTGACTTGACTTACATACCACAGTAAGTTAACATCCATCATCTCATATAACATCCATCATCAAAAAATATAGATTTTTTTTTTAAAGATTTTATTTATTTATTTGAGAGAGAGACAGTGAGAGAGAGCATGAGCGAGGAGAAGACCAGAGAGCGGAGAAGGTCAGAGAGCGAAGCAGACTCCCCATGGAGCTGGGAGCCTGATGCGGGACTCGATCCCGGGACTCCGGGATCATGACCTGAGCCGAAGGCAGTCGTCCAACCAACTGAGCCACCCAGGCGTCCCAAAAATATAGATTTTTAAATAGACTTTTTTCCCTCTTAGGATCCACTCTCTTTAACAAGTTTCATTATACTATACAGCGTGTTTACTATAGTCATCATGTTGTACACTGTATCCCCAGTGCTTGCTTATTTTATAACTGGAAGCTTGTACCTTATGACCACCTTCACCCATTTCCTCCTCCCCCAACCTCCCACCTCTGGTCACCGCACATCTGATTTCTAAGAGTTTGGTTCTTTGTTTAGATTCCACCTTTAAGTGAGATAACATAGTGTTTTTCTCTGTCTGATTTCACTTAGCATAAAGCCCTCTAAGTCCATCCATGTTGTCTCAAATGGCAGGCTTTCTTTTTCAAAATGGCTATTTCATTGTGTGTACACACACACACACACACACACACACACACACATACCACTTCTTTACCCATTCATCTATCAGTGGGCACTTAGGTTCTTTCCATGTATTGGCTATTATAAATAATGCTGCTATGAACATGTTAGCGCAGATATCTCTTTGACACAGTGTTTTCATTTCCTCTGGATATATACTCAGAAGTGGAATTGCTGCATCATAGGGTAGTTTTAATTTTTTGAGAAATTTCCATACTGCTTTCCATAATGGCTCGGCTATGGCCAACAGTCCACGAGGATTTCCTTTTCTTCACATTTCTGCCAGCATTTATCTTCTATCTTGTTTTTAAAAAAATGCCCTTCATTATAAAAACGATCCCTGACAATATATACTTATGTGTAAATAAAAGTCTTTGTATTTCCAACTAGCAATTTATGTTGGGAAAATGAACCAAACTATATTTTTTGAGGATCTACTTATTATATTGGTCGTGATAAAAAGCAGAATTCAAACATAAACAAAACAGGGCTCTGTCCTCAAGGAACTTAAAGCCCAAGGAATCAAGGCACAAATGCAGGAAAACGTTCATAACTCAGGAGTTAGACAACACAGCCCCTCCATAACAGATACTCTGGCTTGTGCCAGAGACAGTTCTAAAGGCAGGCTTCTGTGGGCCAGTCCTTAAAAACCCCCCACGGAGGAAGATAACCTTGAAGTGGGTTTTGAAAAGTGGAGATGGTGAAGCCAGAGATTCAAGCAGTAAGGGAATAACTTAGACAGATGGTGAAAGTGAGAGACACATTGGGGGCTGGTGGACTGGAAGACAAGACCCTCTGGGTTCAGTGGGGAGCCCCTGCTATGCAGGCTGCAATTGGGTGCATGTATCTGGGCAGGAAAGGGCTAAACAGAGTGTGGAGATTATTTTAGTGGTTGCCGTGCAGGACAGATCAGGGAATTGGATAAGCACAGTGGTTAATTACTGCTTCAGACCACTGCATAAATAAGAATAAGAAATGAAGTGACTGCTGGTTGGGAGGGGCACCTCTGGGACCCCCAGAATCTCCTCAAACCTCAGCAGGCTTATTCCAGTGTCCCCTATCCTAAGCACTCATACATTAATTCAACCTGCAACTACCTAACCTTGAGGTCCTGACGTCTGAGGAGTGGGCCAAGTTCAAGGACCCAGGAGGCAAATCTCACATGGTCCTTGCTGTATTAGGTTCTTCTGAGTATCCATAAGTGAAAATGAATGTGTTGAAAGACTACCACTCTTATCTACTTCATTACCTCCTTCTCGAGTAGCACTATCCAACAGAAACAGATAAGCCACATATGTATTTTTAAATTCTCTAGTAACAATGTTAAAAAAGGTAAAAAGAAGTAGGTGAAATTAACTTTAAAATATATTTTATTTAACCCAATATATCTAAAATACCTTTTTAACATACAATCTATATGAAAACTATTGATGAGATTTTAACTAGTTTTCATATTAAGTCTTCAAAATCCAGTGTATATATACACTTACAACACATCTCAAGTTAGACTAGCCATATTTCAAATGCTCAATAGCTACACAGGTGGCTAGTGGCTACCATACTGGACTTTGTAGCTATAAAACCTTGCTACTCAAAGTGTGGTCCCTGGACCAGTAGCATTGACATCAATGTTAGAAATAAAGAATCTTGGGGCGCCTGGGTGGTTCAGTGGGTTAAAGCCTCTGCCTTCAGCTCAGATAATGATCCCAGGGTCTTGGGATTGAGGCCCGAGTCCCGCATCAGGCTCTCTGCTCAGTGGGGAGCTTGCTTCCCCCAATTCCCCCACCTGCCTCTCTGCCTACTTGTGATTTCTGTCTGTAAAATAAACAAATAAAATCTTTTTTTAAAAAAGGGGTGCACCTGGGTGGGTCAGTGGGTTAAAGCCTCTGCCTTCGGCTCAGGTCATGATCTCAGGGTCCTGGGATGGAGACCGGTGTCAGGCTCTCTGCTTGGCAGGGAGTCTGCTTCCCTCCCCCTCCCACCCTCTGCCTGCCTTTCTGCCTACTTGTGATCTGTCAAATAAATAAATAAAATCTTTAAAAAAAAAAAAAAGAAAGAAAGAAAGAAAGAAAGAAGGAATCTTAGGCCCCACTCCAGAAGTAATTCATCAGATTCTTTACTTTAATAGGATCCCTGAGTAATCCACAGGTACAAAAATGGAACAGTTCTGCCTCACACATTAGAGAAGAGAGATATAGGGTGCTTTGGCTATTCAACATCAACACTTCTCCTAGTCACTGAAGTTGCATGCCATGATTTAACTCAGTCCTGGCTCCAGACAGAGATCTAAGCCAAGCAGCACTTCTCCTTGGTGCTGAGCACTATGGTTGGTTCAGGCATTTCATATGACCCAACAAGAGTCAATGAGACCCAGTGAATCCTTTGATAGATTCATTTGATAGAATCCTTTGGTAGATTGAATGAAAAAGGCCGTGCATTCTGGAGCCATTTTTGAGCATGATGGGAGAGCCTGCCTGCATATATATGAAGTCTGTGAATGGAGGAAAAACCAGATACTGATGATCTCATTTGAGTTCCTGCTTCAGGGCTTACAGCTTGACTTTTCAGACTTGTGAGCCAGTAAATTACCTGTTTGTTTAAACTTGTTTGGATTGTGTGCTAGTTAGGTATCTGTCTCCTCCTCCACTTCTCCTCTCCTGGTTCTCTACCAGGCTCTGTGCCTCAGGGTATTGACCTTCAAGGATTACATCAATAGGCTCCCTTTGCCCTCTGGTTTTCTACGGAGCTTGGCCAATGGGAGGTACCAGCAGCAGCTCAGAGAGTAGGAAGAGACTGAAGCCGGGATATTTATTTGCTTGCCTCCCTCCTTGTGAGCTTGCTGAGGGCTAAATTCCTTTCTATCAAAGCTACTCTCAGGTAGCTTTCTCCTTCACTTACTTTCTCTGGTTCTAGTAGTCCTCTGTCTCCCTACTCCTTTATGGCCTACAGCTGTCTGCTCCCCAAGGTTGTCAGTCCTGCACTACTGCACATTCCTTCTGGTTTCCCTTTTCCCTGACCATGACTCTGCAATAAGTTCCTTTATCAAACTCTCCTTGAGGCATCCATTTAGAGTGTGCCATTTGTTTCCTTTTGGGATCTGACTGGTACAATAATTAGTATCAGGAGTGGTCTTAAAATAGGATTCCGGTCAACTAATCTTTGACAAAAGAGGAAAGAATGTCCAATGGAAAAAAGACAGCCTCTTTCAATAAATGGTGTTGGGAAAATCGGACAGCCACATGCAGAAAAATGAAATTGGACCATTTCCTTACACCACACACGAAAATAGACTCAAAATGGATGAAGGACCTCAATGTGCGAAAGGAATCCATCAAAATCCTTGAGGAGAACACAGGCAGCAACCTCTTCGACCTCAGCCGCAGCAACATCTTCCTAGGAACATCGCCAAAGGCAAGGGAAGCAAGGGCAAAAATGAACTATTGGGATTTCATCAAGATCAAAAGCTTTTGCACAGAAAAGGAAACAGTTAACAAAACCAAAAGACATCTGACAGAATGGGAGAAGATATTTGCAAACGACATATCAGATAAAGGGCTAGTGTCCAAAATCTATAAGGAACTTAGCAAACTCAACAACCAAAGAACAAATAATCCAATCAAGAAATGGGCAGAAGCTCTCTTGAGTCACCCCCGCGCGGTCTTGTTGCGGAGTCGACGCAGTCCCTTCCCACTGTGGTCTGTAGTGCTTGCAGCTCTTCTCTTCTAAGATGCCTGAGGAAGTGCACCATGGAGAGGAGGAGGTGGAGACTTTTGCCTTCCAGGCAGAAATTGCCCAACTTATGTCCCTCATCATCAATACTTTCTATTCTAACAAGGAAATTTTCCTTCGGGAGTTGATCAGTAATGCGTCTGATGCCTTGGACAAGATTCGCTATGAGAGCCTGACAGATCTTTCCAAGTTGGACAGCGGTAAAGAGTTGAAAATTGACATCATCCCCAACCCCCAGGAACGCACCCTGACTCTAGTGGACACAGGCATTGGCATGACCAAAGCCGATCTCATAAATAATTTGGGAACAATTGCCAGGTCCGGAACTAAAGCATTCATGGAGGCTCTTCAGGCTGGTGCAGACATCTCCATGATTGGACAATTTGGTGTTGGCTTTTATTCTGCCTACCTGGTGGCAGAGAAGGTGGTGGTTATCACAAAGCACAATGATGATGAGCAGTATGCCTGGGAGTCTTCTGCTGGGGGCTCCTTCACTGTGCGTGCAGACCATGGTGAGCCCATTGGCCGGGGTACCAAAGTGATTCTCCATCTTAAAGAAGACCAGACAGAGTATTTAGAGGAGAGACGGGTCAAAGAAGTGGTGAAGAAGCACTCGCAGTTCATAGGTTACCCCATTACCCTTTATTTGGAGAAGGAACAAGAGAAAGAAATCAGTGATGATGAGGCAGAGGAGGAGAAAGGGGAGAAGGAGGAAGAAGATAAAGACGATGAGGAGAAGCCCAAGATTGAAGATGTGGGATCAGATGAGGAGGATGATAGTGGGAAAGACAAGAAAAAGAAAACAAAGAAGATTAAAGAGAAATACATTGATCAGGAAGAACTGAACAAGACTAAACCCATTTGGACCAGAAACCCTGATGACATTACTCAGGAGGAATATGGAGAGTTTTACAAGAGCCTTACTAATGACTGGGAAGACCATTTGGCAGTCAAGCACTTCTCTGTAGAAGGTCAGCTGGAATTCAGGGCATTGCTTTTCATCCCCCGTCGGGCTCCTTTTGACCTCTTTGAGAACAAAAAGAAAAAGAACAACATCAAACTCTACGTTCGCCGTGTGTTTATCATGGACAGCTGTGATGAATTGATACCAGAGTATCTCAACTTCATCCGTGGTGTGGTTGACTCTGAGGATCTGCCCCTGAACATCTCCCGAGAAATGCTTCAGCAGAGCAAAATCTTGAAGGTCATTCGCAAAAATATTGTGAAGAAGTGCCTTGAGCTCTTCTCTGAACTGGCAGAAGACAAGGAGAACTATAAGAAATTCTATGAGGCATTCTCTAAAAACCTAAAGCTTGGAATCCATGAGGATTCAACTAACCGGCGCCGCCTTTCTGAGCTGCTGCGTTACCATACCTCCCAGTCTGGGGATGAGATGACTTCTCTTTCAGAGTATGTGTCCCGCATGAAGGAGACCCAGAAGTCTATCTATTACATCACCGGTGAGAGCAAAGAGCAGGTTGCCAACTCCGCTTTTGTGGAGCGAGTGCGAAAGCGGGGCTTCGAGGTAGTATATATGACAGAGCCTATTGACGAGTACTGCGTGCAGCAACTCAAGGAGTTTGATGGGAAGAGTCTAGTCTCTGTTACCAAGGAGGGCCTGGAGCTGCCTGAGGATGAAGAGGAGAAGAAGAAAATGGAGGAGAGCAAGGCCAAGTTCGAGAACCTCTGCAAACTCATGAAAGAAATCTTGGATAAGAAGGTTGAGAAGGTGACCATCTCTAACAGGCTAGTGTCTTCACCCTGCTGCATTGTGACTAGCACCTATGGCTGGACAGCCAACATGGAGCGGATCATGAAAGCCCAGGCCCTTCGGGACAACTCCACAATGGGCTATATGATGGCCAAGAAGCACCTGGAGATCAATCCTGACCACCCCATTGTGGAGACGCTGCGGCAGAAGGCAGAGGCGGACAAGAACGACGACAAGGCTGTCAAGGATCTGGTGGTGCTGCTGTTTGAAACAGCTCTGCTCTCTTCTGGCTTCTCACTGGAGGATCCCCAGACTCACTCGAACCGCATCTACCGCATGATCAAGCTAGGCCTGGGCATTGATGAAGATGAAGTGACAGCAGAGGAACCCAGTGCTGCTGTTCCTGATGAGATCCCCCCTCTTGAGGGTGATGAGGATGCCTCTCGCATGGAAGAAGTAGATTAGTTCTACCTGCAGACCTTGAGCCCTCTGTATAGTGTCCCCATGGCTCCCCAGCAGCCGGGAGTGGCCCTGTTCACCTGGTTCCCTCTGCTGATGTCTAGTGGTTTTTTTTTTTTTTCTTCCTCCTGTCTTTGAGGCAGGAAAGAAGGCCCTAAAGCCCTATCCCTTCTGATTATTTGACAAGGGGTTTGGATGTGTATTGTGTTTTTTTTGTTTATTTTGTTCTGAGATTAAAGTATGCAAAATAAAGAAGATACAGTTAAAAAAAAAAAAAAAAAAAAGAAATGGGCAGAAGACATGAACAGACATTTCTGCAAAGAAGACATCCAGATGGCCAACAGACACATGAAAAAGTGCTCCACATCACTCGGCATCAGGGAAATACAAATCAAAACCACAATGAGAGATCACCTCACACCAGTCAGAATGGCTAAAATTAACGAGTCAGGAAATGACATGCTGGTGAGGATGCAGAGAAAGGGGAACCCTCCTACTCTGCTGGTGGGAATGCAAGCTGGTGCAACCACTCTGGAAAACAGCATGGAGGCTCCTCAAAATGTTGAAAATAGAACTACCCTATGACCCAGCAATTGCACTACTGGGTATTTACCCTAAAGATACAAACGTAGTGATCCGAAGGGGCACATGCACCTGAATGTTTAGAGCAGCAATGTCTACAATAGCCAAACTATGGAAAGAACCTAAATGTCCATCAACAGATGAATGGATAAAGAAGAGGTGGTATATATACACAATGGAATACTATGCCCCCATCAAAAGAAATGAAATCTTGCCATTTGCAACGATGTGGATGGAACTAGAGGGTATTATGCTTAGCGAAATAAGTAAATCGGAGAAAGACAACTATCATATGATCTCCCTGATATGAGGAAGTGGAGATGCACCATGGGGGGTTAAGGGGGTAGGAGAAGAATAAATGAAACAAGATGGGATTGGGAGGGAGACAAACCATAAGTGACTCTTAATCACACAAAACAAACTGAGGGTTGCTGAGGGGGAGGGGTGTTGGGAGGGGGGGTGGGGTTATGGACATTGGGGAGGGTATGTGCCATGGTGAGTGCTGTGAAGTGTGTAAACCTAGCAATTCACAGACCTGTACCCCTGGGAATAAAAATATATGTTTATGTCTATAAAAAATTAAAAATTAAAAATTTAGGGGCACCTGGGTGGCTCAGTGGGTTAAGCCGCTGCCTTCGGCTCAGGTCATGATCTCAGGGTCCTGGGATCGAGTCCCACATCGGGCTCTCTGCTTAGCAGGGAGCCTGCTTCCTCCTCCTCTCTCTCTCTCTGCCTGCCTCTCTGCCTACTTGTGATCTCTCTCTGTCAAATAAATAAAACCTTTAAAAAAAAAAAAAAAAAATTAAAAATTTAAAAAAAAAGGATTCCATGGATAAAAAAGAGGTGGTATATGTGTATATGTGGTACACACACACACACATATACACACACAATGGACTATTACCCAGACCTAAAAGAGAATAAGGTCTTGCCATTTGTGGCAACATGTTTGGACCTAGAGGGTACTATGTTAAATGAAATAAGTCAGAGAAAGACAAATACCATATAATTTCACTTACATGTGGGATCTAAAAAACAAAACATATAAACAAGCAAACAACAAATAAACAAAAGAAACAGACTCATAAATGCAGAGGACAAATGGGGGGTTGCCAGAGAGGGGTGGGTAGGAGGATGGGTGAAACAGATGAAGAGGATTAAAAGTACAAACATCCAGTTATAAAATAAGTAAGTCATGGAGCTGAAAAGTACAGTATAGGGAATATAGTAAATGATACTATAATAACACTATACAGTGACTGATGGTAACTTCACTTACTATGGTGAGTACTGCATAATACATAGAATTATTGAAAAAAAAAGAAGATTCCAGAATTGAGTTGCCCATATATTTGAGGAAGACATGGATAACCTCCTTGTTATGGTGAAATGGGACCCTGGCAATCCATAACATGCAGTGTCATCACTGCATCACTGCGCATGGCACGGGATAAAGCACAGGTAGAGGAGAATAAAGACAAGAGGAGATTCAAGATTTAACCAACTTGAAAAACCTATCACAAACTGTGTATTATCTAGTCCAGTGAGCCACAAAATTGGAGAGGCATATCAGCCTGCCATTATAAAACAGAAATGTGTATACACTGGGCAGATCCAAAGGCACAGAGAACTACTTGATTTCCCAGGCACCCAACACCTCTGCCCGATTTTATCTCCTTCAACATTCTACCAATGCCCTCAAGAGAAACAAATAAGGTCAGTTAGTGGCAGAAAAGAAAGTACAGCCTTCTCTTCCAGAAGCAGCCAGAGTGTTGCACCACAGCCCACTCTGGAGTGGCTCCAAAAGCCTGGAGTGAAGAGATGTTGTACAGTGAGCAGTACTCTGCTACAGATCTAGCTAAGGCTTAGATCTACCCTGATGTGTGGGGAGTAACTAACAGGCTGGCCAGCTGGTCAGGAATTTACAAAGAATAAGATCAGAAGACCAGGGACAAGGCAGTCAAAAGAAAGGTGGACTTCTTGCCATCCACAAAGGATAAAGATACTCATGTTACACAAAAATGCTCATCCAAAGGAAAAAAAAAAAAAAAAGAAAGAAAAAAAAGAAATGCTCACCCACGAGCTTCTGTTGTAGATGAGGCTTTCAATAATCAGGAGGATAAGATGACCCAACCCGTGGAGATCAGATGGCCTCTTCCTCAGATACTCTGATGCTTGGTCAATGGACACGCTTACAAAGTGGCCATGATGACAGGAAAGGAGACAATGATGGGCTTAACAATATAGACTTGCCCTCACCAAGCTCATCTGGCTACTGCCAACTTCTTCTGTGTGTGTGTGTGTTGGGGGGGAGGATTTTAACTACAAATTCAAAAATTTTGATAGCTATAACTTTATGCAGCTTATCTATTTCTTCATAAATGAGATTTGAGAGTTTTTCAAGAAAATGCATCCATTTTGGGTCCCCGGGATGGCTCAGTCAGTTAAACACCTGCCTTCAGCTTAGGTTATAATCTCAGGGTCTTGGAATCAAGTCTCACATTGGGCTCCCTGCTTAGCAGGGGAGTCAGCTTCTCCCTCTCCCTCCCCACACTCAAGTTCTCTCTCTCAAATAAAATCTTTAAAGATGCATTTATTTTTTTTATTTTTTTTTTTTAAAGATTTTATTTTTATTTATTTGTCAGAGAGAGATTACAAGTAGGCAGAGAGGCAGGCAGAGAGAGAGAGGAGGAAGCAGGCTCCCTGCTGAGCAGAGAGCCCGATGCGGGACTCGATCCCAGGACCCTGAGATCATGACCTGAGCCGAAGGCAGTGGCTTAACCCACTGAGCCACCCAGGCGCCCCTAAAGATGCATTTAAAAAAAAAAAAAATCCAGGGACACCTGGATGTGGCTCAGTGGGTTAAGCTGCTGCCTTTGGCTCAGGTCATGATCCTAGGGTCCTGGGATTGAGTCCCGCATCAGGCTCCTTGCTCAGTGGGGAGCCTGCTTCTCTCTCCGTCTCTGCCTGCCACTCTGCCTGCTTGTGCATGCTCTCTCTCTCTGACAAATAAAATCTTTTTTTAAAAAAGTATCCATTTCATTTAAATTGTTAAATTTATTGGTATTAAGTTGTTTATGAAATTTCTAAATTATCCTTTCAATATCTGTAAAAACTGTGATGATGTCAATTCAGTCATCCCAGATACTGGCAATTTGTGTTTTCTACACATTTTCGTGATCAAAACTACAGGTTTAATAACTGTAGGGATCTTTTTTTTTTTTTTTCTCAAAGAATCAGTTTTTGGTTTCATTGATTTTCCTCTACTTTTTCTTTAGTATTTCACTGAATTTCTCTCTGGTTATTTTTTTTTCTTCTGTTTATTTTCAGTTCAAATTACTCTTTTCCCCCAATTTATTAAGATGGAGGCTGAGGTCATTGATTTTTGACTGATCTTCTGTAAATAGAACGTTTAGTGCTACACATTTCCCCTAATACTGCTGCTGGGTGCCCAGCATGTTTATTCAGAAGCTGTGTTGAGCCCAGAAATGGTACCGCTGCCACAGGGACCAGCCAGCCACCCAGGTACTGAACCCCTTTCAACATGTTGGGGAAAGTTATTTGTCTTTATAGGAGTAGAAACATAGCACGGGTATAGATTTGCCTCCCCTGCCTAAAGCATTTCTGCCAGAACCACCAGGTTATGGGATTGCAAAATGCCTTACCTCTTGCCACATTTATCTCACACAATGCTGTTTCCATTAAAGGGACACATTTTATTGCAAACCAAGAGGGAAAGTGGTCTCACTTAGAATTCTTAGAATTCCTGGTCTTACTACATGGTCTATCACCCAGAAAGAGCTAGTTTGGTAGAACAGTGTGTTGGCCTGTTTAGATCTCAGTTTATAGCCTTAAGAATCAGCAGTCAGTCTACAGAGCCATCTCCCCATAGCCAGAATGCATGGCTTTGGGAAATAGGGGTAAAGGGGGGGTGACCCTCCTCACTGTTACACCCAGAGCACTACAAAGAAATCTTTGTGCTTCTCATCTCTGCAAACTTGGGCTTTGTGAGTTTGGAAGTTCTAGTGTCAAAGAGGATGGTTCTTCCAGAGAACATATCCATAGTTCCATTAAACTATTAGGAGAAACTGCCTCCTGAGTGATAACACTGTGGCAGACAGTGTCCTCAAACTCTAGCTTCCTTTTCTTTCTTTGGGAATAGAACTCCAGAGTTTTAACTGGAGTTAATATGGCCACCCTGCTGAAGACCACAGACTAGATTATCATTTATAAGACATTTATTCCTTCTCTTCTCTCTTCCCTTCGTGAGTGTGTACTTTCTGTCCTACTGATGTTGAGCTTGGGTATGTCACTTATGTGGGCCAATGGTATGTTAGCAGACATGATCCAAGCCAAGGCTTTAAATGTGCTTGTGAAATTGGTGGGCTCAGGCCTTCATCTTGCCATTCTGATTCTGGACAGGGAAGCGCAGAAGTAAAAGGATTCATACCTCTGCCAGGTCACCGATCTTGCTCTAAGGCAACTTTCTCCACATAGCTTCTAACCTATGTACATGACTTACCAAGGTGTATGTATGCTGCTATTACCATGAAAGTCATTACTGTGAGGAACGCATGGCCAGGGAGCTTGCTGGTGGCAGGAGGATGACAGATACATCCCAGAGGATGAGATCTGAACCGAAGGTGCAGTGAGCCATGTCCAGTTGAATCCAACATAGACTAGCCAAACACCAGTTCATCCGTAGACTCGTGAATGAGAAGTTAATGCTTACTATGGGCTGCCACTGGTATTTTGTGATTGTTTGTTACACAGCATTTTTGCGGCACAGCCAACTGAGACCCTAAGTGTGGCCATGTGACTGTGTTTTGGGCATTAGGATGGAAGAGAAAGTTATATGTGCAACTTTTAGTTCATGACCTTCACAGAAAAGTGTGTGCCCTCTACTTTCCCTCTTCTTCATGCTGCAGAAATGTGTGATGGGAGCTAAGAGCTGCATGCCGAGGATGAGAGACACAAGGTAGGAAGGGCCTGGGACCTCCACACTATGGCAATGAACTATCAGCATAGGACTGCTTATACTCAGACTTTTATATCAGAAAGAAACAAATTCTAATTTTGGCTCCTGTTGCAGCAGGAATGCTAGCACCCTAATGCAGCATTAGGTTTTCAACCAGTAGCAACCAGGAGGTCCTGAGAAAATGGGTTGTTGCAAGCCCCCTGCAGTATTCATCCAACCACAGTCCCACCATGCCTGCTGCTGGTCTCCTCCTTGCTCTACTGTGGTTCCTGCTCATTTTGCTGTTGACCACTGTACCCAAGGTCTGCCTCGAATCACTGCTGCCCCTGTCACAAAGGCCCCCATTTCCTGCAGCACTGCTAGTGGTAAGGGTCTATCTGGCTTGACTGAAGGGCTAACTGTAACTGGACACTTTATGTGCTTGCCCTATAGTCTAAAGCACAAAAAAAGTTAAAGCAGGGATGCATGTTTACTTATCCTATAAATTGGAGGTACAAAGACAATGGAGCATCTTTGTTTTCTATAATCTAATCTTTCTCATAAGCACCTGCCCTGCTGGGTGCAATGGGGAGATTTAGATTTGCCAGTAAATAGTAGGTGGGATTAGTTTGGTTCAAGCAGTGTCTTTGGGGGTAACTTGGTTTCTCTTAAGTAAATGCTGCTTCTCTTTCCCCTTCCCCTTCATCTTTTCCAGATGGTTATCTAGGAGCATGGAAAAGGAAAGGCACAAACATAACTGTGTGATAGAAGGAAAGAATTGCCTTGGATCCCTTTGAGTAGGTCCTTGTACTATCCTCTGGTTCTGCCATGAAATACTGGGTCTGATTCCTGAGTTCCTATAATTATCTGCTGAGATGCAGTGGGCCTAATCTGGTCTTTGGAGTGTGATGCCAGCACCCAGAATTGGTGTCCATGGTCCCAACATTTGCCTTCTGCCAGAAAGTCCTCCCTCTGAAGGCTTTTCATACCAGGTCTCAGTGCAAGCCTCTACAACACTTCCTCGTGCCATCATGGGGCACAGGGAAGCTTTTGATCTCCTGCAGAACAAGTATAGGTTGTCAGAGACTGGGTATGGTATCCTGGTTTTCACTGGCCTAGATTCTGCCCTCCATTATTGTTCCTACAGTTTTTTTGGTCATGATGCAAAGCCAAGTGCAAGGCTTCTCCTAGCAGCCTACAGCCTCCCTCATGCCTTACCTCGGGAAGTGGTCCACAAGCCTTGGATGTTCTTGGATTCTTCCTAGTCTCTGTATCTGTCTCCTATAGTTTCCTCTGGTCAAGATCTGGATGGACTGGGGAGGATGGACGGGGGAAAATAAGAACCCTGGAGCCTGCCTGCCCTCCTTCCTTTCCCTCCTCTGTTTCTCCTGTCCACATGCTTGCAGATTAAAAAACACAAGTGTTAATTTTATTTCCTCTTCCTTTTTTCCAGGGCAGTGACCCTTACGGTCTGGACACCATAGGTAGGTGGAGTTTCATCCCTGCAGTATGGAACAGGCACCATGCTCTGAGTGAATTAGGCATGACTTTTGATATAAGGGCTGCAGGGCAACTGTGAACTAGGGCTCTCTGAGAACAATTATATTGATAGTCCATCCCCTGAATGTTACCTGTTAAAAGGTTAAGACGCTCTGCTGGGGTGTTTGGTGCAAGCACCAAGCCTGGTTGCTAGCTTTTGTCTTGTGGGGTACCAGAAACATCAGTTCTTCTCTTTGTCAAATATTCACAGTGCAAATTCCTTTCTATCCTTTCTACATCCAGGGGTATGGCACAAAGATCTGCTCCCTTACCCCCAGGCAATCTGTGGGCACATTCATCTCCTGGGAGTACCTTTCCTACAGCCTGTATTATTTAACCTAGAAGAATGCCATATTTGTATGTGCCCTTGCATATGCACCTGCTTCCGCAGCACCCTCCAGGGGGTTCTCGGCACTCCAACTTTGGTTTTCAAGGTCTCCCTGCCAGGTGAAATGTAACACCCCATGAGCACATTTACAGATGAAGTTACCCAACTCCTTACTGAGAAAGGCTTATTCCTAGCTGTGACAGTCTCTACAGCTTTACTTTCTGAAGACCGGGGGGTACACGCTCTTGCAACATGTGCAGTTAGTTCCTCTTTGTTTTCCTGCTCACAGGCTGTTCCCCAAGCCTTACCTGCCACACAGAAAGTCCTATGGGAGTGCCAACTGTTTTATAGTAGTGACAACTATGCTACCGAATCTTTAACTAATGTTCTGTCTGGGATTTGGATGGGTTAAAAACTTGGGCAGAGGATACTGTAGTACACTTTTATGGAATTCTATGTAAGAAGTCAAGGTGGGCTTTATTATCTTCATGTCCAACTAGATGCTCTATGGGAGGATGGCATGGGGACGGGGCTAATGGGGTTAGCACTTACAGAAGAGAGAACTTTCCCCCCTAAGACTGAACCAGAAGAGTCTGTTAATAGTAGGATAACACCTTCTCTGTCTGCTGGATGAGGTGCTCAGACTCTGTTCTAAGATCATGGGGAGCCCTCCCTCTGTCATGGTTTGCTGCCATTCACTGGGGGAATAACACCAGTTCTGGGAGCCAGGTCCCTTTGGAAGATGGAAGGCAATTTTCTCCTTAGGCAGACTGCTGACGGAGAACAGTTCATAAATGTCTGGGCACTCCATTTGATAGGGCATTTTTGTCCCCATTTCTTGGGTCCTAAATATTCCAACTCAATGTCCAGGCAGTCGGTAGCCTAAGTTTGGTAGGCCTGAAACCTGCATTGACTTTTTCTATTTGGGTAGTAATGGCAAACAAGCCTTCAAAATTCCCTGAGAATCAAAGAGAAAGACTTTATTTCCTCCATCAGATTTTGCAATCAGAAATGAGACAGAGCCCGGGGCAGCAGGGGGGCAGCAGCGGTATGCTGTGAATGACATCACACACATGGTGGAGGAAACCTGTTTGTCCTGAGTAAGCAGACCTGGGTCAGACATACAACAGGCACTGCTGCTCAGCTTCCATCCCTGGAAAGCTTTCTTGCTTTATTCCCACCAGCTAGTAAAGGACATCCATTACTTATTCAGCACTTACAACAAGGCAGGTACTGTGCTAGGCATTTCCAAGAATTTCTGGAGGCAAGTTCCCCAAACTTGCTGAGTTTGTTTCCTCATCAGTAAAACTGGCTTAAAAACCTCACAAGGCTATTTTACTGGCTACCTGAGGTATTTACTTCCCTTAGCATGTTGTCTGGCACATTATGAGCATTTAAGTCTAGTTGTTGCTATAAAGATTTTATTGGGCTTTGTATCGGAATTTATATTAGGAAACTAGGCATTAAGTTCCAGGCTGTCTGAATCCATTCAGTTCCTGAGTTCAGAGAGGGAAGGATACTAACTTATCAGAAGATAAATGAGTATTAGGTTTCTGAGTTTAATAGGAGATACCTATATTTTTAAATGTTTTTTTTAATAAACTACAGCTACCCTCAGAGATTCTGAAACCCCTACCTGAGGTTGAGAAGTAAAATGGCATACACCTTTGTGCAAACATTCCCAGAGAGAAATGTGGTTCTTCATACATTTCTAAACCATCATCATGCTGGCAGAGCTTAAGGTGGGCAAAAAAGCAAAACAAAATACCAAACCCAAAACTCCACAAAAATCCTTTACTTCTTTTCTAGTGAGAGGGTATTCCATGCTCCTAATGTGTGACCCACAACCTAATCTGAAATACAGAATAATCATAAAAAGAGAAGACTATGGGTCCATGGCAGCACAGGCTCAATGCCCAGAAATGATTTGGGTGAGGCGGAGAGTGTACATGACTTTGCTCAGGCCTGGAACAATCTCAAAGCATTCAAAGTGGAGGTGGACCATCAGCCGAAGCTGATAGAGCCAGCAAGACTTGGACATGTGGACAAGAAAGGTGGCGTCCCTGAAAAGAGGACCAGTCTGAACAGAGGGGCCAAGGGAGGCACAGTGAAACCAGGTTGAAGAGCGTGTTGGAAGTCCCCTCAGTTTTCAAGAAAAAAGCAGATCGTGGGGTACCAGAAACATCAGTACTTCCTGATATGAGAAACCAAACTTCAAACTACAAAATATACTTTATTTTTTTTAAAAGATTTTATTTATCTGACAGACAGAGATCACAAGTAGGCAGAGAGGCAGGCAGAGAGAGGGGGAAGCAGGCTCCTCACCGAGCAGAGAGCCCAATGTGGGGCTTGATCCAGACCCTGGGATCATGACTTGAGCCAAAGGCAGAAGCTTTAACCCACTGAGCCACCCAGGTGCCCCATATGAAATATACTTTAAAAGAGCACATATACAGATACAAACTTGTAACCCAAATCTTGAAAGTCTTCTGCGTACCCGCCCCTGGTAGCATCCCTCCCCTTTCCCTACAGCCAATCACCAAACTGGATTTTTTTGATTTCCTTGCTTTCTGTAAGTACCGAATACAGAAAAACTTATTCAGTTGGGCCTACTTTTGACCTTTTTGTGAGTGCAGTCATAAGGTATTTGTTCTTCTGTTACTGTGTTTCTACTGTTTTGGAGATTCCTCTGAGTTTTTTAATATCGTTGTAATAAGTACCTTTATACTGTATAGTACCCATTCTATAGATGCTTTTACATCCCATTTGAGTGACTTCCTTTGCTTAGCTAATTATTATAAAGCATACTGATATAATTATTTTTATATATTTTATATATATATATATATTTTATATATATTACTTGGGATATATGCACAGGAGTTTATTGAGGATATAGACCACGGAGTGGAACTGCTGGGCTATGGGGGAAGCATAGGTTCTACTTTTCTAGGTAATACCAACCTGCTTTCCAAAGAGTTGTCTCAAGTGACATTGCAACCAGCAAAGTCATAGTTTCTGCTGCTCTTCATCTTGGCCAATACTTGCTGTTCTCTGGCTTTTGAATTTTGCGCCTCTGGTGAGGGTGAAATGGCACCTCACTTTAGATTTAATTTGCCTTTCCTTGATTATTACTGTGGCTGGGGTTTCTATTTCTGGGACTCCAAAATACTGTTGCGGAATCAATCTTAATGAACTACTTCAATAATTTACATCATTAGTGCTATAAATTATTGGAATGTTTTGTTCTTACAGTTATAACAATGCACATAAAGCAAATGTGTATTGCGCCCCCAAACATCTCCCAGACCTTATTCTACACACTCACATATATGTATGTTATAGACTAAACATTTGTGTCTCCCCCAAATTCATATACTGAAATCCAAAACCTGAATGTGCTACTAGGATTACCTATGGAAGGCAATTAGGTCATAAGGGTGGGGCCCTTAAAAATGGGATTAGGGCTTCCTCCTGCTCTCTGCTCTGTGCCATATGAGGAAACAATGAAAAGACAACCATCTACAAGCCAGGAAGCAGGCTCTCACCAGACACCAGATCTGCCAGCACCTTGATCCTGGACTTCCCAGACTTCAGAACTGTGAGAAAAAGATGTCTGTTGTTTAAATAAGCAGTCTATGGTAATTTGTTGTAGTAGCAACGCTGAAATCTCATTTATCTACAGCTTGCTTGTTTACATTAATTGTGGACCATCCCATTTCAGTATGCATGGACGTACTTCATTCTTTCTAGCTGCTGTATAGCTCATGGTATGGATGGCCCATAATTTCACAGTCTTCTCTTTATTAGTTTTTTTGAGCATGTACTATTTGGATTTATAAAACCCAGTGTGCACAAGAGCATATTCCTCCTACTCCTCTTCCTCAGGAACTCAGTAGCACTGGCCTGGAGCCAACCAAAGTTAGTGAATGCAGTAGAAACTGACCAGATGCTCACCACTGCCATTTCTTCTTCCTGAGCACACCAGAAGCCATGTCCCAGTTTCCTTGACTTGGGTTGGGGTCAGACAACTCAGTCTGACCAACACCACATGAGAGGAAGTAACAGACAGAATTTCCAGTGTTTGCTACCTTTCATGGTTTTCCCTCCCTTAGTTAGCTAGCTCAATGCAGAGTCCAGTGGAGAACTCCAAAGAGGCCCTAGAAGATGCTGCTACGAGACATTACACGCCAAAATCTCCAATTCTCTGTTTGAAGGAGAGGAACTAGGAACATCTGCATTAAGAAATAAGCTTTTGGGTTAAACCAGTCAACTTTTGGGGCTGTAATTTTAGCTAGCATTAATTATAACAATACACATATTTCTTATGTATCCTGAAATGTTTGAAGTAATAAGCAGTTGCCAGTCCTCTATCAATGAACACGTAGATTATTTCTAGCTTCTCCCTATTACAATGATGCTATAATAAACATCCTAATGAGGTAGGTTTTTAGACATATTAAACCCTTAAGTGAAATGGAGCAGGCACCTAGGAACCTGCTCCACCTCGATGAGGTATTTCCTATCTCTTGCTTCATTCGGCTGGAGCTCATCAAGTTGGCAGCATGGTGCCAGTCTGGCTGAGCCTCAAGCTACTCCCTGCTCAGAATCCAGCTGATGCTGAGATTCGCCCTTCTGCACAGACTGACTTTTTTTTTCCTGTAGTAACCTTTGCACCGACCTACTTCTTATACGCTCTGAGGGCCTGTCCCCTTGGACATTCGCTTCCTGGGTAAGCCAAGAGATCAGCTTCGCACCAGGCTCCACACTCCTAGTTTGTGCATGGCTCCTGTAATCTCATGCTCCCACCATGCTGGAGTAGATGCTGTCTACACCCTTTGGGCTTACTCTGGAGTTTGCTTTCAGAACATTCTAGTACATGAGGAAGATTGCTTGTGTCTGTTGCCTGAGTACATTCTCCTGACTTCAGGAGCATGTTTTTTCCCCCGGCACTGGGCTGGGTAGAAGTACAGGAGCATTAATCCCCTAAAGAGGGAAAGGAGGTGGTGGGTAAGTACCTCAGCTACCTTGCCTCTGCATGGGACAATTCTGGGGTGTGTTTCTGTTTCTCAGACAGTTCAGAGCATGATTGAGCCTACATGGTAACCCCTCATGAATTCATCTTTTAGTGATTTTCCTTCCTGTCTCACTTCTCCACTCTGTCAGAGTGCCTCTTGGGGATACTTCCTAAATAAACTATTTGCATCCAAATCCTGGTTTCAGTGCCTGATTTTGGGAGAAACCAAAACTAACACAGAGTCTTCTTTGAAAATGTGAGGAAAAATATGGTCTCTTCCCCCAGGGAAATATGTCATACTTTCAAAAAATCTAGGTGTAATTTGGTGAACTTTTGATATCAGGGCCAGGCTTCCAGAATCACCTAACTTCTCTCCCTCCTCCCACTCCCCATCTTCCAAAACATTACTGAGGAAGCCATATACAAGGACCAGCAGCAGGATTCTAACAGGAATGAAAGTATCACTTTAATAGCTTCAAAAGTGCCTAAAACCCCTTTACCTATTTAAAATACTCTCTGTAGGGGCGCCTGGGTGGCTCAGTGGGTTAAAGCCTCTGCCTTAGGCTCAGGTCATGATCCCAGGGTCCTGGGATTGAGCCCAGGCTCTGCTCTGCAGGGAGCCTGCTTCCTCCCCTCCTCTCTCTACCTGCCTCTGCCTACTTGTGGTCTCTCTCTCTCTGTCAAATAAATAAAAAATCTTTTAAAAAAATACTCTCTGTATGAAAGGCTTCCTCTAGAGTTTTCTCAAAAAGGGTGTTTGCCAAACTCCTTAAGTATTTTCTAGCATGGTATACACATGGTCTCCGACTTACAATGGTTTGACTTACAATTTTTAGACTTCATGATGGTACATTCTACATTTGGTTGAAACTACTTCAAATTTTGAATTTTGATCTTTGCCCAGGCTAGTGCTATGTGGGACAATCCTCTCCCATTAAGCTGGCCAGTGGCAGATGTCACAGCTCCTAGTCAGCCACATGATCACCAGGGTAAACAACCATACACCTACAACTATCCTGTACCCATACAGCCATTCTGTTTTTTTACAGTATTCAATTATATGAGATAGTCAACAATTATAAAACAGGCTTTGTGTTAGATGATTTTGCCCAACTCTAGGTGAATGTAAGTGTTCTGACCATGATTAAAGTAGGCCAGGCTGGGCGCCTGGGTGGCTCAGTGGGTTAAGCCGCTGCCTTCGGCTCAGGTCATGATCTCAGGGTCCTGGGATCGAGGCCCGCATCGGGCTCTCTGCTCAGCAGGGAGCCTGCTTCCCTCTCTCTCTCTCTGCCTGCCTCTCCATCTACTTGTGATTTCTCTCTGTCAAATAAATAAATAAAAATCTTTAAAAAAAAAAAAAAAAAGTAGGCCAGGCTAAGCTATGATGTTCGGCAGGTTAGGGGTAGGAAGCACATCTTCAATAACAGTATTTTCAACTTACGATGGGTTTTTTGGGACATAACCCCATCATAAGTTGGAGATCTGTACTGGCCTTTTCTGCATGATGCTTTGCACTGATTTACATATTTGCTTAGTTATTTACTATTTCTCTACTAGACTATATGCACCATGAAAACAGTGACTAAGTCACTTTGTTTACCACTGTATACCTGGAGTTTATGACAGTGTTCTCACATGGAAGATACGCCATACGCTAAGAACGAGGTTGAGGTTTGGGCTCCTGGGCTCAAATGTCACCAATTCCTTGCTCATTAAGAACATGGAATCTTAATCTCTATCAGGCCACATGGAGAAAGCCCTGGAGATAGCCAAAATTAAATGACCAGATCTGCAGAGCAGATTCTGGCTCAACTACACCATCAGTCTATGTGTGGAGGAGGGAGAGAACTCACTGATGAATGTATAGTGACTCTCTCCCACCCACCAAAAATGTGGGTCAATTCATATTTTCACTATTAGGTTAGTAGCTCCTTTCCATTGGGGAAGGGGGAAGGAGGAAGGTGGTCAAAATCTCTCCCTCAAGTATATACTATTCTGCATATAATTTCAAGGGAGTAAAACAAAACAACAACAAAAAACTTACACAAACTTCTGAAGTCTGTCCATGGTCCATGCAGGCTAACAATCCCAGGTTAACAATCTCTATGGATTTTTTTTTACTGGTACAAACCTCGAGATCTTTAATCTTTACCATCAGCTTTAGCTCCTATCTGATATATTTGATCCTCATCCCTCTTCTCCCTGCAAAAAGAAGGGCAACACAGGGCAGTAAAGGTGTCAGTGGTGATGGCTGAAACCAATTGCTACAGCAAGGCCTGTGTTCTGCTTTCAAACTTGGGCAATGGCTCTTTGGCTGTCACTGGAATATTCCACCTTCTCAATTTCCACCTGTTGAAATCACGTTACCTTTGCAGGGCCTGGTACGAATGCCACCTTTCCCATGAGAAACGTTCTCCAATTCCACCAACCAGGTGGAAACCTAACAGTTCCACTCCTGCGGCTCCTAGTTGAGAACTTTTGTTTTGTGCTCATCGGCCCTTCTATGGCTGAGCTCAGTACAGGGCTTCCGGGCCTGGCAGGTCTCGGCGAAGGCCTCCTTCTCTCAATGACTACTACTGGCCTGAAATATGTTCAAGAGGGAACAGTTTCGCACCTGGCCCAATTCATGCCGATACTCTTTCTTCCATTTTACCAAGCGCGCTCAATTTTCACCTCATTTATTTCCCCAATGGACCCAAGTGGTCAACCTGAGAAAACTCAAGTTAGGGGAGGTCACACAAAAGCCGAGGCCCTTGCAACGATGCCAAACCACAGGGACCGAATCTCACTTGTTTAATGGCCCAAGCCGCGGCAGGAGAAAAGGCCCAACTTTTCGAGCCCCGCCTCGAAAAGACAGGTGCTTCTTTGAGCTCTGGACTCAAAGCTGAGACTGGACAAGAACTCCCTCCCTGCCCAATAAAGTGACAAAGAGGGCGGCGATAGACGCTGCAGAGAGCACTTCCGCCTTGAAAAAGGTGTCGTCAAGGGGCAAGCTTCCAGTTCCATTCCTTCCCACTGCTCAAGGCCTTTCTTCGCGGGCTGTTGTCCGCACCCCAAGGCTACCACACCCAGCTGCGCCCTCCAGCTTCTCCACACCCTCCCGAGCCGTTTGCACGTCTCGAGGGTGTGTCGGTTACGCCGTGACATCACTCCAGGAAAAGGGCAAATCGACCAAGGTACTGGCGATCTTCCTGCGGCCCCGGCGCCAGGAAGCGCGCGAAGAGTCCGGAGGCGGGACTAACTTTGACTGATGTCCACACCCACACATTGCCTTTCCGATCCCTTCTCAAACAAACCAATAACTGAGAGGACGGAGAAGGCAACGTGCCCCAGCCGCCAGGAGTGGCTCCGCCCCATCCATTGGGTCGTCTTTTGGTCGCCATGATTAGTGTGGCTGCCACTTTCTAGCTACTTTGGGCTCTCTGGCTATCTCATACTCTCTCTGAATTCCTTCTTGAGCCTTTGTTCCCTCTCACTGTCAACTTCCACTTTCCCGGGATTCTTGCTAGCTCGGTGCCTCTACAGCCACACTTGAGATGGCGGCCGGAGGCGGGGCCAAGGCGGGGCCAGCCCGGCGCGGTGACGTCAGCGCGCTGCGTGTCGGCAGGTGGAGGGAGAAGGGAAAGTTTGGCCCGTGCGTGGGCTAGGGTGGAGGGCGGGACAGAGGGGTTGGGCCCAGGCGAATACCCTGTCGCTGCTGCAGCGGAGGCCGAGGCCGGGACCTGAGCCGGGCAGGGAGTGCCGGTCGCCGAGGAGCAGGAGGCGAGGTCCGCCGGAGCTTCAAGCCCCCGCCGCTCTGCCGCGCGGTGACCCCGCGCCCAGACGCCGTCCGACCCGTGGTTGTTCCCGAGGCGGTTGGTGGGGGCGCGGCGGCGGCAGCGGCGGCGGCGGCGGCGGCGGCGGTTGGGGGTGGGGAGAGGCGCGGCGAGGAGACGAGAGGTCAGCGAGTTTGAGGGAGGATCGCGAGCCGTGCAGCCGTCATGTCCGAGGACTCGAGCGCCCTGCCCTGGTCCATCAACCGGGACGATTACGAGCTGCAGGAGGTGATAGGTGAGCGCTGGCGCCGCTGAGGGGGGAGGCGCCGCGCTGGGCGGCGGGTGACACGCGGGAACGCGGGGGCCCGCGGGAGCGCGGGGAGCCCAGGACTCACGGATACTCGTGGGCGCTCGTGGGGCCCGGGATTTGTAGGGCGCGTGGGTGAGGCTCTGGGTTTGTGCAGCGCGTGCGAAGCCGGGAGGGGATTTTGCGGCCAGCCTGTGAGGCCGGCGGGATGGGGTTGGAGCGGCTCGTGAGAGATTTAGGTAGTGCCAGATGCTTGAACCTGAGCGATAGATGGGTTTGAGAGGGGAAGAAAAGTGCAGGCACAGGACAGGCCTTTAGCAGGCTGTGTGAGAAATAGGCTGTTGGAATTGTGGGCACAGCCACCTATTTGGGGGATTGTGGGACGGGGGCTTGAGTTCATTCCCGCGCGGGTGTGAGATCACTTGAGTGCTCACGAAGTGCCAAACATTACTGGGGTGGAGCTGGGGATTCTCTCCGGATGAAGCTGAAGGTACCGGGCACCGAGACAACGTAGGCACATCTTCCCACTGTTTGGGAGTGACTTTCTGGTCAGAGAGGTAGACATTGAATAACCAGACAAATGAAAAGAATTTCAAGGTTTGGCAAGTGCTAGGAAGGAAATAAACAAGATGTCCTGATAGAGAGTGACCTGAGGACCTAGTTAGTGTGATTTCAAGGAAAATTCTTTTTCGGAGGCATTGACATTTAAGTTGAGCGCTGAAGGATGAGTCGTCTTCGGATTCCAGGGAAGAGTTTTCCCTGCTGAGGGAGGAGGAAGTGCAAAGGTCCTGAAGAGAGAAAGAGCTTGATGTGTTTCAGGACCTGAGGGATTACTGGCACGGATAGAAAGGGGATCTTATCAAGTTTAGTAAGGATTTTGGAATTTTATTCTAAGTGTATTGGAGGGCTTCAGGCAGAGACAGGACGTCATCTGAGGGATCTGGCTGCTGTGTGGAGTGGATTTGAGGTCCAGGAATACCAGTTGGCCGAGACCAAAAATTGCACAAAGGTGGATTGTAATTCTCAGGCACAGTGATGGGGGGAGGGTGGGGACTTGGGATGAGGGGAGTATTTGTTGGACAACAATAATCCAGTGACTTTAGAAATCAAAAGGGGGTGGGTTTAGCTACACAGAAGCTCAATCTCACTGACATGAGCAGACCCCTCTGTATTGGAGGAAGGAGATTGTCTGCTTTGCTAGATCAGCATCCTGTCCTAAAATTAGTTTTATAACAAAGACTGGCTGAAAGATCTTTAGCTGCCTTAGAGGTGTGTTTATTGCAACGTGGCTATATTTCAGAGAAACTTTATCTCATGTATATATATATATATATATATATTTTTTTTTTCTTTCTTTCTTTTTTTGCCTCTTGTTTCAAAACAAATCTGGGCTAAGTTTTATCTGAAACAAATCACATCTCTTTCCATAAGCCACATCGTGGGTGTCCTTTCTGGATATTTGACATACACTGGTTGGTTCTAAAGACAGCTCACTAGGTGTCTGTCTTGATTGATTGCTTCTGGGTCCCTCAGTCAGTTTCACACTGAAGAAAGAAATTAAGTGAGAGATTTCAAAATGATGTCTGAAAAGTAAAGAAAGGGGATCCTCATCATTGTTTTAGAAGAGAATTTTGCTTCCTTTCTGGGAAGGTATACATCTTTCTGTGGTCATTTTTTATGCCTACCCATTAAGGTGGCATAGAGTTCTAGATGCTTAAAGACTTATTAATTTGGGCTTCTCAAGCCAATAGGGTGTCTGTAAGTGGGCAAAAGAGAGTCTTAGTCCTCTGGGATTGGGTTAGTTTTCATCTCATTCTTAAAGTGGGCCATGCTTAAAAGGTTACTCCAGTATGATTTGACCACCTTAGGTTTTTTGTTTCGTTTAAATTTTTTAATTTTTTTTATAAACATATAACGTATTTTTATCCCCAGGGGTACAGGTATGTGAATCACCAGGTTTACATACTTCATAGCGCTCACCATAGCACATACCCTCCCCAACTGACCATCTTAGTTTTAAAAGGAACTTTACTGAGGTATTATTTACTGCTATAAAATTCACCTATTTTTAAGTACAAAATTCTGTGGTTTTTAGTAGATTTACTGTGGTGTGCACCAGCCAGCATAATCTAGTTTTAGAGTATTTTCATCACCCAGTAAGATCCTTGTGCCTGTTTACAATTAATTCCTGTTCCCACCCCCCAACCCAACGCAACCACAAATCCTTCTGTCTCTATAGGTTTGCCTTTTCTGGACATTTTTCTATAAATGAGATCATAATAACATATTGTCTTTTGTGTTTGGCTTCTTTCACCTCGCGTAATATTTCTTCATTTGTAAAAACAATTTTACTGGGTTACAGTTTCTATACCACAGTCCACCTGTATAAGTGTACAATTGTATAATTTTTTAGTAAATTTACAGAGTTGTTCAATCATCCCTACAGTCCAATTTTAGAACATTTCCATCATTCCAAAAAGATGCCTCATGTCCATTTGCAGTCACTCCCTGTTCCCACCCCCTGCCACAGGCAACCACAAAACTACTTTCTGCTGCTATAGATTTGCCTTTTCTGGATATTTCATGTAAATATAATCATATGATATGTGACCCTTTATAGTGGTTTCTTTGACTTGCCATGTTTTCCGAAATTCATCGATATTATAGCCTGTTACCAGTACATTATTCCTTTTTATTGGATACCATGTGATGAACATTGGCTTGTTTCTGCTTTTTGGCTATTTGGAATAATGTTGTTATGAGCATTCACTCAGTAGATCTTCATGTGAACATGTTTCCTTTTCCTTGTGTGGAATTTCTGGGTCAGTGGTAAATTTATGTTTAACTTTTTAAGAAAATGATAAACCTTTTCAAAATGACTGTCATTTTTCATTCCCACCAGGCATGTATGAGGGTTCCTATTTATCTTTGTCAGCTTTGTTGTCTTTGATTATAGCCATCCTAGTGGGTATGAAGTGGTATCTGGTGGTTCTGTTTTGCATTTCTTTAATAACTAATGATGGTGAGCGTCTTCATGTGCTTATTTACTAGCTTTTCATCTATCTGCTTTGGTGAAAAGTCTATTCAAATGTTCTGCCCACTTGGGTTGCCCCTGGGTTATTTTCTTACTGAGTTATAGGCTGTGTGTGTATGTGTTCATTTGGTTGTCAGTCCTTCACCTGATACATGATTTCAGGTATTTCTTCCCCTGGTCTGTAGCTTGTGTTTTCATTTTCTTAATAGCGTCTTTTAAAGCAAAGGAGTTTAGAATTTTGACAAGTTTTAATTATCCCTTTTTCTTTATTGATTGTACTTTTGGTGGCGTATCTAAGAAATTTTTACTAATCCAACTTCACAAAGATTTTCTTTCCTGTGCTATCTCCTAAGTCTTACAGTTTTAGCTCTTACATTTAGACCTTAAAGACATTTTGAGTTAATTTTTTAAGGTATGGTGTGAGGTAAGATGAACCATCTTGTTTCACAGATGAAGACAGTGGGGGCATAAAAAGGTAAAATGAACTTCTAAAGTCATAGAGCTAATTACTGGCACAGCTAATACCTGTGTCTAACTCTCCTATTGCCTAATTCAGCATCCTCGTTCTATGTAGAAATTTGATTGGTTTTTGTATATAAAATGGAAGATAATAGTCATAGTCTGAAAGTTTAAGTAAAATTAATTAAGGGAATGAAGGATTAAGGGAAATATCCTTACAATGAAAGATCAAATAGGAGCAGATATTTTGAAGGTGACCCTTTTGGATGTAGTAGAATTTTTCTTTTGTGTATCCTATTTTAGTTTTAAATGTCACCCCCTCATTTGTAAGTTCCTGAAAGTTCCTAATATCCTTCCATTCCGCTCCCAATAGGGAGGGGAAAAATTTTTTTTTCCTTGAACTGTAGCTTATTATTTATTATTATAGATAATGTATTATATCATGATATACAATATATACACTATATAAAATAATATAATATTATATTACATATGTAATGTTATAATAATATAGCCTCAACAAGCAGGTGTTTTTTTTTTAATTAGTAAGTTAATTTATTTGACAGAACAGCAGGCAGAGGGAGAGGGATAAGTAGGCTCTCTGCTGAGAAGGGAGCTGCACGTGGGGCTCGATCGCAGGACCCTGGGATCATGACCTGAGTTGAAGGCAGCCGCTTAATCGACTGAGCCGCTCAGTCACCCCAAAGTCGTGTACTTATTCTGTTTGCTTCTGTGCTGAAATGTTTGGAATAAATGTTTGGAATAGTATTTTGAAATAAGCTATAATCTTCAAAATGAATCTTTGTGATTTCTTCAGATTACACGTAATTTTTTCAGGAAACACGTGATTGGCATTCAGAAAAAAAACATTTGGGGATCATTTGAATTTTCTCTTTTCAAAGAATTGTATTTTAAGGCAGTGGTTAAATGATGCCTCCTTTCTGATCAAAGCATGTGCATTTATTTGAAATGTAATTTTTTTTTTTTACACTTTCTACTTAGCCTGTAATATTTGTAGGGTTGGTGCACCTGGGTGACATAGTCGGTTGGGTGTATGACTTTTGGTTTCTGCTCAGGTCTGATATCAGGGTCATGGGATTGAGCACCTCTTCAGGTTCCATACTCAGAGCAGAGTCTGCTTGGGTTTCTGTCTTTTTCAGGTGACACCCCCCACCCCCCTACCCTGCTGTCTTTCTCAAATAAATAAGTCTTTTTTTTTTTAATTTTATTTATTTATTTGAGAGAGAGAGAGAGAGATTGAGTGAGAGCACTAGTCTGGGGTGAGAGGCAGATGGAGAAGCAGACTCCCTTTAGCAGGGAGCCTGACATGGTATGGTACTTTGTCCCAGGACCCTGGGATAATGGGTCATGGGATCATGACCTGAACTGAGGGCAGATGTTTAACTGACTGAGCCACCCAGGCATCCTGAATAATTTTTTTTGTTTTAAGATTTTTTTTGTTTATTTGAAAGAAAGAGACACAGCGAGAGAGGGAACATAAGCAGGGGTAGTGGGAGAGGGAGAAGCAGGTTTTCTGCTGAGCAGGACAGTGGGGTCATGATCTGAGCCGAAGGTAGATGCTTAACAACTGAGCCACCCAGGCATCCCTATCCCTAAATCTTAAAAAATATGTATATATTTGTAGGGTTACTTGCTTCTCACATTCTGTTTCGTGTTCTCTCTTTTTGGGAAAATCCTGTAGTGAAAAGAAAAATTCCCTTCCTAGAAAAGCATACAAATTGGGAATTCAAAGGATTTCCTTTTAAAGAATTGTATCATCTTAAGCATACTTTGGCAAGATTTGAAGTTCTTTAGTATGATTACTTATAAAAGGTGTTAGTAGTATTGTCAGTATCGCTTACTCACCTTTTCAGTGTTTTTGAGCTCCTTCCTAACCATTATTATAGTATTAGAATTTCTGACCAGGTGTTGTACTATATTTGACATATTTTGAAGCAGCTGGAAGAGTATGGTCTTAAGGTTGTGCTGACCTAGATTCAAATCCTGGCTTTACCTTTTTGTTACCTATGTGATCTTGGGCAATTTATATAACTGATTTTAGTGTCAGCTTTTTGTCTATAAAATCGAGATAATGGACTTAAATTATTGAGGCTGTTATGTAGATGAAGCATAATTTTGTACAGAAAATGTTTAGTTTGCATTGAATACTTCTTTTTTAAAAAATTTTATTTATTTATTTGACAGAAAGAGATACCACAAGTAGGTGGAGAGACAGGCAGAGAGAGGAGGAAGCAGGCTTCTCCCTGAGCAGTGAGCCTGATGTGGGGCTCCATCCCAGGACCCTGGGATCATGACCTGAGCTGAAGACAGAGGCTTTAACCCACTGAGCCACCCAGGCGCCCCTCTTTTTTTTTTCTTTAAGATTTTATTTATTTATTTGATAGAGAGAGAGAGAGATCCCAAGTAGGCACAGAGGCAGGCAGGAGGGGGAAGCGGGCTCCCTGCTAAGCAGAGAGACTGATGGGGGCTCGATCCCAGGACCCTGAGACAATGACCTGAGCCAAAGGCAGAGGCTTAACCCACTGAGCCACCCAGGCGCCCCCACACTGAACGTTCCTTAACATAATGGTTTTTGTTATCTCTTTTTTCTCCTCCTTATGTTTTGTAATTTTTGATATTACCGTGAAATATGAAATACTGTGTGATTTGTTGTAATGCTTATTGGAACATCACTGCATCTTTTTTTCCCTAGATCTTTATTAAAGTTTAGATGGATTTCAGGATTTACAGTGGACATGATAGTATAGCTTTATAAGACCCTGCCACCTGTGATATTGTCAACAATATGGTATGATGGCAGATAGAAAAAACAGTCTGGCAGTGGCTGTGCCATGTGCCTTTTATTTTTCTACATTTTGAAAAATCTGCTTAAGTATTCACTGTTTACCTTGGATTGGATTTAGAAAATTATTCATTAAGATCTGTTTTTAATAAGGTATGATTTACCTAGCTTTGATATTTGGTGAGGGCAACTCATTAGCTTTATTTTTTTTTTTAAGATTTTATTTATTTATTCGACAGAGATCACAAGTAGGCAGAGAGGCAGGCATTGAGAGAGGGGGAAGCAGGCTGCCTGCCAAGCAGAGAGCCCAATGTGGGGCTCAATCCCAGGACCCTGGGATCATGACCCGAGCTGAAGGCAGAGGCTTTAACCGACTGAACCACCCAGGTGCCCCCATTAACTTTATTCTCTGCCTTCCTCTCTCCTTTTTTATTTTCTTTATTCACTAGCCACACATTTTGATGTCTGAAAGTAATGGTTGTCAATTCCAGGTTGTCAGATTCCAGGATCTCACCTCGAGGCTCCATAAATGTGAAAGACATGCTCTATCAATAAAATGATGCTTAATGCTTAGTGTATTTTCTCCCCGTGTTGGGAGACTTCACTCTGGTGATATTATCAGTAAAGGTCAGCGTTGGGCCAACAAGTTTATAGGGCTGTATCAGGTAGGGCTTGCATTGGCTGCATGTGATGGATAACATATAATAGTGGCTTAATAAAGTACCTTTTTCCCCTTCTGTAACTGGAGTGGCAGCCTCTGTGCCCTAATTAAGCACGCAGGCCCCTAGTTTCTACTCCACTGCACTTAGCACATAACTCTCATTCTCATAGTTGCAGCATAGTTGTACTCCTAGCCTCATTCTTGTGTTCCAGGCTGGAAGAATATGGCAAAAAGACAAAGGCATGTGATGACTGAGTTGGCTCCCTTGCAAAGAACTTTCTTTACTGGAAGCCTTACCCAGTGACTTCCATTTCTAGTTTATTGGCCAGAACCATGTAACTTGGTCATTTGCAAGGTAGGCTATGAAATAAAGCTTGCTGGGCACATTATTACTTCAAACAGAATAGGTTAAGTTTCTCTTATTAAAGAAGGAAAAATTGTATGTTGGATAGGCAACTAAAATGTTGGCTTTGGTGTTTTTTTAAATTAAAATAGTTAAATAATACATTACGAGTAAATAATTTAACCATAGTAAACAGTTAATAAATGTTAGCTTTAATCTAAGCAGGCAGTTGCTTACCAGTTAAGAGCATGGTATTGAGTCATCATGTATTTCTGGTTTCTAGACCCAACTCTTCCTCTTACTAGTTTATGACCTAAGTCTTATTTTTATAATAATTATTATTATTGTATTAGATGAAAAAATTGAAATGCAAGTAAAGAAAGTTTTCAGCATAGTACTTGGCACGCAGAATAAGTGTTTGATCGGTGTTAATGCTCATGATGGTAATAATGAGCTCATGCCCATGAAGACTGGGCCACTTTTGTGTTTGCTCTACCTTAAATGAGTAATTTTTTCCTTGAAAATCTATGTCACTGCTTGGCCAGTTCATCTAGTCAGCAAGTATTTATTGAACTTATGTTGTGTGCCAGGTACTGTTCTGGATGCTTGGGATACAGCAGCGAAATCCCTTTGGGATACAGCAGACGTAAATCCCTTTTTTATGGAGTTTAGAATCTAGTGGGGATAAAGGACAAAAATCAAGCAGGGAAAGGGGTTGGAGACTGCTAGGGGTAGAGGTGAGTTTTTGTTTTGTTTTGTTTTAAAGATTTGTTTATTTTAGAGAGAGAGAGCGGTGGGAGGGGCAAAGTGAGAGAGAGTCTCAAGCAGACTCCGCACTGAGTGCAAAGCCCAACCAGGGCTTCATCGCAGGACCCTGAACCCAAATTAAGAGTCAGAAACCCAACCCATGGAGCCACCCAGTTGCCCCTAGAGGTGAGATTAAAAAGTCCGGGAAGTCTCACTGAGCAGATGACATTTGACAAAAGACCTGAAGGAATTGGAGAAGTGAGTATTGTGGTTATCTGCAGGCGGCTTGCTCCAGGCAGAGGGAGCAGCAGAAGTGAACGCCTGAAGTGGAATAGAAGCATGCTCATGTGACTAAGGAATAGGAGGCAAGAGTGGCTGGAGCAGAGTGCAACGAGGTGTGGAGGCAGATGGGAAGAGACCAGAAGAGTAAGGCGGTACGGTTGTGTGGTCCTGACCATCAGATGGGGTGAAGCCGTAGAAGTCATTATGGGTACCTGGCTTTTGCTTTGAGTAAGAATGAAAATCATTACAGGGTTTTGAGCAGGGGATTAAAATAACTGTGTTTCAGAAGGATAACTCAGGCTTCTATGTAGAGAATAGTTTTGTAAGGGTGCAGGGGTGGAAGGAGAATTTATCCAGTGGAGAGGGGTAGTATTGGAGGTGGTGACAAGTAATCAGATGCTGGATCTAATATATTTTGGAGTTAGAGAGTTGCCATTGGTTTAGATGTGAAAAGATTCTAAGCGTTTTGGCTGGAGCATCCGGAAGGATGGAGTTACCATCAGTTGAGATGGGAAATTACCAGAGTGAACAGGGGACAGAGATGATTCATTACAAAACCATCATGCTGTGTGAATAATTACTCAAAGCATATGGCAGTGTGTCTTATTTTCATCTTTGTATGGAGAGAATAGCATGATTTTCATGATGACTATTCTTACAGCTGTTTTACCAGTTCTAGGAGCTTTAATTTTCAACATGATGCTGATAAGAGAAAAGGGTTTTCAAAATTGTAATTTCCTTGTATTTTCCTTGAATCAGGTGACAGTGCCTTAATCATCTTTCAGAATGAAGAGTCTGGCCTGGCCTTTTTTTTTTTTTTTTTTAAAGATTTATTTATTTATTTGACAGAGATCACAAGTAGGCACAGAGGCAGGCAGAGAGAGAGGAGGAAGCAGGCTCCCCGCTGAGCAGAGAGCCTGATGCGGGGCTTGGTCCCAGGACCCTGGGACCATGACCTGAGCTGAAGGCAGAGGCTTTAACCCACTGAGCCACCTAGGCGCCCCTGGCCTAGCTTTTTAATTGAATGCAAAACCTTACTAAAGAACACTTTAAAAAAATTAAAAAATAAAGTAGAAAAGAACACAAAATCTTTAGAATATGTATCTGTTGTAATGATGGCTGGCCAAAATTTGGAGGAAATTAATTTATTTATTTTTTCCTCATGCTTAGGAATAATATCCATTTTTAACTTTCTTTCTTAAATTTCTGGGTCTTCTAAAGTGGCCAGATACTAAAAATTTTTTTAGTCCTCCTCATGCCTTTGGGCATCTCCTTTTCTGTCTTGAGAGATTAAATTACCCAATTTGAAGAGTTTTAGGAGAAAGGTCATTCATATTTTTGTATACTTAGTCCATTCTGTATGTAATGTATGTTAAGACTACAGTTTAAGAGCTCACTAGGCGGGGTGCTTGGGTGGCTCAGTGGATTAAGCATCTGCCTTTGGCTCAGGTCACGGTCCCAGGGTGCTGGGATCAAGTCCCACATCCAGTTCCCTGCTCAGTGGGGAGTCTGTTTCTCCCTCTGCCTGTCCCACCCCCAGTCTGCTTGTGCGCGTGCTCTCTCTCTCTCACTCACTCTCCCTCAAATGAATAAAATCTTTAAAAAAAAAAAAAAGAGCTCACTAGGAGATGACAAGAGTAGAAGAAATGGGGAGGTAGGGAGCGATGCAGGGAGGATACAAAACTGTGTAAAGTATTGAAAGTCTGAATTAGGGTGTATTATTGGAAACTGATTTACATTTTCCATTATATTATTCTTAATATTAGTCCCATGCTTAGTATAGGGCATTAGAGCAGTAGCTTTTACACTTTTAACTAAAACGTTCCTAAGAGATCTCTTTTACAGTTGCATGTGTATTTATACTGAAGTAAAAAGTTAATACAAAATACCATTTACTTTTACTATGTGCTATGCATGCTGGTATTTTCTGTTTGACTCTTTTCACTCTAAGAAAAATGATGGTTGAAACTCTGTAAATTGACTTGTAGTTTTTTGTTTTGTTTTGTTTTCATTTTTGTTTTAAGATTTAATTATTTATTTGTCAGAGAGAGCACAAGCAGACAGAGTGGCACGCAGAGTCAGAGGGAGAAGCAGGCTCCCCACTGAGCAAGAAGCCCAATGCAGGACTCAATCCCAGGACTCTAGGATAATGACCTGAGCCAAAGGCAGCTGCTTAACCAATTGAGCCGCCAAGGCCCCCTTGAATGGTAGTTTAAAATTTTCTCATAAAGGAACATGCTTTAAAGAGTCGAGTATTTTAAAAATTTGTATCTCTCTCTTTTTAAAAAATAATTTATTTCTATTTTAAGTAGGTTCCACAGCTAACTTGGAACTTGAACTCAGGACCCTGAGATTAACAGTTCCGTGCTCTACCAACTGAGCCAGCCAGGGGCCCCAAAATTTGTATCTCTAATCCTGTGTTTTCAAAGTCTTTTAAAAAATTGGTGAATAGGGGCACCTGGGTGGCTCAGTGGGTTAAGCCGCTGCCTTCGGCTCAGGTCATGATCTCAGGGTCCTGGGATCGAGTCCTGCATCGGGCTCTCTGCTCAGCAGGGAGCCTGCTTCCCTCTCTCTCTCTGCCTGCCTCTCCATCTACTTGTGATTTCTCTCTGTCAAATAAATAAATAAAATCTTTAAAAAAAGAATTGGTGAATAGTTAAAATGATTATAAAGACATTTTAAAGGTATTCTTCACTAACCTCTTATCTACATTATTGATATTTTCTGTGAGTAAATTTTTTTCTAATGAAGATAGAACATCATTAACTGTTCTGAATTAGTGGTATTGAGTTTTTACTGCATTACCATAAGACTTTATGTTAGAACTTCAGAATATTTTTCAATTGCTGAATAATGTTTTGGTATTTGGGGAAAATAATATGAAGGTTAATGAAAGTGATTTATTGTTAGCATGGTGGAAGTAGAGCCTGCAAGTCTCTTTTTATCATTAAATGTGGGAAATGCTTATGGCTTTGTCTTTTGGCCTTTTATTAAATCACATCTTGCCTCCAGGGAGATTTATTAAATGAGTGATTCTTTGTGTAAAAGAAAGGTATTTTAGCGTGTAGACAATTATGATTGATAATACCTCGGTTTAGTGTTTCATTATTAATGAAATTAATTCTGTGTTTAATAATGACTAGGAATTAATAACAAGTGAACCCCCCAAATTGCTATGTCTGTATTTTTAATGCCAGCATGGTATTTGTTTACGTATCATATGACATTAGTATATTTAAAGCTAGTATTTCAGATTTTGTATAAATACACAGTAAATAATCAATGCTTGATTATCCTGGGGTAGAGTAACTGGTTTGAGAGTTAATGCCAGTTTAAAAGAATACCACTAGGTAGCACATTTGCAAAAATTAAAATGAAATGAAAAAGCATCAGGGAATACATTTACATATTAGAAGACATCTGTTATTAGGACTGAAGGTACCCTGTAGAGGCCTCATTGTGTCTTCTGTGACTTGAGAATGCCTCTCATCTTAGCCTGACAGATACGTGACCTGCATGATTAGCGTCCCTCCTCTGGGGTTTCCCAGAGTGAGGCAGTAGCCTCTCATTGAAGGCAAGAGAGTTGTTAAATGTTCTAAAGGGATTCCATGCAGAAAGAACTTGAAAAGGAAAGGATGGGAGTGGGAGAATAGTTACTGTACTGCCTAATTCTGTCGCATACTCATGTGCAAAACAAAGGGAGTTCAGTGAAGAAGCAGACTGCAAACTATTTCAATAGAAGCCTGTTGGAACCTTCTTATCAAGGAATATGTTAGTAGTTCTAAGCTTTTGTCAAAATAGTTCAAGTACACTATTGGATAATGTCATTGAATACACATGTGTTCTTGAATATTGGATTTTATTTGGATTTTGCATGTCATGAACTTTGTGCATAGTTTTGCTTAGTTTGTTATAGATGTAATTTGGGTTTATCTGTGTCAGTGTTGACTATGGATGTGTATAGCTTTGGTCAGGGACTTTCAAATGGATTTTGGTATAACAAATTCTGTTGAATTATACAATTGTATATGTAAGTTGTTTTCAAATTTTAATATCTGTAGCACATTTATATTATTAGAAATCTGATTTTATACTTAAAGAGATTTTTTAGTAACAGCTTTATTGAGATATAGTGTACATACTATGAAATTTGCCCCTTTGAAGTGTGAAGTTGTGTATTCATAGAGTTACGCAACCATCACCACTGTCTAATTCCAGAACATTTTCATAGCTCTTGAAACTCCATATCCATTAGCTGTACTCCCTATTTCCCCCTTCCTCTAGTTTCTGGCAACCTCTAATCTATTTTCTGCAGATATGGATTTGTCTATTCTGGATATTCTACATAAATAGAATCACACTAATATGAAATGTTGGGGTCTGGGGGCAAACGGTCAAGAAAGAATTCTTGAGACTTCTTCATTGCCAAAAAAGTGTGGTTTTATTAAAGCATGGGGACGGGACCTCTGGGCAGAAAGAGATGCACTGGAATTGTGAGGCGTGACTGATTATATAGTTTCAAGTTGGAAGGGAGTTAGGGATAGCATATCCCTAAAGAATTTGGAACCAAGGTTTCCAAGACCTTGAGGGGCTAGCTTTGTTAGGAAAAGGTCATTTACTACTGTCCAGTGAAACTTTAGTCATAAGACTCTTCAGATGTGTATCAGTGGGCCATATGCTTGAAAGATGATTGCTAACGTATATCTTGGGGGTAGAGATAAAGGTAGTTTCTAAAGGGATTTTTACAGGATCCTAGAGGTCTGGCTAATGTCAAGCTAAGGTTGCCTTTTGCCGTAGCAAAGTATTAGCAACATTGAAGCAGCGAATAAGATCCTTGAGGAAGGTCCGTCAGCCTGTCTCAAGTAGGGCTGTAAGTTGTAAGGAACTTTAATTTTTTTTCTTTTGCCTTTTGTGTCTGGCATATTTACTTAGCGTGTTTTCTTGGGTCATCCATGTTGTAGCGTGTGTCAGTACTCAGTTCTTTTTATTGCCGAATGGTATCATTGTATGGATATACCATATCTGTTCCTCAGTTGGAAATTTGGGTTGTTTCCACTTTTTGGCTTTTATGAGTAATACTGCAGTAAACAACTGTGTGAAAGTATTTGTTTTTTGTTTTCTTGAGTATATACATAGGAGTTGAAGTGCTAGATTGTGTGGTAATCTATGCTTAACATTTTGAGAACCTGCCAGACTCTTTTCTGAAGCTAGTACGTTACTGTACAGTCCTACCAGCAGTATAGGAGGTTTCTCTACATCCTTACCAACACTTGTTATTGTCTTTTTGATTATAGCCATGAAGTGTTATCTTGCTGTGGTTTTGTGAAGAGAGTTTTAAAATTGAAAACTTCGTATTACAAAGTGTTAGTTACTGTAGCTTGTGTGTTAATTTTTATTCTGAAATATTTGAGGGAATATATAAGAACAGTAAGTAGTAATTAATGAAATAACTTTTAACACTGAAATAAATGATAATTACAGAGGGTAAATTTAAATGACTGTGATGTTTGAGACTGACTTTTTTGGATATTTCACTACTGTTAGACCATATAAACAAAGGTAATTCTCAGTTCTTAGTCTTTTTTCATTCCCATATTCTGGTGTTCATGTAAGTTGACTTGTAACTTGAAAATGATTTCAAAATCATTACCAAACTTTTTTTCTTTCCTAGAAAGAAATTTCTGAAATTTCCTAGAAATCCAGGTATCTTCTGGAGGATTTGAATATTTCATTTTAAGATGATGTGGTATCTCTTGGTCTCACTCTGATGGGGCCCCCAAATGTGGTATGACAACCAGGTAGAAGCCAGCAGTGCAGTGAAAGGATTCACCCAAGACATAATAAAGGAGACAGAAGTTTATTGAATATACCACAAAGGAGAAGCAAGATAGAGGGACAAGGGAGACGGGCAAGGACGGAGGGGTAGAGATTCACACACACACACACACACACACACACATACAGAGACACAGTGAGAGACAGAGAGATGGATATAAGTAGACCATGGTTACTTAGAGCCTATGGGTATTTTGATGTGGGTCGCCCAGGGGCTTGTGGGTCACTGTGGGCCCTTTCTACATTCCATTGCTCAAGCTTGTTTGCCTAAAAGCGGTCTCTACAGATGATAGAAATGGAAATTATTTCTTCTAGTAATATACATAATAGTATGACTTGTAAATTGGGGAAAATGGATATTTAAGGACAGAATACTGTGTATTTTTGTCTTCTGCTGATGATAAGCTCCTCCTCTCACTCTATCTCTGTTAACTACTCTTAATCGTTCCTGTGGATTTTTTCAGAAAACGTTAACACACATATATCCTTTTGTAGAGTGTTTTTCTCTTTGATTTTTTCCACTTAGATATTTAAGTTTTAAAGCCCCAGGTGTTAAATTGCCATGTACTTAACTTAGATGACCTAATTAGCTCTTTTTTTTTTTAAAGATTTTATTTATTTATTTGACAGATCACAAGTAGGCAGAGAGACAGGCAGAGAGAGATGGGGGGGGGCGGTTAGCAGGCTCCCTGCTGAGCAGAGAACCCAGGACCCTGAGATCATGACCTGAGGCGAAGGCAGAGGCTCAACCCACTGAGCCACCCAGGTGCCCCTAATTAGCTCTCTTACAGACTGTCATATGGTCTTACTAAAGTTAATACCTCATTCTCCAAACTGAATGCTCTCCCTGAGAATGTTTAAGTAGTATTTCCTCCCAAATATTGAAAGCGTGTTGCATTTTACCTGAAGCATTGTGCTTAAAGTTATTTTTCTTAATATACTGTGCAGTACATAGGGCACTTTTTCTTTCCCTGTTTTCCCTTTTGCCTACATTTTATCAAAATGTAGGAAGAGGACGAGAGAAAGGAGGAAAAAATGTAATGATTGGGGCACCTGGGTGGCTCAGTGGGTTAAAGCCTCTGCCTTCGGCTCAGGTCATGATATTGGGGCGCCTGGGTGGCTCAGTGGGTTAAGCCGCTGCCTTTGGCTCAGGTCATGATCTCAGGGTCCTGGGATCGAGTCCCGCATGGGGCTCTCTGCTCAGCAGGGAGCCTGCTTCCCTTCCTGCCTCTCTGCCTACTTGTGATTTCTTTCTGTCAAATAAATAAAATCTTTAAAAAAAAAATGTAATGATTGCTCATTTTTCCTTTTTTAGTGTTTACAATTCAGTTTTCTTCAAGGCTGAGTATTTGTACCAGAGAATGTTTAGTCTGTGGTCATACCAATGATTATGATAGTGAGAAACCCAATTTGAATGGAATGGGTATAGATGGGGAGTTGGTGAGGGTAATTTTTCCTCATGTGTTTTGGTTAAGATTTAGGTACCTTAAAAGCATTATAAACCTGCCTTATGCCAAATATTTGAGACACAGCAATGTCTTTTAACAGTTTAAACATCTAACAAAAAGATAAAGGGTGAGGAAATGAACAATAGTGACATTTATTGAGCATTTATGTGCCCCCGGCACACAGGCAGGACATGAAGACTTAACTCTGCTAAGGGCAGTGGGGCTGAAGTTTGAATCTAAGTGTGTTTTCCATGGAGCTTCCTGAAGTTGGGTGAGTTACCAGTTGGGCTTTCAAAGGAGGGGCCAGTATGGATTAATACATAGAAAGCAGAGTGAATGGCTTCTACAGAGGCATGGAGATGGGGATAAATAAGTTGCATCTGGAGTGTGGAAAACTAGTTAACTTGTTCAGTTATCCAGTGGTATAGTGTCAGGTAGCTGCTATGGTTGAGGGATCTGATGAGTGACGTTATGCAAATCGTGTTTGGAGATTATGTTATTAATGGCCAGAATGGGTTGAGGCCTGGGCTTTTTTTTCCCCAAAACACAGAACTTAACTAAAATTTTAGTAGTTATATGTATACTGTACCTATTTGTATATTTGTATATTTGTATATGTGTGGTCTGTATAGTTCTATGCAGTTTTATTACACATGTGCTTTTGTGGAACTGCCGGTAAACTCAAGATACTAAACTTTATCCCACCACAGAGTTCCCTCAGGCTACCCCTTGATAGCCATACTTAACCCCTCTCTGTATATCCCTATCCCTTGACAACCACTTATCTGTTCTCCATTGTTTTTGTTATTTCAAGAATGTTATATACAAATGGAGTCCTGAAAAAGTGTAACTTTTTTTACTCAGCATAATGCCCATGAGGTTCTTTGAAGAAATTGTGCGTATTAGTAGTTTGTTCATTTTTCTTGCTGATAGTATGGATGGTTCTGTTCTGTATGGATGGTTCTGTTCTGCCAATACTGCATTGTCTTGTTTACTCTATATCATAAGTCTTTTTTTTTTTTAATTTATTTGACAGAGATCACAAGTAGGCAGAGAGGCAGGCAGAGAGAGAGGAAGGGAAGCAGGCTCCCTGCTGAGCAGAGAGCCCCATGCGGGACTCGATCCCAGGACCCTGAGATCATGACCTGAGCCAAAGGCAGCGGCTTAACCCACTGAGCCACCCAGGCGCCCCAATATCATAAGTCTTTTTAAAAAAACTCATCAATCAGCATTTATTCTTTGAGAACCCAATATGTGTTTTTTTTATTGAGATATAATTGTCATGGAGTATCCTCTTAGTTTCAGGTGTACATTATAGTGATTTGGTACTTTATCCTTTTGAAGCAACGATGAGTCCCGTTATCTGTTGCTATGTAAAATTATTACAATTTGACTGACTATATTCCCTATGCCGTACTTTATATCCCCATGACTTACTTATTTTATAACTGAAAGTTTGAACCTATAATAAGTCTTGAAATTAGATATTATGAATCCTTCAGCTTTCTTCTTCATAATTGTGTTGGCTATTCTAGGGCCTTCTCTTTTCATATGAACTTTAGAATGAGCTTGTCTGTGTACAAAATATCTTGCTGGTGTTTTGATAGGAATTCATTAAACCTATATATAGTCATTTTGGGGAGTATTGACATCTTTAGTGTGTTGAGTTTTCTAATACACGAACATAATAAGTTTCTCCCAATTTTTATATCTTCTTTGCTTTCTTTCATCAGTATTTTACATTTTTTAGCATACATATCCTCTTCATATTTTGTTGGATTTATACTTTAGTATTTCCTTTTGAGGGAGCAGTTATAAATGATGCTGTGTTTTAAAACTTTGGTTTCCACTTATTTGTGTTTGCATATAGAAATGAAGTTGATTTTCATGTTGATCTTGTATCTTGCAACGTTGCAAAACTGTCTTATAAGTTCTGGGAACTTTTCTTGTGCATTCCTTGGGATTTTCTGTATAGACAACGACACCATCTAAAATAAGGACAGTTTTATTTTTATTTTCCAATGCGAATGCCTCTTCTTTCTTTTTCTTGCCTTGTAACGAAGGCTAGGATTTCTAGTACTGTGTTGCTTATGAGTGATGAGAATGGACATCCTTACCTTTTTCTCAGTCTTAGAAGGAAGGAATTCAGTCATTCACCCTTAAGTATGTTGTTTGCTATAACTTTCCTGTAGGTATTCTTCATGAAGTTGAAGATCCCCTCATTTCCTAGTTTTCTTAGTTTTTATTATGAATGGTGTCGAATTTTTTAAAAATATTTTTCTATGTCAGTTGATAGGATCATATGATATTTTTCCTTTAGCTTATTGGTATGTATTGCATTGATTTTTAAAAAATATTATACCAACCTTACATACTTGGAATACATGTTACTTGGTTGTGGTGTACTAACTATTTTGGATTCAATTTGCTAATATTTTTGTAAGGGTTTTGCAGCTAAATTCGTGAGATATACTGGTCTGTAGTTTTCTTAATTCTTGTGATGTCTTTGTCTGGTTTTGGTATTGGTAACAATTGGTTTCATAAAATGAGTTGGGATGTGTTCCCGCTTCTTCCATTCCTGGACAAGGTGTAAAATGGCAGTTAATTCTTCTTGTCAGTGTTTGGTAAAATTCTCCAGAGAAACCATCTGCGCCTGGGGAGTTTTTCAAGAACTTTTAAATTACAAATTTGATTTCTTTTTTTTTTTTTTTTTTTAAAGATTTTCTTTATTTATTTGACAGAGAGAGATCACAAGTAGGCAGAGAGTTAGGCAGAGAGAGAAGGAGAAGCAGGCTCCTCGCTGAGCAGAGAGCCCGATGCGGGGCTCGATCCCAGGACCCTGGGATCATGACCTGAGCCGAAGGCAGCGTCTTAATCCACTGAGCCACCCAGGTGCCCCCCAATTTGATTTCTTTAATAGTGTTTTTATTATTCAGGTTACCTATTTTATCTTGAGTGAGTTTCGATAAGTTGTTTTCAGAAAATTGGCCCATTTTTTTTCTAAATTGTGGAATTATGAGCTAAAGTTTTTTTGTTGTTTGTTTGTTTTTTAAGATTTTATTTTAAAGTAATCTTTACACCCAGTGTGGGGCTCAGACTTAAAACTCTGGTTTCAAGAGTTTTATGCTCTACCAACCTAAGCCAGCCAGGCACCCTGAGCTAAAGTTTAAAGTTGTTTGTAGTATTCTCTTACCTTTTTTAAGAAATTGAAGTAGAAGTTGTATAACATAAAACCTACCATTTTAAAAGTGTACATTTTAGTGGTTTATAGTATATTCATGGTATTTTGCAACCGCTGTCTAATTCCAGAGTATTTTCATCACCCCAGAAAGACATTCCTTTCCCATTAAGCAGTAACTTCCCATTATCTTCTTTCCTAGCCCCTGGCAACTAGTAATATATTTTCTGAATGGATTTGCCTGATGGGACATTTCATAGAAATGGAGCCATACAGTTTGTGATTGGTTTATTCCACACAGCATAATGTTTTCATGTTTATCCATGTTGTTGTGTATATCAGTACTCAGTCTTTGGTTCATGGTCCTATCACTCTGACCTCTACTTCCATTATCTCATCATCTTCACTGTCTTTCCTGCCTTTCTCTTATAAAAGAAAGACCCTTATAATTTTCTTGGGCCCACCCAGATTATCCAGGGTAATCTTCTCATTCTTAATTTGACTTAATAACAGGTAGAGAGTCTATTTGCAGTATAAGGTAACGTTAACAAGTTTCAAGGAATAGGACATAGGTACTTTGTGGGAGGCCATTATTTTACCTACTGCATGGACTTTAGATTTTTTATATTATCCACTGCTCCCTGAGGCTCTGTTCTTTTTTTTTTTTTCCCAGTCCATTTTCTCTTTCTTGTTTATTTTTTATTTTATTTTCGGGGGGGTTGTCAAATTTTATATCAAGATAATGTTTAACAATATACACTTTTTTAAGTATAGGAAGAGATAATTCTAGCTGCTTGGAGAAACAAAAGAGTAAGTTGGAATTTACTGACAGCTTTAATTTATTTACTTTATTTATTTATTATGTTATGTTAGTCACCACATGGTACTTTTTTTTTTTTAAAGATTTTATTTATTTATTTGACAGAGATCACAAGTAGGCAGAGAGGCAGGCAGAGAGAGAGAGGAGGAAGCAGGCTCCCCGCTGAGCAGAGAGCCCGATGTGGGGCTCGATCCCAGGACCGTGGGATCATGACCCGAGCTGAAGGCAGAGGCCTTAACCCACTGAGCCACCCAGGCGCCCCTCACCATACGGTACTTTATCAGTTTTTGATGTAGTGTTCCATGATTCATTGTTTGTGTATAACATCCAGTGCTTATTGTAATACGTGCCCACTTTAATACCCATCACAGGCTCACCCATCTCCTCATACCCTCCCATCTAAAACCCTCAGTTTGTTTCCCAGAGTCCTCAGTCTCTCATGGTTTGTCCCCCCCTCTGATTTCCCCTCCTTCATTTTTCCCTTCCTCCTTCTTCTGTCTTCCATGCTATTCCTTATGTTTCACATATAAGTGAGTGAAACCATAGATGAGTAAACTGTTCATCCCCACTGTTGAACCTATATACATCACTATTTTTATTTTGGAAGTTGCATATTTCAGTTGTATACATAATTTCCATTTGGTAGTTTTTTAAAAAAATAGCTTCTGTTTCTTTGCTGAAATATTCTATTTTTTTAATTTGAGAGAATTCTTGATTGTTTATTGAAGTATTTTTATGAAGATAGCTTTAAGATTCTTGTCAGGTAATTCCAGATTGTGATTCATTTTGGTGTTGACATCAGTATGATTCTGTTTCTTACTCATGTGTGTTTTTCTTGGTGCGTGATTTTTAAAAAATTTTATCCTGGACATCTAAGATATTAATATGAAGAGAGTCTTTATCCTGCTTAACTCTTCTATTTTAGTAGGCACTAACTCTATTTAGCGTTAGTGTGTAGGTTCTGGCCTGCTTTTGGGAGCTGTGTATTTCCTGTGATAATTTAGTTCTCAGAGCTTTTGCAGTGCTATTCTCTTTATTTTTCTGGCATCACAGGAGCTCCTGCTTGATTTTTACAGGTGTTGCCTGGGCTGACTGGTGGTTTGGGTCCCCATCTCTGCTACTGCTAAGGGCAGGTTGGCTGGACATTGCCCCAAGTGTGGCAGATCTGGCCCACTGCTGTCTGGGGATGGGGTGGAGACCCTGCTGATGCCGATGTTGTAGTGAATTGGGGTCCCCTGCTATCCTGGATAGGGCCTGGGGAGTCCTGGGGAGGGTCTCTCTTTTCTCTAGGTCTCTGCTAAGCTAGGTCTCTGCTAATACTTTTACAGCCCTTTGTCCAGAAAGCAAGATTTTCTCTTTTGTCTATTTGTGTTGGTGGTTCTGGTTTCAGGCTGTTCATGGATTTGTGGGAGATAAGAGGAAAACCCAGTGAACTCACAGTGGTGCTTTTCCTCACATGGAAAGGCCCTTAACTCATCTACTTTCTTTCCACCTGTTAGGGTCATTGTATGATTGTCTGTTATTTCTAGGGTATTCAGTTGTATTGAGAGGAGAGGAACAGGGAAGTGCGAGCCTGTGTCATCATAATCTAGAATTGGAACTGTAGCCATTTTGATTCTTCCTCCCTGCTGGTGTTCATTAGGAAATCTATGAAATGGTCAAGGCTTTGGCTTTTATTGACCGACACCTTACTTTTTAGGGTGTTATCTGTTGTTGAGTGTAGGAACAAGGTAAAAATTATTCTCTTGCTTATTTTATTATTTATTTTTCTTTTTAGAGAGAAAGCATGTGCATGAGCTGAGGATGAGGGGGGGAGGGAGAGGGAGAGAGAAAGTCTTAAGGGGAGCCCAGTGTGGGGCTCAGTCTCCCAACCCTGAGATCAGGACCTGAGCTGAAATCAAGAGTTGGATGCTTAACCCACTGAGCCACCCAGATGCCCTGAATTATTTTCTTGTTTAAATTGTGTGAGGGGGCGCCTGGGTGGCTCAGTGGATTAAGCCGCTGCCTTCGGCTCAGGTCATGATCTCAGTGTCCTGGGATCGAGCCCCGCATCGGGCTCTTTGCTCAGCAGGGAGCCTGCTTCTCTCTCTCTCTCTGTCTGACTCTCTGCTTACTTGTGATCTCTCTCTCTGTCAAATAAATAAATAAAATCTTTAAAAAAAAATAAATTGTGTGAGAATTAGAAATGTCGTGTTCTTATCTATTCATCTATTTATTTACTCATTTATGTATTTATCTTTAGGGAGTGGAGCAACTGCTGTGGTCCAAGCAGCATATTGTGCCCCTAAGAAGGAGAAAGTGGCAATCAAACGGATAAACCTTGAGAAATGTCAAACTAGCATGGATGAACTCCTGGTATGCACATCTCATATTTTTTATTGAGAAAAATACTCCTATTTGTATTCATGTTGGAGTGGGAAATAACTTGAAAATTTTAATTCCTTTTCTAAAAAAAAGGTATTTTGATTGGCTCAGTAAATAATTCTTATTGTAAAATATAGAAAAATCCAGGTAAATAGGAAAAATTGGTTGTAATCCTCCCATTCTGAGGTTAACACTTGCTATATAGTCTTTCAGAATATAAATACAAATATATTTCATACATTAAAATCTTTGTATTTTTATGATAATGTAATCATTTACTTGTTCTTTTCATAGAGAAACTTATCAAATTCTGTCTATAAATATGAATTAAAATGCCTTTCAGTATGTGTGTAATATTCTGTTGCATAGGCAGACCACATTTTATTTAACCTATTTCTTGTATCGGACAATTACCTTTTTCCTCTCTTTGTTGTTTTAAATAATGCTTCTTTACTTTTCTCTTTCCTTAAACTAGTTTCATGCAATTGTGATACCTGGTCGATGGAATATGCTTTAAAATGCTTTGGCCTCCTAGGAACATGGTACCAATCTGGATTATGACCATTGATGCAAGATGGGAAGTAGAAGGTGGTGTTGCCTTCTCCAAAAGCTATGGAAAAAGAGAAGAAAAGGGAGTCTTGGGGATTAATAGCTGTAGGAGATGTTCTGTGGCATTAAAAGCTAGACACACAGGGATTTTGTACTTCTTTATGAGCCACGGAACCCAGAATTGTTTGAAGTATGTAGTAAGTGCTCAGTAAAGGATATGAAGTAGATTTTCAAATCATTTAACCTTGTAAATCCTGTTTCTTTGGCTTAAAATGGAAATTATAACATCTGCTTCATGTACCTCATGAGGTTTTTATTTCTTTTTTAAAAGATTTAATTAATTAATTAATTTACTTACTTAGTGGGGAAGGGGCGGAGGAAGAGAAAATCTCAAGCAGACATCACACTGAGTATGGAGCCCCATGCAGGGCTTAATCTCACAACCCTGAGATCATCACCTGAACCAAAATCAAGAGTTGGATGCTTAACTGAGTGAGCCACCCAGGTGCCCCCTTCATGAGGTTTTTCTTTGAGGATGAAATGATCTAGTACTTGAAAAGTATAAACTGCCATACAAATAGGAACTAATGTTATTTTATTAAGTATTACTTTTATTAAGTATTTCTCTAAGGTCACATACAGCTAGTGATAGAGAGGCAGGAATTAGCACTGAGATGTTCTGATATTCCAGAAGTCATTGTGTTCCCAGGTTGGATTTAATTTCTGGTGGAGCCTGTACTGAGTATTAGGGAATATTGGAATAAAAGGAAAAGAGATAATAGAATTATACATTGAATTTTTAGGAGATTAAACAAAAGCATGTCGGGGCACCTGGGTGGCTCAGTGGGTTGAAGCCTCTGCCTTCGGCTTGGGTCATGGTCCCAGGATCCTGGGATCGAGCCCCGCGTCGGGCGCTCTGCTCAGTGGGAAGTCTGCTTCCTTCTCTCTCTCTCTGCCTGCCTCTCTGCCTACTTGTGTTCTCTGTCTGTCAAATAAATAAAATCTTTAAAAACAAAAACAAAAAAAAACCCAAAAGCATGTCTTCAGGAGTTGGTAATGTGTGAGTAGAAGCTAAAGAAAAAATTTGCTGTAGTGATCTTGAGCTGCTTTTGTGAGAGAATATACACTTGAATGGACATGCCGATAGAAATCGTAGGTAGTGATCTTGCATTTAGAGATGCCTACAATCCCTTGGAGCATCATTTGGATATTTGAACTGCAGTCATCATAAAAGGAGGCTGTAAATTGTAAACTAATTATTTTAAGGGAAAATCAGAATTTTTAGCCAATATATATTGACTGGAATTTGAGAAGCCAGGTATGAATTTGTATCATTTGCCAGTTATTTTACATAACCCTTAAGGATAGCATAAAGGTGAATGAAAGTCTCATTTATTACCTCATGACTAAAGAAATGAAAGTTCAAAGTTTAAATAACTTGACTGTGCTCACATGATAGTAACAACAAACATCTTTTTAGTGATAGGCCCTTAAGTGTACTTTACCCTCATAAGTGCCTCCATGCTCTTCTTTAGATGAATGCTCTTCCATTTACTTCCTTTAGATGAAGGAAGTAAATCATACAGTAAGTGACAGTCTGGATTAAAAATCAGGTCTTTCTGAGTAAAGTCTGTTGTTTCCTACTTCATCTAATAGTAACTAATTATAATCTTGGTTCAAAAGTCAAAAGAGCATCTGTCAGATATTTGACATCTTGAAAATAATATTTGTGTTATTACACTAGGCCTTACTTGTAGAGGATTGCAAATTTGGTATAGCATAGTAAAAGAAAAAAATAAATTAGACCTTCATCATTTTGTCTGCATAGTCCAGTAAGCTTTATATTACAAATATAGTATTTATATATTTGGCAAATAAGTAAGGGGACGTGACTTTTAGTAAAACATCTAACAAATTTATTAATTTGAGAGAGAGAGGGAGCATGAGTGGTGGGGAGGGGCTGAGGGAGAGGTAAAAGCAAACTGTGCTGAGCACAGTGCCCCATGCAGGGCTCGATCCAAGGACCCTGGGATCATGACCTGAAGGCAGACACTTAAGGGACTGAGCCACCCAGGTGCCCCTTAGTAAAAACAAATTTAAAACAATTGGCCTTTTTGGAGGGCAAACAAGTGAGATCCCACTAAAGTCTGAAGAAACATTGGGAATATAAAGACGGCTGGTTTATTTGTGGTGTTTATAGTGTCAGGGACCTGAGATGTGAGTGAGAAGGGCTCAGTTTCCAAGAGATAAGAAGCCCTTTAGTTTTAGATCAGCGTACCAAACTTGTGGTGTCGTGATTTTAAGTTTGTTTTCAAAATCGTCTCTGCTATAATGTAGAAAGGGTGCTGATGTGAACTATGTTCTAGGTGTGTATCCTGTGTGACAGTTACTGGTGAGGAGGTGTAGTATATTGCTCCTTTCTCTTGTCAAAATGTTTTCTTACCTGACAACCTTTGCTAAGGTGATGGGAAAATCAGCTATAAAATCTTACTACACTTACCTTTTCCAGAGCTGTTACTTATGGCACACTAGGCAGTGTTTTGAGCTTTTTCTCTTCTCTGGCAGTTGCTAGTACTAGATTCATTGGCCAGAGAGCTGAAGGGAACACAAGAGGCATAAATGTCTATCATTCTACTGGGAGGCTCACAATCCAGTTGAATGAAGAGTTAACACTCTTGTCTTCTGTACAGGACCAAGCGGGACAGATGTGTAGGAGAGGTGTCAACCACTGTGAAGTAAGAGGAGGAGGTGTGCTCCTAGTTACAAAGATGGAGGCCTCTGTAGAGATTTTTATGTTCTGGCCCACCAGGGCTGGGGACACTTTGAACAGACAGATAGAAACATTACCAGGCAGAGGTTTAGAATTAGAAAAGAATTAGTTATATATATATTCATAAATACTAATATATAACTGAAACAATATTTTCATAAAACAATTCTTAATTATATTCTGTAGAATGCACTCTGATTTTCTATTTCTTTTTTGTTTCTATCTTTATCTACTTAGTTTGTGTCGTGGCCTGTGTGGGTTGCAACCCATGGTTTGAGGTACACAGGGCCACACAAAGAGGTATTAAGACTCTAAACTCAGGCAGTGACAGTGATAAGGGAAAGAAAAACACATTCCCTAGACATTTTATAGATGGAAGAATTGTCAGTTTTATTTATTTATTATTTTTATTTTTTTTAGTAGGCAGCAAAGCAGGGTTTATTGAGCAGTAGCAAAGTGATAGCACAAAGCTCCCAAGGAGGGAGGGGACCTGAGAGGTGTACCTGAATTGTTAGTTTTAGAATGAACATTCCTTGAGGGCAGGGACTTTATTGTGTTCAGTCAATAGGAATGAATGAGTAAATTAACATTGCTTGGGGACTGACTGACTGGTGTGAAGTGGAGGTAAACTGTTTGTGTTGGGGTAATTAGAAAACCAGGAGTAAATGTTAGAAATCAAGATGAGTGAGTTTCAGGAAAGAATGAAAAGTCATCATTAAGCAATGCTTGAGAAAGCTTCAGGTGGAGAACAGAGAAATCCACAGGAAAGCTCTGGCAGCAGAAGGTAACAGGACTTTAAAGAAAGTCCTTTCAGTGAGACAGATGGAATTCACTTCAGTATGGAAGGGAGCTACTGGGAAACTTGAGTCAGAGTGAATATAGCACTTACATACTTATTTTTGCTTTTGAAAGGAAAGGGAAAAGGATAACTCCAATGGGAGTTAAGATAAAGGAACCCCTCTCCACCCCTACCTTTAAAGGAATAGAAGAAAGAAAAATATTTAAGGCCCTTTCAAGAGTTCAAATTCGATGGTTCTCTAATAGTCTCCTGTTAGAGGACCCTTGATGGTTCCCTCTCTCAGGGTAGAGCTGAAAATGAAAATCCTTAGCTTCACTTTTAAGACATTGGACCATTTGGCCCCAATTCTATGTGCATGAATTGTCACCCTCTGTCTCCCCTACCCTATCCAGTTGGTCCCCAAGTCCTGTGGTTTGTACCTCTTCAGTATATCTCGTGACTCCTTCCTTTCTTTTCATTCATATTGCCATGTACTTTTAATTTATTTTAATTTATTTTTTAAAAGATTTTAATTTACTTATTTGACCGAAAGAGAGAGCACAAACAGCGGGAGCACCAGGCAGGGAGCCCAGGACCCTGGAATCATGACCTGAGCTAAAGGCAGATGCTTAACCAACTGAGCCACCCAACCATCCTACAATGTATTTTTTAAAAGCTATTTTGAGGTAGTTTAAACTTCTGGAAGAGTTGCAGAAGAAGTACAGAAAGTTCCCAGATGCTGTTCACCATCTTCTCCTAATAGTAATGTGATCACAGTGTGATTATCCAGACTGAGTGACTAGTTACCATTTTTTTTAGGCCACCGTCGTCCCTCACCCAGGTTGTCGCAATAGCGTTCAACAGTGTCTTTGGCTCTAGCCTTGTTTTCTCTCATTTATTTTCTATATTGCAGCCATAGTGATTTTTATGAAACAGTATATATAATTAAGCCTTTGATGCCTTCCCTTTGCTGTTAGGATGAAGCCTAAATTCTTGAACACAGTTACACGGTCCTTTATGATATGGTCCCATGTAATTAAACAGTCAAACCTATGAAGTCTAGTTACCTTTCCTGTGTCAGTGTAGTAAAACTTCGTATAGGAGGTTTTATTATCATTCCTGTTTTCTGATAATTTGCCTCTCCAGTGAAGTCATGTAGTATTTGGTACTTCTCCTATCCAACTCTTTATCACTGTGTGTTGTTAAATTAATATTTGCCTAATGTCTTCACCAGATTGTGGGTTTCTTGAGGGCTCACCATTGTAGTCAATCACCTAGCACTGTGCCTGGCACCTAGTAGTAAGCGCTTGGTAGATATTTGTTGAAAGCATGAACCACTTACCCTAGACAGGTCTACTCATTGCATCCTAAAATATGTCTTGTATAGTTCATCTTTCTTTCTTTCTTTCTTTTTTTTTTTTGGTATTTGTGTGTGCCTTGCAGTGCTGTAATTTCCCTATATCCTGTAGAACCAAACCTCCCCTGAGAGGACTTCTTGCCTACCTTCACTCTTTTTTCCAATGAATTCTTGTAATATTTACTATCTTTATGACTCACTGGGAATATATGTTGCCATATATTTCTCTCATATGTCTTCTCTTATTTCTTTTAATCTTTTGTAACTATGTCAACAGGGAGGTGCTTACTTTAGTTTTACTTAGTTTTTAGTTCAGAAGACTGTGCTGGTGACTTTGGAGGTTGCAGAAATGTATATGACAAAGACCTTGCTATAAAGGAATTTACATTCAGTTAGAGATGAGACAAGAAAAACTAATGTTCATGGAGCACTGCTTTTGAATCCAGTTTTGGGCAACTTCTACACAATTTATTTTTACTATACAAATATCAAGGTCATAGGGCAAGTACAGTACTTGAATAAGTAAAAAGTTTTATAAAGCACTATAGGATTTAATTCATCCAGTAAATATTTATTGCAGGTGTACTGTGTGCCAGGCAGAGTGATAAGTGCCAGGAATACAGAGGCTCAGCTTTCACTGAGCTTAAAGTTTTGTGAAGGATACAGAAAAATAAGCAATTACAATATAATATGATAAGTTCTGCAGTATTTAGGGAATCCACCTTTTTTCACGGATGTTTTAAATTCAAGTACAATTAACATACAGTGTTACATTAGTTTCAGGTGTGCAGTGTAATGATTCAACAATTCTGTGCATTACTAGTGCTCATCACGATAAATCTTCTCTTAATCCCCTTTATCTCTTTCGTCCCCCCCCCCCCCCCCACTTCCCCTCTGGCAACCACCAATTTGTTGTGTGTATTTAAGAGTCTGGCTTTTGTCTTTTTATTTTGTTTGTTTTGTATTTTAAATTCCACATATGAGTGAGACCATATGGTATATTTGTCTTCCTCTGACTTATCTCACTTAATGTTATACCCTCTAGATCCATCCATGTTGTTGAAAATGGCAAGACATCATTCTTTTTTTGACTGAGTAACAGTCCTCTGTGTGTGTGTGCGCGGATGCATGGAATATACACCAGCTTGCATTTAGGGATCCACTTTTAAGTACTTGCTTTCTGGAGTTCTCAGTCTACCAGGGAGGGATAGATAAATAAGTACCCAAGGTACTGCCCAGTGCATATGTGCCATGATGTAAAGAGATACACAGGGAGTTTGGAAGATAAGAGATACCTAACTCAACTTGGGGAGCTGATGGAATTGATATTTTGGCTAGATTAGAAGGAAGAATTAGCATTTTTAGCCAGGGTAAAATAATGAGGGGAGGTGTATTTGAGGTAGAGGGAGCAATGCCATTAAATGTCCATGGTTAGAAGAAGCATGGTCCCCTGAAGTTTACTGTGGCTGGATCGTAGAGGTATATTGGGGTTGGGTCAGTGAGATAGGAGGATTGAGATGAGAGAGTTAAGCAGGGCCCAGATCACTCTGGGCTCTATAAGTCCCTTTATCACACCCAAGCTAATCTAAATTCATAACCTGAGGTAGAGTAAGCTTAGAAGGAGCTCACATTTCTACTTTGGACTTGGTTTCTGACCTTGCCGTTTCAGGATATTTCTTATTAGACTGAGAATTGTTAATTATTTCACAAAAATGGGAAGAAATAGTATTTTTTTTTTAAAGATTTTATTTATTTATTTATTTGACAGAGAGAAATCACAAGTAGATGAAGAGGCAGGCAGAGAGAGACAGAGGGAAACAGGCTCCCCGCTGAGCAGAGAGCCCGATGCAGGACTCGATCCCAGCACCCTGAGATCATGACCTGAGCCGAAGGCAGTGGCTTAACTCACTGAGCCACCCAGGCACCCCAAGAAATAGTATTTTTAAAATAAAACAAAACCCACAAACCAAAAAGTACCCTCTACCTGAATAGAAATTTTTCTAAGGAAGACAGCCAGATGGCCAATAGACACATGAAAAGATGCTCAACATCACTCACCACCAGGGAAATGCAAGTCAAAACCACAATGAGGTATCAACTCAAACCTGTCAGAATGGCTAAAATCAAAAAGACAAGAAATAACAAGTGTTGGCGAGGATGTGGAGAAAAGGGAACCTTCTTGCACTAGTGGTGGGAATATAAATTGGTACAGCCACTGTAGAAAATAGTATGGAGGCACCCCAAAAAATTAAAAATAGAACTACCATATGATCCAGTAATTAATTCTGCTCGTGGGTATTTACCCAAAGAAAATGAAAACACTAGTTTGAAAAGATATTTGCACCCCTTTGTTTATTGCCATAGACAAGATATGGTGGCAACCCAAGTGTCCATCTATAGATGAATACATTAAAAAAGAGGTGATTTTACACACACACAGATACACACAGTGGAATACTACTCAGCTATAAAATGAATGGCATCTTGCCATTTGTGACATGGATAGGCCTAGAGAGTATTATGCTAGGTGAAATAAGACAGAGAAAGACAAATTTCTCTTACATGTGGAATCCAAGAAACAAAAGAAGTGAACAAAGGAAAAACAGACTCTTAAATGCAGAGAACAATCTCATTGCCATCGGCTGCAGAGATGGGTGAGACAGATAAAGGGGGTTAAGAGATACAAACTTAGAAGTATAAAATAAGTAAGTCACAAAGATGGAAAGTACAGCATGGGGAATATAGTCAATGTAATAATGTATGGTGATAGATGTGACTACACTTGTGAGCAGTAAGTAATATATAGAATTGTCAAATCATTATGCTGTATTCCTAAAACTAATACAACATTGTATGTCAACTGTACTTCAGTACTTGAGTAATAAAAGTAAAGTAATGGGGTGCCTGGGTGACTCGGTCGTTAAGCATCTCCTTCGGCTCAGGTTATGATCTCAGGGTTGTGAGATTGACCTCCGAGTCTGGCTCCCCCACTCAGCGTGGAGTCTGCCGGAGATTTTGTCTTCCTCTCTCTCTGCCCCTCTGCCTGCTCATGTGTGTGCATGCCCTTTCTCTCTCTCTCTCAAATAAATAAAATTTAAAAAGAAAATAGACACTTTAAGACACGATAAAACAAAAACAAAACCACCCTCTATTTATTAGTAATTATCCTCTGTGGCTGTAAAACCAGATTTCCCATGAGAGTTTTTCAAGGGCACCTTAAAGAAAAACATGTCCTAGTGGAGGCCTCTATGGTGCTGTGTAAGGCTGTGATAAAGCAGGCATGTTTCTGGTTAAAGAGGTTATGAGTGGAATGATCAGTCAGAATGGACTGAGGGAAATTGAGGAGTTTTTTGGTTTAATTGTAGATCTTGCAAAGGTTGTTACATAGTCTTGGACTTTTCAAATCTGAATTCACTAACTTGTGGTGTTGTTTAGGCTTGCATCTAATATATTATCATGTTTTCTCTTCTTTGTAGAAAGAAATTCAGGCCATGAGTCAGTGCCATCATCCTAATATTGTGTCTTACTACACGTCTTTTGTAGTAAAAGATGAACTGTGGCTAGTCATGAAGCTGCTAAGTGGAGGTGAGTAGAGTACAATGAAATGCTAACTTCCATTGGTTGGAAGGTTACTAAAAATATTCTTCTTTATCCTGGTTTGGTGTTGATGGATATTTGCTTTTGAGGACATACTGAAAATATAGTATCTGCTAAAGATGCTGGTATATGAGCTGAGACAGGTTTCACACACTGCATTTGGTTGCAAGCTCTTAATCTGTGATGATTCCCTCCAGCTTCCTCTGTTCCATGACAGAAGTTTGTTGAAGGTTCTAGTCTGAAGGGTCTGAGAATAAATGTCTTGTAGAATGACCCACATTTTGGATTTATCTGCTCATATCTTTCTGGTGATATTTAACTTGATTTGTATTCCCCTCTTTATGCAAGTTGAAAATTGGACCAAAATGTTGATTAGATTTAAGTTAAAAAAATTTTTTTAACAATATTTTGTGGGTAATGCTGTGTATTCATAGTGCATCACACCAGGAAATATTTGCTCTCTTGTTATATCTTTAATGGTGGTGTTACTTTTGATTGCTTAAGGTTTTGACAGCCAGACCTCAGCATGGAAAGGTTAACTTTTTTTCCCTTTGCAGCTAGTATCATCTGTGAGATGATACTTGGGCACTTGTGAGTATCCAGTTTCCCACCTAAGTCAGTCAGTCTTTCTTTTTCTTTCTTTATTTCTCTTTCTCTTTCTTCATTTCATTTCATTCCATTCCATTTCATTTCATTTCTTTATTTGAGAGAGAGAGAAAACACAGGCAGAGGGGAGGGGCAGAGGGAAAGGGAGAAGCAGACTCCCTGTTGAGCAGGGAGCTAGACACAAGGCTCCAGTCCCACATGACCTGAACAGAAGGCAGATGCTTAATGGACAGAGCCACCCAGGTGGCTCTCTCCCACCGCCCCCCACCCAAGTCTTTCATTTAATAATTCTAGCATCCATTCACAATCCTTATTTGAGTCAGTTATTCTGTGAAGGTTTGCAGAATGGAGACTTACTGCATCCTTTCTTTTACACGTATAAACTAGCATTCTTCTGTGTAAAGGAACTTTACCTTATTAACTGGGGCTCTTTGATTAATCTGTATTGTAGTTCCTACTAAAAATGGAAGATACATATTTGATTCTTTTTATTTAAGTACCAATTTTCAGAGTAAAAAGTTGGTTTAGTATTCACCTCCAGTGGTAGCAAATGAGAGGGGTTTTTTTTTTCCTTGTTGGGTAAGGCTTTCAATTTTTTTAAAATGTCATTACATAGACACAAAGAATTTTACATATTTAGTGACTTCCAGTCAGTTTTACTCTGTTTTTTTGATGCCCAGATTGTCTGAAACTTTGTCAGTGGGTCTCCCTTTAAGCTTACTCTTATGTCCTTTTGACATGAATCCTTTAGTTTTTGGTTCAAGATTTCTTAGGGTCACATTTATATTGCTTTTCCCAGACCCAGAATCAGCTAGTACTCTAAGGGGTTCTGATCTTTGTTAGAAGAAAGTTATTTAGAGAGCATAACTGGGATGTCGGGGATGTTGGGGATATTCATTGCTACTACGTTGTCGTCATTTCAAGTTGTAAGAACTTGGAAATATAGTGTATTAAAAATAATGATTTGGAATTAGTGTTTCCAGTTCAAGTTTAACATTATAGACTTTTAAAACTTCTTAAAATTGTACTTGAATCTCTTTTCTCTTACGCAGAAAATTTTGATCCCCAATATTAACATAGTTAATTATGGTGCTTTATCCTGCAGTATGTATACAGTTATTTCTGCTCAAGCCTTTAGAATAAAATGTAAGTATTGCTGATTGCCAACGGCGGACCATTGTCATGTATAGATTGAACATTTTGTTATGGTTACCTGAAGGCCCAAGTCATATAGTACATTAGACATTTTGCCAAGGCATGGATTTGGATCATGAAGCAAGATTGGGAGGACTAGTGAGTGATGGAGCTACCAACCTTTCCATCACTATGCTTCTTGATTTTTGTTTCCATATGTATTTTGTATGGGAGCATGATTTTCCATTTTGGAATTGATAATACTATATTTCATTGAACACCTTACCTCCCCAGAGAGGCTGTCAAAGAGCTCAGGCTCTAGAATTAAATTCCGCTTTCCTACTTAGCAGGTTTATGTCATTGGGCAAACTTTTTAAACTCTTTGAACCTGTTAACTTTTCTGTCAAAGGGGATACCTTTCTGTATTTTAGGGTGTTGGGGTGTAGTAAATGAGGTGACGTATGTCAGGTATCTTTCGTTGTGCTGACATGTAGATGCACAGGAAATTTAGCCATTACTAATAATCCCGTGTTATTTGATGCTTTTCAGTGTAGCCAGAATCACCTTTTTGTTTCAATCCCATTAGTGACACACTGGAGAAACTGGATGGCTTTGTTAAAGGCCCTGTTCATATGATGGTTGGAATCCTTGCTAACACCAACCACCTTTCAAGATGGTGGTCAAGCATGGTTCTTTCAGTATGGACAGATATGGGAATATTAGGTAATACTGTATCTTTCATTATTGATCACCTATAGCATAATTTGCTTTATTTGTAATTTACAGAAAATGTATAATACAAAGTTTTTACTGTTTCGCTATAAAGTCCTTTGATGAATAGGAATACATTGTCTTGCTTTATTCCTTCATCCATTCCGGTATGCAAACCCATCCTTTCTGCTACTCCTAAGCAGAATGAATATATATTTTTTAAAGAATCTCTGTTTTTCTCTCAGGGAATATATATCCTGATCTTAGAAGGGGCAGGACATGTAGCTGGGTGGGATGTCTTTTAAATGTACCTCTCTGCCTTTCCTGGTCTTAGGTTTCCTGGGACAGTGCTCAATTTTTCCAGCCCTGGGACTCAGCAGATTTCCTGGAAGATAATTTTCAAACATGTTCCAGCCATTAACTCTCTTTTTAATTACTTCAGTTTCTATGAGTCAATATAATCTTATATCTAAACCTTTTAAGATATTAAAGAATTGACATCTTAGAAAAATAAAGTCTTGCTTTTCTAGTTATAAAGTGAATAAACATTTAAATTGAACAGATACATTAAACACTTTTTAGAAAACAAAAGCTATAACTAAGCAGAACTTTAAAATGCTTTTAAAATACAGAGAAACTGCCAAGATTTAGCGCTCAATTAACATTCCATTCATCAAATACTTATTGATCACCAATATATTGGTGAATCATATCCTTAGTTCCTTGCTCTTATGGGCCTCATAGATAGTAAGGAAAAGTTAAAATTAAATAATTAACTATGTAGAAGACCAGGAAGAAGTTTCAGGTGCCATGGGAACAGGTACCAGGAGAATGTAACCCAACTGAGGGAGAATGGATGTGGAGGGGTTAATGAGGACTTCCCTCAGGAGGTGATGTTCAGCTGAGACCTAGAGAATAGGTCATAATTAGCCAGGTGAAGTGGGAGGTGGAGGTGGTATCAAGGGAGAGATGGGGGAAGTGATCCACATAGAGGGAACACTGCAGAGAAGGTTCTGGAGGCAGGATGGAGGAGTATGGTGTTAACTGATGGGGACCTGCACCTGGAGCCAAAAGAGTGAGAGGAGAAGACCATTGATAAGCAGAGGCTCCCTATAAATAACCAGAATAGACGGAAGTATGTTTAGGCGACCTTCTTTCACATCAACTTTTTTAGCCAAAATATTTAAAACAAAAGCATACTTTTCATTTAGCAACATTGCACTGATATAAAGTTTAATAAAATCATAAGCTGCAGCTATCACTCTTATACCTACCAAGCAGGTGGACATCATGGTTAAAGTAAGTTTAGATTCAGTGTGTCAATATTATAGTCCTTTTTTTAAAAAACATTTATTTATTTATTTGACACAGAGAGAGAGAGAGAGAGATCACAAGTAGGCAGAGAGGCAGGCGGCGGGGGGGGTGGTGGGAAGCAGGCCCTCCACTGAGCAGAGAGCCCGACTCAGGACTCAATCCCAGGACCCCGAGATCATGACCTGAGCCAAGGCAGAGGCTTAACCCACTGAGCCACCCAGGCGCCCCTATTATAGTCTTCTTATTGCTTCCATGTAACTCTGATACTCCTCTGTGAATTAAACTCTGATATTGAATATTGGAATTTATTAGCATAAGAAGTTAATCTTCAGAAATTAGAAGCAGTTCTGATCTAAGTAAATAATTCTGCAGTTTATTAGCACCAAACTGCAAGTTTCAGAAATCAAAGTAATTAAGAAAGCTGCTGAAAGGAGAAGAGAGAGAATTATCTGTAGGACTTGGAGGTATGAATTGTGACCCTGAAGGAACCTAATTTAAAATCGCTATCTTAGTGAATTGATTTTGTTCTTCAGGGATGCTCTCAACTTTGTCGTCTTCCATGGGAACTTATGTAATCTAAGCAGGACCCAGGTAAAATACCTGGTATTAATAATAGTCACCAACTTTGGTTGTTCACGCAACAGTGTAGGGGCATGTCTGTTTGAAATGGAATACTGAGCCCAAGCAAATTTTGTCACCTTTGAAACCTTCCATGGCTCAGGAAGACAAGATCAAAGCCCAGTGGCTAAATACTGGTTAAAGCTTCTTGGCAGAAATTCTAGTAACCAAAATGAGCTAATTTTGGATTCAAAGAGTGTTTTTTCATAAAAGTAAACTGAGGAAACGAGCATGTTGACTAATTTGAGCTGTAATTATGACACTTAAGTGTCTAAACCAGCAGCTGTTTTGCCACTTTTTCAATATTATTTTAATATTTAATAATGATTTTCTGGGCAGAAAGGTTTCACATTGCTTTTTTTTTTTTTTAAAGATTTTTTTTTTTGTTAGAGAGAGAGAGAGAGAGAGAGAGATACAGAGCGCAAGCACAGGCAGACAGAGTGGCAGGCTGGAGGCAGAGGGAGAAGCAGGCTCCCTGCTGAGCAAGGAGCCCGATGCGGGACTCGATCCCAGGACGCTGGGATCATGACCTGAGCTGAAGGCAGCTGCTTAACCAACTGAGCCACCCAGGCGTCCCTTCACATTGCTTTTTAAATGTTCTATGCCATGGGCTAGGAAAGCAGACATGAGATGGACTTTTTGGAATAGGTATCTACATTTTTACTTTTTGCTTTGTTACCTGATTTGTACCTGTTGCTTCTTATTTTCTATTCTGCTTTTACTCAGAGAAATGCTTAGATTTCAGTGGACACTGTTCGTCAGGTAGTCGAGTTTGTTAAAATACATCTTTTGGGCCCACCTTCTATCTCTTGAATGACAGTCTGCAAGATCTGGAAATCTGCATTTTTAACCAGTTTACCAACTAATCCCTTCATGTGTTAAAGTTCGAGAAGGGATTATCCCTGTGGAGTATTTTTTCCAGATTGTGCCCAAGGACAGGAAGATTGTGTGTGCTGTTATAGCTTTCCCTCATTATTCCTACTTTTCCTGAGCTGTTAATTGAATCATCCAGTGGTAATCTGCAGTCTTTTTTTGCTTAACATATTTTACCTTCACATTTCTTAGTTGATATGAAGAGATCTGTGTAAGTTTGATATTAGAGGAAGGAGGATTGTAAGCACCGTCATCATGTTGTGCAAGATGCTGAAGAAATCATACAGGAAAAAATGAACACCTTCTGGGACTAATATTTGTCAGTTAAAGATCAGGGTCTTTGTGGCATAAAAATCTTTCCACCTATAAGGGAAGACTGAAATGGAAAAGAGACTGTATAGGCAGAGGGGACTTCTTGGGGCACCTGGGTGGCTCAGTCAGTTAAGTGTCTGCCTTTGGCTAAGGTCATGATCCCAGAGTCCTGGGATTGAGTCCTGCCTGCATCAGGCTCCCTGCTCAGTTGGCACCCTGCTTTTCCCTCTCTACCACTTGTGTTGTCTCTTGCATACATACTCTCTTTTCTCTCAAATGAATAAAATCTTAAAAAAAGAGAGGGAACTTCTTATATAGCTTATTCAGAATGTCTGTGCTGGACGCATAGACTGGGAGTGTGCACTGCTTTAATTTCCCTGTTGATCATTAATGATATGAAATCATTAAAATCGTGGAGGATTTTTGGGGCACCTGGGTGGCTCAGTGGGTTAAACCTGTGTCTTCGGCGTAGGTCATGATCTCATGGGTCCTGGGATTGAGTCCGGCATCGGGTTCCCTGCTCAGCAGGGAGCCTGCTTTCCCCTCTCTCTCTACCTACTTGTGATCTCTCTCTCTCTGTAAAATAAATAAATCAAATCTTAAAAAAAAAATCTTGGAGGATTTTAAGAAGGAATCCCTCCTTTAAAGTCATTAAAAATACAGATCTAATAACTTTCTGTATGCCCTGGGACACCAGGGTGGCTCAGTCCGTTAAGCTGCTGCCTTCGGCTCAGATGATGATCCCAGGGTTCTGGGATTGAGCCCCACATCAGGCTTCTTGCTTATCGGGGGAGCCTGCCTCTCTATTTGCCTCTGCCTCCAACACTGCCTGCTTGTGCTCTCTCTCTCTCCCTCTCTGACAAATAAATAAATAAATAAATAAAATCTTTAAAAAAACAAATACTTTATGCCCTAAGTCTCTATTACTCCATGTTTTTGATTCCCCAGATTGGAAGTTCCCAGAGACTCAGCAGTTATACCATGAGTATCTTGACATATTTTGTGGTACCCAGATCTAGGTCTTGCATATAATATTGCCAAATTTTTGAATAGATAAGTTGTGTTAATTTTTAATTCCTAGTAGGAATTTCTCCCTTTGCATTCCTTATTTTAGATGTTCTTTACATTACACACATATTCATTTGGCATTTATTTATTTATAATTCATTTGGCATTTAGTAAGAATGTCTTCTTACTAAGCAGTTCCTGTGTGGCCTGAGTTTCTCCGAATGAAACATATGACCTTTTGGTATAGTTACTTGGCTTTGGGGACTAATATGTGATTGATTAAACTAAGCAGAACAAAATGTCTCCTTTAGGCCTCTCCCTCTGTGAGTCACAGTCTTGTGAATCCCGGCAGTAAAGAGGGGAAAGTGTGTAATAATGTATTTGAAAATGCCACTTGGAATCTGGAGCCTTCCTGGTTCATTGTCTCCAGAGAGTCAACTGTCTCCTGCAGGATGTGGGGAGCGGGAGGGGTTTCCAGAGAGAGGGGAGGAATTTGGGCATCTCTTCCTGGATAAATGAACTTTCAACAGTTTTCCTGGTTTCAGCCCTATTCTTCAATCTGCTTTCACTTCCCCTTAGGTAGACTTTGCTGTCTGTATATGTGCTCTGTAGGAATATGCTGTTTCCTAATTAACATACTCTTCCACAGGCATCTGGGTTTCAGATGGCTCTACTCTGCTTAGTTAGTTAACTTTTTCTGTTTTACTTCCTCCAAAAAATGATTGATGTCTCTCCTCTTTATTTTCTTTGTTTTCTTTTTCATCCTGGATTTATACCTTTTTAAAAATCAAGTTTATCAAATTAGTGGATTTCAGGTGGAAACTGAAGTAAATGTATGTGTTTTGAAGGATTCCATCTAGACCCTTCTTTCCATCTATTTAGAAATACATTTTTTCTTGTAAGTGTGTGAAATAAAAGCCACTAGGGCAAATTTTCAGCATAACCTTGTGGTTTAATTTCAGTCTTGATCATTGAGGTCTTGTGCCAAGAAATGGAAATCCAAACTTTTTTGTGCCATTTGTGTTATATCTACTTTTCGGCATGATTTCTGATATCAGAGATGATTTTGTTTTGCTTCTGTGGTCTTTATGGGCCATTGTACTGCCAAAAATCTTAAGAGTCTCTAGCAAACTTTTCTGATTATAATAACTAATTATGGTGGTCAGCAGTCTTTGATTTTAATTACTGCGTAGGGGTTTTTTTCTCTGTCTCCCCCCAGTTTTTAGTCAGAGTGTTATTTCAGATCCAGGGAAGAATAGGAATGATAATATATCTGGGCTGTTATTGAAAGAGAACTGCTGTTTTTATCCTTTTCATTTTTTTTCTTGTTGTACCTATTTTATTATTATTTTTTAACCTGAAGAGTAATTTTAACCCTTAAGTTGGTTTGCATACACATGTGATCTTCACTTGCCAAGTGTTTCTTTTGTAATTTGACTTGCATTGTAATTGTATTTTTATGTATTTATTTGTACAGTGTTGCATAATCTGATCCAATATTGGAAACCTAAATTAGTTTGTGGTATCTTACACTAAAGTGTTATTGATGGGTATGGTTTACCTGGTATTTTTCAGATGTGGTTAAAAATTCTCTTACCTTTTCCAAATTCTTATTTTAATAGTCTAAAGGAAATGCTGGTATAACACTGCTGTTTGGATATTAGGCTGCTTTCTGTTTTAGATTGCAATCAAGAATAAATTAATAATTTTATTAAACTTCCATATTTCCTTGTATTTGCTCTTTTTTCCTTTCCTACACATTTAAGTTTATGAAAAGGCTTACATATGGTTTTATTTCAAAATGTCTCTGAATTATATTGAACGATTCAAAAATTCATATCAAATTTTGTCTTCTGTTTTCAGGTTCTGTTCTAGACATTATTAAGTACATTGTGGCAAAGGGGGAGCACAAAAGTGGAGTCCTAGATGAACCTACCATTGCTACAATACTCAAAGAAGTGCTGGAAGGGTTGGAATACTTGCATAAAAATGGACAGATTCACAGGTACGTAAAAGACAACTCTGCTTTTTTGGGAAAATGCAGTGGTAGTTGTGCTGTATCATTTTGTTGAGACCATTCCCCATTCTTCTGCAGAATTGATCATAATCTCTGAGTGTTATCATGGCTTTTTGTATCACTAGTTTCAGCACATTGTGGTTAGGGTTTTAGTTAAACAGCTAGCAAGTATTTAAAAAGTAACAAATATTTTAGTCAAACTGGAAAATACAAAAACATCATTTCATGCTGTCAAGAGGCAAGCATCACAGTCACTGGTGACATTCTGTAGTATTTCTTCCCAATTTCTTTTATATGGTTAAAAGATATATAAAACAGAACTATGTATAATTTTGTCTGTTGCTTTTATTGTTTTTTTTTTTTAATATTTTACCTTGAGTGTTTTCTCAAATTATTAAAAGCTCTTTATAAACTAATGTTTTATTAAGACTTCTTTTTTTTTTTTAAGATTTTATTTATTTACTTGACAGACAGAGATCACAAGTAGGCAGAGAGGCAGGCAGAGAGAGAGAGGAGGAAGCAGGCTCCCCACTGAACAGAGAGCCCTATGCGGGGCTCGATCCCAGTAACCTGGGATCATGACCTGAGCCGAAGGCAGAGGCTTTAACCCACTGACCCACCCAGGCCCCCCCACTTTTTTTAATGTGAAAAGATATGTATCATTGCATCATCCAAGTATTCCTGGCTGCCTCTCTCTATTCAGCCCCTACGTAGAGATAATAAGAATCCAAATGATGGAATCTGTGTTACCCAAATCTTTTTAATCTCTGGATTTGGCTTTCCTTCATATCAGGCAGTCTTTTTGTCATTCTTAAGGCTAGTCTCACTGGATATAAGAATTTGCTGCTGACAGTGCTTTTCTCTCAGCAATTGAAAGATGCTGTATTACTTAATTCTGGTCTCCAGGGTTTCAGATGAGAAGTCTGTAGTTTGGATTGATCTTCTCATAATGTTATTTTTCCCTGGTGTCTTTCAAGATTTTTTTGTCTTTGGTTTTTGAAGTTTGTGATGTCTTGGTTATGGATTTCTTCAGCTTTATTCTGTGTTGGGTTCCCAAACTTCTTGAGTCCATAGGATTTTGTCTTTTACCGAGTCTGGGGAGTTTCTAGCTGTTATATCTTTGGCCAGTTTTTTCTTTTTTCTTTTTTTAAATTTTATTTATTTATTTGACAGAGAGAGATCACAAGTAGGCAGAGAGGCAGGCAGAGAGAGAGAGAGAGAGGGAAGCAGGCTCCCTGCTGAGCAGAGAGCCCGATGCGGGACTCGATCCCAGGATCCTGAGATCATGACCTGAGCCGAAGGCAGCAGCTTAACCCACTGAGCCACCCAGGTGCCCCATTTGGCCAGTTTTTTCAATCCATTAACCCATTAACCCCCCCTCAAAAGTGGGGGGTTAGAGCTCTTTTTCTGGGGGGTTAGAGCTCTTTTTCTGGGACTCTGTTAATACAAATGTTACCTGTTTTGTTATTGTACCTTAAGCCCTGAGGCTCAGCTCAATTTTTGGCATCCTATTTTTTTTTCTCTGTTCAGATTGAGTAAATTTTCTTGCTTTGTTCTCAGGTTCTGATTCTGACCTCTGCATTCTGTGCTAGAACCCATTGAATTTTTTCAGTTATTGTAATTTTTTAGATAATTTTATTCTTTTTTATGGCTTTTCTTTGCTGAGATTTTCTGTTTTTCATGTTTTGAAAATCCCAAACTGCATGTTGAAGCATTTTTTATTATGGCTGCTTTAAAATTCTTGTCAGATAATTCCAAGATCTGATTGATCTCTGTGTTGATGTCAGTTGTCTTCTCTTTATTAAAGTTCTTCGTGGTTCTTGGTATGATAAGTGATTTTTTAAATCGTATCCTGGATATTTTGGATATGTGTTCGGAGACTCTTGATCTCATTTAAATATATAATTTAGCAGGTGTTTTCCCTGTTTGGGTAAATATAAGTCTTGGTATATTTTGGTGGGCTGTAGTTCCAGTGACAGGTTGAGTTTTAGAGCTCTTACAGTGCTGTTCTGGTTTGTTTTGTTCACCTGGCGCTGCTGAGGGGTTCTACTCAATTTCTGCTGATACAATCATAGAGACCAAAAGTGTGCGTCCCTGGCTCTGGTGGAAGGTGGGAGATAGACGCTGTACCTGTGGGTCTGTGAGCACTTTTGTGGGCATACTCTATGGGCCAGACCACTTGTGCCAGTGGGGCTCCCATTCATTCTCTGATGGTATTGCCTGTGAGGTTGAAGGCATATGACTGAGCCACCTTTTGTTGCTGGGTTGAGAGTGGGGAGACACTGGGCCTGGGTTGTCCTTTGCCACTGTGTAGAGGGCCAGAAAGTGGTGGGCCTGGATTGTTCTCTGCAGCTGGGTAGCAGGCTGGGGTTGCTGGTGGGGCTATTGGTGCTGCTAGTGTGGGTAACACGGGCCTACCTGCTGCAGTGGATATAGGGTGGAGAATGGGGTTTTCCATTTGGTTCTTCATTTAAAGGAACTGGTTCAAGGGATGCCTGGGTGACTGAGTTGGTTAAGCATCTGCCTTCAGCTCAGGTTGTAATTCCAGGATCCTGGGATTGAGTTCCGTGTTGGGCTCCGAGCTCTGCGAGGAGCCTGCTTCTCCTTCTCCCCCACTTGTGCTCTTAAGCTCTCTCTCTGTGTCTCTCAAATAAATAAATAAAATCTTTAAAAACCAACCAACCAACCACCCAGCCTCTGGTTCTGACATAGTGGGCCAGCTTGCAACTCCAGCTATGGGTTCCTTTGCTAAGTCTGTGCTAAATTGGCTCTTTGCTGCTCCTTTGGCTACAGAGAGGAGGCTTTGAGGGTTTTTTTCGCTTTTATTTTTGTTTGTTTGTCATCTATGCCTATTGATGCTAGTCCCCAGTTCAGGATATGTGAGATGAAAAGAAAACTCAGAGAAGTTGTATAGTGCTCCTATAGTGCTGCTGTACACTTTGGATTAGTGTAAATGTTTATAGCAAACTCTAGGGCAGCTGCTAAAAAAAAGAAGAAAAGGATTGATATACTAAAAGGGGAGGAAAATGGAATCTTGTAAAATGCTTAGTTAAAATCAAGGCAGAGAAAAGGTAGAAGACAAAACAAGATTTTTATCTTAAAAATCATCTACCTTTAAGGAACTAGAAAAGAAAAATAAGAATAAATTAAGCCCAAAGTTAGCAGAAAGAAATAAAAATATCAGAATAGAAATACACGAAACACAGATGTTTTAGATGTGACACTAATAGCAAAGGCAACAAAAGAAAAATTAAACAGCTGGGACCACACCAAACTAAAAAGCTTCATGGCAAAGCACACCATCAACAAAATGAAAAGGCAGCCTATGGAATGGGAGAAAATATTTGCAAACCATATTATCCAATAAGGGGTTAATATCCAAAAATATACAAGGAACTCCTACAACTTAGAGACAGAAAAACCATAAATAACCTAACAAGATATGAGCAAAGGTTCCAAATGGACATTTTCCCAAAAATCGATATACAAGAAAAAGTACATCACTAATCTTGGGGAAATATAGTCAGAACAACAATAAGATACCATCTCACATCTGTTAGGGTATCTGTTTTCCAAAAAGAGATAACAGATCCTGGGTGAGGATGTGGAGAAAAGAGAATTTCGGTGCCCTGATGGTAGCAGCATAAACTAGTATAGCCATTGTGGGAAACAGTAGGGAGGTTCCGCAGAAAAATTAAAAATAGAACTACCATATGATCCAGCAATGCCACTTCTGGGTTTATACCCAAAAGCAGTGTGAAATCACTGTCTCAGAGCCAAGCTATGAAAATGACTTATTAAGTATCCATCAGTGGATGAATGGATAAAGATGTGGATTATTATTGAGCCGTTTAAAAAAAAAAAAAAAAAAGGGAAACTTGCAGTTTATGACAACATGGATGAATCTGGAATGCGTTATGCTAAGTGAATTAAGCCAGACAGAGAAAGACAAATACTGCATGGTATCACTTACAAGTAGCATGTTAAAAAAAAGTCAAATTCATAGGAACAGATAGTAGAAAAGTGGTTGCCAGCTACTGGATGGTCAGGGAAATAGGGAGACAGTGATAAAAGGCTACAAACTTCAGTTATAAGATGAGTAAATTCTGCTTAAAGGGTAGAACTTAAATGTTCTCACCGAAAAGTAAATATGTGAGGTGATGGATGTGTTAATTAACTCGATGAGGAGAATATTTTTCCAGTGTATACATATATCAGACTATCACACTGTAAATCTTTAAATATCTTACAGTTTTGTCAGTTTTCAAAAAAATCACCTAGTTAACCCTAATCCTTTGCCAAAATAAGCAAAGGCCCAGAAAAATAACTGATTAAAGATCAGGCAGCTGGGACCCCTGCATGGTTCAGTTAGGTGTCTGCCTTTGGCTAAGGTCATGATCCCAGGGTTCCGGGATCAAGTCTAGCATCCAGCTCCTTGCCTTTCCTGTTCCCTTTCCTTGAGCTCTCTCTCTCTCTCTCTCTCTCTGACAAATAAATAAGTAAAATCTTAAAAAAAAAAAAAAATAAAGATCAGACAACTATCAGGTGCTAAAACTGAGGTTTAAAGAGTAATCAGGATATGTTGGGGGGAAAAAAGCAAGGTATCACCCTCCCCCCCCAAAAAAAAACTTTAATTAGGTTTTTCTGAGAATAGGACCATTTTAAAGAAATTACATCAGTGAAATTAGCCCATTTATAAAAGTATCTTTTTCTAGGAAAACATAAATAATGCTTTCTAGTTGTCTGAATTTTCCAACCAGCTTATATCTTAGCAAAGAAAAATGAACTCCTCTTGTGGTTATGAAACAGAACAGTTGACTCCAAGGAATAATTGGTAAACTAGAAATCTTGGAAACATTGAAGGCATATTCTTCAGACAGTAGGATTTTTCACCTCAAATTATATCCATTCGTTTCTTATCTAGTTAAAATAATGTGTTAACAGATGACTGGATAAGGACATGACCAAAGATTTGGGAACATATTTCCTGCACTGTCAAGAGGAAAAGGTGCGCTGGGGTGCCTGGGTGGCTCAGTTGGTAAAGCGACTGCCTCGGGTCCCAGGATCAAGTCCCACATCAGTCTCCCAGCTCCACAGGGAATCTGCTTCTCCCTCTGACCTTCTCCCCTCTCATGTTCTCTCTCTCTCTCTCTCAAATGGAGAAATAAAATCTTAAAAAATAAATAAATAAATAAGGAAATGGTGCCCTGAAAAACAGGATTCCCATCCTCTGGATAGTGGTAACCCTATGGATACATACTTTGATACTAGCAATTAATGTAATTCAGTTACTGATTTCATGTTCATCGAGCAATCCTCTAGAAAAAAAAAGTGCCAGAAGCTGCTAATTTTCCCCTAGCCTGTCTCCTCTCCTTTTTGAACTATAAAAACATGACATCTTTACCATGCATGTGACCATTCAGAAGAAAGGCAACATTTCATAGCCTCCTGTGAGGATCAGATATCACCATGTAAATTAGTTTCTAGCCACTATGGTGAAAACAAAAATGTATATACTACTTCAGAGTTGTTCCTTTAACAGGTTTTGTCAACCCCCAGCCCTACTGACGTTTGAGCTGGGCAGTGCTTTGTTGCAGGGGCTGTCCTGTGCATTGTGGGGTATATTTAGCAACATCCCTGGCTTCTACCCATTATGCCAGTAGCTCCTCCCCTGCCCCAACCCAATGTGACAACCAAAGATGTCTCCAGACATTGCCAAATGTCCTGAGAACCACTGCTAATAGAAAGTGACATAACCTCTATTTCCTCTTTGCTTCCTTCCATTGAAATGTTGAGGTGGTAATAAGCCATCTTGGATTATGTAACAAGAACTTAGAGATGGTAAAATGATCAAATAGAAGGAGCATGAGTCCCTGATTCTGTGGAGTCACCATACTGAACTGATGTCACTTATGCCTAGACTATTACATGAGAGAAAACCAATCTACAGCCATATAGATCATCAGGGATCGACAAACGCCCCAGTTAAATCAAGTCTGATGACTTTTTTTGTGAAAGCAACAGCAAAATAGTCATGCCCATTCATTTACAGATTGTCTTTGGCTGCTTTAGCACTATGAAATTAAAGTAACAGTGACAGAGAGCATCTGGCCACAAAGCGTACAATATTTACTCTTTGGCCCTTTAAGAAAATGTTTGTTGATCTCTGGTGTAGATGATAACAAGCATTCACTGAAACTTGTGTGCCATATGGTATTCTAAGTGCATCCTGTATGTTACCTCATTTAATCTTTATAGTAATTTTATGAGGAATATACCCTCTCCTCCCCCATTTTACAGATGAGGAAACCAAGGCAAAGAGAGAGGTAAGTAATTAGCCAAAAGTCACCCACCTAATGACGTAGCTGGGAACTGAATTTAGGCAGTGTGCTTCTAAAACCTGCTAGGAAAGAAAGATGAAACTAATCCACGAATCTGGGTATACATGAATTTAATATCAATTACATTTTTTAGTTACTCAATAGAATTTGGATCTGTCACTAGGGTTATTTTATTTAAATATCCTATTGTTGTCTTATTTATTATATCCAATCCCTATTTTAAGTGTCAAAATCTTCACTTCAGAACATAAATAAAAGTATGTTCTTTATCCTAAAACTTTATATATACAGACTTTATGTAGTTAAAGGAAATTAACCCAAAATATACATTAAGGTCACTGTCTTTTTTAGAAAGCTAAGAATAGATTCATATCAAGTTCAGGCAAAAAGTCAGTCTCTGCTCAGTTTTTTATGACCGTAACATCTATTTTGAATATATATCAGCCCTTCTTTAGCTGAATGAATAAAAGAGCCAGAAAAAATACTGGAAGAAATAATGGTGGAAAACTTCCAAATCATGAACCATGATGAGGACAAATACAAAGAAATCTATGAATAGACACACTATAGTTACACTGTTGAAACCTAAACACACAGAGTATCTGGAAAGCAGTAAGATTTGGAAAACAACGCATCATGTAGGAGGAGTACAAAGACAGAATGTTTGTGTCTCCTCAGAATTCATATGTTGAACTCTAGTGAGCATTGTGCTGGTATTCAGAGGTAGGGGCCTTTGGAATGTGATTAAGTCATAAGGGTGGTGCGCCCTCATGAATGGGATTGTCCCTGTAAAAGAGACCCCAGGGGAAAAAAAAAATACCCGAGAGAACTCCCTTGCTCCTTCTGCCATGTGAAGACATAGTGAAAAGATGGCCGTCTTTTGTTAGAAGGTGGAGGAGGGTCAGTAATGTATCCTTCACATCGAAAAGGCACTTGGAGACCAAAAAACAGGCACCGCTCCAGCTGTTTCCACTGTTTTATTTGGAGTAACTTACTGATGGGGCATTGCATGGACTGACAGTCCAGGCAGCTGTGCAACTATTTTCTGCCCCCATTCTCTGTCTAGTCCAGATCTTAACCCACAGTTTTTATAGTGTGAGGGGCATGGGAGTGAAATCAAACAGTAGTTACCTAAAGTGATGCCTTCTGTGTGCGTCACTTTAGGGAAGATCAGAATGAGCCTTTCCACATCTGATCAGGGCATGCATTAATCTCTGCGGGGCCTGGAACACATGGCTCTGATGGAGAGAATTGGGGGAACAAATATGGAGTCCATGTTGTCAGCTCTCCTATGCCTATGAACCGGAAAGTGGATCCTCACCAGACACCAAATCTGTTACTCCCTTGATCTTGGACTTCCCAGCCCCCAGAACTGCAACAAATAAATGTTGGTTGTTTAAGCCACCCAGTCTGTGATATATTTGTTATAGCATCCTGAATAGAACAAGCTAAGACAATAGCAATATGATTGAGAACTGACTTCCTATTAGAACAATGGAAGCCAGAGGTTATGAGAAGGAGCCCTACAGTTCAACAACCCCTTCAGGATTCTTAACTTTCTGGTGAATTATTCCCATTTTTAAAATTATATAATGGCCCTTTTCATTCCTAGAAATGCTTTTGTGTTAAAGACAATTATATCTTACTTCAGTATGGCTATACTAGCTTACTTTTGCTAAGCATATCTTTCACTGTGGCTCATTTTTCTTCTAGGGTCCCAATTTTATGAAGGGTCTCAAGTCTACTTTCAACCTTAAACTAGTCGAATGCCATGTTTTCTGTTTAGGGGTGGGTTTTAAAACCTGAGATTCCTAGCCATTTGTCCCCTTTCTCCCAAGGCTTTCTGCTCTGGCTCTTAAGTGTCCCTTTGATTTCTGAAACTTGAGGATATCCTTGTCTTTATTTCATGTCCAGCTATGTGACAATTTCCCTTCCTAATTTCTTTGTTTGTAGCAGGGGAATGGTGGGTTTTCCCCTAAAGTCCTGGGCAGTAGTGATGACTGTTTGCCATGTTGCTGGAATGGATTCTCGAACTCACATTTTAAATCAAAGACTCTCATCCTTGGCTGCATATTGGAATCACCTGGGAAACTTCAGTAAGTACTGATTCCTGGATCCTTTGCAAGAAATTCATTTAGTTGGTCTGAGATGACACATTGACATTGGGGCTTTTAAAGGCTCCCCAAGTGATTCTAATGTAGCCAAGGCTAAGAACCCCTGCTTACACTTCAGCAGCAACCACTCCAAGCTGTGAGTTCCACAGAGGCTTCGGCAGGCTTGGGAGATGGTGGTCTTACTAGGGCAACAGCTGGACCTGTTTTGTAGGTTTCTCCACTCTTCATCTTTATTTCTGGTCCATTTGTGTGTTATCCTGGTGGACTAGGTCAGATAATTTTTCTCCATCTTCAGTGTGTTCCCCGCTGATGTCTCTGAATTAGACTTCTGCTTTTCTCTCTGTATCTATCTACTTCAATATTTTTCCTGTTAAACAGGTCAGCTCTAACAGAAATGATGGCTTGTTGGTTTAAGATGCCCCAATGCAGTGTATTTTCCAACTTTTCATTTTGATTCATTGCTGGTCTTGACCTTTTTCAGGTTTTCCACAAACTGTTCCTATTGATGAGTCATAAAAATGTCCTGGGCAGTAACTTGTGCTGTGTGCTAATGAAACAATTAAGCATGTCCATGATACTCCTTTTAATTTTACAAGGAATTTGTAACTTCGGTGCAGTAGTGACATGTGAGAAGTGGCATTAAGCTGTGAAAAACAAAATTCATTGTTCTTATTTAAGAGTGAATGGTAGATTTAACTGTTGGGGCTGCTGGGTTGCTTGATACTCTTTGTGGCAGAGCGAAAAAAGGTTCTTAAGGACTCTACTGATTTCCAGATACTTAGTTACAAATCTTTTCCTTGAAAGGTCAGCTATTCTGTTGGGTTGGAGGACAGACTGGTGTGTTTGATCGTCCAGTGAGCCATTGACCTTCATGATGTTCCTTTGCTTTTATTCCTGGAAGCTGTTCTATAGATTGCACTTTAGTTTCTTTCTTTTCTTTAAGATTTACTTATTTAAGAGAGAGAGAGAGATCGAGAGCATGCAAGTGTGAGTCGGGAGGATCAGAGGGAGAGAATCTCAAGCAGATTCCCTGCTGAGCATGGATGTCAATGTGATACTCTATCTTACGACCCTGAGATCATGACCTGAGCCAAAATCAAGAGTTGGACGCTTATCTAACTGAGCCACCCAGGAGTCCCTGCACTTTGGTTTCAAATGGGAAACAGGAATTGGTTATGTGAAGATTTGATAAGTAGTCACCCAAAGCGCATGCTCTACTGAAAATGGATTACCCTGTCTTCATTTACGAAAGACAGAAACTTATAAAACATTTGGATAGGTAATACATATATGTGGCTTAAAAATTGAAAAAGCACAGAATGGTATATGATAGGGCGCCTGGGTGGCTCAGTCATTAGGCTTCCACCTTCGGCTCAGGTCATGATCCTAGAGCTCCCTGCTCAGTGGGAAGCCTGCTTTGCCCTCTCCCTCTCCCCCTGCTTGTGTTCCCTTTCTCACTATCTCTTTCTCTCTGTCAAATAAATAAAATCTTTAAAAAAAATGGTATATGATAATAAACAGGTCCTGTCAGTGTCAGCTGTGCTAAATCATGTTGATTCTGTGTACTCTTCATATGATGTGATGAAAATGGCACTTTACTTCTGTGGTTTTCCTTCCAAAAATTCATAACACTGGTGTAATCATGAGAAAAATTCCATTAGAGGGGCAGCCTATAAAATACTTGACCATTACTCCTCAGAACTACCAAGGTTGTCAAAAACAAGGAAAGTCAAATTATCACAGACAAGGGGAACCTAAGGAGACAATAATTAAATTTAATGTTGAATTCTGAATGGAATCCTGGGACAGAAAAAAGACATTAGGTAAAAACTTTTTAGAAATCTGAGTAAATTGCAGACATTAATAATAATGCATTTGTACTGGTCTCATTAAATGTGGCGAAAGTATCATACAAATGTAAGGTGTTAATAATGGCAGAAACTATAAGGTGTAGAGAACTCCTCTGCAGTATCTTCTCATTTTCTGTATAAATCTAAAACTGTTCTAAAAAATAATGTATTTAGAAAGTCGTCTTCCTTTCCTGAACCTCCAGTACCCTGGTTTAAGGTCTTATGACTCCTTTGAGAGAGATTTTATGCCAATATAAACACAATATATGTATATCCCTCTTTCTTCTGCTTAAAAAAAAAAATTTGGCAACATATGTACATAGTATTATTTCACTTAAGTATATTTGGTGATTTTTCCATGTTATTTCATATGTTCATTATTATACATAGTATTTCATTATATAGCTATACCACAGTTTAACCGGTCTTCTGTTGTTGGGTAGTTAGGTCGTCTTGTTTGACTGCAGTTGATTAGTTTATAACTGTATCATTTGGAACAGAGCAGGTAGGAGTTGGGGTTTGGGATGGTGGGGAGGGAGTAGCCAAGTTTTATTTTGGTATTTAGTTGGATTTATTTATTTATTCATTTATTAATTTAATACTCCACTTATTTCTGGAAGAGGATTTGAGGGAGATTGTTTAGTTATTTAAATCTATTTGATGAGTATCTCAGAGATGCCTCCTGTGTACTAATCATAATGCTGAGTAAGTGCGGGTGATACAGAAATCTCTTAAGGTTCAGGTCCAGATCTTAGCTCATGGTGAAAGAGATAATCCCAAGAATATAATCATATTTTTGTAGTCTCTGCTAACACTGTGCTGCAGAAACACAAACGAGGAAGTGACTAAACTAGACATTTTGAGTTTTAGATGTCATTCCAGATGAGCTCAAAAGGCAGTTGAAGGTTCATGGTTGACTCATTTGGATGGTTTTTGTCTTCAAGGAAGGGAAGGTCCTCAGTTTTCTTCTGTTCGTGGTACCTGGAGTCAGAGACTTTGTTTGTAGAGCAGACTTAGCCTGCCTCCACTCTGAGGCAGCCTCTGGGAGATGTACTGTTGATTGCTTACCTTCATAAGCAGTGAAGAATACTCAGTAGCATGATTTCCTTATGCTTCAGTATGCATTCAGGGAAAGTACTGGATACTGTGGTTTGGTGAAGCTACTACACACAGTTGTGGAACCATTGTTGTTTTTTTCCCCCAAGGAATGGTTCATCCAGGAGAAGACATGGACAGGGAAAAGGATGAAGTGTACGCTTTTCACTTGTTCCTTTTTGTGACAAGGCTTTCTTCCATGAGCTAGAAGTCTGGCTTCAAAGGGAGCTTATTTAATTATATGCTTATTTTTAATTACAAAATAAATACATGATTGCATTTCCACAACATATTCAAACACTGTTTGCCTTGACTCCAATTCCATTCCAATCCACAGAAGGAACCATTTATTGCATCATTTAGTGTATATGGAAAATGTGTGTGTATGTATGTTTGTGTTTTACATTATTGTCCTACAAAATTTGTTCACTTAGTAAAATGCATTAGGTAATATTTCAGGGCATAACATGTTGATTGACCTTATTCCATTTTTATGGCTATAACAAAATTAGTTCAAACTTTCTGCTATTGTTAGCCTTCTAGATTGTTACCATTTTTGGTTTATGATTATGAACAGTGCTGTAGTGACCTCTTTGTACATTGTGGGGGTTTCTCTGGGTTATTAAGAAGTGATTTTTCTACTCATACGATTTAGGGATTTTAAATTTTGCCAGATACTTAAAACACATTGTTAACATGAGAAACGCAAGTTGTAGATTTGAATGGATATTGTCATATCATTTATGTTGGAAGAAAAGCCCAGATATGTCACAGGAACATATTCTATTGGCTAGACTGGTAATAGTTGAAAACCTTCAAGAAGATAACTAGATTTGAGAATGCTGGTCAAAGGGACTTTGGCCTTTTCAGTGATACTTAGGTTTTTATAAGAAGAATGTATGCATGTCCTTTTCGAATTATAAATAGTTACCAATAAAAATATAAAAATGTTTAAATAATTTTTATCTATCTTTATGCCTAAGGCATAGAATAGTCCTGTTTTTAACCACATACTGACCATTTAAAATTTTGATCATGTGTTAGGGTGTGGGAAAAAAAACAGTATTTTTCAAAAAGTAGAATTAGGTGATGGTAGGTGAGGGACACGTTCTTTGGCCGCTGTTATCCCAGTCAAGTATTTAATCATCTTGGGTTTTCTGGATTTTACAGTAAAAAGCTATCTCTTATTGTAGCTTTCTGTTTATAATATTTAGATTCTAGTACAAGTGACTAAAATTTTAAATTTTTTACTGTTGACCTTAATACTCTTTAATGTAAAATAGAGTATTTAGATATTGCCAGTGTTGAATGAATACAGTAAACAATTGCTTAAACTATGTGATCCAGGGAATAAGTGTCTTTAATACGTAACTTTTTTTTTTTCTTCAAGAGATGTGAAAGCTGGAAATATTCTTCTTGGAGAAGATGGCTCAGTACAGATTGCAGGTAATGATTAGTACTTCTTTTTATTTAATGGTCAGTAGAACCACCTTACCTATGTTTTGTGTTTTCAGGACTAGTTTTCTCTTCTAGTCCCTGGACTGTCTCTAGTCAAGCAGCCTGTATTGGCACATCCCTGCTGACTCTCAGGATATTCTCCACTATTCATCCTTCATTTTTTACTTCAGACATTTTTCTGTCCATTAATCATTACCTTCCAGTTATCACTCCTCACCCCTGTGAAGTCATCTTCTGTGGGTTCTCATAGCGTTCTGTGCTTTCCTTTGAAGGAGAGGTAGTCAGGAATCCCCACAATGTGTATGAAGGAATACTGTGTGGAGGAGTGATACTGAGCTGCCTCTGTCCTGGGGCAGTTGGGTGCACTGTTGGCAGACTGAGAGCTGAAGAGATAAGAGTTGGCGCCCAGGGCCTACCAGAGGCGGCCATGCTGGTGAAATGCCCCTCCTGCAGGCTGAGACTCCAGAGTGGCTGTACCACAGGATTGTTGAGCAAGCCACTCATCTGAGGCCTCAGCTTGGTCCCACACCACTGGGATGGTCAGGTGTTTGGCAGAAGGAAAATAATCACCCAGACCCTAAATTGTTTCTTTAGCTTTAGAGGATAATTTAGGTGCACATCTTCATGTCCCAACCTAAGGAAATACTTTAACAAAGCCACATAATGCTTCAGCATAAAAGAAAATATTGATAAATTTGATTCCTTTAAAATTCATAGCTTCTATTTATTGAAAGAGGAACAAATGGTTTATCACCATTAATAAGCAGAAAGGCAAACCACATAATAGTAGAGAGGATATTTGCAGCATGAAATAACTGATATCGGGCTCAAATTTAGAGTACATAAGGAACCATTAAGAAAAATCAGATAAGGGCACCTGGGTGGCTCACTTGGGTAAGCAACTGCTTTTGGTTCAGGTCCTAGGGTCCTGGGATCGTGTCCAACATCCGCTTCCCCTGCTCGGGCTGCCTGCTTCTTGTTCTTCTGCCTGCCACTCCCCCTACTTGTGCACTCTCTCTCTCTGTCAAGTAAATAAATAAAATCTTTTTAAAAAGAAAGAAAAATCAGAGTAAAAATGGGCAGAAGATGGGCACTTGGGCGGCTCAGTTGGTTAAGTGACTGCCTTCAGCTCAGATCATTATCCTGGAGTCTCAGGATCAAGTCCTGTATCAGGCTCCCTGCTCAGTAAGGAGTGTGCATCTCCCTCTGATCCTAACCCCCTCTTGGGCACTCTCTCTTTTCCTCTCTCAAATAAATAAATAAAATCTTAAAAAAAAAATGGGCAGAAGACTTCCCAAATGAAGACAACAAAACATAAATGTAATAAAAGGTGTTTAACATCACTAGTAATCAGTTAAATGCCTATATTATAGACATGCCTATAATGTCTGTCAAGTAAATAAATAAAATCTTTTTAAAAAAATAAAATCTTAAAAAAAAAATAAAAATTATGTTAACACTATTCTATAGCCTGCTAAATGTGCAATTTAAAAAATGTATTTTAAAAAATGCATACTTTAATTAAAAATACTTTATTGCTAAACATGCTAACCATCCATTGAGCTTTCAGTGAGTCATAATCTTTTTGCTGGCAGAGAGTCTTCTCTGTGTTAATGACTGCTGACTGATCAAGGTGAGAGCTGCTGAAGGCTGGGGTAGTTGTGGCAGATTCTTAAAAGAAGACAATGATATTTGCTACATCAGTTGACTCTTCTTTTCACGAATGATTTCTGTGTAAGCATGCAATGCTGTTTTACCCACAGAACTTCTTTCAAAATTGGAGTCAGTCCTCTGAAACCTTGCCTTATCAACTGAGTTTATGTAATATCCAAAATCTTTGTTGTCATTTCAACAGTCTTCACAGCATCTTTACCAGGAATAGATTCTATCTTGAGAAACCACTTTCTTTGCTTATCTGTAAGAAGCAGCTCTTCATTCATTCAAGTTTTATCGTGAGATTGCAGCAGTGCAGTCCCATATGCAGCCTCCAATTCTAATTCTAGTTCTCTTGCTGTTTCCACCACATCTGCTCCTGTGTTCTCCATGAAAGTCTGAACCCCTCCAAGTTGTCCATGAGGGTTGGAACCAGCTCCTTACCGAATTCCTATTAATGTTGTTATTTTGACTTTTTCCCATGAATCATGAATGTTCTTAATGGCATCTAGAATAGTGAATTCTTTCTAGGTTTTCAGTTTACTTTGCCCAGATCCAGGAGAGGAATCACTAGCTTAATAGAATGTGTTTGTTAAATAATAAGACTTGAAAGTCAAAATTATTCCTTGATTCATGGGCTGCAGAATGGTTGTTGTGTTAGCAGGCATGAAAATAATATTAATCTCATTGTACGACTCCGTTGGAGCTCTTGGCTGACCAGGTGCATTGTCAGTGAGCAGTAGTGTATATATATACTACTATATATATATATAGTATATATACTATATATATATATATATATTTAAGATTTTACTTATTAGAGAGCGTGTGTGTGTGAACAGAGGAGAGGGAGAGAATCTCAAGCAGACTTCGCGCTGAATGCAGAGCCCAGCATGGGTCTTGATCTCATTAACCCTGAGATAAAACCTGAATCAAAACTGAGAGTCAGTCGAATGCTTAACCAGTTGAGCCACCCAGGTGCCCCAATGAGCAGTAATATTTTGAAAGGAATCTTTTTTTCTGAGCAGTAGGTCTCAACAGTGGGCTTAAAACATTTAGTAAACCTTGTTGTAAACAGATGTGCTGTCTCCACGTTTTATTCTTCCATTTACAGAGCACAGGCAGAGTAGATTGAGCTTCATTCTTAAGGGCCCTAGTATTTGTGGACTAGTAAATGAATATTGGTTTCAACTTAAAAGTCACCAGCTGCATTTAGCCCCCAGCAAGGGAGTCAGCTTGTCCTTTGAAGCTTTGAAGCTAGGTGTTGACCTCTCTAGCTAATTAAGTCCATCTTCTTCCAGTAGAAGGCTGTTTTGTCTACATTGAAAATAAACGTTGTTTAGTATAGCTGCCTTCATGAATTAACTTAGCTAGATCTTCTGGATACTTAGTACTTGCTGCTCCACCATGCACTTTTATATTATAGAGATGGCTTCTTTCCTTAAACCTCACGAACCAGCCTCTGCTAGCTTTGAGCTTTTCTTCTGCAGCTTCCTCACCTCTCTCAACCTTCTTAAAATTGAAGAAAGTTAGGGTCTTGCTCTGGATTAGGGTTTGGCAAGGAAATGATGGGGTTGGTTTAATCTTCTAAGAAAGACCACTAAGACTTTCTTCACATCAGCCATAAGGCTGTTTCGCTTTTCTTATTTGTGAGTTCACTGGAGTAGTAGCACTTTTAATTTCCTCCGAGAACTTTTTCTTTTCATTCACAACTTCCCTAACTGGTACGAGAGACCTAGCTTTTTGCCTTTTTTGGCTTTCAGTGGGCCTTTCTTACTGAGCTTAATCATTTCCAGCTTTTGATTTAAAGAGAGAGACTGTGTGCCTCTCCCTTTCACATGAACACTTAGGGGCTCTTGTAAGGATCTTTAATTGTCCTAATTTAACTATCGTTGTGTCTTAGGGAATGGGGAGGCCTGAGGAGAGGGAGAAAGATGGGGGAATGGCTGGTCAGTGGAGCATTCAAAACACAACATATATTAAGTTCTCCATCTTATAAGGACCTGGTTTGTGGTGCCCCCAAAACAATTACAATAGTAACATCAGAAATCAGTAATCACAGGTCACCATAGCAAATACAATGATAATGAAAAATGTCAAAATATTGCAAGAATTAACAAAATGTGACAGAGACAAGAAGTAAGCAAATGCTGTTGGAAAAATTGTGTCAATATACGTGCTCAGTGCAGGGTTGCCATAGACCTTCAGTTTGTTAAAAAAAAAAAAAAAAAAAAAAAAAAGCAAAAACCAACACAGTATTTGTGAAGCCTAGTAAGGCGAAGCATTAAAAAACGAGGTATGCCTGTGAAATAACATTAGGATTCCAAGTTATACTGGCTGTCCTGGCCTAAACATCTGACGCTGCAGTTGTTAGTGTCGTTGTAAAGCAAGGAAAAAAACCTCCTGTTCCAATGGTGAGAGAATAAATGAGGACAAACACTATATTAAGTTGAAGTATGCATATCCTAAAACATTGGCTTCTAGGTGTATGGCCTAGAGAAGATCGTGGTTATGTGTGTCACAGTGCTCATAAGCATTGAAATTGTGAAATAGTCCTAATACCCTTCAATAGTAGAATGAACAAATATAAATAAATTATGGTTAATTTATGCATTGGAATATATACAGCGATGAATGTAGATAGAACTACAGCTACATTCAAAAGCATTAATAAGTTATACAAAGATAAGGTGAAAGGAAACAGTTGAAATAGAATATATAGCATATGATTTCATTTACATAGGTTTAGAACCAAGCACAATTATGCTTATTGTTTAAAAAGGTAAAATCAAGTGGTAAAAACAAAACACATAAACTAAAGAAGAGGGGATTCTGGTGAAGTAGGAAACACCAGGAATCTCTCCACGACAACAGCTGAACCAGCAGAATGTGTCTGATGTAACTTTTATAATTCTGCAGTTCCTCCAAAGGTTTGTAAGTTCTAGGGGAAGATTTGGAAGGTAAATTGTGGTAAATTTCAGTCAATTTCAGAGCTGTGTATCCCCTAGCCATCAGCCTGCTGTCAGGCAAGCAGCTATGCACCTGTTTTTGGAGCAGCTTGCACACACTCTGTGGCACCCTCAGTGGACAAAATGGACCCTGTCTTCGAAATACCATGCATCTGTGCTCTGATCACTGATTGCTGCTTCTGATCACATTGGTGCAGATAAAGAGGCAGACAGCCGTTGTTGTTGTGGCACACCCCTCCCCAAATGACTTCCAGGGACTTAAAGGAGCAGCACCTTTTTTTTTTTTTTCCTTCGTTTTTCTCTTCTTCCCACTTTTAGAGCCAGACATTAAAAAATAACTACATTGGTGGGGAAAATTGGAAAATGACTGTACATGCCAGGAAAAGGTGCAGAAAAGTCCTGAGAAGAGCTTGTTTATACTTCGGGTTTATGCTTGACACAAAGATAGTCTATAATAACCAAAATAAAACAAAAAAACTTAAGCATCAAACCCTGAGAAAGGGAGATAATCTGATTTCCAGAATAACTACATCATTAGACTCAAATGTCCAGTTTTCAACAAAAGAAATCAAAAGGCATTCAATGAACAGTAAAATATAACCCATTCAAAGGAAATAAATAATAGAAACTGTCACTGAAAAGGTCCTGACAGCAAATCTATTAGACAAAGAAAACTAAAGGAAGATGTGAATAAACTCAAGAAAACAATGTGTGATAGGAGCTACCAATAAGGAGAAAAGACTAAAAAACAAAAAAGAAATTCTGGAGCTATAAAGTATGGTAGCTTGTATTATGAAATGAAATACCCACTAGAAGGATTCAAATGCAAATGCAGATTTGAACTGGCTGAAAAAAGAATTGATGAATTTGAAGATGGGAAAATGGACATTATCATGTCTAAGGAACAGGAAGGACAAAGATTGAAGATAAGTGAACAGAGCTCAAGGGATCTGTTTGACACCATTAAGCAGACCAACACACATGTGGGAAGTTCCAGGAGAAGAGAGAAATGGGCAGAGAAAATATTTGAATAAATAATGGCTGTAAACTTGATGGAAAACATGAATATAAACATCCATGAAGCTCAGTGATCTCCAAGTGAGATGAACTCTTAAGAAACCTACACAAAGATACATTATAATCAAACTTATAAAAGCCAAAGAGAAAGAATCTTGAAAGCAGGAAGGTAGAAGTGACTCACCATCTACGAGGTAGCCTCAATATGGCTGTCAGCAGATGTCTTACCAGAAACTTTGGAGGCCAGAAGGCAGGAGGCCAATATATTCAAAGTGATAAAAGAAAAAATTTGCCTATCAAGATTCTGTATCTGGTAAAACTGTCCTTCAAAATAAGGGATAAGTTAAGACATTGCCAGATAAACGAAAGCTGAAGAAATTTGTTTCTGATAGATCTGTCTACAAGAAATGCTCTCGGGAACCCACAAGGTGGAATGAAAGGACACTAGACAGTAACTTGATGCAGTGTGAAGAAGTGAAGATCTCATAAAGGTAAATACATGGGCAAGTATAAAAGTTAGTATTATCATAACAGTGGTTTGTGACTTCACTTTTTTCCCTACATGATACATTACTAAAACCAGTGGTCCAAAAGTTAATATTACTGATAACTGGTTTGTGAATCCAAAACATGTTTTCTGCTTAAGAGACCAGTGTGTTTAAAAGAATTATTGGGGTGCCTGGGTGGCTCAGTCATTGGGTATCTGCATTTGGCTTGGGTCATGATCCCAGGGAACTCAGATGGAGCCCCGCATCAGGCTTCCTGCTGAGCAGCCTGCTTCTCCCTCTTCCACTCCCCCTGTTTGTGTTCCCTCTCTTGCTGTCTCTTTCTGTCAAATAATAAGTAAAATCTTAAAAATAAATAAATAAACTTTTTAAAAGAAAGAATTATCAGTTCATGTTTTTGAGCAGAAAGTATGTTAAGATGTAATTTTGTGACAGTAACCAACAGAGGTGGGAATAGTGCTGTAAAGAAGAGATTTTTGTGTTATTGAAGTTAGGCTGGTATAAATTCAAGATCTTTTAAAAAAAAGTTTTTTTCTTTTTTAATTAAGTAATCTTTATGCCCAACATGAGGCTTGAACTCACAACCCCAGGATCAAGAGTTGTGTGCTCTACTGACTGAGCCAGCCAGGCGCCCCTAAGCTGGTATATATTCAGATTAGAGTGTTTTAACTTTAGAATGTTAAATGGAATCTCTATGGTACCAAAAACAAAATAGTTACAGAATATAAACAAAAGGAAATGAGAAAAAAATTAAGCATTTCACAACAAAAAAGTCAACTGAACAGAAAAGCAATGCAGGAAATGAGGGACAAAAAAGCCATAAGACATATGGAAAACAAATAGGACGATGACAGAAGTCAGTCCTGTATCAGTAGTTGCTTCAAATGTAAGTGGATTAACTCTCCAATCAAAAGACAGAGATTGGCAGAAAAGGTAAAAATATTTAATCCAACTATATGCTGTTCGTAAGGGACTCATTTTAGATCCCAGACACAAATACATTGAAAAGGAAAGGAAAGGAAAAAGATACTCCATGCAAATAGTAACCATGTTTCTCATATCAGAGAAAATAAACTTTAAGTCAAGAAAGGGTTACAGAACAAATAAGAACTAAAAAAACAAAAAAAATAAGGACTTCACTATTAACAAAAGTTTCAGTATAGCAAAAAGATATAATAATTATAAATATTTGTATATATACTAACATGCCAATAAAATATATGAAGGAAATACTGACAGAACTGAAGGGAAAAATAGCTCCATATTAGTAGCTGGAGATTTCAATACTCCATTTACGATAATGGATACAATAGGCAGGAGGTAAGAAAATGAAAAACTTAATACATTATAGAACACCACCTAGAGCTAACAGATGTACAGAGCTCAACAGGATTAGGATGTGCATTCTTAAGTGCTCACGGGGCATTTTCTGGGGTAGACCATGTTAGACCACATATTAAGTCCTGATAGATTATATTTTATTTTATTTTAAGATTTATTTCTTTTAGAGAAAGAGTATGCATGAGCTGGGGGATGGGCACAGGGAGAGGAAGCAGACTCCTCCCCACTGAGCATGGAGCCTGACGTGGGCACCTGAGATCATGACCTGAGCTGAAATCTAGACTTGGCTGCTTAACCCACTGAGCCACCCAGGTGCCTTGAGTCCCAATAGATTTTTTAAAATATTGTACAAAATACTTTCTCTGACCACTGTGGAGAGTGAGGAATCAATGGCAGAAGACTAAAAATTTCACAAATTCACAGAAACTAAACACATGCTCAAACAACCAATGAAAAAAGGAAAGCTTCACAAGGAAAATTTAAAAATACCTAGAGATGAATGAAAACAAAACCAATATATCAGAACTTATGGGACATAGCTAAAGTATTGCTAAGGGGCAAGTTTTTACCTAGAGATGAATGAAAACAAAATCAATATATCAGAACTAATGGGACATAGCAAATGTATTGCTAACGGGCAAGTTTATAGCTAAAGACACTTTATTTAAAAAATAAGATAGCAAACCAACAATCTTACTTTACACCTTAAGGAATTAGAAAAGGAAGAAACTAAACCTAACTCTAGCAGAAGGAAGAAAATAATAAAATTTAGAGAAGAGATAAAGGAAATAGAGAATAGAAAAGCAGTAGAAAAGTGATTCTTTGGAAAGATCACCAAAATTGACAAACGTTTAGCTTGATGGACAAGGAAAGAAGGAGAGAAGACTCAAGTGACAAAAATTGCAAGTGAAGTAGATACATCAAAGTGGACTTCAGAACAAGATCAGAATAAGAGATAAAGTAGGGCATTACAAAAGGATAATGGAGTCAATCTGAAAAAAGAACAAAACACCTGTGAATATTTATGCACCCAACATTGGAAGCATCTAATTTTATAAAGTACCTATTAATAGACCTGAAGAGAGAAATAGCCAGTAGTACAGTAATAAGAGTAGGGGAGGGGGCTTTAATACCTCCACTTTAATCAGTGGATAGGTCATCCAAACAGAAAATCAAGAAGGAAACATCAGCCTTAAATGATGCATTAGACCAGAGATAGACTTAATATACATTTACAAAACATTCCTTCCTAAAGCAGCAAATACACATTCTTCACAAGTACACATGGAACAGTTTCAAAACAAATCGTATGTTAGATGACAGAATAAGTCTTAATAAACTTAAGAGGCCTGGAATCAGAGCAAGCATTTTTTCCAGACATGCCTTTTAGAAGCTAGAAATTTATGTGAAGAAAGTGGGAAAATTTACAAATATGTGGGAATTAAACAACATGCTTCTGAACAACCAATGGATCATTGAAGAAACTAGAAAATACCTTATGACAAATGAAGTGGAAGGGTAACATACCACATTTGTTGGATGCAGTGAAAGCAGTTCTTCCCCACCTCAATCACCAGTCACTTGGTTCTGAAAATAAAAGCAGTTCTTTTTCTTTCTTTCTTTTCTTTTTTTAAAAGATTTTATCTATTGATTGAGAGAGTGAGAGAGCATAAGCCAGTGGGAAGAGGGAGAAGCAGGGAGCCTGACCTGGGGCTTGATCTCAGGACCCTGGAATCATGACCTGAACTGAAGGCAGGCGCTTAACCAACTGAGCCACCCAGGCACCCCAACAAAAGCAATTCTAAAAGGGAAGTTCATAGTGATAAATGCCTACTCCAAGAAATAAAATCCCGAACAACTTCATACCTCAAGGAACTAGAAAAAGAAGAACAAATAAAACCCAGTTAGCAGAAGGAAGGAAATAAAGATTAGAACAGAAGTAAATGAAATAGAGACTGTAATGACAATAGAAGAGGTCACTGAAACTAGAACTAGTTCTTTGAGAGGAAAGCAAAATTTGCAAACCTTTAGCTTCGATTCACCAAGAAAAAGAATACTCAAGTAAATAAAATGAGAAATGAAAAAATAGAAGTTAAACTGATAGTATAGAAAGGATCCTAAGAGACTACTGTGAGCAATCATATGTTAACAAATTGAGCAATTTAGAAGAAATGGATAAATTTCTGAAAACATACAACCTACCAAGACTGAATCATGATGAAATAAAAAATCTGAACAAACCAATTACTAGTAAAGAGATTGAATCAGTAATCAAAAACCTCCCAACAAATGAAAGTCCAGTATCAGACAGCTTCACTGGTGAACCAACCATTGAAGGAAAAATACCAATCCTTCTCAAACTCTTTTAAAAAATAGTGAGAGATGAGAACTCTTCTAAACATATTTTATGAGGCCAGCCTTACCGTGATACCAAAAGCAGACAAGAATGCCAAAAGAAAAGAAAATTATAGGCTAATATTCTGACGGACATAGATGCAAAAATCTTCAACAAAGCTATAGTAAACTCAGTTCAGCGGTACATTAAATGGACCATACACCTTGATGTAGTAGTGGTCTTATTCCAGGGATGCAAGGATTGTTTAACTTACATAGATTAGTCAAGGGGATATACCACATAAACAAAGTGAAGGATACAAATTATATCATCTCAGCAGATGTGGTAAAAGTATTTAACAACATTCAATAGCCATTTCTAATTCTCTGTAAAGCTGGTATAGAGGGAGCATACCTTACAGCAAAGGCCATGTATATTAAAGCCCACAGCTAACAATATACTTACTGGTAGAAAGCTGAAAGGCTTTCCTGTAAGATGATGAACCAAAACAAAGATGCGCACTTTAGCCACTTTTATTCGGTATAGTACTAGCAGAGCAGTTAGGCAAGAAAGAGAGATCAGAGGCATCCAAATTAGAAAACAAGAAGTAAAACTATCACTGTGCAGAGGTGACATGATATTAAATATAGAAAATCCTAAAGACTCCCATCAGAAAACTGTTAGAATGATCAAGTTGCAGGATACAAAATCAGTACATGGAAATCTGTTGCATTTCTGTACATTAATAACTATCAGAAATTAAGAAAATAATCCTATTTGTAGTTGCATCAAAAAAATAAAAATACCTAGTAATAAATTTAACCAAAGAGATAAAAGACCAGTACATAGAGAACTACAAGACATTAAAGAAAGATGTTGGAGACATTAATAGATATTCTGTGCTTATGAATTGGAAGAGTTTATATTATTAAAATGTCTATACTACCTGAAACAATACACAGATTTAGTATAATTTCCTTTTTTTTTTTCTTTAAAGACTTAATTTATTTATTTAACAGAAAAAGAGAATGCGTGCGCGTACGAGCAGGCAAAGTGGCAGGCAGAGGGAAAGAGAGAAGCAGGCTTCCCGCAGAGCAAGGAGCCTGATGGGGGACTCGATCTCAGATCTTAGCATTATGAATCTGAGCCAAAGGCAGCCGCCTAACCAATGGAACCACCCAGGTGTCCCGATTCAGTATAATTTGTAACAAAATTATAATGAATCATTTTTTCAGAGAAATAAAACAAATAATCCTAAAATTTGTGTGGAACCATGAAAAACCTCATATAGCCACAGCAGTGGTGACTAAGAACAAAGCTGGAAGAGGCATCATGCTCCCTGATTTCAAAGTATGTAGTTCAGTATATTGTAATAATTAAACAGTGTGATACTGGCATAAAAGTGGACACAGAGATCCATGATACAGAATAGAAAGCCCAGAAATAAACCCACACATGGGTAATTAATATATCCTAGAGGAGTCAAGAGTATGCAGTGGGTATACAGTCTTCATAAATGGTGTTGGGAAAATTAAACAGCCACATGTAAAAGAATGAAGGTACAGCACCATTTTATATGATGTGCAAAAATTAAATTAAGGATTTGAATGTAAGACATGAAACTATAGGGACACCTGGATGGTTCAGTCAGTTCACCATCTGCCTTCAGCTCAGGTCATGATCTCAGGACTCGGGGATCGAGTTCCTCATCGGGCCCCTACTCAGGAAGGGGCCTGCTTTTTCCTCTGTCCCCTCCCCCTGCTTATGCTTTCTTTTGGTTACATAAACTCTCTCTCTTAAATAAATAAATAGATAAATATCTTAAATTAAAAAAAAAAAAAGACATGACGCCATGAAACACCTAGAACACATGGATAGCAGTCTCCTTGATATAGGTCTTGGTGATGTTTTTTTGAATCTGACACCAAAAGCAGCTAAGGCAAAAATGAACAAATGGGAATATCAAAATAAAAACGTGCACAGCAAAGGATATCAACAAAATGAAAAGGCATCCTACTGAATGGAAGAAAATATTTGCAAATCATACATCTGGTAAGGGACTAATATCCAAAATACATAAAGAACTTGTACAACTCATTATCAAAGACTGAACTACCTGATTAAGAAATGGGCAGAAGATCTGAAGAGACATTTTTCCAAAGAAGACATTCAGATTGCCAACAGATAAACTGAAAAGATGCTATACGTCATTAATTCTTAGGGAAATGCAAATCAGAGCCTCATATACAAGATACTGTTTCACACCTGTTAGAATGGTTATTATCAAAAAGACTGGAAGCAACAAGCATTGGGAAGGATGTGGAAAAACCAGAACCCTTGCGCACTGTTGGTGGGAATATAAATTGGTGCAGCTAGTGGAAAACAGTATGGAGTTTCCTTAGAAAGTTAAAAATAGAGCTGTTGTATGACCTAGTAATTCCACTTCTGGGTATTTATCTGAGGAAAATGAAAACACTAACTCAAAAAGAAATATGTGAGTTAATTTCATGATTATTTATAATAATGAAGAATATACAATGGGGAAAGGACAGTATCTTCAATAAGTGGTATTGGGAATATTGGATAGCCACATGCAAAAGAGTGAAGCTGGATTGGATCACTCTGTTACACTATAAATAAAAATTAACTCAAAGTAGGTTCAAATCTTGAATATAAGACCTGAAACCTTAAAGCTCCTAGAAGGAAATGTAGATAGTAAGCTCATTGATACAGGTCTCAGAATGGATAGACAAATTGTGGTGTATACATACAGTGGAGTATCATTCAGTCATAAAAAATAATGAAATCTTTCCATTTGTGACAACATGGATAGACCTTGAGGGCTTTGTACTATGTATAATAAGACAAGAGATCTTAAGACAATACAATATAATCTCTCACATATGAAATCTAATGTATCTATTCAACACTAAGCTCACATAGATAACAGAGAACAGATTGGTGGTTACCAGAGTCAGGGGTGGGGGACAGGAAAAATGAATGAACTGGTTTGGGTTTTAGTTTAAATAAATTGAATTTTTTAGAATATGGGCTTAAGTAGACATTTCTCCAGGGAGGACATGCAGATTGCTAATAAGCATGTTAAAAATATGTTCAACATCACTAATCATTAGGGAAATGCAAATCAGACCTATAGTGAGATCCAACCTTGGATCTATCAGGATGGCTACTATTCAAAAAATCCCCCAAAATTAGAAAATAGAGGATATAGAGAAACTGGAATCTTGGTTCACTGTTAGTAGCAACATAAAATGGTACAGCTGCTCTGGAAAATAGTATGGCAGTTCCTCAAAGAATGAAAAGCAAAATTACTATGTAGTCCAGCAGTTCCACTTCTGGATATAGAATCCCGAAGAACTGAGAGGAGGGGCTCAGATAATTATTGGGACACTCCTTTTCACAACAGCATATTCTCCATGGCTAAAATGGGGAAGCAACCTAAGGGCCCATTAACACATGAAAGAATACACAAAATATGGTATATACATATTACATCAGCCTATAAAGGAAGGAAATTCTGTAATATGCTGCAAAATGGATAAATGTCAAGGACATTATGCTAAGTAAAATAATCCAGCTACAAAAGACAAATACTATATGATTTTACCTGTATGAAGTCCTTAGAGTATTCAAAATCATAGAGAAAGAAAGTTAGAATGATGGTTGCCGCTGGCTGGGGAGAAGGAGAATTAAGAATTATTGTGTAGTAGGTACAGATTTTTAGTCCAGGGGATGTTAATTGAATGGACTGGAGCAAGGAGGAAAATCTGTTGAGATGATCATGTGTGAGGGTGGAGAGCGGAGTGAGGGACCTGGTAAGCTATGTCGTTAGTCAAGAATTTCAGTGGAAAGAAGAGAAAGTGTCATGTTGTTTGTATGTAGACTATATTATTTTCCTGTCCGCCTGCGTTGATATACTTCTAATACCTTGCTCTTTTATCTATTTCAGACTTTGGAGTTAGTGCTTTTTTAGCAACTGGTGGTGATATTACCCGAAATAAAGTGAGAAAGACCTTTGTTGGAACTCCTTGCTGGATGGCGCCTGAAGTTATGGAACAGGTACTTTGTCTTTCATTTTTTTAAAATGGTTTATGGTTTTGTACAGAATGAAAAAAATAACAGCAACATTTGCTTTTGTTTGGTGTACAGTTGTGCAGGTATTCCCCACTAATGGAAAGTAGTTTGTTCTGTGAAACCCTTTGTAAGCTGAAATGGCACAAAGGAAAGAAACAGTGACCACTAATTTATTTGTAAAAATTTTTTAGCATTTCCAGACACAAAAAAATAACCTCTTCGGCCTTTCCGATACCATAGAACACATCTTGCTATTGGATACACAAAATAAATTGAGTTAAAACAGATACTCACGTAATTCAAAGCTCTGGTGGATTGACCTGAATGTGGTTCCCCAGGAAGGAGCTGAGCTACACTAGGCTCGTTGCTCAGCCCGGGGGCTGCCTCCGTCATGGCAAGCACTGAACGTCATTTTCACTTTTTTTGTAAAAGGGAAAACCCTTTCCCGATTTCTTTCCATAGTGTAAACAGGAACTACTATAGGTCTTTCATATAAGCCAAATGGCTTAATGGGGTCTTTGAAAAAGTGGGGATATGTATGCTGGGTTAGCTTCGGGAAATACATGTTTCTGTTCCTCAGTTAGGATTTGCGTCCCACCCTTGGAAACAGAACTCTAGATCTTTACAAATGATACATGAAACTCAGGATTTGTAACAAATACAACCTAAGGAATAATATAATGAAGATTGGTTTAGTAAAAGTTTCTGTGTTACAAATTAAACGACCTAATCTTTGTACACGTAGTTTCACTGCTGTGGTTCTTGAAGGACTAGTTTCGTCCACAGCCCCATTTCCCATTTGCTTTCAAACAACTACAGTCAGATGTTGCTCTTGTAGTCATTTTATGGAAACTCTGCTAATTCTGAAATCAGGGCTCATTTCTTATTCCTTGCCTTACTTGTTCTCTTGTCATTTGAAACAGTTGATCATTTCCACCTTTATTTACATCTTCAGCTTTTCTATTTACATCTCAGCAGTTGATAATTTCCACCTTTATTTACATCTTCAGCATTCTTCCCTACCTGTCCTGCCAGGCTGTGTCTCTGACTTCTTTTCTGCCTTCCTTCTACTTCCCAGGACTGTTCTTGAATTCTTCTCTCACTAATTAGCCTCATCTCTGCTTCCCATCTATTCTATTTTCTTTGAAGTTTTTTATGTTTTTTTGAAAGTTTTATTTATTTATCTATTTATTTTACCTTAGGTAGTCTACACACCCAGTGTGGGGCTTGAACTCAACAACCCTGAGATTTGAGAGTTGTGTGCTATACGGACTGAGCCAGCCAGATTGCTCCTGAAGAGCAGCTTTAGGAGTGCTTAAACAAAATTAAATTTTTTTAAGATTGTATTTATTTGAGATAGAACGTGAGCCAAGGCAGGGGGTAGAAGAGGAGGGAGAGGGAGAAGCACTCTTCACAGAATGCAGAGCCAAATGCAGGGCTCCATCTCATGACTCTGAGATCATGACCTGAGCTGAAATCAAGACTGGGTTGCTTAACTCACTGAGCCCCCAGGCACCCCCTCAAGATTTTATTTTTAAATAACCTCTACAAAAATAAATCTACATTTATTTTTAAGTAATCTCTACATTTTAAGTAATCTCTACATTTTATTTTTAAGTATTCTCTACATCTATTTTAAGTAATCTTTGCTGGGTTGTGGCTCTAATCCACAACCCTGACATCAAGAATCATAACACTCCACCAACTGAGCCAGCCCGGCGCCCCATCTATTATATTTTCCAAAGTATAGTCATGCTAGTCTTATTTCCTAAACCCCTAGATGGATGTTTCAAACTTCCTCTAGGTGTTTTACATGGGTATCTTTTAAGTATATCAAAGTCGGTATGTAGAACCGAATTCACTTATAACTCTTACAGTGCTTGTGTTCACCCTGTTGGTGAGGGAAGCATTCCTACTCTAGGGTTATGCAGATGCTGGACACCTCACACTGGACTGGTAAGACTGACAGCAGTTCATTTGTCACGTACACACAGAGCTGCAGGGAGGAGGACGCAACATGACACTTGGGGCTCCTCTCGGGAAGAGAGTAGGTAAACGGTTGCTGTGGGAAACAGACAATTGTATCTTGTATCACTTGATACAAGAGAGTGAGGTGCCCCTTGGTTTCCTTGCGAGGGTGATCGGCTCATTTGAATAATTCTGAGGGCTGGTGGGAAACTGAAACCTGCTACTCAAGGCTGAGCAGGAACTTGGCCTGGTCCAGTTGAGCAGGATTGTTGGGCTAAGGGACCTTATCCTTAGGAGCAGACTGGGGAGGGGAACTTGCACTTAGTTTATTAGGGGCCCACCCTCTTTTGCCACATTTCAAGGCATCACATTATATGGAGCTTTAATTTCAGGTCCCAAACCACATACACCCCCCATATATTTCTTCTCCTGTGTTGCTCAAGATAGAAGATGAAAATATTTGGGGTGCCTGGGTATCTCAGTTGGTTAAGTGACTGCCTTCTGCTCGGGTCATGGTCCTGGAGTCTCAGGATTGAGTCCCACATCGGGCTCCCTGCTTGGTGGGGAGTTTGCTTCTCCTTCTGACCTTCCCTCTTCTCATGCGCTCGCTCTCTCTCTCTCTCAAATAAATAAAATGATTTTAAAAAAAGAAAATACTTAATTTTATAATGTGCTCATAATAGTACAAAAGGACAAATTTGGCCACATGTTCACATCAACAACTGAAAATATTCAAACCCCTTGTGTCTTTTTTCATTATAAAAATTAAGGAGAGGGCGCCTGGGTGGCTCAGTGGGTTAAGCCGCTGCCTTCGGCTCAGGTCATGATCTCAGGGTCCTGGGATCGAGTCCCGCATCGGGTTCTCTGCTCCGCGGGGAGCCTGCTTCCTCCTCTCTCTCTCTCTGCCTGCCTCTCTGCCTACTTGTGATCTCTGTATCAAATGAATAAATAAAATCTTTAAAAAAAAAAAATTAAGGAGATTAAACAAGACTATAACATAGAAAATTTGGAGAACCAAAGACATAACACTACTGCCTAATAGTTTTGTTCTAGTTCTATCCTTTTCCTTAAAAAAAAAAACCAAGATTATACACTTTTGTAATGAGTATCAAAACTTGTGAGGAATTTTGTATTCTTTTTTCTTCATAAATGCTTTATCACACATGGTTTTCCGTATTTTCATGTAGAATTCATTTACATTGTTTTTAGTTGACTAACATTTCTTTTAAGTGAGTATTCCATACTTAACAATTTCCCCATTGTTGAGGAACGTTCATTCTGATTGCTTTTTCTTTCATCTGTTACCAAATATATTTAGCCTTTGCCTACTCTAGATTACTTTATTGATTTAAAGCGAATGAACAGTTTAATGGTTCTTGATATGTATTAGAAGTTACTTTTTAAAAGTGCTTTTAGGGGTACTTGGCTGGCTCAGTTAGAAGAGCATGCTACACTTGATCTCAGTCATGGGTTCAAGCCTCGCATTGGGTGTAGAGATTACTAAAGAAAAAATAAATTTAAATTAAAGTGCTTTTAGGGTGTTAAAAGTAATCATGTATATCTTTATATTCTTTACAGGTTCGAGGCTATGACTTCAAAGCTGACATCTGGAGTTTTGGGATCACAGCAATTGAACTGGCTACAGGGGCAGCTCCTTACCATAAGTATCCACCAATGAAGGTGAGGTTCATAGTCAAAGTACTATCCCAGCCCATGTCCCAGTTTCTTTTCAGAGCCTACTCCTAGGAAATAAATGGATTTGAAAATGGTGAGTTTTTAGAACTATAAAGTGGGAAGCTATTTTAAGGCCAAAGGAATGGTTTATTTTTTAAAAGGAGGTGGGGGAGGAGATGAGATTTATTTTCTATACACCGAAGGCAGTGAGTCCTGTAATTGTAGCAAGACATACACATGTTAGCCTATTCACCCAGAATGAGAAATACCTCCATCTTTTAGTAATTCCATTTCAGTAAATACAAATTGAATCTGAAAAGCAAGTATTAGTTCTGACTACAGCCCCCTTTTATTCTTTAGTGTTAACTTTGTGTTTAGAAAGTGGCTTATGTGAGGCGCCTGGGTGGCTCAGTGGGTTAAGCTGCTGCCTTCAGCCCGGGTTGTGATCTCAGGGTCCTGGGATCGAGCCCCGTATCAGGCTGTCTGCTCAGCAGGGAGCCTGCTTCCCTCTCTCTCTCTGCTTGCTGCTGTGCCTACTTGTGATCTCTTTTTCTGTCAAATAAATAAATAAAATATTAAAAAAATAAAAAGAAAGTGGCTTATGCTTCTATAAAGAAGTCATACAATTTAGAAATCACCCCAAATCTCATTATATAAATATGACCTTCCTTATTAACACCTATGTGCATCAAACTAGTATGTTGCCATGAAAGTCAAAGAAGGAGAGATTTAGGATGGACAGAATAATCAAAACTGTCAGTTACCACAGAGAAGGTAGGAGGAGTGAGAACTGAAAAAGGCTGCTGCTCTGTTAACTAGGTATTATCAGTGGTTTCTCAGGAATGGCTGAGGAGAAAACATGAACAGACATCTCTGCAAAGAAGACATCCAGATGTCCAGCAGACACATAAAAAAGTAGTGCTCAGCATTACTCGGCATCAGGGAAATACAAATCAAAACCACAGTGAGATACCACCTCACACCAATCAGAATGGCTAAAATTAACCAGTCAGGAAACGACACGTGTTGGCGAGATGCGTAGAAAGGGAAACCCTCCTACACTGTCAGTGGCAATGCATACTGGTGCAGCCACTCTGGAAAACAGTGTGGAAGTTCTTCAAAAAGTTGAAAATAGAGCTCCTCTACAACCCAGCAATCACATTACTACCCTAAAGATAACAAATGTAGTGATCCGAAGGGGCATGTGCACCTGAATGTTTATAGCAGCAATGTCCATTATAGCCAAACTATGGAAAGAACCTATGGAAAGTCCATCAACAGTTGAATGGATAAAGAAGATGTGGTATGGGACGCCTGGGTGGCTCTGTTGGTTAAGCAGCTGCCTTTGGCTCAGGTCATGATCCCAGCGTCCTGGGATCGAGTCCCACATCAGGCTTCTTGCTCAGCAGGGAGCCTGCTTCTCCCTCTGCCTGCCTGTGCTCGCTTTCTCGCTCCCCCTCTCTCTGACAAATAAATAAAATCTTTAAAAAAAAAAAAAATAATGTGGTATATGTATATAATGGAACACTACCAAAATCTTGCCATTTGCAACACCGTGGATAGAATTAGAAGATATTATGCTAAGTGAAATAAGTCAGTCAGAGAAAGACAGTTATCATATGGTCTCTCTGATATGAGGAATTTGAGAGGCAGGGCCGGGGGGTTATGGGGGGAAGGAAGGGCAAATGAAATAGGATGGGACCAGGGAGGGAGACAAACCATAGGAGACTCAATCTCAGGAAACAAACTGAGGGCTGCTGGGGTGGGGGCGACAGGGTGGGGGAGGGATAGAGTGGCTGAGTGATGGACATTGGGGAGGGTATGTGCTGTGGTGAGTGCTGTGAATTGTGTAAGATGATGATTCACAGACCTGTACCCCTGAAACAAGTAATACGTTATATGTTAATTAAGAAAAAAAAGTAAGGAGTGGATGAGGAGTTCTGGGAAGAGAAGGCCAGATTACAAGGGGTCATGTTCCAACAGAGCCATGAATAGGTAGAATCAGCAAGATGACATTTTTAATTTTGCTATGGTTTTATTTATTTATTACTTGATGGTATTTTATTTTTAAATTTGCTGTGATTTTAACTGTTTTGTAAAGTTTTTTTTTTTAAAGACAAAGACTTTTTTTTAAAGATTTATTTGTTTATTTGTGACAGAGAGAGAGAGAGAACAAGCAGGGGAAGCAGCACGCAGAACAGAGGGAAAAGCAGGCTCCCCGCTGAGCAAGGAGCCTGATGTGGGACCCTTAACCAACTGTGCCACTCAGGCATCCCTGATTTTAATTTTTTTTGCAGGTAGTTTGGCAGTATAAGAATGGGGACGGAGGGCATGAAGAAAGGGTTCTTACTAAAGGGCATTCAGTGCTGATACAGTTGAACCCTTGTAGCCACTTTACCTGGGAAACCAACTATCTGTAGGATATTACTTGTTGTGTCCAAATAACTGGTCTAGAGTGAACTGCTTATATATTGGGAGGTTGTCTATATTGAAGAATGTTGACCACAATATTTAACTTAATGAGGCATCAGAAATTTTGTATTGAAAAATTTTCCAGGTTTTAATGCTGACACTACAAAATGATCCTCCTTCTTTGGAAACTGGTGTTCAAGACAAAGAAATGCTGAAAAAATATGGAAAATCATTTAGGAAAATGATTTCATTGTGCCTTCAAAAGGATCCAGAAAAAAGGTAAAATATGAGATAAAGCTTACATTTCTCTTCACCTAATACTGTAAGCCATTGTGGGAAGTCTAAGTATTAGATACGTACATTCATGTGCAGGAAGTTATTTGTGCATATTCAAATGCATTTGTATTTATTTGAATATAAACTTTAAAAAAAATATACAGGGACTGTTACACTAGATTGGAAATGAATGAATTACTTTCTCCCTTCTTTAGTATATAGTGTACTTTAGTATAAGGTGTACTCTAATACTTCAGCTAGTTCCTGGCTCATTTTTCATATATTTGTGTTTTGTGAATTCTGTGTTAATAAAATATGTTAGTGGGAAGGCTTGTTTTTAATGCATTTAAAAGTCATAAGCAAACAAATATTTTGATGCTGTTTATAATTTTAATAACAAAGGAGATACACAAAGCAAATGTTATATGTAATACCAAACAATCATATATTTTGATGAGTGGACCAAAAATGCAGAGCACTGGGTGCCTGTGTGGCTCAGTAGGTTAGGCCACTGCCTTTGGCTCAGGTCATGATCTCAGGGTCCTGAGATCGAGTCCCGCATCGGGCTCTCTGCTCAGTGGGGAGCCTGCTTCCTCCTCTCTCTCTCTGCCTGCCTCTCTGCCTACTTTAATCTCTCTCTGTCAAATAAATAAACAAAATCTTTTAAAAAAAAAATGCAGAGCACTTACTTGTTAACGCTAGACAGATTGGAAGGCAAGTAAGTGAATAAACATGATCATCTAGTGTCTGTATCTTTATGAATTAAACAGAATCAAATGGTGTTGGAAGTCATTGAGTACAACCTTTTATCTTTAAGGTCAGTCAGCTACCTAGTCATTGAGGTGGGACTTGAATCCAAAACTCCTGATTCTTTACCTAGGACTGTTTCCACTGTATCTCATTTTTCTGTTTCACACATATATTCTACTCAGTTTTTTAGCACTAAGAGTTTTTAAATTTTGGTTTCTCTAACAGTCAACAAAAGTAATAGATTTTAAATGATACCCTTAGTCATGTCCTTAGTATATTTCATGGGGCTTCAGAATTTACTGTTTGGTTTCTCCAACAGTCAACAAAAGTAATAGATTTTAATTGATACTCTTAGTCACGTCCTTAGTATATTTCATGGGGCTTCAGAATTTACTGTTTGAAATACTGGAAAGGACAAGAAAAACAGGTAGCAAAGTTCAAACCTGTGCTATTAGAACTTTTTTTTCTTTTTCTGAATAAATTAGTATTAAAAAAACAGGGAATACTTTGGCTTTAGCTTAGTTAACTGACTAAAATAACAGGATTTTTTTGTCACAAATACCCAGAAGTGCTGAATAAATTTATGAAACTTAAAAACCAAACCCTTTTCTCTGGGTTTCCACTTCAGGTGCTAGAAATGATGAGGATGACCTAATTCAGAGAAGATGTATCATGAACTGATCCTGGGCCACCCTCAGTGGGACACTTTTCATTCCAATAACATACTCAGTTAGATTTCGGATTTCCAGGTGGGGACTGAAAATGAGATACTGGCCCAGCCAATGCGGATTCTGAACTGAGATCCCTGCTTATGGCTGGGACCTTTACAAGTCTGCCTTTTGAGTAAGAAGACAGACTGGAAAACAAAATATGGTCCATCATCACAAAGACAAAACAGAATTTCTCCTGAATAATCCAGTCCTCTGACCTGGACATTCCATAAGTTGACAATCGGAATTTATATGGCCCATATTATCCAGGAGCCCACAAGATTAGAGAATAAAAAACGTTTTGCCAAGCCAGTTTTATTTCTGGCAGAAGCAATTAGAAAACTATACCATTCGAATTGTTCTAAATTCCAGATCCATGAGATTCCTGCAAATAATGCTCCACTGAAGGGACCAGAAGCTGAAATTATAAAACACATAGTAAAATGCTACACAGCAGGTCAGAGTCAGCAGACACAGCAAGCAGAAGGATTAGTGCTCCAAGAACTTTGGATAATGCAAAGATACCTGAAAAGCTATAAGTATATTTAAAGTAATTAAAATCCTAATGGAGGAAATCAAAACTGTAGGAAGAGAATATGAGTATGACCAAGAAGACAAAACAAATGGAGCTACTAGAAACGAAAAATACAATAACTAAAATTTGAAAGTGGACACCTCCTTCACAAGTGATCCAGGTTAGCATTAGCAGTAGTAAGACATACTTATTATTCCATACTCCCAGATATTGATACCAGGTGCAGGACATAGCACTCCTGAGGTATTTCTTCCCCAGATCTTTAACTTTAGTCTGTAATGAGAAAACATAGACAAAGCCAAATTGAGGAATATGCTGGAAACTCCCTGACCACCACTCTTCTAGAGTGAGGAAAGGGATGACTGAGAAAGTGGCACAGGTTGGAGGAGATGAAGGAGACACACAGACTAAAAACAAAATGATGTTCTGGATTGGATCCTGGAGCAGAGAAAGGATGTTAGTGCAAAAACTGGGGAAACCTGAATAAAGTTTATAGTTTATAATGTGGTACCAGTATTAATATTTTAAAGTCTGTAGCAATGTTAATATTTTTAGTTAATTTCTTGATAATTATATCACAGTTATGTAAAATGTTAACATTGGGGGAAGCTGGTGACAGGTATGTAGGACCTCGATATTATCTTTGCATCTCTTCTATAAGCCTAAAATTATTTCAAAAGAAAAAGAAGCTGTAAAACATCTTATTTCCAGCTTGTAAACTAAAATTACACCTCGTTTAGAACATTCCGAAGTTAAAAAGGAAACAAAACTTCAGTGGATTGGTTAAATAGAACAGCCAATAAAACAAAAAAGAGATAATTGTTGACTACTAATCAAATTACCAGGCACTTCTGTAAACTGACAACATATATCATCTCATTTAAGTTTTACAGTACTTGTATGAGGAGGGTGCTATTATTTTTCCTGTTTTACAAATGAAGAAACTGAATCACAGAGTGGTTAAGTAACATTGCCCAAAGTCACACAGTTAATAAATGTTGGAGCTAGAATTCCAACCCGTACAATTTGACTGAGGACTTTCTGCTCTTACTTAATCACAATGTACTGAGGAAATTGCTCAGAATGAAGCACAGAAAGAATGTTTTAAAAATGGAAATATAGGGGCGCCTGGGTGGCTCAGTGGGTTAAGCAGCTGCCTTTGGCTCCGGTCATGGTCTCAGGGTCCTGGGATCGAGCCCCACGTTGGGCTCTCTGCTCAGCAGGGAGCCTGCTTCTTCCTCTCTCTCTGCCTGCCTCTCTGCCTGCTTGTCATCTCTCTCTGTCAAATAAATAAATACAAAATCTTTAAAAAAAAATAAAAATGGAAATATAAAAAGAAAGATGAATATTTGGGGGATAGAATGGGAAGGTTCAGTGTGTGTGTGCACACACATATACATGTATATGTGTCTGTAGACTTTAAGGAGAGATTAGGGAGATCGGGAGAAGCAATATTTAAAGCAATAATGGCTGAGAATTTTCTAGAATTGATGAAATACTTATAGTCTCGGGTTAAAGAACCATCCCTCCACCAATTCCAGGCAGTATTTCCCTTTTCCCATTTGTACACAAGTCTCTTAAACTGCTGGATTCAAAGGCAAAGAGAATCTGTTAAATGCAAGCTAAGGGGGCAGATTACCGACTGAGGAATATAGCAGGTAGACTGACAGCCACTTTCCTAATGACAGTTAAGGCCAGAATATACTGGAACAGTTCTGAGAGAAAATAACAATGCAGAATTCCCAGTCTAGCCAAACTATTATTCAAGAATAAGCATGAAATTAAGATTTTTTAAAGACAAAAATTGAGTTTCCAGTCATGTATATCACTTAAAGAAGTCCTAGAAATGGTACACTAGAAAGAAGGAAATGAACTCAGAAGAAAAGTATTAATCATATAAAGCAATGTGGTGCAAACTATTGAACATACTGAAATCTTGATTGGATGAGAAAATAGGAAGGATAATGTCTGCTTTCAGTTTGCATAGCACTTTTACATCTCTTCTCTTAAACTGTACAATAGTCCTCTGAGGCCCTGGTTCTTAAGTGTGAGCGTACATTAGAATCACTCGGGGAGTTTTAAAAACTAATGATGTGTGGGTTTGCCCCCACAGATTCTGCTTTAATTGCTATGGGCCTCGGGATTTGTTTTGAAAGTCCTAGCTTATTACATTGTACAGTAATGTTTTAGAACACTGCCTGCAGGAACTTGACCAGTTATACAGAACCTTGGAGAAGAGATTTGCTGAGGGTTACCTGGTAGGTGTATGGTGTAATCAGGCCCAGTGTCTTAAGTGTAGTATTGTTTATTCTTTATTCTCTGTCATACTATTTATGAGTTTGTATAATTGACAATGATGATGCCTTTATTCAAGCAAAGAAAGACTGTACAGTCGAGCAAAAAACTGAGTATAGATTCAATATATATATTGAATATATACATTACTTTCAGAATCTTCAATTTTTTTTTAAAGATAATTGTTAGATTTATTTTTAAGAATATGTAGTTTTCTAAGTTGAAGGCTGGCAAGCTGGCATGTGTCAAGAGGCGCAGGACTTGACTTGGTCCATTTCCTCTTTGTGAGGTTACATGTATTTTTATGCCTTGTTAAAGTAGATACTGCCCACTTTTTTTGGGAAATGATATTTCTTGGCAAAATAATAGCAAATATATTGAAAGCCACGAAGAAGTAATGATTTCAGAATAAACATTTCACTAATGAATTTTGCAAAGGATCTGTAATAGTTATCAGATCATTTCTGTTTGAGTTTTCTTCTCTACTCCGTGTCTCGTACCGAGTTAGTTTATCCTGCTTTTTGCTTTTTAGCCCGTTAAGGAAAGTGGAGAACACTGAGATTATATCTCGCTGCTCAAGAAATCCTTTTCTCATTTTTGAAGATGGAAACCCACAATTACACTTGAATTAACTATTAAAACGTTCTTTTCTGGTTTTAGACCAACAGCAGCAGAACTGTTAAGGCACAAATTTTTCCAAAAAGCAAAGGTAAGAAATTCTTTTGATTTTATGTATTCATGTAATCCTCCTCATTACCTAATTAGATTTACTGCTAAGAAGTTGCTTTTTCTTAAGGTGATGTTTGGAAAAATGAGGGTAGATCAGATAATTGCTGGGGGCATTATCTCTATGACCTTTGGTAATTAAGACACATGCTTTAGAATTAGTAAATGTATTTTTCGTATAAATTAATTTGAACATCAGATTAAATTTTAACAGGAACAATTGATACTAAATTTCGCCAGTAGTAATATAATCTATGAAAAATACTCAACTCTCATTTCAGAGTTTGCTACTGAGTTAGTTAACATCTCATTTCCCAAAGAGGAATAGATAAGTGGGATGTTACTGTAGTTGAAAATGTGGGACCATGATCCTGAAGGAGATATGGTAAAGCAAACTTCTCATATATAATGGCTCATATAGTACAGTAAAGCTTTGTTTCAATCTGTGAAACTCCTTTTCTAAAGGAGCTTTAGAATTAAAGAAAAAAGAATGAAAACTTTCCTCAAACTTCTTTATAAAACAGTTACTATATCACATTTTAATTGTAGTGAATATTTGTGTCAGCTTCTTTGGTTCAGTAAAAACTTGTAAGAAGAAAACTTACTTTTCCTCTCCAGAATAAAGAATTTCTTCAAGAAAAAATACTGCAGAGAGCACCAACTATTTCTGAAAGAGCTAAGAAGGTAAATGGAGATTTTACTCTGGTTTCTTAGGAAATTGGTTAAATTTACTTCTGCATTTTGAAAGTATATGGTAAAAAATGCTTTGTTATGTTATGTATGTGTTAAAAATGCTTTTTTTAGGTGTTACTCAGTTTTTCCAACCCTCTCTTTAGTATTCTTTGATATATTCATTCAATAAATATTAGCCTGCAGTTTGTCTAGGTGTGCTGTCTACTAGAACGAAAAGGTATGTTACACAATTGATTAATTAATTCTAGACTCTGTTAAATCACTGTCTGTAGCTACCAGAGTGAGTTGTGAAGTTCAGCCCTTTCCTCACATTACGCAGAAAACAATGAAGACCCATTAGGATGACTGTAATAAAAAAAAGACACAGTAGCAACTGTGATAAAGATTAAGGAAATTGGAACCTTCACACACTAATGATGAAAATGTGAAATGGTGCAACCACTTCAGAAAGTAGTCTGGCAGTTTCTAAAAACACAAAACAAAGCTGCCATATGACCCAGAAATTCCGTCCTAGGCCTACTTGGGAGAATTGAGCACATGTACACACAAAGCTATGTACATGAATATTCCCAGCAGCATTATTCATAATAACTAAAAAGTGGAAATAGCCTGATTATCCATCTGTAGATGAATGGATATATAAAATGTCATGTGTCCATAATATAGAACATTATTCAGCAATTAAAAATGAAGTACTGGGGGCACCTCTGTGGCTTAGGGGGTTAAAGCCTCTGCCTTTGGCTCAGGTTGTGATCTCAGGGTCCTGGGATCGAGCCCTGCATCTGGCTCTCTGCTCAGCAGGGACCCTACTTCCTCCTCTCTCTCTGCCTGCCTCTCTGCCTACTTGTGATCTTTCTCTCTCTGTCAAATAAATAAATAAAAATCTTAAAAAAATGAAGTACTAATATATGATAGAATATTATTGAGCAATAAAAAGAAATGAAGTACTGATGCATGTCATAGCATGGATAAACCTTTAAAACATTATGCTAATCATGGGAGCTACTTACAAAAGACCACATATTATATGATTCTGTTTATGTGAAATGTCCAGAATAAGCAAATGTATAGAGACAGAGAGTAGACTCAAGGTTACCCAGGACTGGGATTATATGGAAATGGGCAGTAACTACTAATGGGTCTTGAGTGTTGTTTTTGCCATGTGGAGGAATGAAGAAAGTGATCTAGATTTGATTATGGAGATGGTTACACAACATGGAATATACTAAAAACAATTGAACCTTAAATGGGTCAATTATATGGTATATAAGTTTTATCTTAACAGAGCTGGTACTTTAAAAAGGAGCATCTGGACACTGACACCACCATGAACAAAAAGCTCTTAGAAGTGGAAAACATTATAGAAGAAATGAAAATAGTTAATATGGTTGTATGGTAAAGCTAAGAAAATTTCCCAGAAAATAGAGCCCCAAACGCCAAGAGATAAATAACAGAAGAAAAAAGACAAGAGCGTTAGAGGATCATTTGAGAAGGTTCAATTTTGAGTAAATAAGTTCCAGGAGAGCAGAATGGAGGAAAATAGAAGAAAGAATCACTGAAAAAAATAATTCAAGAGAAATTTCCAAATGGATAGTCACAAATTTCCAGACTAAAAAAGCACAAGTACGTAGCAGAATGAATGGAAATAGACCAGCACTAAGACACATTGCTGGAATACTAGAGGCAAAAAGAGGGTTCTCTAGTTTCCAGAGAAGGGGGAAAGATCATGGATGGTGTTGGATATCATAATGACGTCAGTTGCTCCCCAATAAGCCAGGTCATAGCAAAGCAGTTACATATAGCGTTATGAAAGAAAATGATTTCTACTAACCCAGACTTTTTTTTTTAAAACCAGGTAAACCGTATGTTCTGGGGATGGAATCAAAGTTGAAAAATGCATGGCTTTAATTAGTATGCCATGCTAATAATGCAGGAAGTACTTAAACTGAGAAAGAGGAAGTCATGTGGCAGGTGATAGAGGGAGAGCTGAGAAACCAGTTTAGGCTGGAGCAGATTAGGAGGCTGGGGTAGCATCTTCCTCTAGAAGGTGATCCTGAGAAGTACCTAATGTATATGAATAAGGTGAGAGGAGAGTTACACAACTGGGAGACAGTTTGGGGCTAAATATGATAAGTACATGAAAATAAGCAAATATTATTAATTCCAAGGGAAATAAGAAGTTTACAGGAGAGAGAAAAGTAATTGTAATATACAATAAGGCTTAACTGTCTCACTAATGAAATCATGTGGTGGAAACACTGAATTTTGATTTAACCAAAATTTCACTGTATCTTGAGAAAAGAGTTATAGGGGGTTGATAATAAGATTAAATTCTCATCTTTAGTAGTGGGAAGTCCAGTAGGTAATTCTTAAAACCAAAGAATCAAGGGGTAATAATAACACATTACTTGGAGGAATATGAATTTAAAAAGAATATGCTAGAATGAGTTGAAAGTGGTTCCCTGTGAGTAAGAGGATAAAAGAAGATTGCTGTTTTTCTTAACAAAACTTGCACAGATAACAGTGCTCTTGGAACTGCAGGTATAATTGTGATTTTTAAATTTAAAATTTTGAAAAAACCAGAATCTTCTCTGTCTTGGGTTTATTTATTTTTGGGGCTGAAGAAAAATTTTTCAAATCTCAACATGAAACCATTAATAAGATTTGGTCTGTGACTTCACATAGGAAGGATTTGGATGGTGCTTGGGCCCAAGAGTATAGATGTATAGGGAAGGTCAGTGGTTGGAGTAAAGACAGGTAGGTAGTGGAGCACAGAGAGCAAGGGAGGGGTGCAAGACACATACAGTATATATAGTAAATATCAAACACTACCATAAGCCACATCTCTCTTCCTCATGTGCAGGTTCGGAGAGTACCAGGTTCCAGTGGCCGCCTTCATAAGACAGAAGATGGCGGCTGGGAGTGGAGTGATGACGAATTTGATGAAGAAAGTGAGGAAGGGAAAGCAGCAATTTCACAACTCAGGGTAAGTCTTATTAAACTCTGTGCTTAAGATAGAGCTCTGTCTTTTTGTTTGAAGCCTCTGAGATACGATATTCTCTGATTCTGTTCAGCTTAACCATCTAAAACATAGAAAATACAAGTGTTAATAACAGAATTTCCTTGAGGAAGTTATTAACTGTAGGAGCCCATTTAATCCTACGTGGAAGAGTGGACTGACACATCTGTTTGAATATGATATTTACGGATATAAAAATGGCCAAAGTCTAGAGATGTAAACTGTGTCTGAGATGAGAGTACACTGGATAGGACTGATGATTGATTAAACATTGAGGAAGAAGCGATCACTGAATAGTGTACCTTTCTTTAGTTGCTATATCCTGGATGGTTGTGTTTGTCTGTGTATGTGTTTGCTTGAAGCAGTGAAGACAAAGCTCATTTTGTTTTTTTCCCCCCACTCTTTCCTAAAGTTAATACCTCAAGTTGATTGTTAGGACTCATTCCCAGGAATAGAAATATAAATGGGAAATATTAATGTTTGAGGTTCATCACAGCCTTGACTGCCTAAAACCTTTCTGTGGTATTAGTGGTGGGTAGATGGTATATCTCTTCCTGCCTGTAAGATCTCCTCTGCCATAGCACTCATGACTTTGCTGATGAGCACTGAATATTTGTTGATCTTGTCAGATGAAGTCTTTTTGCAGAGCTAGAAGTAAAGCTTTACTTTGTAGAGTCCTTGCCAATGAGAATTGGCAAAAATTTACTACATTCTAACCTTGGAAAGTTATATACACACACACACAGACACATATTTGTTTATATAGGATTATGAGTTTATTAAAATTTGAGACAGGTTTCTTTTCTCCTTACTTTTTATATGATTCCTCCTTAAATCGATACTGTTTTATAATGTTACATTGAAGTGATCAAAGGAAGCCAGAGGTACATGAATCTTGAAGTTTTAGCTTACTTTGAAAGAGATTTTCATAGGAATTTTTCCTCTGACCAACAGATTTTATTTGGGAAGATAAATTATAATGTTTGATTATTATCCCCTAGCCATCTGCAAGAGAAATTTATTTAAAATTTTGTAGTTTGGGGGGCACCTAGATGGCTCAGTCCATTAAGCTTCTGCCTTCGGTTCAGGTCATAATCCCAGGGGCCTAGGATCGAGCCCTGCATTGGGCTCCCAGCTCACAGGAAGTCTGCTTCTCCCTCTCCTCCCCATTTGTGCTTTTTCTTGCTATCTCTCTGTCACTCAAATAAATAAGTAAATAATCTTTAAAAATAAACAAAAATAAAATTTTGTAGTTCTGAAATACTTATAGTAGCTTTTTTATAAACTAATACACTGGTATGTAAATAGCTTAGAAAATTATAGAATTTGTTCTCAAAGTGAGTAATTTTCTGTATTTCTCATAATCTGTAACTATTTTTGAGGACATGAATTCTTTTGTAAAAGGGAAGTCTTGTTTGAATTGAATTACATTGAAAATGCACGCTATCATCATTATAGCCATTATATTTTCAGATATTTTCTTTTGCCCTTCATGCACTTTGGAGACTCTAGTAACTTGTATATTAAGCTGCTTTAAAATTGCCAGCTCACTGATTTTCTTTTCATTCTTTAAAAATTCTCTTTTTGCTCAGTCCCATTTTGCAGTTTCTGTTGCTGGCTTTCAAGTTCATTCATCTTTTCTTCTGCAGTGCCTAATGCTGCTAATCCCATTCAGTCCTATTTATATCACAGACATTAAATATTTTAAGTTTGATTTTGTGTCTGTTCATTTTTATACCTTCATGTCTTACTTTTTGAAGATAATGTGAGATGTAGTAATTATAGTATAGTTAAAATAGCTATGTTAGTGTCCTTCTCTGCTCATTCTAACACTTATGTCAGTTGTGGAGCAGTTTTGTTTGATTGATTATTCCCTTCACTATAGCTTCCTCAACTCAGCTTTCTGAGTTGAGGAAATAGGCTAAGGGTCCAGGGATACCAAGGCAGATGAAATCGATAAGGTAGAATACCAGGGAGGAGAGAGCTATACAGAGAGAGAAGTTTAGAAATCTACAGAGCTTCCTTTTTGAGTGTACAGCAGAATACTCTTTAAGAAATACATGTGAGAAAACCACCTGAGACTGGGTGACAGTGCCCATTGCTCACAGAGAGCCAAGAACAGTGCCTCTTCCCACCAGTCAGTGGAGAAGCCTGTATTCACAAGGCATTGGGTAGAGTTCTCAGAAAGGTCTTAGGTCTAAGTATTGGGGAGCTTATGGCCCTATACTGAGCCCTGCTGCAGATCCAACTAACAGCTCATAAAAGCAAGATCCAAAAGGCTTAAGCCATTTCCAAGTAACTTTACTGTATTCCAGAACAAAGCTTGAGAATATTTATAGCAATACAAAATTATCAGCTTGCAACAAAGTAATATTCACAGCATCTGGCATCTAATCAAAGATTATCAGGTATGCAGAGAGTCAGGAAAGCAGTAACATTGAGCTCATTTTATGCCCAGATCTTGGTCTTTAATGTCATTTTCTACTAAAAGAATGAAGGCTCCTTGGAGAAATGGATGATTCTGAGGCTTACATGGCAAAAATACAAGATGAATCTGGAATATCTTCTTTGTGAAAAAGGTTATTTTTATTAAAAAAGAAAGTCATAATTTGATAACAGGTGCACCAGGTTGAATGAGCTCCCACTCACCAAATTAGAATTTAATTATCAAAAATCATTAAGTGTAGTAATAAATTAATTGTAAATCATTTTAAAAATTGGAATCCATGAATCCATGCCAATAATGAATAGATGGATAAATAAGTGGGGGCCGGGGCGGGGGTTGCTAATTCTTCATTATAGTAAATTGCCAGTGCTGACTGGTAAATGTGGAAGAGTATTGGAGAGGAATATCGTCATTTTATAGCCACGATAAAGCAGTCAATAAAGATTAGGTCAGACAAGGATCATCAGCAGTTGCTAAATATAGGGGAAATTTTTGATGAGCAGGATATTTACAGGGTCTTGAAGTGTCTCTTCAAAATTGCCATTAGTTGGAAGGGGAATATAATTACTACATACTGGAGAACTTGGAAAAGCCTTGACTAAAGGTGATTAAAATTGACATTATTGTGAAATTTACTGAAGTTGATAGCTTTAGTAGTGTGAATTTACATAAGAGGATATCTCTGTCTTCTGAAATACACAGTGACTGTTCAGTGGTAAGCAGTTAGGACATATGCAACTTACTCTCAAATGGTATAGGAACAATATGACCGGTTAAATATATATTGTATATCTATTTAAAAAGAGAGAAAGTGAACATCTTAAATAGAAAAGCAAATAAGGAAGAAAGGTTAATGATTCTCATTCTAACAACTTTTCTGTAAGTTTGAAATTATTTCCAAATACTAAGTTTTTTTTTAAAGGTTTGGTTTGGCCATTATAGTTGCTGTGGTATGTTAGTTATCACCTGAACCTTGATTCTCCTTAATAAAGTGGTGATGAAAATTCACAAAAACCTAAGCTGAATAATCTGACCTTTTAGGTAGTCTAAATTGATGCTTGGTAGCATTGACCATAAATTGGTATTTGTTTAGATACAGGGTAAGGGTGTTTTGTTTTGTTTTTTGTTTTGTTTTTGTATTCTCCAATTGCGTGTATCCAGAATCACTGATGTAATGATTTACTAAATAAATTTAGCTTAGATGTTCATATAGCAGATTACAACTGGTTTTTCAGTTTTGTCTCAAGAGTTTTCTTCATTAAAGCCCATAACCTGAATTACTCTGCCTTGAAGATGTGTTGGATAATTAGCTTGAAGGCTTTACATTTGGTCTGGGATATTATATATATAATATGTTCATGATAACACTGGATGGTAAACACAACTGATGAATTATTGAACTCTACATCTGAAAGAATTATGTATTTTTTGTTTCTAATTGAATTTAAATTTAAAAAATAGTATGTTCATGCTTAGTAGAAGGAATTGTACTTTGAAGAATGTGACCTCCTATTGCCTGAGAACTCAGTCCCATTATGTTTGGTTATAAACCTCAAGTTGTGGGGCACCTGGGTGGCTCAGTGGGTTAAGCCTCTGCCTTCAGCTCAGGTCATGATTTGAGGGTCCTGGGATGGAGCCCCACATCGGGCTCTCTGCTCAGCAGGCAGCCTGCTTCCCTCTCTTTCTCTGCCTGGCTCTCTGCCTGCTTGTGATCTCTCTCTGTGTATCAAATAAATTTAAAAAAACAGCAAAACAAATAAACCTCAAGTTGTGAACTTTTGAAATACCATAAGACATTGATGTATTAAAGGCTACCTGGACAAAAATACAATAGTATCATGGTATTTTCTTTTTCCAGAAAACTCACTAGAGTTACGAGTGACTTAACTTATGGATCAGAATGAAATGGAGTTTACTTGCGTTTCAACATTCTGTGCAGTTTGGAACTGACTACAAGTAACCTAAGTTTTGAGTTAATAAGCCTTTTTTGTATTTCTTTTAGTCTCCCCGAGTGAAAGAACCATTATCAAATTCTGAGGTAAGTAGTTGTGGGTTTTGAATCATTAAAAAACCAGTCATTTTGTTTTGGTTTGGTTTTAATGTTAAGCACATCTTTTTATATGGGCCTAAGTGAGAATGGGAATTTATAGCAATCAGATTTCACCGGAGGTATTGATTCTGAGTTTAAAAGGACTTCTCCAGTAAGTTGGTGTTGTTGCACTCATTTAAAAGTTAACCTAAAGGCTCAGAAAGCTGTTCCTTCCTTGCTTGCCTGATTTTATGAATTACTTTTCTGGGTTGGGTAGCTTGATGTGGAAAGTCGTCTTATTGCATCAATCTGTCCAGGGATTTGTCATATGCTACTTTTTCTTTTTGTCCGGTCCCCGCCTCCCATTGTTTTTTGTCATGTAGATTCTGTTGTCTTTAGTTCTTGCCTTTTGGTGATAGGAATCCTACTAAACAGAGTCCTGTTAGGCTGGCCTGCCTTATGCTCATTTCTTGAAGATAACAATTATTTCTGGAGATACATTCTGTGATACATTCTTCCTTCTGGCAGTCTGCATTGCAAGCTCAGTATTTGGTTTAATGATACACGTCTTGCCCCCTTAAATCATTTTGATTTTGCCCCGTTGCTTAAAAGTACCTATTTTTCTACTTGATTTGTGTGGATGGCATACGATTTTTGCACACCGTTAAGTACAGGATTTGTGCACATTGTATTTAGACTAAAATACTGTACTGTAGCATATTTATAGGCTGGTATCTGACACCTTATAGCAGAAACTGCAGTTCACTAGGATTTCTGGCTCTTCTTGCTACATGGTGGAATTGCATCTCCCTACCCCTTGAAGTCACTCATGCTCATAGCAGTGGCTTTGGGCAGGGAAATGCCAGCAGGAAGAAGAGCCCTTCTGTTGTTCCCTGAGTTCTCTGGCTCCTGCCACCACAGCCTGTATCCCCGAATGAGGGTGGTACCAAATTTAGCCTCTGCTGGCCAGAGATAGAGATGAAGTGTGTGCAAGAAATAACATTTCTTCTTGTAATCTTCTGAGAATTTAAATAATTTTTTACTCTTACTTTATCTTGACTAATTCTTAGTTTCTCCACTGTTGATGGCGAGGGCATTTTATAGTTGATCAGAGTTGTTCAATGATCTTATCATTGTCCCTTTGCCTCAGTAGCACCCCCACGTGGACTCTCAGGTCTCATACTCATACTCCTGCACTCCTTATTTTGTCGTTGGGTTTGAAATCCCTGGTGAAGTACACATAACATAAAAGTTAACATCTTCACCATGTTTAAGGGTATAGTTCAGTAGCGTTTAGTACATTCACACTGTTGCGCAGCTATCCACTGTCCTTCTCCAGAAGAATAATCATCCCATGTTCCCACCCCCTACCCCTGGCAGCCACCACTCAGTACTATGTCTGAATTCTACTGCTTTCTGTATACCTCATGTAAGTGGACTCAAAGAGTATTTGTCCTTTGTGACCAGCTCATCTTACCCAGCATAATGCCCTCTAGGTTCACCCATGTAATATGTGTCAGAATTTCCTTCTTTCCTCCCTTTTTGAGGCTGAATAATATTCCATTGGATATATCTACCACATTTGTTTCTCTGTTTGACTGGATGGACACTGGCTTGCTTTCACCTCTGGACTATTGTGAATAATTCCACTGTGAACATGGCTACCTAATAAATATTTGTTTTAGTTCCTGCTTTCAATTCTTGGGGGTCTGTATCCAGAAGGGGATCATTCTATTTTTAATTTTTTTTTTTTGAGGAATCACCTTACCATTTTCCATAGTGGCTGCACCATTCTCCACTCCGACTGCAGTGCACAAGGTTCCGGTTTCTCCATATCAGTTCGTTTCTTGATTTTGTCTAACATTTCTGTTCTTATTATAGGTAAACACATGTATGCAATTTGGAGGCTCCTTTTGAAATAATGCTAATACTTAATGTTAACATTTTCAAAAGTAATCTTAATGTTCTGTTTTTCTGTCAAAATCCAGAACCAGAGTTACTTTTAATTTCCTCTCTATGAAGCTAAAGGATCACAAAATTATACTACTTTATCTCTTAACTTTGTTTATATAATATCAGCTATTAGACCTCTTTCAGTTTTTTTCTCTTTCAGTTCTAAATTGTAGCCAACTTTAGTATTTTTTTCACCAACTTATAATTTTGAATAGTTTAATTTTATTTTCAACTCAACATCAGTTTTTTGTCCCCACATTGCATAATTAAAATTTATAAAATATTTCAAACATGCGAAAGTATATATATATATATATATATATAATGTCTGTGTTGGTTATAAAGCTTTATATCTGTTTTGAAAAGCATTTCAGATTCGTTAATGAATCACTGATTACTTGTCTTTCTTTTTAAGTAGTGGAAGGTTTTCAGACCTAGAAAAATGTAGCTCCTGTAGAAGAAGATTTACTACTTAAATCTGTGTCTTAGAGGTGCTATTTTATTGGGCAAAGGAAATAGAATAGATATAGTTAAAAATAAATATGATGCAATGAAATTTTATTCTGAAGGAATAAAAGCAAACTATGGGCTATAATATGGCTAAACCTCAGAACATTGTGCTAAGTGAAATAAGGCAGACATAACAGAGTGCATGCATTTTATTTATATGAAGGATCCGGAAAAGGCAAACTGATGGGGACCGAAAGTAGGTCAGTGGTCACCTAGGGCTGGGTGTGGGAGCAGGAATTAAATGTAAATGCGCACAAGAGAACTTTCTGAGTTGATGAAAATGTTCTAAAACTAGATTGTAGTGATGTTTGCTAGAAACATCATCATCTAGAAATCATCCAGTTGTATACTTAGAGTGGGTGAATTTAGTGGGATATGAATTACACCTCAAAAAAGTTGTTATAAACAATAAGGCCTAGTAGAAATATTTGACTTCCATTTGAAATAGATGTATTCAAGAGAGGTAGGGATGTGGCAGTAAACTACACAAAAACTACTTTGAAAATGTCACCCTGGGAGGCTCTGCTTGCCCATCAGTAGACCTGTCTCCTTTTCCACTCAACTAAGCAGCACTGTGTGTATGTTTCTGTTACAGCTGTTTCCAACAACTGATCCCGTGGGTACTTTACTCCAAGTTCCAGAACAGATTACTGCTCATCTACCTCACCCAGCTGGGCACATGTCTGCACAGCCAACTCAAGTCTCTCCCCCACCCCCAGCAGAGCCAGCAAAAACAGCTCAGGTAAGGCAGGAGTGCACTTCAGTGGCCGGTCTTCTGGGTAGAGGAAGAAAGCAGAAATTGGTGTGGAGCAGTGCCTTATGTAACAAGGTTGATGTTGTGGTAGTTTTTAAAACAAGTTAGAAATTCTGTTTTCACAGTTTTCAGTGTATGCAGGTAAGAGGTCATACAGGATCATACAGACTTTTAAGGATCATACTTTTTCAAGGATCATACAGACTTTTAAGCAGCAAAATAAGTTAACAATGGAAACATTCCAAATATCAGGAATTTGGGGAGTTGGTTTTATTGTAGTTATGTATTATAATCTGTGAATGCCCATCATCAGTCACACACAGACATCATTAGCTCCTCATACACTGAAAGTAGTCAAGGGAAGGAGGGCAGTGGCCTCCTTGGCTGTGAATTGCTCCTTGTCTTCCCTCAGGAAACTTCAAATACTGTGCATAACACATGATGTGAGGTTTCCAGAGTCTGTTTATTTATTAAATATTAGAAAATTCATTTTTTTGTTCTAACATTTTAGATTAAAAAACGTAAAGATGGGCGCACCTGGGTGGCTCAGTGGGTTAAAGCCTCTGCCTTCGGCTCAGGTCATGATGCCAGGGTCCTGGGCTCGAGCCCCACATCGGGTTCCCTGCCCAGTGGGGAGCCTGCTTCTCCCTCTGCCTGCCTCTCTGCCTACTTGTGCGCTCTCTCTCTCTTCTGTCAAATAAATAAATCAATAAATCTTGAGGGTGGGGGAGAAAGAGAAGGAAAGGAAGAGGAAGGAAGGGAAGTAAAGGAAGGGAAAGGAAAAAGAAAGAAAGAAAAAGAAAGAAAGAAGTAAAGATGAAGTTCTCTGATTTTTTCCTTTTGCATTGTGGTGGTGATCTGCCTTTGGAGGCCACCACTCTGAGAGCTTCCAGTTAGTCATGGTGTTGGCTTCATGTAGTCTTTTCATCAGACCCAAGCTTTCCATTTCTTTCCTTCATATCTGAAAAGATACAGTTGTCTTAGGAAAACTGATGGAAAGATTGGATTTACTTTATAAACTACTTAAATATCACACAGGGGATAGCTTACAATGCAGAGAGGATTAATTTACCCATTAAAAGATCTGGAATCTCAGGCTGGGTGGATTCCTAAGGGGCAGGCGATTTTAGAGCCTATGTTGTATATTGCTGCATGATACACTGGGAGATTTAAAGGAAAGAACCCCAATTTTAGTGTCTTTCACCCTTGTGGATGGAAAGAGGGATCTGAGTAAACAAAATATAAATGTGGCTGTGTATGGAATTTCATGTGGGTTTGAGAATTCTCTTTTTAATTGTGCTTGCCTCAGGTTGACATTCAGCTCTTGCTGCTCCTCAGAGTGCATGTCCTGCCACAGCAGGGAATGTGCCAGCCACTGGTCTGGGTCTGGCCTCACCAAGAGTGAAGGAAATTGCTGCCATGTGGACATTTCCTCTGCTGATGACCATTAGTCACCTTCATGCTTAGTAGTCCAGACTCTGACTTTATACCTTTCGATGTTTTTTAGGCTCTGCCTTCAGGAGCAGGCTCACAAGAAACCAAGATCCCAATCAGCCTAGTACTCAGATTAAGGTAAGTAAACATCTTCTCTTTGTTTTCTGCATACTCTAAATGTGCTATTTTCTCTTTGAAAGGGACTCTTTTTTTTCTAATAGTCTGTGCATGAGAGTAACTGGATAAGATTGTGTGCCCCCCCAGTATCAAGTGCCGGGCATTGCAGTGGTATTGTTTCCCTCAGAAGTAAGAGCTACAGGGCCCCTGGATGGCATAGTCAGTTGAGCGTCCGATTCTTGGTTTCATCTCAGGGTTGTGAGGTCAAGCCCTATATCGGGCTCCACACTCACTGCCTAACATTCTCTCTTCTGCTCCTCCCAAATAAATAAATAAATAAAATCTAAAAAAAAAAAAAAAAAAAAGTAATAGCAACATTGCAAGGACCTGGATGTTAACACATTCTCTTAGCTGTTTTCCCACTAGTCGTTTTCAGTACAGCTAGTTTAGGTTCTGTAATTGAGTATGGTCTGTAACTGGGGAATAGTTTTTAGGGGAATAGCACTGGTTGGCTTATCTGAAGATTAGGTTTGTAATTTACTATATATCATGGACTCTGCAATCAACTGACCCAAGAATGGAGAGCTTTCTGATTGTGATAGATCATATTAAGGCCTTGTTCTTAAAAGATGAAAGGAAAACCCTCTGAGAATATATCTGGTCTTTTTGTTTTACAGCAGGTGTTCTGAATTCGTGGTTCTTGGTGGGGTTTATAGCCAGGCTCTGACGGATTGCTCACAGAAGTGCCATAAGTGGCAGTCTGTTCGTTCTGACCCTCCTCTTGGAGGTAGTTGGGTTAGGATTGCAGAGCTTTCTTGTTAGACTAGCAGTGGCTGTTGTATTGTTCTAATTGGGTCTCGTTCTGTTTGTGAAATTAAAAGTATCACCTGAGACAACTCAGACCTTTATTACTACTAACATTTTTTAAAAGGGTTTCCTTAAATTACCATGGACTAATTCCTCTTCCCACATAAAATTCCTAATCTTCTTCTCAATATGACCATAATCAGAGATAGAAGCAGGGAGACCTTTTTTGAGAATGTTTTGATTCTACCACCCGGAGCGATGAAACTGTGCCTAGTCAATATACCTAGTCTCAACACAGATAGTTTTGGATTCATTAAAGTGTCTTGATAATCTTGTCCAATTCTGATTGTGCAAAAAGAATACCATTTGTCTCTTTTAAAAACTTTTTTTTTTTAAATCATGTAGCAGCTACTAGTACAAAAATTATATTTGACCTGTGCTTCAGGAAGTTAGAGAAGATACTTACTTGTAAGTGATACAACTAGCTTTTTGAGAGAGTGGTTTTTTAGTGGGCTGTGTTCCAGACTTATTTATGGAAGAAGAAACTATGTTCTCTCTCTCACTGATGAAGACTCTGAGGTGAAACCACTAGAAGAGATGGTAAACATATTTAGTCCAGTTTAGTGTCTTGCTGTCTCTGAAGGATTTGTGCTTAGCATGCCAGCTAAGTCACTAAAATGATGCTGAATGTTCAATCTTTTTATTCAGCTTTCAGAAAGAATGGATTGACCAATTATGTATCAAGAAGACTCTATATCACACTGTTGGTTATTGTGGCAGGATACCAAGTAAAGAGTGAATAAAACGCCTCACTTGTTAGTCAGATCTAGGTTGGAAGCTGAATTGCATTATGTACTTAACACAGGTTAAAGACACTTCGGGTGGTATACATGCAAAAGTATAAATCTGTATACAGGTACAAAGAGAAGGCAGTCGAAGGGGAAAATCATTTGGGCATAGGTTGTGTTAGAGACGGGTAACTACATTCTAAACACAACTTCAGGAATATTTTCAAGTATCCATCAGGTAGACCTAACCCTCTTCATTGTTTAGATAAAGTGGATTTGGGTCCTTAGTGATCAAGCATGTCTGCCTTTCCGTATAGTATTCTAAATGCCCACCTTTAACCAGAACCTCCAGGGAGCCTGGTTAATCTCAGTATATGGTTTGCTGAGTGATTACAGTAACTGTCCCTCACCAGGCACACATTTAAATCTCTGGAGCCATGTATTAACTCTGCTGCCAGTATGGGTCTAACTCCTTTTCTCATCTTTTCCTTCTCCCTCATTGTCTGAACTCCTGTGGAATTTGGGGGAGCATCATGTATTTCATTTTGTGAGGCTGCCAAGACTGAGCACGTGTAGTGGGCAAGGCATTCTTCTGGGGGAGCCTGGGGTGGGAGTAAGGAGGAGAAGGGTATCCTCTTTTTTTTTTTTTAATGCTGCCACATATTTTTTTAAAAAAATTTTAATTCCAGTATTAAAATAATTTAATTCCGGTTAACATTTGGTGTTAGTTTCAAGTATGTAATACAGGGATTCAATAATTCTGTATATAGTACTCAGTGCTCATCAAGGTAAGTGTACTCTTAATCACCATCTATTTCTCGGTCCCCCTTCCCACCTCCTCTCAGGGAACCATCAGTTTGTATAGTTAAGAGTCTGTTTTTTGGTTTGTCTCTTTTCTCCTTTGTTCATTTGTTTTGTTTCTTAAATTCCACATAGGAGTGAAATCATACGGTTTTTGTCCATCTCTGACTAAGTTCCCTTAGCATTATACTCTGTAACTCTGTTCATATTGTTGTAGATGGCAAGAGTTCATTCTTTTTTATGGCTGAGTAATATTCCATTGTATATACACATATCTTATCCATTCATCAATCGATGGACACTTGGGTTGCTTCCATATCTTGGCTATTGTAAATAATGCAACAGGAAACATAGGGGTGCCTGTATTCCTTTCAATCAGTGTGTTTCTGTTCTTTGGGTAAATACCAGTAGTGTAATTATTGGATCATATGGTTAATCTATTTTTAACTTTTTGAGGACTTTCCACGCTGTTTTCCATGGAGGCTACACCAGTTTGCATTCCCATCAACAGTGCACTAGAGTTCTATTTCTCCACATCCTCGTCAACACATGTTGTTTCTTGTATTGTTGATTCTAACCATTCTGACAAGAGGAAGGTGATATCTCATTGTGGTTTTGACTTATAGTTCCCTGATGATTAGTGATATTTAGCATCTTTACATGTGTCTTTTGGCCATCTGGATGTCTTCTTGGGAAAAATGTCTGTTTATGTCTTCTGCCCCTTTTTAAATTGGATTATTTGGGGGTTTTTGGTGTTGAGTTGTGTAAGTCCTTTGTATTATTTTCGATACTAATCTTTTTATCCTGTATCATTTTAATTATACTTTCCTGTGCACATACATTTTCCTCTTAGTTTATATGATATCTTAATGGGACTAAGGATGGAAGTAGGCGTCTAAGAATCTCAAGAGGTGCCCGGGTGGCTCAGTGGGTTAAGCCTCTGCCTTTGGCTCAGGTCAGGATCTCAGGGTCCTGGGATCAAGCCCCGCATTGGCTCTCTGCTCAGCGGGGAGCCTGCTTCCCCATCTCTCTCTCTGCCTGCCTCTCTGTCTACTTGTAATCTCTGTCTGTCAAATAAATAAATAAAATCTTTAAAAAAAAAAAAAGAATCTCCTCAAAAGCCTGAGGGCATTTGGTTTTTGTTTTTTTCTTACTTTGTGCGTAGGTAGTTTTTTTCCCCATTTAAAGTATAGTGCTATATTAGTTCGGGTGTATATAATATAATGATTTCAGCAGTTCTGTGCATTACTCAGTGTTCCTCACAATAAGTGTAGTGTTAACATGAGGTTTTTATATTGACTACTGGAAGACATAAATTAAAAGGGTTGTAGGACAGTTAGATGGTCACTCTGAGTAGTTTGCTCTGAGCCCTGCAGTGTGAGCTCATTAGGATAGGTCATAGGATCTATGGAAATAGAATGGTTTTTCTTGAGGTACGGCTTTCCTGTTATATGTTGGCAGAGTCAGTATGCATAAATCCAGAAATTTATTTTACACATTCCCTTTTCTTTTGTAGGAATTCAAAAAAAGAACTAAATGATATTCGATTCGAGTTTACTCCTGGGAGAGGTAAGCCATCAAAAACATTGAAAACAAAATAACGTCTAATTTATTTAATGAAATGTGTTGTGATGTTTTTGTCCTTTAGATATATTTTACTTTTAAAAGATGATGAAAATGTTCCTGGTTTAAAGGGTGTGGGTGGCATATGAATAAAATAAAAACTCAATTTATTTACTACTAACCTCACTTGTAAAACTAGTATAATACAAACAGTAATGAATGTAGCTCTAATTTTCTGCCTACCATAGTAGGCCAGGCATTGTGCTAAGCTTTCTATCATTAAGTTCTCAGAATTCCCCTGAGGAAGATTATTGTCCCCCTTGTGTAGATGATGAAACAAGGCTTAGAGTGAGGTGAGGTAACTTGTTCACACAGTCGAAAGAGGTGCCTCTGGAATTCATATCCACACTTGTCAGGGTGCAGAGTTCTCGCTCTCAGTACTGAACATAGTTGTACTTCTCCATGACAGTAAAGAAGAAACAAGGCTTCTAGCCTCCTCTCTTCCCAGGCTGAAGTGGAGTCCTGTCAGGCATAGTTTCTGGCCATGAACTTCTCCCTGGGATGAGACTTCTTTCTTTCTTGCCTTTGTTACTCAAGCGTTCAGACTGGGGAGGAGGCCAGCAGCCAGCACATTCATCCTGTGTGCAGTTCTCATTCTTCATGCTGTCTCAGTATCATCAGCAACTAAGTATGAAAGAGGACGGAAGCCAGGTGTGCAGAGGTGTATCCATTTCACTGTTTAAAACCAGGAAGAGTCCCATTTCAAGGAACTAATTCAAGTTGCTGGTCATCAGCACAAATGTGTGCCCACCCACCCCCAGAGGTCCTCCTGTTCTTTCAGGCTCAGTGTTCAGCCCTCAGGAAGCAGCAGCACTGACTCGGTTGGAGAGGAGATCAGTTAGGGATGCTGTGTCCCTGTCTTTTCATTTCTATTACAACCATTGATCAGATTATATGATGTAAAATCACTAGATATGAAGAAAAGCCCACCAGAATAAAAAAGAAAATGATGTTAGCAACAAACTTGGGATGTGATCTCTGAAGAGAAGAGATTACAATTTGTTCTTTCAAGATGTGCTTGAAAAGAAATCATTCCATTATACTAGCCTTGAAGATGTTGCACACACATCACATCTCAGAGCTGGTGGGGTTTGGGCCCAGGGCTGCCCTCACAATGGGACTTTTCCTCTGTAGCATCACTGTTAGTGCAAGTTATCTTTACAGTGAGTTGATACTGGCCATCTGGTTGCTAGAGATTCTGTGCTCTAGCTACACCTAAGAGAATCTCCCACTTGAGGTAACCCCAGTGGTAGGAGAAACCTTTGTGTGGAAGGAAGACCCCACCCCCACCCCCGCCTCTTTGGTTCTGTGAATTTAGCAGCTAGCTTGGGCCTGCCAGTGCCAACATCTGCTCTAGGAGTTCACAGTAACGTGCATGCACAAGAAATGGAGCACCTTCTTTTTTTTCCTCGCAGATACAGCGGAGGGTGTATCTCAGGAACTCATTTCTGCTGGCCTTGTCGATGGAAGGGATTTAGTAATAGGTAACTACTTTGTACTCTGCCCTGCACCCTGGTGTCTCTGTCTTTGTATTTAGGACCTAGAAAACAGGCTTTGATTCCATTGAGCGGATCTCACGGGTCTTGGAGGGTCTTGGCATTGCTGAAATACAGGTATTGGTAATAGTTCCTCACAAAAAAGAAAATCTCATTTCAGAGTTCACTTTCTGACTTCCTGTGACAGTAGGTGAAAGCTGGGAGACTCTAGTAGAATTGATGATGTAATCACAAGTTAAAGTATACTTAGCCATATCCAGTTCATTTTGGAGGGTGAAACTCTGCCCTTAACAGAGCAAGAAAGAAGTAAGCAAAACTTGTTAGAGGCTTATTTCTAGAATAAGCAGAAAGTAAGAAAAGGTATAATCGGCCCATGTGTACATGTTATTGAAGGAAAAGACCATTGTCTAGGGCCAGTCAGCAGAGTTTTTCTGTAAAGGACCAGTTAGTAAATAGTTTAGGCTTGTGGTCCATTCACGGTCTTTAAACTGTTCTTAGCCCACAGCCAGACTAGAAATAGGCTGCAGGCCAGAGTTCAGCAGCTCCCAGGATAGGGCTTTCTGGCCCTGAGTAGACATATCCTTCCTCTTTGACCTGTGTGTCTTGCCCCAGTTAACATAGCATCTTAAAGAAAGTTACTTTGAGCATGATTCGAGATTTATTTGTGCTACTTAGAGTTGAGTTTAAAAGATAATTTTTGTTTGGGGAGTGAGTTATCGTTCCACTTCCATTTTGGTTGAACATAGAAGATTCTGAGCTATCATTTAAGTTTTTAAAATATGGTAGGAAATGGATTTACTTAGCTTCTTAATACTTTGTTTGTATGATTACAGTGGCAGCGAATTTGCAGAAAATTGTGGAAGAACCTCAGTCAAATCGATCTGTCACTTTCAAACTGGTACTCATTTCTTCCTCTTTATTAAACTGTCCTTACATAGCAGCAGCTTCTGTAGACCAGCTTGTATATTCCCTGAGTGCTGAGAATATTAAAATATGGTGGATTGTGTTCATTTAGCCTCCCTAAGGCCTTAGGCCAGTGTCTCCTTTTGAGTGGCTTCCCTCTGTTCTCCCTCCAGGAAGCCTCCTACCCTAGGCCCTTGACTCTTAAGAGAGAGTATTTGCAGTCTGACTCCAGCTTTGTACCCAGACCCCACCTTTTCTGGAAGAGACACCTTCATTTGCATCTTCATATCCCAGGAACTGTACCCTGCTGTCTTCCTCCCCATAGTCCTTATATCAGTTTTAATTGCTACGTGCAGTTTTGTTTACAAATAACCACAGCTTCTCATTTTGTTTGGTTCTTAGGCATCTGGTGTCGAAGGCTCGGATATTCCTGATGATGGTAAACTAATAGGATTTGCCCAGCTCAGCATCAGCTAAACCACAGCCCTGAAAGAGGCGGCCTAAGGAGATTCCACACATGCGTATCTCTGTTGCTTCTGTTGGCCTAAACCCACTACTGCCAAAGAACCCAGCAACAAACCTCCCGGCTAGGAGCTTTAGAGGTCTTTCTTTATGTTCTTCCTGCCATCATTCCCCCCTTTTCCCACAGGGAAAGAAAAGTTGGATCACCAGTGGCCAGCATCCCTTTAAAGACTTCCGTTAGTCAACTTACTGCGCATGTCCCCTGTCTTTCTCCAGCTGAGAAGGGGACTGTGCCTCAAGGCTCAGGAGGGAGATCTGGCAGCTCATCTTGCCTTACTCCAATGATGGCGCTGGGTGGAAAGTAGCAGCTATATTGGGCTTCCTCATCCTGCCTGTTCTCCCACACCTGACAGGATGTGGGCATCTTGGGATATATCTTCACCACTGAAGTAGCAATTAAAAGTTGATTGTTTATCTGGAGCCCAGAGAATTTAATTTAGTAATTTTTTTTTTTTAATCTGATGTGAATTCGAGCAATCTTTGTTAGGAAAAAGCACAGCCTCAGAAAGAGGCAGCCTAAACTGTGTTATTGTTTTGTTCATGTTTCCAAGCGTTTTGCTGAAGCTGCTCTCAGGCACCCCTCTTCATCACTCCCTCCAGAAAGGGTTGCTAGCCTTAACTTCAGCTGGTGCAAAACATCTGACTGTAGTCGAACTTCAGCCATCAGATCCTAAAAAGTGGAACTTTGGACTGTTTTTAGCGAAAACATCAAGTAATGGCTTCTAAAAGTGAATTTCCCCAGCAGTGGTTTTGAACGGGAAGAATAATAACTCATATCATTGTGGAAGTATTTATTTTCAAATCTTAAAAAATTCAGTTGAAGAAAAACTGCTCCTCAATCCTCCCATGAAAATTTGCCTGGCCTCCACGTCATAAGGAAATGCAAGGCTGAGCTTTTCTACAGCAATAAAGGAGACTCACCAGGCCAGCGAGGCCTACCTTCTGGCCCTGTCCTGCACTGACCCTTTGGAGGGGCTCCACACTTCTGTGCGCTGAACCTGACCCAGGATGGAAAGTGAAACCACATGTGCCGAGACTTTTAGGATTTTTGAGTAGACAGTGTTCATTTGATTTTCTATAGAAATAATATAAATTATTCTTTAGGTTTAAAAACGAGCACTCATAATGCAATATGTGAGTAATCGGTGGGGCCGATTTTCTTTCCTACTGTTTCACAGTCAACCTCTGTCTAACTGTAAGTAGCCCTAACAGTTTTTGTCTAAGAAAGGGACACTCAGTCTGGCCTTAAAACGACACATGAAGATGGGCTTTAGCACCATGGAAAGGGGAGAGCTGCCTCTTACAGAATCACGCAAGCCCTTTCCAGTACTGTTGGTCTGTGAATAACGAGATCGCTTCACCTAGTTGTCTCTTGGAATATCTCTGGAAGCTTTCCCCACAACTGAGTTGTTGCAGCTCTTGTTTGGTTCTGAGCTTGTTGTTTTAGTCATGGGCTTCCTTTCCCTGCCCTAGGTACAGAGGCATACTGGGAAAGGAGTGGATGTTGGGGAGAAGGATGGGATGGGTTTGGAGTGGCCGTTGGGAGGAAAGTAGATGAGAGGATCAGACACCAAAGTCCAGGGTCCCAGCAGGATTGGTAAAAAGTGGGAGGCCTGCCAAGCCTAGAGAGGGAAAAGATTGATAGTTTGCTGGAAGAATACTTAGCTTTTCTTTTTCTTTTCTTTTTTTTTCTTTTTTCTTTTTTTAAATTTTTTTTAGAGGGATGGGAATAACACGAAAAGGAGTTAGTGTCCCTTTGGCACAAGGCTAGTGGCTTACCTTTGAGTACGTATTTTTGTCTCAGTCAAGCCATCATCATCTACATATTGATAAATCCGGAGGTAGTGGCCTCACTCTGTTCTAGCATTCTGTTTGGAAGTGGTCTGGAGCCCAGGCAGGAGGTGAGCAGCAGCCCATTGCCGTGTTCAGTTTCCCCATGACTTTTAAACTGCAGTGGGACAAGGATGCCAATAGAAGTGGCCTAGGGCTTTCTCTTTCTTTTCAGTTCATTTTTTGCCCTGCTGGGAATTAGGAGTCAGACACCAAGACCCAGGACAGTGTTATTTCTTCTGCATGATGTATGGTGGACGCCCTTTGCTGACTTTCGCAGCGATGCTGAGAGAATACGTGAACAGAAACTTCCCAGGATGGACAGCACGTAACCTAGTGAGTGACCTTGCTCCTTTCAAGGAGCAGTGGTCCAGGGTACACCTCTGTCTCTAGGTCTCTAGGATCCCTTGGTCCCTGGGGATAGGGACTAATTTAGCACAAGGTAACATGTGCCAATGCTGTTTGTGAAATGTATGGTCTTATTCGATATGACTAATGGATTTGTTTGGGTTTTTTGCTTGAGTTTTGAACCAAATCCTAGAGCCAGCTGATACTATTTAATAATCTGAGGATAGAATAATGGTGTATCAATAAATGGAGGTTCCTCCTTATGATGTATGCTAGATTATGGAAGATGTAAAATATTTGACCTTCCCTTCTCCCTTTTTTTGACTTTGTATTTTGCTGCATGTTTCCTTCATTTTTAATCAATAAAGAGTAAATTGTCTGTGGCGGTGTAAGGATTCTTTACTTCAGTGCTTGCTGGTGGGGAGCATGAGGAGTGGGTCAGAGAGTCACTACTAACTGGAGGAAAAACTGGAGGAGTGGGTCAGGGAGTCACTACACAAATGGATGAAAAAGTGGACATAAGCTAAAAAAAAGTGTGACAAATTATCTAGAACAGCTGAAAATCATTGTACAAATGGGGAAACTGAAATCTCAAAAGGGAGAGATAAGATATGGCCAGGGAAATTTCATAGCACGGGGCACAGAACTCCTCGTACTGTTGTTTCTGTTTGATTCTCCTTATGCAGTTGGATAGAGGAAAGAGGCCACATTCAAGGCTTTTTGAGTCCATTTTGGAAAACAGAGCAGGGCTGAGCTTCTCACTATTTGACTTTGCTATAGAAATGGTGGGATTACATGTGAGAGTCTGGGCTCCTCTGTATTCTTCCACCTCCCATGTAAGTAATCTTGATCATAACACCTTCTCCATAGAAGGGTCCTTCTGGGACCGGACTGCTTGTGGATTCTTGTAATTCAGAGCTCAGGCATTGACAGGATTGTATCTGAGTGATTTTGCTCTCAAGATAAGCAGGTTGTGGGACGCCTGGGTGGCTCAGTGGGTTAAAGCCTCTGCCTTTGGCTCAGGTCAGGATCTCAGGGTCCTGGGATCGAGTCCCGCATCGGGCTCTCTGCTCAGCAGGGAGCCTACTTCTCCCCTCTCTCTCTGCCTGCCTCTCTGCCTACTTGTGATCTGTCAAAGAAGGTTAAAAAAAAATCTTTAAAAAAAAAAAAAAAGATAAGCAGGTTGTAAAAGTGGACTCTGAGGCACCTGGATGGCTAATGATCTCATTCACCTTAAATAAGTGAGTTTAAATTATGACTCACATTTTCTTCTCAGAGCAGATTGTAAATAATAGCACAGAATTTCAGTTGGCTTAGATAAAATTGTTTGATTAATTAAAAGTTTGACTGATGTTCCTTTTGTGTGAAATATACTTAGCAGTTCAAAGTGAAAAAAATCTAATCCTGGAAAGGATTGTCATCATAGAACTTGAAAGAAATACTGATTTGGGGGTGCCTGGGTAGCTCAGCAGATTAAGCTTCTGCCTTCAGCTCAGGTCATGGTCTCAGGGTCCTGGAATCAAGCCCCACATTGGGTTCTCTGCTCAGCGGGGAGCCTGCTTCCCCTTCTCTCTCTCTGCTTGCCTCTGCCAGCTTGTGATCTCTGCCTGTCAAATAAATAAATAAAATCTTAAAAAAAAAAAAAAAAGGGAATATTGACTTGGTAGTTTCCTAGTTTATGCTCAATATGAAATTCGATTTTATTTGGTTTCTCAGGAATGTCAACTATCCTTTAAATATGAAAGATGATTATGCGAGAAGAAAGATGTCTTATGACCAGAAATCTAGAACTTGAACATATTCTCTAATTTCCCAGATGCTAAGGGCCACTCATAGTTTACTAAGCTCCATATTGTATGGATTACAGGCTTTTTGTCCCTTAAATTGAAAGACTAAAATCTTTAAGAAAAAAAAAAGCAGATTGTGAAAGTGAACTCTGAACTGCCTGGATGGGTCAGTTGCTTAAGTGTCCAGCTCTTGATTCTGGCTCAGGTCATGGTCTCAGGGTTGTGAGATGGAGCCCCCTTGTTGAGCCTCGTCATGTTCCATCCTCAGGGCAGGGTCTGCTTGAGATTCTCTTCCGCTTCTCCCCACCCCCCCACTCACTCTCCCTCACTCTAAAATAAATAAAATCTTCTTTAAAAAGTGGATTCTGACTATTGTTGGGACAGAGGAGGTGCTAGTTACTCTAAAGTGACCGCGGTGCATGTGGGGAGAGGTGGCAGGGCAAGAATAAATGGAGCCTTTCTGCTGGCCGTTCTCTAACAAGTTCAGGCATTCTCAAGAGGCCTGCTTCCTTAGCTCTACCTCCTCATAGTATCAATTTTCAGTGCAACAGTTTATGCATTTCTCCTTCAGATCAGTTCATCTACACCACACTTTCTGCCCTTTAAAAAAAAAAAAAAGTCTTCATCTTTTAGAGTAGTTTTAGTTTCATAGTGAAATTGAACAGAAAGTACAGAGTTCCCATATCTAGTCACATATCTTGACCCCATCTAGTCACAGCTTGCCCCACTGTCAACAACCTGTGCCAGAGTGGTACACTTGTTACAACTGATGAACCCACATGGACGTCCTTATCACCCAAAGACGGTAGTTGACATTCATGTTCACTCTTGGCTGTTGTATATACTATAGATCTAGACAACTGTATAGTGACACATATCCATCATTGTATAAAATAGATTCACTACCCTAAAATTCCTTGTATTGCACCTATCCATCTCTCCCTTCCCTCTAGTCCCTGGCAACCACTCATCTTTTTAGTGTCTCCATAGTTTTTTGCCTTTTCCACAGTATCATGTATTTAGAATCCTACAGTATGTAGCCTTTTCAGAATGGCCTCTTTTGCTTAATAATATGCACTTACAGGTCTCCATTTTGTGTGTGTGGTGGGGGGTGGGGTTAATAGCTCTTTTTTAGAGCTGAATAATATTCTATGCCTGGATGTACCACAGTTCATTAATCCATTTACCTATGAGTTGCTTTCAAGCCTTGACAAATTATGAACAAAGCTGCTGTAAACATCTGTATGGAGGTTTTGTGTGGATATGAATTTTTTAACTCCTTTTGGTGATTACCCAGGAGCTCAATTGTGAATTGTATGGTAAAGGAATAGTTTCATAAGAAACCATCAGTTGTCTTTCACAAGGGCTGTATACTATTTTGCATTCCCACCAACGAATGAGAGAGCTTCTGTTGGTCTACATCCTTGCCACCATTTGATGGTGTCAATGTTAAAGACTGGCAATTCTGATAGGCCTGTAGTGATATCTTGTTTTAATCTGCAATTCTTTAGTGAGGTGATGTGGAACATCTTTTCATATGTGTATTTCCTTTCTGTATTCTTAAGTGAGGTGCCCATTAAAGTCTTTTGCTCATTTTTAGTAAGATTGTTTTCTTATTGTTGAGTTTTAAGAATTCTTTGTGTATTTTGTATAAAAGTCCTTAATCAGATGCAAGCATACCTCATTTTTCTGCATTTTACTTTATTGAGCTTTGCAGATAACTATGTTTTTTAGAAGTTGAAGGTATGTGGCAACCCTGCATTGGGCATGTCTCCCGGTGACATTTTTCCAACAGCATTTGCTCACTTTGTATCTCTTTGTCAATAAAGTTTTTTCAATTAAGGCATATATATTGTTATTTTAGACATTATGCTATCACACACTTATTATACTACCACATAGTGTAAACATAACACTTATAAGCAGTAGGAAACCAGGAAAGTCATGTGACTTCCTTTATTGCAATGTTGGCTTTACTGCAGTGACCTTGAATCCAACCCTCATTATCTCCAAGGTCTGTCTGTTCATATCTGCAAATATTTTCTCCAGTCTGTGGCTTGTCTTTTTTTTTTTTTTTTTTTTTTTTTTTTTTGGCAGAGCAGGAGGTTTTAATCCTAATGAAGTCCAGCTTATCTATCATTTCTTAAATGGATCATATTTTTGGCTCTATGGCTTAAAAAATCATTACCATACACAAGGTCATCTAAATACTTGCTAGTGTTGTCTTCTAAGAGTTGTATGGTTTTGAATTTTCTTTGAGATCTATGATCCACTTTGAATTAATTTTCTTGAAGAGTATAAAATCTGTGTCTAGAGTTATTTTTTTGGCCTATGTGTGTTCAGTTACCTACAGGTGTCCACCACCATTTGTTGAAAAGACTGTTTTTCCTCCATTGTATTGCCTTTGCTCTTTGGTCAAGATCAGTTGAATCTATGATTTGTCTCTGTTTTCTGTGCCATTGATATGTTTATTCTTTTGCCAATACTATACTCACTTGATTACGATAGCTTTATATAAATCTTGAAGTCAAGTATTGTCCTTTGACTTTGTTCTCCATCAATATTGTGTAGGCTCTTCTTGGTCTTTTGCTTCTCCATATAAGCTCTAGAATCAGTTTCTCAATTTTCACAAAAACTTAGTGGAATTTTGATTGGAATTGTTGTTAGTCAACAGATCAAGTTGGGAAAAACTGACCTAACTGTCCATACACATTGAAATCTCTCCGTTTTCAATTCATTGATTTTCTTTATCAGAATTTTCTAGTTTTTCTCATGTAGATCTTTTACCTATTTGTTAGATTCTGTTTCATTTTGGGGGTGCTAATCTAAATGGTATATTTTTTATTTCAAATTCTACTTGTTTGTTGTTGGTATATAGGAAGTGATTAGCTTCTGTATCTTAACCTTATATCCTGCAAATTTACTATAAACATTTAGTTCCAGGAGTATTTTTGTCAATTCTTTTAGGTTTTCTAATAGATGCTAGTATCTGGTGGATTATTATGTCATTTGTAAACAAAGAGCATTTTCATTCTTCCAAATCTATATAAACCTTCATTTCCTTTTGTTGTTGTTGTTAAGATTTGTTTATTCTTTAGAGCATGCGTATGCAAGTGGGGTGAGAGGAAGAGGGTGAGGATCTCAAGCATAGAGCCCAATGGAAGGCTCAATCTCAAGACCCTGAGATCATGACCTAAGCAAAATCGAGAGTTAGATTCAACTGACTGAACCACCCAGGTGCCCCTCATTTTCTTTTCCTGTATTGTGTTAGCTGGGATATATAATAACATGTTAAAAAGCAGTGGTAAGAGAGGATATTCTTTTCTTGGTCCTGATTTTAGTGGAAAAGCTATTTTCTCATTAAGTATGATGTTAGCTATAGGATTTTTGTAGATTTTTTTATGTAACATTTTTTAAAAGATTTTATTTATTTATTTGATAGAGATCTCAAGTAGGCAGAGAGGCAGGCAGAGAGAGAGGAAGGGAAGCAGGCTCCCTGCTGAGCAGAAAGCCCGATGTGGGGCTCGATCCCAGGACCCTGGGATCATGACCTGAGCTGAAGGCAGAGGCATTAACCCACTGAGCCACCCAGGTGCCCCTTATATAACATTTTAAAATTTGAATTCAATTAACATAGTGTATTATTTGGTTCAGGGGGATATGGCTCTGTGATTCATCAGTCTTATATAATACCCCATGCTCATTACAACACATACCCTCCGCAATGTCCATCACCCAGTTACCCCATCCCTCCACCCCTTTTGCCTCCAGCAACCCTCAATTTGTTTCTTGTGATTAAGAGTCTCTCATGGTTTATCTCCCTCTTGGATTTCATCTTGTTTTATTTTTTTTCCTCTCTTCCCCTATGATCCTCTAATGTGTTTCTTAAATTCTACATATCAGTGAGATCATATGATAATTGTCTCTCTCTGATTGACTTACTTCACTTAGCATAATACCCTCTAGTTCATCCAGGTCATTGCAAATGGTTAGATTTCATTTTTGATGGCTGCGTAATATTCCGTGTGTGTGTGTGTGTGTGTGTGTGTGTGTGTGTGTGTGTGTGTACACACGTATATATAATATATGCCACATCTTCTTTATCCATTCATCTGTCCAATAGAGCAAATAAACTCTTTCCATAGTTGGCTATTGTGGACATTGCTGCTATAAACATTGGAGTACAGGTGCCCCTTTGGATCACTACATTTGTATCTTTGGGGTAAATAACTTGTAGTGCAATTGCTGGGTCATAGCATAGCTCTATTTTCAACTTTTTGAGGAAACTCCATACTGTTTTCCAGAGTGGCTGCACCAGCTTGCATTCCGACCAATAGCGTAGGAGGTTTTCCCTTTCTCTGCATCCTTCCCAACATCTGTTGTTTCCTGATTTGTTAACTTTAGCCATTGTGACTGTTATGAGATGGTATCTAACTGGTTTTGGTTTGTATTTCCCTGAATCAAGTGATGTTAAGCACTTTTTCATGTGTCTGTTGGCCATTTGGATGTCTTCTTTGCAGAAATGTCTGTTCATGTCTTCTATCCATTTCTTGATTGGATTATTTGTTCTTTGTGTGTTGAGTTTGATAAGTTCTTTATAGATTTTGGATACTAGCCCTTTGTCTGATATGTCATTTGCAAATATCTTCTCCCATTCTGTTGGCTGTCTTTTCGTTTTGTCAACTGTTGCCTCTGCTGTGCAAAAGCTTTCTATTTTGATGAAGTCCCCGTAGTTCATTTTTGCCTTTGTTTCCCTTGCCTTTGGAGACATATCTAGCAAGAAGTTAGCTGTGGCTGAGGTCAAAGAGGTTGCTGCCTGTGTTCTTCTTAAGGACTTTGGTGGATTCCTGTCTCATATTGAGATCTTTCATCCATGTTGAGTCTTTTTTTGTGTATGGTGTAAGGAAGTGGTCCAGTTTCGTTCTTTTGCATGTGGCTGTCCAATTTTCCCAGCACCATTTGTTAAAAAGACTCTTTTTTCCATTGGATAGTCTTTCCTGCTTTGTCAAATATTAGTTGGCCATAGAGTTGAGGGTCCATGTGTGGGTTCTCTATTCTGTTCCATTGATCTGTGTGTCTATTTTTGTGCCAGTACCATACCGTCTTGATGATTACAGCTTTGTAGATAGAGCTTGAAGTCCAGAATTTTGATACCATCAGTTTTGGTTTTCTTTTTCAACATCCCTTTGGCTGTTCAGGGTCTTTTCTGCTTCCATACAAATTTTAGGATTATTTGTTCCAGTTCTGTGAAAAAAGTTGATGGTATTTCGATAGGGATTGCATTGAATGTGTAGATTGCTCTAGATAGCATCAACATTTATAATACTTATTTTTCCAATCCACGAGTATGGAACATTTTTCCATATCTTTGTGTCTTCCTAATTTCTTTTATGAGTGTTCTGTAGTTTTCTGAGTACAGATCTTTGCCTCTTTAGTTGGGTTTATTCCTAGGTATCTTATGGTTTAAGGTGCAATTGTAAATGGAATCAGCTCCTTAATTTCACTGTTGGTGTATGGAAATGCCATTGGTATCTGTGCATTAATTTTACATCCTGCCACTTTGGTGAATTCCTGTATGAGTTCTAGCAATTTAGGGGGGGAATCTTTTGAGTTTTCCACATAGAGTATCATGTCATCTGCAAAGAGTAAGAGTTTGACTTCTTTGGCAATTCAGATGTCTTTTATTTCTTTTTGTTTTCTGGTTGCTGAGGCTAGGACTTCTAGTACTATGTTGAACAACAGTGGTGATAATGGACATCCCTGCCGTGTTCCTGACTTTAGAGGAAAAGCTCTCAGTTTCTCCCCATTGAGAATTATATTCACTGTGGGTTTTCATAGATGACTTTTATGATTTTGAAGTCTGTACCTTCTGTCCCTACACTGTAAAGAATTTTTAATCAAGAAAGGATGCTGTACTTTGTCAAATGCTTTTTCTGCATCTATTGAGAGTATCATATGGTTCTCATTGTTTCTTTTATTAATGTAGTGTATCACATTGATTGATTTGAGCATGTTGAACCAACCTTGCAGCCCAGGAATAAATCCCACTTGGTCATGGTGAATAATCCTTTTTATTTTTATTTTTTAAATTTTATCCATTTATTTGACAGAGAGAGACACTGCAAGAGAGGGAACACAGGCAAGGGGAGTAGGAGGGGGAAAAGCAGGCTTCCCGCTGAGTAGGGAGCCTGAGTAGGGCTCTATCCAGGACTCTGGGATCATGACCTGAGCTGAAGGCAGATGCTTAATGACTGAGCCACCCAAATGCCCCATGAATAATCCTTTTAATGTACTGTTGGATCCTGTTGGCTAGTATTTTGGTGAGAATTTTTGCATCGTGTTCATCAGGATATTGGTCTGTAATTCTCCTTTTTGCTGGGGTCTTTGTCTGGTTTTGGGATCAAGATAATGCTGGCCTCATAGAGTTTGGAAGTTTTCCTTCTATTTCGATTTTTTGAGACAACTTCAGAAGAATAGGTATTAATTCTTTAAATGTTATGTAGCATTCCCCAGGGAAACCATCTGGCCCTGGACTCTTATTTCTTGGGAGGTTTTTGATTACTGCTTCAATTTTCTTGGCTGGTTATGGGTTTGTTCAGATTTTCTTTTTCTTCCTGGTTCAGTTTGGGTAGTTAATATGTCTCTAGAAATGCATCCATTTCTTCCAGATTGTCTAATTTGTTGGCATATAGTCGCTCATAATATGTTCTTATAATTGTTCATACTTCATTGGTGTTGGTTGTGATCTCTTGCATTCATGATTTTTAAATTTGGATCCTTTCTCCTTTCTTTTTGGTAAGTGTGAGCAGGGCTTTCTCAATCTTATTAATCCTTTCAAAGAACCAGATCCTAGTTGTATCTGTTCTACTTTTCTTTTGGTTTCTATTTCATTGGTTCCTGCTCTTATCTTAATTTCTCTTCCCCTGCTGGGTTTACGTTTTATTTACTGTTCTTTTTCCAGCTTCTTAGGTGTAGGGTTAGGTTGTATATTTGAGATCTTTCTTGTTTCTTAAAAAAGGTTTGTAATGCCATATACCTCCTTTTTAAGACTGCCTTTGCTGCATACCAAAGATTTTGAACAGTTGTCTGTTCATTTTCATTTGTTTCCATGAATTTTTAAAATTCTTTAATTTCCTGGGTGACCCATTCATTCTTTAGTAGGATGCTTTTTAGCCTCCATATATTTGAGTTCTTTCCAGCTTTCCTCTTGTGATTGAGTTCCAGTTTCAAAGCATTGTAGTCTGAAAATATGAAGGGAACGATCCCAGTTTTCTGGTATCAATTGAGACCTGATTTATGACCCAGGATGTGATCTGTTCTGGAGATTGTTCCATGTGCACTTGAAAAGAGTGTGTATTCTGTACTTTGGGATGGAGTGTTCTGAATACATCTGTGAAGTTCATCTAGTCCAATGTGTCATTCAAAGCCCTTATTTCTTTGTTGATCTTCTGCTTAGATGATCAGTCTACTGCAGCGAGGGAGGTGTTAAAGTTCCCTTCTATTATTGTATTATTATCTATGCGTTTCTTTGATTTTGTTATGAATTGTCTTACATAATTGGCTGCTCCCATGTTAGGGACATAAATACTTACGACTGTTAGATCTTCTTATTGGATATACCCTTAAATTATGATATAGTGTCCTTCTTCATCTCTTTTACAGTCTTTGGCTTAAAATCCAATTTGTCTGATTTAAGGATTGCCACCCCAGTTTTCTTTTGATATCCACTAGCATGATAAATGGTTTTCTACACCCTCTGTCAATGTTCTTTACCAAGTTAAGAACGTTACCTTCTGTCCCTAGTTTATTGAGAGTTTTTGTTATAAATGGATATTGAATTTTATCAAGTCCTTTTCCTCATTATGTGATTTTTTTAGCCTGTAGATGTGATAGATTATATTAGTTGATTTTTGCATTTTTAACCAGGCTCTTATATCTGGGATGTCCTACTTAGTCGTGGGATATAATTCTTTTTTTACATTGTTTGAATTGCTATACTAATATTTTGTTGAGGATTTTTGCATCTTTCTTTATATTTTTCTTGCAAGTCTTTGGTTTTGTTATTAGATTAATGGGGCTGGCCTCATAGAATGAGTTTGTAAGTATTCCCTCAGCTTATCTTCTGGAAGAGATTGTAGAGAATTGGTATAATTTCTTCAATGTTTGGTATAATTCATCAGTGAACTCATTTGGGCCTGGTGATTTCTGTTTTAGAAGATTATTAAACAGATTATTAATCTGTTTTAGAAGATTATTAAACAGATTATTAATCTGTTTTAGAAGATTATTAATCTTGTGTCCTTCAAGAAATTGCTCCATTTCATTTAGGTTATCAAATATGTAGGCATAGAGTTATTTACAGTATTACTTTGTTATCCTTTTAGGGTGTATTGAATCTGTAGTGATACCTCTTTCATTTCTGATGTTAGTAATTTTTGTCTTTTCTCTTTTTTTCTTAGCCTGACTAGAAGCTTATCAATTTTATTGATCTTTTCAGAGAATCAACTTTTGGTTTTATTGGTTTTCTCTATTATTTTCCTGTTTTTTATTGCACTGATTTCTCTGATTTTTACTTTTTTCCTTCTGCTTTCTTTGGATTTAATTTGCTCTTTTTTTTCTATTTTATTAAGACTTAGAAATACTGTGTTTGGATCTTCTTTTCAGTGCCATAAATTTCACTCTAGACACTGCTTTTGTGGTATCCCCGTGATTTTAATATGTTGTATTTTCATCTTCATTTCATTCAAAATATTTAAAAATATCTGTTAATATTAATTTTGGGGTCCATGTGTTATTTAGAAGTATGTTGTTTAATCTCCAAGTATTTTGAGATTTTTCATCTATCTTCATTTTGTTGATTTCTAGATTAATTGATTGTGGTCTATATATATATATTTTTTAACTTAAGGTTTTTTTAAGTTTAAGATGTGTGTTATGGCCCAGAGTATGGTCTCTCTTGGTAAATGTTCTATGTGGGCTTGAAAGGAATGTGTATTCTGCTATTGTTAAATGAAATTAGTTATAAATGTCAGTTCATTCATGGTGTTTCAGGTGTGTCCTTACCGATATTCTGCCTGCTGGTTCTGTCCATTTTTGATAGAGGGATGTTGAAGTCTCCAGCTGTAATAGTGGATTAATATCTTTCTCCTTGCAGTTCTATCAGTTTCTGCCTCATGTATTTTGATCATTTGTTTTGGTGAATACACATCAAGAATTGTCCTCTTGGACTCAAATAAAATCAGTAACGAAAGAAAAGAAACAACAGTCATCACCACAAAAATACAAAGGATTATAAGAGAATGTTATAAAAAATTATATGTCAATAAGTTGGACAAATTAGAAGAATTACATAAATTCCTAGAAACATATAGCCTTCCAAAACTGAATCAGAAAGAAACAGAAAAGTTGTACAGACTGATGTGATGAAATTGATTTAGTAATAAAAAAAAAAAAAACCACACACACACACACACAAAAAACTCCCAAAAACAAAAGTCCAGGACCAGCTGGCTTCATGGGTAAGTTCTACCCAACATTTAAAGTGTTAATACCTGTTCTCAAAACTATTCCAACAAGAAGAGGAAAGAAAGCTTCCAAATTCATTCTGTGAGGCCAGAATTACCCTGATATCAAAATCAGATAAAGACACTACCAACAGGGGCGCCTGGGTGGCTCAGTGGGTTAAAGCCTCTGCCTTCCGCTCAGGTCATGACCCCAGGGTCCTGGGATGGAGACCCACATTGGGCTGTCTGCTCCGCGGGGAGCCTGCTTCCTCTTCTCTCTCTCTCTGCCTGCCTCTCTGCCTACTTGTGATCTCTGTCTGTGAAATAAATAAATAAAACTTTTTTTTTTAAAGATTTTATTTATTTATTTGACAGAGATCACAAGTAGGCAGAGAGGCAGGCAGAGAGAGAGGAGGAAGCAGGCTCCCTGCTGAGCAGAGAACCTGATGCGGGACTTGATCCCAGGACCCTGAGATCATGACCTGAGCCGAAGGCAGCGGCTTAACCCACTGAGCCACCCAATAAATAAATCTTAAAAAATAAATAAATAAAATCTTTAAAAAAAAAAAAAGACACTACAAACAATGAAAACCACAACCTATTTTCTCTGATGAACATAGATGCAGAAATCCTCAACAAAATGTTAACAAATCAAATCCAACAATACATTAAATAAGTCACAGGATCAAGTAGGATTTAATCTGGGGATACAGGATGGTTCAATATTTGCAAATCAATCAGGGGGATTCATCAGATTAATAAGAGAAAGGTTAAAAACCATATGATCATCTCAGTAGATATAGAAAAAGCTACAGTATCCATTCATGATTAAAAATTCCCAACAAAGTAGGTTTAGAGGAAACATGCTCAACATACTTAAGGTCATATATGAAAAACTCACAGCTAACATCATACACAATGGTAAGAAACTGAGAGCTTTCCTCAAGATCAGGAAAAATAAAAGGGTGTTCACTCTCACCACTTTTTTCCCACATAGTACTGGAAGTCCTAGCCACAGCAATAAGACAAGAAAAAGAAATAAAAGGCATCCAAATGGGTAAGGAGGAAGTAAAACTGTCACTATTGGCAGATGACATGATACTACATCCAGAAAACGCTAAAGATTCCACCAGAAAACTATTAGACCTGACAAATGAATTCAGTAAAATCTCAGGATATAAAATTAATATACAGAGACCTATTGTATTTCTTTATACTAATAAGGAAGTAGCAGAGAGAGAAATTAAGAAAACAATCCCATTTACAATTGCTCCAAAAATAATAAAATGCCTAGGAATAAATTTAACTAAGGAGGTGAAAGACCTGTACTCTGAACATCATAAAACATTGTTGAAAGAAACTGAAGATGTTACAAGCAAATGGATAAGTATTCCATGCTCATAGATTGGAAGAACCAATATTGTTAAAATGTCCATACTACTCAAAGCAATGTACAGATTTAGTGCAATCCCTTTCAAAATATCAACATTTTTCACAGAACTAGAATAAATAATCCTAAACTGTGTGTGGAACCACAAAAGACCCCCAAATAGCCAAAGCAAATAGCCAGATGTTGAAGAACAACAAAAAACTGAAGGGTGTTATAATCCCAGATTTCAAAATATACTACAAAGCTATAGTAATCAAAAGTGTTGCTCTGACACAAAAATAGACACACAGATCAAAGGAATAGAATAGAAGCCCAGATGGAAACCCACACTTAATCTATGACAAAAGAGACAAGAATATACAATGGGGAAAAGACAGTCTCTTTAACAAATGGTGCTATGAAAACTGTACAGCTCCATGCAAAAGAATGAAACTGGACTGCCTCTTATACCAAACACAAAAGTAAATAAAAAATGGATTAGAAACCTAAATGTGAGACCTGAAACCATAAAACTCCCAAAAGAAAACAGGCAGTAAGGTCCTTGACATCAACCTTGGAAACATTTTTCTAGAACTTTCTCCCCAAGCAAGGGAAACAAAAACAAAATTAGACTATTGGGACTATAGTAAAATAAAAAGCTTTTCCATCAGTAAAACAAAAAGACAACCTACTGAATGGGAGAAGATATTTGCAAATTATATATTTGATGAGAGATTAATATCCAAAATAAATAATGTATATAACTCAACACTGAAAAAACTTTCCTATTTTAAAATGGGCAGATGACTTTAATAGACATTTTTCCAAAGAAGCCCTATAGATGGCCGACAGACACATGGGAAAAGATCCTCAACATGACTCATCATCAATGAAATGCAAATCAAAACCATGATGATATATCACTTTACAACTGTCAGAATGGCTAAAATAAAAGAAACAAGAAATAACAAGTGTTGGTGAGGATGTGGAGAAATAGGAACCCTCATACATTGTTCATGGGAATACAAACTGGTGCAGCCTCTCTGGAAAACAGTAGAGATTCCTCAAAAAATTGAAAATGGAATCACCATATGATACAGTAACTCTACTAACTGGTTATTTGTCCAAAGAAAATGGAAACACTAATTTGAAAATATATGCGTACCTCTGTGTTTATTACAGCATTATTTACTAGCCAAGATATGGAAGCAACTCAAGTGTCCATATAGATGAAAGGATAAAGAAAATGTGGTATTATATGCAATGATCTGTTACTCAGTCAAAAAAAGCATGAGATCTTGCCATTTACAGCAACATAGATGGACCTATAGGATATAATGCTGAGTGAAATAAATCAGAGAAAGACAAATAGAGTATGATTTCACTAATGTAGAATTTAAGACAAAAAACAAATGAATAACAACTAAAAGACCACTCTCAAATACAGAGAACATATTGGTGGCTGCCAGAGGGGAGGTGGTTGGGAAGAAGGGGGATAAAATAATGAAGAATATTAAGAGTAGATTTACCTTGGTGAGCACTGAGTAATGTACAGAGTTAATGAATCAGTATACTGTACACCTGAAACTAATGTAACCCTGTATGTTAATTACACTTAAATTTTTAAAAAATTGTCCTTTTGGAGTATTGACCCCTTTATCATTATGTAATACTTTTCTTATCCCTAATAAAAATCCTTGCTCTGAAGTCTGCTTTCTGAAATTGATGTAGCTATTCTTACTTTTTGGGGGGATTACTATTTGCATGATATATCTTTTTCCATTCATTTACTTTTAATCTATATGTGTCTTTATATTTAAAGTGGTTTTCTTTTAGACAGCATAGAGTTGGTTCTTGTTTTTTGTTTCTCTGACAATCTCCATCTTTTACTTGATGAAGTAGACCATTAATAACATTTAAAGTGTTCATTAATATAGTTGAATTAACTATATTTACTATATAACTATATTTGTTTTCTATTCTTGCCCTTGTTCTTTGTTCCTATTTTAGTCCTCCCTTTATCTGTTTTTGTGTGTGTGTGTGGTTTTAACTGAGAATTTTATTTTTTAATACTCTTTTAACATTTATTTATTTATCTTAAAGAGCATGCATGAGCAGAGGGTGTGTGAGAGAATCCTCAAGCAGACTCCCCACTGAGTGGACTGGAGACCAATTCCAGGACCCTCAGATCATGACCTGAGCCTAAACCAAGAGTCAGACACCAAACTGACTGAGCCACCCAGGCACCCCTTTAACTGAGAATTTTATATGGTTTATTTTCTCTCCCTTCTTAGAAGTATATCAATTATACTTTTTTTTAAGTGGGTGCCCTATGGTTTTGATATATATTTAAAGTTAATCCAAATGCATTTTCAAAGAACATAATACACCTCCCAGGTAGCATTAGTACAATATAATAACAAAATAATCCTACTTCCTTCTCTTCTTTGTATCATTTATATCATTGTTGTCATTCATATCATATATAGGTAAGTGATCCAAGGGCAATGAATGTATTTATGTATATATACATACTCATATATATGTACTCTCATTGGTAATCTAATCATTCTTGTTCTTATTATTGAAAAAATTATCTGTTAGATCAGCTGAGAAAAGGAAAACTAAAAGCTTTTGTTTAACCTTCACTTATTCTTTCTTTGATGCTCTTCTTTATGTAGTTCTAAATTTCTGACTCATTATCATTTTTCTTCTCTATGAAAATCTTCTTTTAACATTTCTTGTAAAGCAGGTCTATTGGCAGCAAATTTCTTCCATTTTTTTATCCTTCACTTTTGAGGGATAATTTCACAAGACAGAATGTTAGGTTAGTGGTCTTTTCTCAACACTTTAAATATTTGATTCCACTTTCTTCTTGCTTGCACGGTTTCTGAGAAGTGGATGTAATTCTTATATTTGCTCCTGTGTAGGTAAGGTGGGGAGAGTTCCCTCCCCTCTTTCATCTTCCAAGATATTTTCTTTAACTATGATTTTCTGCAGTTTGAATGTGATGTGCCTAGGTGTAGTTTTGGCATTTAACCTGTTTGGTGTTTTCTGATCTTTCTGGATCTGTGGTTTGATGTGTGACACTAATTTAAAGAAATTCTGTCATTATTGTTTCAAATATTACTTTTCTTTCTTCTTCCTGGTTTTCCCCAGTATGCCCATGTTATAACCTTTGTACTTGTTCCACAGTTGCTGTATATTCTGTCTATCCCCACTCTCCATCTTTTTTCCCTTGTGTTTTTGAGTTTTGGAAGTTCCTACTGACATTCTCAAGCTCAAGGATTCCTTCATCACCTGTGTCCAGTCTACTAATGAGCTTTTCAGAGGAGTTATTCATCTGATTGCTCATATTTTTTTCTCTGTTAGAATTTTTGTTATTCTCCTTATAGTACATGTCTGTTATTGCATGTTGTCTGCTTTTTCTATCAGTCGTTAGCATGTTTATGTATTTTTCAAAATTTCCAATCTGCTCATTCCAATATTCTTGCCATATCTGAGTCCGGTTCTGATGACAGCTCAGTCTCTTCAAACTGTGCTTTTGCTTCCTAGTGACTTGTAACTTTTTTTTTGAAAGCCAAACATGATGTACTGAGTAAAAGGAATTCCAGCACATAGACCTTTATTTTTCTTAAGATTTTATTTATTTGACAAACAGAGATCACAAGTAGGCAGAGAAGCAGGCAGAGAGAGAGGAGGAAGCAGGCTCCCTGCTGAGCAGAGAGCCCATTGAGGGATTGATCCCAGGACCATGGGATTGTGACCTGAGCCAAAGGTAGAGGTTTAACCCACTGGGTCACCCAGGCGCCCCAGGCTTTTAATGATATGGTGATAAGTTGCACAGAAAGAAGAAGCAATCTATAGTCCTGTGATTAGGTCTCAGTTGTGTGTGTGTGTGTGTGTGTGTGTGTGTGTGTTTTAAGATTTTATTTTATTTGACGCAGAGAGAGATCACAAGTAGGCAGAGGGGCAGGCAGAGAGAAAGGGGGAAGCAGGCTCCCTGCTCCATCCCAGGACCCTGAGATCATGACCTGAGCTGAAGTCCCACACTTTAGTGACTGAGCCACTCAGGTGCCCAGTCCCCTTTGGGGTTTTTAATTCTCAGACTTACCACACTGAGCCTCCAGCAATTTGCCAATTATATATAGTTCAGGTTTTCCTACTCTGACACTGGTTACTGTAGAAGTTTCTGTTTTGTGTATTTCTTTTCGAGTAAGTTATAATTCTCTGTGTTTATCTGTCTCTCCAGTTTTAGAGAGAGCAGTTTATCCTGTGACCTTACTTCCCTGATAGATCTAGAAGAGCTGTTGATTTTTCAGTTTGTTCAGCTTGTTAGAAAAAGGCCAGAAACCGGAAGTCCTACCTCCAGTTTTTATTTACTAGCATCATTAATTCTCAAATCTGAAAGAGATTTGAGATACCATCTAGGGCGTTTCTATAGGGCATTTTCAAGGACCACCTCCCATTACCAACACCCCCCACACCACCTTCTGCTGCATGGACAGATGATTGCCATTGATTATCCTGAACACTGCCTATAAGGAGAGCATGTTAAATTGCTCTGGTGGCTCAAAAACTCTTGTTATACCCTCTTTGGTCTTAGTTGTGCACTTGAATGATCGAAGGTATAAGGATAGGAAGAAGAGGGATATATCCTGTAGGTTCCCCCCGAAGGGCCAGAGGCAACCCAGTCTTATCCTGTAGTCTTCTATAACGTGGTAGGGGTGACCAGACTGCATTGGGAAGTCAGAGGCCAGCGGTGCATGCGAATATTGGGCTCATACACCCATGCTAGTGGACCCCGAGGTAAAGAAAATTTGCTGGGGTGGCAGCAATTCTGGGAGGACTTCCTCCAAGGAGAGAGCTGATTGTGGGCCTTGAAGATTCGTGTAGAGCTTTGACATGCTGGTTAGGATTAGGGACAGGGTTACAAAGAGAAATGAGTTAACCAGACACTTGAGATTCAAGGGATGTAGAAGTGAAGCCAGTGGCATCCAGAACCTCAATACCAAGATTCAGGAATCATAACCGTTACTGTGGAAGGTCTTTGGTTATGTCTCATTCATCTGTCAAGAGTCTCATTGTCTATTTTAGTATCACCTATCAAGAAATGGAAAAATCTTTAGAGGCCATCTAGTTCAAGCTTTCCTTTTACATAGATGGAGAAATTGAGGCCCAGAGGGGGTAGTAGGATATTAACAAATAAAGAACAGGCCCAAAACGGAGTCACTTGTGCTGAGACCTACATCAGCAAACCAAGGCAATACATAGTTGAAGTTTCAGCCTCTCCCAGGAGTGTGGCCTTTAACTTGTGAGGTAATCTGCCTGGTAGACCCCCACCTTCTTCCAAAGGAAAGTCATCTTGCCAGGAACAATCCATTTGTTGCTGGAAATTTCCTTTTCTTCCCCCCTTCTGCCTATGAGAACTTTCCATTTTGTGCAGATCCTCAGAGCTCCTTTCTAAAGGCATACTTTGGAGATGTGCATGTTTGATTTCAGACCACTGCAATCAAGTGAGTATCACAATAAAGCAAGTCAAATGGGTTTGTTGGTTTCCCAGTGCCCTTAAAAGTTGTGATTACACTATGGTGTAGTCTATTAACTGTGCAATAGCATTATGTCTTTTTTAAAAAAGTCTAATAAATAAATAGTACCTATATAACCTTATTTTAAAAATATAGACACAGAGGGGCGCCTGGGTGGCTCAGTGGGTTAAGCCTCTGCCTTTGACTCAGGTTATGATCTCAGGGTCCTGGGATTGAGCCCCACATCAGGCTCGCTGCTCAGCAGGGAGCCTGCTTCCCCCTTTCTCTCTCTGCCTGCCTCTGCCTACTTGTGATCTCTGTCTGTCAAATAAATAAAAAAAATCTTAAAAAAATATATATAGACACAGAGACATGAATAAATGCTGTTGGAAAAAGTGGTCACAACAGACATGCTCTTTGCAGGGTTGCCACAGACTTTCAATTTGTAAAAACAAACAAAAAAACAACAAAAACAAAAACATTGTGGGCAAAGAGCAGTAAAATGAGGAATGTGTTTGGTTGCTAGATGGGTTGCTGTCCCATTCATGAACTGTTTACTGAAGCCAATTAAATCTTCAAATTTACTCGGTTGAATTTTTATTTTCTTAACAGATTTGGTGGAAATGGTGTGGGACAAGAGCGGACAGCTTCAGAAACAACAAGAAACACATGGATTCGCAAACCCTTTGAGTTCTCTGTCTTTCTCACCATTTCCAAAGGTTGTGGGTAGGTTCCTCTCAGGTCTTGTGGAGGCAGAGAAAAATCAAGGCCATCCCACCTCAGGATTAGCTTTAGCATAAGTACAGCCATCTCAGACCCCTGTGCCCAAGGGCTGAACTTTCCCCCACCCTGGTTTAGTAACCCCCACCCTGTTTTGGTTCCAGGAAGCCCCACGCTGCTTTGGTTCCAGAACCCCCCACCCTGCTTTAGTAACAGGAACCCATAAATACCCCTGCCTTAACTAAGCTCAGGGTCCAAGTCCTTACTCCGCTGTGTTGGGTATACTTGGGCCTAAACTTAAGCTTGTTGAATAAACCCTCGTGTGATTGCATAGGTGCTTGGCTCCTTGGTGGTCTCTCGGACGCGAAAACCCAGGCACAACAGACTGAGCTCTGCTCTTTGCATTCAGCTCCTAGTCAAATTGTTTTTCTAGTCATTCTCACATTTGGAGCTGCTGGTAGTTTAGACCACAACTCCCCATTTGTATAGAAACCCCAGTCCTTGGTTCTGTCCCCGGATAACACATTGGGAACTGCTGGTGGTTTAGGATGCCATTCCCCAGTTGTATGGAATCAGTCCATCGTGTCCATTCCTCAGGTACTACTAGTTCAATGCTTTCTCCAGTCCCCAGCTCCACTTTGGTGGTAGTGGACACAGGGCCTCCTCTTGGCCATGCCACAGTAATATCTCTTAGTTACTGCTGGCGTGGCAAGGCCACACATTTGTTTGTCTTGTTTTTTGCAGATAAAGGTTATTGCTAATGAGAATCTCAGAAGCCGAAAAGCTATAAAAATTGGTGAGAATGTGTTTAACATTCAAATGCTGTTAGGCACTTACACCTAACCCAAAGACTCCTGTATTAGGATGGATTGGTCACAGAATGGGTTACATTAACAGTAGGTCATCTTTCGGGCGCCTGGGTGGCTCAGTGGGTTAAGCCGCTGCCTTCGGCTCAGGTCATGATCTCAGGGTCCTGGGATTGAGTCCCGCATCGGGCTCTCTGCTCAGCGGGGAGCCTGCTTCCTCCTCTCTCTCTCTGCCTGCCTCTTTACCTACTTGTATCTCTCTCTGTCAAATAAATAAAATTTAAAAAAACAAAACAAAACAAAAAAAACAGTAGGTCATCTTTCAACCTTAAGAAAATGTAATGTGGTATGCTAAAATATCACACAATCCCCAAGTTTAGTTTGGTTCTGAGAGACCCAAAGGCTTAGCTTTAATTAAAATAATAATACATAAATAAATACATATTTATATAAGTATAAATATATATATAAAAATGTGTGTGTGTGTGCATATATATCTTTCTGAAGTTCCCAGCACCTTTCCCAGAGCTGGCACAAAGCAGATGCTCACCAGATACTAAAAAAGGAAAAAAAAAAAAAAAAAAAGAAAAAGAAAAAAACTTGCCTGCCAAATCTGGCAGATATTGAAACTATGCTCTAAACCTATTCAGAGCCTGCAGATGGGATCCTGGGAAATACTGGCAGAAGCTGGCTAAAAGGAAGAGTTCTTAGCAGTCAGCTCCCTCCTGTCTCTGTGTATAGGACCTGGTAGAGAGATAAAAATAAAATTTCACATTGTCCCTTTCTAAATCAGGCCTTTGGTTTTTGATCTTTGGCAGTGTCTCTGGAGCCTGTGAAGATAATATCTTCTGTACCCTCTTTGTGTACCTCTCTTGGGTCCCTCTGCTTGCCTAATAACTGCCATAAATATTTACTGTTTAATTTGGTTGAAACCTGATGAGATATTTGAAAGGATTTAATAGCTCTGCAATTAGAAGACCAACCAAATTGGAAGCTAATATTCAGGGCTTGATAGGATTTTTTTTTATATATATAGGAATTTTTAAAAGCCTGCTCTCCTAAGCTAAATGTACCCAGAGGGAAAGAACATTCCAACACAGGTGTATGGGTGTGTCAGTTTCCATACAATTCCGAATGCAACCCAATTCTTTGAGGAATTAGAAGCAAGTGTACTGAACACTTAAGTGTACTTAATATTTGCAAGAGCAGAAGAGTTGCTCTAGAAACAATTCAAAGTCCACTTGTTCTTTTTGACAATTAACCTCACCTATTTCATCCCCAAATGTTTGTAGGTCTGGTAAAATTCTGGCCTTGCAGAGCCAAAGTCCTTGGAGGAATTTGCATTCTTTCCATCTTTGAGATGTAAAATTTCTACCAAGTCCTCTCTTATCTTCTTATCTCTTATCTTCTCATCTGGGTCATCTTCTTGAAATGCAAACTTCAGGGAGGTAATTCTGAACCGGAGAAAAAACTTTAAAAGGGAAGGGGCTTTAAAAATGCGAATTGTAGGGACGCCTGGGTGGCTCAGTTGGTTGGACGACTGCCTTCGGCTCGGGTCATGATCCCAGAGTCCTGGGATCGAGTCCCGCATTGGGCTCCCAGCTCCACGGGGAGTCTGCTTCTCTCTCTGACCTTCTCCTTGCTCATGTTCTCTCTCACTGTCTCTCTCTCAAATAAATAAATAAAATCTTTAAAAAAAAAATGCGAATTGTTGTAGAAGTTCTCTTGTTCAATACAGTCCACAGCTTTTTGAGATTCTTTGTCCAGGACTGTTATGCCCGAGTTTTTGCATCCGAGAGACCACCAAGGAGCCAAGCACAGATGCAATCAAACGAGGGTTTATTTGACAAGCTTGAGCCTGGGCCCAAGTATACCCGACACAGCAGAGTAGGGACTTGGACCCCGAGCCAGATTATAGTCAGAGTTTTTAAAGGCAGAGTAGGGGTGGACTCGGCGGTAGGTGAGGACAAAGGGGATTAGGGATGGCGTAATTCTCTAAGGAAACAAGGTCTCCAAGACCTTGAGGGGCTAGCTATTGTTGGGAGAGAGGTTATTTATTACCAATAATAAAAATCTTCTCGTGAGACCCTTTAGATGTATATCAGTGGGCCATATACTTGGGAATGATTCTCCACACTATCTGGGAGGTTTAGAGATAAAGTTTCCTAAAGGAATTGTTAAAGTAGACTTGCAGGATTCTGGTCGGACCTGTTGGGGTAGGGGGGTCAGTCAGGCTAGGATTGTTCTTAGCAAAACCTCAAGGTGAGGGCAATTAAGTCCCCAGGGGAGAGCCACTCTGTCTGTTTCAAGGGCTTGTCAGTAGGTAAGGAATTATAATGATTTTCTTCTGCCTCTGTTTCCCACATCAGCTAAACTTGAGGTGGGATGGCCTTAATTTTCTCAGCCTCCACAAGGACAAATATAAATTTCAAGTGTCTTCTCCACAAACATCAACAGAAGGAGCTTTGACAACCTGAGCAGGTAATTATTCTAACTCTTCTTTTAAAAGCTAGTGAGTTTTGCATTATTATACCCATCCCGTAATTAAAAAAAAATTTTAAAGTTTTTATTTTAATTCCAGCTAACATACAGTCATGGTTAAATTTTTTTTTTAAAGATTTATTTATTTATTTTTTTGACAGACAGAGATCACAAGTAGGCAGAGAGAGAGGAGGAAGCAGGCTCCCTGCTGAGCAGAGAGCCCTATGTGGGGCTGATCCCAGGACCCTGGAATCATGATCTGAGCTGAAAGCAGAGGCTTCAACCCACTGAGCCACCCAGGTGCCCCATGGCTAAATTTTTTTAATGAACATTTTAAGGCTTTTGTGTCTGTCTATGTGTTTCTGTGGATGTATGGTATTTTCCTACTTCTGGATGTCATTGCCACAATTTGCAAAAAAAGCTCTATTTAATCAGCGTGAGGAAAATCACTTATATGAAATAAAGACTTCAAAAACTCTTAGAAATATAAAAACTTAACCCAAATATTTTCCAAATTCTGTGATCTAGAATTAATCTTTAGTAAATAAAAGCTAGTTTAAGATTGTTGGGTTTAATTAAAACGGGCATGTCTTGGGTACGTGGGTGACTTGGTTGGTTAAGCCTCTGCCTTCGGCTCAGGTCATGATCCCAGGGTCCTGGGATCGAGCCCCACATCAGGCTCCTTGCTCAGTGGGGAGTTTGCTTCTCCCTCTCCCTCTGCTGCTCCCTCTGCTTGTGTGCATACACACTCTCTCTCTGTCAAATAAATATATAAAATCTTGATGATGATGATGATGATGATGATGATGATGATGATGGAAACATCATTGTGGGGCATCCAGATCCTGTGGAGTCCAGGGCCGGGGTTGGCGGGGGCAGGCAGTGAAAGAATTCACCCAAGGCAGAACAAAGGAGATAGAAGTTTATGAAATACACCACAGGAAGCAATGGGCAGGACTCAAAGGAGCAACGGTCTGGAGGCAGTGGTGGTGGCATAATAAGAAGGAAGGTGAGGAGGTATGGGAAGGTATGGACTTTTACTCTTTTTTGCTACCTGTGCCCAAGTGTAAGTAGACCACTGGTCAGCTAGAGCTCATGGCTATTTTGAGGCAAGTCACCTGGTGGGCTTATTTGCATTCAGCCAGCCAGCGGGTCAGGAGTCACTGTGAGCCCTTCTACCTAACTCAAGTTTCCAGTTCTCAAGCCTGATGCCTGGGAGCCAGCTGTACCAGCTCTGCATGCAAGCAAAGTAGCATGTATATTTTTGCTAAGAGAAATTATGAGGAGTGGAAATTAATTTTTGTTGAGGGAAAAGAAAATCATTTTGTTTTATATTTAAGCTTCTTCCTCCCACCCCCACGATTGGGAAAGAGAATAAACACAAGACAAAATATGAAAAGAAAAAAAAATGAAAGAATAAAAAGGTTTTAGGAAGCTTGTAGAAAAGGAATCTTGGAAAAATAATTTCATGTGTGATCCAACTGGCTAAGATTGGAATGGATCTAATCAAACTTTTAAAAGGGATTAATGAATTTTAACATCAAAAGTGTACTGGTATAGGGATGCCTGGGTGGCTCAGTGGGTTAAAGCCTCTGCCTTCAGCTCGGGTCATGATCCCAGGGTCCTGGGATCGAGTCCCACCACGGGCTCCTTGCTCTGTGGGGAGCCTACTTCTCTCTCTGCCTCTGCCTGCCTCTCTGCCTACTTGTGCTCTCCCTCTCTCTCTGACAAATAAATAAATAAAATCTTTATTAAAAAAAGTATACTGGTATAAAGTTAGAATTGGTGTCATCTGTGCTAAAAGAATGTTTTCTGATACTCTTGGTCTTCTCTTTAAGAGATTATGAAAAGTTTTTTTTAACCTTTTAAGTAATCTTTCTAGAAAACAAAGATTTTTGTCTTGTCAATACAATTTCTTTTGTTTCATATCAGATCTTTGATTACTTAAGAAAACTGAGTCTTCTCCATAATAATATTTAACATTCTGTATTTGCCAGTAAAGTTTCAAATTATCACTGTGGTTAAATAGATAACCAAATATTCTTATGCCCTGAACTATGATCCTATTTGACTGTTTTTAAAACCATTTGATATTTTTGACAAACTTTCCAAAAATCAAATGTTAAATGAAGTCTTTTTATTTTTTTTTATTTTTTTTATTTTTTTTAATTTTTTTAAAGATTTTATTTATTTATTTGACAGAGAGAGATCACAAGTAGGCAGAGAGGCAGGCAGAGAGAGAGAGGAGGAAGCAGGCTCCCTGCTGAGCAGAGAGCCCGATGCGGGACTCGATCCCAGGACCCTGAGATCATGACCTGAGCCGAAGGCAGCGGCTTAACCCACTGAGCCACCCAGGCACCCCATGAAGTCTTTTTAAAAGACTGAAAGAAAAAAGAGAATGGAAGAGAAGGGGAGGGAGGGGGAGGGAAAGGGAGGGGAAAAAGGGAAGGGAGAAGGGGAGAGGGGGGAAGGGAAAAAAGGGGAAGGGGAAGGGAGAAAGAATGGAAGAGAAAAGAAATGAGAAGAAAAAAAGGAAGGAAAGAGAAAGGGAGGGAGGGAGGGAGGAAGATTTGTTCTATTTATAAAAAGGGAATTGTTAAACCAGTTAGGTTTATTTGCTATTAAATTACAGGGGAAGCACTGTCAAATAAGAAGTGATATTCCATGCCCTCTTTATGTTGTATTTGTATAGTTATCTGTAAGTGTTCCAGAAACTGTGAAATTCCTGGAAAACTGAAATGTCCTGGTGTAATGTTATCAGTCATAATTTCAGTTTCTATCTTAAAATGTTGTATAGAGAAATAACCAAATTTTCTTGTTGATCCATTATAATAAGCTTTCATCTGATCTTTAACTGTAGGCATTATAACTCTTTTATCATTTACAGACAGTTGTTTCACTCAGATGCTTTTGGCCAAAGCGATTCTGCAAAAGTCCTTCATCTTTGGGACACCTGGTTGGCTCAGGTAAGTGTTGACGCTTGGCTTTGGCTCAGGTCATGAACTCAGGGTCACTGAGTGTGAGGCCTACTTAAGATTCTCTTTCGCCCTCTGCCTCTGCCTTCCTGCACCTCTCATGCACAGTGCATGTTCTCCCTCTCAGAAAAAAAGAAAAAGAAGAAAAAAGGTGCTTTATCTTCAAGGAGATATAGGGAAAGGACTTTGAAAAGTACAGGTTTCTGATAACTTTAATATCATAAAACAAAACTGGGTAAGGATTTCCAAAACTAATGGAAAAACTGGATTCAAGCAAAACAATATTAATTACATGAATCTGAATGAATGTAGGAGGATGATTATAATTTTTTATGACTTTTTGTTTGAAACATTGCTGGTTCCTTAATGTTTTGTTTTTCTAGATTTAAGGAAACCTTTCCTCTTAAGCTATCTAAGACTTACTTGGTAAATAACACCTTTGTAAACAAAGATGAAACATTTACTTTTTCTTGATCCTGATACCTCCAGAAATCAGAGATTTTTGAGTATTCTTTACATGGTGATATAATTATTTATTTGCATAAGTTCAATAAGAATCTGATCTCCTTGTAACTAGACACAATCTGAACACTGGCTATATTACCAAGGCTCTGGAATGTCATGTGTATAAATTCAGATAGGACTGGACAGCTGTAAGGGAATAAAATTGACTTTATAAAGCCAGTGAAGCCCCTTGGAAAAAATCAGCCTAATACTCTGCCTACAGGGTTGCTGGCAGTCTTACCTGGTGAGTAAGGAAGATCATCTCCTGACAGGCCCAGGAATCTAAAAATATTTTGGGGACCTTGAGAAAGGAAGAATTCACCCAAACCTGCCATAGTTATTGCAGGTAAAAATCTATTAATGAACCCTTGGCTTGGCTTTCTGGCCTCAGAAGCTTTGAGGAGTTCAATATGAGATTCCTCTAAAAGGAGCTTATATTTTGACTGGTTTGGGTCTTGGGGACAAGCTCTGAAGTGCACACAAACGTTGGGAATTATCCCGCTTATAATAATCATAGTAGTATCCTTGGCATGCTGTAGTCTCTCAAAAGCTTTAAATGCATGCTTGCAGCCACTAACTACCAAGCAAATGATCTCTCCTAAGACCGGACTATCAAAAAGGACCAAAGAGAAGGACCAACTAAAAAATTGTGAACCTGAAGTCATGATCTGTGAACACCACAGAGATTCAGCAAAAAAACATCATGACCTATGACACAAAGAGGGTAAGTTAAAGCTGTGAGAACTACAGTGTGGTAGCTGAGAGTGGCACTAATGCCTTACATTTTGATCCCATCTCTTAGTTAAGCTTAGAGTCTGATCAAAAGGAAAAATTGTTTAAAAAGACATAATACGCCCAAAATAGAGTCACTTGTGCTAAGCCCCATGCCAGCAAACCAAGACTTCACACCTGACCTCATTGCAATTTCTGTCTCTCTCAGAAATGTGACCTTTAACCAAGTCAGTCTGGAATTACCTGGTTAGCACTAGTGAGGTGATCTGATAGACTCCTACCTTCCCCCAAAAGAAGGTGGCTTTGCCGGAAACATCTACTCTTTGCAGGAAATTTTCTTTTTTCTGCCCTTTTGTGCCTATGAAAGTCTTCTGTTTTGTACAGCTCTTGGGGGCTCCTTTCTGCTTGCTAGATGGGATGTTGCCCAATTCATGAATCATTGAGTAAAGCCAATTAGATCTTTCAATCTACTCAGTTGATTTTTTTTTTTTTTTTTTTTTTAAACAAGGAACAGACTCTGGATCACAGTGGATCGGTAGCTGTGCCCGAGTTTCCTGTCTTCTAGCTCAAGTTCCCTTGGTTACTTGGAGCCAAAGAAGCAAAAATCCTCTCCCTGACTGGAGTAAGAAGATGCTGTGGGCTAGGGACAGGCTCCTGTCTCCATCCCAGTTTTCTCCCATGGTTGGGGGGGGGGGCATCATATTAGGCAGTGGCAACTGGCAGCATCTGTTTTCTTTTTTTTTTTTTTTTTTTTTTTTAAGATTTTTATTTATTTATTTGACAGAGAGAGATTACAAGTAGGCAGAGAGGCAGGGAGAGAGAGAGAGAGAGAGAGAGAGAGAGAGAGAAGCAGGCTGTCTGCCGAGCAGGAGCCCGATGCGGGACTCGATCCCAGGACCCTGAGATCATGACCTGAGCTGAAGGCAGCGGCTTAACCCACTGAGCCACCCAGGTGCCCCGGCAGCATCTGTTTTCTTGGCAATTCTATTGAGATGATGGTAAGGACAAGCACATGCAAGAAAGCTAGGTAATGAAGAGAAGATAGAGCTGGAGACATTGGTGAGACTGGTGGGGAATTTGGGAGGGGGCAGAGAGGGAGGTGCTGTCCTTATGCAGGGTCATGGGCCCTTGCCTCTGCCCTGCCTTGACCTGCCATGCATGCATGCTGGCTGACTAATAAGAAGCCAGAGGCTGTGCTGGCCAGCGGGCCAGATACAGGCATGCTGTGTCCAGAACCACCCCGTATAGGCTTGCTTCCCTGCATTCCCTTTGCCTGTGCTCCTCGGGCTCTCTTAAATTGGTTCAGAATTCAAACATGGGAAGGCTTTCCCATGCACACACAGGCAAATACGTGAATGTGTGTGTGTGCACACGAGCAGCTACACGTGTATTTTTTCCTGATGCCATCTTCAGTCCTATCATTCCCCATCTCCCATGTCTGAACTAGATGCTTTCCAAGCCAAGTCTACCTCCAGCAGACCTCTTCCAGGGTAAAAAGTGGGGGCTTTTTACTCTTTGGGAGATGCCTCCTGTCAGAAGTCCTGGTTATTCTCCATTCCTATAAGAATCCTGACCTACCAGCCACAATGTGCCCCATCCCGACCTTGACTCCAGCAAGGGCTTCCACAGCTGAGGCTGTGATCAAGGGAGACTTTGGCCTGTGTACCTCTGTTATCACTGAGATTATCTGTTGTGAATAAAGCTTTCCTGTGGCCAGCCGCCCACTTGTGCCTTATCTTGGTCATGTGTTGATTGTTTCTTCCTCAATTAGAGTAGAGCTCAGAATGCATCTCTTGGCTCTTTGGTAATTCCTGCGTGCTCTTGGATTATCTTCTGTACTGAGAAGGGAAGGCATTTGTGCCCTTGGTGGGTCTCTTGGCCTTCTTTTTTTTTTTTTTTTTCTTTAAAGATTTTATTTATTTGACAGAGAGCACAAGCAGGGGGGGGAGTAGCAAGGGTAGAGGGAGAAGCAGGTTTCCTGATCATCAGGGAGCCTGATGTGGGACTCGATCCCAGGACCCTGGGATCATGATCTGAGACGAAGGCAGACACTTAACCAACTGAGCCACCCAGGCACACCTGTCTCTTGGCCTCCTTGCTGCCCTACCACATGTCAGAGACCCCTAGGAGAAAGATAAGATCAGCAGCGTCAAGAGGCCAGATTGGGCTGCTGACCTTAGTATGCAAACTGGGTCCTTACTACTCTCCTGACTTACCCCCAATGTCTATTGTGTGCTGGTCCCTAGAAGGGACTTCTGTGTCCCTCTGAGTGCTGGAGCTACCCTCAGTATTTGGGGTCTATCATAATGAGAGGGATTTGAGCCAGGAATGACTTGTTGAGGGTGTTGCAATTGGAGGGGGCTGCTTGTGTACTGGCTAGAGCTCATTCCTGTGCTGGGCCCAAGAAGGTCCTCTTGTGAGGCTTGTGTTCATCATCCTGTCCATAAATCATCCTCGGATTCTGCAAGCCAGAGTGGGTGAGTTTTTCATCAAACTCTATCCTTCCCAGGCCACAGCCAGGGAGTTGAAGTGTGACAGGTCAGGCCAGGCAAGGCTGGATTAAATATTAACAGTCATCACTGCTTAGAGGAACAAGTGCCCCAAAGCCAGGCTGCAGAGCTGTTTGGTGGCCCCAGGCTGACCGGTAGACATGGCTCAGTTTGCCCAGGTCCTGGCTGAAATAGGTGACTTTGGACACTTCCAGATACAGCTGATGATACTGCTGAGTATCCCCAACTTCCTGTCTGCTTTCTACATGTTCGGCCAGGTCTTCATGTTCCAGGATGAGGCCCACCACTGCTCAGTGGCCTGGGTGAAGAACCACACTTTGAACCTAAGTACCACGGAGCAGCTGACACTGAGCGTGCCTCTGGATGCTGCAGGCAAGCCGGAGCCCTGCCTCATGTTCCGGCCGCCCCCTGACGGTGCCACCCTGGAGGAGATCCTCAGCCACCGCTTCAATGAGACACAGCCTTGCGATGCAGGCTGGGTATATCCTGAGGACAGGCCTCTGTCCCTAAAGAATGAGGTAGGGCTGCCCTTCTGCGCGTCTGCCTGTTTGGGGTTGGTCAGCAGCTCTGTCCGGCCCTCTGCCCTCAGCAGCTGGTGCTGCTGCTTCTCTGTGTGCCCTTCAGCACTCAAACCTGAACGATGGACCATTGGGGTGCCTTTTTTTTTTCTTTTTGCCCCTCATCCTGCTTTTCTCTTTGTCCTCCAACTATTGGCCCCTTCATCTCTCTGTCCATGCTCTCTGTCTGGTCTGTCTGCCCATCTGTCCATGCATCTCTCCCTATCTTTTTGTTTGTCCCTTTGCCTATGTACCCAGCTTGCCTTCCTTCCTTCCCTCCTGCTTTCCTGTCTTTGTTTCTTTCTCTCCCTCCAGGGTTCCCATCTATCTGTCCATTGGCCTTGGTCATTCAGTCAGTCCCTGAGCTCTGCTGTTTACCTAGCTTCCTGCTTGCCTACCCTCCTGCTTGCCTGCTGTGGGGCCCCTGCCTTCCAGCTGCTCTCTCCAGAGCTATGCCTGCCTGCCCTCTGAGGACCCTCATGACTCTAGGACTCGTCCTGCAGGTGACAACTCTTGCTCTGCTGACCTTATTTTCTTAGGAAGGATCCAGGCAGGTCAACAGGTTCCCATTTCAGCCATCTGAGCAAGAAGGGCTCTCTGGAAGCATCCATGCCCACTTTGCTGCTTCCCAAGAAGCAGGGACTGAGGCACAGAGGAGAGAGATGACTTGGTCAGGGCAACCCAATGAGCCGATTGTGGAGGTGGGGCTCCCCGTCAAGTCCTTGCAGGCACAGGAAAGAGCACAGATGGTCCAGAATCCTGAGGTATGGGCGTTGTTGGGAAGGTCTGGACAACTTACCTTGATGGTGGCAGATACTGAGCCTTTGTGGAGAGGGGACTTGAGTCCAGAGATTAAACATTCACTGCTCCCCCTGTGAGTAAAAAAGTATTTTACTTTTTAGAGGCTTTCAGAGGATTTTGTTTTAACCAAAGGCATTCACATTTTTTAAAAAATTTTTTAAAAGTAATCTCTGCACCCAGTATGGGGCTCGCGCTCACAACCCTGAGATCAAGAGTTGCGCGCTCTACCAAGTGAGCCAGACAGGTGCCCCAGGCATTCAGTTTTCAAAGTGTGACCATAAACCTGCCCCCCTGAACCCTTGCAGGCTGAGGATAGTTCCTCCCTGTCTTCCTCCTGACCTTCCACTTCATTCTGCCCCACAGGGGTATAGGCAGCCTAGGAGCTCTCCCAGCAGAGCCCAGCTGGTCCTCATTGCCCTCTCCATGTCCCCAGCATCACCATCATGATAGGGTCAGCCTCCCCAGGCCCTCAGATGCCACGGGTGCCTACTTCCACACGTGCTCAAACTCTCCCTACCTGCCCAAAAACCATCCTAAAAGCCCAGGCAAGCAAGCAGACTGCTTGGAGCCAACTCTAGCCCTGTTCATACTGTCTGTGCTGGATTGTTGGCGTGATTTTATTCAGTCAAAGCTCCCTGAATATTTACTGTACGGGGACCAGTCAGAGGAGGGAGGCACCTTGCTCTCCTTCTCTGAGGATTTGAGGCTCCCCCTTTTCTTTAATCATCAACCTAGCCTGTGCTAGCACTGGGGTTGGGCCTTGGACCTCTTGTCCTTCCCTATCATGTTTCTCCTGCTCTGGCCCTCCCAAGGACTTCGAGTCTCAGGAGAATGTCCACCTTTGGTCCTTTGCGCCCTGCACCAAATGATAACTCCAGCTTCTCTTCGAGAGCTTCATGGCTGTGAGCTCTTCTACCTCTGTTGCCCATCTCGGGGGAGGGGCTCTGCCACACCAACTCAGGGGGCTCTCTCTGAGCTGACATCTCAACTTTCCTTATTACAGCAGCTGCATAATCAAATTGAATTTCAGACAGGTCTAATTTGAGAAGAAAAGAGCAAGTTGCCTCATAGGCTGTGTGCTCTTTTATACAGAGTATATTTCTCCTTCTCAGTCTACCTCCCAACATTTCCTAGGGGTCCATCCGTGGTAAAAGATAGCAGGACTCCCAGTCCTGTTGACATGAGTCTCTAAACACGGAGGGAAACAGGTTTGGAGTGACTAACCACAGTGTGACCTGTCCTGGGACGGGAGAAGGGACAAGAATGGTAGGGAAGGAGAAGCCGAGAGAATGGCCATACCCGGGACTGGAGGCGTGAAAATGCTTGGTATGTTTGAGGAATGCTGATGTGCAAAGAGGTGGGGAAGTGGGCAAGAGCTGGCCCTTAAACTGTCTTCAATACAGAGCTGAGGAATTTGGGCCTTCTCCTAGAGACCAAAGGGAGCCACTAAAGCTTTTGGAACAGGGGCGGGAGATGTGACAGGTGTGTACCAAGAACGGGGGCTGGTGTCTGTGTGCCTCTGTGACAGGCCCCAGGGAGAACCATTCACTGTGGGTGTTAGGGCTGGGGAGGTTAAAGGCTGGCGTTCCAAGGTGGGGAGCCCTCTTGTCTCTGTTCCCTCTGAACGCGATCCGCCACTTCTTGGCCCCTCTCCAAGCCTTGGTCTCTGTGGCTGCACAGTGGGAATGATAAGCCTTTATGTGGTTAGAATGAGGGTTTAATGAAATAGCAAGTCTATACACTATACGGAGGTAGTGAACGGTGGCCACTGAGTAGGGGCACCGGCCCTGGGAAACTCCTTTAGATTGGCACCCATGCCTTCAGTCTGAAATGTCTGTCCCCAGCTGTGACTTTCCTGAGCACGGTGGCCAGGGCACCCTCTGCTGAGCTAACATTTACTGAAGGCTTCCTGGGTGACAGTCCCTGTGGTAATAATCATGTTACGCATTCCCCAATAATCCTATTGTTTGCTATAAGTTATAAATCCTATAAGTTGCTCAGTTCAGACTCCAGAGGCATCTTATTTTAAAGAGTGTCTAACCACAAAGGCAACCTGTGCTTGCTAAATAAAAACCAGACAAGCCGGAGCGCGGGGGAGTGAGTTCCAGTCCCCTGTCCCGCCTCATTTCCTCCCAGGTGCAATCAGTGAATCATTCCACATATATTGAAAATTAACAGTTGTTTTTGAGAAGAGAATAGGAGCACAATGGTGTCTCCTGGGCTGATTAATTTCTTGCCAAAAGTTATTTTGACTGATGACGATTGGCTAGTTGGCTAGCTGTAGGTATTTGTTCATTTACTGATTCATTCGGTAAAAATTCTTTTAGCTTTCATGCTGTTTCCGTCCATGTCTGGGGCAAAAGGGGTATCTGAACTCCATTGCCATCCAGCAGTGGACGGAGGATGATGAGCGTAACCTCTCCTCCATCAGGGCAGTGTGCCAGCAAATCAAGGACTGTCGTGAGAATTAGGTAACACATGGGAAGCATTTAGGAGACTACCCAACACAGAGGGAGCCCTCCAAAGAAACGAGTCATGGAGAAGCTGTCTCCACGGGCTGCGGAGGAAAGCTCACGTGTCTAACCTGCAGACATTCCCACGCCAGGAGCCCAGAAGTCCCTGAGGGGCCCAGAGACCAGTGGGGGTGGGGGTCAGTCACACGTGCCTCCCGACGCGCACCTGCAGCAGACGCGTGCGGACTTACGCAGCCATGCTTTCTCCACTCAGTTCCTCAGATCATCTGTCGGGTTCTCTCTGAGTTGGCAGAGAGTCTCCGTGTGTGCACGCGAGTGAATCCCCACACACATGAGGGTTTCCTCCCCATATTCCTCCGTCCTAATCTCCTCCAAGTGGCGCGTGAGGGCTCCATGGGATTCTCACTGCCTGTGAATGATTAGAGTTTCATGGAGATTTCGCAGCCAGATGAGAAAATTTGAAGGGGCCCAAGTAGGTCACAGGGGTGTCCTGGCTGTGGGAAAGAGGCCCGGTTGGTCAGGAAGCAGCAATGAGTCCAGTGTCAGAGGTTCCAAATTTTGTATCCTTAGTGTGTCAGTAATTCTCCATGGCATCTCCAAGCCAAAAGAAAAACCTAACGGTTTTATGTGTTAACTAGTTAGGTCCAAACAACTTAATAATTAAGTTCTAAGAACTTAGTAGCTGTTTTAAGAAATAATGTGCATTCAGGGCTCCTGGGTGGTTCATTAAGCATCTAATTTTGGCTAAGGGCATGATCTCAGGTTCCTGGGGTCAAGCCCCTTGTCCTCTGGTTCCTTGCTAGGCAGGGAGCCTGCTTCTCCCTCTCCCGCTCCCCACCTCCACTTGTGCTCTCATGCTCCCCCTCCCCTTGCCTTCCCCCCTCTTCCTTGCAAAAAATTACAATACAGTCTTTAAAAAATAAATACAGTCTTTAAAAAATAAAAAAATAATACATGCAAACTGAAAGAAAATATTTTTCATTTTTAAACAAATAGTCACCTATTAATAGGATCTATGTACCTACTGGTTGCTGCACAGTGTCTCCGTCCTTGAACATTTTCTCTCCACATGATGCTTGCTTTTTTTCCCCAAAACAACTGCCAAAAATACAGTGTCACATCGATATGATGTTACTGAAAGGAGTGTAGCATGATCTCCTGTTGCAACAGAACTGTTCTTAATTGGCAGTTCTTGTAATACCAGACAGATGTTAAATATTCCTATATTTCCCTTTAAAATGTTAAATATTGTTCTGTACCCCTTGAATTTATTCTGGTGTCCTGAAGTGACTGCACACAGTTTGGGAACCATGGGCATCTGCCCCGAGAGGTTTGTAAGTGGGTGGGCTAGATGACAAAGGACTTGCTGTCAGCTGCTCCTTGTTCACATCCGCCTGTGTCTGCCTCAGTTCAACCTGGTTTGTGATCAGAAGTACCTGAAGGAGACCTCACAGTCGGTGTACATGGCGGGGCTCCTCGTTGGGGCTCTCATCTTTGGGCCTCTCTGTGACTGGTAAGAACCGTGACCAGCTCCCCCCTGACCTAGCATTCTCCTGTGTTCCTGGCACGGTTTCCCTCCACGCCCTTCCCTGGTGTCCAGGGCAGGACAGTGTGTCCTTCCCTGGATAGAGAGCCCAGGGCAGGGCTGGGTCTCCCTTCCTTCCCCTCCGAGAGATTCCCTCACAGACCTACCTCTTTGTTACTCCAGGATCGGCCGCAAGGCCACTATCCTAGTGCAGCTGCTACTCTTTGCCATCATCGGCCTGACCACAGCCTTCATGCCCAGCTTTGAGCTCTATATGGTCCTGCGTTTTGCCGTGGCTACTGCTGTCGCTGGGTACACCTTCAGCAACGTGTCCCTGCGTGAGTGTCTGGGTCCTGAAGCCCTGAGCCGTGAGGTGAGGCCTTGGGGTCTGAGCGGTCCACGGGCGCAGACTGCCTATGGGAGCCTTGTCGGGAGCCCAGGCCACAGGTGGCCACACGCAAAGGGGTCTGAGGTCCACATGGACGGAGCAGCATCTGGGGAGCGCCAGGGAGGGACAGTGCCAGGGGCTGGCCTGGCCTCAACCTCTCTGTTTGCACAGTTACAGAGTGGGTGGGGCCCTCGAGGAGGACGCAGGCCGTGGTCCTGGCCCAGTGCGCCTTCTCCGTGGGGCAGATGGTGCTGGCAGGACTCGCCTATGGCATCCGAAACTGGAGGCTTTTCCAGATAGCGGGCACTGCACCTGTCTTGCTGCTCTTCTTCTACTTCTGGTGAGGAGGTACTTCCCAGAAGCAAGCCACCCCCCTGGGCCTAGTCTTGCGGAAGTGTGGTTGGAGCGTAATACTGACATTCGCCTCACAGAACACTCCGACAGCAAGGGGTGTGGGCTTCGGTGTGCACTGGAGCAGCTGGGACAGCCCCTGGGGCAGCGGGGGGCTCCAAGGTCACAGCCATTCCCGACCTGCAGGGCTCTGCCAGAGTCAGCACGGTGGCTTCTGACCCGAGGAAGGGTAGAGGAGGCTAAACAAGTGATCCAGAAGGCAGCCTCAGTCAACAAGCGGAAACTCTCCCCAGAGCTCCTGAGTCAGGTACTTGGTACAGACTGAGCCCAGCTCTTGAGCCTGGCCCGCACAGACCTTTCTACCTGGCCCCTCACTGTGCATCTTCCTACCAGCTTGTCCCAGAGAAGATAGGCCCCTCAGGGAATGCCCTGGATCTGTTCAGACACCCGCAGCTCCGGAAGGTGACCCTGATCCTCTTCTGTGTCTGGTGAGTACAGTAGGGCCCAGGCCCCTCCCTGAGGCCATGCATCTGCTGCGGCTGCATACGGCTGCATACGTGGCTGGGGGATGGTGACTGTCAGGGACAGGCTGTGTGGTGTTATGGGTTTCTCCCGCTCTGACTCCCTCTTCAGCAGGCTCCCCCTGAGAGTGACGATGTCACAGGGATGCCTGGACACTTTGTAGGTTTGTGGACAGCCTGGGGTACTTCGGCCTGAGCCTCCAGGTCGGTGACTTTGGCCTGGACATCTACCTGACGCAGCTAGTCTTCGGAACCGTTGAGGTGCCCGCTCGCTACTGCAGCATCTTCATGATGCAGCAGTTGGGCCGCAAGTGGAGCCAGATGTTGACTCTGGTTCTGGGCGGCCTCATGTGCATCGCCATCGTCTTTGTCCCAGCAGGTACCAGGGCTGGCTCTCCCACGCCCTGGCCCCTCACCCCCCAACCCCCGCTTCCAGAAGCCTGTCACTTCCCTTCTAAGAGTGAAGGCTCCCCTGGGGGCCAGGTGCAGAAGGGAGTTTGGGAGGGCAGGGTAGGGGTGGGGCCCAGGGCATGGGGCCATCTCCCTGCACGCGGCTGACCAGCATCCCTCATTAGATCTGCCAGTGGTGGTCACTGTGCTGGCTGTGGTGGGCAAGTTTGCCACGGCCTCCGGCTTTACCATCTCCTACGTGTACTCTGCTGAGCTCTTCCCCACCGTCATCCGGTAAGGGCTCCTGCCCCGATGCCCTGACTTTGGCCATCCCTCTCTGCCCTCACCACTGTTCCACAGAGAGCTTATGAGGCTGGCTCAGGGGCAGCAGTGCTGGTGAGGCCCAGGGCCACTGTCAATCTAGTCCCTGTGTTATCCTAGGCAGTGGAAGACAGATACAGAAGTAGGCTATGCCCTGGCCTCGTCAAGACGGGGATATGGAGGAAGTTTAAGAATGAATGGCTGAGAAACAGGAACACTCAGGTGGGGGTTGGGGGGTCAGGCAGGAGGTCCAGTCTTTGGTCTGATATTTGGTGGTGAGCAAGAGGGCAGCAAATGGACATGCCTAGAGGTGGGAGAAGCGTGGTATCCGGCTGGACTACCAGCAGTTAGTATACGGAAGCAGAGAGCAGAGGCTGGCTGGGCTGGGTGAGCCTAGGGAGTCTGTGGGGCCATAATGAGGGTCTGGGCTCTCTCAAGGTGGAGCTGGGGTAGAGCTGTGGCCTGGAGTTGGGACTGGGTCTGCTCAGCTTGTACTGGCCTTCCCCCAGGCAGACGGGCATGGGGCTGTTGGGCATCTTCTCGAGGATTGGGGGTATCCTCACCCCTCTTGTGATCCTGCTGGGCGAGTACCAGGCAGCCCTCCCTATGCTCATCTATGGCAGCCTCCCCATCGGGGCAGGCTTACTCTGTGCCCTGCTGCCAGAGACACGTGACCAGCCCCTGAAGGACACCATCAAGGACCTGGAGCAGGGCCCCCAGCCACGGTGAGCTGCTTGTTTCTCTGAAGCCCAGACGTCTACCTCACCATGTGTCCACTGTTGCCTAGAGGCCAATATGGGGCCCTCAGGAGCCACAGACATCTGACTGACTTTGGGCCAGATCCTCGTCCTCTGGGGAGAGGTGGTGAGGGATACTGCCATGTGACTAATTCTTGGCCAGTCAGTGATGGCCCCCTGTTCCCTCCAGGCCTCCAGAGTCAGCACCTTCAGAAAAGGAGACAAAGGCCTTGGGAAGAACATCCAATCCAGGGGCAACTTTTGTGAGCAGTACATACCTCTAATTGTGTCTCTGGAGCTGGAGCAGCAGCAGCAGGGAGCTGCCCGAACACCCCCTGGAAAAGGCTGGCACCTGCCCACAAGTCCCAACTCACAGATGGAGGCAGCACACCCTGGCCTGGTCCCCATGCTGGCTGCTGGCTGCCTGGTCCTGAAGCACATGGACCTCTTCTCGGCGCTTCTCATCAACTTTCTCACCCCAGCACACTCCCAAACCCTGTTCGTGGTAGGACCTCAGGTGTATCTTGGATTTCACTTGTTCTCTGATAGTCTTGTGGGAGTATGGCTCCTCTGGTCCCCTCAGTCTGGGGTTAAGCTCAGAACAGAGCAGATGCTTATAGCCTTTCCAAGGATGTAGGAGGAAATTGTGAAGCTGTGGCCTCCATCCAGGCTGGTGGGAGAAAAGGCTATAGAAGAGAAGAAGGTTGTAGTTTCTTCTCATGGCTGGGCCAGGTCCTGATTGCTTGGGTGGGGCTGATGAGATAATAAAAGGCAAGTAGAGGGCAAAAAACAAATGCATCTCCCTCCCCCCAAGATAAGAGTGGGGTACCTGGGACATTTCTTAGACACTCGGGACTGCCCAAAGACAAAGGAAGGAAAAAGTAAATGGTCACTTGGTGAAGATCACAGATTTTACAAGAAAAGCATAATCTTAAGAATAGTCAGACCTTCAGAAATGCATAAGCTCAATTTCCTGGAGTCCTAACATCACCTCTGTCCCCCCATATAAGATTTAAAAAAACCAAAAAAGACCTATAGAATCAATCATTCCTCACACTTAGATTACAGCCCTTCCTGCTCGAGGGGTCCTGTTGCCATGCTTTAATAAAATCTCCTTTTTATTTTTTTATTTTTATTTTTATTTTATTTTGCACTGAAAAAGTTTCAAGAATTCTTTCTTGACCATTCACTCTCAGATTCAAACTCCAAATTATATCATCTTGGTGTCCAGTGTGGGGCTCAAATCTTTGCATCTGGAATTTGAGCCTCGGTGCAAACTTGGTGAATACTTATTCTTCCCTCCCTTTCATTTCAGGATCTTTTCAGGAGTATAGTCTTGTTGGAACACTTTCATGTCCATTGCTCAAGCTATAGCACTCTAGCCCATGACTATTCTATGGGGAGGAGAAAGATTGCCTTTTGGCTTGAAGTTTGCACCCTGGCCAGAATTATAATAAGACCCAGAAACTTGTTGCCCTTTCTTCATTTCTGTCCTTATACAAGGTTGTCTTTCTTGGGCATGGGACAGCCACCTCAGTCACTAGGATGGCTGCCAACTGTAAGATTCCTATGTGAGGTTTCCTCCTCACTGGTCTAATGTGATCCCTTTCACATCTCTGGTCTGGCTGCTTTTGGTGGTGAGACATTTGCTCAGAGCTGGCCAAAACCAGTACCTGATTGGATTAAAACTCAACTTGGCACCATTTCCTAGAGAAGCCAGCTGTAAGGACCAAACCTGTTGGAATGGTGCTTAGATCATGGTGGATTTCTGGCTTCATTGTTTTGTGCCAGTGTCCCCTACTAACTACTTAAATTACAAAATTGAGTAATTTCCCCCTTATAAAACATTTTTAAGTGTTTTCCATGAGCTAAAAATGGTGGGTTCTTCATGTCATGGCATTTCAGTCCATTCCAGCAACCATTTATAGCGTAGGATGCAATGGGGAAGCAAGGGGACACCAGCATCCCTCCTACAAGGCAAGGCACTTTTCCTAGTGACTACTTAGGACACTGCTGGTCACTTTGACACCAGGAACCTCTGGCATTTCATGTGTGGGACACCACCTGGGAGATAGGGGGGAATTTTTTATAATGGACCTTCTTTACTTTTCTAGGAATATGGTATCATCTTTAGTCCCCAAGGATTCTCTTCTGAGATACCTTTTAATCTACTGGAGTCAATTGGGATTACAAGATTTAAGAAAGAGAAAATTGACATTCTCTAACTTTGAGTGACTTAGTACACTCTAGGAGATGAGGGAAAATGGCCCATTAATGGGACATCTATCTATCAGTTAGATCTCTTCTGCAGAAAACAGAGCAAATGGACTGAGGTACCCCATGCCCATGCCTTCATGGTCCCGAATCAGGATCTGGACCTAAGAGCCTCTTACAGAATGTGTCTAACCACCAATCACTTTCATTAGCCTCCCTTGGGACATAGTTGATGATGATTGTCTAAGTAGGCCCATTCCTCCTAATAAACTTGGGTTGTTGGAAGAGTCACTGACCAATCCAAACAAAGAAAACACCAGCTCTGTTACCACCCTTCCTCCTTATAAACCTCAAGACCCATCTGCTCTCAGCCCAGCTGAACTTACCCTATCTTCCAGGACTTCAACTAAAATCTGGATTGCATCTTTTTAGGGAGGTTGCTAATGGAGAAATGGGTACAATTAGAGTCCATGTCCCATTCTCCATGGCAGACCTGACACAGAAAAAACAACAATTAGGACGATATTCTGAAAACCCTTCTCAATGTATTGAGGGCTCCCAACAATTGTCTATTATGTTTAATTTGACCTGGCAGGATATAGCCATCATATTAACTCACTGTTGCAACCCTGAGGAAAAGAACCATATCTGGGCAGGGGCTCGAGAATTTGCCAATAAACTAGTAGCCAGAGATAGAGATCATTATCCAGTAGGAGGCACTGAGGTTCCCAATCTTGAATCTCACTGGAATTACCAAGAAGAAAGCAAAGTGAAGGAGCAGACCATATGGTCACCTGTTTAATAGAAGGAATGAAGAAAGGATTCTCTAAACAAGTAAACTTTGATAAACTTCTGGAAGTTACTCAAGGACCCGATGAAAATCCAGCTCTGTTTGAGGGTCATATGATGGAAGCCATCCATAAATATACAAATCAGGACCCAATCTCACTGTGGAAACAACTATACTAACCATTTTATAAGTCAGTCAGCACCTGACATCAGCCAAAAAGTGATTAAAATGGCTAGAGGTCCTCAAACCCCCACGAAGTGAGTATAGCTACTGGAGTCTTTAGTAATAGAGATAAGGGCTTACAGCAGGAAAAGGACCAGAGAGCTCAATTGCAGGGTAAAATACAGGCTCAAATACTGGCTGGTTCTCTTGTGGATTCACCACACCACGAGACCCACCAGGCACCAGAGAAAAAGTCAGTATCAGACACAGGACAAGGTAAGACCCTGCGCTACAAGTGCGGCCAAATCAGATATTGGAGCAAAGAATGTCCAAACAAAGGCTCTCCACTGGGGCCATATCCTGTCCATAAGAAAAAAGGACCTTGGAAAAGAGACCGTCCTCCTCTCCAGAGAGAGAGAAAGACAGGAACCCACTTCCCCACCCAAGAGCAGGCACCGGAGAATCTGGCATGATGGGCCCTGAGACTGGTCCAGCTCCCTTGACTTCAAGCTGACTGTGCCCCAGCTTTCCCTGATGTGGAAAGTAAGGTTTATCAATTTCCTTATTGACACATGAGCCACTTACTCTGTCCTCATTCAGCACTCTGGCCCTACTTGTCTTTCTAACCACAAAATTGTTGGCAGAGAAGGGGAAACCAAAATGTGCCACCAGACAATGATTTTAACCTGTAAATATAGAAGTCAATTGATCACTCATGTTTGTCTAGTCCTTCTGTCTTGTCCCACTCCATTACTTGGACGAGACTTAATGTATAAACTAGGAAGTTTAAAGAAGAGGGTGGCTTGTTCCCTTTAATACCCGGAGAAGTAAAACCTTACCCTGATAGCCCTTCTAATATCTGGGAGGAAGTAAATCCCCAGGTCTGGGATTATGATGTCCTGGGATGGGCTGAAGCGACCTTAAAGGACCCAACCACTACTACACCTCATAAAAAACTATAACCTAGGGGCGCCTGGGTGGCTCAGTTGTTGAGCGTCTGCCTTCGGCTCAGGTCATGATCCCAGGGTCCTGGGATCGAGTCCCATATCGGGTTCCTTGCTCAGCAGAAAGGCTGCTTCTCCCGCTCCCATTCCTCCTATTTGTGTTCCCTCTCTCGCTGTGTCCTTTCTCAAATAAATAAATAAAATATTAAAAACAAAACAAAACTAAAAGCTATACCTTTTAGAACCTGAGGCAAAGGCTGGGTTGCAACCACTTAATGAGAAGTTTCTTAAATGTGATATTTTAAAGCCTTGTCAATCTCCTTACAGTGCTCCAGTTCTACCAGTAAAAAAAGCCAAATGGGGGAATTCATCGAATCGTACAAGATTTAAGAGCTATAAATAAAGTTGTTGTGCCTGCTCATCCCATAGTGCCAAATTCATACGCTTTTCTCACCCAGGTCCCTGGTGACGCCAAGTAGTTTACAGCACTTGACTAAAAGATGCCTTCTTTCACATTCCTCCAAGTAAGAGAAGGCGGCCACTATTTGCCTTTAAATGGGCCTCACCTTCAAGCCCTTGAACTGCTCAGTGAACTTGGACAGTCTTGCTGCAAGGAGATAGAGGCAGGCCTCCCTTGTTCTGGGCTGCGCTTAACAAAGACCTCCATGGTATTTCCCTGTCTCAAGGGACTGCAGTTTAATATGTGGTAGATACCATTTTAAGATTTATTTATTTATTTGACAGACAGAGATCACAAGTAGGCAGAGAGGCAGGCAGAGAGAGAGGGAGAAGCAGGCTCCCTGCTGGGCAGAAAGCCCAATGTGGGGCTCAATCCCAGGACCCTGGGATCATGACCGGAGCCAAAGGCAGAGGCTTTAACCCACTGAGCCACCCAGGTGCCCCAATATGGTGATATTCTTAGCCCCACAAAAGAAATGTCTGATGGTAGTTCTATAACTTAATTTCCTGGCAGAGGGTATTTTGTATCCCTCCCAAAAAGGTACAAATACCTAAACAGAAAGTACAATAATTGGGACATGAGCTGACACCAGGTCACCATACTTTGTCTACTGACAGGAAAAAGGCTCTATTAGATCTTGGACCCCCAGGTACCGAAAAACTACTCTGTCCTCTCCAGGAGCTGCCTGTGGGTTCCTGGATTTGGCTCTTAGCCGGACCATTGTATGACTCAATTAGAGGCCCCGATGAAGAGCCTTGACTCTACACTAAAGCCCAGCAGACAGCCTTTCAAGCATTAAAAGCAAAGATTTTGTCAGCCCCAGCTTTGGTGTCACCAAATTTAGAAACACCTCTCGCTTTATACGTAGCAGAAAAACAGGGACATGCTTTGGGACTTCTTAGGCTAGAATTCGGAAATGAAACAACACCGGTGGGCTATTTATCAGAGCACTTGACAATGGAGCACAAGGGAGGCCAGATTGTCTGCCGGCAGTGGCTGCTCGGCCCTCTTGGTAGAAGCAGCTTCAGGACTTACTCGGGGGGCAGTCCTTGACAGGGATGATTCCACACCAGGTCCAAAGTGTCCCAGAGACCGAAGGCCACCAATGGGTTACAGGCGGCTGACTTACCAAATACCAGGCTATGCTTTGAGGCAGACCTGAAGTAATACTTTAAAACCTGTCAAACTTTAAACCCAGCTACCCCAAGGCCTGCACTTGACCACTGTACTTCGTGCCAGAACACGACCGCCCAGAGATGATCGATTTTGTTCATTCCAGCAGATCAGATTTCAAAGATTCCTCTATTGACAATACAGATGACGATGGGTTTACTCATGGCAATAGCTTCAGGGAGGAGGGAGAGAGAAACGCTATAGTTTAACCAAGAGCGCCGAGGCAAAAGCCCTCCAATAAATACTTCCGCTCAAAAGGCTGAATTAATAGCACCTACCAGTGCCCTTCAATTGACAAAAGGCCTCAAAATTATTATGTTTATAGACTCCAAATAAGTTTTCCTGGTGCTGGGCACTCATGGGGCAATTTGGAAGGAAAGGGGATTATTATCAAGCCATAATTCCCCAACCAAATATGGGCCTGAAATTTTTTTTTTTTTTAAGATTTTATTTATTTTTTTTGTCAGAATGAGTGCACAAGCAGGAGAAGCTGCCGGCAAAAGGAGAAGCAGGCTCCCTGCTGAGCAAGGGGCCCAAGGCGGGGCTCGATCTCAAGAGCCCAAGATCTTGACCTGAGCTGAAGGCAGATGTTTAACTGACTAAGCCAGCCAGCGGGCTGGGCTTGAAATTCTTACTCTTCTTGAGGCTGTACACTTACCTAAGGAGGTAACTGTGATTCACCTCAGAGGACATCAAAAGAATATGACCTTAGAATCTAAAGGAAACACTTTGACAGACTGTATAACCAAGCAGACAGCACAAAATAAACAAATGTTAAATCTTGTACAGTCCTAACTCCAATAAAGTACATAACTCCAGTCTATTCAGACCAAGAAACCCACATAGCCCAGGAATCAGGATATTCAAAGAATACATGGGGTTGGCTTATTAATGAGGGAAAAATCTTTATGCCCAGAATAACCAAGGGGATATAATACACGGTTTACACCAGACTAATCATTTGAGCAAAAGTGCTTTAGAACATTCGATTAAAGATATATTTGATGAGTAAATTTAACAACTACAATAGAACAGGTCTGCTGATCCTGTATTGTTTGTGTACAAGTAAATTCAAAAGGCGTAGGGCATCCCCTCCTCCACTTTTGAAACCAGTCCAGAGGCATGGAAGGTATCCAGGAGAGGGCTGACAGCTTGATTTAACACAAATGCCTCCCTGCTAAGGCTATAAATTCCTACTAGCATTTGTTGATACTTTCACTGGCTGGATCGAGGCCTTTCCTTGTAAAACTGAAAGAATCACAGAAATAACAAAAGTTTTGCTGCAAGAAATTATTCCTAGATCTGGCCTTCCATGATCTCTTCAAAGTAACAATGGTCCTTGTTTTACTGTGCAAATAACTCAATACCACAAGTTTTAAAAGTTAAATATTTTCTACAGTCAGCCTGGCATCCACAGTCCTCTGGAAAGGTAGAGAAAGCTAATCACACTTTAAAACAACAGCTTTCGGGTCCCCTGGTGGCTCAGTCAGTTAAGCATCTGCCTTTGGCTGAGATCATGATCCTGGGGTCCTGGGATTAAGCCCCACGTTGGGTTTATTAGGGACTTTGTCTCACTTTTCCTCTGCCTGCTTGTGCTTTCTCTCTGTACCAGATAAATGAATGAATGAATGAATGAATGAATGAATGAAATCTTAAAACAATAGCTATCTACACTTAGTCTAGAGACCCAGGAAAACTGGATTATACTCTTTCCAATAGGACTTCTCAGGATGAAGACTGCTTCAAAACAACCTTTAGGACTTAGCCCTTTTGCGTTATTAGATGGAAAGCCATGTCTTACAGTGGACCTGTTATTAGATGAAGTTTATAATTTTTAAATGATTCATTCGAGGCTGGTTTAATTCCCAAGTTACTTAATGAATATACTGATCACATGGTCCCTAAACCTGATTTAACCGTAACTGAAAGTTCACCCCAGAAGTCTGGGAGACCTGGTTTAATTAAAGATTGGAAGTCAGATACAGCAGGGAACTTAAATCCAAAATGGAGAGGTCCATATCAGGTCATATTATGTATCCCCATCGCAGTGAAGTTAGAGAGGCACTCTTCCTGGGCTCAGACTCTAGAAGAAAGCCTGTGCCTCCTCCACAGGAAACCAGTGAACTAATGTGCTTCTTACTTTTGTGAATGTCCTAAGAACAGCACAAGGAGGTACCATTATTAAGACAGAATGCTGTGTATACACCCCAGGTTATCATAAAAATGTCACAGAACTACCAAAAAACATGAATACTCAAATTAAGGCTCTACAAAATCCTTCCCTCTCTTTTGATGATTGGTTAAACTCCTGGTTCAGGGGAAGACTGTGGTCAACTCTGAAGGCTTTCTTTGTTGAACTTCTCAGTCTTACAGCTGTTTTGATTTTAACATGTTGCCTTTTTCAGTGTTTCTCTGCTTGGTGCCCAGACCCCATCACTACAATCACTTCACGTCAACAGATGGTCCTCACCAGCCACGGATCCTTCTTTACTGTCCACACTGGGCTCAGCTGCCTCCACCTTTTGTAACTCCCCTATGCATTCCCTAACTGATCTGTGTTGACCCACAGGTAGGGACATCTCTACGTGCCTATTCAACAAGAAGAAGATACAGAAGATGAGACCTTACGCCTTCAACACCATTAAATATTTAAGTGTCAAAGTCGTTCAGTGCAGGGGGTAGGGGGATGAGGAGATTAAAAAGGCAAGCTGAGGTCAAAGACACACTGACATTCCACATACCACTCTCCCCTGTGAGATGAGAGTGGGATACATGGGACATTTCTCAGGCACTTGTGACCACCCAAGAACAAAGAAAGGAAAAAGCAAATGGTCAGTCATGAAGGATCATCATGAAAGATCATGGTCAGTCATGAAGGACATCAAACTCCATCAGTTTGTAACTATCTTACTGATTTACAAGAGAAGCACAATCTTGGGGCATCGGAATGGCACAGTTGGTTAGGTGTCCAACTCTTGGTTTTGGCTCAGGTCATGATCTCAAGGTCATGACATGTTCCCTGCATCAGGCTCTGTGCTCAGTGTAGAGTCTGCTTGAGACTCTCTGCCCCGCTCAAATAAATTTAAATTTATTCATTTATTATTTAAATTAATTTACTTTAATAATTTAATAAAACCATAATTTTGATTAAATTGAAATTAATTTAACTTTATTTAAAATTATTTAAATTAAAACTAGTTAAAATTAAATTAAATTATTTAAATCGAGCCCTTTTTCAGTGCTTCTCTGCTTGGTGCCCAGGCTCCATCACTGCAATCCCTTCATGTCGACAGATGGTCCTCACCAGCCATGGATACTTCTTTACTGTACACACTGGAGTCCTGTGCATAGGATAAAAACCCATATGTAATCAGTCACTCCTCACATTTAGAATGCAGCCTTTTCTGCCCACGGGTCCTGTCCCCATGATTTAATAAAATCAGCTTTTTTGCACTGAAAACATCTCAGGAATTATTTCTTGGCACTTCGCTCTCAGACCCAAACTCCAAATTACTCGGGGGCCCCGAAGGACATTTGATACTGCTCAGAGAGGACAGTGTGTGCTCCCAATCAAAGCTTGGGGTTTCCGTTACCCTCAAAGATCCTCCACCCCTTGCCCCATGTTCAGCTCCGTGGTGGGGCAGGAGAGAAGGTTGGTTGATCCTCTCTTTGCCTTCCTCCTCCTGTTCACCCTTTGCTGCCTCTGGCTCCTGTGGGGATGGCTCATACAGGGCCAGGGGAAAGGGCAACTGTCTGGCTACTTGGCTGTCGTGGGCTGTGGTTCCCTCTGGGTTTGTACTGGCTAAGTGCCAGGGAGTGCACGGCGGCGGCCTTCGAAGAGTTCTCTCTTCCACAGGGACATTTTGCAGGATTCCTCAGTGGTGCTCCCAGCACCCCTGCCTGTCCCTGCCTCTGAGCAATGGACTCCCAGCAGACCTCTTGGGCCCCTCCTCAGCTCCCGCCCCCAGCACTGCTCCCCGCACAGTCTGTTCCACTGCGCACACCCCTTTCCTTACCAGACAGCCCTCCTGGCTGGGGTCCGTCAAGCCACAGCCGGTCAGGCTGCCTTCCCTGGCCACTACGGGGCCCACAAGAGCACCATACATCTTGCATCACCACACAGTGGAAAAGTGCTTTCCCAGCCTCACACCCCACTTTGCCCTACCCCCCAGGTGCCCCCAGCTAGTTTCCCAGCAGACCAGGAAGTTCAGCATCCCCTCCTGAGGACGGAAGGGTTCAGGGTTCGTTCAGAACCCCGCTCCCCCTCTCCCACTTACCTTCTCCTGTGGAGACTGGAGGGGTGGTTGGTGCTGCGCTAGTTTCCCCACCTTTGCAAATCTGGCCTCTCTTGAGTACACAGATATTATTACTCACAGATTTGGCTTTGAAGCAATGGGAAGAAGTTTCAGTTAGCTTCCTGTCTGACTTCAGCTTGGGATTCTTGCGGAATCCCGAGCTAAAGTCACCACTGGAGACAGTTGAAAGTCCTTCGTGGCACAGAGTGGCACCCAGGCTAAACCTGCCTGGCTGGGAAAAGCTGCATGGGATTTGTAAAGCAGCCACTTCAAAGCTAGAGGCCGTTTTCTCTAAAATGGGGACACTCACATTCTTTTGAAGCAGCTGAAAAGAGACTTAACATATCCTTCAGGATGCAAGCATCCATGAAAAGTTTCACCTATTGCCTTTGGGCAGGTCTTTGAGGACTCTTTTTTTTTTTTTTTAAGATTTTATTTATTTGACACAGAGAGAGAGAGAGATCACAAGTAGGCAGAGCAGCAGGCAAAGAGAGAGAAGGAAGCAGGCTCCCGGCCGAGCAGAGAGCCCGATGCGGGGCTCGAACCCAGGACCCTGAGACCATGACCTGGGTCTAAGGCAGAGGCTTAGCCCACTGAGCCACCCAGGCACCCCAAGGACTTTTTTTTTTTAGGGATTTTTGGGCTGTTGGGGGAAAGATTTTTCTTTTTTTAAATTTTATTTAGTTGACAGAGAGAACACAAGCAGCACGAGTGGCAGAGGGAGAAGCAGGCTCCTGGCTGAGCAGGGAGCCCAATGTGGGACTTAATCCTAGGACCCCAGGACCCCAGGGCCCTGACCTGAGCCAGAGTCACATGCTTAATTGACTGAGCACTCAGGTGCCCCGGAAAGATTTTTCTCTGAATGTACTAAAAAGTGCCCTGTGGCTCATTCTGTTTACATGGGAAATGTCTGTCTTTTGCCAGTTGCTGACAGAAGGTCAGTAGCTGAGAACCTGAGACCTCAGGCGAGAAGAATCGCAGGCCCCATCCTAACTCTATCCTGAGGAACATGACAGAAAGGGGGCCTGACAGGACGAGGAAGTTTCCAGTACAGACGGGACCATGGTGATTCTCCACAGACTGTGTTGATCAGAGAAAAGCCCAGGGTTGAGGAACACACTAGCAATGGAGCCCTTATGGTTAGCTCCATAAGGGCCCCTTATGGGGGCAAGAGCACGGCTCACCGCCCAAGCCTTGGCGACAGGAGCCTGCTACATAGGCTTCCCATTTTCGAGTGGATGATTTTAGAGGTCCCTTTACACAAATTCTCAAGGACTCTAATCTTGAGTGTGAAAGGTGAAGGGCTCTGTTAGTCTGCCCTCGAGGTCCAAGGAGATAGAAAAGGAGTGCCAACCCTCCACCCTGCCCCACACCCATGGCTCTCAGGGCTGAGTCCTAGAGCATGACCCTGACTTACACACCCTGGGCTTGCCTCACTGACCGACCCACTCACCCAGTCCTCCGCCTTGGGGAACACGCTGGACCCAGAAATGCATGGCATATGGAGCCATTCAACTGACACCCCTGCTCTGGGGCCCCAGGAGAGTGCTGTGGAGGAGGAGAGGACATAGTGGGGTTACGCAAGGCAGCTGACCCAGTGTGCAGGGCCTGGGCAGTCCCCCAGGATGGGCTTCTCGGTGGAGAAGGAAGTGCAGGGCAGATGAAGAGGAGGCAGCAGGTGCAGGAGGGCTCCGGGGGAGGGGCCAAGAACAGGCACGTGCCAGGCTGGAGGGGTTTTGGAGCTTCAGAAGGCACACTCAGGGTCAATTCCGAACTTCGTCCTGAACGCAATAAAAGGCACTGCTTTGTTTTGTTTTTTCTTTAAGGAAGGGAGTGGCCTGAGCTGATCTGTGTTATAAAACTCATGCTATCTCTGAAGAATATGTTGGAAGAGGGCAAAACCAGGAGCAGAGAAACAAGGCAGGGCAACATTACAATGAGCTCTGGCGCACACACTTACCAGCTCATCTTCTCTGATGATTAGGTGGGGTGATGGCAGTGGGCTGGAGGAACTAGGAGGTGGACACCTGATTGGTGTTCCGCCCTGGCCTGAGCCCGGGTCACCCAGTTCGGCTTCTCTGAGCCTGCATCTGAGACCAAACCCACCGATCTGCGAAGCTTGTATTTCCACGTGAATGTCCAAAGCCTAGAGAGCCCTGCTCTTCTCCAGCCAACTCCTCTATGTGTCCCCCTGACCTGGCTCCATACCCGTGCCCCCAACCCCGTGTCTCTGGAACTACTGCCGTAAATCCAGAAGAAGCTCCCGTGTCCTCAGTCCCCTGTAGAAGGTACCGGTCTCCCGCTTATTCTCCTGGGCACCTGGGCTCTCACGGCCACTACTCGCTGCTGCTCTGTCCTCCGGCAGAAACCTCCTAGTCCTGACTTCCAGCTCATTCCCCTAAAACGTCCTGGTTCCTCGCTGTCCCTCCCACCCCAGCTCATACCGTCCTCTTGGAAAAATACACGTCCACTTCCAGAGTCCCAACAATCGCTGGCCCATACGTCAAGAAATGGAGGCCTCTGGGGCGCCTGGGTGGCTCAGTGGGTTAAAGCCTCTGCCTTCGGCTCAGGTCATGATCCCAGGGTCCTGGGATCGAGTCCCGCATCAGACTCTCTGCTCAGCGGGGAGCCTGCTTCCCCCCCTCTCTCTCTGCCTGCCTCTGCCTACTTGTGATCTCTGTCAAATAAATAAATAAAATATTAAAAGGAAAGAAAGAAAGAAAGAAAGAGAAAGAAATGGAGGCCTCTCCTACCAGAGAAAGACAATTATCAAATGATCTTGCTGATACCTGGAATTTGAGAAACAAGCCCGAGGATCAAGGCGGAAGGGAGGGAAAGTGAAACAAGCGGAAACTAGAGAGGGAGACAGCCATAGAGCCTCTTAATCTCAGGAAACAAACTGAGGGTTCCTGGAGGGGTAGGGGAGGGATGGGGTGGCTGGGTGATGGACATAAGGGAGGTATGTGCTGTGGGGGGGTGCTGTGAATTGTGTAAGCCTGGTGATTCACAGACCTGTACCCCTGGGGCAAATAATACATGTTAATAAAACATGTTTAAAAATAAATAATCACTGTGATTAAAAAGGAGAAGAAGAAATGGATGTCTCTAATTCATGTTTCTAATCCAGACAGCCCCCGCAGTCCCATCCTCCGGGCTCACAAACTCCGTTGTTCCTCTCTGCCCGCTTCTGCCCATGCTGCGATGACAGAGGGCCACAAACTGGTGGCTGAAAAACACGCACGTGTTTTCTTTCATTTCTGGAAGCTGGGTGCTGGCAGCATCAGGTTCTGGTGAGGACTCTTCCTGGCCACCTTCCCGCCACTAATGTCATCCCAAGGGCCCCACCACTCTCATGACCTGATCTAAACGGAATGGCCTCCCGAAGACCCATCCCCAAATCCCATCACGTTGGAGGGCTAGGGCTTCAACCTATACATTTGGGGAACACAGACGTTTGCTCCACATCACCATCCTTAGCCTCACCGGGCCCCCTGGGCTGCTGACCTTGGTACTTTCTCCCCACCCCTGTCCTCCCTGCTCAGATTAGAGGGTGTTCGCTGTGGTTTTCAGGTCTACCGGAGATAGACACCATTTCTCCCTGTTGCCGGAAGCCTACTCCTCAACCCTTCCCTCTGGTTGCACCCAGCTAACAAAACCACAGCAGCGAATGAGCCCCATCGTCTGCCTTCTCTCTCCCAGCAGCCCAGGTGGCTGGTCCTGGTGCCACAGGCACCCGCCCAGTGGGCCTAGCCTGTGAATTCCCAGTTGCCAGCCTCCACTGGGCTTAACAGCGCCCAGCCTTCCTGCCAGGCTTTTCTAATCTGCTTATTTTCCAGCCTTCTCCAGGGGCCATTTCTACCCTCCATCTGCATAGCTCCTTTCCTCCTACCTTTCTAACAGGTAGCTTCCCTCCTTTCAGGAAAAGGAGAAACCATCCTAGGGCGGCTCCCCAAACTTCCCACCACCAAATCTTAAACCTACACTGCCTCAGGCCTCTGCTCTGTTTCCACCTCTGTTCTCAAGGCAGTTGAGCTCCTCTGACTCTCCCCCCCACCTCCACCCCAGGTATGGGGAGCAGGATGGACAAGTGGTGTCTGGAAGAGTGGGAAAGCTTCCCTCAGTGGGGTTTATGAGGACAGCAGGTACTCCAGGTGCCAGAACTGTCTGCCCTCACGTGGAGGCTTTCCCAGCCCACCTTGCCCCATTCTGTTTCTAGAGTCTGTGTTTCTAGGGTGTGGAAGGTGGCAATTATGATGACACCTGGCAATTGTGGGGCTGAGTTCTCAGCACAGATGTGGACAGGAGCCTGCTGGGGCCTGTTCAGCTATGAGAAGTCTGTGGAAGGAGCAGGCTGCCCTCACAGGAAATGACTTCTCAGGTATGGTAGTTGGCCATTTCCTGCCCTCAGATAAAGTGCTGCTCCCGGCTTTACCTCCCTTTCCTGGGCCTCTTTTTTGTACACAGAACCAATTGCTTGGGGCCTGGCCACCAACAGGGGACCGTTGGTGTCAGCAGAGGAAGCAAGTGCTCTAGAGCCTTGCAGACTGGCAGGGTCCCGTGAGGGGCACACTGAAGGGGACCCTGCAGGAGGAGGCTAGTGCAGCTGGCTCCAGGCCTGAATGTCAAATCTCTGAGTAGAGCCAAGTTCCCTAGCTGGGGGGTGGGGTGTGTGTGTGTCCTCTATCCCCACCCCCACCTCTCCAACCTTACATGCATACACACTGTATGGGTTTCTGAGCCCTGCTGCTAACAAGTTACTACAAATGTAGTGACTTACCACAAAGCTGCTACCTTCTAGTTCAGGAGGGCAGAAGTCCAAAATGGGTCTTACTAGGCTAAAATCAAGCGTCAGTAGGGCTGCATTCCTTTCTGGAGGCTCTAGAGGAGAATTTATTTTCTTTCCCAGCTTCTACAGACTGCCCACATTGCTGGGCTCCTGATTCCTTTCATCTTTAAAGCCCATGGTGGTCAAGTCCTAATGGATATAGCTAAAGTATATTCATTTTCATTGTTGTACTGTATTCCATTCATTATTCTGTTGATGGGCATTTATGCGCTTTTTTTTTTCATATTTGATGTGTGTCATCATGAACATTTTGGTGTCCGTTCCTGGATCGTATGTAAAAGTGTTTCCCCAGAGTTTATACCTAGAAGTAGAATTGCTGGGTCGTGAGGTATGCAAATATTTGACTGTATAAGGCAATGCCAGATTGGTTTTCAAAGTGAAATTGTGAACAATCCTGCCAGAAATAATGCCTTGTCAAAACTATTTAAGTCTTGTCAAGCAAAGGAGTGTAAATTTCTCATTATGGCTCTGATTTGCATTTTCCTCCTTATTAAAGAGACTGAACACTTGTGTGCCACAAGAATTTTCTGTTCTTGAAATGCCCACTCATGTCTTTTACCCAGTTTTGGATTGTCTTTTTATTATTGATTTGTAAGGTTCTTTGCCTATTCTTGATTCTCATTTTTTCCCCCCAATAATGTGTTTGCAAACATATTTTTCCAGTTGTGGCTTTTTTTTTTTAATTTTCATATTCCAGTAGTCAGATTTATCATTTAACAACTTTATGGTTAGCATAAAATAGCACAGCTTTTGCGTCTTGGTTAAGAAATCCTCACCCAAGGGACACCTGGTGGCTCAGTGGGTTAAGCATCTGCCTTTGGCTCAGGTCATGATCCCAGGGTCCTGGGATTAAGTCCTGTGTTGGGCTCCTTGCTCAATGGGGAGTCTGCTTCTCCCTCTGCCCCTCCCCCTGCTTGTGCTCTCTGACAAGTAAATAAATAAAATCTTTTTAAAAATCCTCACGCAAAAGTAAAACATATATTCCTTATATTTTCTACTAAGAGTTTTGTTCTTGAGATTTAAGTCCTTAAGAGGGCTGGAGTTTTTGTTTATGATGTGAGGCACATTTCTTCAATTTTTGTTTAGTCATGCTGCTCTCTCTTTCCTTCCAAACATTTGTTTGCATAGATCTATTTGTGGGCTTTCCATTTAGCTATTCCTGAACTGTTACCACTGTGCCTTTAATTAATGTTAACTTTATAATAAATTCAATATCTGGTAGGACAAATCATTCCTCCCTATTATTCTTCAGAATTGTCTTAGGTATTCATGCCCTTTATTCTTCCATATTTTGCAATCATCTTGAGAGAAATTTCACAAAACATATTTTTTGGATTTTGACTGGAATTTTACTGAATCTAGAGATCAGTATGGGAGTTGACAGCTTTTATTCACAACCATTAAATATCTCTCCACGTATTTTGCTTTCTCAACATATTTTCATAAGCTTTTGGGGGGGGGCGGAGTGAGAGGGAGAAAGAGAATCTTTTTTTTTTTTTTTAAGATTTTATTTATTTATTTGACACAGAGATTACAAGTAGGCAAAGAGGCAGAGAGGGAGGGGGAAGCAGGCTCCCCACCGACCAGAGAGCCCGACATGGGGCTCAATCCCAGGACCCTGAGATCATGACCCGAGCCCAAGGCAGAGGCTTAGCCCACTGAGCCACCCAGGCGCCCAGAGAAAGAGAATCGTAAGCAGGCTCTACACCCAGCTCGGAGCTCAGTCTCACAACCCTGAGATCATGATATGAGCCGAAATCAAGGGTCAGACGCTTAACTGACTGAAACACCCCGGTGCCTCCATGTGTTTAGGCTTCCTGAGCCTGTTTTTAAATTTGTGTAACAAATGAGTTGGAGATGCAATTTTTTTTCATTTTTATTATTGTTTTTTTAAAGTAAGCTCTACATCCAGCATGGGGGCTTGAGCTCACCACCCCAAGATCAAGAGCTGCGTGCTCTACCAACTGAACCAGCCAGGCATCCCTGACATGCAATTTTAAAAAGCAAAACAAAACACACACATACACAATTGGGGAAAAGTCACAAATAAATGATTCTTTTTTTTTTTTTAACAAATAAATGAATCTATGGAGACAGAGGTTTTTTAGAAATGCTATTCATGGTTTAATAGAATTAGGAGTTTGCTACCATGCTGTTTAACAATTACTTATATTGCTCAATTTCTGAGATTTCATTCCAATGAGAGCTGCATATTGTTAGCTTGGTTTAATGGCTGCTGATAGATTTCCCGGAAATGGAATACATTTCCAGTTGTTATCTTAAATGAATTTTGCTTATTGCATCATAAAAGTTGGGCTCTGATGAAGTTTCTTCTGTAGGGGGCACACTGAATACTTGCATAATTCCCCCCCAACCCCCCACCCTCACATCTTGCACTTTTCCTGCTCCCGCCCTGGGACCAACCACGTCTCCAAAGAACCCTCATTCTTTCACTTAAAAACCTAGATCTGAGTACTGGGTGTGATCATTGCTATGAGGTGTTACTGCTCGTGGGCCTCTCAGGGAGCAGGGCTAGAAAACACAGATCCAGCATCTCTCTAGCTCTTTGTCTGTGTCTGAAGTCATGAGTTCATACTGGTACCTTTGATTCCAATCCAACGCCATGGTCTTCATTCTAGTCTTCACCTGTCCTCAGTTGTAACTCTTCTCTCTAACAGAAACCTAGCTCTTATTACCCACACCATAGCTATTTGCTTAACCCCAGCAAATAGGCAGGTACGTAGAGTAGCTTCAGCATTGCAAATTCATACCCCTGTGACAAACAGATGCACTGACCAGAATACAGTTTTGTGCAATTCTTATCTTCAGCTTTATATCCTCGACATATTGTTTTCCAAAGTTACTTAAGTTAGTTCTTTTCTTCTCTGTCTCCTTCAATGTGGTTATGATGTTTATTTATAATACACTTAGTTTGCCATTTGGATTTTTGCCTCGTCCTGTTAATTTCAATTTATTTGAGGAGGGAGGTGTATGTGAAACATGCTAGGGTTCTAAAGGTCAGAATACAAAAAGTTGTACTTAGGGAAGCATCACTCCCCCTCCTCCCTTTACCCCCATTACGTGTTTGCACCCGCTCTCTCTCATAGATAACCAATCTCTTTAGCCTGTGACTTACCTTTGCTGGATTTTTTTCCTCACAAATGAGCATATACCTTATCTCTTCCTGTATTATATGAAAGGTAGCATATTATACATGTTCTTGAACATAGTACTTTTCTTACTAACCACTGTGGCCTGGAAGTCATTCCATATCAGTTCATAGACATTTTCCTCCTCCTTTTTTTTTTTTTTGAAAGCTGCATAATATTCCATTGGGCAGTTGTACCATCTTTTATTCAACCACTCTCCTCTGTATGGACATTTAGATTGTTCCTAATGTATTTTCTTATTGACTAAAGTGTATCTTCAGGGTAAATTTCTAGAAGCGGGATTGCTAAATCCAAAAGTTAGTGCGTATATAATTCTGTCAAATAGGTCACTGGTCTCCAAGACCACCCCCAGTTCTGGGATTCACTAGACCCACTCACAGGCTTCAGAAATTGTTATACTGGCAGCTAAAATGTATTACAGTGGAAGGGTACAAAACAAGGTCAATAAAGAGGAAAGATGCATGGCGTGGAGTCTCGGAGAACCAGGTGCTACCTTCCAAAAATACTCTTTGAGCAGAATTACACAGCACACTCTTACTACCCCAGTGACGGACAGCAGCAACATAGGTCAAGGCTTTCCTGCCTGGGAACTTTCCTTGAGCCTGAGCTGAGGGTTTTTACTGGGGGGTGGGGGGCGGGCGGGGTGTGGTGTAGGGTGGGGCTAGTCACATAAGCACAAAGTACCTTCATGATTAACTGCAGTTACTGAAACTTCCTGACTCAATTTCAGACCTTAGGAAGGAAGGAGATGTTCCCCATAAGGCACAAACCACATAGACAAGTCAGTACAATGTGGTTCAAAGTTCCAAGCAAGGAAAATATTCTTGTCAGTCTGTAGCACATGGCTCGATTCCCAGAAACCAGCTGAGGACTAGTCCCACATGCAGGTCCTATGAGAACGTGCAAGAATGAAGAAACTCAGGGCAGCCGGGTTAACTCTCCTGCATATTAGGCGTTGCCAGGTTGTCCAGAAGGTTTGCACAGGTTGCATTCCCATCAACAATGGGAATTTGCAGGGCGCCTGGGTGGCTCAGTGGGTTAAAGCCTCTGCTTTCGGCTCAGGTCATGATCCCAGGGTCCTGGGATTGAGCCCCATCATCGGGCTCTCTGCTCAGCAGGGAGCATGCTTCCTCCTCTCTCTCTGCCTGTTTCTCTGCCTCCTTGTGATCTCCGTCTGTCAAATAAATAAACTCTTAAAAAAAAAAAAATGGGAATTCGTTTCCTCACGGTCTCACCAACAAAATGTGTTGTCATAGTTTTAATTTTTGCCAATCTGATAAGTAAAAAATGCTCTTAGCATTCTTGTAATTTGCATTTCTCTAATTTCAAGTGAACTTGAACATTTTCCCATTAAAATGGTTTATTTTTACAAATTGAATGGCTTTAGGTTTATAGACATTGTAATTGACTTACATATATTCACATTATACTCAGCTAGTTTGCTAATTTCTCCTTTTGTTTCTAATTATTTGTAGATTCTTTGGAATTTTATTTTCTTCTTTCCAATCTTTATGCTTTTAATTTCTCTTTATCTCATTGTACTTACTAGGGCTACCGTACGATGTTAAATAGGCGATTGTGGACACTTTTGTCTTCTCTCTCATTTTTAAAGGGGATCATTCTAATGTTTCCCCATTTTAGGATATTAGGAGGGGGAGTAGATTCCCTTTGTTGAATTTTCAAAGAAATTGTAATTTTTTCTAGGATTTACAAAAAATCATGAATCAGTGTTGAATTTATCAAATGCATTTTCTGCATCTCTAAACATTATCGTATGGCTTTTCTCTACATTTATAAGTGTTTATGTATTTTCTAACAGTAAAACCATCTTTGCATTCCTAGTTTAAAACTGATCACTGTAGTATATCTTTCCTTTTTACACATATCAAATTTGATTCACTAGCATTGTACTTAGAGCTTTTACGTCTATTTTTATGAATGAAATGGGTCTATAATTTCCAATGTTATACTATAGTTCTCTAGTTTTGTTATTGAAGTTAGAATGATTGGGAAGTTTCTTTCTCTTCCTATTCCCTGAAAAACAATTGTATACACTGGAATAAATTGTTATATAAAAGTTTGGTAGACCTTCCGCAGAACTTTTTGGGTCTGGTGTTTTCTTTAGGAAAAGGTTCTTAATTTCTGCTTTCATGTCTTCTAAAAAAATTATTCTATTTTATATTATTATTATTATTATTTAGAAAGAGAGAAGAGGAAGATAGAGATGGGGGTGCTGCACAGAGGGAGAGGGAGAGAGATAATCTCAACCAGCTCCCCATTGAGCACAGAGCCAGATGTGGGGCTCCATCCCAAGACCCTGAGATCATGACCTGAACTGAAATCAAGAGTCAGACACTTAACTGACTGAGCTACCCAGGCACCCCTGCTTTCATTTCTTTCATCACTGTAGCACTTGTAAGGCTTTCTATTTATTCTTGAGTCTATTGAATTCATTTTGTCTTAGGAACTTAATTCATCGTTTCAAATTCATTGACATAAAGTTGATGTTAGCATTTAGTTAATATTTTTAATCTTCCTGAGTCTTTATATTCTTTTTTGCATAGATAAAAAACTTTACTGTATTTTGTTTTTAAATTTTTTATTTAATTTCACCAGGGGTGTGTCTAATTTACTGATCTGCTTAAAGAACCAATTTTGGACTTTGTTGATTCTTTTATTATATTTTTGATTTCTATTTATTTCTGTCTTAACTTTACTATCTCCTTCCTTTACTTATACTACTTTTAGTATAAAAGTAGTTTATACTACTGTTTTTTTCCCCACTTTTTATCATAGGCATCTTACTTATTTTCAGTTTTTCTGATTTTCTATTATAGTTAAAGCTATAAATTTCCTACAGAGTACCACCTTTTATACCATGTACAGGTTTTAATATGTTATCACTCATTATGACTCATTTATAAATATATTAAAATTTCCATCATGATCTCCTTTTTGACTTATGACTATTCATAAATTTTTAAAAACTTATATGTATATATTTATAAGACTTATGAATATATATATATATATATTCCATGTCCATGGATCAGAAGACCTAATATTATTATTAAGATGTCAATTCTTTCCAACCCGACCTATAGGTTCAATACAAGTCTCAATAAAAAATACAGTAAGCTTCATTCGCTTGGGTGGCTCAGTGGGTTAAGCCTCTGCCTTCAGCTCAGGTCATGATCTTCAAGGTCCTGGGATCAAGCCCCGCATTGGCTCAGCAGGGAACTTGCTTCCCCCGCTCTCTCTGCCTGCCTCTTTGCTGACTTGTGATCTCTCTCTCAAATAAATCAATAAACTCCTTAAAAAAAAAAATACAGCAAGTTGGAAGGGTGCCTAGTGGCTCAGCTGAGTGTCCAACTTTTGATTTAAGCTCAGATCATGATCTCAGGGTCCTGGGATAGAGGCCCGAATCATCCCACATCATTAGGCTCCCTGCTGAGCAGAGAGCCTACTTCTCCCTCTGGCTCTACCTACTTCTGCTCGATCTTTCTCTGTCAAATAATTAAAATCTTTAAAGCACATGTGTTCCTAGGTATTTACCCAACTGATTTGAAAACTATGTCCACACAAAATCCAGCATGCAAATGTTGAGCAGCTTTAGTCACAATTGCCAAACACTAGAAAGAACCAAGATGTTCTTCAGTAGGTGAATGAATAAACTGTGGTAAGTAAATACAGTAGAATATTATTCAGTGATTTAAAAAAGAGCTATCGGGGTTCCTGCGTGGCTCGGTGGGTTAAGCTTCTGCCTTCGGCTCAGGTCATGATCTCAGGGTCCTGGAATCGAGCCCCATATCAGGCTCTCTGCTTGGCAGGAAGCCTGCTTCCCCCCCTTCTCTCTCTGCCTGCCTCTCTGCCTACTTGTGATCTCTGTCTGTCAAATAAACAAACAAACAAACAAATAAATAAATAAATAAATCTTTTTAAAAATAATAAAGAAATTAAAAAGAGCCATCAAGCCATGAAAAATTATGGAAGATCCTTAAAGTGCATATTGCTAAGTGAAAGAAGCCAGTCTGAAAAGCTATATACTGTATGGTTCCAACTATACAACGTTCTGGAAAAGGTAAGATATGCAGTAAAAAGGCCAGTGGTTGCCCAGGGTGGTAGAGTAGGAAAAAGAGTTTAATAGGTGGAACACAAACTTTTTTTTAGGGCAGTGAAATTCCTGTATGATAGTCTATGGTGTCCTAGGGGACATGACCCTATACATTTGTCAAAACCTGTAGGATTTTGGAGAGCAAAGAGTGAACCTTTACATATACAAATTTTTAAAAAATCATTTAGGAGACCAAGGGATCCTGGGATGGAAGGCAGACTGACAAATGCCTACAGCTGTATTACAAATGTATGTGACATACACAAGAATTCTAAATTAAGCTATTAAGCTCTGTTAGTGATTTCTAATGCAATTGTGTGTAGTCAAAAGACAATTTCTATTCTTTGAAATTTGTGGAGGCTTGTTTTCTTGCCTGGTATATGATAAAGTTTTCTAAATGTCCTAAGTAGGTACGGGAAAAATGTGTATTCTCTAGCAATTAGATGCAGAAATTTACAAATGGCCACTAGAAAAAGCTCATTAATTGTGTTATGCAAATTATCTTTGCTACGTTTTTGTATACCTGACCCCGTGGAAAAGATGCACTGAAATTTCTTATTATAATATCAGAGCTGTCAATTTCTCTTGTTAGTTATACTTATTATTGTTTTATATATTTGAAGACAATCTCAGGTTCATACTTACTTATTTATTTAAAAGGTTTTATTTATTTGTTTGACAGAGAGAGACAGTGAGAGAGGGAACACAAGCAGGGGGAGTGGAAGAGGGAGCAGACTCCCAAGGAGCAGGGAGCCTGATGCGGGCCTCGATTCCAGGACGCTGGGATCATGACCTGAGCTGAAGGCAGACACTTAACGACTGAACCACCCAGGCTCCCAGGTTCATATATTTTTAAAATTAACATTTAGATAATGAATCTCTCTATTCCAAATGATACTTTATCTTTTTATCTGGTAGTAATATGGCTAAATCAGCTTTCTTTTGATGACTGTTTGCCTAACAGAACTTTTTTAAAAAAAGATTTTATTTAATTGAGAGAGAGACAGAGAGAGCACAAGCACGGGGAGAAGCAGTCTCCCTGCTGAGTGGGGAATCCGATGCAAGGTTTGATCCAAGGACTCCGAGATCATGACCTGAGCCAAAGGCAGTCACTTAACCAACTGAGCCATCCAGGCACCTCACCTAATGGAACTTTTTTCAACCTCTTATACCATCAGCCTTTCATGCTTCTTTAAATGTGCCTTCTTACAGGGTGACCATATTGTCATGAAAATCAAAACTCTTATGAGAAATGAAGGGGACACTATGAGTCATTAGGCCAGCCCAAGGGATGGGAACTGGGTGTGTTCTGGGAGAACTGGAAAATACTGGCCATCCTCTGTAAAAACAGCATATGAATTTAACTTTTAAAAGGCTTAATCAGATGCCTGGGTGGCTCAGTCATTAAGTGTCTGCCTTCGGCTCAGGTCATGATCCCAGGGTCCTGGGATCAAGTCCTGCATCAGACTCCTTGCTTGGCAGGGAGCCTGCTTCTCTCTCCGCCTTTACCTGCCACTCTGACTGCCTGCCTCTCTCTCTCTCTCTCTCTCTCTCTCTCTCCCTGAAAAATAAATAAATAAATAAAATCTTTAAAAGGCTTAATCCATGGGGGCATCTGGGAGGCTCAGTGGGTTAAGTGTCCAGCTTGTGATTTCAGTTCAGGTCATGATCTCAGGGTCATGGGCTCCCACTCCACACACAGTAGGAAGTCTGCTTGAGATTCTCCCTCCCCCTCTGCCCTTGTTGCCTGCTCTCTAAATTAAAAAAATAAATAAATCATTAAAAGGCTCAATCCATGACAATCAGTGTACCATGTCTCGTTTCTCCATACCTTTTCCCACTACTGCTCTCTAGGTATATCACTGGAATGGTTGTCCTTGAAATTTTATCATGCAAATATGCCTTCGAATGCTGGTTTCTCTGTCCTACACCCCAAACAATAGAAAGGTTGTAGGTTACTTTGGCTCAGATTGTCCTCCTCTTGACATATATTATTGTTGCCCATCATTCGATCTTTTTTTTCCTGCCACAAATGGACAGGATTTTTACGATTTAATACAATCAGTAGTTGGATTTGCTTACATGTTTTCCATGTTCGATTGCTCATTATTGGCATCCGAGGCTATCCTCGCGTGATAGTTTTCCTCCTCCTTGTTCTTTAGGACCTCGGTGAAATCAGGTCTCTTACATGAACACTCCCTCAATGTCTGAGTAGTTACAACTGTCTTTATTTTGCCCTAGTTCTTGATGGATAATTTTGCTTTAGTTCTTGATGGATAATTTTGCTAGTTCTTGATGGATAATTTTGCTGAGTCAGCAATTCTAGATTGGCTATTTTCTTTTTTTCTCAAGACTTTCACTCTCTTTTGGTTTCCTTGTTGCTTATCTTGTTTCCTAACAGAAGACTGTGAACACCACACTGCCCCTTTGTCAGTGACCTGTCTTCTCTCTAGATGTTTCTGAAGACCTTTGTCACTGCCGTTCTGTGGCTTTATTACAATGTGCGTGGCTATGGGTTTCTTTTTTATGGATCCCACCTGGGATATGCTGCTTCCTGAGTCTATGGATTCATGTTTTCCAAGTTTTTAGAAAATGTGTTGCTTTTATCTCTTTAACTCTTACTTCTCCATTGCTCCTACTAGGCCTCCAACTGGATGCCTGGTAAACTTTGTATCCCCTGAGTCTCTTTGCCTCTTTCACATTTCATCTGTGTGTTCCAGTGTGCCAATCCTCTGTGTCAAATCTGACTCAGCTTTTTTCCTTTGAGTGTTTCCATTTTAGAAGTTCAGTATCTTCCCTCCAAAAACGTCTTTTTGCTGATTCTTTTTTTTTTTTTTAAGATTTTGTTTATTTATTTGACAGAGAGAGATCAAAAGTAGGCAGAGAGGCAGGCAGAGAGAGAGAGGGAAGCAGGCTCCCTGCTGAGCAGAGAGCCCGATGCGGGACTTGATCCCAGGACCCTGAGATCATGACCTGAGCCGAAGGCAGCAGCTTAATCCACTGAGCCATCCAGCCGCCCCTTTTTGCTGATTCTTATCATGAGTTCATCTTGTAATTAGGACTTTCGTGTCTTTAAAAAGTTTGTACGATAGTAGTTCTATAAACTTGGCACCTGACAGTTTCAACACCTGCAGTCAGGGGCTGCTGGTTCTTTTTTCTATTGACTCAGAACGGATTGCCTTCTCAAGACTTTTAGAACGCTTCCTTTTGAACTCTTTGCTTGATCTGCTTATATTCTTACAGTCAATATTGCTCTCTCTCTCTCTCCCTCCTCCCCCTTACCTGCCTTTCCAGTTAGGCTCTATGCTGCTCTATGCCTCTCCACCATTTTGATGCCCCAGGTGTCCCAACTTCTGTGGTCACCTGACTACTCCTGATCCAGATATCTTGGGGGGTTTTGCTTGTTTTTTTGGAAGATTTTTCCCTGGAGATCTCTCCTACCTTTTATAAGACTGGTGTCTGTCTGTCTAACCAAAATTTCAGTTGTGGGGAAGCCGTGGGTAAGAAAGCTCTTCGGAACTTATTAATGACAACAGAAGCATAAAATTTTCTAAAACATTTACAAAATGCTAAGTGCACTGAAAATCAGGGATGGGTAGGGCCCCTAGGGAACAAATTATGTTAACGAAGAAACTTCCTACTCGAAGGAACTAGAGAGAACATCGAGGCTGGAATCCAAACTTCCGGTTAGTGGCTCCCCAGCCAGTCTCTGATGTCTGGGAAGTGGGGTCAGCAGAGACTGAGCTGTATCCTTTCTTTGAACAGATGGCAACAGAAAATGGCTGCAAGGTAAAGCACAGATCCCACCATTCTTCCATGAACTCGAACCAGCTTGAGGTACCAGTGCACACCCAGTCCCCGTCTCTGGAGAAGCTGTTACGCAGACTGAGGGCCTCGGACGCCCAGCAGGATGACAATTTTACCAACATCCTGGATGTGGTGGGGGAGTTTGGCACATTCCAGCGGAGGCTGGTGGCCCTCACCTTCATCCCCAACATCCTGTTGGCCTTCTTCATGTTTGCTGACATCTTCATGTTCGCAGCCCAGAAGCCCTATTGCAATACTAGCTGGATACTGGCAGTGGAACCCAATCTGTCAGAGGCTCAGCAGTTGAATCTGACCCTGCCCCGAGAACCCAATGGCAGTTTCCAGACATGCCTCATGTACTTGCCTGTGACCTGGGATCTGGATTCTATTATCCATTTTGGCCTCAACTACACACAGTCATGCCAAGACGGGTGGATCTATCCTGAGGCCAAGAAGCGATCGCTGGTCAATGAGGTGTGCCTTCTCCTGAGTTGTCTATCGCTACCCCACAGGCCCAGAGATGTGCCCTTACCCTCCTTGAACAGATGGGGATATTAAGGCTCAGGGAGGGGAAGCAACTGGTCCATGGTGACCTTGCAGAGACAGGGCCAGGGCAGCAATGCAGGATCCCTGTTGTCTAGGCCTGGCCTCACCTGTCTTTGCCAGGAAGCTAGAGTTGACGTGGGGGTCAAGGCAAATGTCAGCTGGCAGGCTTTGCTATCTGTCCAGGGAATTGCTCCGTAGCTATGGCTCTGCCCTGTCTGAACTCACACACAACAGAGAACTGGGGAAAGAAGCATCTTGGATCAAGTACCTCTTGCAGGGTTTCTCCACCACAGCTGTAACCTGGGACCTTCCCTGCACAGACCTGCCCAGTTTGAATCTATGGGCTGGGGCCATGACATCTGCATTTGGGAAAGGGTCTTCAGTGATTCCAGCCTTTGCTCAGTTACATTTCCACCCATTCCCCATCTTGGCCTGGGCCTCTGGTCCCCTCTCTCCAGGCCTCAATTCCAGGGTCTGCCAGATGCAGGATGGGCACACGCACAGCTGCCTGTCCCTGTCCCAGGCTCCTAAAGGCCCACCCTGCATGGGGATGATGAGGGTGTGGTGGTGGTGGTGGTGGAGGGCTGTTGGCTCAGTCCCTGGACCCAGAAAGTTGATCCTGGGTAAAGGCCTGTATCCAATCTTGTGTAAAACCCCCAGTTTGACTTGGTGTGTGGCAAGGATCGGAACACGGAAGGCGTGCAGACCATGTTAACGGCCGGCCTCCTAATAGGGTCCCTCATCTTTGGGTTCGTAAGTGACAAGTGAGTGTCCTGGAGTTCCCTCTGGCCCCTGGAAGCCCCTGCCTCCTCCTCGTGGGCATTCAGAGCTAGTCTCAAGCTGGGGGCGGCGAGGGCAGGGACACTCCGGAGGCCTATAGGCTGCTCCAGACCGGCCCCGGGTGTCCTGCTGGGCCAGCTCAGGGAGGTCCAAGCACCTGGCGCAGCCTCCATTGGACGCCCGCAGGCTGGGCCGCTACCCCACCATCCTGATGTCGCTGCTGGGGCTGACCGTCTTCGGCTTCGGGACAGCCTTCGTCAATACCTTTCGCCAGTATCTGTTCTTCCGCTTCGGCATGTCCCAGGCCTTGGTGTGCTACGCCATCAGTAGTGTGTGTTTAGGTGAGGCCCAGCTGCCTGGTTGGGGGATGGGGAGAGGTTCCCCCTGGGGGCGCACAGGGGGCGGGGCCTGGGGGGCTCCCACCGCGGGGGCGGGGCCAGCATGGGGCGTGGCTGGCGCGTAAGGAAGGGGAGATGGCAGGATTAATGGAGTTGCAGTCTGTGGAGGCTGGCAGTGGAGGGAGGAGCTTCCACCCGCAACGTCCTGGAGATGCTGGAGAATCTGTGCTCAGACTGCCCTTCCACCCCCATTCTCCATCCTGGCCCCTCATACCCCACACATTCCCCGTCATACCTCTTGTGTTCCCCTGTGCCTCCCATGGCTTATATGTATTGAGCCCCTCAGACGGTCTGGGCCAGCTGCTATACCCTCTCTATGTACTGTCTCCTGTCACCGTGACAGCACTCTCTTCGGGAGGTACTCTTCTCTTACCCCTTTAGCAGAGAAGCCTCAGGAAGTTAGCCAACTTGCTCAGGGCCACACAGCAGTTACATGGAGGAGTGCCATTTCATCCCAGGCCTGTGGGGTGCCAAAGCCCCAAGTTCCCATACACTCATTCAGCTTCCAGCTTCCGTGGCCTAGTGAGCTCAGGGCGCCCAGGCAGGAGACCTTTTTTCCTTGGAGCTTATCCAAGGGAACTCGCTTCTTCACAGAGGCCTGAGGGACTAAAAACAAAGCTAAAGGCACACACTCCTTGCCTCACCACATGTCAGGCCACTTGTGAGGAGTTGTACCCAGCACTGGGCCATCTCTGCGAGAGAGACACGTGGTCAGGGAGGAGATGTTGAGAGGGAGCCGTGAGGTCAGGAAGGGACTGGAGGCTATATGTGTGATTGGGAGGTCAGACAGGGGCCTAGGACGTGTCCTGGGAGCACAGAGGCACTCCGCTTGGCTTTAGAGTCCTGTTGACCTTGGGCAGAAGAACCTTCACCCAGATTGAACTCTCCCAAGCAGGGCTGGGGCATCTCAGAAGGCTGGGTGCCGGGGTAACCCCAGGGACTCTGAGCTGACCGTGATTTTGTCCTCTTGGCCTACATACAGCTACCGAGTGGCTAATAGGCCAACACCGGGCCCACGCCATCATCCTGGAACACTGCTTTTTATCTGTGGGATTCATGTTCCTGAATGGGCTTGCCTACAGCCTCTCCCACTGGCGGTTGCTGTTTCTGTTGGGTGGGGCACCCGTGTTCCCCCTCATTTCCTATATCTGGTGAGCAAACATGGCCTGCGCAGGGATGGGTCTGATGGGCTAGAAGTTGAGGGGTCTGGAGGGTCCTTGAAGGGGGGTGGGGTGGGTAGAATTTTCCTTTGGAGAAAATACATGCAGATGAAATGAGAAAGAGCCCAGGGCAGAACCTCTGGAACCCTAACATTAATCCCCACCAGAGATGCTCACAGAGATGTCAAAGAAATGGTCAGAAAAATCAGAAGCCAAAGTGTTGAAAAGGCAGGGTTGAAGGCAAGAAAGTTGATGCTGGGGAAGAAGGCCTTTGTGACCCTGAGGTGGCTTCAGTGCAATGGCAGGGGATTGAGGAAAGAGGAGGGACTGAAGGATGGGGCCTTCCAGGAGATGACTCTTCCCACAGTGCTGGGCTGAGATGGGCAAGGGGATAGTGATGACATGTTTGGGCAGCAAAGACAATCAGGGTAGAGTACGTGGTGTTCTGAATTGTGGGGGGTCACAGACAGAAACCTGAGACTCCCAAGCTAGGAAGGGACACGTGATGGCAGAGGGCGAGAAGAAAGCAGATGGAGAGTGAGAGGAAGAGACAGAAGTCTCCTGGGTAAGGACAGCAGTTCTGTGTGGGGAAAGGATCAGGATTCACCTTGACATCATCTCGGTTAATCTTTTCAACTTTGCAAAAAGGACGGGTCTCCTGTCCTGGGGACAGAAGGGGTCGGGGGTGGTGAGAGGAGAACTGAAGCTTCAGAGGATCAAAATAACTTGCCCAAGGCCACACAGCTGCAAAGTGGCAGACCTGGGATTTGACTCAGCCTGTGTGGCTCTGAATTTTACCCACTGTGCCATGCACAACATGGATTATAAGAGGTGGTGTTACCTGTTAAGAGCAAGAGCATGTATGTGGCTTGGAGATCTTCCAAATACCAAGGCTGGCTGCATATCTTTGGCAGTCACTGACATTCCCAAGTGTGTACTGGGGCCCTGCTGTTGCCAGGGGGCATGACTCTGTCATGGGAGCTAGAAAATAGTGTTTGATGGCTTGACCTTAAAACATTTTTTTTAAAAAGCAATAAATGCATGTTGTTAAAGTCTTTATACCAAAAGGTTGTGGTGAAACATAGTCAAACATTACAGCTCCTCTCAGCTCCCCCAGTTCCTTCCCCAGAAGCCATCACACTGTGGACTCTCAGCCCTTTCTTCTGATAGGTGCCTACAGAGTTCTACATTCTGTGAGCAGACAGCTCATTGGATGGGGCACATTTTTCTTTAGACATGTCCTGTCAGCTCTTCCTTCCCTGACACTTGACAATATCTTGGGCAGTTTCCCTCTCTTTACAGTCAATTTTTTTTTTTTGGTCAAAGATTTTATTTATTTGGGATGCTTGAGTGGCACAGTCAGTTAAACATCTGCCTTCGGCTCAGGTCATGATCCCAAGGTTCTGGGATCAAGTCCGACATGGAGAAAAAATCCTTGCTCAGCAGGGAGCCTGCTTCTCCCTCTGCCGGCCCCTTCCCCTGCTTGTGCTTGCACGCTCTCTCTCCGACAAACAAATAATAATAAAAAAAAGTTTTAAAAAACAGATTTATTTTATTTATTTATTTTAGAAAGAGAGAGCAAGTGAGTGGGGAGAGGGGCAGAGGCAGAATCAGTGCTAGCCCAATGTAGGGTTGGATCTCAGGACCCCAGGATCATGACCTGAGCTGAAATCAAAAGTCGAACGCTTAAACTGAGCCACTCAGGCACCCCTTCTTTACAGTCATTCTTCATTGTAAGGAAAAGTCTCATTTTGGTCATTCAGACTCACTTTGAAGCTTTGAAAAATCCAGTCTCGTCCAGTTTAAACTTAATCTTTCATCTAGTTCACAGCTTCTCCCTGGTGGCTAACCAGCTCAGGTGAGGGTTCTGACCTTTGCCCCTCCTCCTTTGTCTCCCTGCTCTGACCTTCCAGGTCCTAGGCAGGGGCTAGGGCATCAGAGAAAAGAAAGAAATGTGGGACAGGGGCTGTAACCGGTGGTCAGCGTGCTCTGTAGGGCAGATATTCGGAGGCTGATGCTTTTCATGGCCCATATGTAGGTCTTCAGGGGTCCACCTGGTGTTTCCCAATGCTCCAGACACCGTCCTTATGACCTCTCCGCATCCTGTCGCTGACAGTTTACCCATAGCTTCTCTCTGCAGAGGTCTCCGTGCCCTAGCACGCGAGGTGACTTCAGGATAGCAGGGTCCACTTGGCCAAAAAGGCTCTCACCGCCCCATCCCCCAGCCTGCCATTGCAGGTGGCTTCCACCAACTTCCTGCCTGACCACATTCAGGTTGACCTTTGGGTTTGCATAGGCACTCCAACTTGAGGGCGTGGGAATTAACTCTCCCTGTAAATGAGGGCAGTCCCCTCATTTCTAAATCAGTAAGTTCCAGGCAAAGAGTGGGAGGGCAGACTCCCTTTCTCGAAGGTGGTACCCTTCACCAGGTTTGAATAGATGAAAGCGACCTGGGGAGGGCAAGAGAGTCTCACTACCACCAACCGGAAATTTCCAACCTCTCTTGGTGGCTGAGGGAGGTGGCTACCAGGCTGTTCTGTATTTTTATTAATTTTTATTTTTAGTGAATCCTGTCCCAAATGTGGTAACACCTCTCTTTAGAATAGGAGATTATCAGTCATTGTTAATAGCCTTGGGACATCAGCAGAAATTCCAAGACAAAATTTCCATGTAATGTTCAGTTACCCAGCTCTTCCTCATTCTCTGATTTTATTATTTTCTCAATAGCATTGGAAACTTGTACTATGAAGATAAAATTGCAAAACTTTCTCAGATGTTTTGAGGGATACAAGTTAGAGTTTTCTTTTTTTTTCCTCTCCTGCTCCCTACATTACCTGTGTCCTCTGGGGTAATTTTTGTTTTCTTGCTTGATTTGTTTTTGGCCCCATTTACATTGAAAGGTCTTTTTTTTTCCCCCAACATTTTGGTGATTTTTGATCATCCCTTCATCTTTAAGAGCAAGTTACAAAGATGCTAATGGGAAGCTGTGAACAGAAGCTGATTGCCTGGTAATCCTGTAGGGCAATGCATCTCAAATTTCCAATAGCAGCAGAATCAATCTCATGGGGACTGGTTAAAACATCAGTGACTGGGCTCTGCCCCCAGAGCGTCTCAATCAGTAGGACTGGGGCAGGGCCCGTGAATCTGAATTTCTAACGAGTTCCCTGGGGATGCTGATGCTGCCGGTCCACTGACCACACTTTGAGAATGACTACCTCGGGGTGACCAAACAGCAGGCGCCTTCTCTTTGAGGGATCCCAAAGCCAGGGCGTTACCTGGCTCAGGTAGTTTTGCTCCCCAGTGGGGTTGGGAGTAGGGACTCTTGTCTTTGTCACTGATAGGGTCCGTGATCAAAGGAGCGAGACTGATACAAAGCGAAGGTCAAGCAAAGCTTTATTTCGTGCCAAGCATAAAGAATTAGACCGGTCGGGGCCCCTCTTACAGAAAGAGCGACCCCCCCAGCCTCACAGACTAACTTTTATAGAGCAAAGACCATATGGTTGAGCCTGGCCACACACAGGTGGCCGATGAGATTGCAACACACAGAGAAAGCTGCACAGTCATGCTAGGTCACACACCGGTGGCCAATTGAATTACAATTCACCCTGTAGCAGCCATTTGAACTAGCCTATCACCTTGGTCAGAATTGGCACCCAAAAGGCGGGGCCCACATTCTTTAGGGAGATAGTGATCCGATGTCTCCACCTGACCTGACTCATCCTTGCATTTGGGCTCTGTTATCTCCACCTGACCTGACCCTCCCTTGTATTTGGGCTCTGTTATCAGGGACTGGTCAACCATATTTTACTGCATAAACAAAAAAATGGCTGTTTAATCCGAGATGGAATCACTCTGGCTAAGTAGGCCCTTACAGTCACGCAGTCACGGGGCCTCCCCTCCATTCCCCTGTGTTTGTCCTCAGCCTGGCTTAGCCTCTGGGTGCAAACCACAGAGGGAACTAGAGTCCCATTTGGGAGGACTGGGTGTTCCACGTGCCCTGGCTGTGTGCAGTGCCTTGTCGCCTGGTCACCGACCTGCCTCCACCCACGTCGGGGCTGTGTGTTTGTTTGTGAAATCTTTCTTCTACCCGCCCTCTCTCCCACTCTCTTTGTTGATATCCACTTTCTTTCCTCTGGTTTAGAGTGGGCACATACTCAATCTCCCATCTTTCTGAAGCAGTCCCAGTTGGGTGACTTTCTTTGGGCGTGTTCCCAGACTTACCATGGAGAAGGATGGCATGGGGGCTTCCAGCTGGCCCCTAGCCGAGGGCAGGAGCAGGAGCAGGCAGAGAGAATAAAGTTGCCCCTAGTGTCAAGGGCATTGCCCAGCTGGCCACAGGAGTTGAGGCTGGAGCCTGGATTGGGGGAGGGGGTGTGTGTACAAGAAGTCAGCTCACTGATGGCATAGTTTGTAAAGAGTGCCTCATCAGGGCACTGAATTCCATGCCAGCTCTGCTTCTGTGACCTTGGGCAAGCCCTTACCCCCTGAGACTGGGAATAAAATGGAGATAATTATACTAGGTCCAGGGTTGGGCAGGAATTAAACTAACTGATTTGTATGTAAGGGCACCAAGCACATTCCCAGGCACATCATAAGTGCCTTAAATGCTTACCTGTGTGGATTCTGACAGCCTGGGAGGATCGGGAAGAATCAGGAGACCAGAGTTACTCCAAGGTCAAGGGTGGTGGGCACTGTGGGAGGGGAGGAGATGGCACAGAGGGGACCTCTGTTCACCTAGGCACAGGCTGGGCCCTGGGGTCCCCTGTATTCTCCAGGCTATTAGGAGACAGAGAGGGACAGGAGAAATGCCGACCATGAGAATGGGGCCCGAACAGAGGGTTGTGAGCATGAGCGCTCATGGAGGTAGCAGAGGAGGATGAAGCTATAGGACAGAGGCAGCTAGGCTCTGGGGTGACCCTGAGGGGCACTGGGGGCTGTGTGTGGCCTGGGGAAGGGCTGACTGCCAGCAAGAGGCAGAGGCACTTTGAAGTAGAGGGTCACTTTCAAGGCCTCCAACATCCATGTCACATTACGTTGGAGGTCTCTGAGGCAGCTTAGAAGGATGGCTAAGCACGGGTGGGCCACACAGGATCGTTCCGGAGTCCCCTCGGTGGCTGCTGATGAAGGGGAAGGTGGAGGAGGCCAAGCAGATGTTGTGCTACGCAGCCGGTGTGAACAAGAAGATCATTCCCTTAAGTCTGCTGGATAAGGTAAGAGGCCTTGGGCCTGGAGCAGGGCCAGGGTTAGGGTGTGGAGGAGCCTCTTCCTCCTGGGACCTCTGCCCAGAGGCTGTCCCCAGTCCACCACTCGAAGAGAATGGTGACAGCAAAATTGAAGCCTGCCAGCGGAAGGCCAGAGACCAAGCTGACACCGGGCGGGGCAGGGGTGGGTGTTGAGGTCCTGTGAGGGTGGGGAGCAAGCTGGGGTCTCAGTCTGGCCTCTGGTTGGTCTTGCTTGTCTTGTAGCTGCAGCCACCTGGAAAGAAGGTGATTAACGCCTCTGTCCTGGACTTCTATAACAATAAGTACCTCCTCAAGGTGACCTTGGTGATGGGTTGTGTGTGGTGAGTACCCGGGACTGGCCAGCAGGGAATGCAAGCAGAATCTGCCAGAAGCTCTGGGGAGGGGATGGGCAGCTACAGGGGGGCAAGGCCCAAGGACACCAGCTTGGCTACAGATCCAGAGCTCCGAGCTTCTTTCTGTCCCCCATTCCCACCCTGCTCCACTTGTCTCTGCCCCATCTTTATTCCTGCCCTGTGTGCTGCATCTCCCTCTCCCTCTCTCTCTGTGTGTGTCTCTCTCCTGGCTTCATTTCAGGTTTACTGTGGGTTACAGTTATTTTATGCTGATCCTCAAGTTGAAGGATTTGGGCATAAACATCCACTTCACTCGAGTGATTCCTAGCATCGTGGAGGTGCCCGCCCGGCTGTGTTGCATCTTTCTCCTTGAGCAGATCGGGAGGAAGTGGAGCTTGATTGTGACTACCTTCCAAGGCTCCCTTATGTGCTTGCTTGTCCTTATCCTCCCCTCAGGTATGGCTCACCCTCCCCTGGGTAACCCCCCGCCCCCGAAACCCTCCTGCTTCCTGAGACCCCTTCTTCCTGCCCTGTTTGGCCAACAAGACACCCTGGGAGTCAGCTGCTGCACCCACGGCCCTGTTGCCCTCCTAAGCTGGTGCAGATCATTGGAGCACTGCCCTCCTCAAGGGAGAGTCCCAAACTGGGCGCTGGAAGAGAGAGAGAGTGGGCAGCCTTCTTCCAGCCTGTGTCCGATCTGATGGTTGAGTGTGAACAGAGGCCCACCGATAGTCCTTCAACTGGTACCCCCAGGGCCTGCCTCTTGTCTATAACCTCTGATTGGGAAATGTCTGTTATCTGGAACTTCACAAAGAAAAAACAACCTGCCCACTGAAAATTGAGTGTGACAGGGGCTAAGCCCTCAGGAACATTCTTACAGGGAGGCCTCTCCTTCCCAAGAAGGCACAGTACCCTTCAGCTCAGAACTACATAAGGAAACTGGAGGCGAAGGGGGGTGAAGGCACAGCAATATTTTCAAAATTTCAGAGAGTCCTGGGCCGATGAATATGACCCAGGTCATAGGGCTAGAGAGTGGGATGTCAGTGTTCACTCAGTCAGAACTGCTAACCATGAGAGCCCCCTCAGCGGCTGGGGCCAGAGCAGGGAAGCTGTGTCCAGGGGCTGCCTCAGAGTCTGCCTCCTGCTCTCTCAGGGCTAGAATTACATATCTTGCCTGGGACTGGTCCTCTCCCAGATGTTGGCAGTGTTAAGCTGCTAAAACAAAATGGGGTCACACATGCATTCTTTTAAATTGCTGTGGCTTGGTAGTTTTTGTAAAAAGTGGGCCTATAGGGGCGCCTGGGTGGCTCAGTGGGTTAAAGCCTCTTCCTTTGGCTCAGGTCATGATCCCAGGGTCCTGGGATCGAGCCCCACATCGGGCTCTCTGCTCTGCAGGGAGCCTGCTTCCTCCTCTCTCTCTCTCTCTGCCTGCCTCTCTGCCTACTTGTGATCTCTGTCTGTCAAATAAATAAATAAAATCTTAAAAAAAAAAAAAGTGGGCCTATACAGAGCCAAACGAAAATGTTTAAAACTCTCAAATGTGTGAGAGAAACTAGGAGTAGAATCCCCAGTAGGTAAAACTAGATTTCTGGTTTCATCCCAGAGCCAAGAAAAGCTGGGGCCAGAGCAGGGAATGGGGTGGTGGCAGGGGCCTGCAGAAACTCCCAGAACTGCAAGGGGTCCCCTCCTAGTCAGTGAGCAGGTGCAACCCCCCCACACCAGGCTTCCCCAAGCCTGAAGAATGGGCTTTCCCGGATATTTTCTTCCTCCTCTTCCTCCCTCAATGCATACCTCTGGCTGCCCAGGGTTGGGAATCCCGCTCCAGGGACCTAACACACCCCTGGACCCCAGCACACACCCCTGCTTCCTCCACCTTGCAGAGGATAATAGGGAAGGTGGGAGGGCCCTGAGCAGGCCATGGGGTAGGGGAAGCTGCCTCAGGTGAGGTTACGGAAGACAAGAATGAACCTGGAGGCGGAGGTGCTGGGGCTGAGAGGTCGTGGAGTGAGCAACTCTCCCACTGCAGATGTACTAACTTCTGGCCTGGCTGGGCCTGAGTGTGCTGATCAGCTGCCAGGGTTGGGGGGGTGGGGGGTGGGGAGGTAAGGGTTGGGAGCGTGGGGGGGGGGGGGTGAGGACACGGTTTAGATGCCTTCGGGGAGGCCCAGGCTCAAGTGGCCACGTTATCTGGCCACAGACCTGAAATCCATGATGATCATCCTGGTCGTGCTTGGAGAGTTCAGCCTGGCGGCCTCAGTCTCGCTGTTCTTCATCTACACCGCGGAGCTCCTGCCCACAGTCCTCAGGTAGGCGGCCTGGTGGGCGGGGCCATGGGATGTGGTGAGGGCACGTTCCAGGAGCTCGCTGCAGTCCGAGTGACAGGCGCGTGCTGAGTGGTTTCCCTGGATCTCCCCATTACACCTTACAAATACCCCGCAAACTTCGTCGTTAGCCCTCTCTCAGCCAACAGGGTCAGGTCGAGGCCAGCCCACAGATAGCAGAGCCGGGCAGCCTGAGGGCAGACTCGGCCTTGCCCTGCGGTCTGAATGTGTGTGCTGCTCTGAGGGTCCGGCTGGGCTGTACCCCGTGGTGGTGGGTGGGGGTGGGTGAGGGTGGGATGGGGTAGGGGCAGGGAAGTCCGTGGTTCCGTGGTTAGGGTGGCGGCTCCTCCTCCCCACCCAGCTCCACCGCTCTGTCTTCTCCGGCACACCTGCCTGCGCCCTGGCTCTCACTTCCCCTGCTCCTGATCCTGAAGCAGGCCCCAAAGCCAAACTCTCCACAGACCCTCCGTGAGTAGGCTGGAGACTGGAGCATGTGAAGTCTGGGAAGCCAGGGCTTCCACCCCACCTCCACCCAGTCTCTGGGCCCAGTAGGCCTCCTAGATGAGCTCTCACTTCCCCTTCCAGGGCGACAGGTCTGGGGCTGGTGTCTCTGGCCTGGGCAACTGGAGCCATCTCATCCCTGGCAGTCAGCTACCAGAAATTCATCATCCTACCCATCTTTCTCTGCTGCATCTCAGCCACCCTGTCCTTGTCCCTCTGCTCCGTGCTGCCAGAAACACAAGATCAGGCTCTCCCTGATAACCTGGAGCACTACTTCCTGCAGACAAGGTAGGTGTGCAAGGCCCCTGGCCCTGGCCCCTGAGACTATGTCAGGCACTGTCCACCCTTGCCTGTTGGCCAGAGGGGCCTGTGACCCCAGGGTCACAGCAGCTCCCCCAGCTCTCCTGGATGTCGCCATTTGCCTCCTCTCTGCAGCCTGGCCCCTGCCAGCTTCTGTCCTTTTGGCTCTCCTGACCAGCCTGGGCCAGGCCTTCTCCTTTCCTCCCACTCTGCCTCCCTGTCTGGCCTTGGTGCTGCTCCTGGAGATAACCTGGGCTCTCTCCCTCCCAGGGCACAGGGCCTGGGTGGGGGGGACCAGCTCTCTGAGTACCTCCCCTTTCCTATCTGCACTCTCAGCTTCTCAAAAATGACCCAGTCTTTTTAAAATTATTATTAACATATAATGTATTATTTATTTCAGGGGTACAGGTCTGTGAATCATCGTCTTACACAATTCACAGCACTCACCGTATCATGTACCCTCCCCAGTGTCCATCGTCCAGCCACCTCATCCCTCCCCACCACCCCCAGCAACCCAATATTTCAAATTTGTATTTCAGTTTGTTTCCTGAGATTAAGAGTCTCTTATGGTTTGTCTCCCTCCCTGGTCCCATCTTGTTTCATTTTTTCCATCTTTACCCCCCATGACCTCCCACCCTGCCTCTCAAATTCCTCATAGCAGAGAGAGCATAAGATAATTGTCTTTCTCTGATTGACTTATTTTGCTCAGCATAATACTCTCTAGTTCCTTCCATGTCATTGCAAATGGCAACATTTCATTTCTTTTGATGGCTGCATAGTATTCCATTGTGTATATATACCACATCTTCATTATTCATTCATCTGTTGATGGTTATCTAGATTCTTTCCATAGTTTGGCTATAGTGGACATTGCTGCTATAAGCATTCAGGTGCATGTGCCCCTTCGGATCACTACGTTTGTATCTTTAGGGTAAATACCCAGTAGTGCAATTGCTGGGTCATAAGGTAGTTCTATTTTCAACTTTTTGAGGGACCTCCACACTGTTTCCCAGAGTGGCTGCACCAGCTTGCATTCCTACCAACAGTGTAGGAGGGTTCCCTTTTCTCTGGATCCTCGCCAGGGCACAGGGCCTGGGCGGGGGAGACCAGCTCTCTGAGTACCTCCCCTTTCCTATCTGCACTCTCAGCTTCTCAAAAATGACCCAGTCTTTTTAAAATTATTATTAACATATAATGTATTATATATTATAATATATATAATGTATATAATATATATAATATAATATATAATTATATATAATTATAATTATATATTATAATTATAATTATATATTATATATATTATTATTATTATTATTAACATATAATGTATTATATATTATAATATATATAATGTATATAATATATATAATATAATATATATAATTATATATAATTATAATTATATATTATAATTATAATTATATATTATATATATGTTATATAATTATATATATATTATATATATTATATAATATATATATAATTATATAATTATATAATTATATATAGCCACTATATCTGTCTTTTCCTGATTTGTTAATTTTAGCCATCCTGACTGATGTGAGGTGGTATCTCATTGTGGTTTTGATTTGTATTTCCCTGATGCCGAGTGATGTGGAGCACTTTTTCATGTGTCTATTGACCATTTGGTTGTCTTTTTGCAGAAATGTCTGTTCATGTCTTCTGCCCATTTCTTGATTGGATTATTTGTTCTTCAGAGTGTTGGGTTTGATAAGTTCTTTATAGATTTTGGGTACTAGCCCTTTGTCCGATATGGAGGAACCAGTCTTGATTCATAACTCTACCTCAAGTTCCAGTGGCCCAGAGCCCTATTTGGGAACTGGGCTCTGCCCCCACTGCTACAGAGGCACTTCTGGCCTCTGGTCTCCTGGTCTTATGACTGGAAGAACCATGCCTTCTGAGGTTTGGGTCAACATGACCCATCACTCTCTCCCTGGACCTGAGGGGACCTGAACACCAGTGAGGGGCAGAAGCTACTTGATGTTCTCCAGGGCCCTGGACTCATTCCACAGCGTAGCTGCCTCTGGTCATCTTCTGCCCTCCTCCCCACCACCCTTCTCCTCTCCCTCCCTCCTCAAACTCTCACTGACACCATCTGTGCTGGGCATTGTACTGGGGCTGGACTGGCGGTCTCCAGCCTTAAGTGATAGTTTATGGGGAGAAAGACATGCCAACAGTCTTCCCTTAATGGGCTCTGAGGGAGGGACACACAGGACCTAGGGAGGAACTTTAGTTTGGGGAATTGGGGCAGGCTTCATAGAGGAAGTGGCAATGGAGGAGTGCTTTGAAGAATGAAGAGGGGTTTGCCCCATCATAGAGAAGAGGAATGTGATGCTGCAGAGTGGCTAAGAGCACAGACTCTGGAGCCAGAGGGCCTGCATTTCTGTCTCTGCTGCCACTTCCTCACATGTGCCCAGAGGAGTTATCTAATGCCTCAGAGACTCACCTGCTTCATTTGCAAAATGGAATGATAACAGAGTCATAAAAATCCCTAGTGCTTCCTGAACCTTGACCATGTGTCAAATCCTGCTCCATAGAGGCCTTTTCATATGTTGTCCTAACAACCACATGCAAGGTAGGTTCTGACCCTGTTCCCCATTTTACAGACGAAGAAACTAAGGCACAGAGAAACAAAGACATGTGGCCTAGGCTTTCTCTGTCTTGGGGCTTTAGGCCACATTAAGCCCATGTAACATACTTGGCGCAGAGTCTGGCATGCGCCCAGTGCTCCATAAATGCTAGAGATGAACCCCCAAATATGCAGCAGTGTGAGGGGCCTGGGTACGGTCAGGAGATTGCACAGCCCAGTTCTGGTGGTGAGGGTCCCTCTCGGGCGCGTGACAGAGCTTGGCTGGGGACACGCAGGCGTGGGAAAGCCAAACGTCTCAGGCATGCAGAGCCCAGCATGGTTTTCCTTAGCTCCTAAAGATGCAGGGTCCTGACTTGCTCTCCAATGGCTTCTTCAGGAACATGGCGGAGGACATGTTCACGGAGGAAGTAGTAAGTGAGGGGACTGCGGAAGTGATGAAGAACACCGTTCTCAGTTCCACGAAACTGAAATCAGACTCGGACAGTCTCTTCAGCGTGTCCTGGCAGGATGTGTCTTGGCCTGGCAGAGGAAAGGAAACAGACCCACGAATGACTGATGGCCTGGCCCCCAGATGATCTTGGTGGGAGCTGAGGGTCTGGGTGTGGGGCTGTGGACTAAAGGCCACGAATTCCAGGCCTAATCCAACTGAGGGACAGGTCCGTCCTGCTCCAAGGCCAGCCCTTGAGATCCAAGAATGGCCCCTCCTGGGTGAGCTAGGGTGTGATTTATTCCAATAAATGTGCCATGTTGGACCTGAGATGGCTCAAAATTGGTCAAAATTGGCTGTGTGTGGAGAGCCCAGAGACCCAGGGCTGGAGAAGGATGGGTCGAACAGGCTCCCTAGAGTCCTTCCTGTCCTTAGCTAACCTTGGGGACTGCGAGGTGCAGGGGCGCTCTGGATGGGTCTGTCTGTGAGGGCTGGGAGTGAGCAAGGGCAAGACTGTGCCCAAGTCACCTGCATCCTCTAGCCCAGGCGTCTGCTAGTGTGGGCGGATTTCCAGTTCATGTGCAAGCTGACATAGACTTCAGCCCCGCCATATGCACTTGTCAGGGGTGGAATGTAGAGGAGTAATGATGATCTTTCCCACTTGAACCATTGCACAGAGCTTTCTCACTCTCACTTTCCCCTTTGACACTCACAAATAAGCATGGCTTTGGGGATTACCCATCTCATCCTCATCCTCAGGGTTCCTTCCCTCATGGTCCCAGCCTGGCTGACCTCTGACCACCACCACCCCAAGGATAAGCCCCCACATCTGTTCACAGTCCCCACTGCCATGCAGGTTAGTCTGCCCTTCCCAGCTGGGGTGGCAACTTCCCCAAACAGGGTCCAGGGCTCCTCAATGATTAGCCAGACCCGAAAACCTTTGGGTTAGGCCCCGATCCCCACATCCTCTCTCCCTGGGAGTGCAGGGCCCTGAGGGCAGAGCCTGGCCCTTCTCCTCTTTCTTTGCTCAGTTTTTTGGGAGATCACCAGCTTGCAGGGAGGAGCTTTGGGGAGAGGGACAGAAGAGTGCCCATCCTCATGGAGAAGAGGAGCAAGGGCAGCTCTCATGGGCAGGGCTGGAGAGTAGTGCACAGTGATGGCCCTTAGTATCTGGTCCGAGCACACTGCTCTGGGAGAGTGTTGCCAAGCTTTGGCACAGCAAGAAGCTGTTGCCCACACCTTCTCCTGCCCACATCATTTTCCAGTCCCTCGGTTTCTTACCGAGTTTCCCAGGATTGCCTCCCAGGTGAGGTTTGAAGTTCCCAGAAAAAGGGGTCTCACAAGTTATCTGCTTACGGGATGACAGGATGTTTTAAAGGCCTCCCTTGTTCTTTCTTGGCAGGGGGTCATTGCGGGTGGGGGGGATTGTCCGTGGGCTGTGATGACCAAGACGGTAGCCATGTTTAAACACTTCACCTCAAACTACTTTGCTGGAAGGATCCAACCAAGGAACAGGAGGGGAACTGGGTCGGGACAGAGGAACAGAAAGCAGACAGGCCCTGCTGGTGTGATGGAGCTGGTGGCCTCAGTTGTGGCTGCCAGCAAGACCCAGCCCACCCCTAAGTGATTTAGATCTCCCATGGATAGCCACGATTTGTCCCTCAGTTACAAATAAAACTATCTTGTTTATTTATCCTATCAGTGGCTAATGTGGCTGAGAATTTGACATTATGTATTTTAACCTATGAGACCCACACTGTCTCACACAATAGCCACTAGTCAGATATGGCTGTCGAGGGCTTGAAATGTGTATAGTCACAATAAGATAATGCTGTGAGGGTAAAAAAACCACTAATTCTGAAAATTTCATTCAAAAGAAAACAGACTATCTTGTCAGCATTTTTATATTGGTTGTGCATAAAAATGATAAGATTTTGGATATATGGGGTAGATAAAATATTAAAATTAATTGCACCTTTAAAGAAAAACTTTTTAATGGCAGAAAATCTGAAACTACACAGACTTGCATTTGTGGCTCCAAGTTATATTTCTATTAGACATCACTCCACTAGAATCTTTTTTTATTGGTCTCCCACATCAATCTTGTCACATGGGTTTCTTAATGAAATATTGAAAATTAAATGCCAAGATTGTAGGAAGCTGCGCATTGTACGATCCTGTGAATCTGGTATCTTTATGATATAATCGATCTGCAGCAAACCTGTCAGCCAGGGTGTCCCGATGTGACCCACAAACTTGTGATGCCTGTGACTTTGTGGGGCTTTTGGCGCCCAGGTCATGATCACTGGCTTATGTGGAACTCTGTTGTCTTTGTCTCTCAGCTAGCTGCACGGCCATTTCTCCCACTGCCCAGGCAGCAACCTACACATGGGACCCAGCTTCTTACGTTGTCAGCCTCTAACCCCAACCCCAGAGGGGTGAAGCTCACAATGTATAGAGTGCCCATAAGCTGACAGCAGGGTTGAAGCAACTCAGAAGGGGGCTTGGGTGCTGGCCCCATGGATACCAGCCCCAAGCCCAGAAATGAATGTGAGAAGATGTGGACCTTGGAAGGTCCTGGCAGAAGCAGACACTAAACCATTTCCTAGAGATGCTGGCCACCACAGCCCAAGACTCGTAGGGCTTTCTAGGGAAGATGTATTTCACCCAAGATAAATTTTTAAGTAAAAATTACCGAGCACAGGACGAAACAAACTGGTGTGAGACAGAAACAATGAACCCAAGGATTTACCATCGGTGTGCCATCCAGCTGGGGTAGGGCTCTCTGAAAAGGGATTGACATGTCTTTAAGTTGTTCAAAGAGATGAAGCAGCCTAACTCCTAAACACTCACTGGGAAAATGACACCATAAATCCTTGAAATGAACGATGTCATAAGTGAAGTTGAAAAACACAATAGAGAAGTGAAATTAGAATAGATACAACTGAAGAAAGAGTGAATTGTTGCATATTCTCTGTGGGTTTCCCTTCTCGTTAAATAGCACCCCTCATCTCTACTGATACTTTTGGCCATCAATTCTAATTTGCCTGAAATTACATTTATGCCAATCTTACAAGCTTCATTGAATAACATGCAGAGAAGTGCATAAATCAGTTAATGTTCCATTTTATGAGTTATCACAAGCACATGGTATCCATCAACCACATGGAGAAGAAGATTAATAACACCTCAAGGTTCCCTCCTGATACTTCGGTTCACCCCCTTCCCTTCCTCCAAGGAAACTACTCGACTTCCAACAACAGAGGTTGAAATATAGCTAGAGTCTTAACACTTTTTCTTTTTTTTTCGTCTCACTGTGCCTCCACATGGTGGAAGGGACAAGTTAGCCCTTGGAGGCCTCTTTTAGAAGGGCATGAACCTCATTCATTTGTGCTCCACTCTCCCAACCCAGGAGAAGGGTTTTGAATGGTAGGAGGAGCCACAGTTCAAATTCCTGCATCTGGCTTCTTAGATTCATCTGGTGCCCTGTAAAAACTTTGTTTATAGGCTGTAGAGAATTCCAGTATCACAAATTGACCATAATGTATCCATCCACTCTAGTCTTGACAAACATTCTGGGCCTTTCCAAAAGTTAGACCTGTACTGTGATGAAGAATGTTTCTGCTGTGGTCTGAATGTTTGTGTGGCCCCAGAAAAGTATGTTGAAAACTTAATGCCCAAGTGATGGTACTAGGAGGTGGGGCCTCTGGGAGGTGACTGGGTCGTGAAAGTGGAGCACAAATGAATGAGATGCATGCCCTTCTAAAAGAGGTCCCCGAGGGCTAACTTGTCCCTTTCACCATGTGGAGGCACAGTGAGAAGACAGCCCTGTGCAATTTGGAGAGGGCTCCTCCCCAGATACTGAGTCTGCTGGTGTCCAGCCCCTGGAACTGTGAGAAATAAATTTCTGTTATTTGTAAGACATCTGGTCTATGGCATGTTGTTATAGAGGTCCAAACGGACACAGACAGCTTCTGTGAACTTTCTCATAACTACACTCTAGAGCACAGAAACCCATTTTTCTAGGCTCTATTTGGGAGTGAGATTGCTGGGTTGAAGGGTATAAAACGCTTCAACTCTGACCTGTCGTGCCATTCATCATCCAAAGTAGTTGCTTCAATGTACACTTTTTAAAGGGGAGGTAGACGATGTCCTATGTCACCTCTTTGATAATACTTGACATTTTCAGACTTGAAGTTTTACCTAATCTGTGGCTGTGTAATGGTATCTCTTTGCGTTAAGTTTACATTTTTCTCATGCTTAAGGAGATTGAGTGCCTCTTGATAAACCTATCGGCCACTTGGAGTCCTTGTTTTATGAAATACCTAGTCAAGTCTTTTGCCCATTTTTGTGTTAGGCTGTGTGTTCTTCATATAGGTTTGCAGGAGGACTTTATGTGTTCCAGGTGAGTCTGTTGTCAGCTATATGTGTTGCAAATATCTTCTCCCACTTTGGTTTGCCATTTCACTCAAAATATTTTTACAGTTCCCTTTTTTCAAGAAATATAGGTACCTAATTTTGCCAGGATCTCTTGTTGAAAAGATTTCCCCAGCTGTCCTCAGCGCCACCATAAATCAAGTGACCACATATGTGGGTCTGAGTCTGGATTCTCTCTTCATTAGCCTGTTTATCATTCCTGTGTCAACACCATTTTTTCTTGGGTGCTGTGGTGTATTAAAGTCTTGATATCCAGGACATCCTATATTGTTTGTGTTTAAGAGGGTCTAGGTTTTTGTCTGCCCTCTGCAGTTCCTAATGGATCCTGGAGGCAACTCATTAAGTTGCAGAACAAAAAATGAAAAACACCTGTTGGAGTTTGGACTGGGATTGGGGGGGAAATCTATAGAATAATTTATAATACTGAGTATTCCAATCCAAGAACATCCTAGATTATCTCTCCACTTATTTAGGCCTTCTTGAAAGCTCGTCAGCAAAGTTTGATAGTTTTATGGTTTTCTTTATAGGGCCCTGTATGCTTTTTATTTTTCCTTGGGTACTTAATTTTTTGAAGCTATCATAAATACTACCTTTGGTTTTTGTTTTTAATTTCATTTTCTATTAGTTGCTGGTAGATGGCCATGCCATTGACTTTTGTATATGAATTTTATATCCATAGTCTTACTAAAGAAACTATCTCTTCATTTCCAATATTTATGTTTTATATTTCCTTTTCTCCCCTTACTAGACTCTCACTGGTTCTTCCATTATAAAATGGAACAGAAGTGGTGTGAGCAGGCATCCTTGTCTTACTCCTGATTTCTGAGAAGACATTCAACAAACATTTTAACATTTAGTATGATGTTTGTTGTCAATTTATTGTAGATAGCCTTGCTCAGATTAAAGAAGTGCTTTACAATTTTTCTTTTTCTAGAAGTTGGTTTTTTTTTTTTTTCCTTCTCTGGATCTTAAGTTCTACCAAATATTGCCCTTTTGGAAAGATGCCCCTCCATCCTGGGAGCTATTCAGAGTAGGTGGAGGTCTGAGATACCAGCTAATTCATTCCCCAGTTTGTGGTCTGCTCCAGCCACCTGCTCAGCAGAGCTACTTCTGAGCTCTGGGCAGTGTTTTATTTCTAATTCTGGGAGACTAGGGCTGGGGTGCAGGCAAGAGCCTCAGAGCTGGTGGAGCTTTGGTCCCAGAGGTGCAGAGTGCAGGCCTTCTCACCGAGCACAATTTCCACCACCAGCCTGGACTCCTGTAGCTCACTGCTCCTATGGGGAGTTGGGGGGCTGAGGTTAGGAAGGGGGCCTGGGACCCAAGGGTGATGGTATTTGGGGGCCTGTTGACCAGTCGTGCCTCCAGCAGCCTGCTGTTTGGAGATACCCTGAAGGTCGTAGGGTCCTTGTCTGACTCCTGCTGGCCTGCCCCGAGGGAAAGGAGCACACAAGAGCATAGGCAGCTCCGTGTGCTGCCCCAGAGAGCCCCCCGCCCCACAGCTCAGGCGTGCCTCTCTGGTCCAGCCCAGTGTCACGGGGCGAGGCTACCCTGGGATCACTTGGGGTCTGGGAACCGGCCATGGGCAGGACCCCCTGGGTGGTGCCAGCCTGTAGGGGACATGGGGGACAGGTACAGCCTACCCAGTAGCTCTGACAGCTACTCATTTTCATGAGGTAGACCTCCCAGACCTGTCCCTGGTTCACAAAGCAGGTCCCGAAGTCCACCCAGCTGGTGGAGAGCGGCAGCTCGGGCATGGCCATATGGGGGACAAAACTTGGAATGTGGGGCTTCATCCCCTCCATCTGGGCTTGGGGCCAGGGTCTCAGGGATGCCGGGCCCTGCTGACCCCAAGTCCTGATGCTTCGGAGGAGCACACGGGCAGGAAGGGGGTTGGCACCAGCATCTAAAACCAGGGCTGGTGGGGGTCTGCACCGATAAGGGGTCCCGAAGACGCTATCTGCTCTCCCTCCACCCACCCCCCCGTCCCCTGCCCTGATCAAGCCCTGTGGTTTCTGCTCCCTGGTTAGGCCACCCTCCCCCTCTGCCCCCATCCCCTGGGGCCCCAAGGCCCAGCCCTCTGCTCCCCCTGGGCTCTGGGCCATTTCACCTCTTCCCTTGGCCTTGGGCCCCACCTGTGCACTCACCTGCCCAAGCTGCCGGGGATCCCCCCACATCTGCCTCAGGCACTGCCACATATACCTCGTCACCTCAGCCTTCCCCACCCCCAACCCCCGAGCCCCAGCAGCCACCCAAGGACCAGGCTGGAGGGCCTCTCTGGTCACAAATGGATTCTTCCTCCGCTCGGGCCTCCCTAGAATCCACCCCTTAGGCTATTCCTTTCTGTTTCCCGCCTGGACCTTCCCGCTGGGAGGCTTCATAGGCCACATACCTCCTCCAGGAAGCCTTCCTTATTTCCCACCCTCCAGCACCTCACCTGGTTCTGTGCTGAGACAGGTAAGGAAGGATGACCCTCCTCTCTCCAGGGAAAGGCCTCTTCCAGGGCAGACCAGGCCCTCGGGGCGAGGGCTGGGGCTCCTCACTTCTGAAGACCCAGTGGGCTCTATGCCCCCTGACCCAGGAGAGTGGAGTCGGGCCCATTTCTGTCCTCTCGGACATGGGGCGCCCAGGACTGACCTGAATGGTCTGGTTGGCATACTCCAGGAACAGGTTCTGAATGAACACCATCTCCTTCTCCCGGCTGGCGTGCTGCTGAATGTCCACCCCAGGCAGCATCTGGTCAGCCGGCCACTTCTGATAGAAGAGAGGCTCCAGGGACAGTGAGAAGGACACGTGAGCCAGCTGGTCACCCGAGGGTGCCGGAGGCAGGCGGCAGCTTCCCCTCCCCCTGGAGCCCCAGGCTCCTTCCCTCCATGGCCCACACCCAGCCCATGGGGCCAACCCAGACTGAGCCAGCCCTGCCCGGCCAGCAGCCCAGCATCGCTGTCTGGGGCATTCAGTCCACAGACATGGTGCCCTGCTCTGTGCCCGGCACCTGGTAGTCCAGGGGACAGGGCCCTGCCTGCCCTCAGGAGATGAGAATCGCTAGTGGTGACTACAGACAAACTGCCCTTTACACCTTGGCATGACCATGGCTTCGGGCAGGTCTGTCAGCCAGCTACTGCCTATGTCTTTAATCTGAGGACAGCAAGGAGACCCTCTGATGGGTTGTAGTCAGGGGGACATCCAAATCAGCTTTCCCTTCCTCGGAGGTCACTCTGGCTGCTGTGGGGAGGTGGGCCAGGGGACACAGGTATAACTTGATCCAACAGGATGGGACTCGGATGTGGGACTTCCACACCGATCAGTGGATTGAGCTCAACAAATGTACCTAATATATCTGTTAAAATACAGATTCCTGGGCCATGGGGTCAAGAGCAAGTCAAAGGTACAACCAACTGTAAGACCCTTTATTACGACTTTGAAAGATTTAAGGCTGTGCCTCCTAGAACCTTTCAACAAGACCCAAGAGGGTGGAAGTGGGTCCAACTCCACTCTCCCAGCTGGTTTATCTTTTTTTTTTTAAGTTTTATTTATTTATTTATTTGAAAGACAGAGATCTCAAGTAGGCAGAGAGAGAGGAAGGGAAACAGGCTCCCCGCTGAGCAGAGAGCCTGATGCTGGGCTTGATCCCAGGACCTTGGGATCATGACCTGAGCCAAAGGCAGAGGCTTTAACCCACTGAGCTACCCAGGCACCCCATCCCAGCTGGTTTAGTAGAAGCTTCTAGGCAATGTTCTATATGTGTGAGGTTCAAAACAGTAGCCACTAGCCAAATATAGCTAGAGTCTTAACACTTTCCAAGAAACAGGAAAGGCCGAAACAAATGAGTTAGGTATTTCAATGTAAGAAGTTAGAAATAGGATAAACATGTCCACCAAATACACAAGGAATGAAATGATAAAGAGCAGAGAGTAATGAAATACAAAAGCAAATAAGGCTGAAAGTTCGTTATTTAAGAAGATTAGTTATGGAGACATGGAAAAACCTCTGCCAATAAGAATTCTTTAAACAGAGGGAGAAGAGAGGGGGGCAGACAAAAACCAACCAACAAACAAAAAAAACAATATTAAGAATTAAAAGCGAAAGAAAGGGCACCGGGCTGGCTCAGTCAGTTAAGCATCTGCCTTCAGCTCAGATCATTATCTTGAGGTGCTGAGACTGATTTCCGCATCAGGCTTCCTGCTCGGTGGGGAGTCTGCTTCTCCCTCTCCCTCTGCTGTTCCGCCTGCTTGTGCACTCTCTGTTTCTGTCTCTGTCTCAAATAAATAATAACTTTTAAAAACCTTTAAAAAATTAAAAGGGAAAGAACCTCCTCAAGAGGTCAGACACGGTCCGACATTTGGATATACTGTGTGGTCCAGCAACCCCACAAGAGAAATATATACCCAAGAGAAACGAAGCATCCACTCACACAAAAACTTGTGTGAGTGTCTGCAGCAGCACTTTGTGTTTTTGTTTTGTTTTTTAAAGATTTTATTTATTTATTTGACAGAGAGAGATCACAAGTAGGCAGAGCAGGGGCGCCTGGGTGGCTCAGTGGGTTAAAGCCTCTGCCTCCGACTCGAGTCATGTTCCTAGGGTCCTGGGATCAAGCCCCGAATCGGGCTCTCTGCTTGGCAGGGAGCCTGCTTCCTCCTCTCTCTCTGCTTGCCTCTCTCCCTACTTGTGATCTCTGTCTGTCAAATGAATAAATAAATAAAATCTTAAAAGAAGAAGAAAAAAAAAAACAAGTAGGCAGGCCAGCAGGCAGAGAGAGGGGGAAACAGGCTCCACACTGAGCAGAGAGCCCGATGCAGGGCTCAATCCCAGGACCCTGAGATGATGACCTGAGTCGAAGGCAGAGGCTTAACCCACTGAGCCACCCAGGTGCCCCTGGTTTTTTTGTTTGTTTGTCTTAAGATTTTATTTATTTGACAGAGAGAGACACCGTGAGAGAGGGAACACAAGCAGGGGAGCAGGCAGAGGGAGAAGCAAACCCCCCACTGAGCAAGGACCCCCCCCCCCCCCCCATGGGGCGCTCGATCCCAGGACTCTGGGCATGACCTGAGCTGAAGGCAGCCGCTTAACCGACCCAGGTATCCCCATGGCAGCATTTTAATAAGAGCCTAAAAGCGGAAACAACCCAAATGTCCATTATCTGCATAAATAAAGTGTGGTATATACATGTGATAAAATATTTTGGGGCTTAAAAAAAAAAAGGAATAAATACTCACCCTGCTACAACATGGACGCATTTTTGAGAACTGTATGCTAAATGAAATAAATCAGTCCTAAAAGGCCACATGTTGTGTGATTCTGTGTATTTTAAATGGCTGGAACAGGGAGATCCTCAAAGACAGAAAGTAGAATAGTGCTCGCTAGGGATAGGTGCTGGGGTGAAAATGGGAAAGGATGGAGAATGGGATTTCTTTTGGCAGGTGATGAAAATGCTCTAACCGGTTGTGGTGATGAAGATGAAGGAGGGCACTTGTGATGAGCACCGGTGCTGTGTGGAGTGTGGAATCATCAAATTTACACTTGAAACTAGTATTAGGCTACATGTTACCTAACTGGAATTTCTTTTTTTTTAAATTAAATTTATTTTCAGCATAACAGTATTCATTGTTTTTGCACCACACCCAGTGCTCCACGCAATCCGTGCCCTCTATAATACCCACCACCTGGTACCCCGACCTCCCACCCTCCCGCCACTTCAAACCCCTCAGATTGTTTTTCAGAGCCCATAGTCTCTCATGGTTCACCTCCCCTTCCAATTTTCCCCAACTCCCTTCTCCTCTCTATCTCCCCTTGTCCTCCATGCTATTTGTTATGCTCCACAAATAAGTGAAACCATATGATAATTGACTTTCTCTGCTTGACTTATTTCACTCAGCAGAATCTCTTCCAGTCCCGTCCATGTTGCTACAAAAGTTGGGTATTCATCCTTTCTGATGGAGGCATAATACTCCATAGTGTATATGGACCACATCTTCCTTATCCATTCATCCGTTGAAGGGCATCTTGGTTCTTTCCATAGTTTGGCAACCGTGGCCATTGCTGCTATAAACATTGAGGTCTTTTTCTTTTTCTTTTAAAAGATTTTATTTATTTATGACAGAGAGATAGCAGGAGAGGGAACAGAAGCCAGGGGGCGCTGGAGAGGGAGAAGCAGGCTCTCTGCTGAGCAGGGAGCCCAACTCTGGACTCTGCTCCGGGACCCTGAGATGGTGACCTGAGCCAAGGGCAGCAGCTTAACGACAGCCACCCAGGCGCCCTCACCTAACTGGAATTTAAATAAAAACTAAGCTAAACTGGGGTGCCTGGGTGGCTCAGTGGGTTAAGCCTCTGCCTTCAGCTCAGGTCATGATCTCAGGGTCCTGGGACAGAGCCCTGCATCGAGGCCCACATCAGGCTCTCTGCTGGGCGGGGAGCCTGCTTCCCTCTCCTCCTCTACCTGCCTCTCTGCCTACTTATGATCGCTCTCTCTCTCTCTCTCTGTGTCAAATAAATAAATAAATTTAAAAAAAAATCTAAGCTAAACTAATTGCACGACTCTGTGAAGACACTGCAAACCATGGAACTACATACTCTAAATAGGTTAATTGGGTGGAATATGATTACGTATCAAGAGGAGAGTTAGTTTAAAAAAAAAAAAAAGATTAGCAGAAGGCAGAACCGTGAAGAAGCAGAGAGCAAGGGACTCTCCTGGGCAGGAGAGCAAATTGTGCAACATTTCTGGAGGGCAGTTTGGCAATACTTGCAAACATTTAAAATGTGTATACCTTTGGACCTGAAATCCCCCTTCTAGGATTTACTCCAAGGGGATCATTACCCCAGTATGAACGTATGTGTACACAAGGATGTTCACTGCATCTTTGTTATGTTAAAAACACACTTTTTATAAAAACAACCTTTAAGTCATCACCAGGAGCCTCTACAGTTCTGAGGAAGTAATTGACACAATTTAATTCCAAGAAAGTAACTGATACAATTTACGATAACACTCTATTTCCTGGCATGCACGGTGTCAGAGGCATAATGTTGTGGGAGGTAAGCAGTTTACAGAACGACATGTAATACATCCAGTTATATAAAATTTAGACATATATTTATACATAGAAGAATTTTCAAAATGTTGAGTGATTTCCACTGGATAGAAGATTTTAAGGAAATACTTTTGAAAAATTTTTATTTGTATTTTTCTATTATGCTGGAAAATTTTTAAAAAGATTTTATTTGTTTGTTTGAGAGAGAGAGAGAGAGAAGGACCAGGGGGAAGGGGCAGAGGAAGTAGAAGAAGCAGACTCCCAGCTGAATGGGAGGGCTGATGTGGAACTTGAGCCCAGGACCCTGGAATCATGATCTGAGTCAAAGGCAGACACTTAACTAACCGAGCCACCCAGCCAGCTCCATAATATTGGAAATTTTAAAAATATATATGCATGATGCTTATAAGATGTTAAAGCTATTCCCAAAGAAGAGAAACATTAAAAAAATTTTTTTAAAGGAAAGAAGATAAAAAGGTAAGTTCCACTCATCAAGGAGTATACAGTCCAACCTTACACAAATTTCTCCAGAAGACAGTGAAAGACAAAATAGTTGTGAAATGTTTATGAGGCTTGTAAAGTCTTGATAACTACAAGGGAACAGCTTAGGATTATTTAGAAATGGAAGAGTACATCTCATTCTCATTCATGAACAAAGATGTATAATTTTAAGCAATAGATTACAAACAAAATCCAGGAAAATATAAGAAATGAAAATATATTCTGACCAGGTTGAATTTATTTCTGAAACTCAAGATTGACTTAACCTTATAAAATAGGTTAATATATTTTGGGCGCCTGAGTGGCTCAGTTGGATAAATGGCTGACTCCTTTTCAGCTCAGGTTATGACCCAAGGGTCCTGGCATCAAGGCCCCCATTGGACTCCCTGCTCAGCAGGAAGTCTGCTTCTCCCTCTCTCTCTGCCCCTCCCCCATGCTCGTGCACTCTCTTTCTTTCTCTCTCTCTCAAATACATAAACAGATAAATCCTTAGAAAAATAGATTAATAGGGGCGCCTGGGTGGCTTAGTTGGTTAAGCCACTGTCTTCGGCTCAGGTCATGATCCTGGAGTCCTTAGATTGAGTCCCACCCGCATTGGACTCCCTGCTTAGTGGGGAGTCCGCTTCTCCCTCTGACCCTCTCCCCTCTCGTGCTCTCTCTCTCTCAACTAAATAAATGAATGAATAAATAAAATCTTTTAAAAATAGATGAATATATTTGACTGCATTAATAGAATTAAAACTATCATTTACAAATCCATTAATTTCAAAACAACTGTTAGCATAAACTCAAGGTGAGAGAATTTGTTTAACCTAATGAAGGGCATCTGTGATGATGTTCTGTGTTAACCTGACTGTGCTAAGGGATGCCCGGGGAGCTGCTGAAAACATTATTTCTGGGTGTGTCTGTGAAGGGGTTTCTAGATCAGATTAGCATGTCGAGGAGTGAAGAAGAGGGCCCTCCCCACCTCCAGTCCAATGAGCCCTCTGACATAGGCACACTGGGTTCTCGGGCCTTCAGACGGCACAGGAATTTACATCACAGCTCCTCAGCCTTCCAGCCTTCAGACTTGACTGGATTACACCACCAGCTTACGGGGTTCTCCAGCTTGCAGGTGACTGACGGCTGGGCTTCCCGGCCTCCGTAGCCATAGGAGCCAAGTCTTCTAAGAAATCTCTTATCTAGCTCTCTATGCATCCTATTGGTTCTGTTCCTCTGAAGAGCCCTGGATGTTACAGTGTCTATATATCACTGTACAACAGAGATTGTACTCAGTGGTAAAATGTTGAAAGTGTTTTCTTTGAGATCAGAGAGAAGAACATCTGTGCTCTCACTGCTTCTCTTCTGCAGCTACTCGACATCCGAGGCAGTGTGGCAAGACAAGTAACAGGACGAGCATGTTGAAATGTCATCATTATAGTTGCAGATGATATGGGGGTCCCTGCAGAAAGAGTTTAAAACTCTGTGAATAAATGAGGGACACCTGGGTGACTTAGTCGGTTAAGCATCTGCCAGGGTCCTGGGATTGAGCCCTGCATTTGGCTCCCTGCTCAGCAGAGAGCCTGCTTCTTCCTCTCCCTCTGGCTGCTGCTCCCCCATTCCCATTTATGCATGCACTCTCACTCTCTCTCTCTTTCTGACCAATAAATAAATAAAACCTTTAAAAATAATCAAAATAAAATAAAAGGATAAAGAATAAAGAAAAAATAAAATAAAAATAAATATAAATAAAATAAAAATAAATAAAGAAAGAAAAAATAAAATAAAAAGAACAAATGAAATGAAAGATACCACTAGCTGTTCTCCATGCAGATTTCCAGTCCAAATCCACACACCGTCCATGAAGATCTTGGGAGCATGTTAGCCAAGGAGCAAGCCTCCTTTCCAAGTCCAGGCCCAGAGTGGTACCCAGATGGGGAACCTGTTCAGTCACCAGAGGATAGCACCAAGCAATGCCCTTATTAGGCAACTTCTGGAAGATCGTGGAGTATGAGAAGAGGGCTTCAAACTTCAAATTTCACCAAGACAGTGACCTCAGGAAGGGTTACAAAACTTTGCTGAGGTGTGTTAAAAGTTCAACATTATATAAAGTTTTTGAAAAGACAGGAAAGATCTTTGATGGGGCATCTCCAAAGCACAGGACAGCCTTACCCCTGCCACTAAGTGGGAGTGTGGGGGTGGTGAGTGATACTCAGTTTAGCATCTTTCTTGCCCTCATGTTTGCACTTAGATCTCCAAGACCCGCGGACTCATCCTCCCGAATGTCACCGGGTTCTGACCTGTTCTTCCTTTCTTGTTGTCACCTCCACGTGAGCAAGCATCTAGGAAAAAAATTATCAACTTGCAGGAAAACAGTGAGCAGGAGAACATTGTAGGTGACACCCCAGAGTGCATTCAACAAAATTCACATCCTAAGAAACCTTATGGAGCAAACAACCCATCTTCTGCAATGAATCATCTGTGAGGAAAAGAAAAAAAAAAGATGGAAGGAGAACCCGCAAACGAAGGGAGGCGTAAAAGGACAATCAGCTGATCACAGTGTGTGCGTGTTTGGGAGTCCAGACTCAAATAAATATTTATGGCATTCATGAGACAATTGGAAATTTGAGCATTGACTATACTAAGACATTCTTTAAAGTTTTCCTTTAGGTTTCATAATGGGGTTGTGGTTGTTTTTTAAAAAGGTGGTTTTTTCAGGATGCCTGAGTGGCTCAGTCAGTTGAGTGTCCAACTCTTGGTTTCAGTTCAGGTCATGATCTCAGGGTTGTGTGATCGAGCCCTGTGTCTGGCTCTGGCTCAGTGGGGAATCGGCTTGTCCCTCTCCCTTTGCTGCTCCCTCCACTCTCCCTCTCTCTGACTCTCTCAATAAATAAAATAAAATCTTTTTTTAAAAAAAAAGGTTATTTAAAAAAATTACATTGGTATGAAATGATGTAGCATCTGGAATTGCTTCAAAATAATAATAAAGTACGGGAAATGATGGGTGGAAACGTGTGGCTGGGTGGGGGTTGGGCGATATGGGCCATGGGTGGTGGATTTGGGGGCTGTTTGATGGGTCCAGAGGGGTTCATTATACCATTCTATCTACTTTCATGGATTTTCAAAGAAATCTCCACTAAAAAGCCTTTAAAATTTTAGTGATATAAAAGAGAAATGGGTTTGAGCAAGACTAAGCATTCTTTTGGGAAAACATGAATATTTTTTGCCAAACCCTCTAAGCATGTACAAATACTTAAAATGTAAAGTATTCCCTAGGCTATGGTTTGTCAAAAGGTTATGCCAGCAAATTAACATTTGACTCACATATAGATATGATTCTATATTGCCAATGTCTCAAAATTAATATAGTTTCACAATTTCATTTTTCAAAACAAGACCCCAGTTTAAACAGAAGCACACCCTGACCACGTCCTTGCCCTGTTCCCGTCTTCCAGTAGCATCTGGTTGTCCTCAGCCCCTGACTCACCACTGAGGAAAGGCCACTGTCTCTGCTGCTCCCCTCCCTCATTCACCCGGATGAAGAGGGGGAGCACAGAGACTCACAGGGCATGGGACCCAGGGCCCAGTGGAGAGCACTCAGGGAAGGACCATACCCCGGGCTTCATCAGAGCCAGGAGAGCTGGGTCCTGGATGCCTGCAGTCAGCCTCTCTTTAGACTGGAGACCAGCAGTTTCCTGTACCCTTTGAGGACTGAGCTGGTGACCAGGCCTGAGTGCTGTGATAACAGGGCCTGGCTCAACATTGTGGTTTTTAACCTTAGGAAGTTTTTGGGTTCTTTTTTCTCTTTTCTGATTTTGTTTTTTTTCAAGAGGTTGATCTTTTTCTCTGGAGTCAAAGACTAGCTCCTGGATTATTTATCTTTTTTGTGAATGTGCTATATTCTTATTGTTTTTGCCTTGTTCACCTTTGTTCTGTTTTCGTTCAGGCTCATGTTTTTGTTTTTGTTTCCTAACCTCCTGAATTATGGGGTGTATTAGTTTCTTAAGGCTGCTTAAAAAAAAAAAAAGTACCATAAACTAGTTGGCTGAAAGGGAAACAATCTTTCACAGTTTTATAGGCTCGAAATCTGAAGTTAAAATTTTGGTAGAGCCACACTCCTTCCAAAGGACCTGGGAAGGAATTCTTCCTTGCCCCTTCTAGGCTTCTGGTGGTTCCTGGCAATCCTTGGGGCTTTGTGACTTGTGGATGCCTCGCTCCAATCTCTGTCTATCTTCACATGGCCTTCTCCCCTGTATGTGTGTTCATATTTAAATTTCCCTCCTCTTATAAAAACACCCGTCACTGGAGGGCGCCCGGGGGGCTCAGTTGTTTCGCATCTGCCCTTGGCTCAGATCATGAGCCCAGGGTCCTGGGATCAAGCCCTGCATCAGGCTTCCAGCTCCCTCTCCCACTCCCCCCCACCCATAGTGTTCCTTCTCCGTGCTCACTGTCTCTCTGTCAAATAAATAAAAGCTTTAAAAAACCCAAAACAACAAAAAGACACCAGTCATTTGATTCAGACCCACCCTAATCTGGTATGTACCTCATCTTAACCTGACTACATCCACAAAGACCTTATTTCCATAGAAGGTCACACTTGCAGGTACTATGAGTTAAAACTTGAACTATATTTGGGCGGGGGGGAGCACAATGATGCTTACTACACAGAGTTAATTTCTTTTCACTCGTTAATGAAAACACTCAAGAATCTGCATTTAAGAATATGATTCACCTCTGAGTTAATCCCAAAGATTCTGCTAAAGATGTTTTTATTTTCTTGCTTCCTAGAGAGCATGTTAGATTTTGATTTCCTTTTCAACCCAGAATTTTTTTTTGACCCACAATTATTTAAGAGAATGAGTTAAAAGTCCTAAACACCTTGAGATATCCCATTATTGCTGTTTTGTTTGCTTGTTCTCTTTTTTAAAAAATTCTTTTACGATGACTGGGTGGCTCAGTCAGTTAAATGTCTGCCTTCAGCTCAGGTCAAGATCCCGAGGTCCTGGGATGGAGCCCCACATCTGGCTCCCTGCTCAGGGGAAAGTCTGTTTCTCCCTCTCCTCTTGCTCCTCCCCCCTGCTCATGCTTTCTCTCTCTGTGTCGAATAAATAAATAAAATCTTTTAAAAAGTTCTTTTAGTCCAAAACTTGAAAGTTCAATAGTTTATCAACCATGGTAAAAAAAAAAAAAAAAATCCCCACAATACTGAGTTAATTAAAATGGCAAAGTTACCCACTAACCACCAGTTTCTAAATCCCATTCACACAGATAATTGTTAATTACTTGGAGTTAATCTTTCCAGACCTTTCTTTCACATATACATGTTTAATTATCTGCCTCAAATGCTCATGGAGGGCGGAAGGGCAGATACCAAGGCACAAATGCAATAAAACCAGAAAAATGCAAGATACCCACACCAACATTTAATTTTCCTAAATCAAGTTTGTTTCTGAGGGGAGTACAAACACATACACAGCAGGTGTATCCACACTCTGATGAAAATAAGCACTTTCCTCCTCGCGGCTCTTGAGAATCCGTTTGCTTAAACATTAAAGTCCATCAAACTTTTCTCCAGATATAAACACAAAAATCAGCTTCAAAAAATCTTGGGGCGCCTGGGTGGCTCAGTGGGTTGGGCCGCTGTCTTCGGCTCAGGTCATGATCTCAGGGGCTCAGCAGGGAGCCTGCTTCCTCCTCTCTCTCTGCCTGCCTCTCTGCCTACTTGTGATCTCCGTCTGTCAAATAAATAAATAAAATCTTAAAAAAAAAAAAATCTTGACCTCAGCTAAATAAGTTACTGATTTAACTGGAGGCTGGACCACTCTTTACCCTCAAACTTAGACAAACAAATCTCTGTGACATCTGCCCTGTTAGAGATTATAGTTCAAAATATTTCTTTTCCCTCATAACAGCTTCCCACTCATTTTACAAAGAATTTGTACTACCTTTGATATAGAATAGAATTAAATAGAATTATTTAATTTGTAACATATCCCAAGATGAAATCTATAGAATTTCAGAGAGATATAATAACTTAGTGAACCTGAATTATAATTGATTATCTATTTCATTCCCTAATTTCTGATTATTTTTTTAAAATATTTTATTTATTTATTTGATGGGGGGTGGGGTGCACAAGCAGGGGGAAGGGCAAAGAGAAAGCGAGAATCAGACTCAGGGAGTCCAACTCAGGGTTTGGCTGGATTCCAGGACTCCAGGATCATGACCTGAGCTGAGGGCAGATCCTTAACTAACTGAGCCACCTCGGCACCCCCTGATTATTTTTTATTTTATTATTTTATTTTTATCTTTGTCTTAGAAGTGAAAGGAGTGGGAATTAAAGCTATCGACTGTTCCTAAGTTTTCACTCTTAAGACTACTTATTTAGAAAAAAATATTTATAAGCCTGGATGATTTCAACAGTTCAGTTCTAATGAACATAGATTCAGCCTGGGTGGGATAAAAAAAAAAAAAAACACAACTAGTTTTCTATTTTTACATGAACGAAATAAAACATTTTGGGATTTATACACACTGCATCTTTAGAAAGAAAGCATATTTTCTTCAGGACTTTTGCAAAGAAAAAAGGATTATTTTGAGAAAAATCCATGTTGTGTCTGCCAACTTCAAAAAATGAACAGATACTCTGGTGTTGCTTCATTAGAGACCAGATTTGAATTTAGGCTTGTCTCCATTTTCCTATGTTACAATGAATTTCATTATTGTATGTACTAAATGAAAAGTTTTTTCTTTCTCTGAAACACTTGTATCTAGTGTTTACCTCAGACTGATTAGTTTTCACTGATTTCTGTATTATGATGTAATTTATCCAGCTGACATGCACCTACAAAGAAAACACCATAATTCAAAAATCAAAGACCTTCCTACTAGAAGAAAATGTAGGCTGATATCTCTGTAGAAAAAGTCAGATAATAGCTCTGTGGTCTGACAGCAATACTGTTTAAACAAGATCAAATAGCTTTGACACTAAGGAGAAAAATCGATAGATTTTATATTTCAGTTAAAGATTTCCAACCAACAAAGGTCAAAATGGAGAAAGTCAGAAGATAAATTACATACTGGGAGAAAAGATTTGCAACATCTGAGAGAGACAGGGGATTTATACCTTGAAATGTCAGGAACTCCTGCAAATTCACACAAAAAAGCAAAAACGTCTTAACGTCCTTTGCCCAACTGAAAAATGGGCAAAGGACATAAGCATTAAGTCACTGAATGGAAAATCCCAAATGTCTAATAGGTATATATGAAGAATTGCTCAAATTCATCAGTAATGTGGGAAATGCGAATTAAAACAATGAGAAATCACTCCTCACTTACTAGATTGACAAATATTAGAAGGATAGTGTTATCCTTAAAGTAAAAAAAAGTGCCCATCTCATCAGCAAAAGCTGGTTTATTTGGGAACAGCAGAGAAGTGTAATCACGCACAACCGCACTACCACGAAACCGTAGGCAACTTTGTCGAACACAGGAGAGGACCACTCTTTTATAGAGGAAATGGGGGAGGTGGGGGGCCTATGATGTAAACAAAAAGTCCATTGGTGGAAACTAGGAGTTTGAAGTATGGTGGATTTTGATTGGCTGAATTGTGATTGTCTCTCATTGGCGGGGCTCTTGATGGGGGGATGGGGATGAAGAGGCCTTCCTTCCTCCTGCTGGGATAGTAAAGTAGTAGCTAAAGTAGCCTAGGGTAAGGTCCTTGTCTTCCTATGGAGTCTGCAATTGACTAGTGGTAGGGTGTGAGAGCTCCCCCTGCTGGCCTCTCTGTTCTTTATTCGAAATGAAGTTTGCAGTGGGAATACCAAGGACTTTATGTAAGATGTGGGGTTAGAGATACCTTTGTGCACTGTAGCCGGGAGTGTAGACTGGCAGAGATTAGGAGTAATCCAGCACTTCAATCAAACTAGTTATGCACACACAGTAGAAATCTTACTCTTGGATATATAACCCTGAAAAATTCCCCCACAAGGATCCATAGAGCCATGGATGAGGACGTTGTGTGCAGTGCTGTTTGCATTAATGGGGAGCTGACGTCCACCCAGGTGTCACTCATGGGGTGGCACAAAAATGCGGTACAATGAAATACAGTAAAATGCGGAGTTGGCATACTATTGAGTATGATGAAGCAGTTAGAAGCAAACAACGAGATCAGGGATTCCCAAATGTTCTCACTTCACAGCACCCTTAGAATCCCAACAAATTTTTCATGCAACTCCTAGGCCAAAAGCAATGGCTATGAATTCTGTGTATTAAGTAGTTACATCCAAATAGGTGAATATATATTTATGTTCTAACAACTTAGTAGTATTTGAAGAAAACAATGCACATAAATTGGAGGAGAAAATAATATTTCACTGCATTCTATGCAAATCCGACCATTGACTTCCTAGGGGTTGGCTTTGCCCGGATGCCGGAGTATCAGTTAGAGCCCCAGATGAGGAAAGGAGCCTCACTGGGGATTGTGGGTATCTTGGTCACTGAGAAGAGACTTCACGAGGGCAGTTTCTGCTTTGTTCCCAAGTCAGTGCAGGGGCTCTTTAATGGGTTCTGCGCAGGGAGACAGGTTCAAGCTTGGAGTAAAATAAGCAAAAGACTGTCTTCACTCAGGCCACAGCAGCTCTTCCGCAGGGTCCCCCAGAAACACCTCTACTGCTCGGTGTGCTTTCTCAGGGCATCAGAAGAGAGGACAACCTGAGAGACAGCAACGACTTGGAATTACACTTTCTGTCCTCATTCCTTGCTAATGGGCTAAGTCGCAGATGGGTGCTTTCTTATGTAGGCAAACGGGCCCTCAGATTTCCAGCCTTCTCTGGCCACAGTGAAAGGGCTGTTATACCAAAAGAAAGGATGAGTCACCAGAATGGGGTGGGTGCCACAGCCCACAGAGAAAAGCACCCTGAACAAGAGAAGGCCTCCCTGTGAGACAACTTGAGACAGAGCCAGCAGCCTTGTCCTTCAAAGAGATTTGTATTTTGCCATGGGCCTTCTCACAAGACTGCCCAGAAAATTGTCTTGTTTCGTGGTTAAACACTCAAATTCTGGAGTCAAACTTACTAGTGTTTGAGCCCAGTTCTGCCACTGATCTAAGAACCTCTGGCAAAAGGGAGAATCTAGGCTCTAAGCAGTTCAAGTTCAGCAAGAGAGACAGCAAGGTAATCAGACCTTTGCAAAAGTATGAGAGAGGCTCTGATAGGCTGAGAAGGCCCTGGGAGAAGCATCTCACCTGGCAGATCTTCCCAGAAGAAGTCAGTCCTAGGAACAAGAATGACACAGCCAGGTAGAATGTGGGAAAGAGATGGTGTTCTCAGTTCCAGGGGAGAAGGGAGTGGGTCTGATTTTGTTTCTCATGCGCCCGCCACATGTCTGGCACACATTAGACTACCAATACTTGCTGACCCCAGGAACGAATGAGCCTCCCTGTCCAGAACATGGGAAGCTCTGATTTTAAATACAGAGGCGGGATGTGGCCCATGTCAGACCTGGGTAACCATTCAGATTTGCTAGGACCTGACAGGGCCCACTAAAGCCCAGCGCTCCAGGGTACATTTACCTGTGACCTCCGTGTCACCAGCATGAGGGGACAGCTGCCTTAGCACCCAAGAGACAGCCATGGAAGCCTCCAGGGTCAGGGCCACCAGAAAGACAAGTAGAGATAAACTAGGTTAAAGGTGGAAACTCTGGCCCAGACGTCCTCCTAGGGAAGCGAGGCCGCGTTAGGGCAAGAGATGTGCAGGAGAGTACAGGCATAGATGGATGAGGGGGAGGGCAGGGGAGGAGATACCTGTGTTGTTGCACAGGTGTGAAGCGCGCCAGGGCCCGGCGGGACGCGTGTCCCCGTCCCGTCCCCCGGCAGGCGGCGCCAGAGCGCAAGCCCGAGAGTGACACGGGTCCGGGAGTCCAGCCGGGCGGAGCGAAGGGCGGGCCCGGCGTCTCTGGGTGCTGGAGCGCGGCGACACTGCGGCCCCGGGAAGGACGGACGGACGCGCCGCCGGACCGTCCGCGGCCATGGCCGAGCACGCCGCTCGCCCATGCTGCCTGGGCTGGGACTTCAGCACGCAGCAGGTACCGTCGCGGGCCCCGGGTCCGGGCTGGGCGGGGCGGGGCGGGCTGCCTCCTCCGGGACCGCGGGCTGGCTGGCGGGACCCGGGCGCGGGGAACCCTGGGCCGAGCCGCGGGCGAGCCTCCCTCCTGGGCTTCCTGGGGGTGCCGGCGACCCCTTCCCCCTGATGTCTAACCCGTGCCGCCTGCCGGCTAGATGCGGCCGCGACCCTGCCTGGACTCCTGCCCTCCCGGAAACGGTGGGCGCCCCCACCCCCAGCCCCGGCGGATCCCGCGGGCACGTAGCGGGAAGTGCCCGGAGCGGCCGGGGTCCCGAAGCGCTCGCCCCTCGAAGGAAGGAAAGGAAGGAAAGGAAGGACGTTAGTTGGCCGCCTGAGACTCGGCAACAGACAGACGGTAGAGGTGCACGCGGGCATAACCAGTGACCTGGAACCAGATCACTGCTTGAAACTTTTTAGGTGGAATGGGCACGATGTACGCATGAACTTTGTTCCACCCGTGGTTGGCACCAGCATGCCCAGGTCAACGTACCCGGCACTGCTGGCCCCAGGACGGGCTGTGCTGCTCCCGGGGCTCTGCGGACGGAGAGCAGAGCCAAAATGCCTTCAAACTGGGTGTGGGGTGCCAAGGGGCTACTTTCCCTTAACTTGGGAAATCAGCATCCTTGCAGTCAAACCCCACGGTCTCCGAGATGGGTCTGGGAGGGCAGGGTTAGACCAGTTTTGACCAGAAATTCCTGTGGGACTGGGCAGTGAGGTTGCCTTGCTGGGTCTCAGTGCCCATCTGTCCGAGAGAGGAGCTGTATACACCCCAGAGTTTGGAGGTCTGCTCCATCCGACCTGTATGTCTCTGGACCATGATCATAGCCTGTGGAAACAGCCCAGGGACCTTGTCTGGTCTCTCAGGTCCCTGCAGACGGGGTCCCCAGAGACATCTCCAAATCTTGCCTCTCATTCTTTCCCCTGCAAGACTTACTCAGGCATCCTTGCCAGGCTCTGGAATCAGCTCATCTATGAACATCTGGTTCTAAGACGATCTTGGCTTTGGTTGTTTAGGGGGCAAAGATGCCTTCAGCTGTATGGGTGTTTCTACTTTGCCTCAGCCTCTTCATTTTACCTACTCTTTGGGTATGTTCCCAGAGGAGGCCTCTGTTACTGTGGTTACAATGATGTACCCCCAGCATTCTGGGAGGTCTCCAGGCTGAACCACTCACTGGGGTGTGGGGCTTCACCTGGTGATGTTCCTACCCCTGGACCAGTGTAGAAGCTGAGGAAAATTCTATACACCATTTTTAAAAATGCCTTGCAGGTGAAAGTTGTTGCTGTTGATGCAGAGCTGAATGTGTTCTATGAGGACAGTGTGAATTTTGACAAAGACCTTCTAGAATTTGGGTATGTACATAGTATATATGTGTTGGGGGGGTTGGTTTTGGGGTTGTCCCTTAACCTTTTACATTCATTAACCACACTATTCTGGTGTGATATTGTGATTTAGAAGAAATACATATTTGGTCATTCAGATGGCCAAAATATATTTCTCACATGCATTTGGTCTTCATCCATAGTTCCTGCCTCACAGTTCCCCAAACCCTTGGAACTTCCTAAGAGTTGAGAGTTAGAAAGGTGTCTTTTGTTATGTGAATGGAGGTGACTTTTGGACCCCACCTGGGGGTAGGGGCTGGTTGCCCAGAAGACCAACCATGTGATTAGAGGGTTGGAATTTTCAGCTGGAGATTGAAAGGTCAATGGCCAATGACTAAGTCCTGACTGTATAATGAAGCCTTCACAAGAACTCAAAAGGACTGGGTTTGGAGAGCTTCTGGGTTGGTTTGGGCAGAGTGGCATGCCTGGAAAGGATATGGAAGCTCCCTGCACTTTCCCCATACCTCACTCTATGTACCTCTTCATCTGGCTGTGGATTCCTGTCCTTTATCATGTCCTTTAATAAATTGGTAAACCTAAGTATGAGTTTCCCTGAGTTCTATGAGCTGCTCAAGCAAATTAAAAGAACCTAAGGCCACTGGAACCAACATCTGTGACTGGTTGGTCAGAAGCACAGGGAAAAGCTTAGGGCTGGTGCCAGGTATCTAAAGTGGGTTGGGTGGGCAGTGTTGTAGGACTGACCCCTACACTGGGATTTGATGCTGTCTCTGGGTAGGTAATGTCAGATCATCTTCTGGTATCCAAGAATTGCTTGGTGGTGTGTGTAGAGGACCACCATCCCTACCTGTCCCCCACCATATTAGAGTTGCGTCCAAGAATCTGAGAGCTGATATATCTATAGATCCATTTTTATCAAACTGCAGGCGTGTTGGTCTGGGTAGACCTCTCAGCATCCTTTTTTTCCTGTGCCCTGAATGTGTTTTCCATTCCTTCCCAGTTCCATGCACTCGTTCATCCATACTTGCAGTAGGTATCAGTTGAGACTTGCTTTGTGTCAGGCACCATGCAGGGTATCAGGATTTGATGGTGAACCAGGGATGTGGTCCTTACTTTCCCAGAGCTTCCTGTTAAGTAGGGGAGACTGATACCAATCAAGGACTCTGACAAAATATTTGATTATAGACTCAGAGAAGGCCATTAAAGGAAAGGAACTCACTTCTCCAAATGTTTATTAGAAAGGAATGTGACCCAAACTTGGGGAGTGGTCAGGAAGCATCCCGAAGTAGTGTTTTAGCCAAGGTCTGAGTAAGTGGAGTTTGCCTGGTGATGGAAAGGAGAGAGCGTTCTAGGCAGAAGCAGCAGTGTGTGCAAAGGCCCTGTGGCAAGAAAGAGCACTGCTTATTCAGTGAATTGAAGAAGGCCAGTGTGGCTGGAGAGCAGAGAGGGAGGTGGAGGCTGGGCTGGGTCACATAGGCCTGGGTACAAGTTTCTCTATTAGGATACTAATACCTATGAACAGCCCCCGAAGGACCATACAGATGGGAGTAAGTTGTGACACAGTTGTATTTGTATTTTGAACAGATCTCTCTGGGTGCAGTGGGAAATCAGTTGGGGGTTGGTCATTATGCATGTTGGGAGACCATGGAGGTGTGTCAAGATCATCTGGATGGGAAATGATAGCATCTTGGAAGAGAGAGCTGGGTGGCGAAATTGACAAGTCCTGGGGAAGAACTGAATTTGAGATATGAAGGAGAGGTTTCTGGGTGGCCTTCTGGATGATGGTAGACTGAAAAGATTTTGTCTTAGGGAGAAAGATCATGAGTTTAGCTGTTGTATTAGTTTGCCAGAAAAAAAATACCACAGACTGGATATCTCAAACAACAGAAACTTATTTTCCTATAGTTCTGGAGCCTGGAAGTCCTAGATCAAGGTGCTCGTAGGGTCAGTTTCCTCTGAGAGGCCTCTCTCCTTCATTTGCAGATGGCTACCTTCTTGCTGCCTGTCACACTGTCATCCTCTGCCCCTGCATCCCTGTTGCCTCCACTGTGTTGTGTCCCCGTCTACTTTTATAAGTGCACCAGTCATACAGGATTAGGGTGTACCCTGATAACATCATTGTAAGTTAATTGCCTTTCTCAAGGCTCTTTCTCCAAATACAGTCACATTCACAGGTACTAGGGATTAGGACTTCAACCTATGAATTTTGGGGGATATAATTCAGTCCATAATAGCTGTGGACTTGTTGATTCTGAGGTGTCTCTGAGAGGGGGTTGTGGTGGAAGTGTCCCTCCACAACTGTTTTAGATGCCCCAGAAGTGGGGCACCTGGCAGGCTCAGTCGGTAGAGCGTGCCCCTCTTGATCTCAGTGTTGTGAGTTTGAGCCCCTTGTTGGGTGTGGATATTACTTAAAAATAAAATCTTAAAAAAAAAAAAAAGATATCACTTCCCTGTTGGCTCTTTGGCATGAATCACTGCTGCTCATGTTGTAGACTTGCTTTGAGCCGATGTTGGAAGCCATCTTGCATTTGTAGTTTGTATTACTGTAGACTATGTGTTTCAGTTTTGGTAGTTTTGTCTTTCAGGGATTGGTCCTTTTTTTTTTTTTTTAAGATGTTATTTATTTGACAGAGACAGACACAGCAAGAAAGGGAGCACAAGCAAGAGGAGTGGAAGAGGGAAACAGGCTTCCTGTGGAGCAGGTAGCCCAATGCAGGGCTCCATCCCAGGACCCCAAGATCATGACCTGAGCCAAAGGCAGACACTTAATGACTGAGCCACGTAGATGCCCAGGGTTGGTCCATTTTATTTAAGCTTTTAAATTTGTGGCTACAGAATTGTTCATAATATTCCCTTATTTTCCTTTGGTGTCTGTGGGATCAGTAGTGATGGCCCTTCTGTCATTTCTGATATTGATCATTTGTGTCTTCTTGCTTATTGCCTTGGTTAACCTGGCTAGAGGTTTATCAGTTTAATGATCTTTTTGAAATGTCAGCTTTCAGTTTTGTTGATTTTTCTCTACTGCTTTCCTCTTTTCATCTCTCATTGATCTCATTGATCTGTGTTCTCATTTTTAAAGACTTTTTTTTTAAAGATTTTATTTATTTATTTATTTGTGAGAGAGAGAGAAAGCGCGCGCACAGGAGAACACAAGCAGGCAGAGGCAGAGAGAGGCAGGCTCCCCACTGAGCAAGGAGCCAGATGTGGGACTCGATCCCAGGACCCTGGGATCATGACCCGAACTGAAGGCAGCAGCTTAACCCACTGAGCCACCCAGGCATCCCTGTGTTCTCATTTTTAGTATTTCTTTTCTTCTAACATGGGGTTAGAGGTGAAGGTGTTTCCTGTGCTACTGCACTTCTCAGCCTTTTCCTATTGCTTTCAGATTTTGAGTCACAGTTTGAAAGGCCTTCCCCATTCTGAGATTGTGAAGCAATTTGCCTGCATTTTTTTCTAGTTCTTGCAAGGTTTCCGTTTTCTTACATAAAAATATTTGAAGTTTATCTAGGTGTATGGCATGACATTTGTATCCAGCTCCAATTTTTTACTGATGACTCTTCAATTGTCTTGCTACCATATTTTAAAAGCTCATCTTTACCTCACTGATTTGAGATGCCAGCTTTATTTGCTAATTTCTGTGTATGGTTAGGTCGATTTCTGGGTCTTTTCTTTTGTTCCATTAGTTGGGTCTGTTCATGAGCCAGTAACGTGTTTTAATATTCCAGCTTTATAATATGATTTAATATATAGAATTGTTGGTCCCCTCTGACTGTTGTACAGTGTCCATGGACATTCTTGTTCTTTTTTTTTATTATTTAAAGATTTTATTTATTTATTTGTCAGAGAAAGAGAGCACAGGCAAGGAAAGTGGCAGGCACAGGGAGAATCAGGCCCCCCGCTGAGGAGGGGGGGGTGTTTTTTTTCCCCCCAGGACTCTGGGATCATGACCTGAGTCTAAGGCAGATGCTTAACGACTGAGCCACCCAGGCGCCCTCTTGTTCTTTTTTGATATATACTTTTGAATCAGCTTTTAAAGTTCCAGAAAGCAAAATTACTAATATTTTTATTGAAATCATATTACCTTTATAAATTAACAGTTGCGGAGAGTTAGCAACTTTATGAGATTGAGTTTTCCTGTCAAAGCATGTGTTTGTTCCGTTTGTTCAAGCTTCTTTTGAATACTTCACATGGTCTGGATATGTTTTTTTTTTTTAATTACTGGAAATTTTATTTATTTCTTTAAATATTGTGTTTATTTGAGAGAGAGAGAATGAGAGAGAAAGAGCATCAGAGTGGTGAGGGGCAGAGAAAGACGTAGACTCCCCAACAGGCAGGGAGCCCGATGTGGGACTAGATCCTGGGACTCCAGGATCCTGACCGGAGCCGAAGGCAGTTGCTTAACCAACTGAGCCACCCAGGTGCCTGGGTTTGACCTATGGATATGTTGCAGAAAGGACCATTCTACCCACCCCTCCCTATACCCAGCCCCTTTGCAAAGTGACTTTGTAGCTCCTTCCATCGAGAGATGGGAGTCATTTCCTGACCTGCAGATTTTTAACCAGTAGAACGAGAGGAAAGGAACATTGTGCAGTTCTAGACCTAAGCCTCAAGAAGGCCTTGCTGACTTCTGCTCTCATCCTTGGAACCCTGCCCAGCCACCACGTGACCAAGCTCGGGCCAGCCTGCTGGAGAATGTGAGGCACATGGCTAAGTTACCCCGGTATCCCCAGCCAAGAGAAGCAGCAGCTGGCCCCCAGAGGCAGAGCCCTCTGGCCCTCTCACTACTGCTAGCCGACACACAGAAGGAGCCCAGCCAAGCTCAGCCCAGTGACCCACAGAATTGTGAGCTAAACAAGCTTAGTAGGTTCAAGTTACTTAGCCATGAGGTGGTTTGTAACAAGGCAAAACCACGTGGTACCTCTAATTCATTTTAAACTTTCTGACTGTTGTATCTTTTTACTAATGTAGATGGGGACTTTTCTGTAGCGATTGAGCAACGATCTACCAGGCTTCTTTCCTTCTCCTGGGCTTACCCCCACCTTGCAGTTTTGGTCGGTTGTGTGACTTAAGTCCTAACCAACAGAACGTGGGAGAAAGTGAACAGGGCTCTCTATCAGAACATACAACCCTGGCTGTGATCCTCTGCCCTGTGTCTCTCTGGGTCCTGTGGCTGGATGCGAGTGTCCAGGGCACCTTGGAAACCGCTTAGAAGATGAGAAGAGCCCCTGTCCTCCTGGGTCTCTGATTAACCGCAGGGAACAGAGAACTGCCCCCGCCCCCACCCCCGCACTCCACATTCCTGGTCCCCAGCACTCCACTGATGATGCTTTGCATGAGTGGGAACTAACTTCAACTGTGTCAAACCAGGGAAATTAACTAATACAGGGTCATCCCTTCCCATCACTTGTTTTTTTTTAAATGCTCTATTGAGATAGAATTCATGTACCAAAAAATTCACTCTTTTAAAATGTACAGTTGCATGGTTTTTAATATACTCATAGAACTGGGTCATAGTCTCCACTATTTAGTTTTAGAACATTTTCATCTCCTCAAAAAAAGAAACCCTGTATTCACTAGCAGTCACTGCTTACGCCCCCTCCTCCAGCCCTGGCAAGCAGTCTTGGCGGATTTGACTATTCTGAACATTTCCTATCAATGAATTTGTGCAATGGCTGGTAATTTTTGGCAAGTTTCTTTCACTTACCATAATGCTTTCAGAGTTTCTGTTGTATGCTATGAGTACTTCATTCCTTTCTATAATATACTCAGTAACGCTCCATTTAGTATAGTTATTACATTTCGTTTATCCATACATCAGTTGCCAGATATCCAGCAAAGATAATCCAGATAATCTTTGAGCTCTTATCAACAATCCTGCTGTGAACATTCATGGATGTTATAAACTATGTTGTGCCCCCTTCCTGTCCTCTGAGAAATCCTGTTGAAGCCCTAACCTCCAGTGTGGCTGTATTTGGTATTTGGTGATAGGGCCTGTAGGGAGGTAAGTCAGGGAAATGAGGTGGTAAGGATGGGGCTCTAATCCAACAGGACTGGTGTTCTGGTAAGAGGAAGGTCTCTTTCTCCTCCCCGAGTCTGCACAGAGGAAAGGTCATGTGAGGACACGGTAAGAACATGGCCCTCTGCACATAGGAAGAACACTTTCACCAGAAACCAAAGTTGCCAGCACCTTGATCCTGGGCTTCTTGCCTCCAGAACTGTGACAAGATAAATGCCTGTTTAGACCACTCCATCTGTGGTAATTGTTACGGCAGCCGGAGCTGACTAATCGAGTGTATGAGTTTTTGTGTGGACATGTGTTCTCATTTCCACTGGGTATATACCTAGGAGTGGAATGAACAGACTTTTCCGAAGCAACAGTACCATTTTATATTCCCATGAGTGGTATAGGAGGATTGCAATTTCTCCCAAGTTTTTGCCCACATTGGTTTTTTACTATTCTTCCAATTACAGATTATAGCTGTATTAGTGGGCATGAAATGGTGGTTCATGGTGATGGTGATTTGCATCTTTCTAAGGACCAATGATGTTGAATATGTTTGGCCATTTGTGTATCCTTTTTGGAGAAATGTCCACTTGGATCCTTTGCCCATTTTTCAGCTTCCTTAGTTGTCTTTTTATTATTGAGTTCTGAAAGTTCTTTGGCTAGTCTGAAGACAAGTCTCTTAACAGACAACATGATTTCAAAACTTTTTTCACATTTCTGTGTGTTGTCTTTTCACTTTCTCGATGATCCTTTGAAACAAAAGTTTTAAATTTTAATTGTCTATTTAATCTTTTTTTTTCTTTGTTGCTTGTACTTTGGTACAGTATTTGTTAGGTTTTGGTGTTGATTTTGTATTTCACACACAAAAAATTGGAAATTTCCAAGGTGCCCTGGAACAATATAAATACTATTAGAAATACTTGTTTTTTAAAGATTTCAGAGCACTTTTCTGTGAAACATTTGGGCCTGGTGCTTTGGCAGGTGTGGGGAGCTCCAGTCTTCCCTCCTAGCAGAAATTGCCAATTTTAAGTTGTTAAATACATGCGGACTGTTTAGTTGCAATTATCATGTGTTTTGTAAAGGCAATATTTTTTTCTGATGGTTTTTATTGTCTCTTTTTATTGGAAAGTTTGCTGCTCTTTCTCACCTTTTCCCTAATAGTATCTTTTCAAAAATGTCAGTATTATTTAGTATAATTTGTGTATAAAAAAAGGACATCCATTAAAATGTACACTCGAGTGCATTTTCATAGAGGCAGACCTATAGCTGGGAAAGTGCCACCAAAATTATGATATACAGACTATCTACGTCGCTCCGAAAAGATTATTTGTGCCCCTTTGCATTCCATCCTTTCTTCCCCGCTGGACTTGGAAAACCACTGACCTCCTTTTCCACAACAGGTGGATTTGTGCTTTCTGGCATTTGATACACATGGCGTCATATAATACGGACTCTTGTGGGCCTGGCCTCCTTCACTCAGCATGATTATTGGAGGTTCATCTCTGTCAGTGTGTGTATCAGTAGTTCACTTTTTTTTTTTTTTTAAGATTTTTATTTATTTATTTCTCAGAGAGAGCAGAAGCATGGAGAGCTACAGGCAGAACTGGCAGAGCTGGCAGAGCAGGCAGAGGGAGAAGCAGGCTCCCCACCGAGCAAGGAGCCCAATGTGGGACTCGATCTCAGGACCCCGGGATCGTGACCTGAGTGGAAGGCAGATGCTTAACCCACTGAGCCACGCAGGTGCCCCAGTAGTTCACTTTATTATTATTACTATTATCATCATCATGTAGTACTCCACCACACACACACATACATACCATAATTTATCCATTCACCTGCTTGGGGACACCTGAGTTGACTCCAGATTTTTTTTTTTAATATTTTATTTATTTGACAGAGAGAGACTCAGTGAGAGAGGGAACACAAGCAGGGGGAGTGGGAAAGGGAAAAGCAGACTTCCCGCTGAGCAGGGAGCCTGATGCGGAGCTCAGTCCCAGGACCGTGGGATCACGACCTGAGCCAAAGGCAGAGACGTAACGACTGAGCCCCCCAGGCGCCCCTGACTCCAGTTTTCTGTTGCCACAGATAAGGTTGCTGTGGAAACTTGTGTATAAACCTGCCTTGGAACTTTTACTTTCATTTCTCTTGGCTGGAAAATTAGGAATAGAATCTCTGGGTCCCATGGTTATCTCATAGCATCTAGCTATGGATTCTGAGCTGTTTGTTTGTTAAAGATTTTATTTATTTATTTGATTGAGAGAGATTGAGAGAATGAGTGGCAGGAGAGGCAAGAGGGAAAGCCAACTCCCAGTAAAGCAGGGACTCGTGGGACTCGATCCCAGATAACCCCGGGATCATGACCTGAGCTGAAAGGCAGATGCTTAACCGACTGAGTCAGTCAGGCTCCCTGTTGTTGTTGTTGTTGTTGTTATTGTTTTAAACTCATCCTTGAGGGGTGCCTGGGTGGCAACAGTCGGTTAAGCATATGCCTTTGGCTCAGATCATGATCTCAGGGTCCTGGGATCGAGCCCTGCATCAGGCTCCTTGCTCAGTGGGCTTCTGCTTCTCCCTATACCTCTGTGCTTTCTCTCTCTCAAGTAAATAAACAACATTTAAAAAATAAAGATAAATGCATCATTGAAAGAGTTGGATTTTGTCAAATCAGTTATTTGCACGAGGGCCTTATGGGGGGACGAGGGTAGGGAGAGGGGTCCAGGCAACTTTCCAGGCTTGCAATTCAAGGACTCCCTGTTCTGATGGCCAAGAACGTTTCCTGCAGACACAGCACCTCTGTGTGGCACATCCTTTCTACCTCTCCAAACCCAGTGGGCTTGGGAGGGTTTTAATCCAACTCTGCACCCCCTAGTTCCCTCATGACCACAGTGCCAAGTGGCGCCATGCCTACCTTCCAGGGCGAGCCCCTCATATTTAGAAGGCTTAGTTTTGCTGGTGTCTTCTGAGAATCACCACCCCTGAGCGATTCCCTAGGTCTCCTCTTTCCCTCCTGCCAGCGTTATTCAGCCTCATTCAGTTTAGAGTGTTCCCACTGACGTTGGGGAAGGGGCGTTTCTGTCCCCACCGGGTCCCTGCCCAAGGCCCTGCCCAGCACTCTGTCTTGTTCTTGTAGGACTCAGGGTGGAGTTCACGTTCACGAGGACGGACTGACAGTGACCTCTCCAGTCCTGATGTGGGTCCAGGTAAGCACAGGGAGCCCAGACTCTTTGTTGAGACCAGGTCCTCATTGGGTGAGGGAGTCAGCCTGGCTCCTCGGGCTAGACTCCCCTCAGCACGTGTCAGTACTTCCGAGCCAAGAGGGCACAGAAAGGTCTAGCAGATCTGGTGCTAGAGCACTGGCAGGCCCTGCCGGGAAGTAGCCATCCTGAGAATACCGCCTTTCCCAAACCTTTGCCAGACACTGCGGGAGGCCCTCTGGCCAACCTTCAAACCCTGAGATGCAGACACAGCACTGACGTTTTAGGGTTCGGGCTCAGATGGACCCCAGGCCAGGCCTGCTTGCTCAGGACTGACAGGAAAGGAAGTTGCCTGTTGCCAAACATGGGTGACCCATGGTGCCGTGGGACCAGGGGTATGGCCAGTACAGAACAGCATGATAGGGCTAGGTCTGCCTCGGGGGTCCCGAGACCCTGAAACTGGAAGCCAGCCAAAGGCAATGCTCAGTTTGTCTGCCAAAGCTGGTCCAGTCCTCTGGTACCTGGTTAAGCAGTTCCCTCTCCTGAATTCTTTCTGTTAAGATAACTAGTGTAATTTAAAAATTTTTTTAAATCAACTTAACCCTGACTCATACTGGAGGATTAGGGTAAAAGACAGCTTTCTACCAGCCAGGCCAGCTAGAATGGACTTCCCAAGGCTAAGCCAGACCAAGGGGTGCTGGGGTGACAGGCAAGAGTCTGTGTCTAGAGGTCCCAGTGATAATGTCAGGGACTTTGATAGATTGGGGCCTTAACTTGAGGTGATGAGCAATAGGTAGAGAGCCAGACTTGGGGGTGGGGCCCCATGATTTCTCACTGTGAGCAGCGCCCCAGGATTGGATCTGTTCTAGCTTTGCCAGTCCCCTGTCCAGCTATGCCCCATCCCCTGCTCAGGGTTTGGCCAGGAGGGCCCAGTTGGCACAACCTGGGCTGCGAGAGGAGCCCTCCCAGCAGAGGGTAGGGATGATGGAGTCAGGTCAAAGCTCCAGTGGCTGTTCTACCCTCGAGGGAAACACAGCCTGGAGTGACTCTCTGATTCCTGCCCTGAAGTCTTAGGGAGCATTAGGCTGTGCTGGGCAGCATCATCGATCCCACAGTTGGGGTCTTGCAAGAAAGAAGATTGCACCCAGATGGTGGGGGGTGGAATGGGGATTGGGACAGATGGCCATCTCTGCCTACCCTTTCCAGCCTGGTGCTCCTGGACACAGAGTCTAGGCCTGGTCCCCTCTCCCTCCGATGGGGGCTGTCTACTTTGCTCTTCCCCTCTCTGTTGCAGTGAAATCACACCAGTAGTTCAGAGGTTGAAAATGCAAATAAAAGAAACCACAATTTTTTTTTTAAAGATTTTATTTATTTATTTGTCAGAGAGAGTGAGCACAGGCAGACAGAGTGGCAGGCAGACGCAGAGGGAGAAGCAGGCTCCCTGCTGAGCAAGGAGCCCAACTCAATCCTAGGACGTTGGGATCATGACCTAAACCGAAGGCAGCCACTTAACCAACTGAGCCGCTCAGCCATCCCAAGAAACCACAATTTGATGCACTTTGTTTTTGCTCTTCCTGAGTGCTTAGGCATCCCAGATTGGAGAAGCAGAATTTGAGGGACCCATGGTTTCTGACTCCTTCTATTTAAGCTATTTTTACTGTGGTTCATCTTTTTATTTGATTGGTGCTGACTTTAATGAATTATTCCAGGCCTTATCCATCCTAAGCAATCAGCTCTCTTGCATCTCCGGGATAACGGCAAGCACTAGGGTTTCAGGGCTCAGCCCATGGGTTTGCGTGACTCGGTGGTTCTGGACAGTTATGGTGGGCTCTGTTTGTCTTTCAGGCTCTGGATATCATCTTGGAGAGGATGAAGGCTTCAGGCTTCAATTTCTCTCAAGTCCTCGCCCTGTCTGGGGCGGGCCAGGTTTGTCTGTAGCAGCCCCCCTGTGGCGTGTGGGCGGCCATTGGGAAGGGGTGGGGGCTCCCCTAGAGGGAATGCTGCCCTCGAGAGTCACTGCACACTTTCTATTGTTGGTAGAGCCCTGCTGCTCTGCTACCTCGGAGATTGTAGAGTGTGTGCCTTCTTGCAAAGGATCGGAGGTGGCTGGAAATGTGCAGCATTATCCAGAACAGGACCCCGGGTGAGGAAGAACTGGATAGAGGTCGTCGATTGAGGTAGAGGAAGCATTTGGCGTGCATTGATGATGCCTGCCTGGGAGCACTGGCATTGCTTTTCTGTTTCCTGGAAGTAGAGGCAAAGTCAAACATTCGACTTCTAATGAGAGCAGTTTTAGTAGTAGCAATATTTGTAAAAATAATAACAAAACACACCGACTGAGCACTTAGTGCAGGCCAGGTGCCCGCTGAGCGTTTTACATAGACTGTCTTTTTGTCTTTTTAAGAAAGAGAGAGAGAGCATGAATAGGGGGAGCAGTAGAGAGAGAGGGAGAGAGAATTTCAAGCAGACTCAGTGCTCAGTGTGGAGCCCAGTGTGGGGCTCACAACCCTGAGGTCATGACTTGAGCCTAAACCAAGAGTCCACTGCTTAACCGAGGAGCCACCCAGGCGCCTCTTACTTAGACGATTTAACCTAATCGTTACAGTGTTTTAGGAGGCGGTGTCAGGGTGTGGTTAGCACAGGAACACTGGGTCTGCTGCCGGGCTCTGTCCCCAGGCTCGCCATTTAAAAGTAGTGACTGGGGCATGTCATCGAACTTTCTGGGGCCTCCTGTCCTCCTCTGCCTGAGGTTCAATGTGAATGTGAAATACTTAGTGCATAAAAACTTCATGTAAGTTTTAGCTACTACCTTTAGTATCATTGCCATTTACCTGAGGACACTGAGGCGCAGAGGGGTGATGCCACTTACCCAAGGTCACACAGCTGCCTGGTGGAGGAATCAGGACCCAAGCTGAGTCTTACCCTCTGAATCACTTTGCTCCGTGGTGGATTAGCCTGCTTTCACATCCTTGTGAGAGAGTGCTTACAGATTTTTCTGAGCCACCTCTTCTCCTCTGTCCTCCAGCCTAACAGGAATTTAACGCTCCTGTCCTGTTCGACAGATTCCCCGGGAGATCTTGCCCACCTCTCTCATCTGAACCACAGGCTGGGATACCCTGTCCCTCCTGGGCATCCCCTGATCCCATGCCAGGTGTCCCCAAGAACACCTCCAGCTTACCCCAGGGCCACAACCCACCTGTCATCTTTGATTGTCTAAGGGGTCTCCGTGCCCTGTTGATTTGTTACGTGACTCTTGAATCTCCCACCTCCTCTCCAATCCTGCCTCTCTTGCCCCAAGCTGAATATCTACGATTTTTCTTTGGGACTCTGCTTGGGCCTCCCTGACTCTCAGGTACCTTCTCCGTGACTCCTAAACCCTTTCATACACTCAGCCCTGGCCATGGCACTCCCTTGCTAACCCAGAGTTCCCACACCTCTGAGATAAGTCCCCACCTCCAGGCCCTGGCGCTCAGGCTGCCACCTCCCCCCTTAAGCCCCCACCACCTCCCTCTTGCCCAAGACTCAGCCCACTGTGTCAGGTGCCACCGCTCCCTGCACTTGCCAGCCTCTCTCAGCCATGCCTGCTCTCTGCATGGAGCACCCATGCGCTTAGCTCCAGCCCCTTTCCTACTAAACAGGGCCCCTTCTGCCAGCGCGTTCAATGGCCCTCCTCGGTGTCCCCACTGCCCTGCCACTGCACATCCACAGGGTTTTGTAATTGTGTGTTTGTGTCTTCCTCCCTGACTCACCGACCACATCGTAGAGAATAAGGACAGTACTATTCTCTTCATCCACCCCGTTGCCCGGCATGACCTAGGTGCTCTGTAAATGTTCGTTGAGTGAACGAATGGGTAACTGAATAAAGGAATGAATTTCAGGTACTATTGTGAGCGATATGTTTTTACAGTACAATTTTACGAGGATACCAAGATCCAAACCACTAATTCTTTCTTGGACCCTTCCTTTAAGTTTTGAGGGGGACAGGGCAGAGTTCTCATTTTCTAGAGCTGATAACCAAGTCTCAGAAAGGGTGAGTTCTGTAAGAAGTGGCAGGGCCAGGCTTGGAGCCAGTTCTTTGGGGTGTGTTCTGGACTCTGGGAGGTGATCCCAGTGTGTGGCCATGTGAGCATGTGCTTGGTTTTCCCTTGACAGCAACATGGAAGTGTATACTGGAAGGCTGGGGCCAGCCGCGTGTTGACAAGCCTGTCACCAGACCTCCTGTTACATAAGCAGCTGCAGGTAACCGTGGGAAGAAGGGCCCAAGCCCCTCTGGGCCCTGAAGTCTGGGGCTTTTGTGTATTGTCAAGGGTTTGGGAACTTTGGCTCAGGCAGTAGTGCAGTAAACAGGGTCTGCCCTGCCTCCTGCTGGGTACAGCTGGTGTCTGGATGGAGGGTCAGGTGCTGATAGCCCTCGTCTTGGGTCCCTTCCTTGTAGGCATGGCTCTGGCTAGCTTCCCCCTCAGAGAGCTTGCCTTGGCGTGTGATGCCTCTGGGTGGTGCTGGGAAGGCAGGCTCCGTCTTCTCCATGGTTCCCCGCCGCAAATGCCCCTGGGAAATGGCACTTTGCGGCAGCTCTAGCCCTCCCCTGCTTATCTCCAGTATCGCCAGTGGTGCTCAGGTTTCCTCCTCAGAACCTTCTACCTTGAGCTTTCTGGGGAGAGACACCAGTGGACCAAGCCGAGGTTTGGGTGGGAAGGGCTTAACCACGGGTCTCCCAAGGTCACGTCCAGTGGGGAGGTGACCATACCTGCTGTCATAGGTGGTGGAACCACCAGTGCTGGGGCGGCTTCCAGAGTCAGCAGGCAGAGTTCAAGCCTGTGCCTTTGTTCCTCCTTTCCAGGAGTGTTTCTCCATCAGGGACAGCCCAGTATGGATGGACTCCAGCACCACAGTCCAGTGCCGCCGACTAGAGGCCGCCGTGGGCGGGGCGCAGGCTCTCAGCTGCCTCACCGGCTCCCGAGCCTATGAGGTAAGCAGTGCCTGCCTGGGGCTGGGGGCCAGGGTTGGTCCTGGGAGGAGGGTCCTGTTGCTGGTTTTGGCCCCCTGTCCCTGGGTGTCTGGGACACAGCTGGTGACCTGCCCCAGTGGGGATCCCATGAGGCCCTGTGTGTATTGCCCCTGCAAAGCCAGGATTGGGCACTTTGGCCCCTGGTTCTGCCCAAGGCTGTCCTGCCTCCCTCTGCTGCCCACAAGCAAGGATGGGTCTCTTGTTGCCCAGCAGGGGACCGAGGTGGGCTCATAGCCATGCTCTCTGCAGGGTGATGATGGCACTTCCTCTGACCTGGGGATAAAAATAGCACTCATGCTTGGGACAGTTTTGAAGCCGAAGGGAGTCAATGTATGCAAGGCATTTAGTACAGCTCCTGGAAAAGTAAAAGAGGAATGAATAAATAAAAGGAATGCCTCTTTCCTGCTGGCTTCAGCCCCTGTTCTTGGAGCTGGCTCTGACTAGCCCACTTTGGCTCATGATTGGGGGTAGGGAACATAGCCTCTTCTCCTGCACAGGTGCCCTTGGTCAGCACAGTCCCTGCGGTGGGGGGTGGCGTGGGGTGGAGCAAGGCTTTTCCAGTAAGGGTGTGCCGCAAACATTTCTAGGTTTGAGGCCTTTGTAAAGCGTTCACGATACTAACTCACATCCAGAGCATGCTACGGCGACCTCACTGCACATAGGATTTGGGTTTTTAAGAATTTGCGCTCTTTTTCCAGCGTTTTACAGGAAACCAGATTGCAAAGATTTACCAGCAGAATCCTGAGGCCTATGCACACACAGAGGTTAGTTAAATGATCTTAATTTGATTTAAGTCCTAGTTGAATTTCTTTTATAATACTACCTTTAGCATAAATAGATCTCATGTTCATTGGCCAAAAATATTGATTAGCAGACATTAGAAATGGTGTATGTTTGGCTTACTTATTTCTCACTGGTAAGCCATCTCCAAAGAGGAGGGGAAAAGGAAATCATGGGAAAGAAAAATCAGGGCCTTTCCCCACCAGTGGGGTGGAGGTCAGGGGCAGAGGTCAAGGAGAGGGTGGGAGCCCTGAGGACTGGTGTCTTCCTGGGGCCTCCTGAGTAGGAGATCCAGGTGCTCCTCAGTTTCCTGCCTGCTTAGTGCAGGATGGCTACCAGGCACTCGATTGGCGCCGGCTCACTGTTTTCTTTGGAAATGGGGAAAGCTGGACCCATGTGGCTGCAGCTGTGGCCCTTCTGCCAGAGCCTGTGTCCCAGGAGCTCAGATTCATTCTTTGATCCACAGGCGGTGAAAGGCAGCACTTAATGCTGCCTGGGAAGTAGTTCCATACCTTGGCTAGTGATTTTCATCTCCGCATCATTAGAAAATGATCAGTGTATATTAAACCAAAGTGCCTTTTTAATATTGGAAGTTAACAACATCCCATTTATTACGTGACGACTCAAGTTTCCAGATTTCTCTGCAGCATTAGCTGTGTAGATTCCCGGGGAGGAGAGGGCAGAGACGAAAAACCCTCTCCACATTCTGTGTGTAGAACAAAGGTGGCCTGAGGGGGACAGGAGGTTTTGGCATTCTCTGCTGTGATTCCTGCCTGGAAGCACAGACCCTCGGGGACATTGGAAGTCTGTTATCCATTCCTCCAGCTCATGCCTGGGGTTTGTGGCTTCTGAGGGACCGACTTCCACTCACACTTATTCTGAATCCCCAAGAGTGTCTTTGTTGATTCTAAATCCTGTGGCCACGCATCCCACTTCCCTTGTGACTAGATATAAAGACCACAGAAACAGAGAAAGGAAATCGGGCTCCTTGGATGCCCGGCAGAAGGGCCACTTCCCTGAGCACGGCTTTTCTACAGGCCTTGTTGCTCTTCCTCTTTGCTGGACTTGATGGTTCTCTGGCTGGTCAGAAACTGCAGAGTGAGGCACTCCCCCAAGGACTCGGTTCTTGGTATTCCAGATACATATGCCAACAGTCCTGTCTCTAGGATACTCTCTCACCGCCATTACTGGGCCATCTCACTCCACGTTTCCGCTTCCCTCCCTGATTTAAAACTCTTCTCAGGTGGTGGGTATCAGAGTATTAAGTTGCTTATGGTATGGCCTATCTCACTGCCTCTCTCTCTTTCACAGAGAATTTCTTTGGTTAGTAGTTTCGCTGCTTCCCTGTTCCTTGGGTCTTACGCCCCTATCGACTACAGTGACGGTAAGCCTTCGGAGTCCTGGCAGGCGGTGCCTGTTCAGTATGTGGGTGGATGGGTGCGCCTGTGGGCAGCGTGGGCAGGGCAGACTTTTAGCCCTGTCATCTTTTGCTATGAAGGGAGTGTGTTAGTTATCTTTTGCTGTGTAATGAATGCTCCAATGCTTAGCAGAGTAGGAACTTTTTTTTAAAAGATTTTATTTATTTATTTGACAGAGAGATCACAAGTAGGCAGAGAGGCAGGCAGAGAGAGTGGGGGAAGCAGGCTCCCTGCTGAGCAGAGAGCCTGATGCGGGGCTCCATCCCAGGGCCCTGGGATCATGACCTGAGCCGAAGGCAGAGGCTTTAACCCACTGAGCCACCCAGGCGCCCCAAGTAGGAACTTTATTTTTTAATATTTTATTTATTTGAGAGAGAGAGAGGGAGAGGGAGGGAGGGAGAGCACAAGCAGAGGGAGCAGCAGGCTCCACTGAGCAGGGAACCTGTTGCCAGATTTGATCCTGGGAGCCTGAGATCATGACCTGAGCTGAAGGCAGACGCTTCACCGACCAAGCCACCCAGGCCCCCTGACTGCAAGTGTTTATTATCTCACAGGATTTCTGCAGGTCCGTAGTCTGGGAGCCGGTAAGCTGGGTGGGCCTGGTCAGGAGCTCTCATGAGGTGGTGGTCAAGCTGGCAGCCAGGACCAGCCATCGAAAGGCTTGACTAGGGCTGGAGGATCCATTTCCAGAGCGCCAAACTTCTTAGCCAGAGGCCTCACTTCCTCACCACATGGGCCTCCCATAGGACACAGTGACAGTGGGTGGATCCCCGCCCCCCCCGCCCCACCCCGCCTGAGCGAGGGATGAGACAAAAGTGTGGCCAAGCAGAAGCCGCAGAATCTCTACACCTTAACCTTGGAAGTGATGTGCCATCCCTTCTGGCTCACCCTGCTGGTCGCACAGACCTTCCCAGGTGCGGGAAGGCAGGGACCTCACTAGGTGGGAACAGCAGGGCTCGGGGTGGGCGTAGGCCGCTTGGAGCCTGGTTCTCACAAGGTGTTGTTTCTTGAAGTTGTGTTCACATCTGGGGAACTCAAGGGAGTGGTGAGTTTCTGAGTCAGTGCCTTGCCAAAAATTAATGTAAGCGATGCCAGTGAGGAAGGAGAGCCGGGATGAGGCTGCCGAAGGTAGTTTTGCATGAGGCCATGCTAAAGGCCAAACAGCAGAAGGAAGCAGAGTGCAGAGCGAGAGCCCAGACTGATGCTTGTGACCTCAGAGGAGTCTCGGAAGGCTCAGAGCCCCCTGGAATCCAGCTGGAGTTGTCCGAGTGCTGTCGTTGGCCACATACTATTCTAGCGTTCAGGGAGAGAAAGTAAGGTGTCAAAGAGGTGGTCCCCGAGCTTCACTCACAATCTGGGGAAGACAGGGTTCCCACAGGTAGCTGCACACAAGTCAGGCCAGCAGGACCCTGAACCTGGAATAGCCCCTGTCCACCCGTCTTCACCATACCCACCCTGGGGCTGTTATGTGCTGCTGGGAAAAGTCACAGCCCTGCTCCCATTGGTGTTCCAAAGTTCGGGTTCTATAGCCTTGCTGGGCCCTCGGCTCCACTCTCCTCACTCCCCCGAGAAGTCACTCCCTGATTTACCAGGCATCTCACTTCCTTCCTTGGGTCCCTGCTGATGGCTGTCTGCCTCCACCTGGGCCCAGTGGAGGAGGAAGAGAAGAGCCCTTCTCTGCTCTGGCTTCTCTCCCCTTTGCTGTCCTCAGGAAAGCGTTGGGAGACGTAGATTGTTTTCAGACAGACTTTGGGAGCTGATCCCCGTGATGTTCTTGAAAAGTTAGAGGTGACTAGGGAAGCCTGAGGGCTGACCCACATCGGCATGGAGCCACCTCTGCACAGACCCCTCGAGCCCCAGGGGACACGGAGAATAGTTCCTCATCAGCGTAGTGCCAGGTCTTAGGACCACAGATTCCTAGGCTGACATGAGGAATATTTGGAGGAGGTGGTGGGGCTGTGTGTTTCCAAGGCCCCTGCTGACCTCTGGTTCTCCAGCTCTCTAGTTGCCTAATGACCCAGGCACACTGCATGCATTCCATTGGGAAGAGCTCCAGGTATGATTTTGTGGCAAGAACTGGATCAGCTTTCCACCAGATGGGCGCATGTTCACCACAGGTCCTTTGCAAAGATGTTTCTGTTTCTCGTTTCCTTCATTCCTTAGGTTCTGGAATGAATTTGTTGCAGATCCAGGACAAAGTCTGGTCGCAGGTCTGCCTTCGCGCCTGTGCACCTCATTTAGAGGAGAAGCTTGGCTCACCTGTACCGTCATGCTCTGTGTTGGTAGGTCCCCGTGCAGGTGACATGGCTCATTTCCAAGCGGGCAGCTACTGGGGCAAGCAATGCAGAATACACACACACACACACGCACGCACACAGAGTCACCCTCATTCATTTCTTTACACACAGGCATACAAACGCGGATTTTCAGGCTAGTGTAAGGGAAGTATTTGATGTACAGCAAAGCCAAATGTCTGGATCAGTGCCTTGCATTTAGCAGGGACTCAAGTGCACATACAGATGACTGCCTCGTGGCAGCAAGGTGTGGGGAAGGGGACCTGGGAAAATTCCACTAGAAATTTATTAGAACAGGAAGAAAAGTAGAAGGTGTAAGTGGTGGGTGATTACGCACTTTAGGAAAAAGTACACAGAATGCTGACATTCTAGGGCTAGATACCACCTCTGAAGCTTAAAATGGGCAGTCTGGAGAAAATAGAAATATGAACAAGCTGAGGGAGAACGCAGGCTGTGTGGCAGACTGCACAGGCTGGATTCCTGCCTCAGCTGCTCACCAGTTCTGTGACTTTCTTCTGTACCTCAGTTTCCCCATCATTTCCATAATTCCTGAAATAGTGGGAATAATGATATTCTCTGTGTCATGCAGACTTGTGCAGAATAAATGAGTTAGTGCACTTAAAGCGCTTAAGATGGGGTGTCTACCTAGCTCAGTTAGAGCATGCATCTCTTGATCTCGGGGTTGTGAGTTTGAGCCCCACTCTGGGTGTAGAGATCACTTACAAATAAAAGCTTTATTTATATGTGTGCCTGGGTGGCTCAGTGAATTAAGCCTCCGCTATGGTCCTGGGATCGAGCTCCACATCGGGCTCTCTGCTCAGCAGAGAGTCTGCTTCCCCTCCTTTTTCCTGCCTCTCTGCCTACTTGTGATCTCTCTCTCTCTCTGTCAAATAAGTAAATAAAATCTTTTTAAAAATTTAAAAAAGAATAAAAACAAATAAAGTGTTTAAGATAGTGTCTGGTCCCAAGAGTAATATTAAAAACATTTACGGCAGCCACATGCAAAAGAATGAAATTGGACCCCTGCCTTACACCGTACACAAAAATTAACTGAAAATGGATTAAAGACTTGAATGTAAGACCTGAAACCATAAAAACTCCTAGAAGAAAACAGGTGTTATTGACAGTTTTTTGGATTTGACACCAAAAGCAAAGGCGAGAAAAGCAAAAATTAAGTGGGACCTCATCAAACTTAAAAGCTTCTGCACAGCAAGGGAAACTATCAATAAAACAAAAAAGCAACCTATGGAATGGGAGAAAATATTTAAAAATCATATATGTGACAAGGAGTTAGTATCCAAAGTATATAAAGAACTCTGCTCCACAGCAAAAAGGCAAGATAGTGTGGTTTAGAACATTTAACCATTAGCACAGAATCCCCATTCAGCATAGACATCTAGTTAACTACATTCGTGGCTGTTCTGTGGGGAGAATGGAGTAGAGGGAGACTGGGCCCTGCCTTCAGAGGACCTTTGGTGGGAGCACACACCACACATTCAGAAGAGCGAGAATTCTCAGTGTTTCTGAGTGTCGGTGGGAAGGAAGCAGAAGGTCCCTGAAGCCCGCTGGTGCTGCCTGTTCCAAGTCCCAGCCACTCTTTGAGATTGACTCCGATGTACGGAGCTGAGGGAGGAGAGGTCCCTGCCTTGGAAGGGGACAGTTCAGGACCCAGGCCTGCTGAAGCCCAGTGGAGAGAATAAGAAAGGGCCAGCAGGAACTGGCCAAGCCTCTGAGATTGGTATTCCATGCATGGCTTTTGGTTTTGTGTGAGACGGAGAGCAGTGTTTGGTCCATGGCAGCGGGCTTTGTTTGCCTTATGCCAGGAACACATGCCTCCAGGAGGGGGCCTGTGCACAGACCGGCAGCTTGAGGAATGGAAAAGAACTGACTCTGAAAGGGTCTTTTCATTTGTACATACGTACCCACGTGATGGGGGGAAACAAGCCGAATTCATGTTTCCCAGCATCCCTTCTTCTGCAGGCAGTGCCCATACAGCTTTGTCATTTCCGGCAGGAACGGGTTTGGGATATATGGTATCAGACTTCTCCAGCCCCAGTTTGCGGCCTCCTCACCCAGTTATTTTGCCAGCAGCCATGGCTTTGTGCAGGTGTTACCCAGCAGCACCCTGCCCCAGCTGTGTTCATTTGTCTTACCTTGCCTGGGGCTTCTGTGACTCCATGTTTGCGCCCTGCAACCCTGGAGATCCAGGGAGTTAACACCCCAGGGGGACAGCCCCCGCATCCTTCACGCACAGCTCCTTGGACATTGCCCACAGTGAGGACCAGCTTGACAGTGTACCTTTAGGTGGGCTCTCCTGCCTCCCTACTTCCCCTCTCGTTTCTTGGGATTGCTTCTCCCAAATAAGCCACCTGCACACGAACCTTGTGTCGGGCTCTGTTTCCTCAGGCAACCCGGGCCAACACATTTCTCTCCTGGGAGATGGCTTATTCTGATGTAAATCTGATATTTTTCCTGGAAGGAGCAAGATTTTCTCTTCCTTTTTTTAAAAAATTAATTACTTTTATTAACATATAATGTATTATTTTGTCTGTGAATCGTCAGGCTTACACGTTTCACAGCACTCACCATATCACACACCTCCCCTACAATCGAGCAAAATATTCTTTCCAGACACCAGGATGGCCCATCATTCATTTTAAACTTTTGGAGTTTCGGTAAAGTCAGGGAAAGGGGAAAAATGTTTTTCTTTTATAGCTATGCTCTCTAAAGACTATAGTCTGTCCAGAGGGGTCACTGCTGTCTGGTCCCACAGCTCCCCTGGGAGGAGACCTGGAGGCCATGTTTCCCCAGGGGTGTTCCCTCCCCACACTGCTGTTTTTGGTTTATTTTCCTTAGAAACTTGACCTGTGCACTTGTGTGTTTGGTAAATCAGATTGCTGGGCTGATAGAGCAAGGGTATGGGGCCTTCTCTTCTTCCATGAATTTCTTCCTGTGTGTCCTCTTGTTATTTGTTTTAAAATTTTTTAAATTAATTTTATTTATTTATTTGAGAGATCATGAGCAGGGGGGAGGGGTGGAGGGAGAAGCAGACTTCCTACTGGGAGGGGGTGTGGGGGGAGTGGGTAGCCCAATGCGGGATTCCATTCCAGGACCACCTGAGCCGGAGGCAGACGCTTAACCTACTGAGCCACCCAAGCACCCTCCCCTTACTTATTTACCACTAATGCTGTCTCAGAATTTGGAACTTACAAAATAAGTACACATTGGGGATTGGTTTGTTCAAGCTGCCTCTCAAAATCCAATGGTGTTCAAGGCGAGGTGACCTAATATTTGTGGTTCCAGTCCTGGGCTGGGCTCCTCTGGCTTCTCGTGAACGGGAGGGACATCTCTGGTTTAGGACAGGGACTGATGTACCTGCACGCGTGGTGACCTGAGGCTTGGAGGGCTATGCAGAGTAGGTCAGATTTACCTCAGGAGGGCATGCTTGCTTTTCTTCCTCAGGGAGCCATTTCCTCCTACTTTGTCCAGCGCTATGGATTTCCTCCAGGATGCAAAGTGGTGGCCTTCACTGGGGACAACCCTGGTGAGTATCTTGAAGGATTTCACTCTCCAAGTAGCCTGACTTGGTCCATGCTGGACATTTGAGAATGCCAACCTCTGGAAACCCTTCTGTGGCAGGCCCCTTCCTCCCTGGCCACCTGCCACACTGCTGGCCTGAAATCTGACTCCCTGTACTGCCCTATCTTGGCTCCGACTCTGTCCTCTGCCTTTCCCTTCCGGTGTGAATGATCAGCAGTTAAGGCAGGCGGTCATGCCCACCCCTCCCTAACTGCCTTTTCTGTTCCAAGCTAATCTTCTCAGTTCTCCAGCCCTTCCTCTAGGACTTGGTTTTGTATCTCCTTCTCATCATTTGATCTATAGGTGTGAATTACTCTCCATCCAAACACCTTGTCCTTCCCCTAGCCGCTCCAAGAAGAGTCATCAGGTCTCTGAAGAAAGGGCAGGTGACCGCACTGTGCCGTATGTGGTGGCGCCTCAGCCCCACCCCTGCAGCCCTTTTCCTAGAGAGCCACCAAATTCAGGTTGCCAGGCAAATGCAAATACAGATACAAGGACACCCAGTGTGCCTTGAATTTCAGAGGAATTATGAATAATTAGTGTAATAAGCGCATTCCATGCAATATTTGAATTTCACATAAGAAATGATCTCTTAGTTTAAGTATGGCCCAAAGTATGTCTCTCTGAAATTCAAATTTGCTCTTAGAAGGTCAATGTAAAGTACGTAGTAGAGGGCCTGGGCTGCTGCACAGGTGGGGCCAGGGTTTGCTGTCCTAGGGAGGCTCACTTCCTTCTTAGAGCCTCTCCTGCTTCTCTCTGTGGTCAGGGAGTGTGGCTCCCTATTTCTTATGCTTTGCTCTCCTTTTAAACACATTTCTTTTAAGTTTTTTTTTTTCTGCCTTCAGCCCTCCTTCCGGTTTCAGCACCCACCAGCCTCCCTGTACTCTCCTCCTGTTGGCTGTGTAGACAAGCAGGACAGGGGCATCCAAAACAAATTGAGAGAGATGCATATGTCTGCGAGTTGTATGCCTCAAAATAGAGTGGATGGTCCTTGTTAAAATTCATTCTTAACAGCGAGAGTTACTTTATCAGTATTATTATTAGAGTCCCTATTTTCTTCAGTGTTTCTGTATATTTTTGTGATCAGGAAAAAGCACCGAAGTCGCTACTGTTGTTATATGCGTCACTAAGAATAATGCTCATGGCGTTCCTCGGTCTCCTTCCAGCCTGGAGCTGAGGGCACGGCGAGCTCGTCCCTGCCACACTTGAGGCCACCTCAGTGTCCTGGGTGTGACCCCTCCCTCCTGGGACAGCCTTGGCTCTGGCATCTGGAGGGAACCCCAGGAGCCAGACAAGGGCCTTTCCCATCCCTGAGCCATTTCTGGAGACGGTCATGCGGGACCTGTTGGCCAAGCACAGAAACTAACAGAGCGGGTTTGGGAGAAGTGATCCCAGTGTTCCTGGTAGGAAGGTGGAGGGGAGGCGGAGGCTGGTGTTTGGAAGCCAGATTTCCACAGTGGCAAGGCATGAAGGCCCAGGCTGTCCCTGGGGTTGAGAGGAGGCTCCAGGCTGCAGTGTGTGGGTTCTGGTGCTCCTGGCCCCCATTTCCATATCCCTAAGAGCTGGGAGGTCCAGCCTCCCTCAAAGAAGAACAGTTGGTGTAGGAACACCAACTTAGGAAAGTTCTCCACTTCTGTGGGCCACATCTGTTTTCCTTTCAGAATGAAAATAACTTTGTTGAGTCTCATTAGGCCATGTATAGTCTCGTACCCCCTCTGTCAACTAGAAGAATGTCAGGGGGAAGAATGGGCCTTTATAACCACTGAAGTGAGTGCCTGGGTTTGTCTGAGCAGGAATGACAGAGAAGCAGCTTTCCTATCCTACCTCCTGGACCTTGGTTTCAGGCTGAAGGTTGGCGACGCCAGGCAGGTAGCCCTCAGTCAGTCCCTCCCGAAGTGTGACCTTGAGTGTGCGGCTGTTTTAAATGATGCATTAGTTGCTTCTTCATTAAAACAACAGTGATGAGCAAGCAGACTAACCAAGCTCATGCTCTTTGTCTTACTCACAAGGGATACCTCTTCACTGCAGGGAAAGAAAAAAAAAAAATTAAACACTGACAAACCAAAAGAAGGATATAAAAATCATCCATAATCTCTTAACCCAGAGATAATCACAGTTAAAATTTTGATGGCTATCCTTCCACATTTCTTTCTGTGCTCATAAATAAACATATTTTGTTTTAGTGGGCAGCATCATTTCAACGGTTGCCTAGGGCCCAGTGGTCCCACATTTCTCTCCCTAGTCCCCTGTGGTGGAGGTCGGTGGGGCTTCTGTGCGCTGGCAGTGCAAACAGTGATGATGTGCACACCCTGTCCTGTCCCTCATCCCTACAGGCTAAGTTCTACAAGATGGGGCTCTTGGATCCAAGGCTCTGACACACACGGCAGCAGTGGTGGAGGACACCTGTCCCTCCCACATTTCTCCTTCACTCGCTCAGTCAGTCCCATTTAGTGAACAGCCCCATCCCCGCCCCCGGCCCAGTCCATGCTAGACCTTCTTTTAGTTCCAGAGTGCATCAGTGAGCCCAGCAGATGCGGACTGCTATTCTGGGCCCCCGTCTCGGGGACAGACCGCTCTTTACATTCTGCCCCTTCACACTCCAGCCTCACCTTTTCTTTCCCTGCCATGTATCTGATGTCTTGACTCGGTTCCCTTGGTTCTCTGCACTCTTGGGAGCACCTGATGGTGGGGAGTTGGACCCTTTTAGAAGAAGCTTCCCAGCTCAGATCAGAGGCCCTACTGATCTGAGACTACAGGGACTCTATCCTTTCACACCGGGGTCCTCCCCTTGGGCTCTCCCAAACCCTCAGCTCATCCTTTCCTACCTCTACCCTGGCATGTGGCTTGGGACGGGAGGTTCGGAGCTGGCTCCCACCTGGGGGTGACTGGTTTGCTTTGTGGCTCTGTGTGACCTCCCGCTAACCATAGGTTCCCCTCCCATTCTCAGCATCGCTGGCAGGCATGAAGCTGGAGGAAGGTGACATTGCGGTAAGGCGACTTCTCACATCTCTCACCCATAAGCAAAGCCCGCTCTCTCTGCCCAGGGGGACAAGGGCCCCAGCAGCATCTTTGTTGCCTATTAGAGGGTCTGGCGGTCCCAAAAGGCAGCTGAGGGAGGGGATAGGAAGACCCAGGCCCCAGGACCTGCTCATATCTCCTCTCTTAGAAGGTCATGTTTTTTGCCCGGTAGGCAGGTCCCCTTGTTGGCCAGTTTTGGTGGATACAGTGGCAGAGAGGTCAGGCATTGGAGAGGAAGACTGTGAGCTCTCCGGATGAATAAAGAAAACAGAACCTATGCCCTTCTGGGTCTAATGGGAGTCATCTGGGAACCAGTTGTCACCCAAACAGTTAGTTAGATACAACTGTGGTTAAGTTCTAGAAAATGGGCCCACAGTTTCCATGAGAGCCTAAATCTGGTTGCTAATTGGTTTGTCTGGTGTGGGAGGGTCAGCAGAGGTTTCTCTGAGGAAGTGGCGGGTACTCTGAGGTCTGCGGCATGAGGAGTGAAATGATGGAGGTTCGGGGATGGTGGAGGGGGGCAGAGGTGCCTCATCTCTGGCCATTTCTTCCCAGGTCAGCCTGGGCACCAGCGACACCCTATTTCTCTGGCTCCAGGAGCCCACGCCCGCCCTGGAAGGGCACATCTTCTGCAACCCGGTTGATGCCCAGCACTATATGGCGCTCCTGTGGTAAGCTTGGTGGGCAGTGGGCACGTCTGGCACTATCTGGAGCCCTCGAGCTCTTCTTAGCAGGCTTTCGTGGCAGCTGAGACGCTGGGACTCACTGGGTTTTTCTGACAGCAGAGCTGGGTGGGGAGGAACCCAGGACATGGAGTGCTCCCCAAATCCAGATTCGAATCCCATCCTCAACACCCATATCCTGTGTGGCTGGGGCAGACCCCAGAGCGTGTCTCAGCCACAGTCTCGACTCATGAAATGTGTTGTTAGGACACACGTAGCACATGGTAGACGTTCAGTAAATAGTAGGAAGCACGCCCTGCCCCTGATGGTTGTCATGGAGGATGTGTACTCTGCATCCTGATCACAGGCCTTTGGAAACCCACCAGAGGCACCTAGGGAGGTTCCTGAGCCTCTAAACTCTAGGAACCATTGGAGAATATGTAGGTCTAGTGAATATAGCTGGCTCTGTTCCATTGTCCAGGTGGTATAACGTGTAGAAGCCACAACTCCCCATATTTCCCTGGGGTGTCTTCGTGGCAGCCTCTGTAAACAGACCCCAAGACAGGCCTTCCCCAGTTACTCCCAGGGACGTTCGCTGGGCGTAATACCTGAGGGAGAGCCTCAGATCTCTGCTGTCCACTGCCTGGGGTTGTGGTCCAGCCCGACCTGCAGCCCTTCAACCTGGGACTCCCCCAAAACACATGGGTCCAGCCAGCAAGCACTGGGTGCCCCCTCCCCGGGTTCTGTGCACTTCTGCAGCTTTAAAAACGGCTCCCTCATGAGAGAGAAGATCCGCGATGAGTCCGCTTCCTGTTCCTGGAGTGATTTCTCTGAGGCGCTGCGGTCCACGGAGATGGGCAACGGCGGGAACCTGGGTAGGCTGTTTGGTGATGCACTGGCCTGTGAAGGGCAGCAGCTGCTGGCAGGAGGGCCCCAGGGGAATGGGGAGAGAGGACCATGGAGCAAGCCAGGGGAGCCCCAGCTGTCGGTCCTTCTGCTCCGTGGGCCTTCCAAGCTAGCATGAGACCCAGTGATGTGAGTTAGTAGGGCCATTCTCTGTGCTTTGAGTGGAGGGCTCTGTCCGCTTCAGAGCCCCTGGTGACTACCTCAGGGATGGCAGCCACGGCTCCTGCTCCACTCTGGTGTGCGCCCATCCATAGCTTTCTGCCCCAGCTGCAGGGTTCTGTTCAGAAGAGGGCCCAACCTTGGGCCAGGCCTCCTGAGCAGGGAGGGGACGCGCCACCCTTGGCCAAACCTGAGCTGGTGTTTTCGGGGCATTGGGGCAGCTGCCTCTGGTCCGGGCTGTTGGGTGAGAGTTGGCGGAACTGTCTCTAAGAAGATATAGCCCCAGCACTTCCAGTTCCTGTCTTTCCTGCTAGAGAGCAAGACGGGGAGTATTCCCGTCTCTTCTGGGGGCCAGAGATGTGGGGTCACGTCACCCTATTCCGTCCTAAGTCTTTGAGAAGCTTATATTTTGCTTTTGATTACTGACAGTGAATCTCTTCCTGGTCTGGTTTCAGGTTTTTATTTTGATGTAATGGAGATCACCCCTGAAATTACTGGGCGCCACCGGTTTAGCGCAGAAAACCGCCAGGTATGTGTGGTATGGGAGGGACATCGGCTCCAGTTCTGAGTGTTGAATTCAACAATTGCCTCCCAGGTTCTGCTACTTGAGGGACTTCCTGTACTCCGCTATTGCTTGAGCAAACATTTGGATGGGCCAAAGTGCATTTCCGTCCTGGGGAACCCACAGGATCTAAGACGCTGTTGTCTCTCACAAAGAGGAGTACAAACAAACAAACAAACAAAAAAGCCTGCGGGCTTTCCCCTGAGCTAACACATGTCCACGCTGACCGCCACTGAGAGCCGTAGAGCCTGTTCCCTCTGCAGGCTCAACCCTGCACCCCCAAAGACTCACACTTTCTCCAGATCAGGAATTCCTTCCTGATCGAAAGCCTCGGGGACAGGATGCATGAACATTTACTGAGCGCTGTTTCCCTCCAAGCACACCGTGCCGGTGGCTTCCCGCATCCTCCATTGACTGCTCAGAGCATCTTGAGGTCCAGAGATGCCGAATCATGTGCCCAAGTCAGCAGGACCTAGGAGGTGGAGGGAGGGGGCCTCCAGACCCTACCCTCCCTGACCCTGAAGCGCTGTTTCCTTTCCCCTCCACTGTGCTGCCTTTCCTGCGTGGGCCTGAGTAATTCCCTCTGTCTAGTAACTGTTACAGTTAGAGTTGGCATCAGCTTTGTGGCTGATGAAGTCACTCTATGTTGGGTTGTAAGTGGAAAGCCTTATACAAACTCTAGCGGGGAGGGGCTCACCTCAGTCTTCTGAGGAAGGGTCTCTTTGGTTTCTGTTGTTCCAACAGAGAAGACGTGCCTGTTCCCTTTTGCATAAACCCATCAAGGTCTGTCAGGGAGAAGGTAGGGTTTGTCACTGGTCTCAGGGGCTAAGGCCTGGGTGAAGCCGGGGTTGCCACCTAGCAGCAGTAGCCTGTGCGACACTCCACAGTGTTCTGTGGGTTCTCAGCATAAGCTCCGGGTTCTCACTTGGGACCAAACACCAAGATCTGGCCCTGTTGTGTCATTTGATCTTTAGAACCACCGTGAATCTCAGGTACCGTTATGGCCTTGGTTTTGTTAAGAAAGAAAATGAGAATCCCAACGAGATTTACATAACTTATTCGAGGTGGCAGAGCTGAACCCTCGGTGGCCTGAGACCAAGCTCCCCAATGCTCCAGCTCCCTGAAGTGAGCACACCTGAGGCTGGGGGTCACGTATGTGTGGGGGACATGCTTGTGTGCATACATATGGCAGGTGCTTAGTGGGTCAAGAGCTCCAGCTGTGTGTGAGCTGCCCAGGAGACCCGAGTCCTGAGTTCCAAATCCGGGCCACATATGCACACGCACGCACAGACGCGTGCACACGCAGTGAAGGGACAGCAAAGGTTTTCACGGTGCCTACTTTCTCTTGGGGACAGGTCTCAGCATTCCCTGGGGCTGTGGAGATCCGGGCACTGATCGAAGGGCAGTTCATGGCCAAGAGGATCCATGCTGAGGGCTTGGGTTACCGAGTCAGTAAGTGAGTGGCTGGCGGGCTGTGTTCTGGGGCGGGGACCCTCACACCCTGAGGTGCTTGTGATCCTTCCTGGCCTTCAGGCCAGACCTCGCTCGGCACTGTCTGTCGAGGCTTCACTCCAGGGGCGGGGGGAGAGGGAATCAAGCCCCAGGTGGCTAGGGAGAAGGTGAGTCAGTGGGCAGGGATATGCAGGCAGGCAGGGGACGAGGGGGCACTTGTTCCTGCTTCTCTGCTCTGTCCCCAGTAGCCTGACCTCTTAGCAAGTAGCTGTAGCACTTAGAGACCTTTCTGTAGCCCAGACCTGAGACAACATGATATCCCAAGCCCTGGACCCTGAGGACATGGGCAATGCCAGTGGGAGAGGTCTATGCTGGGGCCACCTGCCTCTGGGGCACAGCCTAAGCACTTCAATTTGGACAGAGAAGAGTGGGGATACAGAACCACTGTCCCCACCGAGAGATCTGGAATGGAAAGGCAGGGCAGGATGGATTGGGGCAGGCACCCACGGGAAGAAAGGGATTTCTAAGAACTTGAGCTATGGAACGGGCAGCCTCAGGGGGGCAGCGAGTTCTCCTTACTGCTGGCCCTGGAATGGTCTGGGGCACAGGCTTCTGCCCTAAGGGTGGAGTCCTCATGATACTTTTGTGGACAACCTGAGCTCGGTGTAGTATGTTTTCTGCCTTTGAGCCAACCAAGTGCAAGCGTACTCTGGAAGTCAGCACTAGGTAAGCCTTTCCGGGAAGCCGCACATGCACACCCACCCCGGCAGTCGCGTCTCTCTGTGAAGGCCTAACGGAGATGTGTACCCGTGGGCTCTAGAGACGTACAGGAGAGCAATCATCGTGGCTGGTGCCCACCGGCCCCATGCTGCAGCCCGGCGCCCATGGGTGGTAGGCAGGACAGGTGCATTGTGGGCTATTCATGCAATGTGACGTGACACAGAAATGAAAATAAACCAGCCTCCACCCTGGGCAACGAAATGGATGAAGCTCGCACATGTCACTCAGTGCGAAAGAAGCCAGGCACAACAGTACGCAGGGTGGGATCCCATGTCTGTCAAGTTCAAAACCGGACGAAACGATTTGCTGTCACTGGAAGCCAGGGTGGCGAGCCTGCTGCCTTTCAGAGGTAGAGGGCCTCTGTGGTGCTGTTGGTGTTCTCTAAGTTACACGCGAGCCTGGAGTTTGTGAGAATTTGTCAAGCGGTCAGCTTATGAGGCGTTCTGCATGTTTTTTGGGGTATATAAGTTCACCACAAATTTGAAAGTAAATAAAATGAGCATGATAAACATTTCCATTTCTCTCCATTCCATCACTCAAAGTCTGAAAAGAAATTCCCTGGGGCACCTAGGTGGCTCAGTCGGTTAAGCATCTGCCGCTGGCTCAGGTCATGATCCTCAGGGTCCTGGGGTCAAGCCCCATGTTGGGCTCCCTGCTTAGCAGGGAGTCTGCTTCTCCCTCTCTCTCTCCCCATCTCCCTCCACGTGCTCTCTCTCCCACACCCTCTCTCTGCGTCTCTCAAATAAATAAATAAAATCTTAAAAAAGAAAGAAAGAAAAAAAGAAAGAAAGAAATACATTCTCCAAAGATCTCCAAAGATTTCAGAATCTCCTGAAAAGTGAGACTGGTGAGCAGGGCAGGGATGGGGCTGAGGTTGGCGCCCACGTCTGGCATGAAGGGTTCTCCGGCCAGCAGAAGGTGGCACTTCGTCGGGAGCTGGCCCCGAGCAGTGTGCAGGAAGAGGGGGTGAGAGTAGAGAAGTCCTCCTGGGCACTGGAGAGGGGAAGGGATTATGCCACCATTCCCAGCCTTTAAAGCATTTTTGTGCAAACCCACATAAAGTTCTTTATCCTCTTAGCAAGCTTAAAGGCAGTGTCAAACCTGCCCTGCCGGCTCTGCTGGGTTCCTTTCCAGTAAGATTACATAAATGAACATGCCTGGAACCAAGCAGGGCTACACGAACGTGAGGCATCATTCTCCCAGCTGCTGTGTGGACTGACCCGTGTTCTTAGGGGACTTGCTTCTATAACTCGACATTATGTTTATGAATTCCTCCGTGTGAATACCTCGCTCATTGTCGGCTCCCCCGGTGGTGTGGCGATCCATCACGGGCTTGTACCGGGATCGACTGATCCACTGTTCTCTGACGGACGTTTGCGCTTCCCAGCTCAGTGTCATGAACTGTGCCGTGAACGGTGCATGCCCTTGGCTGATTTTTCTTTACTTCATCCCTCCTGTGTGACAGGGATCAGTAAACTGACCACCTGAGTGTACGGATTTTTTTTCTAGAACTTGTCATGTTTGGCTAGCATAATGTTTACTTTGCTAATCAGATACCTTTGGGCTGGTCCTGCTCACTCCGGGGCCAGTGTGGCACAGGTGCAGCCGTTCCCTAGCCCAGTCCCCTCAGTTACTCCCTTCCCCTGGCCCCGCAGACAGTCCTGTTGTTGGCACCTGGGCCTACAGCTCCTGCTTCTTCTTTTTTTAAATTAGATTTTATTTATTTATTTATTTATTTGAGAGAGAGAGACAGCACGAGCAGGTAGGAGGAGCAAAGGGAGAAGCAGGCTCCTCGATGAGCAAGGAGCCCGTGTTGGGACTCCATCCCAGGACCCCGGGGTCATGACCTGAGCCGAAGGCAGACGTTTCACCAACTGAGCCACACAGGTGCCCTCTTGTTTTTTTTCTAGTAATGACTTAAAATTTCAACCTAGATACCAACACTTAACTGCTTTGGATCACTGTTTGGAATTTATATTCTCTTTAGTAATTATACCCCCCACTAAAAGACATTATATTATGTTCCCTCTTTTCTCTTTTTTCTTTCTTATTTAAAGATTTTATTTATTTATGTGAGAGAGAGAGAGAGGGAGCACAAGAAGGGGGAGGGTTAGATGGAGAGGGAGAAGTGACTCCCCACTGAGGAAGGAGCCCAGACGCAGGGCTCAGTCCCAGGACCCTGGGATCATGACCTGAGCTGAAGGCAGAGGCTTAACCTCCTGAGCCACCCAGGCACCCCCTCTTCTCTCTTTTCTTTACCTCCCATTTTCCAGTTCCAGAATGCTACTGTTCAGTGTGCATTATGCATCAATAACTATTTAAATTGTACACTTGGTGGCTTTCCTTGATTACCACTATTTATTATATCACGCATCTAAGTGTTTTTGTATCTTTCATCTTTGCTTCAGGACATCCTTGATTAATTCTTTCGTGTAGAGGTAGAGATATGGGGTATGGTCTCTGTATGAAAATAGGTTAATTTTGCCTTCACACTTAAATGCTACTTTTTATAATATGTGGAATTCTGAATTCAAACATCATATTATTTTGCAACTTTGAAAATAACATTCTGTAGTCTTCTGACTTAGAGTGTTGCCAGTGAGAAGCCCATCTGAATGATTTTGTTTCCTCTACAGAATCTTCTAGAATCTTCTTTCTTAGGATTTTGAAATTTCTCAACTAAAGTCTAGATATCAGGCCTTATGCCTTCATTGTGCTGAGCACCTGCTGGCCCCTTTTGCCTGAATATATATGACTTTTTCTAGCGTGGGAAAATTTATTACATAATTTCTCCAATGATTTCTTTCCTTCATTTCCCCCGTTCTTTTTACTAAGATTTATATTAGACCGGTGGTTTCCGACTAAGGTGGTTTTGCCCCCCAGAGGATATTTGACAATATCTGGAGACATTCTGGTGTCACAAACGGGGAGCCCTCCGGCATCCCACCAGCCTGGACGCCGCTGCACATTCTGCAGTGTGCGCGACAGCCTTCCCTTCCCCCTTCCCCTGCGCAGCCAATGATTATCCAGCCCAAGTGTCAGCTGTGCCCAGCTTGAGAAACTTGTCTAATACAGGCCAGGTGTGGGCTCTCTGGCCCTAAATGCATGTTGCTTTATTTCATCATAGACTTGTCATTATTGGGGGCCCCAGGGTCAGTCGGAAGACCATGCGACTAGTCATCTTGAGGTCGTGAGTTCAACCATGTTGGCTTTAGAGATGACATAAATAAGTAAATAAAACTGTTAAAAAATGAACTTGTCACTATCATACTCTGTTTTTAAATTCATTTCTTTATGGACTGTCCTTCCTCAACTAGGAAATAGGCTCTTTGAGAAGGAGAATCTCATCCGTCTTGTGGAACCATCTATTCCCACTTAATAAACCACTGCCAGGTGGTAACTGGGCACCCCCTAAGTATTTGTAGACTGAACAGCTCTAAAGGATAAATGAGTTCTGTGTCTTCTGACTTCATTCTGTCACTTTCCTTGTCATTTTAAATCATAGGGAATTTCCTGGACTGCATCTTTCAGTTTATTGTATTAGATATGGCCGTGTTTATTCTACTATTTAGTTTTTCCACCTAAACGTGTTTGTCATCGTGTATCATTTTTTATTTTTATTTTTTAAAGATTTTACTTATCTATTTGAGAGAGAGAGAGCGAACACAAGCAGGAGAGGGGCCAGAGGCAGAGGGAGAAGCAGACTATCTGCTGAGCAAGGAGTCCGATGTGGGACTCGATCCCAGGACCCTGGGATCATGACCAGAGCCAAAGGCAGATGCTTAACCGACTTAGCCACCCAGGCGCCCCTATATATCATTTTTTAATTTTTAGAACTCTGTCTTGTGTCCCAGTTCTTCTTCGTAGTGGTTTATTCTTTTTAATGGATTCTATACCTGTTCAAGTACACGAGATGATAAAATATTGGAATTTTTTCAAATTTGCCTTTTGTTGCCTGGGTTCTTTTCCTTCTGAGGTAGTCTGTTCACGTGATCCTTCTCTTTCACACCGTTGGTTTTTCTCAATCACTTTGGCTGTGGGTTGGTAGTACCGAATGAGTAACTGGGTCTCAGTGTAGACAGCAAGCCTAGGTTGCTGTTCTCGTACGAGGCCCCTCCTCCGTGTCCCACCCAACCTGCCCTCTCCAAGCTGCAGAAGTAGATGGCGTGACAACAGGCAGATTTAAGTTGAAACTTGTGAGCATCGGATAAGCTTTAAAGCTGGAGTCCTCCCTACAAAGGCTCTCCACATGCTAAAATCAGCAGCATTTCATTCTGTTTTTTTTTTTAATTTTATTTATTTATTTGACAGAGAGAGATCACAAGTAGGCAGAGAGGCAGGCAGAGAGAGAGGGGGGCGGGAAGCAGGCTCCCCGCTGAGCAGAGAGCCCGATGTGGGGCTCAATCCCAGGACCCTGAGATCATGACCTGAGCTGAAGGCAGAGGCTTAACCCACTGAGCCACCCAGGGGCCCCAGCAGCATTTCATTCTGATTGGAAGATGAATGCATCTTATTTCTCTGATAGGTGATTGCCTGTCCCTTTCCATGTCTGCCCCCTTAGCTCAGTATTACTTCAAGTTCTGATTCCCCTCAAGACCTCCAGGCCCCCTCCCTAGGCAGCAGCTCATTTTGGCTGGAGGGCAGTTCTTTTTTTTTTTTTTTAAAGATTTTATTTATTTATTTGACAGACAGAGATCACAAGTAGGCAGAGAGGCAGGAAGAGAGAGAGAGGAGGAAGCAGGCTGCCCACTGAGCAGAGAGCCCGATGTAGGGCTTGATCCCAGGACTCTGAGATCATGACCTGAGCCAAAGGCAGAGGCTTAACCCACTGAGCCACAAAGGCACCCCAGAGGGCAGTTTTTTTTTTTTTTATCTGGGGGTCAGATGCTGCTGCTGATCAGTGGAAGTGGGTAGGGACAGAGGTTGAGAGTCTTGAGGTTCTGAAATCACTGGTATACTGTCAGTGCATGAGGGCTTCCGGGTCCCCACCAACACTTAGCATTAAGCACCTTTGAATCCTTTGCTAATCTGAGGGATATAAACTAGTATCTCAGTGTTACTTGCATTTGCTTTTTTTTTTTTTCATTAATAATGATTTTGAACAGCTCTTTATAACTTTGGGTTTTTTTCCTCCATGAATTGGCTGTTTGTATCTTTTACCATTTTCCCCACATTGGATTTCCCATCTTTTTCTTAACCATTTGCAGGAGTTTGTCATATACTTCGAATAGTACTAGATCCTTGTCAGCTTTCTGTGTCACAAGCATCTTCTGTCATTTGTCTGTTATCCTTATTTATAGTGTTGGCAACTGAACAGAATTTTGATTAAATTAAATCTGCCAATATTTCTTTTTAAATTTTATGCTGTTGAGATGCTGTTGAAGAGGTTTTTCCCCTCTTCCAGTGCCACAGAAATTTTTTTTACATTTTGTACTGTTCGTGTAACTTCCACATTTAGAACTTCTGGAGTTCACCTTTGTGAATGGTGTAAATCAGGATCCGGTTTAATTTTTTTCCACATGATGACCCCATTCCCTTTTCCTTCACTACTTGTAGTGCCCTCTTATTCATTTAGCAAGTTTATATATATATATGTGGGTCTCTCTCCGCATCCCCTTTGCCATTCCATTGGTTTATTCATCTGTTCTTGGGACAAACCATCATTACGGCTTTGTAGTATGTACTAGTTGGCCAGGTCTGCATGACACAGTACCACAGACTGGATGGATCAAACAACAGATATTTATTTTCTCACAGTCCTGGAGGCTAAAAGTCTGAGATCAAGGTATCAGCAGGGTTGGTTTTTCCCACGGTCTCTCTCCCTGACCTGTAGATGCCTGTGTCTTCACATGGTTTTCCCACTGTGTGTCCTAATAGACTCTTCTTATAAGGGCAGCAGCCATATTGGATTAGAGCTCACCCTAATGGCCTCATTTCAATTAACTACCTTTTAAAACATGTATCTGTCTTTATCTCCAAATACGGTCACATTCTGAGGTACTAGGAGTTAGAACTCCAACATACAAATTTTGAGGAGACATAGTTCAGCCCCAAACATGTCTTAATATCTAATATAGCAACTCATCCCTCACTTTTCTTTTTTCATTGTTGTTTTAGCCATTTATGGGTCTTTATTTTTCCATAAATATACTAAATTGATTCAGTTCTTTTATTAAAAAATCCAGTTGGAATATATGTTTAGGTTGCCTTGAATTTATAAATTCATTTGAAAAAGTTGACACTTTTATAATGTTAGTTCAAATCCATCCAAGACCATGGGACATCTTTTAATTTACTTAGGTATTCCTTTTGTACTTTAATAAGTTTCCATTTTTTTCCCACATAGATACTTCTGAATTCTTTGCTAAGGTATTTCCTGGCTACATTGTATTTCTGGTTGCCATTGTGAATGGCAACTATCACATTTGGTAATTGATTTTTGCTAGAAATGCCATTGTTTGTTATAAGTTGGTTTTTGTATCTGGCAACCTTATTAAACTTTAATTAGTTTGCTTATTTTTTATTTTTCTAAGTAACTAGTTTGTTATCTGTAAAATAATGGTAGTTTTATTTATTTTCTTTAAATCCTGATACATTTATTTATTTTTCTTGCCTTATAGGCATGGCTAGTATAACTAGTACTATGTGACAGAGTAGTGGATGATATTAAGTCTTTGTTTTGTTCCTACTATTTATTATCTATTGCTATGTAACAAATTTCTTCAAGACCTAGCAGCTTAAAATAACAGTGAACATGTATTATCTTACATGGTTTCTGTTGGTCAGTAATTTTGGATTAACATAACTCAGTCATTCTGGCTGAGGTCTTCTTCTCAAGAAGACTTGAGCCCTGTGTGATAAGCAAGAGGCATTGGCTCAGTACAAGTCCTCTGTGGCTGAAGAACTCTGCAAAAGTCTTTTTTGTCTTGGGGAGATTGTTACAGCCATCAATGTTTTCTTCTTCCTTGCAGTGCCCAAGACAAAGATTCTGGCCACTGGAGGGGCATCTCACAACAGAGACATCTTACAGGTATGTGATGATAGCAGCCCAAGCAGTAGGGCCTCTTCCATGTCTGTTACTTCTAAGAGCCAGATGCTGTCCTTATTGGACTGCCTCTGTTCCCACTGCTGCAGGTGTCTGAACACCAGACTATCACATCATGGGGCTGTCAGTGTCTTACTGGGACACTGAGCAGTTTCGGATGTAGCCTGAGGCTGTGTCAACTATTGACTTATAATATACGTGTCTTAGATAAAAATTCTCTAAAAGAAGACCCCAAGTTGGGAATTCTTCTATAAGTGGATTGTTGAGAAAGTGCTCCCAGGAGACAGTGAGGGGGGCGGTAGGGCCAGGGGAGATGCTAAGGCCCCCAGGCCACCCTGACTCTATTATTATTAGGGTGGCATGGCCGAGTATACTTACTGTAAGGCAGTAGAGGTGAAATGGAAGGCATCAGAAGACACATGAGGAAAGAGAGCATAGAAAATGTGTGCCAAATGTCTGTGTTCCCTCCGAGGAACGGCTTACCCCAGTAAGAACCTCCCTCCTTTTCAGGTGCTTGCAGATGTGTTTGGCGCCCCAGTATATGTCACAGACACTGCCAACTCAGCCTGTGTGGGCTCCGCATACCGAGCTTTCCATGGTAGGTCGAGGGATGGAGAGTAGAGCCTTCTGGAAGAGTTGGGGCACTGGTTGGGCTAAGGGGGATAGAAAAGGGGAGATTGGAATGTTCCCAGTCTTTAGGGACATTGGAGTCTTGAGCTTCAGTTTCATTTTTCTCCCTCCTAGCAGGCAAGAACCAACTTCAAATCTTCTGTTCTTTTATTCTGTATTTAAAGTGGGGAAAGAAAAGTAGGTTCCTAACTGAATGAGGCTTGGTCACACTCAGGCTCAGCACAGGGACATTGAGAAAGGACGTGGGATATGCTGGAGGGCACATGGGGGTGGGTCTGGAGACCTGGTGGGCGGGAGAAGTGGATGAAGTCCAGGGCCATCATTTCAGCGAATGCAGGAAGTGGAGACAAAGCTGAAGGCTTCAGAGCCAAACAGTCCAGTACCCTGGACAGCTCCACGAGGGCCCATCACTCTGATGGAGCCCTTGCTGAAACTCCCATCTCCCCCTTCCAGGCAGGTTCTCCTGGGAGCTGCCCCTGCCCACAAGGGGCCCATTTAGTCAATCTGCCCTGTGCTCTGCTGGCTCCGACTGCTCCTCCAGCTGCCCATTTATCTCAAGGGCTCTCTTCCCTCTGGCAGTTCTATTCATGCATTTACTCTTCGCTTTTTAACACACCAATTTAAACTTACATGTTTCTATCAACATTGAGAATTAATCAGGGACCAGCTCCTTCTCTTAATAATTAACCTCTTACTCTTTGACACCCCTCCCTCCTTACCCTGTCTACCTCACCCCACCTCATGCCACCTCCTGTGTCAAGATCACTGGGTAATTTATTTCCAGATTGTGTTTTTAATTAAACTTTACATCATATTGGCTTTTATTTGTATTTCCTTATGAATCTCTCTCTCTTTCTAAATCTGTGCATTTTCTTTCTCCTTTTTCTTTTCCATGGTAGTTTTGTTGGACTCTACAACCTAGATAAGTTTAAGAGGAAATTTAATAGGTGATAATTTTGGAGGCGTTACATACCCTGCATGGACTTTGTTTTACCCTCTACAAGAATGCTACCTGCTGGGGCACCTGGGTGGCTCAGTTGGTTAAACATCTGACTTTGGCTCGGGTCCTGGGATTGAGCCCTGAGTCAGGCTCCCTGCTTAGCGAGGAGTCTCCTTCTCTCTCTCCCTCTGCTCTTCCCCCCACTTGTGCTCTTCCTCCCTCTTTCTCTCAAATGAATAAATAAATAATATTTTTTTAAAAAATGCTACCTTTTTTGGGCAAAGGACCCTAACTTCAAAATACTTTCTCTCAGCACCTTGAAAATACTGTTTCCATAATCTTCTGGCCCTTAGTGTTGCCCATGAGAAGCAGCTTAGGGCCTACTTCTCACTCCTCCTCCTGCTAAAGCAAGAAAAGCGCTGCCCTTTAGGGCCTCCACTGCTATGTGGCACTGCATTTCTTTTTTATTTTTCCCTTTCTATGCCTATTGTGTTGCCAGAGGTTACCTGGGGCAATACCCCACTCTGCCCTTCAAAACTGCAGCCCATGCAAAGTCCAAGCACACCGGCCTTCACCCTGAGGTGTCTCAGCCACTTCACGTCTGTTCTCCCAGCTGCGTCCAGGCTGAACCTCACACATAGGCGGTCTCTGAATGAATAGACAAGGGACCAGTGTCTTTTGAGCGGTATCTCTGCTGCCCCCCGCCCCACCCTGTTCCCAGGCAGCTCTAAGCCGAGATATCCCAGCATTTTCTTGGAAACTGGGCCTCATGTCTTACCCAGGCCCTGCCTCACTCACGGTGGTCTTGTGTTTCCCTGCCAATCTGATAGCACTCCTTAAAAACTGTCTAGAAATTCCTCACTTTTCTGCCCACTGATGGTAGACTTCCCTCCTTCCCAGCCCTGTGCTCATTTGCTTGGGAGTATTTATTGAGTGTCTCAGGTATGCAGGTGCTATGTGAGGCCCAGTGCCTGGCTTCACAGAGCTTTGGGCTCAGCAAGGGCAGGACCTTAAATCTGGGGCCAGAAATTGTATGAAGTCTCTGGGGACAGCAGATGGTACTTAGGGGTGGAGGGTTAGGGAACCTCGGAACAGGTGACATTGTAAACCACAGGTTGTCTGAGAAGAGCATAGGTCCATGAAGAGAGGAAACGGAGACTCTCCACACAGTGAAAAGGCTCTGAGGTAGAAGGAATCCTAAGAAGCCTGGGGTGGCTTCAGTGCCCTGAGCCATGGGAGCCAGGTGAGGGAGGAGAGGCAGGCAACTCCTCCTGTCAGGTGTGGGGTCAGGGAGGTGGCGGGGAGTGGGAAGGGGGGTTGGTGTTAGCTGCCCTGCTGGGACAGCTGCTGTCCCAGTGAGCAAGACAACGTAGGCCCCGCTGGGGAGAGGTCTGCACATCAAATTTCTCTCTCTTCTCTCTCTTTTCTTCTCTAACAGTTTTACTGAGGCACAATTTATATGACAAAAAAATCACCCAATTTTAAGTGTACAGCTCAGTGATTTCTTAGTAAATTTACTGAGTTGTGCAACCATCACCATAATCCCATTTTAGAATATTTTATCACCCCAGAGATAAGATGCTATTTTTAGTTAATGTCTTCATTTGCAACATGCACTGATATGAAATGAGCTTTCCCTTCTAGGCCTTGCAGCTGGAACAGACGTGCCCTTTTCAGAGGTGGTGAAGTTAGCCCCAAATCCCAGATTAGCTGCTACCCCAACCCCAGGAGCTTCTCAGGTGAGAGACCTTCAGAGTCTGGTCATAGCCTTTGCATTGTGAAAACCAGCCACAGTTAACTCTTGAACAACACAGGAGTGATGGATGCCAGTCCCCTTGCAGACACAAAAATGTACATATAACTTTTGACTCCCTCAAAACTACTAATAGCCTACTGTTGACCAGAAGCCTTACTTATAACATACCTAGTCAATTAACACAAATTTTCTATATTATATGTGCTATATAGTACTATAACCAAATAAACTAGAGAAAAGAAACTGCCAAGAAAATAATAAGCAAAATGCATTTACCATTTACTCTATTGAAAAAAAATCCACCTGTAAGTAGACCCACACAGTTCAAACCCATGATGTTCAAGGTCAACAGTAGGTTTGGTTCTTCTTTCCAAAAGGTAAGTTTGGCTCTGTCACTTAATGTTGAAGTTGATGTGTTCAGCTAATGGGGAAATCATCCTTTTTGGGTTTTAACTGTCAGGGAAACAGAGCAAAAGGAGCCAGGTTGTCAGCTGAGATTCACAGATACTGCTGATTTTATAGCCCCAGGGGTCAGATCGATTGCTGGGTATGTCTTCAGTGTTCCATATGCCTCAGAACGAGCCCTTATACTTCGAGGGTTACAGAAGCCACAGAAGGACTCTGTCACTTAAGCGTAAGACGTGCTGCATTTCTAGCCCTCAGATCTGAAGTCTGGATCCAACACAGGTGTGCAGTTCCCCAGGCCAGGAAATCCCCCCTTGTTACAGCTTGGGTTCTCTGGAAAGCAGACCCTGAGATGCTAATTGGGGTGCAGGACATTTATTGGAGGTGCTCTTGGGATCTACATCCGTGGAGGGGGAAATGAGGAGGCAGGTCGGGGCACAGTGAGGAGGTGAGCCATGGGGCAATCCCTGTGGAGACCTCAACCAGCCCTAAGGCAAGTTCTGAAGCTGGGCTGACTCTTTGGACTCTAACCTAGCTAGGGTGAGGGGGCTGGGCCATTACACCTCATGTCACCTGGTCTCCGTATGCAGTCCACCCCAGGATGGGGTAAGGCAGCGCTCTCTAGCCAAAGCCATCCCCAAAGGGGGCTGTCAGCTGAGGGCTGGACGAATAAGGCCTTTGTTCTTAAGGAGCACTTTGGGTGGTAGGCCAATGCATCCAGTATGCCTCTCTTCCTGTTTGCAGAATGTTCTTGCAAAACATTCTGGGGCTGTGCAGACAGAGGGCGTTATTACTGATGCAGCAGGCAGTAGGGGCTTCATGCTTGTCCCAGATTGCCTTGGCCCTTAAGTGCCATGGGACAGTATGGAGTGGGCCCAGGAAGATACTGTGCACGCACTGTGTCTGTGTCACAACCGAGTGACCCCAAGCTTAGGAAACTCCCAAATTATAAAGGACCTGCAAGGCAGATCTGCCCAACCTTTGCCCTCGATGGAAACATTTTCTGTACTAGCCTGGTCAGCAAGTAAATTTTCCCTCTGCCCTGAGGATGACTCTATCTCTATCTGCCAGTGCTATTTGCTGTATAAACATTGAAAAGATAGTCTGCAACAAAAGCTGTCACTGGATATGTAGACACATGATGGAGAATTGTCTCCCAACCTATCTTGGGCCAGAAGCTCCCCGTTTCCGGGTGACCACAAAACCCACACATGTAGGTGTGCCCTAGCTTCTATTACTTTGTCCTTAAGTTGTGTGTCCTTACCTTTAAGAGGCAGCTCAAGGCTATAGGAAGATCTCAACTGATATAAAGGACCGTTGCGTTTTCATTCTTACCTTGCCTGTCCTACAGCATGTGACCTTCATCTGACCTTGAGCAGCATTTCTCATCTCTGAGCCTATTCGTCTGTGAAGTGGGGATAACATCTGGTCCTGCCTACTTTCAACCCGCTAACTGTGAGGCTTAATAAGGCTCCTTGGGAGGCACCTGGGTGGCTCAGTGGGTTAAACCTCTGCCTTCGTCTCAGGTCATGATCTTGGGGTCCTGCGATCGAGCCCCACATAGGGCTCTGCTCAGCAGGGAGCCTGATTCCCCCTCTGTCTCTGCCTGCCTCTCTGCCTACTTCTGATCTCTTAAAAAAAAAAAAAAAAACACAAAACAAACAAACAAAAAAACTCCTTGGCTCGAATGGCTTTATTATGTAACAAGAAGTCTGACTGTAGTCAGGGGGCTGGTTCTGTGGTTCCACAATGTCGGGCTCTGGGTTACAGTCCCTGTGGTTCTACAGATCAGTAACGGACAATGGCAACATGATAACCACCTATGTCACTTACAATTTTCTAGAAGTCTCATTTAAAAATAAAAAAAGGAAAAATAAATAAATGACTAACTTCAAATATATTTTTTATCTAATCCAGTATGTCTGAAATACTGCCATTTCAACAGGCAGTCAATAAGAAAAATCGCTAATGTGCTATTTTACATTCCTCTTTTTTGTAAGAAGCTTTTGAAATCTGATGGGCATTTAGTCTTGTAGCACTCATCCCAGTTCAAGTGCTTCCAACTGTATATGACTTACAGCTCCTGTGTTGGGTAGCCCAGCTCTCAATGTGCTCCAGGTGACCCCAGGATGTCTGCAGCTGCTCCAGACATCCCACTCCCCTCCCCACACTGTATCCATAGGCAGGACTGAGAGCCTGGCATTGGGCAGCCCCTCCTCACACACTTCTTGCTCATCAGGGAGAGAATCCTGGTCTGCTCTCAACTCCCAATAGGACCAGGCTGCCGCTTGGACCTATGGTCACACTTGGTTGTAAGAAAAGGCTGGGGTAGGTTCTGGCTCTTTTGTCCTCTAGAAGGAGACCCACGAGGGAGAAGATAGTTGGAGAAAGCTTTAGGGCGGCAGACAACTGCATGTGTCTCCTTACAGGTAGCAAACACTCTGTGTGTGTGTACCACCACCTTCCCTGGCTTGCCCATGACCAGAGTCACTAAGGGCTCCTGGAACTCCATACCCTTCAACCCAAGGGCAGCATCAGAATCCTTTGGAATGCCAGGTTATAAGCAGCAGCAGGCTGTGTCTGTTGGTGGAATGACCTATTGGAGGACTGGTCTGTAAACTCCTTGGGAATGGGGGACCGTGCTCTGTGTTCTTTCTGTGGCACGTACAGCAATCAGTGTGCTCAATGGGAAACTCAAAACCATACCAGTGTTTTCTGCCTGCTCAGCTGAACATTGCAGTTTCCTCCTAACAGAGGAGGTCCAAGCTCTCGATGAGTTCTCTGTTCTCTGTCACCTTCACCAAGCTGCCCCAGATGCGCCCAGAGTGGGCCCTGGGTACATAATCAGTGACTAAAGCACTTGACTTTGGAGCCAATTAAGCCAAATGAAGGAGTGGGATTGGCATGAGCGAGTAGTGGCATTTGTGAGTCGAAAGGAAATCTGGGTCCCTTGGTTAAGTGTTGCTTGTCTATAAGACCCCATGTGCTGACCGGAAGTGCCCACATTTCTCAGGCAAGGCTTATTGAGTCACGGATGAAAGCAGCTTTAAAAAAAAAAAAAGGAGGGGGGAAGGAAGGTTAAGAATATGGAGCTGTGAGGGGCACCTGGCTGGCTTAGTCAGTGGAGCACGGCACTCTTGATCTCAGGGTGCTGTGTGTGAGCCCCACATTGGGTGTAGAGATTATTCAAAAATAAGATCTTTTAAAAAACCCTTTTCCCTTATTGTTTTTTGGTTTGGGTTGATTATCCAACACACTGCATATATAATTTTGTAGCCCACTTTAAAAAAAAAAACACTACAGTATAACATGAGTATTTATATTCTTAAAAATGAACATATACATTATTTTTAATGACTGCAAAATATTCTGTTTGGCCGTAATTTACTTGTGATTTTATATGTCTTAGAGCAGTTGCTTCTAGTTTCTTTGTTTTCTGTTTTTGTTTTTACAAAAGATTTTGCCCATTTACTTGAGAGAGAGAGAGAACACGAGCAGGGGGAGCAGCAGAGGGAGAGGAAGAAAGAGGCTCCCTGCAGAGCAGGGGAGCCCGACGCAGGGTCTGATCCCAGGATCCTGGGACCCCAACCCGAGCCGAAGGCAGATGCTTAACCGACTGAGCCACCCAGGCATGCCTTCTAGTTTTTAAATTACTGTATTGAAATTATGTGGGTAAAAGGTTGAGAAAACTTTTTCCTATTCTGCATGAGAATTTGAACTTTGGTTCAACTACTAGCTCTGTTTCCTTTGGAATGTCAACAGTATTACTATGCAACATCGCCGATGTAAAAATGTCCTTTAAGTGGGGCCCTGCATCTAGAGGGGGGAAAACCATATATGCCTGATGGGAAGTCATACTTAGGGCCTCCCTGAGCCCAGTGATGTCTCATGGGCATGTGTCTTGCCGGCGGAGTTGTTGTAAGAGATATTCCCATGGGGCATGAGGTTTCAAAGCCAGGGTGCCTCTTGCACCTGTACCATGTGGATTTCACTCCCTTGCATCTGAGCTGTAGCATAGGGGGCAGGGAGACCCTTTCCTGGACACTGGTCCTAACTGCTGTTAGGACCACTACGTCGTCTTTGACTCGAGTTTGCTTCTCCAGTGTGTCGTACTGGTTGTACCCTGAGGGACAGAGTGTGTGTGGCCTATGGTGGTCTTAGGAGATTGGACAGTTAGTGGTATGGCACCCTACATTTAGGATGGTTTCCTTAGGAGAGCTTTGTAGAAGTAGAATAACTGGGCCAAAGACTGGGCATTTTCAAGCCCTTTAATACCAATGTATAGTCAAGTTGATTTCCAGAAGAGTTGCACCACCAACTTCACCAGTTGTGCAACAAGATGGCATTTCCAGATATCTTCACCAGAATTTTTAAACATTTTGTAGATTTGATAACAAACTTTTTGGTCCTGATTTGCATTTTTTAAAAAACTTAAGCTGTAGGTTTGGGAACTACTAGCGTTTCCTCTTTTGTGAATTGATGCCTCCTTTCTTTTGCCAAGCACAAACGCTTAAATTGCAAGTACATGGCATGCTAAATTTTAAAATTGCAAGTTGCAAAGAGATGAGAGGCACCTCTCCCTCCCCATTCTAAACTGCTCTTTCTGCCCCTCCAGGTCTACGAGGACCTTCTCCCACAGTACGCCAAGCTTGAGCAGAGAATCCTGTCCCAGACCCCGGGGCCTCCAGAGTGAATTCCTCAGGCCCAGGCAGCCCGTTAACCCTGCCTGCCTAGGCTCACAGATCCCACTTTGAGACGTACGTGCTCCTCCTGGACAGCAGGGATCCTCTTCCCTGTCCTAAGTGACTCTGCCTGCCCGTCTGACTCCTCGTGGTGCTGCCTGGGACTACCTGAAACCCACCTTAGCGCATCTCCCTGAATGTAAATGGGCTGTTCCTGATTCTGTACCCTTGTGCCCGGGGCAGGAAAGCCTCTGTCTTCTCCTGCCCTTTATCTCGGGGGGCAAGATAAAGCAGTGAGTCTGGGATATATCCAGTAAAAATTGTGACTTTGCCTCCTTTCAAATGCAGAAGTAAAGTGAATACAGGGACCTAAATTGGGTGAACGGTGGAGACAAAGCTGTCCCCCCATATCCCGACCCCAGCAGCCTCTTCCCCAACTCTCACTCTGGCTACTCCTCCTCAAACTGTAACCCACAGCCACCCGCCCCCTCCGTACTGTGACCCTGCAGTCCATCCTCCTCCTCCCCACGCCAAACTGATCTCAGCTGCTGCCTCCCTCCTCATTTCAGAGTCTGAAGGGCTTCGTAGTAGCTTCCTTTCTTGTCTTTCCTTGCTCACCCCTGCACCTTCCATCCCTTGTCACCTTCCAGCATCTGCCCCTTCATCCTTCGAGATCTCTCCTTCCTCCCCACGCCCACCTTTTGTAACTCACTGCCTCTTACCCAAAAAGCTTGACAGGCCTAATGACCAAGCTTTCTGTCCCCCTCCCATCCACCCTGCCCACTGGCTGCCTTACTCCCCAGAACACCAGACCACTTGCAGGAGCCCTCTCCCAAGTGGTACAGGGTAGCACCTCTCTCCCTCCGTCCCTTCCTTCAGGAAGAATTTCCCTAATTCTGGATTTCTTTGATTCTGTTTCTGTTTTGTCATTTAACATATTCTCTATCTTCTGTATTTCCTATAAATTCCTATAAATTGGTGATTGGCTCTTCAACCTCCGTGCTATTGACATGGAGCTGGGTAAGTTTTGGTTGTGGGGGCAGCGGGGTCACTGGCCTTGACCCACCACATGCCGGTAACACGCCCTCCCCAAGTTGTGACAATCCAGAATGTCTCTAGGCATTGCCACGTTACCTCCTGGTGGGGATAGGAAGACAAAATGGCCCCTAGTTGATAACCACTGACCTGGAGGCTTGATCTGATGCACATGTGATTATTTCCCTGTTTATGTCAGACAGCTTCCTAAGATGGTGGTGTGTTCTTCCATCAGGAGGCACATGTGTCTGGTTTTCTCTCATTTGAGGGATGTTCATGCCTAGCTCCATTAGTTCACTAGGGATACAGTCTTGTTATTCCTCTTCATTTACCCGGGATTCTTCTATGTGACAGACATTTCCTATCGACTTACCCAAAAGAGCTAGGAGAGGCTTTTCCTCTGTTCACCAGTTTTCAAAATAATGGGTTGATTCCCAAGCATCATCTAACAGCCAGTAGTTTTTTGTTTTTAGTGCCAATAGGATACATTTGATATATTTTATGTATTTTAATCCATTATGGTAATTATTTCTGTCCTTGACTTCTTTTTGATAGTCATTCTCTGCAACTTTTCTACTGTTTTCCTGATCTGCCGTTTCTTACTTACAGGTACAAACGCTCTGTGTAGTCCTTAATGACTGCTGGGCCCCCAGTTTTTATCCTCATCCCTCTTTCTCTCCCATTTTGTCCTCTTTTATTGGATGATTTTGTCTCTTCTTGGGTTTCCACTACTTATAGGCCAGGAGCACTGATCCTTGCTTCCATCCAGAACTCTCCTTGGAGTCTACCAGAATTCTCACTCAGAGGAGAACTTCATACTCCACTTACCTTCCTTTGCCCTTCCCCAAACCTCCTCCTCTTGTGTTCCTGTTTCAGTGAATTGACACCACTGTTCATCCATCCATTGACTGAGGAACCCAAACCCCAAATGCAGATGTCCTCCCCCTTTCCCATGTCAGCCTCAGATCAGTCACCAAGCTGAGTTTGGTTATTCCTTTGTTAACTCCTAAAGCAGTCCCTTTCTCTCCTTCCCTCCTGTTTTACTTTGGGCCCCTTTATTCCATGCTCAAGTTATCCCAAAAGCTTACAGATAAAGTCCTGTGTGATCTGCTTCCTGCAGAGTCCCCCCAATTTTACCTTTGCTGCAGGCCCTTGCCTAAATTGGAACCTCAGTTAAACCAGACTACTTATGGTTTGCACCCGGGGTGGAAAAGTGCTGCAAACCGGGTCTGAGACCTGGTCGGTCAAGGCAGTGGATAGGTGGACATCAAAGGAAGAGACTTAGAAAATGAGTGGGACCAGTGGCATCTCTTCTGAGAGAGATGAAGTCTTGAAAGGAAGCAGTGTCCCTAGCAGGCTTGGCGGATGAAGAAGAAAAAGAAAGCGGAAAGCTGAAGATAACAGCCTATCGGTAGCAAGTCAAAGATTCAGAAGAAAATGGACAACTTCCCCACCCCTAGTTCCTAGACATTACTTATTAAAGACACTTTACAACATTAACCAGTTGGAAAAGATTCTCTTGGACCAAGAAACAGAGAAAGCCATTCGATCAATCCATTTTACCTCTGCCCCCAAAGAGTTGCGTGTTATTGCAAGCATGTCAACATAAATAGAACAAGGAATTCACTGTGTATACAAATACAGGAAGTAAACAGAGTGAGAATCATAACTTTTCAAGCCAAGGAAATACTCCAAAATAAAGAGAACAGAAGAGAGTAAACCATAACAACCCTCCAACATGAACTCTAAAATAAATTTTGGAACAGTTGTGGATAGGAAAGATACCACAGTTCGGAAAATTTAAAACTCAGAATAAAAATGAAAAAGCAACAGGAATATATGAAGAGAGAAATGACCAAGCTTGGGAAACAATTTGAGTGAAAAATTAAAATCATCATAGATAGGGAGACAAAATCAATAGAGATGACTACAAGTATAGTAAAGCATATAGAGGTTGGGAATGACAAAAGCTAAGAGAGCAAAAAATACAGAGGAAGAGCTGAAAAGGTACAGAATGAAAATGATAGGTAAAGAAGTAACAGGCAAAACTGGAGCTCCCAGAAGCTACCAAAAAAGAAGACAGTGGAATTGGTTAATAGTTAAAACTGCTCCAGGAGAGGGACACCTGGGTGGCTCAGTCTGTTAAGTATCTATCTGCCTTTGGTTCAGGTTATGATGCCAGGGTCCTGAGTTCAAGTCCTGTATCAGGCTTCCTGCTAGCCTGCTTCTTCCTCTGACAAATAAATAAATACAATCTTAAAACAAAATAAAACAAAAAACCTGCCCCAGGAGAAATTTCTGAAAAAGCACAAAGAAGACCTAAATCTTTATCTTGAAAGGGCCCCTTTGTTACATAGAAAAATTGACCCAGAATGATGAATATCCTAGCAAACTATCAAATTTTGAAGGTGAGGGGAAAAAACCCCTCTGGGCCCAAAGAGCTAGTTTCTTACAAAGGAAGGGTCAAATTGGCATCGGACTTCTCAAAAAGTAAGTAGCAATGGAGCAACATTTTCAAGAAATATAAAGAAAAACAAAGGAACTAAGAATAAGTGTTTTGTATCAAGCTAAGCTGTCCTTTAAATATCAAGGATATGTATAAGTTTTTTCTTAAGATTATTTATTTATTTATTTGACAGATCACAAGTAGGCAGAGAGGCAGGCAGAGAGAGAGAGAGAGAAGAGAAAACAGGTTCCCTGCTAACCAGAGAGCCCGACTCGGTCCCGATCCCAGGACCCCGGGATCATGACTGGAGCCGAAGGCAGAGGCTTTAAACCACTGAGCCACCCAGGCACCCCAATAAATAAAATCTTAAAAATGAAATAAAATAAAATGATAAATGAATAAATATATATTTTTAAGTCTCACCTGGGGAAAGACTTTCTATGAATTACTCTTGGGGCAAAGGGGAAATACAAACCAAACTTTCAGAGCTTTTAAAAAAAGATTGATAATTAAATCTGTGGAAATAATTAAAGCACTGATAGGTGAAATATAGCTTTAAAATACTATCACATGTGTCAATTATACTCAAAAATTTTAAAATACTGTAACATTGATAAAAAAGCAAAATAAAAATACAACTCAAAAGCAAAAAACAAAAACAAAAAAAACCCCAAAAGGAATATAAGAAGTAATGATAAAATCACACATTAGGAAAACAGGAAAAAATAAAATTAATGAAGAGCATTTTGCTTATTTGAAAAACAACTGAGACACCCGCGTGGCTCAGTCGGTTAAGTACCCCACTCTTGGTTTTTGGCTCAGGTCATGATCTCAGGTTGTCAGATAGAGCTCTACATCAGGCTCTGCACTCAGCATGGAGTCTGCTCATTCCTCTCCCTCTGCCCCCTCCCCTGATTGCATTTTCTCTCTCTCAAATTTAAAAAAATATCTTAAAAAAGGTAAAAAGAAAAAACAATCAGAAGAGACAAGGCATTAGCTAACTTAAGTAAAAGGGGGAGGAAGAAATATCAAAAGTAAAAATACTAGTGAAAAATTGACATTAAAACAAAATAAATTTTAATTTTAAGGACTATTTTGTACAACTTGGCAAATAATTTGGTAACCTAGATGAAATGGTAATGACCTTAGGTACTAAAATGACTCCAGTAGAGAAAGTTTAAGCCTTTCTAGGTCATAAGGGAACTAGAAAAGATATTCAAAGAGCTGTAAGATGAAAAAGGCTCTAGTTCAGATGGTTTCACAGGAGGATTCTACCAAACTTTCATTGTTCAGGTAATCCCTTTTCTACATAATGTATTCCAGAATGCTGGAAAAGAAGAAACACTTCCAGATTTTTATGAAGCAAGTATAACATTGATCCCTAATATTAGGTTGCAAAAATAACCCCAATTCTCCACTTATCCCTATGTCTACATACTTGGTCATGAAGTTTTGCTGTGCCCTCCCTCTCTGACTCTGGGCTCAGCCATGCAAGTCTGGCCAATGGGATTTTCACAAACAAGGTGCAAGCATTGGCTTGGAAAGTCCTTATGCCATTGAGATTTCTCTCATTTTGCTTCTCTGCCTTTATTATGAATTATTTGTGCCCAACCTTGCCTGACCAAAGCCATCCTGGGTTAGTCAAGGTCACTGACTGTCCCAGACTTGTGAATGGGTCCAGGTGAGACCAGAAGCACTACCCAGCCAGGTCCAACCTAAATCCCAGCCTGCAGATTGATGAGCTAAATACATGTTTATTATTTTAAGGCATTAAGATTTAAAGTGATTTATTCACAGTAATAGATAACTGATACACAAATTGGTGCCAAATAAAAAAACTAATTATCTGTGACATTGGAGCTGGGCTCTGGGTGGGGCTTGAAAAAATGGTGAGAAAATTATTTTAGGGGGCTGAAAAATGCAAAGAAACTGAGCACCTGTGGTAACTTGGAAGATAGAAAATGTACCTCCTGAACATTTGGGCTTGAGAAAAGACATTTCTAGGCAGAATATTGAAAATGTCAGCTGACTATTACTCAGAAAAGAACTAACCAGATTGTACAATTTAGATGGAACGTAAAGGTGCCAGAACAACAACTTTCTTATCTCCATTCCTTTAAGCCTACAAAGATATCAGACTTAATGATACAGCTTTAGGTGAAAACAAAATCAAGGGCTGAAAGACACTTTGCTAAGACCTCTGAAAGAATCAGGGCATCGTCTAATGGACTTTTCCAGTTGACTAAAATGACTTCCAGGAAATATAAGATTCTTGTCCCACAGTAGCCTGATACCTAAAGTATCAGTGATTAAGCCCAGAGGGCAAGTGATATCTCAATATTATTGGGTATGGCTTTTGGTGTAGAGAGTGGATTCAGATCAGACACAGAAGATCCACAGAACATCTTTATGGAGCTATACTAATAAAAGTGACATCAACCTAGATTAGAAGGGACTAAATGTAAAAAGACTCTGGGCCCCCAACTTTCTTTGGACAGGAAGCAGACTGAGGAAGTTATTCAGAAGACATGTTTTCTAATGCCTTCTTCAGAAGTGTCCAAGGAGAGCAATGCAAAGTGAAAGATGTAGAGGGTGAAACCAGGGGCCATGGAGAACGATGGACTGGATGCCACTTTCAGTGTCGCAGATAAACTCTAAAACGGCCCGTAATGTATTCACACCCTTGTGTTACTCCCACCTCCGGAATGTGAGCAGGACCTGTAACTCTCTTCTAATAAAAAATGGCCAAGGTGATGGGGAGTCACTTCTGTAATTATGTTACCTATGATTATAACTGCTCTCTTCCTGGCAGGCTCTAATGAGTCTTCCTTGCTACCTTTGATGAAGAAAGCTACCCTATGGAGAGACCCATATGGCAGGGAAGTGAGCAGCTTCTGTCTAATGATCATCAAACAAATGAGGCCCACAGTCCAGCAATTCACAAGCAGCTGGATCTGCATGACTTTGGAAGTGATTCCTGCCCTAGCCAAGCTTCAGATGAGACCTCAGCTCTGACCAACATCTTGATTATAGCCTTGTGAGAGGTTCTGAAGCAGAGGACTAGAGGACCCAGGTAAACCATATCCAGATTCTTGACCCACCGAAACTCAGATAATACATGGATGTTGTTCTAATCCACTAAGTTTGTGGTTATAACGGTAGTTACTACTATGCAGTGTTAGATAATTCATACATCCAAGGAATGAAGCCTTAATCACAAACCATTCCCCATCTCTAGATATACATTCCGGGTGGGACTTTAGAATTGCTATGGGCAAGTGACGGCTATATGCTTTCATCCTTACACTTTCCAAATGATAGCGCTTTTGCAATGATCTTGCACTTGTTTCTACCCACTTATGTTGGTTATTTGAGAAGCAAGTAATTTGACTTTTTGCTTCATATGTCTTTGGACCAAGAGTAGGTACAACCGGGGCACCTGGGTGGCTCCTCGTTTGAGTGTCCAATTCTTGATCTCAGCTCAGGTCTTGATCTCAGGGTCGTAAGTTCAAGCCCTGTATCTGGCTCTGCGCTGGGTGCAAAGTCTGCTTCAGATTCTCTCTCCCTCTTCCATCAGCCCTCACTGTGCACAAGCACGTGCTTTCTCTCCCTCTCAAAAAAAAACAAAACAAAAAAACAACAGTGGGTACAACCAGACTTTACTTAGATTGTGAAATCCTAAACCTGATTGAGATTTTTGCAGCGCTTTGGGATGGGAATGTGTATATTTTACATATGGGAATGGTGTGTATAACTGGCCATGAGGGAAAACTGAGATAGTTGCAGAAACACCCCCACATTCCTCATTGTGTTCATATGCTTTGTTGCACAACTTTGCCACGCTCTCCTATTCGGACTCAGGACTGGTTGTGTGACGGGCTTTGGCCATGTTTGTAAATGAGATGCAAGCTGAGGCTTGAAATAACTTGCAAGAGTGAGTTTTCTGTTTCTTGCAAGAACAGCATTACTATGATAACATGAGAAGGTGACAGACACATGGAAAGAGCCTGGTTGTTCCGGGTGCTCCAGCCAACACCTGGCTGAACTGCAGATGTGTATGCTCGCCCAGCCCGTATCAGAATCACCTCAGTCACAGGATCTATTGCCTTTTACTGTTGTAAGCCTCAAGCTTTCCAGTTGCTTGTTAGGCAGCATTATTTTAATGATAGATAACTACTACAATACCTAACCTCATAACGATTACACAAAATAAGGAACTACATATCAATCTCTTTTTTTTTTTTTTTTTAAGAATTCTGTTTTGGGGGGGGTACCTGGGTGGCTCAGTTGGTTAAGTGACTGCCTTTGGCTCAGGTCATAATCCCAGAGTCCCAGGGTCAAATCCAGATCGGGCTCCCAGCTCCATGGGGAGTCTGCTTCTCCCTCTGACCTTCTCCCCTCTCATGCTCTCTCTCACTCTCTCTCTCAAATAAATAAAATGCTTTAAAAAAGAATTAAATAATTAAAAAGAATTCTTTTTTTTAAGGATGTTATTTATTTCTTTATTTGACAGAGAGAGACATGGTGATAAAGGGAACACAAGCAGGGGGAATGGGAGAGGAAGAAGCAGGCTTCCCGCTAAGCAGGGAGCCCAATGCGGGGCTCGATTCCAGGATCCTGGGATCATGACCTGAGCCGAAGGCAGATGCTTAATGACTGAGCCACCCAGGCATCCCCGGTATCAATCTCTTATTAATATTAATGAAATTATTAGCAATTTTGTCAAACTGTCTATGATTTAGTAAAAATCATATTTATAAATGATGAATTTATCAAATATTATTGGATTAATATCAGTTAGAAAATCCCAAATGAAAAGATCAATAAACAGAAACCAATAGGGCATTGAAGATGATCTGTCATGATCAAGTGCAGCTTATTCCTGAGTGGTTCAGTATTAGGAAATCAATGAATACAGTTCCCCATTTTAATAGACCTAAGAAGTCAAACAATTTGATCATATCTGTTGAAAGTCTTTTGACAAAATTCAACACTCATTTCTGATTAGGAAAAACACACCCACCCCTGGTAAAAGGCAGCATCAACTTAATGAAGAAACACTAGAGGCATTCCTGCTAGAATCAGGAATAAGTCAAGGAAGTCCATCACTGCCACTACTATTTAATAGTGTATTAAAGCAGTAGCCAGTGCAATTAGATCAGACAAAACCAAAGCATAAGAATAGGAAAGGAAGAGATAAAACTCAAGAGAATCAATGTTAAAAATAATGCGAATAAGAAAATCCAGTAAAGTAGCAGAACATCGTTATTTAATATAAAAAGCAGTGTTGACATATGTAATCAATAAAAAGGATATGCTGTGAAGGACAAGAGCCCAATTACAATAGCAGAAAAAAAGTTAAAATACTTAACATAGAGGTATAAAAATAGATGTACAAAACACATGTAAAAATAGATGAGCAAGGGATGCCTAGGCGGCTCTGTCGGTTAAGTGTCTGTCTCTAGCTCAGATCCTGATCCCAGGGTCCCGGGATCGAGTTCTGCATTGGGCTCCCTGCTCTGTGGGCAGCCTGCTTCTCCCTCTGCCTGCTGCTCCCTCTGCTTGTGCACTCTCTTTCTGACAAATGAATAAATAAAATCTTTAAAAAAAGAAAATGGGGCACCTGGGTGGCTCTGTGGATTAAGCCTCGGCCTTCGGCTCAGGTCATGATCCCAGGGTCCTGGGATCGAGTACTGCATCAGGCTCCCTGCTCGGCAGGGAGCCTGCTTCCTCCCCCCGGCCCCCCCTCCCGCCTACTTGTGATCTCTCTCTGTCAAATAAATAAATAAAATCTTTTTTAAAAAAAAGAAAATGGTCAGCAACAAACAACAACAAAATATGCACAGAAACAATACAAATACTTTTAAAGCGTTTTAAAAAAATGCTCAATCTCCTCTATGATATCATTTCTCACCTATAAAATTGACAAACATCCAAAAATTTGATAAAATGCTCTGTCACGAAGGCTGTGAAGCTTGGTATGAGTACAACTAACAAAACTAAGTATGAATGTGATCTAACAGTTTCGCTAGGAATCTGCGTACAGACAGAACTCCAACATACAAAACATCTATACAGGGTCATTTATTGTGAAGGTGTTAATAAAGCAAAATATTTGGAAAAAAGCAAGTATTGATTAACATAGGACCAGTTGAATGGATTATGGTACACAAGAAAAAAGACTAAGGAAGATCTGTGTGTACTGATTCCCCAAACACGGGCCATTTTTATTTACTTCTTTCCTTCCATTTACTGCTTTAATTCCCCTCAGCTAAGTTTTCTTTTCTATTCTATTCTTTTCTTCTCTTTGGAGCGAGAGAGAGAGAGAATGGAGGGTGACAGAGGGAGAGAGAGAGAATCTTAAGCAGCAGGATCCACGCCCCATGCAGAGCCCAACACACGGCTCAGTCTCACCACCCTGAGATCACGACCTGAGCTGAAAGCAAGAGTCAGATGCTTAACTGACTAAGCCACCCAGGCATCCCAAAGTTTTCTAATTTTCAGTGTTCATGTCTTACAAGGATTTTGTTAAAATCATTGTTATTTAAGTGCTTTTTAAGTTGTGCAGAAATATACATAAAGTTTACTATTTTATGTATATTGTAATTGTATATTGTATTTTATATTGTAATTATGCAGAAATATGTATAAAGTTTTATACATATTTATAAAATATGTATATATTTTATATTAATATATAATATATTATAAAATATGTATATAATATATTTATACATATTTATAAAATATGTATAAAATTACTATTTTTATGTATATAATTCAAGGCCATTAAATACATTCACAGTGTTGTGCCACCATCACCACTGTCCATCTCCAAAACTTTTTTATCATCCCAAACAGAAACTCTTTAGCATTAAACTACAACTACCATTCCCTTTCCCCCAGCTCCTGATAGCCACTCTTCTACTTTCTGCTTCTACGAATGCTTCTATGCATACCTAAAATAGATTCTTCCTGTAAGTGGAATCCTACAACATGTGTCCTTTTGTGTCCTGTTTGTTTCACTTAGCAAAGAGTTTTCAAGGTTCATCCATGCAGCGAGGCTGAATAATTTTATGTGTACTCCACATTTCATTTATCCATTCATTGGCTGCTTGATGTTTGAGTCCAGTTATTTCTGTCTTTTGGATACTGCAAATAGTGCTGCTGTGAATATTGATGTACAAATTTCTGTTTAAGTCCCTGTTTCAATACTTTTGGGCATTTACTTACAAGTGGAATTGTTGGATTATATGGTAATTCTGTGTTTAATTTTTTTTTTAAGATTTTATTTATTTGTTTGAGAGAGAGAGCACAACAGGGGGAGCCGGAGAGGAAGAGACAGGCTCCAATTTGAGCAAGGACTCGATCCCAGGACCCTGGGATCATGATATGAGCTGAAGGCAGACACTTAACACATTGAGTCACCCAGGGACCCCATGTGTTTAGTTTTTTGAAGAACCACCATATTATTATTTTCCACAGCAGCTGCACTATTTTACATTCACACCAACAATGTGCGAGGATTCTAATTTCTCCACATCCTTGTCAGCACTTGTTATTTTCTGGTTTTGTTTTGTTTTGGTTTTTTGCTTTTGATAATAGCCATCTTAGTGGGTGTGAAGTGGTATTCATTGTTTTGATTTGTGTTTCCCCAATAACTAATGATGTCAAATATCTTTATGTGCTCATTGGCCATTCATATATACTTAATGTTTTCTGATGCTGATGTAAGGATTTTTCATTTTTAATTGTTTATTGCTAGCTTATAGAAATGCTCTGTGGTATCATTGCTAGCATACAGAAATGGGTTTTTGCTTAATCTTGTATTTTCTATCTTGCTAAATTCACTTATAATCTCTGATAGTATTTTTGTACTCATAGAATAGGTAAGATTTTCTGGGATGCTTGGGTGGCTTAGTCGGTTAAGCCGCTGCCTTTGGCTCAGGTCATGATCCCAGGGTCCTGGGATCGAGTCCCGCATTGGGCTCCTTGCTGGACAGGGAGCCTGCTTCTCTCTCTGCCTCTGCCTGCCACTCTGCCTGCTTGTGCGCTCTCTTTCTCTCTCTCTCTCTCTGACAAATAGATAGATACATAGACAGATAGATAAAATCTTAAAAAAAAAAGAGTATGTAATATTTTCTGTGTATGTCATTTGTGAAAAAAAGACTGTCTTACTTCTTCCTTTCCAATATTTATTTCTTTTTCTTGCCTTGTTGCAATGGGTAGAACATCCAGTATAATGTTGAATAGAGGTAGGAAGAGCAATCATCCTTGCCTTATTCCTGGTCGTAGGAGATGATTTTCTTTTCTTTTTTTTTTTTTTATGGTAAACTGCATGTTAGCTGCAGGATGTGATGTGATGTGATGTGATGTGTTGTGATGTGATGTGATGTGATGTGTTGTGATGTGATGTGATGTGTTGTGATGTGATGTGATGTGTTGTGATGTGTTGTGATGTGATGTGATGTGATGTGTTGTGATGTGATGTGATGTGTTGTGATGTGATGTGATGTGTTGTGATGTGATGTGATGTGATGTGTTGTGATGTGATGTGATGTGTTGTGATGTGATGTGATGTGATGTGATGTGTTGTGATGTGATGTGATGTGATGTGTTGTGATGTGATGTGATGTGTTGTGATGTGATGTGATGTGATGTGTTGTGATGTGTTGTGATGTGATGTGATGTGTTGTGATGTGATGTGATGTGTTGTGATGTGATGTGATGTGTTGTGATGTGATGTGATGTGATGTGATGTGTTGTGTGTTTATCCTCTCTGGTGTTTATCAAGATTTTCGGATCTATGGGATTCTAGTTTTCATGAAATTGGAAAAAAGCTTAGCCATTATTTCTTCAAATACTTTTGCTGTATTCTCTGGGATTTCAGTTAGATATGTTAGACAATTTGTTATTGTTCCATAGAGCATAGAGTTTCTGTTCATTTTTTTCTAGTCTTTTTTTCTCCCCATATTTAATTTGGCTAGTTCCTATTGCTATGTCTTCAAATTCATAGATCTTATTTTTCTGTAGTGTCTAAATCTGCTGTCAGTTTCATCCAGTTAATCTTTTTAAAAAGATACTACATTTCTTTTATTTCTAGAAGTCCATTTTGTAAATATTTTAATTCTCTCTTCATTGTGTTCATATTTCCTTTAAATCTTTCGGTATATTTATAGTAGCTTTAAAAAATCCTTGATTTATAATTCCATCATTCTCTGTCTTCTTTTTCTATCGACTGATTTTTCTCCTGCTAATGGGTCACATTTTCCTTTTTTTTTTCATGTCTAGGAAATTTTTATTAGATTTTGGGTTTTGTTAATGCTTTATTGCAGAGTGTCAGAATTTGTTGAATTTCATTTAAAAGTGTTAAACTTTTGTCTGGTAAATACTTAAATTGCTTATGTATCAGCTGGATCAATTCAAGACTTGCTATTGTGGACTTATAGGGGGAATCTTTATTCTTGGCAAGTTTACCTCTACTTCTATGGAATGACCCTTTGTGTTTCCACTCTGACAGTCTTGGCTGTTTAATGAGGACTTTCCACTGTGGATGGTTAGAACTATAAAAACTTCCCTTTCCTGTGTGAGTTCTTGGAGCTATTCAGCTTCTGTCTTTCTTTCTCTCCCCCCATGGAGTTTCATTGTATGCATGTATAACTCAGAATTCAGGAAAAGACACAAGGAGACTCCTCTGCAGATGTTCAGCTTTCTTTATGTAATTCCCTCCTCTCTGGTACTCCGCCAGAGAGTAAATTTGCTGCAGCCTTCTCCATCTTCAATCTCATTCTCTGTTCTCAACTCTGCAAAGTTTCTAGGCTCTGCTTGGGATATGCTTCTTCCATTGTGGACTGCAATTTGTCTTCAGGCAGAAAGCAGGGTCAATTAAAGGCTCCCTTCATTTTTTCCTCTTCTCTCTCTCTCTTTCCTCTTTCCTCTTCTCTATAAAAGCTGTCTTACAGCTTGTATAATGTCCAAAAATAGTTCCCTCCTATATCTTGTCCATTTTTCTTGTTATGGTAGAAGGGCAAAAGCTGTTCCAGTTACTGTGTGATGACTGGAAGAAAAATCTTATCCAGCTCAATTTTGATTCCATTTCTAGAAGTTTCTCCTTAATGTAGGAGTCTGATCTAAAACAGAAGCCTGGCTAATCAGTTTTTTTTTTTTTAAAGATTTCATTTGTTTGTCAGAGAGAGAGAGGGGGGGCACAAACAGGGGGAGCAGCAGGCAGAGGGAGAAGCAGTCTTCTCACTGTACAAGGAGCCAGATACAGGATTCGATCTGGACCTTGGGATCATGACCCAAGCCAAAAGGCAGACACTTAACCAACTGAGCCACCTAGGTGTCCCTGGCTAATTAGTTTTAAAAGTTCACAGGGACAAACTGTCCTAGCTCTTTCTATTCTTACCAGAGTCTCCTTGCATTCCCTTGTGCTCAGACTGGGGAAGCCCATCCCAGTTTCACCTACTGTTATTGAACCATGCTTTCTGATGAACCTCTCTTAGCCGTCTGGGGATTCTGTTGTTCTCAGGAACCTTATCTAGGCTGCTGCGTTCTTCAGGTTCCCCTTGCACAGATACTAGTCCATGCAGATTGCATTGCTGTTGGTAGTTCATAGTTTATATCCATTTTCTTGTATTTTTGGTGTTTTGGGGGAAAACCTTGTCACCTAGTTTTCTTGTAAATGTACATGGGTTTTCTGTTTTTTGTTTTTGTTTCCATGCAGTTGTTCTGTGAGAACTATGGAAGAATTCAAAAACCATGTAGCCACCAACCTTGCTACCGCTTTCCTGGAATCTGATAGAAGTTTTAAGAGCCTGAATATAATTTACTTTCCCTCTCTCACTGCAATAGTAGAAGCATGTATCAAAATGTAACCTCCATTAGCTTGTGTCACTGAGTTGTTACAATGAATATAACTTGCTTGGTGACTCACAATGGGCAGGTAGCATGAATGAAAAATAAATTTGGTGGTTTTAAGCCATTGAGATTTGAGGATTTCCCATTACCACAGTGTAATCTAATCTATTTGAGAGACCTTTTTACCCAACCCAATTAAATTTAGTTGACCTGAATGTGGTCACTGTAAGTTAAGAGAGAGTGTGAGGAGAAATAAGAAGATAGGAAGAAAAGAAATAAACCAGCTTGAGAATTGTCTAGGAAATAACTTTTAACATTGATGGCACACAGAATAGATTGGAAATAAATGGATAGCTTACTAAGTTTGGGGGGAATTGTATTGCCAAAGAACTATGCACCCACCCCCATTATATAGGGTGAATAGTACCCTCCGAAATCATTTAATGTGGTACTGCTGTAACTAAATTACCCACTATTCTAATATATGTATGTTACCCTATATCTCTCATAATAATAACCCACCATAGCATATCTTTAAACAATGAACTGAGAGAGGCTGGGGCCACTTTACTTTTTTTTTTTTTTTTTTTAAGATTTTATTTATTTATTTATTTGACAGAGAGAGAGAGAGATCACAAGTAGGCAGGGAGGCAGGCAGAGAGAGAGAGGGGGAAGCAGGCTCCCTGCTGAGCAGAAAGCCTGATGCAGGGCTCAATTCCAGGACCCTGCAACCATGACCTGAGCAGGGGCCCCTTCACTTTTTTTTTTTTTTTTTTTAATGAAGAGTTCTCAGAGTAAAATTACAGAAGTTGTGGTTATTTTAAGAGTTTATCTCGACAAATAAATGCATTTAACCTTCACCATATAATGCCCTATAACAATTCAGATACCAAATCCTATTTTAATGCTATAATTGTCCATCTTCTTCCATTAGCTTGATACTGAGGGAAGCCATGCTCAGTTGTTTCTTCCCAGTTCCTTGGTCTCTGACTTTGACCATTGAGCAGGGCGGGGAGTAGGGGAAGAAAGGTCCTAAACAGAATTCCTGAATGACACAACTGCCTGCCATAAGTCTTATAGTACACATTTGTTGTTTTTTTGCCTTTCAGCCTCCAGTTACCTCATTTCTGATACCAAATGAGGTATTTAATGTTCTTGTAGTTCAGAAGAACAGAAAACCCAAACCAAACTTGATTTTCAGATATCCACATCATCTTTCCCTATCAGCCTAGTATTGGTTCATGAACAAAATGGTAGCAGAGTTACAGGCTAATCTCATGAGCTCAGCAACATAGATTTCAGCTCTCCAATAGAGTCAGATAGCAGTGGTGGTGGGGATCGCAGGGGCTCTGAGGTAGAAACAACCTTAATGTGTTTGAGGAGCAGAAAGCACACCAGTATGTCCGGGAATAATGGGGAGGTGGAGAGGAAGTTGGAGAGGAAGAAGGGTGGATTATGTAAAGCTTTATTAGGCATTGTAACAGGAAGCCATGGGAGGCTTTTAAGGAAGGGAGTAATGTGATACTAGTTCCAGATTTAAAAGATAATTTCAGGCTCTGTATAGAAGTTGTACTATGTAACAGGCAAGAATGAAAGCAGGTGACTAGTTACAATCCCTTCCAGTTCACTGCTGTTGCAGTGGTCCAGACGTGAGAGGTTCGGTGCTATGGTATATATGGAGAACGTGGCTTGATGGTTGATATGTTTTTGAAGCCAACTTGCTGATGGACTGAATATGGGAGAAATCAAGGGTGGCTCATAAAGTTTTGATTTGAGCAACTGGTTGTTTGGTTATGCCATTGATTCAGAGAGGGACAACTGGAGAAGCAGATTTGCAGTGAAAATAGCGAACTCTGCTTTGGCTAGGTCAGGTTGGAGACGGCTGATAGGCTGTCAAATAGAGATGTCAAGTAGGCAGTTAGGTATACACATTTGGAGTTCCCAGAGACATCAAGACATCAAGGTGGAAGACACAGATATGTTGGCAACTTGGACCGCCCTGAGTCATTATGATACCTATCCTGGTGTGGAATAGAAGAGAGGAACCAGCCAATCTAATTGTTGCCACAGTGGATTTTATAGTTGCTATCTTCCAGCAGAGAGAAGGCAGCGATTTATCTTTTCTAGAAAAGCCACTCATTCTGAATGTGGAGTTGCTCCAACTGCCATCATGTATCTATCCATACAGCCTCCTGTAGGATTACCCAAACACCAGATACACCACCAGGGGATCCCATACTACACTGCTTCTTGCTCAGCACACAGCAGCACTCAATCCTGTGTTAAAAGGCCTACACAGGGATTGTGGAGGTGCTGTCCTTTTCCACAGGACTTTTCCAGAACTGGAAGGGACCTTTAGAGACTCAAATCTTCCTGGGTGGTGACCCCAAAGATCCCACACTTTGGGGCCACTATCCAGAAGCTCCTGATGCTTTTTGAAACTGGGGGGTGGTGGGCCCTCATTTCAACATCAATCAAGGCAATTTCGTTCTGTATGGTGGACTTTTACATAATATCTTGTTTCAATAAGGTTTCTGCTTTTTGAAAAATGCAAAGCAGAGTAATCTAACCTCTTCACTTTCTGCGTAAGGAAACAGGCTTAAAGAAGTGAAATAACTCCGATTTCCAGGCACCGCCTCCTTCCTGGCTGCTCCAAGAAAGGCTGTGGCAAGTCATGAGAAGCCAAGGGACAATTTCTGTATCCAAGGATCCTGCACATCATCCTTGAGTTGTGATGGGTTTTCCCTCTTTGGCTGGGAGCCCCATCGTGACCTTCCCAAGGTCTGGTTGTGTGATAAGGAGAGTGGAATCTGAGATGAAGACCAAGGGGCCCCGAGGAGGAACGTGGCAGGGGAAGAGGGCAGCAGAACCATTTGCCAGACAAGATCTTCAACAGGGTGGACTGGAGGCAACTGAGAACAGTTTTGAAGGTACAGACTGAAGCAGGGGTGGGGGTGGGCGGTGGGAGTGCTGAGGACAAGGGTAAGTTTGGGGAAACCAGTTGCCATTGGTCCTTTTCCACCGGTGGCTGCTGTGCAGGGAGGGGCTCAGCGCCCTCTCTCACACAGGTGGGTCCAACTCCAGGATGCCCAGATGCCTTTGAGAGAAAGAGAGAGAGAGAGAGAGAGAGAGAGGGAGGGAGAGTGTGTGTGTGTGTATTAGGGTTGCAGACGTAGAGGACTACCTGTCATTTCAGAAAAGATAGGCTTTTCTGCCGATTACCTCGGCACGGAAGACAACGACCTTCCCACGGTTGACACTGACCCCCATTTCAAAGGTGGGGAAGTGGAGACGCGGAGGTGAATCCTGGCGAGTCCGGGGACTGTCCACCCACTCCCGCCCGCATCGCAGGGCAGTGCGTTCGGGAGGGTGGGCTCTAGCACTGAGCAAGAATCACAGGTGCGGGGCCCACCGCGTCCCAGCGACCACCGCCGCCACCTCTGCCAGCGCCCAGGGCCAAGCCCTCTAGTCCCGCGGTGGTACGCGACCTCCCGGAGGGCGGAGGGCGCGGGCTGGGGGCGGGGCCTCCTTGTTGTTGTTTCTCCCGGGCACCGCCCCTCAGGGGGGCGCGGACCACGCGGCCGCAGGGCCCGCCTCCCCTCCCCCTCCCCGCCCAGCTCGCCCGCCTCTTTGTATCCAACATCCGGGTTTCCCCGCTGGCTCGGCTCCGCGGCCGCGGCTTAGGAGCCATTTTGGACTCGGTTCAGCTCCCCTCCCCCCACCCCTCCCCCCCGTTCATGGCCCCTCCGGACTCGGCCCCTGCGCCCGGGGCCCGGGCCCAGCCCCGCCGCGCTATGCCTGAGTCGGGCGCGCCCCGGCCCGCGCCCCGCCGCCGCCCCCCGGTCCCCGCGTCGCCCCGGAGCCCGGGCCGCAGCCTGCGCCGCCCGCAACGGCCCTGAGCCCGGTCCCGCCGCCCGGCCCTTGGAGCCTGCACGCTGTCCGGGGACGAAGGCGCAGGAAGCGCGCGGGGAACGAGACCTAAGGAAGAAGCGGGAAGAAGAGCGCAGCCGTCGCTGGGCCCTGCGCGCCCCGAGAGCGCCGCGCGGCCCTGCCCGCGGGCTCCGGGTGTCCGCGGGGCGGCGCCGCGGAACATGACGGCGCCCTGGGCGGCCCTCGCCCTCCTCTGGGGATCGCTGTGCGCGGGTGAGGACGGGGCGCGGCGTGGGGGGGGCGCGGGGAGGGCGCGCAGGGCCGGTCTCGGGCGCCGCGCGGTGTTTACCAACAAAGGGCGGGCCCGTGGCCTCCTCGCCGCTCCACCTGCATCCAGCTTGCCCCTCCCGGGGCGGGGACTTGGGGGCGCGCTGGGCACCGTGCTTGCCGATCTTGGGGGGACGATCTTGTTCGTTCGGTGGTCTGGCGACCGCATGTTCGGGGCTGGGATCCAGAACCTCAGGATTGGGGTTCAGGCTACTTGGGCGCGTGGAACCCAGGGAGATTGAGAGGAAAACCAAAGCGTGGAGAAGGTGGCCAGATCTAAAGCCGGGTGGCGAGATCGTAGGTGCAGGAGGGGCTGGGGATAGGACTGCGCGACCCTTAGAGCCACTAGGTGTTGCGAAGCGAAGGGGGCTGCCTTCACACAGCTAGGAGGAGTCCCCTGCACCCCGTCCCACCGGCATCTGCCTTGTGTTCCCCTCAAGGCGGGCGGTTGGCGCCAGCTCCCACCTACGCCCGCTTTCTCTGCGGCGGCCCCAGGACACGAGATGCGGTCACCCCAAAGGACTGCTTTGTTCAGGGCTCCTGAGAAGGGAGGTGGGGTGCGAAGGAAAATTAACAGGTCCGTTTGTGCCTCTGGGAAGCACGTGGCGGAGATGGGTGACCGGCAGGGCTAGTGTTAAGCTTGCGTGCCTGTGGTTGAGCGTGTGTGTGTGCGGATGTATACACGCGGAATTCCCGCTGGGAAAGCGCTTTTCCCCAAGGCAGAAGCAGTGATTTTCCTCTTCTAGCGGTGTTGGGGCGCGCCCAACTCGGGTTGCGCGCAGCATTGGGCTCCGCACTCCGGTTCGGTTGGCTCCAGGTAGACCCGGGAGGTGTGGGGAGCCGCTCTTTGAGGCTGTAGGGAGAAGACCAGGGAGGTCGGGGCGGTTGGTGCGCGGAAGCCAGGGCACTGGGTCCTGCGCGTCTTTGTTCCCAGCCCCCATTACACATGCAGCGCGGGTCCCCTGCCGCCCGCGCTGGCAGCGGCGCGGAGTCTGGGAAACCCGTGAAGGGCGGGGCCTGGCGTGCAGGGGCGGGGCAGGGATCCCCGCGCTCCTGCCGGTGGCGGTGGGGAAATCTCCATCCCATCCCACCCCCACTCTAGGCCTCCTTTTAATGTAGCGTGGCTTAGTTGTCTACAGCTAAACGTGTGAGTTGTCTGCGTGGAGTTTGGCGTGGAGTTTGGAGCTGCGTAGCCTGAGCGCGGGGAGGAGGGGATGAAGACCCTCTTATTGGTACTTGGGCATAGTGTGGGAGGGAGCGTCGCGGCTCTTTTGGAGCCATTTCCCGTGTGGTAGAAACAAAGTGGCGTTGTTGAACTCATGGCTCTCTCTTTTAAGTGCTGCTTTGAGATGCTTCTGAAGGGAAAGGAAGGCATTGCTCTTCAGAGGATAGGGCCGCGCAAACCGACTTAATAGACACGCTGTAGCCCACTTGGCTGTCTAGATCCCTCTTGAAGGTCCTGGGCTCTTCCAAGCCCCAGCCTGCAGAGGGGACCTCCTTCTATGGCAGGGCAGCCTCAAATCTGGAACCCTCATCCTAATTTGTCTCCATCTAGTCTCACCAGTCTCATCTCCTTCTCTGAAGAGGCAGGGCAGGGCTGGGGGTGGGGTGGGGATTGGACCCCTGGAAGGACTTTATTTCCCTCTTTCCCACTACTCCCCCCCACTTGGCTTGGGCAGTGCTGAGCAGTATGTTCTGCGAAGTGAGGCAGCTGGAGTTAGACTGAAATCCAAGTACCTATGTTCCTGTCCAGAAAGGAAGGTGGGGTGGCTGGGTGTTTCTTGTGACCACAACAGTGGTGGCCACTGCCCTCACCTGTGAGGAGCGCTGGGAGGAGCTGCCCCAGGCCCACGGAGGGGGAGAGCTGGCTCCCCTGTTCCTTCGATTTCATGGGTTGCCTTCCTTCAAAGTCTTGACTTGCTGTTCAGAAGTACCCCATCACCTGCAGCACACACAGGAGGAGGATCAGGGACAGCACTGTCCAGCAGAAGTGCAGCATCAACCATGTATATAACATAAAATTTTGTAGTAGTGTTAATGAAAGGAAAAAGAAACAGGTGTCTTAGGCTGTTTGGGCTGCTATAAATAAAGACTATAGGCTGTGTGACTTCAATAACAGAATTTGTTTCTCACAGCTCTAGTGTCTGGAAGTCCGAGATCAGTGTGCCAGTATGGTAGGGTTGCGGTCAGGGCCCTCTTTCTGGCTGGCAGATGGCTGTCTTCTCACTGCATCCTCGCATGCCCTTTCCTCTGTGTTTGGAGGGCTAGGTAGAGAAAGATGATTCTTCCTCTTCTACTGATCCCAAACTGAGGGCTAAGTCTAACCCTGATTACCTCCCAAAGGCTCCAGCTCCAAATACCATCGTATTGGAGGTTAGTGTTTCAACATACCGATTTTGAGGGGACACATAGAAACATTCAGTCTATACCTCAGACTAATAATACATATATGTTAATTGAATTTAAATAAAACAAGAAAAAATAAACATTCAGTCTGTAACAAGGTGAAATTAACTTTAATGGTATGTTTATTTACCTTAATATATACCAAGTAATCATTTCATCATGTAATCAGTATTAAAACGGTTAATGGGACATTTTACATTTTTTGTACTATCATCAAAATCCAGTTGTATTTTATTTTATTATTATTATTTTTAAAGATTTTATCTATTTGACGGAGAGACACAGTGAGAGAGGGCGTGGGAGATGGAGAAGCAGGCTTCTCTCCGAGTAGGGAGCCTGATGCAGGGCTCGATCCCAGGACTCTAGGATCATGACCTGAGCCGAAGGCAGATGCTTAATGGCTGGGGCATCCAGGTGCCCTTCCAGTGTGTATTTTAAACTTAGAGAATATGTCAACTCAGACTTTCCCATTTCAGGTGCTCAGTAGTCACATTTGGCTAGTGGTTACTATATTGTATGGTGCAAGTCTAGAAGAAAAGGGGGAATTTATGCTGTAATAATGGCACATGGTGTTTATTACAGGACCACTGTTCAGTTTGTTCTTCAAGTGTTTTGTGGTCTGTGCCTGGTTCAGTATCCTTGTGAAATAAGTCATTTGGTTCTTGCCTTGAAAGACACACTTCTGTGGGTCTCCTTAGAACTTCTGACATCTGTCTCTGTATTTGGGGTTCAGATTAGGGCCTGTGGGGGTGGGGTGTATGCTTTCTGAGTGGAGTGTCAGGAGCCACTGGTGGAGGGGGACTTGGCTCTTATCTGTCCCATCAGGAACCACCAGCTTTGCCCCAAGTTTTCCTCAGGGCTGGATACTCTGATCCACAGATGTTGTGTGTTTCCTCAGGAGAGAAGTGTGTGTGTATATTGAGTGAGGTGACCCTCAGGCTTGTTGTAGTGGTATACCTGCTGGGTACTCCTTGCTGGCTGGCTGGGCTGCCCTTCAAGAGGAGTGGTCACTCTTATCTCTTAGAGGCTCTTCTGAGCTAAATGATATGAGAAGCTCACCCAGTCTTCCAGGCTCTGTAGCTATGTGAATAAACAAGTCCTGGGACCCCACAGCCTCCCACAGCTTGGGTGGGCCTCTGGTGTACTACTCTGCAGGGTTTTTCTGGGCATGGAGAATCCTCAGATAGCACCTAGACCTCTCCTGGCACTTAGCTAAGGAATTTTCAGGGAACCCAGTGAAGGGTGCCCATTCTGTACTGTGGACCTGTGTATCGTGAGCCCCTCTGAGAATCTGATGAAAGCTGTGGACTCTTCCCCCAGGTGACTACAAATAAAGAGAGAGCACATGCACATGAGAGCCAGGACAGGTATTGTGCATGCACACTTTCCCTTTAGCACTGATACCAGTAAGCCTGTAGCCCCCTGCATTGGACTCCGTGAAGTCCTGGCTGCCCTACATGTAGCCACTGTACCAGGCCTGAGGGGCAACTTGTTTCCCTTGGTGGGGGGTGCACTGGATTTCTTCCCACATTGCTTCTAACTGCAGGATGGGACTTTTTTATTTCTGCCTTTTGTGATCCCTGTGTAGTGTTTACATTCCAGCCCTGCTCCCCTCCTTTCTCTCCTCCTAGAAGCAGCCCTCCCTGGAGGGCCTATGCATTCAGCCCCTTCCTGGCAGCTCGGGGTATTGTAGTTGGAGACCAAGGGACATCAAGTGAAGAGTTAAGATTCCCTTGTAGATACTGGCCTGTTACTGTGGATGGAGATTTGGGGGCTGTGAGGAGGAGCTGGTGTGGGAATACTTTTGAGAATGACACTGGATAGACAGTTCTCAGGGTCCTGGCTGGGCAGACCTCATTCTAGGACAGGGTTTCTCAGTCTTGACACTATGGACAATCTGGACCCCATGATTCTTTGTTGTGTGTGTGTTTGGAGGTGGTGGCGGGGAGACCTGTCTTGTGCCATGTAAGATGTTTAGCAGCATGCCTGGCCTCTGTTCTCTCAATACTAGTGGTACTTCTCATTGTGACAACAAAAATGTCCTGGGTAGAGGGCTTGCAAATCACCTCAGGTTGAGAACTCCAATCTAGAGTGTTCCCATGCTTCAAAGAGACAGTTGTGGGAGGTGGGGTTATCGCTAATGCCCACAGCACCCTCTCTTCCCGGATTCAGGGTGGCAGGTTGGAGTCTCCTCAAAGCCTGGGAGATCCCTGCTTGCTCAGCCTGCTCAGTCTTGAGAATTTGATTTGAAATGAGCGGCTCAGGAGTCCCTCCGCCAGCCGGCGAGGAGAATCCTGGCGTCCTTGAGTTTTCCCAGAAGCGGTTTGGGTTTCAGGGAGGTGGCAGCTGTAGGTGGCTGGGCGGCCTGCCTGCCCGCACCCGCCCACCCTCCTCTGCCCACCGCCTTGAGCTTTGCACAGGGGCCTCGCCCTCCCACTCGCGCAGAATGTCAGGCAGTGCGTGTTGCCGAGGCCACCGCGCCGCCTGGAACCCTGGGGCTGCCGGCCTGGGAGCCGCCGGAGCTGCGGCTGGGAGCTGAGGCTGGCCAGAGCAGCGCCGGGCTGCAGCAGGACGTGGGCATGCCCCTGCCCTCGAGCAGGCCGGCCGCCTGGCGCCCCGCCGAGCCCGGGGACGCCAGCGTAGGGGGGCAGCCTCTCCCCCGAGGTATGGGCGCAGGCCTCCACCCTGGCCTCTAGGAGTTGGCGGGTAGGCCCTGGGAGGTGGGCTGGGCAGCGTAGGGGCCAGCACTGGCGGCCCTCACCCAGGGGGTTGGTCTCTCTGGGCGTGTGTGCTGATGTGCTGGCTTGGCAGGCGGCAGCCTCCTGTCTGTGCTCCATTCCAGCCTCTGCTAGCGAGGGCCTTCTGGGGGCTCCTCTCTAATCTCCAGCTCAGCGAGGCACAGCTTGCTGCACTGGGACCCTGATTGCAGACTGGGCCCTTCTGGTGGGAGGACACTGTGCCCATTGCTTGCATTTCCAGGTTCTCCACACCACTGCTGTGTCCCTGTTTATTGAAAGGGGTTGACACTTCTGGTTCAGTCTTGTTGCCTTCTCAGAATTCTTTATTTTCTTTCCTTCCTACCCATTCAGTCTTTGTTCTGCAGTAGACACCCACCCCCTTGGGGCTTTTTTTTTCTTGGTCTTTCTTTACCAGACTGGGGCCTGTTTCCAGAGGACCTGGTGGCCCTGCTCCTGGATGCCCAGGTTGGGGGTGAGGATGGGAATGGGGGAGAGGAGATGCTGCTGCCTTCTTTTGAGTCTCTGTAAGTTTCTCCGTGATGTCTCTATCGGCTGTGCTGATTATAGGGGTTGGGGGTGAGCTGTGCTTCCTGGCCCAGGATCAGTCATGGCTTCCTGCCTTTGAACAGCCCCAGGCTTTGCCCTGGTTATTACAGTCTTGCTGGACACATATATGTGCCTTTTTCAGACTCAGGGACTGGAAGCCCTATCTGGGTGTTTTCATTCATGGACATGTGGTTATTGGGAGCAGGTGTTGGAAAGACAGCCTGGCCCACTGGGCAGATGTGTGGCCCTCATCCCAAGGGACCTTCTCTAGGGGCCGGGCCTGCCACACAATGGGACTTCTCTTTGGTCAGCCTCTCGGCTGGAGCAGAGGTGTTTTATGAGGTGAGCTGGTGTTCTTGTTTGCAAATGTTCCTCTGCTGACTATTTCAGTTCCACTCTGACAACCAAGGAGGCTAAAATTAGTTCTGGGAAGGAAAAGGAAGGCTGATTGGAAACCCAAGCCCTTGGCTGGAGGATGGAGAAGGCTGCTTCCCGGAGTTTGTGGTCAAGCATTTCGGAAGATGTGACCAGACCAGCTGTTGTCTGTCCATCTGAGGAGAGGGTGGGGCCCTGCCGGCCTCCTCAGCCTGAACCAATGGAAATGGGAGGCTGACTTGGAAGCTGACTCTCTTGAGGGTTGATGTCAGGATGTTTTTTTCTTCTGGCTTGTGTAGTGGTGCACAGTGTTTTCAGGTATGAGGACAATGCCTTTTAATGTCTAATGTCATTGACAGTCCTCTTTCTACCTCCCACCACCCTCCCCCATTGATTCAGAAAGAATGTGTGAGTTCTCAGAGCCCTGGGCCGACAGCCATGGGTTAATAAACCCATGTACTTTTATGTACTTTTTGGGAATTTCCTCGTCACTCAAGTTTTGATGTTCCCTTCAGGTGCTCAATAGCCAGGCAGTCCAGGGCCTGCTTTAGAACTGGCTTGGGTGGGAAGAGGGTTAAAGAGGAGCCCTGTGGCTCATGTTTCATTGGGGGGGAGGTCTAGCCTTTCTGCCTGAGAAACTGGGGATCAGGGTTCAGCTGCTCTAGGACTTAGAAATAGAGGGGCTGAAAAGTTACAGAGGTGAATTCTGCTTTCCCTCCCACCAGGCTGGCCCCTCTTGTGAACCCCCAACCTGAGAGTGGGTCCTGTAGGGGCACTCAGGGGAAGGAGAACTAGGACAATGCAGTTCTGCCTCCTCTGCCCTGAATAACCACTCTGAAACCTCCCTTTACTCAAGGGTCTCCTGGTTAGCTACCAGGGTATAGCTGGGGGGTATGGTATCACTTGGGCCATATTTCTTTTCCCATTTTAAATTTTATTAATTTCTGATTTTATGAATGATACACATACATTCAACTGCAGAAACCAGAGCCTTTTACTACCCTCAGTCCCCACCTGGTCCCATCTGAGTCCTTCTACACATTTTATCTGTGCATCTGTGGAAGTACTTAGAGAAATAGGATTTTTTTTTTTGAAGATTTTATTTATATATTTGTTAGAGAGAGAGAGAGATCACAAGTAGGCAGAGCAGCAAGCAGAGAGAGAGGGGGGAAGCAGGCTCCACACTGAGCAGAGAGCTCGATGCCGGGCTCAATCCCAGGACCCTGAGATCATGACCTGAGCCGAAGGCAGAGGCTTAACCCACTTAACCACCCAGGCACCCCAAGAAATAGGATTTTTTAACTTAAAACTGTATTGTTTCTTTTCAAACATTTAATTGGGGTATAAAATGCATGTAGAACAGTGTAATTATCCCAAGTGACAGCTTGATGAATTTTCACAAACTAAATATGCCTGTGGAATCAGCATCTAGGTGGAGAATCAGAAATTGACCAGCCCCTATCTCCACCAAGCCCTTTCTTGTTCCCTTCCAGTCTCTACCCCTACATCCCTAAGGGTAATCACCATCCTGACTTCTCACAGCCCACATTAGTTTTGCCTGTTCTTGTGCTTTATATGAATGGAATCTAACAGAGTGAATTGTTCTTTGTCCATCTTTTGCTTACCAAGTTTATGACTTAATATCTGTATTGTTACATGTCATGGCTTTTAAATTCAGAGTCTTTCTCCTATGTATGGATCTACCTGATCATTTTAATAGCTGTGTGAAATTTCAAAGTTTGTATATGACTACATTTTATCTAGTCTGTTGATGGATTTTCTGATTGTATACAGCTTATGCAGGTTGGTTCTTAAGGACAGATGACGAGGAATTTCTGGGTCATAGGATGTGCATATTTTATTTTTATCAAGATTTATTTTTTTAAGGTATCTCTGCACCAAATGTGGGGCTCAGACTCACAGCCCTAACATCAAGAGTTGCGTGCTGTACTGACTGAGCCAGCCAGGCCCCCCAGGACATGTATATCTTAAATTTTAATAGGTACTGAGAAATGGCTATACTGTTTTTCCCCCCACGAGGCTACCCAGGTGATGGCAGTGGGGACAGAAGCTGGGTGAGATGGCAGGTGGCCTCCTGCAGCTATCTGTAGGCCTCTCCTCCCCCTCCAAAAATGCGAGATTGCAGAGGTTGGAAATAGCCCACTTCGTAAAAGGTGCCCAGACAAGGTCTAGTGTCTGAGGAGAGCCAGAGAGGCTCCTTCCTGTGTCTGAGCCTCCTGTGTTGATAGAGGAGAGGTAGCAATGGACTTGCCAGTAAATGCTGCTCTGGGTTTGAGATTGCTATGCATGTGTGTGTCTGTGTGAGTTCACCAACCAGGCTTTACACTGCCTTCAGCCTCCAGAGAGAAGGAGGCACTTGCTGAAGGTTGTGAGGAGCTGTGCATAACAGAGCACCAGCACTGGTGACCCCAGTGCATTTGACAAGATTGTGGCATGGCAGGACCCTGATTTCACATGTAGGGATCATGGTGGCAGGGGATATAGGAGACACTTGTAGAAGAATTATTTTAGCATTTGGTGAGGAGCTTCTTATGACAGAAGGGGCTCTGGTGAGCTTCACTTCTGTCTGAGCGTGTGCAGTATTCCCTTGTATAACTTTCTGCCACGAATGGCCACAGAACTAGGGAAGATAATTTGAGATAACTTTTTCCCAGAGCCTTTGCTTTCCTAGTCTGCTTCTTCAGCATGCTGTCTGCTGTTTCACCACTCTTTCCCTGGGGATTCCTTGTGTAAACCCATTTGTCAGGCTCTGCTTGTGGATTTAGGTGACTGTGGACTTACAGTACTGTTTCTAGGATGAATGACGTCTCGGTCAGCTTTCCCACTTTGTGCAGGTGATGTGCACTGTCTGTGCCTTAGACTGATAGGGCAGCCATAGAATGGGTGGCTTTGAAATACCATAGACTGTGTGTCTTCAGTAACAGAAATGTATTTTCTCACAGTTCTGGAGGCTGGAAGTTCTCTTCGGAGAGCCAGCAGGGTTGGTTTCTGGTGAGGACTTTCTCTGGTTTGCAGATAGCTGCCTACATACTGTGTCCTCACATGGTCTTTTCTCTGTGTGTACATGCACTTCTGGTGTCTTTCCTCTTCATCCGAGGATACCAGTCCTGTAGGATTAGGGCTCTACCCTTACAGCCCAATTTGACCTGAATTACCTCTTTAAAGGCTTTACGTTCAGTACAGTCACATTGGGAGTTAAGAATTTTGGGGCAGGGGAGACACTCAGTTCAGTCCCCAACAGTTTGAAATAATAAAATTGGTTGAAAGGGAATTCTGTTTCCCTCTTGAGTTACACTTTGGAGTGGAAGTTACTTTTTCCATGCCTCCAGGGTCTGATTAAACACTTCCATGGATGGGATTATCTACATAGGTGATTTCAATTTCTTTGTATGGGTAGAGCCCCTTTGGGTATTATGTGTTCCTGAAAATAGCCTAAAAGCTGGGTGAAAAGTAGATATGGAAGCTTCCTCCTATGATGACCAAGACCAGCCCTCTTTCTGAAGGCATCTGGAAAAGATGGACAGATTGCAACAACATCTTTGGCTGAAAGCAACTTACAGCTAAGAAGATACTGAAGACCTACCAGGACAGGATATGTGTGAGACCCTGGGTGGTGACTTTGATGTTTGAGTCTCTTTTTAGCCCTTCCATATGGGCAACCAAGAGGGTTGCATTTGCATTTGATGGCCTTGTGGGGCTAAGGAAGACAGGGATTGGAGTTTTCAAATGAGGGCAAGTATGGTGAACCCCTCCTTTTGAGTTGGAACTCCAAAAACTTGGGGCAAAGGGGAACCAAAAGAAGACAAATCTAAAGCAGGATTAGGATGTTCTGGAGTTACTAGTGCCCTTAGCTGCCGGCTAGGAATACATGTAACATTATAGGAATGTTAGGCCTCAAGTTATTTTACAGACAATTTTGCACATATCATTCATTACTGGGTGATCATGATCATTTTAAATAAGTAGCCATTTAAAATAAATAAATAAATAAATAAATAAATAAATAAATAAATAAATAAATAGTTTCAACATCACAGTTGAAGCAAAACCTGGGTGAGCTCCAGACTGGAGTTATCATAGGTATATTGAAAAATTATGCTTGCTACGATCAAGGAAATGAAAGTGGGGATTTCAGTAGAGAGCTGGAAGAGCTAAACGAAAACGATATTATAGATCTACGTTGTATATGGACAGAAATTAAGAACTCAGTGGATGATTTTATCAAGAGATTAAGTAAAACTGAGGAGATATTAATGAACAGGAAGACAGATCAGAGGATAGTAAACAGACTTAGTCCTGGAAAGAGAAAAAGATAATACAGAAGAGAGGGAAAGATACAGAGAGGACAAAGTGAAACGGGCTAAGATCCATGTAATCAGAGCCACACAAATAACCAGAAATAAAAGAAGCAGAAGAGATAATAGCTGAGAACTTTGCAAAATGAATGAAAGGCGTCAAGCCACGGGTTTAAGATGCCCTGTGAACCTAGATAAGATAAATAAAATTTACTCACCTAATCTTATTCTGGCCAAACTTCTGAACACCAAGGAGAGAATCTTAAAAGGCAGCCAGAGAAAAAAGGCACATTTACAATCAAAAGAGTAATGGTTATATTGACATCTAACGTCTCAGTAACCGTGGAAGCCAGAAGACAATGGAATGATAGCTTTAATGCTAAAAGAAATAATTGTCAACCTAAACTTCTATATTAAGTGAAACTATCTGTCAAGAATGAAGGTATCAGGGCACCTGGGTGCCTCAGTCATTTAAGCTTCTGACTCTTGATTTTTTGCTCAGGTCATGACCTTAGGGTTGTGCGGTCGAGCCCCATGTCTGGCTCCACATTCAGCTGGAAGTCTGCTTGAGATTCTCCTTCTCTCTGTCTCTGCCCTTCTTCTCTTCTCTTTAAAATAAATACATAAATTAAAAAAAAAAAAAGAGTGAGGGTATCAAGTAAAGAGAGTGTTCTTCAGGCAGACGCTAAATGATCTAAATGGGAGGTCATAGATGCAGAAAAGAATGGCAGACACTGAAAATGATATGCATTTGGACATGAAAGAAGTGTGTTACTGAGTTTGAAATACATATAAAAGCATCACATGACAACAATGCTATATGGAGAGTGCAGTGAACATATAATTTAATTGTTCTAAAAGTTCTTACATTGGCCACCATGAAGATGAAACTACCCGTTAATGTTAGGTTTTGATAATTCAAGGAGGCATCTCTGGGGTAATCACTAAAGGATAGAAAGGTGATAACTTTCAAGCTAATAAAAGGGACAGATGGAATAGTAGAGAATTCACAAATTGAAAAGAAAGCAATAAAAGTGAGATAAGGGAACATAGAGCAGGAAAGGTAAATAGAACTAATATCCTTAATGAATATAAGATGCAAAAGTCTTTAAAACATTCACAAATAGAATCTAGCAATATGTAAAAAACAAAACAAAACATCATGACCAACTGTTTAGTCTCAACTATTTTAACTGGTTTAACAATTGAAAATCTAATCTGCCATCCATGTTAACAGAGCAAAAAACAAAAAAACAAAACAGTATTATCTCAGTAGCTGCAGAAAAAGCCTGTAGGGTATAATCTTTAATTCTTGGAGTAAAACAGTTTGGAAATGCAAAGGACTACAAAGAGTCAAGGCTATCTTCAAGAAAAAGAACAAGTGGTGCCTACTGGATTTGAGGATTAAAATGGGAAGCTTTTGGGATGCCTGGGTGGCTCAGTGGGTTAAGTGTCTGCTTTGGACTCAGGAGTGATCTGGGTGTCCTGGGATTGAGCCCCACATCATGGTCCCTGCTTGGAAGGGAGTTTGCTTCTCCTTCTCCCTCTGCTCCTCCCCCTGCTCATGCTGTCTCTCTCTCTCTCAAGTAAAATATCTTTAAAAAATAAATAAAATGGGAAGCTTTTGGTGTTAGATAGCTAAATAGACAATGGAATAGAATAGAAAGTCCAGAAATATATCCATGCCTATATGGATGCTTAATTTAAGACAAAGGAGAAACACAGAAGTTGGAAAATGGACCACTTTTCCCGTAAGAGTCAAAGCATTTCAGTTCTTTTGAAGTGATATTTCATAGGCATGAGAAATTGTTTCAGTATTGGGAAGTGGTACTAGTTGATGGGGCTTCAACAGGGGAATAAATCACCCATTTTTGTCTCTTAGCATTATAAAATTTCATCTTAATAACCACTTTAGCTATGTTGACATGGTATATTTATTTCCCTTCATTTACTTTCAACTTGTCTTTATGAATTTTTTGTTTCAGATTATTCAGTGTTAGAATTTCCATCTGGTTCCTTTTTTTGGTAGGTTTTTTGTTAAAGGTTTTATTTATTTATTTGAGAGAGTGATCAGGAATGAGTGGGAGAGGCAGAGGGAGAGCAGACTCCCTGCTGAGCAGGGAGCCACGGTGGGAGATGGGAGGTGGGATGTGGGCTTAATCCCAGGACCCCAAGGTCATGACCTGAGCTGAAGGCAGACGCTTAACCAACTAAGTCATGCAGACACCCGTTTTTTGTAGGTTTATTTCTCTGCTGATGTATCCTATCAATGCCTTCATTGGAACGTATTTTCCTTTAGTTTCTTGAACGTGTACTTCTGATAGTTACTTTAAAATCTTTGCTAATTCCAACATCTGATCATCTTAGAATTAGTCTCCAGCAATTATCTATTCTCTTTTATACGAGATACATAACCTGTTTTTTATATAATCTTGGATTATATCTAAATATTGTGAATGATAATTGTAGAGGCTCTGAATTCCGTTATGTTCCTCTTAAAAACCTTGTTTGTTTTGAGTTTGTTTTGTTTTGCTGGTGGTGTTTTTTTTTTAAATTTTTTTATTTTTATGTTAATAGGTGGTTATATTGGCTGAATTCATAAACTCTTCCATGTTGTGTAGCTCCTGAAATATCTGTTTTAGCTCCTTTAGGCTTTCTTGGTTGCTTGAAGTGTGTTTGGTGCCTGTGTTAAAGGTCAGCCAGCAGTTTGAACAGAGTTTACATGTAGACTCTGGCTCCCATCCCAGTGTGGCTGTCACCCTGTATCTCCTTTGGTTTTCATCTTCAAGATACCTATCACTATCTCTTGTGTTGCATCTTTGGGTTTTTGTATCCTTGTTGTATCTTCTTTTTTTTGTTTGGTGGAGCGTATCCTTTAGTACCTTTTTGAGAAAGGGTGATCTTACTTTTCTCTCTTCTTCCTTCACATTTCATTAATAGTTGAGTGGGTATGAGCTTATAAATAGGACCCCTTCCCCCAAGTTGGCTGCAGGAAGTATAAAGCCATTGATTCCTAATTTTTTATAGGTGACATTTCTCTCTTGATAGACATTTGTTATGGGTTCTTTTCTTGTCCCCACTGTGGTGAAATTTCACAGTGATAGACCTTGCTGGGAGGCCTGTTTTCATTCACTGTGATGGTCTTTGATTTCTTCTCTTTTGTTTTCTCCTTCCACAACTCCTGTTACTTAGGTCTTGAACTTCTGGACTGGGCCTCTAGATTCCTTTTCTGTTTTCTCTCATATTTTCTGTATTTGTGTGTGTTTACTTGACTTTGTGAGATTACTTCAGTGTTATCTTTTATTCCTGTTGGTTTTAATTTCTGCCACCATATATGTATGTGTGTATGTATATATATATATTAAAAAAATTTTTTTTAAAGCTCTTTCATTCTCTGATTTTTTAACAATGCCATTCTGTTTATTTTTCATGAGTGCATTGATTTTCTTTTTTTAGCTCTCTGAAGGTATTGATAGGATTTTTGTGAAGTGAAGTTATCTTCTCCCTGCATAATCTCTGTTTTCTCCAAGTTGCCCCCCCCCCACCCCCGCCTGTTTTTATCTCTGTCTTTCAGGTACGTGGCTTTCCTAGACCTTTTAATATTTAAGGATGGACCTGAATACTGATTGAGAGCTCTAAGCTTCTGAGTGGAACCTACCAACTGTAGGATGATCTGATGTTTTTGAAGCTAGTTAGACTAGCTAGTTAGACTCTCCTGAAAAGTATCTTCTGCTTTCTGTTTGGGGATTGGTGGGGGAGGGTAGTAAAGGTCTGGCTGCCAACATCCTAGGAACCACAGTGGGAGGACAGCTGGAGTTTCTGTACTTCGTATATTGTTCTGTATACGTCTTGTGTCAGTATGGTACCTGTGTCCTCAAATTTTCCCACTGCTCCCTTTCCAGAGGCTCTTTATTTTATCTTCTTTAGAAAATAATCTACTGTCTGCTGGGTTGGAGGAAGCAGCCCCCAGCCATGGTGACTGGTAGTGAGCTCTGAGAATCTGGCCAGCCTTTCTGTCTTTGGATTCATCTTCACCTCCACTCTTACAGAGACATCTGATTACATAGATTCCTGAGTTTTGGAGGATCCTGGGTAGAAATTGTGTTGCTTTTCAGCTTTCTCCACAACCAGTTCAGGAGTCTTTGTGGTTATTGACTACTTGTGTGTCTGCTTTCCAGCTTCTGTGTTTTTTTCCTTTTGTTTGTTTGTTGTTGTTTTACCTCTATGGGTTTATGTTTTAAAAACTTCTCTGTGCTGTGGTTTTCATGGAAGTACTGGAGATAGAAAAAGTAATACTTGTGTATAATCTGTAACCTTTACCCAGAAGCTCTCTTTTTAGTATTCTTTAGAAATGGTGTCGCTTGGAGAAAGGCAAGGATTGCAGAGAAGGCCCTGGACCCACACTTTGTTCTATGGGAGCATGGTGTCTGGGACTTGTTTATAGAGTCGAAGCTGGAAGTGAATTGAGGTGACTTGGCTTGATTTCCTTGTTGCTAGGCTGGGCTTGTGAAAGCATATAGAGCTCTTCCTATCACCCTTGGAAAATACTTCTGGATTTACATTTTGGCAATAATAGTGAAATAGTAAAACAGTTGATAAATGTCCTCATGCAAGACACATAAAATCTGGATAAGATATAATTAATATCCTTTTAAAATGGATGTGCAGGTGCCTGGGTGGCTCAGTTGGTTCAAGACTGCTGTTGGCTCAGGTCATGATCCTGGAGTCCCAGGATGGAGTCCCGCCTCAGGCTCCCTTTACAACAGGGAGTCTGCTTCTCTTTCCACCTGCCCCTCCCCTCTCTTGTGGGCCCTTGTGCGTGCATGCGTGCTCTCTCTCTCTCTCTCTCTCTCTCTCAAATAAATAAATAAAATCTTAAAAAAAGTTAAAGAAATTAGAATGGATATGCATAGCTGCATATGTAGGAAAGTAAGGGAGAAGGAAGAGGAGACTGAAAATTAGAACTGCATTAGTTCTAATTAGGACTCTGTCCCTATCCCTAAACTTAGAGGTGTTGGTTTAGTGACAGTGTGTAAGGCACTTAGAGATAAGGTATGAAATTGAGACTGAGGCCCTCATATGATAAAACTTCTGTGGGGTTATACCTTCAGTGAAAGTATGGACTAGAAGAAACATTCTTTTGCTGATAAAGGGAGTATATAATGAAAGGTCTTGGCCTAGGTTGATAGGGAGGCTGGAGTTTACCTTGAGAATTTATAACCATGGGTCTGTGCTTACATGAGCTTGGAGTTGAAGTTTATACCAACTAGTGTTCTCTGGGAAACTTGAAGTTGAGAAATTAAAGTGATTCCAAATTGATGATATCCTAGAAAGTTTGGCAGAAGCAAAAAAATAAATTATCTTTGGAACATTGCCCCCTCAAACTTGGCCTTCGAGTATTCTCACAGAAGAGGCCTGATGAACATAAGATATGTATCCAAAAACAGAATCCAAAATTCTGAGGATCCTAAATTCCAAACACACCAGGAAATAAGATACCATGAGTGAAAAATCATCATCTAACAGGTGGCAGAGATAAATGTTCAAGAAATTAAATTATGGAGTTAATAAAATAAGGGTTTGGGAGTATGACAAATAAGTATCAAAATTAATCAGTATCAAAATTAATCAAGAAACTTTTTTTAAAAATAGAGCTTCTAGAAGTGAAAAAATAGGTTAATTGAATTTATAAATTAAGTAGAAGAGCTAAACAGCAAATTAGACACAACTGAAGAGAGAATTAATAAATTGGAAGTTAGGCCATATACAATTAATCCATAGTGGTGCCTAGAGACAGAATTGGAAAACATAAAGGCAGAGTTAAAATACTGGATAGAGGGGCATCTGGGTGGCTCAGTGAGTTAAGCCTCTGCCTTCAGCTCAGGTCATGATCTCAGGGTCCTGGATTGAGCCCTGCGTTGGCCTCTGTGCTCATCAGGGAGCCTGCTTCCCCCTCTCCCTCTGCCTGCCTCTCTGACTACTTATGATCTCTGTCTGTCAAATAAATAAATAAAATCTTAAAAAAAAATACTGGATAGAATGAGAAAGTCTAATATACTTCATTTATTTATTTATTTATTTATATTTTGAAGATTTTGTATATTTGAGAGAGTGCACGTGAGAGAGAGAGCACAAGCAGCGGGGGAAGGGCAGAGGAAGAGGGAGAAGCAGACTCTCCGCTGAGCAGGGAGCCTGATGCAGGACTTGATTCCAGGACTCTGGGATTATGACCTGGGCCCAAAGCAGACTCTTAACTGACGGAGCCACATAGGTGCCCCAAGTCTAATATACTTTAATAGGAATTTCAGAATCATAGAATAGAGAGATGCAATACTAAAATTAATAAAAAGCCAAGAATTGTTCAGAATTGATAATAGAAGTAAATCATTGAATAAAAAGCATATTTTTCCAAGCAGTGTAAATAAACATATACTTAGACACATGGCTCATATTGAAACTGTAAAGAGATGATCTAAGAACGCTGAAAAGACAGAGTATCTACAAAGTTAAAATAATAGCAGACTTTTCAGCAACAACAGTAGAAGTCAGAAGACTGTGGAATAATATTTTCAAAATGACCAGAGAAAATAACTCAGCCTGAAAGTTTATGTTCTTTTAAACTGTCAGTTGGGAAACAGGGCAAAATAACATTTTCAGAAAAGCAAATAAAAGCTTTTCTACCAAAAGATCTTTACTGAGGGAGGATGTTCTTTTAGAAGGACAGTGGCTTCAGAAGGAAGAGCAGAGATGTAGGGTTGGCTGAGCAGACGAACTGATGAAAGTTTGGACAAATAAGAAAATACCGGGACGCCTGGGTGGCTCAGTGGGTGCTAAGCCTCTGCCTTCGGCTCAGGTCATGATCCCAGGGGCCTGGGATCGAGTCCCGCATTGGGCTCTCTGCTCAGCAGGGAGCCTGCTTCTCCTTATCTCTCTCTCTGTCTGTCTCTCTGCCTATTTGTGATCTCTCTCTCTCTGTCAAATAAAAAATAAAATCTTTAAAAAAAAAAAAAAGAAAATACCGAGTGTATACAATAGAGATCATCTCTGCTTTGGAAGGAAGATAAGAACAGTGGTAGCAGATTAAATATTTAACACCAATATTACATCAAATTGATTACGTGTTGTTGGAAGGAGGTAGTTGGGTCTAAAGCAGTTAAGTTCCTATGAGGGATGGTAGAAATATTGATTAACTTTAGCATAAATAGTACGTATTAAAGTTTAAAGGCTAGCTTGTAATAGAATAGATACAGAGTGAGTTATTTCAAGACCAGAGTGGCTGAAATGTGGAATTAAAAAAAGATATTCAAAGGTGGTAGCAGTCGAGAGAAAAAAAAATGTAAATATAGCAGTAATCATGAATATAATGGGATTCAGGTCTAGGTCAAAGACAGTGTTAAGTTGAACTGGAAGAAAAAGATAAAGATTTAAAATAAAAGAAAAAGATAAATTCAGAAAATACTAACCACAAAATGTTGTATATCTACATTATTAATCTTTTTGGTGAAGAGCAAATAAACAAATAAAGGGAGTTACTATATGGTTAGAAAGTTTTAATACCAAGACTATGTAAAGAATTCATGCAAGTCCTGGGAAAAGCAGCCTAGCAGAAAAATGGGAAAGGATGTGAATAGGCATTTCTTAGAAGTAGGGGTTAATAAACACAAAAGGATGAGCCGTTTCACACATAATTAAGAAATGGGGATCAAAACTCTCCTACACCGTTTCATACTGATCAGGTGAGCAAATACTGGGGTGAGTGTGTAGCTCAGTGGGGCTGTAGTCTTCTGGGAACATGAATTGGTACATCCAGAAGGGTCCTTGGGAGGAAAGTTTGACAGCCTCTGGTTGAGTTGAAGATGCTCCTACCTTATGATAGGACCCAGCATCTCTAACATACCCCCTGCCTGCGTGTGAGCACAGGACGAGTCCAGAGGCTTCCTGGTGGCTGCGCTCAGATCCTTACCCCTTGTAAATAACCTAGAAGTGCAGTGGCAGGCTGGCCACTTCCCTTGTAAGCTCGGACTGCAGAGCCGGGCTGCCTGGGTTCCAAAACCGGGCTGCCTGGTTTTGACACTTGGTAGTTACTTGGGGAAGATACTTCACCTCATTGTGCCTCAGCTTAGGATACATTTATTTATTTACTTACGTGTTTATTTGGGGCGGGCAGCGGGAGATGGAGAGAAAAAAATCTTAAGGTGTGGAGCCCTACCTGGGCTCGATCTCATAACCCTGAGATGATGACCTCAGCTGAAATCAAGAGTTGGATGCTTAACCACCCAGTCACCCCTAAATTACTATTTGCAAAATGCTTAGTTTAGTGCCTGCTGTGTGTTTGTTAAATGAATGCGTATCAGTGTGGATGGCTCACAAATAAATGGGTCAAGTCAAACAAGCCAGTGTGTCAAGAGGTTGTTTGGCTGCTGGGAACGTGCTGGAGCTCTTCTCTTGTGTGCCAGTTCAAAGGTGCAAGTATACATGCATTGTGGATTCTGTCTGTGCCGCTCCACCTGGAGTCTGGGGAGTGAGGGAGAGCACTGGCCCCCACTCAAGTATGGAGGCCTGGAGGCTTCTGGGAGGAGGGTGCACCTTGGCATGCTGACGGCAGAGGACTGAGGTGGATGTGGTGGGCGGCATCCCTTTCTCACTGGTCTGCGATGCCCCTGTGGTTGGGGCTGGGCATCTGCTTCCTGTGGAGGGAGAGGGGGACTGCCGAGGGGCTTCAGGAGCCAAGGGTAGAATGCAGCCAGTTGCTGGTTGCTGGGGTCTGAAGCTGCTCTGGGAGATGTTGGCCGGGCTGGATGTACTCCAAGCCCAGAGCTCAGGGAGCCCCAGGGGAGGTGTGGTGTGGCCACGCTAGCTCTGTATCTTCCTGCGTGGGGTCTGCCTTAATCGCCCCCCCCCCCACTTCTGCATCCCTCTGTCTCCCTTCCCTCCCTGTTGTGCTTCCAGTGCCTCCTAGGCAGTATCTGGGTGGGCTTTCCCCTGCATCTCCCCAGCACATAGTGGCTGTGTCCAAGGCCAGCTGGACTGGGAAACACCTCCCTGTGCTTGTCGTCGAGTGTCAGAACTGGTCTTTTTGGGGCAAGCTCTGGAATGTTGGTTCAGAGTGGAGTATGTATTTTTATTTCTCTCGGGGGTGGTATGTGTCCAGGAGTGGGGTTTCTCTGCTCACCTGGGCTGAGGGCTTGGGAAATACTGGGGTCTTCTTTCCAACAAAGTCTAAGCCCCTTGGAATCTAGGGACTGCCTGTTGGGGACACTGCTACTTGTATACATAGTTCGTCTGGAGGCTAGCAGTTGGGTTGGCTGTGACTCAGGGATGGAGTGAGCCACTGCCCAGGTATCTGGGAGGTAGGCTGCTCTCAGGGCTCTGAGGTAGCAAATATGGGGGAGGGGTACTGCTGGCACCCCATCTTGGGAGTGCAGCTTCCTCTCCTGCTGGGATAGGCCAGTGAGTGGGTGGGGGTCGGAGAACCTCATGCGAACAAGCACAGGCAGGAACCCTGTGTCTATTAAAAGGCAGAGGTTGGAGTGTTGCCAGAGGCTATAAATAGCTGAGTGTGTGCAGAAGCCAGCATGAGGAGGAGGGAGAAAGGGGGAGGCCCTGGATTTGCAGTTGGCAAGCAGGGCCTGGCCCTGGTATGGGAGGGATATGGAGCCTCCCAGGTTTGCAGGTTCTCCTGGGCTGTGATTGCAAATCTTTTGTAGGTGCTGGGAGCCTTCTTGGGGGCTTGTAATGTGAAGGACTGTCACGGGCAGCAGGGAGGGGTGTGGCTCTTGATGTGACAGCTAATGTGCCAAGCACTGTCATAACCACTCTTAAAACACATCAACTCATTTGGCTTGGGAACAGCCTGAGGAATTAGGTGCTTTTATCATCCCTTTTTCACACATGAGGAAACAGAGGCACAAGATGGATTAACTCACTCAGGAAGTGTTACAGCTAGGACTTGAATGAATTAGCATAAATAGTACATATTAAAGTACTCTCAGCCTGCTCGAGGCTGCCTTACTCGAAGTTGTCTGCAGGAGGATCTGGTCGGGGTCGGGGGTCCACTTATATTTTGAGCCCTTGGGTCTTACCTGGAGCTTTGGCCTCATCAGCCCTGTCCACTCGGGTCCTGCCCATGGTAATGGCCAGAGGAACCTCTGCTTGGTGTGTGGCATGAGGAGAGGAGCTGGGCTGGCCGTGGCCACTGTCAGTGTTGGGACTCCTTGCCTTGCACAGGGGGCTTGTTGCTTATTTTCTGCTTGGAGATGGGAACTCCATTGAGGGACCCTCAGTCTGGGCTGCGGGCTTAGGCCACGCCTCCTGTTGTCCCTTCCCTTCGAAGTTCTGCCCTTGCCAGGTGATGACCATGGCCTTCTGTCTGTCCATTCGTTCTTCCCTCTGTCTACGTGTCATGTGTCTGAAACTGGTTCTAACACTCAAGATAAGTCAGGCTTGTGCCTTTCTCAGCCTTGCAGGCTCATAGGGGGAAGGCTGATATTTCAAAAGGGACTTTCAAGTACACTTATAATGTTTTATTTCTTAATATGAGTATTCACTGTGTTATTTTCTCTTGGAGGTTGTCTTTGTTTACATTATTTCTACACGTTTTGAATGTCTGAAGCAGTCCTTTAAAAAACAACAGGCCATTGGTCCAGAGTGGTAATTGAGGTGGTAGAGGAAGCAGTAGATAGTTCGCCTGGTCTCTGGGGAGAGAAGAGCCGGAATTTAAAGGAGAAAGTGGGGAGCGTCCTGCAGCCAGAGGTAGTAACTTGTGCTAAGTCCAGAAGCAGAGTGTGTTGAGGGGCCTGGCAGTGTGGTATGACAGCAGTGGGGGAAGCAAGATCGAGGAGGGGCCAGCCTCCCTCTCTGCAGCTCCGCCCATCCCTTCAGGTTCTCCCCTCAAGCCTTAGGCCTTGTGCTCCATGAGGGACCCGGCTGGGAGAAGCCAGCATGCACCCCTGCATGAGCCCCTTTGTGTAGACCCTGATGCCCTTCATGTGGACCAGGTTGGGTCCCAGCTGCCTGGGTGGTGGGGAGGCCATTCTTTTTCTTCTTACTGGTGTCCTTGCATGCCAGAGCCATGGCTAGACACTGGCATTCTGATAGGATGGCATTCTGAGCCGTATGTGCTCCTACCTGGAGCTTTGACATGTGCTGTTTGCCTTTGGCCTCTGGGGGAGCCTCTTGTCCTTGCAGAGAGCTCAGAAGGGGTGGGTTGACTAGAGAATGATCTGCAGTGGGGGGCCCTTCCCTCCTGACAACCAGTCATTGTCCTTCTCCCGGGGTGTACTGTGCATATCAAGTTCTTCACTCTCGATGGCCACTGTGATAACCTTGGCCGTGGAGTGGAGGATGAGGGAGGCTTTGGGCTGTTACGACTCAGGGAACTGAGCTCTCCCCCAGGGTCAGGATGGGGCCTTCTCTCCTGGTTGCTGGTGGGCTGGCTGACTGTCCATCGGTGGGGGTGACTCTGACCCTTTCTTCCTCCTTCCTGGGGCAGGAATACCAGCTGGGGTGGCATCAGGTCCCTGGCTTGCAGTAGGCCCAGGAAGAGTGGAGAGGTTAGGTGGATGCTTGGTGCTGGTTTCCCCTTGGGTGTCTGTGTGGTTTTTGGCAGTGAAGTTGATCATGGGTGTCTGTAAAGGGACCATAGTAGGGCACTGAGTTCTGGAGAGCTCTTCAGCCCAGGCTTCAGGCAGGGGCCATAATCTGTTTCCTGGGAACCTCCTTTAGCATCTCCTTCCTCCTTCCCATTACAGGGCTTTGGGGGACTGGGGGCCATTGGGGCAGATGGGAGTGCTGGGCAGGATTGCCTGAGAGGGGTTAGTGAGAAAGATGGATTTGGTGAATGTTTGAGGCCATATTTGGAAAGGAATATATTTGGAAGGAGAATATTTGAAGGGGGCAGTTGGGAGTTGAAGTGTTTGGCCACCTGGATGGCACTCATGTAGGGGGTGGAAGAGGACACAGGAATAGTGGGGAGTGCTCACAGGGGTCTTCAGGGGCCAAGCCCAGCTGGGAGGATTCTGTTAACCGTGTCTAGCCACCAGCCAGCCCTCTTTCTGCTTGGGGCACATACTCTGCGTGGCGACTTTGGGAGACTCGCCCTGAGCATGCTGGCCTGCTTCTTAGGACCTTCTCCTTCCCTGCTGAGCACCAGGTGTTGTTGCTGGAGGCAGGAAGGACACTGGACTGGAGGGTCTGAGGTGGGGTGGGGGACACACAAGTCTCCCGGGGTGAGGTGGACAGCAGCAGCAGGAAGCTGCCTCTGGGAATTTGCCCAGACATGGTCCTTGAGGTCTGCATCAGAGCCACTGGAGGTTCTGGGGGCGGGGGCCTGTAGGTGGAGGGTGGTGGTGTTTAAAACTGTGGTAGAGTCTGCCCCCCCTTTCAAATGTCCAATATGGGCAAGGCCCAGGAATAGGTACTTTCAGCAGTCTCCCCTCCCCCCAACACAGTGATCCTGCTACGCATGGGGGTTTTGAGGTCTCCCCACTCCTGCTGCTGCAAGGGAGCCGTCCCCACCCCCACACAGGAGACTCAGGCATCTGTGGAGCCCCTTTCTGTGCGTGTGGCCGTCAGTCTGGCTGTTGGACACACTCCCCCACACCCAGTCCCCCTCAGAGTGGCCGGGGACTCAGGAAGGCAGACACAGGGGTTTGTGGACTGCTCAGCCCTTCTCTCACTTCCCGGGCACAGGTTCCGGGCGCGGGGAGGCCGAGACTCGGGAGTGCATTTATTACAACGCCAACTGGGAGCTGGAGCGCACCAACCAGAGCGGCCTGGAGCGCTGCGAGGGCGAGCAGGACAAGCGGCTGCACTGCTATGCCTCTTGGCGCAACAGCTCCGGCACCATCGAGCTCGTCAAGAAGGGCTGCTGGCTGGACGACTTCAACTGCTACGACAGGTGCCTGGAGCCCGGGGCCCGCCCTCACTGCCCCCCATCCCCTCGGTGCGCTGGTGTCTGTCCTCCCCTCCTGGCACCATCCCTGCCTCAGTCCTACTGGAGTGCCCTACCCAGTCCCCTGGAGTCCACCCTCCACTCCCCTAGCCCTGCAGCCTGGGGCGAGCCTGTCCTCCCCTTCTGGCACACCTCTGCTTTAGTCCTACTGGAGTACCTGCCCCCCAGTCCCACTGGAACCCCCCCTCCCCTTCTAGAGCCCGTGGGGGAGTCTGTCCTCCCTTCCGGTCCCACCCCTGCCTCAGTCCCACTGGCACCTACCCTCCAACCACCCCCAATTCAGTCCTGCTGGAGCCTGCCCTCCCCTTCCATTTGCCCCCCAAGTCCCACTGGAGCCTGCCTGTGGCTATAGGGCCCTCTAGGCCTCAGGATGTGAAAGCGAGCCTGGCATTTAAGGGTAGGGGGAGACGGGCCTCTCCTTACTGCTTGGTCAAGTAGGGATGGTGCCAGGGTCCTAGCTGTCCCGCAGATGTGTGTGCTCTGTCCCAATGCATAGGAGAGCTCTTTGTGTGGAACCGTGGCTCTCCTGCCTGACATTTGGGTCCCACTTTAGGGGAGGTGGGTTCACACTGTTCCCTGATGGCTCCTCTTGGGCTTCTCTGTCACTGGGGAGGGCTTAGCTGGGCAGGCCCCTGTGAGGCTTGCATCCCTTAGCTGAGGGGTCCATGGAAAACTGTGTGCCTCCAGGCAGGAGTGTGTGGCCACCGAGGAGAACCCCCAGGTGTACTTCTGCTGCTGTGAAGGCAACTTCTGCAACGAGCGCTTCACCCACTTGCCAGAGGCTGGGGGCCCAGAAGGTGAGGGCCACAGGAGGGCAGGCTGGGGCCTCTCCTTGGCCCTGGAGCTCTCCTTTCAGCTCTGGAGTTGGGTGGGGAGTGGCTGTGGGGCTCTCTGGTCTGGCCCCTGAGGTGTGTGGGTGGGCGGGCTGTGTGACACAGGGCTCCGTGTGTCCCCTAGTCACGTACGAGCCACCCCCGACAGCCCCCACCCTGCTCACGGTGCTGGCCTATTCGCTGCTGCCCATTGGGGGCCTCTCCCTCATCGTCCTGCTGGCCTTCTGGATGTACCGGCATCGCAAGCCTCCCTACGGCCATGTGGACATCCACGAGGTGAGACAGGGCTGGTGAAGGGCAGGGGTAGAGGTGGGGTCACCCGGCCAGACCCTCGTAAGCCCTCCCTCTTCCCCAGGACCCTGGACCTCCACCTCCATCCCCTCTGGTTGGCCTGAAGCCTCTGCAGCTGCTGGAGATCAAGGCTCGGGGGCGCTTTGGCTGCGTCTGGAAGGCGCAGCTCATGAATGACTTCGTGGCTGTCAAGATCTTCCCACTTCAGGTAAGTGAGCAAGGGGCTTCCAGGTCATCCACCTGTGCTATCCAGCTGGAGCTGTCCCATCCCAGGGCCATCAGGCCTGTGCAGGTGGGATGAGAGAGAGGCGGGCCCCACTGGCATTTTCTTGTAGGGCTGGGGTTGGGCTTTGCAAAACCTTGATCCACTCTGGTTTTCAGGGGTTTGTTTTTGACATTAGGTTCTGCTTAGAGGCCTCGGACACCAGGCTACCCCAGCAGGTGCCCAGAACACTTAGCAAAGCCAGGGCTGGCTCTGCATCTCATTTGGTGGGTGCAGTGGGCCCCTCACTTCCCTCCCTGGGCCTTAGTGGCCTTGTTTGTAAATCAGGTAAATCTAGCCCTAAGTGATCTCTGGGATCACCATTGACCTCTGCTCTGGGGCCCAGCTCAGTCCTGGTCATCTGCCTGCCTCCCTTATGGAGCTGAGCTGGTCTGGGGTGGGGGGATTGCAGATGGCTGGGGTGGTGGTCCTGCTGCAGGGTGGCATGGCAGCAGCGGGGCTTAGCCGCATCCCTGCCTTAGGACAAGCAGTCATGGCAGAGTGAACGGGAGATCTTCAGCACACCTGGCATGAAGCACGAGAACCTGCTGCAGTTCATTGCCGCTGAGAAGCGAGGCTCCAGCCTGGAGGTGGAGCTCTGGCTCATCACGGCCTTCCATGACAAGGTGAGTCAGGTTGTGGACATCCTGTGACAGGCTGTGGGCTCCTGAGACGAGGTGGCCTTCCACCCTAGGGCGACCCTTCCTCAGTGTGGACATGAATGCCTACAAGAACTCCTCTAACTCTGGGATAAATTTTTAGGAATAAGTGCAGTGACTTCGTGATTAACACCCTCTAACCCCCAGAGGGTCCCAACCCTATTAGCTTCACATACATTCCATGTCGATCACAGTCTCCCAGGAGGGGAGCCTGCCTCTGTCCATTGAGACAGTCCTGTCCTCCTGGGGCCCGACTGGGTCCTGTTCTGTTCCCAGAGCCTGTGCCCAAGTTCTGTGCTATCTCCTGTAGGGCTCCCTCACGGATTACCTCAAGGGGAACATCATCACATGGAATGAACTGTGTCACGTGGCAGAGACCATGTCAAGAGGCCTCTCGTACCTTCATGAGGACGTGCCCTGGTGCCGTGGAGAGGGCCATAAGCCGTCTATTGCCCACAGGTACCTGGCTTAGCAGTTGCCCTCCTTGTGCTTGGTGTGGAGCTGCAGAGAGTTGGAGGGTGAGAACAGGGCCTGGGTGTGGAGGCAGGGGGCTTTTCCATTTCATAAAGATGCTTAACTGCTCTGTGTTGGGGGGGCCATCTGGCCCTTCCCTCTGCCTTCCGCCCTTTCCTCGAAAGCTGGTTTTCTCATGCCCTCTGGTGGCCACATGAGGAAGTGCTGACTCCCATTACTTCAGTTGGAGGGTTGGTTCAGCAGTTCTCAAACTTTTTGGTTAGGATCTGTTTACATTCCTTTTTTTTTTTTTTTCCTGAGAGAGAGAGAGTGCACACCCATGCTTGGTGGTGGGGGGAAGGGCGGAGGGGGGGAGAGAGAGAGAGAGAATCTGAAGTAGGTTCCATGCCCAGCATGGTCACGTCATCACCCTGAGATCATGACCTGAGCGGAAGTCAAGTCATATGCTTAACCCACTGAGCCACCCAGGGGCCCCAGGATCTCTTTACAGTCTTAAAGAAAGCTTCTGTGTACATGGGTTATGTCTACAGATATTTGCTATGTCAGAGTACTCACGTTCTGTTAACTCAGAGTGATGATATCCCATGTATGTAGCCGCTGGAACACTCTTTTCCTGAGAATGAATTTACAAAGACAAAGAATGGATTATGAATGAAAAGAATTCTGGTCTTGCAGTTCCCCTGAAACAGTGTCAGGGACTCTTTGGGGTTCTGGGGCTACCCCTTGAGGACCGCCGTAGTGACTGTTCATCACAGTCCTCACCCAGTGCTGGCACTCCTCTGAACGCTCAGAAACACAAGGCCAGGTTCGTCTTAGTATCTCACAGACACTCGTTGTCTGTGAGATGAGGGTGTTTCTCAGCTCCATCGTACAGAGCAAGGACAGTAGTGCAGAGAAGCTGAGAGGTTGGCCGTCAGACTTGGTGTAGGGTAGCTCTGTGCCTGTGAGGGAGGGAAAAGAATCTTGGGTCCCAGGACTCAAAGCTCAGGGGCCCCTCATGGTAATAATATCAATGACATTTAAGGCTTACAGTGTGAAATTGTGATTTTTGTAGGCCAAAAGTAGTTGAATGTTGACTCTTCCATATGGTTTGACCTAATGGCAGTGCTCAATTAGTGAGCTGGGTGGTCCTGAGCATGTATACTTACTGCTCCCTGAGCTTCATTCCTTACAACAAGACTGACACAGGCACTGGGGAGACCGAGGAGCGCACGCACCCCTGTTAACACAAGGTGGAGCTGAACGTGCACCGCCAGCGCCCAGCTCTACCCTGACGCGAGCCCCTTGGGCTGGTGCAGAAACCCGGGCAGGTTCATTCTTCGTGTCACTCCCATCCCAGCTTGTGGACATTTTTCCCCAGAAGCCTTCATCCAGGCCAGTAGGCCTGACCTTGGCCCCTCCAAGAACGCAGATGCTAGCCTTTGATACTATGGGGACTAGAATGGGGTCTGCCCAGCCATTGTGATCAGTGTTGCTTTGACAGCTGTGGCAGAAAGGTATTGAGCGATTCTGACATTGAGGGGGGTGAGGGGTGGAAGGGTGTCCCAAAGCAGCCCACCTGTGCGATGGCCTGGTCTGAGTCTCTGGGGGCTGGAAGGCACAAGCTCCAGTATCTCAGGGTCAAGGTGGGAAGCCAGGAGCAGGAAGCATAGTATTCCTCTTCATCTCAGTCCACTTGTCTCCTCAGGGACTTCAAAAGCAAGAATGTATTGCTCAAGAGTGACCTCACAGCCGTGCTGGCTGACTTTGGTCTGGCTGTTCGGTTTGAGCCAGGAAAACCTCCAGGGGACACTCATGGGCAGGTAATGAGCCTCAGGGGTGCAGGAGGGGGGCTGGCACAAGGGTGGACACTGCCCTTCTGGGGCCCAACTGGCAAGACACAGGGACAAGGGTCGGTGTGAGCTCAGAGCTGTCCGGGAACTCCGAGAGCAACACTCGTCTTCCCTGTGGGGCAGGCCAGCCCTGGAGGGTAGCACAGCCCTGAAGGTCAGTCAGTCAGACCCAGCTTTCCCAGTGGGGTCGGTACTCATCCTTGCAGCCTCAGTCTCTCTTTTCCCTTTCAGCAGAATTGTAAAGCAATATAATATAGAAGGAACTCGACTAAGAATCCAAACCAGAAACTTAGAAAACGTACCTAAAAGTTAAGCCTGAAGAAATTCTCTTAGAACAATTGTTGTCAATATTTTTAAGTATTTTTCAGCCCCTCTGTTTTTGATCTTAGTCTCAGGAAAATGCACACCAAGTAGGTAGCTCCTCGCAGTGCTCGTGTTTCGAGGAAGTAGGTAGCAGTTCCGTGTGAGAGTCCTGTCGTGTTGAGTGTGTGGTGTTTTTCAGTTCTCCTTGGGGTGTTGTACATATACCGTGACCTCTCGTGAGCTCCCCACGAGTGTGGTGAGGCAAGGGCTGTCGTCCCCAGCGGTGTCCTCTGAATGCTGTCGTCCTAGCCCCGTCTAGTGGGCTCGGGCGGGGCTCTCATGTGCTGTGGTTATGATGGGCCCCCTGCCCTGTCCTTGTGTAGGTGGGCACGCGGCGGTACATGGCCCCTGAGGTGCTGGAGGGAGCCATCAACTTCCAGAGAGACGCCTTCCTGCGTATTGACATGTACGCCATGGGGCTGGTGCTGTGGGAGCTCGTGTCCCGCTGCAAGGCTGCGGATGGTGAGTGAGGCGGCAGCCCCGAGTTTCCGGGCTGTGGGCTCAGGGGCCACGAGCCCTCGGGGTGACCCTGCTGGGCTCTCTGTTCCCCCCCAGGCCCTGTGGATGAGTACATGCTGCCCTTCGAGGAAGAGATCGGCCAGCACCCGTCCCTGGAGGAGCTGCAAGAGGTTGTCGTGCACAAGAAGATGCGGCCTGCCATTAAGGATCACTGGTTGAAGCACCCGGTGAGCGGCCTGGGTGGCAGGGGACCGTGTAGGGCAGGTGAGAGGGAGGCCCATCTAGGTGGGACGGAGGACGAGGATGCCTCAGGCAGCAGGACTGTTTCCTCCTCTCCTGTGGGTCAGAGGCCACTTAGTGCATTGTCTCCCTTCCATCAGGAGTGTGTCTGGGGAGGTTCTGGCTCGGCAGGGAGGTGGCTCTGCAGTTGGGCCTGGAGTGATGGGGCCTGTCGGTCTGTTCCTTCAGGGCCCATGTGGCCTCTCTGTAGACCATTTGTGGATGAGAGCCCACTGGCCCTGGGCCTGACACGTCTGGGTTTGAGTCCTGGATCTTCCCATCGATAGCTGTGTGGCTTCTGGCAGATTGCTTTATTTCTCTGAGCCTTTGTCTCCTCAGGGTAGTAATACATTTAACTGGTAATTATAAATTACTTGGCAGGACAGCTATCACATAAATGCTTAGTATGGGTTACCTCTTATGAAATATTATCTGTTCTCTGCCTTCCTTTTCTTTCTGGGCAAAGGACCAAGCCGAGTGGCATCTTGTCCTCTCCAGTGTGGGGATATTATACAAAAGACCTCTGCACGTAAACTGTTTACCAGTTGCCTTCAGCTCCATTGAGGCTCTCCCTGCCGTACACCTCCCGGTTCTTTCAGATACAGGACAGCCTTGGGGCCACTGGAGGCTGGCAGTCTCCCATACATGCCATCAGGGGCCAAGTTCAGTTGCAGTGCTGCTCTCTGGAGTCTGGGGCTGCTGATGGAGAAAACTGAGACACGGGGACATACAGGCTGGGCCAGAGTCTGTCCCTTCTGCCTCAGACTTCTCAGTCTTCCAGGGCAGAACTGGCGGCCAGGCCAGTTCCCTGATGAGGAGCGCAAGGTGCAGAGAGATCTCGGTGTGGTCTGGTGCTGAGCAGGCCAGAGATGCCTTGGATATGGGCATTGGCCTTTCCTGGCTCCACTGTGTGTATGCCAGTGGAGGTTGTCAGGCCATGTGCCCCAGATTCTTGGGAGGGGCCCTGGGGGTTGTGGGGAGTGGGATGGGTGGGGTGAAGCACTCCTGTGGTCGCCACTGTAACTGAAGCTGTGCACAGTGGGCCCCTGCATGATTTGAGATTCATGTAAGATGTTCGAATGTCACTGCCCCAAGGCAAGCAGCTGGGTCTGCCCCCGGAGCGGCCTGCATTACCTGCCCTGTCCCCTTCCTGTGCTGAGGCTGTGGAGGGAGGCCAGCAGGCTCAGGATGGTAACTGCTGGGAGGGAAGGCGTCCGGATTCCTGCAAGGTCCCCTAGGCCTCTGCTAGCTGACGGGCTGCTGGGGTTGGGACCAGTGGGCTCTGCCTGATCCTCAGGTACATCCTCAAGTTCACCTGTCCCCCATGCTTGTCTGCTGAGGGCCACTGACCATGCTGTCTTTTCCCGTTTCCCTCTCTGCACCAATGTGCAGGGCCTGGCCCAGCTGTGCGTGACCATCGAGGAGTGCTGGGACCACGACGCAGAGGCTCGCCTGTCTGCGGGCTGCGTGGAGGAGCGGGTGTCCCTGATCCGGAGGTCGGTTAATGGCACTACCTCGGACTGTCTTGTCTCCCTGGTGACCTCCGTCACCAATGTGGACCTGCCCCCTAAGGAGTCGAGCATCTAATAAGCCCAGGACACGAGTGGATCTGAAGAGGAAAGGAAAAAAAGTTGTGTTTTGTTTTGGAAATCCGTAACACCAACAAACACATGAAATGCAGCTGCTATTTTACCTTGACTTTTTATTATTATTATAATTATTATAATTATTATTATTAATATTATTTTTTGGATTGGATCAGTTTTTACCAGCACACTGCTCTACTGTATCGCAAACAGCGGATGCGTCAGCAGGCGTTGAGGTGCTGAGCTGTGAATGCGGAACCAGCGCCATGCTGAAGAGCCTCAGCCACCTCCTGTCCCTTGGGGTTCATTTTTCCCGCCTTCTCTTTGTTTGTTGTCTAAGAATCTGTGACACAAAGAAACCCATCTCCTGTCTTAGGAAACTCAATGCTGCAAACTCTACCTAGAGAAACCTTTGAAGACTGTTACATTAAGAACACACCTTCCTCAGAGGAGGAATTTCCCCCTGCCCTCGCCCCCCCACCCTCGCCCTTATTGTTTTTCTCCCTTTTTAGACAGTGAGTTTAAGAAACAGCAGATGTGTCTTTCACGGATTAACGGGTGTTGTCCTGACCGAGGAAAAACGGGGATGACAACGAGGATGGTTTGGACCAGAGTTGGAAGGGGAGGACAGAGCTGAGGATGGGGTTTGGAACAGAGCTACACTGGACTCGGGCACGTTCGGAGCAACATCCTTTGTTAGGAGGCTACTTCTCAGGTAACCAAGAATCGAGGGGAAGGACCGTGTGGAGGCCAAGCATTAATGCGAGAAGGGGTTTGGAGAAAGTCTGAAGGCAGGTGTGGCTCTGACTCATCTTTTGGCCCTGACCAGTTTTTTCCCGCTGACTTGGGCTTGGGCATTGGACAGAATGTTTTCTCTGCCCTCATTTTAAGGTTAGGCAAGGGTAGAAATCATCATGTTTTAGTGACTGTGTTTTTCATAAGACAATGCTGTAAATATCTGTAACGGAGGAAGGAGTTCAAACACGTTGCTTCCTCCTGGCACAGGTCAGGGAAATGCCCACCGGGCGCCCTACACAGCCAGAGCAAGAGGGCTCCCTGGGCGGGGCTGCTGCGGCCTGCCTGGGAGATCAGAGCATCCTGCGGCGCTGGCTCTGCCTTGTGTGGTGACACTGCTGTCCCTTCACGTGTCTCGTGCACACGGCTTTCTCCAGACCCCTCAAAGAGGTGCATATTCTAAAAACTGTTTCTCTATTATGCCATAACCTTGCTCTAGTCAGTGAATGTTCTTATGCTGCTGTTTCAACATTTGAATTTTTTTAATTTATGAAACATGCAAATTTTTTTAAAAACGAAACACACATCCACATATACACACATGCTTTGCGATGTGGCTTCCGAGGTTTAAATTTTGAAAAGTAAAAGAATTAAAACTTCACGACCACAGACCACCTCAAACCAGAAATACCTCAGAATTTTCTACTTGTGTAAGTTTTATTATATATTTTATTAGTTGTGTTGTCTTGTAGTAAGTATATTTTAATGTAAGTTGGCTTTTATGACAAAGTTTAAAAGAAATAGAGAAAAAGAAAAAAAGTGTGAATCTTCTAGGGAGTGCTACCATTTTTGTTTGATAACGCCCCCTTGTAAATAATTGTCATCAACTGTAGATTGGCTGTCTGGGCCGTCTGGGCATTCATCACTCTTGTTTGTGAAGGTGTTTCCCTCTGGTTTCTTGAGACTTTTATTTAAAAACTGGATCTCTTTCATTTTGAGGGTAGGTGAGTTGGTGAGCAATGGGGAGAGGTTGACCTGGGTGAGCAGGGGAGAAGGGTGCCTCCTCTTGACTTGAATGGAGGTTCAGATCTTTCCCTCAGCGTGGTTGGTCGGTGTTCAGAATGACAGGTAACCCCACTTTAACTCGGTTAGACTGTGGCCCTTAGGTGTGCTTGAGGTGATTTTCTTTGAGCAGCAGCAGTCGTGGAGGAGGCCAGTAGTGTCTCTGTGAGTCCACACCGTGACTTGGGACAGTCTGTGATAGAGTGGTGTGTCCGGAGTGGCGAGTGCCCTGGAGTCACAGTCTGAGCGCGCACACTCCCCACTTGGCATGCCATGTGCATCGGACCTGCCACTTGGCTGTGTCCCTTTTTCTCTGTGTTTGGGCACAGGGTGCTGTGTTTTTGCTTCATGGGTCAAGCTCTGAGCTGGTCAGGGTGGTTACAGGGACAGGTTTGTTTGTGTGTGTGTGTGTGTGTGTGTGTGTTGTTTTTTTGTTTCGTAAGCTGTGTTGTCTTCTTTTTTTTTTTAAACTATTTTGTGCTGTGGTATTTTTCTTCCCTCGGAATAATTTTTAACAGCAAAACAGGCCTTACAGCAGTTGCTTTTCTTTTCCACTTATTTCTTTAAGAAGCTTTAAAATATTTATTGAAAAGTGCCATATCTAATTTCTTTAGCTTTCACCTCAGGCAGTGCATCTCTAATTCTCTGGTCTCTGCTTTTTACCCTCAGCGACAAATAAACCACTAACAGATGTAGCTGATTCACCATAGGAATGACCAGATCCCTCATCCTACCCAGTGTGGAACACTAAACCCCTGCCTCTCCATTTGGTTTTAGATTTCCTCTGGGTGATTTTTCTTTTGGCTTGATTGTTGTAACAATTTTGGCTTGACGTGTTTGGCCTGGCTGTGGAGGGTTGAGCTGTGGCCTTGGTGTGGGCCTTGCTGGTCAGCTATCAGTACCAACAGGGCAGGCCTTCCCGTTGGCCTTCATGCCTTTTATCTGGGTGAGCTCCCTCTTTGCCAACCCTGTGCTCAGCTGCCGTGGTGGCTTTGGGGCCTGGGCACCAGAATGTCTGGAGGTGGTTCCTGTGTGGTGTGGCTGGGGAAAGGGGAGTCTGGGAGCGCGAGTTCTTTGGGCTTCAGGCTGCCTTTCCCTTATGCTGTGGTGTAAAGTGCACCCATCAGGCAGTATCCTTGACTGCTGTTGATGGCAGAAAAAGGTGGGTAATCTTTTTCTAGGGCATGCCCCTGGGAGCCTGGGTGGGTCTTTTCCCTCAGATAAAGTGTCTTTGTGCTGTCATGTATTCTTTGGGGAGTGAACCATTTAGAGCACTGGTTTAGGCTTTTTTGGGTTATAGGGCCTCTGTCTGCTCTTTTCCACAAAAATTTCATGTATTGTCTGCTTCTGGAGAGCTCAGAGAACTACTCCTCACTCCCAACCCCACCCCCACAAGCTCTTGTGGAAGACTTGTAGGAATCTGACACATCATTTTGCCTGCCTGTGGGGGATGCTGCCCCACCTAGGGTGAGAGGGTGGTCAAGTCAGGAAAGGGAAGTGGCTGAGGATCCTTGCTCCTTCCTTTCTGGTGTTCTTCCATCCACACAGGCATCTGGCTGTGGGCTGGGCTTTGGGAGAGAATGTGTTCTGTTTGAAAATGTCCATGATCACTGGAAAGACATCCCAAGCCAGAGAAAGACAGAAATGAGCAACAGAAGGAGGAAATGAGTGGTACAGAGGCCACTGTGTCACACTGTCCTGTAAGGAACTCTTGATGGGCCAGCGGAGGCCCTGGACATGGTCCTTAGGGACTTGCATCAGCCAGGTTTTCTCCTGGGATTGTTGGTCCCTCCCAGGAGTCCTTTGAGTGAGTTACTCAGGGTGAGGGCTGTAGGTGGAGTGTTCTTAGGAGGAAGGGAGACCTGGCTGTGAAGGGAAGTGGTGAGTATCATTGGCTCATCATTGGCCTTCACTGTTGAACATGGCCCAGCTTGTCCTTCATTGTTCAACATGGCTCTCTAGGTGTAGGTGCCCAGGGGGATCAGGGCTGCCTGGGGTGGGGTTCCCCATGTGTGCCAGCTGCTCCTGATTCAGAATTCCTCCTGTCTGGACTTGGGCATATGTGCAGAACAAGAGAGATCGTGTTTAGCTTTGAACATCTTCAAGTGGCTTGAGCCCCCCACTCCTTTGTTCTCAGCCCAGTTCAGAATTTCTCCTCCAGGCCACCGAACTAGTTCTTCATTGACCCTAGGGGCCAGGCCAGTCTTCTTGTCATGGCTTGTCATGTCATGCTTTAGAAAAGCAAAGCAGGTGACCCAGCACCTTTCTGGTCTGTCACCTTTCTCTCCGGTTGCCACCTTCTTGCTTCCTGCTACCCTGACACTCTGCACTGAGTGCTTGAACTGTGTGTGTGGTGTTGCTTTGGTGGCAACCCCAGCACCTATGTGTGTGTGGCTCAGAAAGCCTGTCATATGGCACCGATGCTCTGAGCCATGAGGGTAGGGAGGCGGCTATTCCATCTGTAGTGGGATGACTGGGTGGCCCTCTTGCAAGTGGAATTTTGCCCTTTTTTAGGGTGCCATGTAAAGTTGCCAGCACATACCGGTAATATGAGGGTTTGGTGGTTTTTAGCAATATGGTAAGCAAATGTGTGTCATTGTTTGGAATTGGTACTAGAAGTCGAACAGCCAAGTGTCATTCCTCAGAACTTGGCTCACTAGATGGGTATCTGAATTAGAGAGCATTTTCTTGTAGCTAACTTAGATTGATTGTCAGTCCCAGCTATTTCAGTAGCCTGTTGGGTTTATCTTTGGTGATATGGCCAGGCCTGGTTCATATTTCAGGGGCTCGCTAGACCACAGCTTTCTCAGAAGTGCAGTGAGTTGGCTCATCTGCTCTCCCTGCCTCCCATCTAGGGTGAGCAGCCACAAGGGAAAGAGGACAAGGTAGTTATTTCTCATTTGGGTGCCATGAATTCTTTAGTTAATGGGTGTTTATAAAAGCTGAACTAATAAATTAATCAGTAGCTTCTAGGTGTTCACATTAATGTTTTAGGTAAAGAAACAGGCCCAGTAATTCAGTTGATGAACTGTTTATCTTCTCAGTCTAGATTTCATGAATTCAGGGTTATATGCATAGTTATTTAAGTAAGATTCCTGGTAGTTGATTTGTAACCAGCAGTCCACCTATGAATGTATCCCAAACCTTTAGAAGGCTTGGACAAGTTTTTTAAAGTAATGATTTAGTTTTGTAGCAAAAAGAAATTGAAGTTTAAAATGCCCCCCCTTGGAAATTAATTCAGTTGACTCAGCTACATTTTAAAAACAGTGGGTCCAAGAGACCCATAAACTCATCAAATAAAAGTCCAAATTATCTAGAGGGATATTTTGAATATTTCTATTTTATACTCATTTGGGGTCCATTGTAAACTTTGGTTTGGACAAGATTTTGAATTTAAATGATTTATCACTGTTTAAGTTTTACCAAGCTTTTAAATTTTTGTGACTTTATCTTCCGGGTGTGAAAGAAGCCGGACTTTTTGATTGTGGTACTCCACGTATCCCTGTAGTGCCAAAACCAGTGATCCTTTATTTGCTCCTATGGCAGCTTATAGAGATCATACAAGTGGTTTTTCCTCATGAATTAGAATGCGCAGTCTCTAAATGCCAGTGTGTGGTGATGGGCCCTGTGCTGCCGTTCCTATCCGGGAGGATCTTTGGACTGTCCGGGGCCTATGCAATTCTGAGAGCCACTGCACACCCACCACAGGACTCCAGAGAAGTATACCCTCGGGCATACGCGTGTATGCAATGGATTATTCAAACATGGGCTCTCTGGGCATCTGTGGGAAAGTGTTACATTTATTTGCAAAGTTTACATTTTTGAGCTCACAGTTATGAAAAGTATGACCCATTATTAGCTAATGCTTTTTAGGCAGATGAGGATGGGTTTTATTTTTATTTTTATTTTTATTTTTTTGTTTTGTTTTAACAAATGGATATGTTCTGTCTTGAGTCCTGGGAATTTCTGCTGTTGATTGGGCATGGGATCATTATCTGTTTTTCCCAATCACGTTTGCATTGGAATGTTGTTAGGTAGCATTGTAAATAAAAGAATAGGTTCTATAATAGAGATATGACACTTGAAATTTTACTTTAAAAAAATCTATAGCTCTACATATATATTTAGTTTTATCACCTGACAGATTCTTCTGCACAGTGTGGAGATTGTTTTATACCACAGATTATTTTTATAAAGTCTAGTGAGTTTGAATGAGAATGATTTTGTAATCAGAGTAAGGAGCTTTACCTTTCAGGATCAATGTACACTGGAGTGTGAGTGGTGTGGAGCTTTTACCTAGTGCTCATATGGATTCTCGTGATACACTGGCAGATTGCAGGCCCTTATGGGTCTCGTTTGGCCAGAACTCCACTTGTGGCTGGGTGGGACAGTGATGCTCCAGCTCCGCCCCCTGCAGATTGGGAGGCAAAGGGCTGCGGAGCGGCAGGAAGAGCCTGCGGTGTGTTTTACATTTGTGCTTCCTCCTGAGATTTCTTCTGAACAAAGGATTCTGAGGTTAGAAATGAGTTTGTGAGTTCCTGCCATAGGATGTAGTTGTCTGAGGGTGTTTTAAGAAACAGAAACTATGCGGGAGTGTGGATTGGGGCGGGTTGGGATGAGTAAGATTCAGGCTATATAAACATTTGAACTGAGAGATTGTGATTTGAGGAATCCACAAAACTGAATTATCTAGGACCAAATTTTCCAGTTTTCAGGACAGAATTTCTGGTTGACGTATTATTCAGAAAAGGAGGGGGTGTGTGGACACAGTGATCAGGTGAAATGGCGAGCTGTCAGGCACTTTGTGTCTGCTCTGGTCAGGGCCTCTTGGACGTGAGAGTGCTTGGGGGCAGCTCTCTGCTTTCAGGTAGCGAGTCACAACTGGGAGCCCTCTGAGGAAACTCAGAGCCCCATACCAGAGAGCATCTTCCAGCCATCACATAGCCCTTCCTGCTCTTCCTGCAAAGGTCAGCATGGCCGCCAGGGGATGGGAGGCGGTCTTCATGTTAGCCTTTTTATTTTGGGGTAGAGAGTGGATGGTTATTTAGGTGAGCCTTTTGGGTGGGGATACAGGGAAGGTGAATAATGAAGCTCATTCTCTGTATCGTCATTGTCAGTCCTGAGGCCCAGCTGAAGACCTGTCCCCTGACCCAGGCTGCTGCACCCAGAAGTATACTGGTTGGGATGGTTTTGTCAGGAGAATCCCTGATGTGTCGTTTTAAGCCAGATGTGCTTTTTATTCAGTCTGGTTCATAGTGAAGTTTTACACTTTACCCCTTTTATACTTGGAGTAAATTTAGTTTCAGCAGGTCTAGTAGCAGTCCAGGAACTAACCCGTGTAAGTCTAGTGAGTTTCCCTGCTCCCTGTGTAAGAATGTTTCTCTGCTCTCCAGCCACGTGTCTTGGAATGTAATTCTGTTGTGCCTTTGTTTTTGTCACCTGCCTCCCCTCAAAAGCAACTGCTGTAAGCTTTTTTTCTACTGGTCTTTTCTACTGGTCTTTTAGCCCGAAACCCCACCTTTTTCCTTTCTCCCAGCTGTAATTTCTGGATGCAGTTCTGTGCTCCAGGTATTTGAAGAACCAGTTACCTCAGACCTCATGTTGAACCGTGTCACCATCTGGGTCCTCTCGATACTGCAGGCTTATAACATACACACGTAGGAACCCTGCCGAGTATGGGCACGCACTTGTTTTAAAGTCAAACTCTTCCCAAGGACTGAAAAAGGGGCTTCTGGCAAGCTCTTCATTGCACTGTGGTGGGATGGGTCTAGAGTGTCATCTGAACGGTGCTTCCTGGGTTCCTCTTTGAATTCTGCCATTTTCAGTATTCACGTGTCTGAATAGGTAAAGTGATTCAATTGGCAGGTCTTGCACACAAATTAGTTCCAAAGACGAGCTCTTTGTAATACATTTCCAGTCATTAAAACTCAAATGTAGAACATTCCTTTAAATGGCAGGATTAAAAAAACCCACCATTCACCACTGTGCATTTTGGGAAGATGTCTGTAGCATATGTTGCTGTGAAATTAGGCCTTGTGGGATATGGCTGTTTGTCATTTTGATGTATTTTAAATAAATATATATATATATTTTTAAAGAGCCTTTTTTACCAATTCAAAAAGTTTAATTAACCAGCAGTCACCACATCTGAATTTTTGTCTCTGGGGCATAGATGGCAGACCAAGATTGAAAGTGGTAACTCAGCTGTATGAGCATAGGCTGCCTGCCTGGGCTGTCCTGCTGACCATGGGATGCTAAGGTCAGTGTGTTCCCAGTGGGTTCTGGTCAGCCCTCGAAGTGTTTGATCTCTGCCCTGATCAGTGGACTGTTGACTGCAGTCCCTGCAAGTGCTTTAGTCCAAGTGGGGTTTTCTCAGAGCACTGCCACAAGCTAAGTGTATGTTTAGCCAAATAATTTCTCCATTAAGGGAAAAATGCGCTCATTCAAATGTTACCAGCAACGACAGAGATGAGAGTAGGAAATATTAGGCAACACTGGGGTTTTGATTTGGAAAGTGTCCAAGTCACTGTCAAAGGCTGTCTGAGAGCCAGTGATCATATAGAGATTCTTAGGAGACCTCATCTGGAAGTATTAAGACCTCCTGTGAGTTGGAGGGATTGTTAAAATGCCAGCAGCTCCCCCCCACACACTTTTTTCTAGAATTCTGTAAAAATGCAAAGAAAATTGAGTGGTACTTAAGAACTGAGGGTGAGGGTTACCGCAGAATAGAAGCATACTTGTAGATTTCAGTTCATGCCACAAATCCACACAATGCCATTTTTCAACTGTACAAAAGAATCTGCTTATGAATTTGACATGATCTTAGTAGTAGCGTCAAAAGGCCGAATTTTTCACCTGTTAATATTTTTCCACATTTGTCCTTAAATCTGAGTAACTTTACAGTACTGTAAATTTAACTTACACATTGAGTTTGATGTCAATTCTTGTGAAGAGCTTCTCCATGTAACAGACACACAGTTAAAGAACACAGCAGAATACAAAATTTGCAGGACCAATTTTGGAACCAACAGAAAATGTCACCTCTCATTTGCCATCTTTATCTATCAGTTTTACCAGCTACTTCTAAATTTGTACATTACGTGTAAGGAAAAGAAGGAAACCCCTAACGCTTGTCTAACTTAGTGGAGAATGTGTGTGTCGGGTTTAGGATGGATAGCGAAGTCTTACTGAGCTGTGTTATCTAACTTGTATATAACAATTGTAATTAAAAGTCTGGATTCACCTGTTTCTTGCGGTTTAAAGCAATGAGTAATTACAAACTCTGGAAATGTGACTAGTATATGACTTAAGGCTGTAGAAGTGAGGAAGCTCTTCAAGTGTTAAAAATAAAGACTTCTGGTTTTTGGCTCAAATTCAGTAAGTACTGTTTGTATACCAGGATATGTGAGATGTAAATGTAATAGGTCGCTTTTCACCCTTGTAGCTATAAAATAAAAATTTTATAGAACAGAAATAGCTTGTACTACTGAATTAACAAAAGTTATACTAAAGTATCATGTTAAAAATATATATATATACACACACACACACACACACACACACACAGAGTTAAGCGTGTTGCTGTTACCCTGTCTGGATTTGAAGTGTACTGATTTATCTCAGACACACACACACACACACACACACACACACACACACACACTTATATATATTATATACATGCACACATCTGAAATGGCCTAAAGCAGACATCCATGTAATTACAGTTGCAAAATGAAGACATTTTGGAAAGAACATTGTATCATAGTTCATTCATTTGCAGTGGATCTTTGTTCCTTTTTACTGTGGTAATTTTAGAAATGAGTGTCAAGTTTGAAATTAGATCTGCTAAGTTGGGGTTTTGCTGCCTGAACTCTGCACTGGGTCCTCAAAGAAACCGATGTGAATGTAGTTTTTTTTCCCCCTGTGTGAAGAAGCAGCCACACCCCAACAGAATAGGAGGAAAAATCTAGAGCTATTTCAAGTTTTATCTTTTTGTATATGAAAATAAAATAATAATAATAAAACTACCCTGTGTCTCTCTTAATCACATGGTGGGGGATTGAGGTTTCTTTTCATGGGAATTAGAAATCAATACAGTGGCGCTCTCTCACTTACAGGGCTGAACTCTCAAACACCCCTGTGAGTTCCTGCTTTGTACACATGAGTTGTTAATGGTTGAGTGCCTAGTCCACCATGGTTCTGTGGTACTGGAGCTCAGCACAGGCCTTTATTTCTTCCCTTCAGAAGCTCAGGATCTAGTTGGAAATATGGGGTTTCTCCTAAATGGACTGTCCTGGAACTTGGGGTAAGTTCCTGCAGGGTAGGGGTATATTTTCCAAATCTCCAAGATTTTTGCACCTCCCTCCCCGACCCCCAGTCCTATACTTTGCAGACAACCCTGAGTAATATTTTTTTTTAAAGATTTTATTTATTTATTTGACACAGAAACAGAGATCACAAGTAGGCAGACAGGCAGGCAGTGGGGGTGGGGGAAACAGGCTCCCTGCTGAGCAGAGCAGGGCATGATCCCAGGACCCTGAGATCATGACCTGAGCCGAAGGCAGAGGCTTAACCCCCTTGAGCCACCCAGGCGCCCCCTGAGTAGTATTTTTGTAAGTGGAGTAGAGAATCCTGGAAAATAAGTTTTATTCAGGACTACTGCAGAATACAGGCTCTGTCATTTCTAAGCATGGTTGAGTATCAGGGTCATCCATAAAAAAATAATAGTTTATGGGGCACTACCCCAGATCTGAATCAACAAAGCCCGGTCTCATGTTTAGGAATTCTTGACTTAACCTCACTAGATGAAAACATGGTTCCCTGTTAATGAAATAATGAGTCTCTACTGCCTGACAAAACCAGAAAGCCCCAGATGTCACTGCTTCCTGCAGTAACAGATTTTTTTGGCCTGTGACTTTTATCTGCCAAGTGGAGAAATACCAGCTTTGGATCCTTCTGGTACGGTTAATGCCTTTTTCTTCATGCTTTAATATGAAAATTAAACAAACCTGTTTGGAACTCTTAGAGAACAATTTTTGACTAAGGGACTCTTTATTTAGGAACCAGGGGTCACAGCTTATGGCCCATTTTGCTCTCTCAGATTTAGACTGTTCACCTTTTGTTAGTGAGTGCCCCTAATGATAAGTGCAGAGAAGGAAAGGAAGGCTAACATTAAAAGAGGATCTCAGAACTAGAAATGCTGGAAGGTTGGACCAGAGAGGTCATTATGGTCACACTTTTCCCTCAGCAAAGGAATTGGTTCATCAAAGAAAGAAGCTGATTTTAGAAAAACAGGCTTGCTCAAGTGAGCAAGTAGAAGAGGGTTCAGGGGCCATTAAGTCTGCCCTCCCATCCCTGCCCTTAAATCTCACGTGCCCCTGTGGAACACTATGGATGCCCACCCCCGCCAATTACAGTTTAGAAACTACTGGTCCAATTCCTTCACTGGGGAGGGAGGTACCCTGCCCTAAGTCAGGCAGCCCTTGCAGTTCTTGACATCTTGGGGCCAAGTGTGGGGTTCACTGTTGTGTCCAAGTATGGGTCTGGATGAGGAAAAGTCACCTACCACTTATCTCATTCTGGTGTTTAACACAGCACACGGCATTTAGGAGGGCCTTGAGAAATAAATCTAAAGTGATGAATGTATTAGTAAATTCTGTAAATTGAAACTTACAGATGTACCAGTGTTGTCTGGTTGTATTTATAGGGACTCTTGGTTGCAAATGACAGAAACCATTAAACAAAAAGGGGGTTTTACTGGAAAGATCCTGGGGCAACCAAGCTTTGAGTAAAGGCAAGCTGTGGAGGGGCTTCAGGAGCCTTGGCAGCTGGGATCACAACATTGCAGCACTAGCCCTTCACTTAAGTCTCAGCTTCCTCCACTGTTGCTCTGTGCAAGATGCATCTGGTCCTTTGTCCACTTAGCAGGAAACAAAGCTACAGATAGTGCCGAGTTTTCTATGTCACAGCTTTGCCACCTAGAGAGACTTCCAGATCCACAGTCCCTGGAAAGATTCCAGTTGACCTAGTTCCACCAGTTAGGGTCAGAGGTACAGGGGATTATACAGAATGATTTTATAATAGGTATTCCTGGGTAGGGGTGTGGACCCATGAAGCAATCAAAACAACACTGACACTTCAGCACCCCCACCTGGGTGCTGCAAAAGGAACAAAATCCATTGGGTGGGAGTGCCTAAAACATACCTTTACTCTGTCAGCAGGCATTCAGCAGTCCGAAATTTATATTCCATCAAGATAAAATACGACGAAGGAAAAATCGCTAACACTACAGAGCACTTAATGACATCGCGCCAGATTCTTCCCTAAATGCTTTACATTGCAACCTTTAATCCTCACAAGAAACCTATGGTCTAATCATCTTCATCATAGTAACTTATTTATATAAATGTATAAATAATATTTATTGTATACTTTTCATATATGATACCGTTACCATTATTCTCAATTTAAAAAAAGAGGAGAAAGAAGCCCTGAAAAGTGAAGTAACACACCCAAAGAGGAAAGTGGGTGAGCGGCCATCTAAACCTCTGCACTCTGATTGAGGGTCCTAAGCCACCATGGAGTACTGTCTTGTCAAGACACTCCTAAGGAGGTACAAAGCAATTAGAAGTTAGGACTTCTAGACTGCGACTTCAAAGCCAGGTGTCATGAAGACGTCTAATATGGCATACGTTTTGGGCTCAGACCTGAGTTGGAATGGCGGCTCTGAGGTCTTACTCTAACCATGTGCAAATGGCTTATCCACCTATCAAGAGGCACTAAAGGTACACACCACTGCGCCCTCAAGACGTTATGCCTCTCACCCACCACCGGATCAAGGGGACCAGGGATGGAGCGACCGTGGGCCGGTCGCTGCGGGGAAAGTGCGGGGGAGGGTGCGGGGGAAGGTTGTTAGAGATTCACCTGCGCCTCCAGATTTGTCACCAGGGGGCTCCCGAGGCCCTCAGCGGGGTGGGTGTGCGCCTGCGCTCTGCACATCCTGTGGCTCCACAGAGGCTAGGTGCCAGGCGACTCCAGGTTGCGCATGCGTGTCTCGGTTGCGATTCGCTTTCAGGCGTCAGAGCTGGTGTGCGCACGCGCGACTGCAAAAGGTAAGGTGCGCTGGATAAGATGGCTGCCAAAAGTTTTGCTTCCCGCCTCAGAGGCTCTGGGCGCTTTTTGAGTGTCTTCGTGGCGGGAGGTGTGGTGGGCGCCGCGGGAGGCGGGTTCACGGTCATGCAGTTGTTCCGGAGTCAGGGCGCTGAGGCAGCGTTGGCAGCGAGGGAGCCCGACGGTAAGTCCGTAGGCCTCTTCCCTGGCCCGGGTTTTGGGCAGGATTCCTGCCTTCGGCATGAATCGTAATTCTCTGTCCGCGCTTTTCTCCCTTTGCGGGCCCCGAGCCGGGGGTCTCGGGTTTTCAGCCTTTCTAGTCTTCCCATCCGGCCTCCCCGCCACACCGGAGGCCTCGCCTTCCTCTTTCGCATACTTCTCCATCTTCATTTTCTCTTCTACCCCCGAAGCAACTTACCACAGGTACGTTTTAATGTCTGTGACCTCCTTTAGGTCGTTAGCTCCGTAACAGCTCGGACTATGTTTTGTTCTCCACCGTATATACAGTCCAGCACCTGGTGCTTAGTTGACAGTAGGCGTGGAAGAGTGAATACATTAACACCTGGTTTTAGCAGATTAGTTAATTGTCCTCGTTCAAACGAAGGGTGCCCGCATTAACGCTAAGAAGAAATCTGTCAGGCTATCTTATCAGCAGAAAAGTGGGCTTCTTTCGGAAGAGTAGTGAATTAGTAATCCAGAACAGGCAAGCCATGGCAAAACCGTAGGCAAGTCCAGCAGCCAAAGGAGAGGAACTTTACGGAGAAGACGGAGGAACTTGGGAGGGTTGTTTTGGAAGGTCCATTGGAGAAAAGCCACGGTTCAGGGTGATGAATTTCTCATTGGCTGAGTTGCATGGGCAGTCAACTTCTTGTAGAGGTTGCACTGTCAGGCTTTCCCTGTTGGGGGCCTGTAGTTGACGGTTCTTTCCTCTTGACAGTTCTTCTGTCAGGGTCTGTAATTGATAGTTTTCCTGTAATTGAGATAGAGTTGAATGGCTCCCCCTTCCAGCCTCCCCTTCTAGCAACAGAGTCCACTTTCCTGAGGTTTCCCTTTATTAATTTTCACACCTCCAAGCCCTTCTTCGAAAGATAGAAGTCCTCAAGCTACCAGGGGTACCTCATATTTAACAGTGAAAGTGATCTCATGCTCATTTTTTACACTTTCCCTGACCTGATTTAGGGTTATTTTGAAACAGAGTCCTTGTTAAATGTGTGCTTAGTTTCTCTCAGTAGGAGAAATAAGACAAGTTTTACCACTGTCTGGCTGCAGTGCACATCTCTGCTTCAGTTCCAGAACAATGGATGATAGTCTTTTAAGACGTTTATAAAAGGCTGTTTTTGTCCCCATGCTAACTCTTATCGTGTAATGAGGAAGTAGGCTTTCCCCCATTAAATCATATCAGTGGCTAGTAATGATTTGTTTTTCCTTTGCTGCTTTTGTATACAGGGGCAGAGATTTGGACATTTGATGTGAAAGACCAGTAAGATCAGGTCCTTATTTGAAAAAGTTAGTGAGGGGGCGCCTGGGTGGTTCAGTGGGTTAAAGCCTCTGCCTTTGGCTCAAGTCATGGTCCCAGGGTCCTGGGGTCCAGCCACGCGTGGGGCTCTCTGCTCAGCAGGGAGCCTGCTTCCTCCTCTCTCTCTGCCTGCCTCTCTGCCTACTTGTGATCTCTGTCTGTCAAATAAATAAATAAAATCTTTAAAAGTTAGTGAGATAGCTGCAGTTTATCTTGTTAAAACTATAGGACTGATGATAGGCAAAGCCTACTGTCTCTTTTCTCTGTGTTGGAAATAATTGCAAAATTAGATCTGGTTGATTAGACCTTTGAGTCAGTCTTGTGTAAGTCTCACCCCTCTCCCTTATAACTTATTGTTCCTAGTAAGAATTACTAATTATTTGCCTCCCTTTGCATTTTTAGGTTCTGCAGAAAAGGCTCTCTTGGAACAATATGGAGTCCCTTTAACTGGAACAGAGACTAGGCATTACACTAATCATGCCTTGTCTTATGACCAGTCAAAGCGAGTGCCTCGATGGGTTCTTGAACATATATCCAAAAGCAAGATAATGGGTAGGTGGTTAGAAGTAAAGGCATTGATGAAAGGTACTTCCAACAAGGAGGAAGTACCAGAACAAGGAGGATTATTGATTCAACCTTTTTCACATTACAACAGATTTAGAAAATGATGATGTTTGTATGAATCACTACCTGGTCTCCAGTGAGCTCCAGACCCTTCCCAGCTTTCTAAGGGGCTGAGAGGATCAGTATCTTGACATATGAGTTGGAGGCTCTGTCAGTATTGCTACAACTAGCACTATTCGTGCATTATCTCCACAAATACTTTTAAAGTGCCACATGTCTGGCACTGTGCTGAGCCTTGGGATCAGAGCATATGGTCTCTCATTCTTGGCACTTTGAGTTAATGTTGGGGAATGAACTGGCCTATCAAATAATCATGAATGTGTAATTATTGTTGGTAATAACTGTTCTGAAGGACAAGTGATTGTAGGTTTGGTTAGTATAAACAAGGAACAGTAAAGAATGTGATGAGCACTGATGTAGGAGAACCTGATTTTGATTAGCAAGGTTTCTCCAAGAAAGTGGCTTGGAGGTAGATGCTGTTACCTAGACAGTGGAGTAGAATGGTCCATGGATTGTGGACAGGTGCATTCCAGACAGAAAGAAAAGCACAGGTGCATCTTTGAAGGCCCCAGTGTGAAGATTTTGTTCTTTTAGGGAACTAAAAGGCCAGAGTAGCTGGGGCAAGGGAGAACATATGAAATGTGATTTAAGAGGTAGGTGGGCATGTAAGTCTGCTCATGGCTTTAAAAAAAAAAATTTTTTTTTAAATGTCTTGGTGGATTCCTGTAGTTAAGATGACCAGACCTTGATATTTAATGTTAAATTGGTTTCTGTGTAGATTATTCTAGTTTATACTATCCACTGTTAACTACTTGTCCTGTCTTCCACTCATAATGAACATTACCAATTTAATAGGTGATTTTATTTCCATTTATTGGATACCAGTGAAGATTAATATTTTGTGAATTATTCTTTCTTTGTGAGTTATTTTTACCATTTTCAGTTGGGATATTATTTTTTGAATTGATTTAGGGAGTTCTCTATGTGTTAGGATATTACCTTTTGTCATAGTTGTTTTATTCATATTTTATTTGCCTTTTAATTTGTTGTAAGGCCCACACATTATTTCTCCTTGCTTTAAGTACACACTCTGTTTATGTATATTAAAATGCTGATGTTTAAATGGGTATGTGCCTTCCTAGGGTCAAACCACCAGCAGAATAGCAGGAGCCTTGGGCTTTGCTTGCTGCTAGTAGGAGACTGATGTAGTTGGAAACTTTATCATAGTAGTTGAGAGTTGATTATAAATGTATATCAAGGGAAACTCATTTGATATAGTTTCAAGCCAGTGAATCTCCTTTAAATGCAGAACTTTTCCCAAGATGTAAGGGATTTTGGCTTTACTAATTTTATCCTGCTCTTTAGAAAGGCATATAAGAAAAGTACCACATTTCACTTTGTAATGTGTAATTTGAGGAGGTAAAATAATATTATTTGAAAACAGGAAGCAGTATACTTATGATTTACTGGATATTAATCTAAAGAGACTTCTGTTTTCAGTAATGATAGACTAGATTACTCAGACTGACTCTCTGCTAAAAACAAGAAATGTTATTAGCAGACTGAGTGTCTGCTAAAAACAATAAGAGATATGTAGGGGGAAAAAAATCACTTAAAAAAAAAAGTTAGCATGATAGTGGTGAGTTGCCAAGCCACTATCTGGGGGAAAGCCAGAATCCAGAGAGATAAGGGCAGTCTTGGTAAACCATAGCAACATACATTGCTTTTGATTCCACCTTTGTAGGGTGAGGGAGACTGAAAGGGAGACTTAGGGTTCAACCAGAGTAGATTGTTTTACAGGACCCTCCCCATATTAGTCTGGAACCTCCAGAGGACTGAGCCCTGGGGGAGGACAGGGGAAGCAGAACTAACCTGCCTGCTCACTGTAGGGGACCATATGGAAGGTTATCTTGGCACTGAGCAGAAAAGGGTCGAAAGGAAAATAAAAAGCTTGTTCCAGAAAAGTGGAGGCCACAGACTGGCTATCATGCAGACTTAACAGCTGGGAGTCATGGATCCTGTGTAGATCAAGCAAAGAAGCCCTGATCTTGGTTTAACACAGTTCTCCACTGGCAGTTCCTCCAGGTAACCTGATAGAAACAAATTTACATCCATCTCAAGGAAGGCATCTTTATCCTAGGCCTTTGGAAATTCCCACAGATGAAATTTCAAGGGTGGTAAGCACCAGGCAAAGACAACCAGACATGTAAGGAAGTGATTCCAGTGGTAATGACATGCAAGAGAAGCTTACTAATAATTCTTTTTTTGTTTTTTTCTTTATGAAGTAGCTCTGAAAAACTCAGTATCCAATAATCTATTCTGAGTTTTGGGGTCTGATCATTTAAAATTTTTCTGGCCGAATGAGATAACACTGGAATTGGTAACTTCATGGGTCTCCATTTTAAACGTTATTGAGTAGCAGTCTGAATATGTTCCATTTATCTCTGTTATTTTTGTAATTTAACAAGATCTGGTCTAATGACAGTGGAAAATACAGTATTAGGGTTTGCTGATTAGTGTGGCAAACTCTTCTAAGATGGGAAAATATAAATAAAAGAGATTTTTTTTTTTTTTTTCTCTCCCATGTGGTACACAGATATTTTGTTTCAGTAATTTCTGGATTGAGCTCATAACCTAAATGTTTGTTTGTCATGGCTTAAGAGGCAGCAAGCAAGATACCAGAGACATTCTCCCCCTCCTTTAGGCTGTCTCTGCCCAGAACAAATAGTTTTGTGTCTATATATATATCCATTATTTCAGTACATACAAAGTTGTCAAATATAGTCGCACAAAATACAATACGTGAGGGTTTTTTTTTTTTTTTTTTAAAGCAAGAATTTATTTAGTAGGTAAGCTTTTTATGTAGTTCAGCTATTTGGTCATTATTTCACTTAAATACTACCTGGGGGATTATTTGCCTTTAATTTCAGAGACTAGGAACAGAAGTATATGAGATAGCTACCCCATATGAAAAGCGTTCTTTCCTAGACTAGTCCTTGCTAAATTCAGATGAGGTATCTGAACTATCCCAGGAACTTGAGACATGCACGCAATCACTAAATACTAGCTACTCAGAGAGGTAGTAGCCAGCCTGAAACAGTTTGCCTTGCTTAGAGAATCTTAAGGGATATTTGTCCACTGATAACTTACCCATTTTGTGTGTTTTTCTTCAGGTGATGCTGACAGAAAACGTTGTAAATTCAAGCCTGATCCCAACATTCCTCCAACCTTCAGTGCTTTCAATGAAGACTATGTTGGGAGTGGGTGGTCACGAGGACACATGGCTCCAGCAGGAAATAACAAATTTTCATCTGTAGGCATATTTTTTGGGTGGGATGAGAATACGGGACTGGATGTCTGTATACCATGGGACTTGGGTATTAAAAATATAGGAGGCAAACCTTAATATTTGAGAATTTCTGCACTTGTATTTTGTATTTCCTTCCTGACTTTAATTCCTTTGTTTGCTCAGATAGTGAGAAATTTCTTAAACAGGTTGAAAAAGTAAAACTAAATGCTATGTAAAAGAGAACCGGAGAGCTCTTAGGAGCTATTCATTTCATTCATTCATATTTTGAAAAATTTTAGATATGTAGAAAAGTTGAGAGTATAGCAAAAACATTTTTAACTGCAGAAAAATTGAAAAAAACTTTTTTTTTTTTAAAGAGAGCGGGAGGGGCAGAGGGAGAGAAGGAATCTTAAGCAGACTTCACAGTCCATGGTGTTCGGGATTGCTCAGGATATTGTGTCATCTAAGAATGAGGATATTTGTATATATGACAGGAGTATCATACCAAAAAGTGTATATGTATATGTATTTTTGAAAATTTGTACAATAACATACAGTTCATACTCAGATTTGCCTCATTGTTGCAGTTGTGATCTTTACAGCTTTTTTTGATCCAGTGTTCAGTCATGAATCACATATTGTCTTTCTAGCCTCCTTTTCCTTAGTTCTCTGCCAAAAAAGCAGAGAAATGTCTTTTATGACATTTATTGCATCAATTGTTGGTGATTATTGTCATTAAGATAGTGGTTTAAAAAAAAAAAAAAAAGATAGTGGTTTTTAACCTTAGACACTCCCTATAATCACCTGGGGATGTTTAAAAAAAAATCCCGATGCCCAAATCCAGAGTAGTTAAATCAGAAATTCTAGGGGGTAGAACCCAGGCACCAGTATTTTTTAAAGGTCCCTGGGTTATTCCAGTGTGCATTCAAGGTTGAGAACTACTGCTTGAAGAGAAGTTTATTGATAGCATTCGTGGTTAATACAGGTCAGTGGAGGGGCGCCAGGATGGCTCAGTTGGTCAAGCGACTGCCCTCGGCTCAGGCCATGATTCTGGAGTCCCAGGAAAGAGTCCTGCATCGGGCTCCCTGCTCAGCAGGGAGTCTGCTTCTCCCTCTGACCCTCTCCCCTCTCATGCAGTCTCTCTCTCAAGTAAATAAATCTTCAAAAAAAAAAAAAAATACAGGTCAGTGGAAGGAAATAATGATGACAGCCTTTCAGGAATGTGAAATGAATGAACACCTGTGGCCAGAAATTCAGAAGAACAAGGAATTCTTCTCTGCCCCCCCCTTTTTTTTAAAGATTTTATTTATTTATTTGACAGAGATCACAAGTAGGCAGAGAGGCTGGCGGCGGGGTGATGCAGGGGGAAGCAGGCTCCCCACTGAGCAGACAACCTGATGCAGGGCTCCATCCCAGGACCCTGAGATCATGACCTGAGCCAAAGGCAGAGGCTTAACCCACTGAGCCACCCAGGCACTCATCTTCTCTACCACTTTGAACCAATATGTTTGTACTGTATTCCTTACATAAAATTTCTGAAAGTTGACCTTTATGGAGAAACTCTTCCCAGAGGCTAAACACCAGAATTTATCCTTTAGCTTTATATTGGAAACTTTGCTCTTAGAGTCTGCATCACTGGTTTGAATTTTAGGAAGTACAAAAAAAGCTAGCACACCAGACTACTTATTTTGTTATACCCCTCTTATGAATAATCATTATTGAGCTTTCTGACCTGGAATAGCTATGGCTTTCATTTATTTGAACAAGTAGTCACTGTAATTGCCTTGAGCTAACATGAAAGGAACTGGCTTTCAGAGTTTCTTTGTAAAATCTCAAAGGAGGCATTTCATTGCAAGTTACTATCTTTTTTATTTCTTTTCACAGAAAGCCATGGCTGAAACCTTTTACCTTTCTAATATTGTGCCTCAGAATTTTGATAATAATGCTGGATATTGGAACAGGTGAGGGGTGAGAGTTTTAAAATACGATTCTATGGGAGAGGAATGATGTGCCAGGAGAATGTACTAGTTTCTCTGTTTAGCAAAAGCTAGCACTACTGAAGGTAAGTACTTTGGACTGGTTGTCTTTGCTGTATGCCAGGAGTACGGTTGTCTGTGGCAGTACTGACTTCAAAACCGCCAGCCATTTTGATCATATTTGCCACTGGTCAGAAGTCAAGTTTTGGAAGAAACTATTCAAAATATTATTACTGAAGCAGTAAGAGATTTTTGAGTATGTCCAGAGGACACTATATTTTTTTCTATTTGTATTTCAAGAGTTGCTGAGCTTTTTAAAAAAGTTTTGGTACAATTAAACTTAACCAGTTTTTCATAGAACCTAACAATAAAATCATGGGCTTTTTGCGGGTTTTTGATACTTCTGAGGAGTTCTGTTGGGGGATCTCTTTAAGCATCTAAAGCTAGCACTGATTGAGGGTGTTTCAGGCCCTTGCATTTTCCTTAAACAGTACTTTATGGTTTAAAATAATTAAGAGAGTACCCCACATTGAAGACTTGAGCAGTCATGGCTCCATATTTGTTCTGTCTGCATACCCTCCCTTACTCCACTCATTAAGCAGGGGACAGCTGTATTGTTCTATCTATAAATGCTTCAATATATATATTTAGAAGATAAGGATTTTTAAAAAGAGAGCATGATTAGTGCACCCCCAAAACTAAACAGTAATTCCTTATTGTCAATTTTAACGATTAATGTTCAGATTTCTGTTAATTGCCCTTAATTTTTTATTTCTGGTTGATTAGTTTGAATCAGAATTTGAACAAGGTCCACATATAGATATGTTCTTTTAATACTCTTACTAATCTATAGGTTTCCTTTTTTTTTTTTTTTTTTAAAGCCTTGCAGATTATGTATCGAAGATCTGGGATATTTGTCTTATGGAGTTTCCTTTTTATTTTGACTGGTAGCATTCCTGTGGAAGCATTTAACATTTTCCTTTCCGAAGGGATATATCTTTGGGAGAATAATTTACCTGATAGTTAGGCGTATATGCTGTGAGGTGTAATACTGCTGATTTTACTTTTTAGATAAGGAAGCTGAGCGATGATGACTTGCATTGTTATCGCTCGTAAATCTTTCCCAACTGCAGTATAAGTGCATATTAAACCTACTTGCCATTTTTAGCTAGTAAATTAGCAAAACCATTTTTAATTGATAAATCCCAGTGTTGTAAAGATTGCCATGAAACTGTGGTGTCATATTTTGTAGCTTATATAGTAAATTGGTACAATACCATTAAAATATTACTTTTACATATAACCAAGTGTTACTGAAATATGTTTATAAAGCAATTCTGGCCCTTGAAATTTATCCTAAGGAATGTTGCATTATATAACAATTGTTAGGATAAACCCAATTACCCCACAATAGAAATGGTTAAATAAATAACCATGTTTCAACTTGTTGAAATGATATCTAACACTTCAGAAAAGATTGAGAACTACAACATAGAAAGAGAAGGGAGAAGACAAAACAAAATTCGAGTTCTAAAATGTACACTGAATGCACACACAGGAAAATGTAGGTAGTCGTGTGAGTGCCTGTAATTTTTAAGTATTCTTGTACAGCGAAGAATTTGGGAGATAATTGCTTATATGCTACTAGTGTTTTGTGTAATATTCGCTTGTTCACATTCATTTGTCAAATTCAGCATTCCTAGGTATCTCCTAGGGATTTGATATGGTTTGCTTCTTTTTTATATTTATGTCTGTGTGAATATCACACCTCTTTTGCTTTGCTTTTCAGAATGGAAATGTACTGTCGAGAACTGACAGAAAGGTTTGAAGATGTTTGGATAGTATCTGGACCGTTGACCTTACCTCAGACTGGAATTGATGGAAAGAAAACAGTTAGTTACCAGGTAGGGACATGTTTTAACATTCAGGCTTATGTTATTTGTATGAGATTATAATTTCGTTGTATATTTTTCTTTTTATTTATTTATTAAACACCTGCTGGAATGATAGGCACAGGGATTATAATTAATGATGGATTAAAAAGTAGTTACTGACTCTAGGGAGCTCACAGTTTAGAAAGGGAGAAAAAGAAACAAAAAAAGAAGGGAGACAGAAGTGTTACTAGTTAATCACTAATATTAAAGTCTGATGTGCTGCACTAGAGATAAATTCACAGATCAGGGCTTTCACTAGAGCACTGACCAACTCTGTTGGTGTGGTTTTGGAAGACTTAACAGAGGAAGTGATTTTTGAGCTAGATCTTGACAGATGAGTAAGAGTAAACAGTCGGTGAGTCACTGTGTTGTATACCTGAAATTAATGTAACACTATATGTTAACTATACTGGACTTAAAATTTTTAAAAACGGGAAAAAAGAGTGAACTGAGTCAGGAGGGGAGCATGGGAATTTCAAAAGCTGGAACAGTGTCAGCAGAGGACATTTGTGATTGACGGCATAGTTCTGGAATACAGGTATCATTGATAAAGATTGGAGCTTAGATTGGGTACAAAAGAGTATGGGTGGCCCACAGGGGATGAGGATTTCTACAACAACAGGACAGGGGCCAGATAGTAGAGGGCTTTGTACTCCATGAAGGCTTGGATTTTACTTTTTAGACAGTGAGAAGTCATAGATTTAAGCATGAGAGATGTGATTTGTTTGGGGTTTTATGAAGACTATTCTGACAGCACTCTGCAGAGAGGTGGGTGAGAAAGGGGTGTTTGAAAGAGAAGTCAGAGATGAGGTGAATGGGACATTGCTTCCGTGGTTCATATGAGAACAGACACAGGACCCAACTCAAGCAGCTGAGTGAGGATGATAGAGTAATAGAGGAAAGTGTAATAATGAATTCGCTTTTTGGCTGAGGAAAAAGGAAAATTTCAGGATCACATTTAGATGGCAGTGAGTGGAAAAGTGGGAGGACCAGCTTTTCTTTTAGATGCTTGAGTTTTTTAAAAAGGTAAATGTGTTTTTCATGCAAGATACTTAAGAAATTTATAGACTGAAGGAAGGAGGTTAAACTAGAAGAGTATAATGAGTGGCGTGAGGGCTTATGCATCTGGTGTTGATGTGGAAGACTGAGGTTTGCGCCTGAAGGGTAGCTGAATTGATACAGTGATATTGTGAGATCTGTACAGGGTGGGGGACTGGGTGGAGTGCGGACACGTGATGGAGTAAGTTCAGAGGGATTGAAGGACTTCCCTCCAGGTCAGAGAACACCTGGAAGGAACACCTAGTTCAGCTCTAGGAATAAAGCAGATACTTAATAAATACTGGTTAGGTTATATGATTACTTCAGAGAGTCTGTGATATAATTAAATGACTTGAGAAACAGATTTAGGGGAAAAAAACTCTCACAAAACTGTAGGGTATGTTCTGTCCCTCTTCACTTATTTTTTATCAGCCTGTCTGAATCAGATGCACAGTGATGTGTAAGTAGCCAGGGTGTTCACACAGGCGCTCTCACCCTCAGAGTATTCCAGGAGTTCTGATGGGAGGCAAGAAGTGGCAAAGGAGTTAGTATTTTAAGCAGATTAATTTCTCTCCTCTGATCAATTTGCTAATTTAATTCTAGTATTTTTTTGTCACATTAGAAAGAAAAAATGGCTTAAAGCTACTTATATTCTCTTATTTTTAAAATATTAATTATTATTATTATTTTAAGTTTTTTTTTATTTTTTGACAGAGACACAGTGAGTGAGGGAACATAAGCAGGGGGCATGGGAGAGGGAGAACAGGCTTCCTGTGGAGCAGGGAGCCTGATCTGGGGTTTGATCCCAGGACCCTGGGATCATGACCTGAGCTGAAGGTCAGATACCTAACAACTAAGCCACTTAGGCGCCCCTAAGTATTAATGATTCTTGAGCTTTGTAAATCCTCTTTACTTTTCCCACTAGAAAAGAGGTTCTCCTGACTTTTAAACCTTAAGTGATCAAGTTAGTTTTATGAGTGCTTTGTTTTCATAAAATTGAAAGACTTACATGCTAGCTTACTGTGTAGTGGACAGAAAATTCATCCAAAGTTTAAAAGGAAAGATTAACCAGTAAATAAGAAAGAGCATTTCACTAACAGTTTTTTTTGGGTGGATATTTTTGTTAGGTATGTGTTTGCCAAATGCTGTAGTGGAAAATATACTGCTTTTCTTCAATTGGATATAATTTTAAAAAATATAACGTACACAAAATGTTATGTATTTGGCAGGTCTTTCTGCTAAATGGGCCTAGAAGCAGTGATATGCAGTTAGCAGTGAACATACCTTGACACCAGATCTTATCTCTAAAATAACATCTCCTACTGGAAGAACTTGGCACATGGGGAAGTAGCTGATTCCAGGGCTGGTTCAGGGAAAGTACAGAATAAAGGGAATGTGTCAAAAAGACAAAGACATCAGCTTGCAGGAGTTCCACCTTACCATGTCTGGGGCTATTTGATATCAAAATATAATGGGCTGTAGACCTACTGAGTTGGATAAGAATCCTTACTTCTAACACATAAGTAAATACATGAATGTAGGGAAAAAATTCTGCTTACTATAGAATGTCAACTAACAAATTTATAAGAATCAAAGAGAAAAATCATTTTGTAGCCATCATGGTAATAAGTGATTCAGACAGGAATCATCAGTGGATGCTAAAACTAGTGAGTGAAAGTTTTGTGAGAAAGAGGAAGTTTATATAGTTAAAAGAGTCTCTCACAAATTATTAATAACAAAGCAAGAAATGGTAACTGTACAGTGGAGAAACTTCCCCTTAATCAAGTGATCAAGGTTAATATTGTCAGTAACAGGATTACTGATAAGCTGTGCTTCATGGTGTGATGCATTGAGAAGAATACAGGATCATTTCTCTGGTATTTTTGCCAAAAAGCATAGCAGTGAATCTTACCATGCAGAAATAGGCAAACCCCACCGGGGGCCATTCTATGAAACAGCTACCTTGTACTCTTCAAACATGTTAGGGTCATAAAAGACAAAGGGTGAGAAACTATTCCAAATTAATATAGTCTAAAGAGTCCTGAAAACAAGATCTGATCTCAGGTCAGATCTCAAGTCAGCATAGAAATGTTACTAAAAAGGACGTTATTGGGACAGTTGGCAACATTTGAGGTCTGTAGGTTAGATCATCATATGATATCAATGTTAAATATCCTGATTTTGATAATCATACTAATATAAACAGATGTCTTTGCTCTTAGGAAATACGTCCTGAAGGATGTGCTGTGACTTATTTTCATAGGGTTTAGAGAAGGAGTCCTGTTGGGACCCCTCGCACTCTTTTTCTGTATCTTCACTTAAAACTCTTAACACTTTGGGGTGCCTGGATGGCTCAGTTGGTTAAGCGACTGCCTTCGGCTCAGGTCATGATCCTGGAGCCCCAGGATTGAGCCTTGCATTGGGCTCCCTGCTCAGCAGGGAGTCTGCTTTTCCCTCTGATCTTGACCAGTCCCGTGCTTGCTCTCTTTCATTCTCTCTCTCAAATAAAGAAATGAAATTGTAAAAAACAAAAAAAACCCTCTATCAATTTAGTTGCAAAAACAATGAAGCAACAAACGAAAACACAAAGGATTTAGGGAGAAGAAAAATACAGAGGAAGAAAGAATCATCAAGGAAATTGGGCAAAATATTAACAGTTGATGAATCTGTGAGGGCACACAGGTGTTCTTTGTGCTCATCTTGTAAGCTCTGTATTTGAAATTAATTGAGAATGAAACTTACATAATGTACATATATTTTAATATATCTTTTCTATACCGGAATTCTTCATTACACTGGAATATATAAAAATAACCAATAAAAAGACTTACCTTGCTTCTCCTAAATAGCTTATCAGTGACTGCTATTCAAGGCTTAAAGAGTTTCAAAAGAGACCTGTCAGCTTTCCATACCCGAATTAGTGTCAAGGTGATGAAATGTGGGAGAGCAGTCAAGATCAGCTTCCTGAAGAGTAGACTCTGAATAATAGTCTTGTTTTCTGGTTTTTCTGTGAAAACCGCTATGGTCTTAGGTCTTTATTTTCAAGTTCTGGGTCTCTGAACCTGTAGTGTTAGTTTCCCATGTCTGTAGTAATTTATAGGACGGGTGCATGCTTACTGGCCACTCTTGAATCCAGCAAATCTTCCAGTGCCTGTCATGTGGGAGGAGGAATGTATACAGAATTGTAGATGACATGCCTTAAACTATACTCTTGATTACTTTCTCCCTTTCTTCCTGGAATTCACATCCACAAGTCATCTCTCCTAATTTCTTTGAGTCAACAACTGTTATCAGATCTCTTTCTTAATAACTTTTACTCAGATTTTGCTGAAGCTCTGAACACTGCAGTATAGTAGAGGCCTCCAGTGATTTTCTCTGCTTCCACTTCTGTTGGTGTCAGTCTGCCTGGAGTCCAGAAGTCATGACAGAGAAAGTGTACATTTTTGCTTTTCTCATCCTCAGAAGCATCAGAAATGAGTAATAACCAAAAGAACAGAAAAGGAAACTTAATTTGTACTGAAATCAGGAAATGTCCATAGTCATATCAAGAATTTCAAATTTCAGTATCTGAAAGATACAGTATATTTAGACTATAAATTATATAAGGTTATTTTTTTGAGAGTTTATTTATTAGAACAAGAATGAGCAGGGAGGGGGGCAGAGGGAGAGAGAAAGAGAAGCAGACTCCCTGCTGAGCAGGGATCCTGACATGGTACTTGACCCCAGGACCTGGAGATTATGAACTGGGCTGAAGGCAGACACTTAAGCGACTGAGCCACCCAGGCTCCCCAGGTTATTAATTTGACATGTGTTCTTATATCAAAGCATGGGGCAGGGTACTGGAATTAGAAAGATTCTGGTAAGGAAGAATTTCTTAGTTTCTTTTTTTTTTTTTTTCCTTTCTCTTACACAGAACTTTAGAGAGCAGATGCCTTTCTGTTAGTTTGAAAACCGTTGAATCTATTCTTCATTAATTATGTATTAGAAGTTAGAAGTTATGATATTAAATACTTATATATATATATATTTTAAAGATTTTATTTATTTATTTGACAGAGAGAAATCACGAGTAGTCGGAGAGGCAGGCAGAGAGAGAGAGGGAAGCAGGCTCCCTGCTGAGCAGAGAGCCCAATGCGGGACTCGATCCCAGGACCCTGAGATCATGACCTGAGCCGAAGGCAGCGGCTTAACCCACTGAGCCACCCAGGCGCCCCTTAAATACTTATATTAAACGTAGTTTAATTTTGATGCTTTTGTCCATGCCTTCCCTCCATGGCATTGAAGCCATGATTGCCAGTCTTTTTATTTGTTTTTTAAAGACTTTTTTTATTTGAGAAAGAGAGAAAGAGAGAGTGAGAGCATGTGAGCAGGGGGAGGAGCAGAGGTAAAAGGATAAGCAGACTCCATGCTGAGCATGGAGCCCCATGTGGGGCTCGATCTCAGGACCTCAGGATCATGACCTCAGCTGAAATCAGGGGTTGGATGCTTAAACTGACTGAGCTACCCAGGCACCACTTTAGTTGCCAGTTTTTTTTTTTTGTTTTTTTTTTTAAGATTTTATTTGAGAGAGCATGAGAGAGAGAGAACATGAGCAGGGGGGAGGGGCAAGGGGAGAGGGAGAAACAGACTCCCTGCTGACCTGAGAGCCTGATCTGGGACTTGATACTAGAGCCCTGGGATCATGACCTAGGCCGAAGGCAGACATTTAGCTGATGGAGCTACCCTGGTGCCGTAATTGCTGGTCTTTTAATGAGCCTTGTATTTAAACTTTAAAAATATGTTATGGAACTCTATGTACATAGTAATGAAAATGTTAAACCTTAAACCCTAAAGTATATGACATCATAATGAAATTCAAATAGTGTAAGGTATGAGAGGGATAGTTAGCTCCTGGTCCTAGTCCCACTGTGTAGTTTCCTAGTTATGCTGATTATCTCTATCTGGGAATAATGGGTGCTAAACTGTATTTCTTTTTTTTTTTTTTTTTTTTTTAAAGATTTTATTTATTTATTTGACAGACAGAGATCACAAGTAGGCAGAGAGGCAGGCAGAGAGTGAGAGAGGGAAGCAGGCTCCCTGCTGAGCAGAGAGCCCGATGCGGGACTCGATCCCAGGACCCCGAGATCATGACCTGAGCCGAAGGCAGCGGCTTAACCCACTGAGCCACCCAGGCGCCCTAAACTGTATTTCTTAATTTTGATTTTGCCCATTTTAAATAGGCTCTGTTGATGCTATCACACAAAATAATGAAATTTCTTCAGTTCACACATTGTTCCATTATCTGTCATTCATGTTAGTTTTAGTTCTTCTATTGGTAAACTTTACATCATAAATTTTATATAATATACTTAAACTTTTACTTGTTTATCTGTCACTTATGTATTATTGAGGTACATAGCATTTACATTTGTTTGCTAGCTATAATTTGGTCTGAATTTCACCTGTAGCTGACATCTAAGGCAGAGGCCTCCTGTGGCACATCCAGCCCATAGATGCTTTGACTTGCTTCCCATAGTATGTTGTTTTTGAATTATATATGTTGAGTATGAGTATGTTGGTAATTTTTTCATACTTGGGAGGTTTCACGTAAAAGTACAGATATTAGCTTCTCTTAAAAACAGAGGACTCAAAACACTTGGCACAGATTCCCGTAGGTGTATTCACTAGCTACAGTAGCAGCTTTCCCCTTCAGTGGAGCACATGTTCTTCCATTCATCATGTCTTCTCCTGGCCCAGTCCATCCATTCACATTTCCTGTTTAGCTCTTATTGGTCTTTGAGTTTTATAATCCTGGCTCTGTTGAAAATACAAAAGCAGTATGTATAGTACCATTAATGTTTAAGTAGAACATTTGGATCTGTAAAGCAGTAGGTATAATCCATATTAGGTCTGTGCCATTGGAGAAATAAATGTTACCACAAACAACAAAAGTCTGAGAAGGGGAGGAAAGTAAAGGTGGCATGGTATTATAATTGCTACTTTAAAATGTAGTAATTGCTTTCACTTTCTATTTCGGACCATTTAACCTTACTATCATACTATTTTTTAAAAAGAGAAATCAGTTTCTTGAAGACATCATTCTTGGAGCCCTCTGACTTCTGTTCTAATATGAACCTTTTGTTTCCTCCCTGCCATCCCTTCTTCTCTCCCACCCTCCCTTCTCTCCTTCCTTTTATTCAACAAATATTTATTAAGCTCCTCCTGTATACCTGGCCCTGTTCTAGGCATCTCTGATAACAGCAGTAAACAAGGCTGTATGTTTTAGGGAGCTCAGGTTATAGTGGAGGAGATGCATAATAAACAAAATGCCATAATTAGAAGAAGAGAACATGGGGGTGGGAAAGAAAGACAGGATAGGCTGCTAAGGGGTAGTGAGACTAAACAGACACCTGAGTAAAGTGAGAGAGTAACCTCTATGAGGAGTTCTCCAGCAAGTGCAAAGACACGGGAGTGAGATTAGCTTGGTGTATTCAAGGAGTTGCAAGAAAGCCAGTGTAACAAGGGCAGAGAGAGCACTGAAGGAGGGCAGTTAGGGGGAGGCAATGGAGAGAAGTCCAGATCGCAGATCGTGTTCAGGAGCTGTGACACTGATCAGGAGAGTGGCACAATCTGGTTTAGATCTGCAAAGCCCAGTCTGGCTGCTCTATGTGAGGAATAGAAGAGTAGCCAGTCCACTTAAGAGGCTGACGGAGTAGTCTAAATGAGAAGTAACAATGGCCTGACTAGGGGGTGGTAGTAGAAATGGGGAGAAATGGTCTGATTTAGGATGTGCCTTGCAGTAGAACGGATGGTACTTTCTAATGGGTAAGTTGTAGACTAAGAGGGAAAGTGTCAGGATAACACTTAGGCTTTCAGTCTGAGGTTATGAAGACCAGAGAGAAGCAGGTGTGGAAGCTGCAAGTTGGGTGGTTTTGGCTATGGGAGTGGGAGATAATTTGATGTCCAGGGCAGTTTGTGAGTTTGGTTGTCAGAGAGGAGAGGTTGAAGTGGCGATCTGCATGGGAGTGGTCAGCCCTAGAGGTGGTATTTAACACTAGGATGAGATCATGTAAGTGAGCACAGGCGGGAGAGAACAGATCTGTGGTCTGAACCTTGGGGGGTTTCAGACATTTTGGAAGTCAAGAAGAGGAGGGTCCAGCAAAGGAGACAAAAGGGACAATTTTTGAGGCAGGAGAAAAATCCAGGGAAAGTGGTGTCCCAGAAGGTAAGTGAAGAAAGCATTTCAAGAAGGGAACGATGAGTGGAATGTTGAGGGAATAATGAACTGACCGTTGGCAACCTCCGTAAGCTGTTGTAGTTTTCAGTCAGCTACACATCTGTCTTTCCTTAACAGTACCCTCCTGGCTTAGGTCCCTTTTATCTTGGGCTCCCTCTTACCCCTTCTTGGATTCCTTTTTTGTTTTGTTTTGTTGGAGTACATCCTCAGATTCTGGAAGAGTCATTGGATGGTAAACTTTCTTGTCTGAAAATGTCCTAAAATCCTGGCCGTGGGACTCAGGAATCTGCAGGTGTGACTGGCTATCCTGGGCAGTTTTACATACACTGTAAGGTTTGAGAAGCATCCCTTTAGAGAATATTTTTCTAGCTTCATCCTGGAGGCAAGACAAAGGCGTGCTGCTTTTTGTTGGTTGCACAATAATTCTGGAGATGGATTCTTCAGTCTCACACCTTGATTTGACACCCTTTACTTACTGGATGGAGCACAGTGTAAGGGGCTGTGAAAATCCAAACTTTGACTTCTCTTCTCAAGTTTTACTAATTTGTCAGCTCCTCCATCTTCCAGAAATTAATGACACTTCTTAGTCCACTAATGCATGACTCTGCCGTTCTCTGCACTTGCATAAGTTGGTTCTGTGTCAGTCCTTTTTGCTGCCATTGTGTGTGTATGTGTGTATTTTCTAAATGGGGGTTAGGGGGGAGAGAAGCAGAAGCCTGGGTCCAGGTTGCCATCTTGAACTGGAAACCTTTATTCATGAGTTTTTGCACATCCTTGGCAAAGCAAATTGATACTTTTTAACATTTCACATTGAAATAATTTCAAATTTGTAGAAAGGTTGTCAGAGTGGAGAACCCCCTAATGTGTTTTGCCTAGACTTACAAGTTCTTAGCATTCTACAGGTCTTGTTCCTTCTGCTCCATGTGCACACCTCGTTCTCAGTACTTTCTCAGCCATTCAAGCGTTTGTTGCAGATACCTTGTCTCTTTTCCCCTAGATGCTCCGTTCTCTCACGTAACCACTGTATAGTTGTCAAGTTCATGAAATTCAACATATAAGAATATTAGCCATAGTACAGTCCATATTCACATTTTGTCAGTTGCTCCAGTAACATTCTTCATGCAGTTTTTCCCCCAGATTTGGAATGAAGTCCAGGACCACACACTGCATTTAACTGTCATGTCTCCTTAGTCTTCTTTAATCTCAGCCTTTTTGTCTTTAATGATGTTGACATTGTTGACAAATATAGGCCAGTTGTTTTGTAGTATGCTCTTCAAATTGGGTTTGTCTGTTGTTCCTCTGATTAGATTCATTGATGTTTCGGGCAGAACACTGTGAGCCTGTGTGCCCTCGGTGTATCGCATTGGCTTGCGTACACTGTCAGGTTGTCCTGTTACTGGCGATACTAACTTAGATTCCTTGATAAAGGTGTGGTATCCTTTAGATTTCTTCACTGCTGCTATCATTTCCCCTTTGAAATTAATCTGATATCTGTGGTCGCCCTTTGAGACCCTGTAAGTATTCTTTTTCTCTTCAAATTGTCACTTGCGAGTTTTAGCAGCCACTGAAGATTCTGGCCTGAATCAGTTATTACTATAATTGTTGCCAAGTAATGATTTTCTAATTCTTACATCTTCTGCTGTTAGTAATTGATATTCTGCTGTAAGAAAGAGCTTCTCCAATTTTTTTTTTTTTTAAGATTTTATTTATTTGACAGAGAGAGATACAACAAGAAAGGAACACAGGCGGGGGAGTGCGAGAGGGGGAAGCAATCTTACCACTGAGCAGGGAGCCCGATGTGGGGCTCGATCCCAGGACCCTGGGATCATGACCTGAGCCAAAGGCAGATGTTTAATGACTGAGCCACCCAGGTGCCCTGGAAAGAGCTTTTCCTTCTTATTATATCAGTATGAACTGATGGATTCTTATTTAATTCAGTTTTTAATCAATCTACTGTGTATTCATTTTGATGCTCAAATTGTCTTCAGTTTGGCCAGTGGGAGCCCTTTCAAGGCTATCTCCCATGTGCTTTGACACATCCTCATCATATTCTTAGCACTTCTTCTTTTTGGCATAACGTGATATTCCAGGCTCATCTTGGCCATACTCTGGGATCAGCCGTCTCTCCAAGGAGCCCTGGTTCCTTTTAATGGGAATTGGTATTTAGAAACCAGGATCTGGATGACAAGTTGATTCTTGAGTGCTCGGTCTGCTGTTGGCGTGTCATGTGTGTTCACCACATTTATTTTTAGCCTTTTATAGTGGGTGGAGAGAGTCCCAAAGAACATAGTATACAAATTCTGTTGCCTTTAGTGGCTCACCGTTTTTTCTTCATCTTTATTGTTCCTTTGTGTTTTTTTGAGATTGATAGACTCTCGTCATAAAGGAAACACTTACCTGTTAGTGTGTGTTATGTGTGTGTGTATGCAAAGGTGAATGTTGATAGGAGTGTATCTTCCTGGAGAGGGATATTGTTTTTTATTCTTATTTTTTAGAATTGCATCAAAGTGGTTTACTTTCTTATATTTATGTTTTTATGAAGACCTTCTCTGTAGTAATGCAGCTTTTGTTAGATGTGATGTTATTTTTTCAGATCAAATGCTTTCAGGTGGAATTTTAAAGTTAAAAATCTGTAGTGTATCTTTTAGCATGAAAGCAAAATATCCTTTGGTAAATTAAATTGGAAAAATGGTTTCAGCCTGCCATATTAAGAATTTAGTTGGGCCAAACATTTTATACATAATGTGTATACACACATACATGCACGTAAACTTGGGAAAATTTGGTTAAGGAAAAGAGACATGGGAGACAAAACCAAGAGAGGAAAATGTAGGATTTGTGATGAAAAACAGTAAGTTCCTCAGACAGCTGGGTTAGAGCCTCATATAGGGAGGAAGACTAAAATAAAAGGAAAGGTTAGGGCTGGGGGCTGAAACCTTAAATGCCCAGCTCAAAAGCATTCAGGCTGTTCTCTCGCTATTCATAATAAAACAGTTGTGGATAAAACCATGTCCTTTAGTGATGCTGAGAAAGGGGACACAGCATGGCCAAGCCCTAGAAACCATTCTGTTCCTCTCAAGGAATAAATATTTGAATTGTGAATTCCTGTTTTCAAGGGAATGTCTTGCAATTATGTATGGCAGTTCAGAATGCCAGGGGAAGTGTTTTGTTTATCAGATCCAGCCATTTAATATTTATTGCTTGTTTACAACTATATTCTGTTGTTACAACTATATTCTGAACCTGATTTTAGGAGAATATAAAAACAAGGGTGTTTACTTAGTTTTCTTTCTGGGCAATGAAACATGTATGTGTATACTGTGGAGAAGGTGAAGCGAGTGAACTGGTGTTAATGGAGGGCTGTATCTACCATCCAGCAGACAAGCAGTCTTAGACATGCTGTCTCATTCAGTCCTCAGAGGCAGTTCTTACAAGGAAGTAGTGGCTATCTTTTATAGGTAAGAAAGTTGAGGTTTATAAAGGTCAAGGCGAAGTCACATAGCTGGTCATTATCAAAGGGGAGATCCAGACATGAGTCTGTCTACTTGTATGAGAGCCACCAATTCTTCTGTAGCATTATTTTTCAAAGCTCTCGAAAGTCTGTAGGAGAGGGGTTCTGTGCTCTTCCCGTACAGCAGCTTAAGGCCAGGAGGTAGAAGATGGTGAAGAGGGAGAGCCTTTGCAAGTTATATCTGCTAGCATGCAAAAATAAGAAGGGAAAATGGGCCAAGAGGAGGATCCCTTATAGGCAGGCAGAAATGTCTGTTAGAATATGCAGGAAAGGATCCCAGCTTCATAGGACTTGCGTGAATGCGAGCCCAGGGGAAGATAAGTAGCAGTGATTTTATCAGAAGTGAGTCTTCTGACAGCTCTAATCAGAATCACCCCCTTTATTATAGCTGAGGTCATCCATGTGCTTTCCCTGATGGGCCTGTTTCAAGAAGAGATTGATTCCAGACAAGTGAACATACCTGAAGATTCTGGCCTGAACATTATAATTGACCTGACAAGAAAGTGAGCTTGAAATTTTTCAACTCGGTGGTGGTGGTAATGTTAGAAGTGCTTAACAGTCTGTGTTTTCATTCCACAGCATACTCTCCAAACTAATTCCAAACTGTTCCTAGAGGGGGAGGAAATTAAAAACATGCCTCCAGGAATCATGAGGCATTACCTGAAGTGATCGGGAGTAATTTTTTTTTAAATCTCCTGTTTTCTCTTTAGGCAGAGCTTTTGTTCATTTCTGTGTTTGTTCTATTGAAAAAAATAAATGATTTTACTGCTAAGTATCTCCTTACTCCCACCTTCCATCTCCAGGTAGAATCGACAGTCTGAGAGGGTGGTGCTTCTTATCCTGTGACTAGGCAGTCAGTCTCCAGCCTCCTTACCTGGCGTGAACACCCCCTGTGAGCAGCACAGTTTCCCTTGGTCTCTACTGCTGCACAAGCTCCTCCAGAGGCTTGTGCCACACAGGGTTGACCACCTGCCTACCAGCTTGCCCGCGTGTCCTGACTCCCTTCTTCCCTTGTTCCTCTGTCCCCTCAGGTGTGGAGACCCTGTTATCACACTGTCATGATTTCTTTCACTTGATTGGCTTGACTTTTTAAAGGCTTGGTCTCTTGATGTGTCCAGCAGTTTTATTTTTGGATTTTCTTTTTTGGTCCTACCAGGAGAATGTAACCAAATATATCTATCTGATTGTAGCAGGTACATGTATTTTCCTTGTGCTGCTGGTTAATTTTATTTACATAACAGTTGCTCTATGTATATGACTGGCACACCTAGCCTGAATGTCCTTTGTTGCCAGGCTCTTTTGGCACTGAGTCAGTGTGAAGGCCCAGTCCTGTGTGTGTGGCGCTGGGGCGGGGGAGAGTAAATTGTTGCTTCTGTCTTTTGGACAGAAAGAAACCTCAGGCCAGCTCGTATGCAAACTAACTGTAGGTGGTGAGTGCATGCCACCTTTATGGCTCTTGTGTATATTGTGTTGTCTAGTTACACACAGTTGATTTCCAGTATTTTGTTAAAATCCTGACAAGAGTTCTGTACTTTTTGCTACTTTAACAGCAGTGAGGATTTCCTCTATAAAGTACTTTTATATCTACATCTTCTATGACAAAGATTGTTGCTGATTTACTGATACTGAAGACTTGGTATGTGTTCAGCCCCCAAGTCCTTTGCTGAGGGTGTCATTTGTGTCCATCCTGCTTCCTCTTGAAACCTGTTGTCCACCTTTAACTTGTCTAATTTTGCTTGATGCTGTGTTTCCCCAGAGTCCCTCAGCAGAACCATCTGTTGTACCGAATGCAATTACATCTTTTCTTTTGAATGACATCCACTACAAAAATTGCATTTTTCATAGGTCTTGTGGATTTTAAAACCTTTTTTTTTTTTCTTTTGGAAACTAAAGTGTCTTTGTTTCATCATAACTGTTTTGTGAGATGGGGAGCATGAAGGTAGTTATTACCTATTTTATGAATGAAGAAGGAAGATAGTGGACATGACTTGCAGCCTTGTGGCAAAGTCAGGACTTGACCAGGTCTCTGGAGTTCCAGTCCCTAGCAGTTTCTAGAAACATTTTATGAAAGACTTCTAGTTTTCCCAGAATTGGGAGAATTTTATTACATAGGTTGAGTTGTCTACGAAGAAGATAGATTGAAAATTAGGATTTTGTTTAAGTCATAAATTCAAGGAAAAAACAGTGGCTTTTCTGAATTTCCAAATGTTGCCAATTCCTATTTTAACAGGTTATAGATGCTTACTTCCTAAGAACAAAGCAGATTGAATCAGAGAAGGTAGAGGCTAAATTTTCATTTTTCTCTTTATTTTTAGGGATAGTATTTTACAGCTCCTTGTTGAAATACTGTAAGGTCATAGGTGAAATGATCCTGCCTTCTGGTTCTTAGTAGGAATTTTTGTGTCCCATGAGAATTCTTAAAAGTAGTACTGGACATCCTCTAGCTATTGTGTGGGTTTTTGAAAACCTCATAGAAATGATTTATTTTCATAAATCTAAAATGTCAAACTTCTATACTTCTGGCTAGAGTTTAATTACTCTGATTAGAAGCCCTGGTTGGCAGCCGATGGGCGTGACCATTAATTATTCTTGAATATGTAATTTATTTGTAGGCAGAGAGTCCAGGAGGAGAGAAAACAATCAAGTGAATGGTTTGGAGGGCTCCTCATACTTGGGAATCTGAGGCTGTGATGCAGTGATGAAGGATGTCCACCAGGTGGCATCAAGGATTTGCTTAACTGTTGGCGCCCCAGCTAACCCTGGAAGCCCAACTAAACTTCTTTCCCCCTGTGAACTATGGCTCAGCTGTAGCTGTGCCCTCACGTCCGGTCCCTTGCTTCCCTTAGTGCTGTCTTGTGCCCTGTATTGGCATCTGACCACATTCTGCCTCCCGTGAAAGCAGTGGGGGTTGACTCCTCTAGATGGGAAACTTCTTAAGACACTAGGGCATTCACTGTAAATCTTTCTCCTTTCTGTGTTTCCAGCAGTGCCAGCCATAGCCCCTCTGAGTTGTATTGTTGCAGTAACATCTGTTGGTGACCTGTGGCCTAACTGTGGACCTCCATAGAATTCACCTTCAGTATTTTTTCTTGAAGAGTATGTTCATTCTCCTAGCTGCGTAAATGACTTGTTGGAGGGCTGTAGGGTTTCATGCTTATAGATTGTGTATGTTCATAAACTTTACTCTCAAATGAGCCCTGACCAGCTGCTTCCACTAACTTGAGAGATAGTATTTGGAGAAATCAGTCCTGTATATGGGGCTTCCCTGCAGTCCCACAGTTGGTCTTGGCAATGGAACCTTCATGCGTGCCAGACAGCAGATAGCCATGGCATTCTTGGGCTGTGTGCCATGTAGGTAGAAGCTGGAAAAAAGCAGGAAAGAATCCTTGTAGCTCTCATCCCTCTGCCTTATCTGGGCTCCCAGCACAGCCTCTGGCAGCAGTCAGGTTTGATCAGGAGTGAATGCCCATGCAGACCGAGGAAGGGCCTGGGAGGGGTAGTAGTACATACGCTTATTGTAGTTGGATTGTATCATTTTATTGGAGACCATTAAGGAAATGGATATTCAGTTTTCTTTTTTCAGAAAACAGATATGGCTTTTAAGCCAATTGGAAGGAAATTTGAAAAGGTTCCATAATAATGTTATTTCATCATTAGAGCCAAGCTACATAGGCAAGCAAGTTGTTTGCAGGCCTGACCCTGGCTTCTCTGTTGTCTGGATATCTTTCCAAAGTGTTTGGTTTGAGGGCACATTCAGAAGTTCTGTGTTTGATAATGGGCCCAAGAGTGTGCAAAACTCTTGAGCAAGCAACATTTACATTTACTTAATTTAATTTAAAATGAGCCAGTCTAGGCGAAACTGGAGCTAGTGATACCGATGTAGTGTGTCTGGCTGAGAGCTATTTGTTTAGCTCCCTAGCGAATTTGATAAACTAAGGCCATATTTTTATATCTCAAGCTGGGAGTTTTGACCTTTGAATGTTGAGAGCACCAGAAGTTCTGATTATGTGATGAAACAGCTTTTCTTGCCTGTTCTTTTGGGCATTCTTTTGCCCTTTGTCTTACAGTCAGAGCAGAGGATGTGACCTCTACTCTTTGGGGTGGCATTATTTTGAAGATTTTATTTATTTGACAGACAAGTAGGCAGAGAGGCAGGCAGAGACAGAGAGAGGAGGAAGCAGGCTCCCAGCTGAGCAGAGAGCCTGATGCGGGGCTCAGTCCCAGGACCCTGGGATCATGACCTGAGCCAAAGGCAGAGGCTTTAACCCACTGAGGCACCCAGGCGCCCCTGGGGTGGCATTATTTTAAAGATTGTAATCAGAATCTACCTGTTAGATTCTCATCTTCTCTGTGAATCTGTATTTTGGCTTATTATTACTTTTGACAGTTGAATTTAAATTCATTGGTGGGGTAATTTATAAATGGTCTTTACAGAAATGTGTTGAAAATCTTTTTAGGAGAAATTTGGGAACTGCCAGCATCAGTTAGCATTGCTAACACAGCTGCTTTGTTTTTAGGTGATTGGTGAGGATAATGTGGCTGTTCCCTCGCACCTTTATAAGGTGATCCTGGCTCGCAGAAGCCCAATGTCTACTGAACCGCTGGCACTAGGGGCCTTCGTGGTTCCCAATGAAGCCATTGGCTTCCAACCCCAGTTAAGTGAATTCCAAGTGAGCCTTCAGGACCTGGAGAAGTTATCAGGACTGGTGTTTTTCCCTCGTTTGGATAGAACTAGTGGTATCAGGAATATCTGCTCTGTGGACACCTGTAAGCTCCTGGATTTCCAGGAGTTCACTCTGTACCTGAGCACAAGAAAAGTTGAGGGAGCCCAATCAGTCTTCAGACTGGAAAAGGTCATGGAAAATTTGAAGAATGCAGGGATTGAACCAGATGATTACTTCATGAACTGCTATAAGAAGAAACTAGAAGAACTCAAAGCTAAGGAGCAGTCAGGAATCCTGGAGGGAAAGCAATCTTAGTCTTTTTCTCCGAAGATGTGTCCTCTTCAGGCTCATGTGTTTTAGTGGCTTTGCTTTGTAGAAATGATGAAATCCTAAACTTCAGACTAAATTTCTCCCCAAAAGATGAAAGATCTAAAAAATTCTGTCAGTTTTTTATTTGACACAGGAACTAATTATTAAGGAAACTGTAAGACCTACAGATTGGATGCCGATCTTGTGTCAGGTTCACAGAGGACTCTGACCACAGGACAACGCTGTTTTTGTCTCTCTTTGGATGTTCGCACCTGAAGGCATTTTGTTTTTGTGCCACTGAATCATGCATTATCTTTGATGTATCTCCTCAGCTTTCTTGGAGCCCAGTGTTACATGTTTTCTTTCTCTAGGACCTGAGTTGGTCTTGGAGATGGCTTTTAGATATCCTCTGTGGCTGTCCTATCCACATGTATTACTGTGTTATGTATTCATTTCTTGCTCCTCTGACAGACCTGCTGGTCCTCCATTTCTGCCCTATAGAAGCCCTCAGTGACATTTTCTGCTCACCTAGTGTGTTCTGTATATTAAGCTCAGTGCTTTACATGGATTATCTTATAGCAACTCTCTGAGGTAAATACCACTGTCCTCATTTTACACGTAAGGAAATTAAGCTTAAGTATTTTGTCCAAGGTTCACCTTTCCAAAGAAGTAACTCACAGAGGTAGGCATGTGGGGCCAAGAAGAAAGACAGCATGACAGACTGAAGTAATCCAGACACAGAGGTTTTGACTTAGAAATGTATACACATGGGTTTGGTGATTCTGGGCCCACTTGCTAAGAGGGGTTTGGTTTCTTGTCTGCCATTGAGCCAAAATGTCTTGAATGTTCTCTGACTTGAACACTCTGTACATAGCTCTTTGGGAAGAAACAATCACAGGTGTTTGAAGATTAGAGGGCATTGCTTCGTGGGGTTTACCAGAGCTCCTACTTGCCTCCAGGGATGCAATTCTTTTAGTGACTAGATGATGCCCAATTGCTAAGTTCTTTGCTTTCCAGGTGAACAGTTTGTTCCAAAGACTACGAGGCCTAAGAAGGGCCTGTGTCCACAGATTCACGAGCTCATGGTTTGCTTCCCTCGGGCCCGCTTGCCTACTTGGGTAGCATCGGGAAGGTGGTGCTTTGGGCCAAAGACTCAAAGACAATTCTGATTATCTCTAAGGGAAACTGGCTGTTTTTCTGAGTCAGATCTCTAGGTTTGGGTTTACATTGAATCCTTTCAAGGGCTACCATAAGTATAGACAGCAAAATACCTTAAAATAGGGCCCAGGAGCTTGTCTAAATGTATCCTAGCTCTGCCGTCTTTCCAAGTGGTGTTACCAGAACAGTTTTTGTGGTGTATTGTGTGTTTGTCTCTAATAGAAATGCCAAGGTTTTAAGATAAAGGTAAGTTGATAAAGATTGACCTTGTTTTGCTCCTTTATTTGGATAAAAAAGAAACAAGTTGGGGGCTCAGAACATAGTAGCCTGCTTAATACTAGTCTGTTTTATCACACTGTTTTCCATTAGCTTATGCCAGTCCTTTTGTTCCCAGGGATAAAGAGACAAAATGTCACTGTGACCAAAAAAATCTGTTACTTTCTCTCCTCATTGGAGACGGGATGGTGGGGCCTCCCGGTCTGGTGTTTCTCCCAGAGCCTGAGGGGGCGACTCTGGGGGAGAAGTCCTGGGTGCTTGGCATTCATCTCTAGAGGTGAGCCACCATCGCCTTTCCCTCATGTCTTGCCCCATGCCCTGATTTGGCCTGAATTTTCTTCAGCCTTGAACTTAATTTCCCATGCTCTTCGCACTCCTGCCCCGCTACCTAGATGGTGGAGAATCTTGATTTTTGGATCAGTGAATTGAAGTGCCTTAGGTTTTTAGTATGAAAAGTGCTGCCTGGTCATTGTGAAAAATAGAGTTCCGTGCTTATAATAAAACATGCGGTCTCCCAGTCTTCATTTTCACATGGAAGAGTTGTGTTGGTCTACAGGAGTGATCTTGACTTGTCTGAACACTTCCATTAAGAGTCCCTCCAGAACATACTGAAATATAAATACTCAGTGGAGCTTGGAATTTTCTCCAGGATCAAATCACTTCAGCCTCCCCTGGTAGGACTGCTGATTATTTGGACTTGGATGCAGGAGATCCTTAAGCCACTCCCCAGCACTGTCTGTCCCCTGATGGAATTATCTCCTCATTACCCACCTGAACCAGGCAGCCTCCAGTGGGTCCTACCTTGGAGCCAGCCAAATTCTCAGGTCGGGCCTGGGACTCTGCTTTCCGTCCAGTGTTGCTCAGGGAGTATCTTGGCCAAGGGGAAGGCTGCAACCATCTTCATGGGCTCCGCTGCCAGAAGCCCAACTGCAGGTGAGAGTTATTCCCTGATCTCCCTGCCCCCAGTCACATCTTTATTTGAGATTCCAGGCTCTTTGGTCTCTGGATTGAGAACATTTGACCAGTGTCATATGCGGCTAAAGTAGGACAGGTGTCCCAGCCTGTTACTGCAGGCCAGCATTGCTATCTTGCACTGTGACCTTCAAACAACTGACAAACAGCTGAAAAACTTTGCCCCTCCGTCAGGCCTTAGAAGCACCCGGAGGGGAGGCATAGTGTGATCTTGAAGGAACATCCCTGCGGGGCTAGGCTCAGCCTAGAGCAGCCCCCACTCTCTTAATGACCCTGCCTCATTCCTGTGAACTTGTCGCTGTCGCTCACATCAGCAGCACATCCCTGCTCAGTCCTTCATGGCTGCACCTGTGTGCCCTTATGTCTTCTGGGCACACGCCATCATCCTGCTTGGTCTTTCCGTTCATTCTGCTGGAACTGGTCAGGGGGGCCTCACATCTGCTGTGGCACTCCTGCTCATTCCTGCCTCCGCTCCCCACCTCATTCCCACCTGCCTTCCTGGATGTCATTCATGGAGGTTATCCGTCAGGGGGTCCGGTGCTGCCTTTTCCAGTCCAGCCTCTCCTCCAGGAACTGACTTGTCGGTCATTCGTGCAGGTCAGGTGCATGAACTGATCTTTGATGTGGACCCTGTGTAATCTGGGGTGTGCAGTGGGGATGTGTGGATGGACTTCTCTTAGTGTTCCTGGACATGGCATTATAACCTAGGGGCTGGTGTGCTCCTGTGTGCAGAGTACCTCTAGGGGTCACTGTGGCCTAGTGCCACATGGAGGACTCAAGAGTCAGCTGTGACACTGTCCAACAGAGAACCTCTAGCTGTGTAAGCCACAGAGGGTGCAGTCAGTTTTGGACCTCAGACTCCAGGCTCTCAGGCCAGTTGGAACAGTAGAGGCTGTGTTGTCCAGTGAGCCTCATGTTTGGCTCATCAGAGGGGCCTAGCTAGCTTAATTTTTCCCAACCTTATTTTGAAAAATGTCTTTCCAGGCAAGTTGAAGGTAGAGTTAAGAATGCCCTCTCCCCTCAATATTTTGTCCCATTTCATTTCTGTTCTTGAGCCATTTAAAAGTAATTCATTGATTTTTTAAAGAAGTAGTAGACACACTTTATTCTTTAATACTTTGATCTGTATCATCTAAGAATAAAGACATTCCCCTGTATTGTCAGAATACTGTTACCTAAGAAATTTGTCAGGAATTCAGTATCATTTAATGAACAAAGTCTTAAAAGTTTGCCTAGATTTCCCCCCCAAAATCTTAAACATTTTTTTTTTTAATATCCAGGCCTCAGCCACGGTTTGTGTCTTGTATCTCGTCATGTCTAGTCTCTGCTAATCTAGAGCAGTTTGCCTAGTAAGCTTCAAAAATATAGAGATTCTTCAACCCCACCCTTGAAGGTTTTGACTCAGTAGGTCAGAAGTGAAGCTGAAACCTGTATTTTTTAACACAAGCCACACTGCTGATTCTGATGACTCTCCAGGGTTTGGAACTGGACCAAGCCCCAATTTGCTGCCACTCCACCGACACACACATTCCCTAGACAGGAGTCCTCTCAGTCCTCTCAGTCCTCAAAGGTGGGCTCTGAGCCCCTGACTATCAAAGGAGAACTTTCTTCCATTGCTTTGGGTGCCCAGGTACCCACTTTCCTTTATTATTGAGCTTCATAACATTAAGCTGAAACTTTCCCTGCAACTTACTCATCAGTGACAGGCCCTAAATGGCCATCCCAGGTACACAGAGGTGGCTGGCACTTGCTTTCACCTGATAGTCCTTTAGAGATAGGAACCTCATAAAGACATCTGGGCATCATGCTTAATGCCTGGGGCATTCGTGGATTTCCGACCTGCCACCATCACGATGTTATGTGGCCTTTATGGTATGGCAGCCACATCTGGGAGAAGCATCAGACACAGTGATGGCAGTGCTGAATTGAGTGCTCCCTTAGTAGGGACGCTCCACTATTCTCACAGTACTGTTGGTCCATGTGGAACTTGGTCTAGCTGACAGCTCCAGGTCATTTTCCCGTGGTCTGTTGTTAAGTCACTTCCCCATCATGCACTCACACAGTCAATATTTGGAACACAAATATGGGGTTATGTGTATGCCCTACTGTTAAGATTTCATTTCATTATAGTTTCTCCCCATCTTATGTGAGTTTGCATTCTTGATGATCCTGATTTGGCCATCTGACATGTTAGCTCTGCCTCCCAGCTTTGGGATTGCAGATCAGATAAGCCTTCAACGTGTCTGTTAAAAACATTGAATGAGACAGAGCCATGGAAGATCCCATTGGTAAAAAAAATTCATTTTATATGGCAACCTGCTTCACACACTCACCCAACAAGATTCATGTGACAATAATGTGCTCTGATATTTTCTAAGTTCAATTCTTTTCTAGTTCTTTTTAAAAAGGGAAACAACACTGAATTGATTGCACAATGCAAAAATAAGTCTCTGTCACAATTTGCTTGTGAGTCACCCCAGGACAGTAAGAGTGCTTACTGTATCTCTGGGTGTGCACAGCATGGCTGGACCAGCACTTTGGATACCTCCCTACGTACAGAGGTGCACTTGGGTCCCCATCCCAGCTTCCCACCTACCGCAGCCTCCTGCAACGGACCTCACTTGTCCTGAATCAGGTTCCTCATACGGGAACAGGTTGAAGATGCCTGGCAGGATCGTTTGAGAATTGAATAAGCTAAGTCCTCAATAAGTGTAGCCAGTTACTATGAATTCCTGTTACCAGCGACTACCAGAGACAATGTATGGCCCTAAAACTCATACCTTGAAATCTAACCCCCTCCTAAAGGTATGAGGAAGTAGAGCCTTTGGCAGGGGAATAGCTCCACCCTCATGAATTAGATTAGTGCCCTTATAAAAGATCTCAGAGACCCCAGACTCCTTTGCCTCTCTGTCATTTGAGGATACTGCACAATGATTGGCCCAACCAGAAGATGGGCTCTCATCAGACACTGAACCTGCTGGCACCTTGATCTTGGACTCCCCAGCCGCCAGAACTGTGAGAAATGAATTTCTTTTGTTTATAAGTCACCCAGTCTGTGGTATTTTGTTATAACAGCCTGAACTGACCAAGACAATGACAGATGAAGGTCATCATGTCCTGAGGAGGTGAAGGACAGAGCCTGATATTAATATGGTGTTGGGCTCTGGGCCAGGTGGAAGCAATCGCGTCTCCCCAGTCCTGAGACCATTAGATGTGCTGCTACCAAACTTTCAACTCTCACTGCTCTGCAGTTTGCAAAGTGCTTTCATATCAGAGCTTATTCAGCCCACCATTTCACACGTGAGGAAACAAGCTCCAGGAATGCATAACTTAGGATGGTTTTCGGGCTCTCGCTCTAACATTTGCCCTCCCCCCCACAAAGCTGTTGGAGTTATTTTAATTTGCTTTGTAATCCAGTCATTCATGCTCATTTTGGCCCTGTCGGTCCTGCTAACTTCCTAGAAGCAGACAAATAATGGAGTTGACTCCTTTCTGGGGCCTCCAGAGGGGTCTGGAAATAGTTCATGCTCAAGAATGTTTTGGAGTTTGGGGTGCCTGGGTGGCTTAGCTAAGTGTCTGCCTTTGGCTCAGGTCATGATCTTGGGGTCCTGGGACTGAGCCCCACTGTCAGGCTCCCTGCTCAGAGGGGAGTCTGCTTTTCCCTTTCCCTCTGCCCCTCCCCCTACTTGTGTTTTCTCTCTCTCTCAAATAAATAAAGCTTTAAAAAAATGTTTTGGAGTTACCAACAAGTCTGAAAAGTTGAGACGATCCTGCTCAAGTCCCACTGTATGCACTGTCTTGGTGAGAGACCTGGGAAACTTGGACACTAGGGTATGGCTGTGAGTCAGTTCTCCAGCAGGGACCCGTGAGACCAGATGAGGACAGTGAGGACAGCTGTGGGGAAGGTGTCTCAGAGGAGGCAGGAAGGCAGGTGCACTGGTCTCCCACCAAGGCCCAGGTTCTGTGCTTGGGGGCCAGCCGGCCGCGTGAGTAGAGCAGAGCAGGGGCCTGTGTCTCGTAACAGCCGCGTGCTGGGCACTGCTTCCAGTAGGCTGGGGTTCCCAGGGCATTTCCCCAGCGGCACCCTTACTCAGGCTCTGCGGGGGTCCGGTGTCTGGTCTGAAGCAGCTTGCCCTGCTGGGAAGATGGGAGCAAGGAGGTGACTGTCAGATAGGAGAAGGGGTTTCATGTGCTGGGTCCTGGGGAAGCAGAGCTAAAATTAGGTCTTCCAGCTGCGGGGAATCCCACACTTTCCTCTCCCCGGAACCAGGATCTTGGAATTACCTCCCATCCTCCCCTCCCCTCTTAGCTCCGGCTCCTCCTGAGGCAGGAGTTGAACTGTCCCACCTCTGGTTATGCCAGGGGCCTTTCCACCCAAATGATCTCTAAGGCTACGAGTGAGGGGATAGTGGCAGGCTGTGGCTTGGCTTCCTTGAGCTTCCCCAGCTCGTCTGAGGCCTCAGCACAGCTGGGGCTCCAGGCCACCTAGGGGAACAGAGGTTTTCCTTTCCTACCACCTCCCAAGCTGGCCTCTTGCTTTTTGCGCTCCGGGCCCTCCCTCCTTGCCTCTCCACCCCTGTCTGTCCACCAACTCTGAGGGAGCCTTGAATCCCTTGCCATCCACTTGCTGGTCCAGCACAGGTGTTGGCGCCTGGGCTTCCAGGCCCAGTATGGCCAGCATGACGTGTGCTCCCTCTCCCTATATGAGGCTGAAGCTTGAGAAGCACAGCGCTCCTCAGGAAGAATGTCCCTCTCACTCCCACTTCACTATGGCCCTGGGCCCTGCCTCGTGGGTCCCCAGGGTAAGGCTCCGGCCCGTCTGTGCTCCGGTCTAGGGCCTACTTCTGGCTCCTGCGTGTACTTCGCGATCTGATTTTAGGTGAGTGGCATCTCCTTAGTCCTGGTTTCCCTATCGGCCAAGTGAGGGGTGGGCGGGACTCTGCCAGATCCCTCCCTGTTTGGGGTCTCTTCACTGTCCAGGGCGGAGTCCTCACCTACAGGGGCTGCCTGCCTGAGGCAAGCTGAGGGAGGCTGGAGGCTACAGCGGGTAAGTGGGCTGAGGGGCCTCTGAGGAGGTGTGAATGAGGGAGGCAGAGCAGGCCGGTGTGGACAGCCCTGTCACAGCCCTATCTCCCGTCCCCGACACCCTCTCCACACCCCAGCCCTGATAAGCAGGTGTGAGCCACGGCCGCCTTGTGACAGGCCCTTCAGCAGGGAGGGGATGGCGGGGGTCCACTCCACTTCTGAGTTCAGACGTCAGTGTCTTCCTCCCCCACCCCCATTTCCCTGCCAGACTGCCATCCTCCTGACCCTCAGCCCGGCTCAGGCTCTGGAGCTCTGCCCTTGCCTGTGAGGCCTCAGCCTCCTCGGGTGTTAGGGGACAGGCCACCCTCAGTCCTTTCTGGAGAAGTGCCTAGAAGGCTGGCCACCCCCAGCCAATCCCGGTCCAGCAGTGACTGTGGGGCTGGGGTCTGGTAACCCCCTGCTTCTCGCAGACTGCCCCTCAGGGCTGGTCCTTCTCTGTCTTCTTCTCATCCCGTCTCCTCCAGTCCCCATGGCCATCAGCTTTCAGCTGTCTTCCTCAACCTTGGCTTTGGGTTTACTGCTCCAGCTGGGCCCGCCTTCTTCTCTCCTCCAAGGCCCCAGCCAGGGTCCAGAAGGCCGAGGCCAGAAACCCCTAATTTTTGCATTTGTGGGCATTGGGGCTGGGGGAGGAGACACAGGGCCTGGAGCTCTAGGATGGGGAAGATGGGGTGCCTGTGTGGCTCAGCCAGTTAAGCGTCTGCCTTCTGCTCAGGTCATGATCCCAGGGTCTTGGGATCGAGCCCCGCATTGAGCCCTAAATTGAGCCCCGCATCGGGCTCCCTGCTTGGCGGGAAGCCTGCTTCTCCCTCTCACTTTCCCTGCTTGTGTTCCCTCTCTCTCTGTGTCTTTCTCTGCCAAATAAATAAAAATAAAATCATTAAAAAAAAAAAAAGACAGGTAAAGCGTTTCAACAGTGCCCAGCATAGGGTAAGTAGCACGTAACTGTTGGCCACTGTCACGAATTATGTAAATTTTAGTGCATTTCAAATTGCAAGCAATGTCTCCATGTCCTTTATGGAGATTCGCCAATTATTCATATTTGGCCCATTTATTTTATAATTCTTTTTCTGCATTGTGTATATATAATGTATTCTATGTTCAGTATCGTATATATACTATATATCACATATACACATACACATGCACCATTTTTTTTTTTTTTCCGAATCACTTGAGAGTAAGTTGAAGACACCATGCCTTCTTATCCCTAAATAGTTCAGTGTGCATCGGTAAGGACAAGAATTTTACAAAACGACAGCCTAGTTATCGAAAGCAGAAAATTTAATACTGATATAATACTGTTACTAATTCACAGTCCATATTCACATTGGATCAGTTGTCTCAATCACATCTCCTTTTTGTCTCTTTTTTTCCTCTTCCAGGGTCACCCACTGCATTTAGCTGTCATGTTAATCGGGTTAAATTCCTCATCCTCTCTTTGTGTTTCTTGAACTTGGCATTTTTGACAAGTCTTGGCCAGTTATTTTGTGGAATGATGTGGCTCAAATTCTGTTCTGCTGTTGCCTTCTTGCCAGTTTCAGGTGATCATTTTTGGCAAGATCACACGAAGAGTGACGCTGTGTCTTCCTCTGAGTATCACATGGGGAGGCTCCCAATATCCAGTCTCCCACTGTGAGGGACACTTTTCCCCACTGGTCTTCACCCATTGTTGGGTTTTTGACTTCATCATTCCATTCAAGCTCCATCAATTGGCCCAGTCACACTGGCTCCCATGTTTCTTGGTGCCTGCCAGTCTTTGAGCAGTCTCTTCCTTTCTGGCGCTACATACTCTGTGTTCTTCTCGTATTTTCTCTCCTCTAGCAATGAATCAGCCACCTCACCAAGGAGTCTGTTTCCTTTTAATCGAGAATGGTATTTAGAAACCAAGATTTGGGTGCTGCGTGTGCTCATTGACCCAGTGTATTATTATTGGATGGGATGGTGGGGGGAGTGCTAAGGAAGCTGCAGGTTAGAGATGGAAGGGGGAAAGGGGCGACATAACCCGGAGAGAGTCCTCTCTCCCTGTCTAGCTCTCTGGGTCTTGTCCGCCTTCTCTTTCCTTCTTTCCCTCTTCATCATGACCTCATCTGCCCTTTCCTGGTCAGAATTCCTCTGGAGATTCCAGCTGTGGGAACCTCTGAAACTGTTTCCTCAGCTACGTGTGTGATATAAGAGGCAGACAACTATGTGACCTTTGTGTGTGAACAGCCTAAGGCAAAGATAATTTATGAGAAAGTTTTTGCTTAGAACAGTCTGGTGACAAGGTGATTGGGGAAGACACATTTGGAAGATTTCCACCTGGAAACTTTCCTTTTTCCTGCATGAAAAGCACTTAGACTCAAGCCTGTGCTGAGGTTGGGTTGGAGCACTGTTGGAGATCTGCTCTTTAAATAAGCCTCCTCAAGGTTCTGGGGCCTGCAGGGAAGATTAACAGCCCAGTACAGCCTACTTGCTATGTCTGCAGGTAGCAGGTACAGTTAGAGTTTAAAGGAAAATGCCTGGAGTCCACTTGATTGGCTTTCTCAGTCATGCAAATGTAGGGTGAGTAGGTAGCCTTGGTGCCCCACTTAGAGTTAGTTAACTATTTTGAAACTAGATCCAAGTCTTCTCCTCCCTGAGATCCCTGGTATGCAAAGCTGGTCCCTGGAGGAAGTGCATCAATTTACAGAAGGGGCCCAAGCTTCAGGAAGAGAAGAAAATACCCAGCTGCTACTTCTTGAGATGGCAAGGGAAGGAGGAGATCTGTTGGGGTAGAGTGGGGGACGCACCATAAGGGCCTTGGGCCACAGCCTTCTACAATGAAATTAGCCCAAGAGAAACAGAAGTCTGGGGTGGTGGCTGAGGTTTCCAGCAAGGGCCTGCCTCTGTGTCATGGGGTAGGGCTGACTTCAGCATGCAGGGAAGAGGCTGTGGGGAGTTCTAGAGGCTTCACCATGCTGAGAGTTTGCTGGTGCTCTTGGCTGGGGCCTGGAGTTTTTTATCCGCAGGACCATCACCTAGAGAGGAGTCAAAGTAGGGGCTCCCACCAGGCTGCCCTTGACTTTGAAGAATGGTACTGTCTTCTGGTAGCCTGGGCTGGACCCTGCGAGGTGTCTGGGTGTCCTCAACAGTGATGTGGTGGTAGACCCCAAATACTGTTTTGTTTTTAAGAAATTCAAGCTGAAGGCAAAGTCCCCTCAAGAGGGGGTATGTCATGTAAATTCTTAATTGGTTAATGGGAAAAACTCAAAGCAGCCCGAGGCCACTTTTGTGCTCTGTGCTGTGGGGCAGTTCACGCACAGGGGGGCTGTTCATACAGGTGTGTTCACAGTGACCAGAGAAGCAGACATTGTCCTGTCACCGGCAATGCATGATTGCCTCAAGCAGGTACCAGGAACTTGTGGTCTTTTTGAGCTCATGCTGCTTATGGTAGACACAGGACAGGATTAGGAAGGATAAGGCCTAGAATTAATTCCTAAATATAGTAAGCCCCCAACAAATCACCCATCAATGGGGCAGAAGGACGAGGACTGAGTGGCAGCCCAGGAGGGGACCCAAGGAGACCCCTTGTGGCTCCTTCCCCACTGTCCTAGCCAGAGCCCAGAGGAGCCTCCTCACCTACTCTTGGGTGCTCAGTCTTCCAATTTTGCATCCGAAATAGCTCCCACGTTTCTCACTCTCCACAGTCCCCATTCTGGTTCAAGTCACTATCACCTCTCCTGACAGAGGCCCCCTGACCTATTTTCCCTGTTCATTCTTGTCTCCCACAAATCTTGTCCTCAGAGCAGGAGGCAGAGTCTTACCAACATCCAACCCATTCAGCAACCCTGTCCTTGCCCAAACAGCACAAAGGATAGATAGTAAACCCAGTCTACAGTCCCGCAGGGCCCCAGGCTCATGTCGGATCCTTCCCCAGGAAGGGCTCCCTGGATCCAACCCCAGGCGCCAACTTTCCTTCTGCAATGGGCCCCTTCCTTCTACATCAAGACCTTCACCTTTGCTCTTCTCTCTACTTGGAAGCATCCGTCTCAGGAAAACAAAAATGCCGTGTCTTCAGGAGATCCTTATTCCCCTGGACTCCACCACCTGGACATTCTTGCTCATGGCCCTTGGTGCTCCCCACTGCTGCCCCCAATCCCCTGTCCCGTTTGGGGGGGCTAGAAGCAGCCCTTGTTTGTAGATCTTAAGGTAAACATCTGCCTTGCCAGCATGACTGCGAGTTGCACACGGGCAGGGGCCTTGTCTGCTTTTGCCCATTATTAGAACTCCAGAAGCTGGAAGATGCGTGGTACGTGTTTGCTGAAGGAAGGATGGACAGATGCCACCATTTCCCCAGCTGGTCCTCTGTGTGGGCTGACATCATTCAGTGGGAGTGAGTGAGGAAGGGGACCCCCTTGGCTCAGAGGCCTCCTGCCACTTTCTCCTGGCGTGAATCACTGGCATCGGCCTTGCTGGCAGGGCCTTGGCCGCTGCTCAGTTTTTGTTTATCCTACAAACACGGTGGTCTCCACAGGAGAAAGTGGGGGCGGCTTGGCCATGTCCCAGGTGGAGCTGGCATGGGGCTTCCTGGCGAGGCTGTCCTTAGGCTGAGTGATTTTCGGCTGCGACCTGGGAGCAGAGAAATGAGATGGGGGGTGGGAATGGGGACATGTGCTGGGGCCTGACAGCAGGCGTGTGGTGAGGGAGACTCTGAGGTGGTGACTCACCCCGGGGAGAGGAGGGCACGGGCGGGCCAGGGCAGTCTTGGCGGTGGCCGGTGGCCGGTGGCTGGGGAGGCTGGGTGGGACTGCCTACGACTGAGGCGACAATGAGCGTGAAGAGCTTGCCTAGTGGAAGTGAAGGACTGGGGTGGTGTGGGAGTGGGTGTGTGTGGGGGGGTAGAGCTTCCTGTCCTCCCCCTCTCTGGCCTCCAGAACCCCCAGCTTGCAGCCCCTAAGCCCTCGCAGCTTCCCCAGTCACCACCCTGGCAGGCAGTCCCTGGGCCTGCTGGGCTGTCCTCTCACCACCTCCTCCTCACTCCCCATGGCGCCCTGGCTCCGGCCCCAGACCTGTGCAGGCTGCCTTCCCCCTACTCCCTCCCCTTCCCCACTCCCTCCCTCAGGAGGGGGCCCGGTTCTCCTCCAGAGGTCACTTGGGGCCAGAGTGGGGCTCAGAAAGGCCTGGCAGCCCACCTATGGTACTGAGCTCGGGAGAGGGCAGGGGCGGGAAGCGGGGGTGCAGGGGGAGCATGTGAGCCACTGTGGGGTACGGGTGGTGTCCTGGCAAGGCCACACCACTTTCTCCAGACTCTCAGGTTCTCCTGGTCCTGTCTGGTGTCATCTGCCTTCCAACTACTCTTCAGACTCCTTCCTGTTTCTCATGGTCCCTCTCACTGTGTGGCCGAGGAGCTGGCCCTAGGGCATGGTGCAGTGTTGTGTGTGCGATGAGGGTCCCAGGGCTGCGTGGCTGTCAGGGGTACCCCTGGGTGGAGGAAGGGACCTGAGAGGGGTGGGTCAGTAAATGGAACAACTCATGAATCCAGAGTACGTTACTGCAGAAGGTGGGGCCAACCACTCAGAAAACGCAGGGCTGTGAGGAGGGGAATGGGATCGACAGGAGCAAGTCACCCAGGGGTTAGTGACAACACTCGTCTTCGCCACACTGGACATTTACGAAGTGCTTACTGTGTACTGGGAATTGCTGTAAACTCTTCCCATGTCTTAATTTACCCCATCCTCGCGTTCCTGTTACACCTGTCTCACCGATGGGGAAAGGGAGACCAGACTCCAGACCACACAGCAGGCCCATGCAGAGCAAGGAGATGTGATCACCCTGCGCAGGCTCTTTGCTCCTTCAGATGGCGACGTCAGCATATAAAGCAGTGGTTGAGAGCTCCTTCCCCACAATGGCAGACATTCCACCAAAGAAGAGAACAGGGGCCAATAAGCACATGAAAAGAGGCTCAACATCATCAGTCAACAGGGACATGCAAATTAAAATTATGGGTACACCCACTCCACTGGCCACAGTTGAAGAAAAAAATAAAAAGTGAGAGTTCCAAATGCTGGCATGGAGATGGATGTACCAGAGCTCTCCTTGCTGGTGGGGATGAGCACCGAGCAGACACGTTGGGAAACATTTGCTAACTTGTAGAGTTAAATATGCGCTAATCGTAGGACCCTGACATTCAATTTCTAGGTATTTACCCAAGAGATTAAAAAAAAATGGGTCCACACGAACACCTGTATACAGACATTCTTAGCAACCTCATTCATGATAACAAGACGCTGTGAGCATCCCAAATGTCTATCAGCCACTGCACGCACAATGAACTGTAATGCAATATATTCAGCGGCAAGAAACTAACACTCCAGCTAAGGCACAGCTGAGGCTCAAATGTATTATGCTGAGCGACGGCCAGACGGGACAGGCTACGTACAGTATTACTGCTTTCATATGACCTTGCTGGAAAAAGCGGATCCACAGGCACAGGAAAAGGCTCAGCCGATGCCAGACGCGAGGGTGGGGGACCTCCCTGGTGTGATGGGAATGTCTAATATATTGATGTTGGTGGTGGCCCTACTGCTTGTGCATTTGTCAAACTCATCAAGCCACATTTGTAAAGGGGTGAATGAATTTCGTGGTATGGAAATGATACCTCGCTGAACCTTGATTCAAGTGTAGAAGCAGTGGGCTGCAGAGGGTAGACAATAGGATGATCTTGGCAGCTTCGATGTAAAAGTGACAGAAGAAATCTGAAGAAAGGGGGAGCTGCGCTAGTCTCTAGGGGAAGAGGGTGACCAGCAGAGGACAGCCAGTGCTGAGGTCCCACGGTGAAGGGTGAAGAGTGCTCAGCCCGAGATGAAGCAGCAGGGAGCGGGGATGGCTAAAACAGGGCTGTGGGGGGGCTCAGGCTGTTGTCTGAGTGCAAGGGGGCCCTGGGGGCCTCTGTGCTGAGCATTCATGGGGTCCGACCGGCTGCCGTGATGGTCTGCAGCGGGGACCAGCTGGGAGGCACTTGTAAGAATCCAGGCAAGAGGGGACAGTGCTCAGCCCAGGGGTGGCCGTGGAAGCTGAGAAGTGGTTGGATTGGGATATATTTTCCAGGTAGAGCCAACAGGATTTCCTACTGGATTGGAAGTTGGATGTGTGTGTGTGTGTGTGTGTGTGAGAGAGAGAGAGAGAGAGAGAGAGACTGAGAGAAGAGGCAGGGATGACACCAAGATTTTGGCCTGAGCAGCTGGAAATCCAGCTGTTCCCCTGCCTCATCCCCCACCCCCTAGGGAGTGGTTTCAACTGTGGACTTCGTCCTGTGGCTGAAGTCAAGACAGAGAGGGAGGGGAGGGGCTTAGCCTTGCTCCAGGCTCTGGGGTTCAGGGGATGGGCTGTACATACTGGTTATTCTATTACTCTCTATTTATTAGCCTTATTGGCTTCTGTCATTTCCTCATTGCCTCCTGTCTAGAGAGAAGACTATAAATGTGATGGATTGATACAGGATACAGGAGGCCCAATTATCTCGGTGAAGCCAGCCTCATATCTTGGTCAACCCTCCCCGCCCTCAGCTGTCTCGCAGCCCTTCCCACAGCCTTGCACGCAGAGTCAACCCCATGCCTGGCTTTCTGGGAAGAGGGGGTACAGCTGAGAGGGTGAGTGGCAGACAGATGGTCCCCCAGGAGATACGGCTCCTCCAAGAACAAATGCTGGAGGCAAGCTCAGAGCCCTGGCTGGTTGCACCTAAAATCCTGCTCCCCGAGGCTCTGCCCACAGAGGCTGGGCACGGAACAGGGATGGAGGACAGGACATACCGCCTGCGGCCAGCCCACATCCGGGGAGGGGGGCTCTGTTTCACTTGCATGTCTTTCTGGAATCTGAGCCAGTTCGTCTCTCCACAAGGGCTGGGATGATGGGGATTTTTTCTCCGGTAGCAGGTGCCTGGCAGCTGCCCGGGGATGCCAGCCCCGTGAGCTGGCATAGGAGGAAGTGCTTGTCAGGGTGGTCATTATACGTGCTGGGCTCCAACTGGCCCAGCCCCCACCCCTGATGTTCAGGCTGACTTGGGACACCTGCAAGAGAGTGGTGCTTCTGGCAGGGCCACTGTGGTCCTCCTGGGGTCCCCAGACAGAACTTGGCCGTGTCAGCCGCCTTTGAGCATAGTATTGAAACAAAGTCCCTTGGCCACCCTCTCTGGCCTGTCTGCCTATCTCTGTCCTGGGAATGTCCTGAGGTCCCTGGTCCAGGGGATGTTGGGACAGGAAGCCTAAGGTTCATCCCTGGCATTTCAGGCATCTTCCTGATGTCACACCGGTGGCCCCAGAGTGGAGACCCAGCTTACAGCGCCGCAAGTATGCACGTGTGTGTGTGAATCTGCCTGTGTCTCCATGTAGGTGAGGATGTCAGACAGCCCCATGCCTGACCTGCCAGGGGAACCCAGAGCGGCAGGTGGGACTGCCTATGAGAAAGGGGCAGGGAACGCGGAGGTCATGAAGGAATCGAGCACAGGAGAGGAACAGGTGAATTCAGCAAAGGGTCCCACTAACCTGCTCCAGGGGCACTCAGGGCCGGGTGCCAGCAGCCCCCGCTGCAGGGACACGGTGCTCGCCGCAGGGACACCGTGCTGCGGCCTCCCTGAGCCAGTGGCTGCTGTGCCGGCTCTGTCCCAGTTCCGTCTCCATGCCTCCCGCCCTCCCAGCCTCTGGACACCAGGGCTCGAGTCTCGTGGCTGCTGGGGCCGGGGGCGGGGGAGCCATTGGCACGGGGCAGGGTGGCTGCCAAAGCCATGGCCCCAGGGTGAGAGCTGACGTCCATCCAGGAGCATCTCTCTCCCTGCCAAGGGTTGAGCTCTCTGGGCCACATGCCTTCCCTCTGACACAGGAGCCGGCATCCGTCCCTCGGAGCCACTCGTTGCCTGGACCCCAGCCTTACCCTACGGCGGCCTGATGACAGCTGTGGCCCCACTCGGGCCTCCCTCCAGAGGAGCCTGCCCTGTGCAATGCCAAGCGAAGGTCCACTTCAGGCAGCTGGGGCAGACCCTGCACAAGGAGATCAGGAACCCCAGATGCCAAGCCTGGGCTTCGAGAATGATGGGGAAGCCGCAGCCTGGGCCCAGACCGAGCCATCGTGTCCTAGAGCTTGCCAGAGAGGAGGCTGACCCTTCCCAGGTTAGGGTGGGGGGCCCGACCTTTCTCCCTCCACCAACATGTGCGGGGCTCCTGCCATGCCCGCTCCTGAGCTAGGACCCGCGTGCAGGGTGACGAGACCAGCCGTGAACCCAGTCTTCAGGCTGCTTTCTTGTGATGGGAAGCACATTTCCATCACTCTCTCTGTTCATGTGGGTGCCCACCCAAGATATATATCTCTCTGAAACAGTGGTTTCACACGACAACATTCACCCTTATTGCATAGGATATGCTGCTGTTTCAAATTCTGACATTTTTTACAACAGTTGCTGATAGCCCACAACACTGGGGTATGGCCTGCCCTCTGAAAAACCTCTGTCTGGTTGGGGAAAGATGTTTAAACAGAGGTGAGGGTGGCCTGCTTCTGCCCCACTTTTGACCAAGGGACCAACACCAAGGCTTTCAGGGTCCCAAACCCCATGTCTCTCATATGCAGATGGTTTTCAAGGGAAGTGGTGCTGCATGTTGGGACCTCACAGTCACATCAAGAATATAAAAAGGGGCCCAAGAAAGTGGAGGGCTGAGGGGAGCTGTGGGAGGGTTTCTTTGGGAAGAACTATCACTTGTTTTTTCCAGGACCCCGTGTGGGCCCATGTCAGGTATGCGAAGCTCTTCCCCAGGTCCACGGGGTCCTTCTTGAAGAGCTTTGACATGTTGGAGACAAGGAGGATGGGGCCTCACTGGGTCTCGGGAAGCCCAGGTGGACAGGTGACGAGACCTGACTGCATGGGACGTAGAGGGGAGCTGTGGGCCCCCTGCTCTGGTGGCGGCTGTGAAACAGGCTATGGTTGGGCATGGCTGCACCCCAGCATGTGTGTGTATGTGTGTCTGGGGGCAGATACTCTGAGTGCTTCTCCTGGACCAGAGGTGGCAGGTGGCCGAGAGGGACCGTTGTGTGCCACCACAGGAGAGCCGCCTGGGGTTGGGGGGCTGTCACAGGGCGTGGAGGAAGAGGCTGTGGCTGGACTCAAGGGTGCCCATGATGGGCAAAGGAAGGGGTCTCAGGGGTCCCTGGAAGAGAGCACACTTCCTGGGCTGAGGAAACCGCAGGGAGAAGGCTCAGCAAGGAGTACCCCCAAATCCCACAGAACCCCCCCTTGCCGGAGGGTCTCCTTGACCTGCCTGCCTGGTGTGGGGAGGAGGAGCAGCACAGCCACCCTGTCTCTGTCCATGGGATGGGCAGTTTTGGGCCCAGGCTAAGATCATATTTACAGTGTGGCTGCAGGCTGCTCTTTTGTCCAAGACGGAACCGAATGGCCGTGGAATTGGCCTCAGGGTCAGCCCTGTTTTCATCCAGGGTCAGGGCAAGATTGTGTCTGCTGAATAAAATGGGCTTTGCAGGTGTTTGCAATAGTGGTATTCAGTGCTGTGACAAGGGCAGTACCTAGAGTGGGGGCAGGTGATGGGGAAGGGAGCTGGATGGTCAGGGAAGGCTCCCAGAGGAGGCGACGTTAAGATGAGGCCCCTGGGTTGAGTGGAGAGGAGGCCAGTGTGTTCCTAGTGCAGGGAACAGCCACTGGTAGGGTCTCGAGGAAGAAGAGCCTGGGTCCCTGAGGGTTGGAGAAAGAGGTGGTCACGGAGGCTGGTGGGGCTGGAGGCCCAGGTACCGCTTGCCTGGATCCCAAGGCAACAGGAAGCCAGCAAAGGGTTTCATCCAGGAGGCAGCCATCTTGGATGAAATCACTCTGGTAGCTGAGGGGAAAGGAAAGGAAGGAAGGGAAGCCTCTGAGTCCCTTACAGCAGGAGTGAAAGACGCAGACAAGGCAGGCCAGTAGGGCCTGGGCTGGCCAGGCAGTGAGGAGGATTCTGCAGTTGAAGATGGCCGCTGTGGGACTCAGGCTGAGACAGACCAGCCCAGTGTTGGGTGGCTGGGCTTGAAAGCCATGCTGGTGTCCCAGGAAGCAGCTGGACGTGCCAGGCTGGGGTGCAGTGGTAGCAACTGGGCTCCATATCAAGGCTCCACTCTAAGCGTGGCTGCAGGAGGGGGGTGTAGTGGGGAGGGGCAGAGGGTGTTTCCTGCTCTCTCTTCCTGGAAGCAGGCCCCAGGGTCAGTCAGATCCCAGAGGATGTGTTCCCTGAAGGAGGCAATGCCAGAGCCTGGAGGAAAGCCTGGACAACACCCCCAGAGGGGGCAGATGTCTGCTGAGTCAGAGGCCATGGAGTGGACCCATGAGATAGAACAGAGAGCCAGCCAGAAGGAGGCCTCTGCTGGCTCTGGAGCACTGTTGGTGGGGCGCTGGGGCACTGGGGCAGCAGTGAGGAGCCAGAGGAAGGTGCCACAGGTCCACCTGTGTTAACTCACAGACCATCTGGCTGTTCTCTGTGGCCTCACTCTTCCCAACCTTCTCCATTATGGAAGCCTCAAATGGCAGCCCTTGCCCTCCACAGTGCTCCAGATGAGGGTTCCTGGAAGGCAGGCCTCAGGTATCCCCACTTTTCCTAGACCAGCCATGCTCCCATCTGTTCTCCTGGGAAAATGAGGGGAAGTCCCACGTGGTTCTCGGGGTCTTATCCTGCCCCTGTCCCCGCACCACCACCGTCCCCCTGGCTGGTTTCAGGGGGAGGTCTCCTCTTAGGCTCGGTGGGCCTCTGCCGCCGCCCTTGTCAAATCACAAGAACAGAGCCCAGGCCAGGTCATGTAAGCCATTTATTGGTTTGTTTTAAAAATATGTATCTTATTTATACACAGAGTTTGGTGAGAAGTGCTCAGTTAGCTCAGACAACAGCTGGCACTTGATGCTCCCTCCTTTTTCTACCCTCTTCCCTCTTACTGGTCATCGCGCCATTCTGGGAAAAAGAAAATGAGAGCCACGCTAAAAGCTAAGGAGTCAGGCCTAGCTTATCCCGCCTCAGCCACAGCCCTGGGCACCTGTGTCAGGGCTCCCAGGCCTTACACACACACACACACACACACACACACACTCGAAACCACAGCCCCCTTCCGGCCACCTGGGCGGCCAGCAGGCCTGCACTCCCAAACCGCGTTCCCGCCCCTGCAGTGGGCGCCGAGTGCCCGGGAGGGGCACACACCGCTCCGAGCCTTGAGAGCAAAGCACAAAGAGCTACAAAAATAAGATTTCCACTCGGAGAAGTGTGTCTGGTACGGTCAAAACCACATCCCGCACTGGACTCAGGGGAAACACGGGAGAAGAGAGATCACTGGGGTGGGTGGGGGGACGGGGGCTAGGGTAGCCACCAAGGGAACTCGGGGCAACAGAAAGAAATGTAATACTTGACTAGCCAGCAATGCCCCCTCGGCACTGCCACGAGCTCATGAACGTCCAGCCCTCCGACAGCTCGGCGAGGTAGGTGAGGAGCAGCGTTTCCAGCTTCCGGGGCTGCCCAGAGGCGGGTGGTGGCTCTGCTGGAGAGCTGGGATCGGGGGGCAGCTGAGCCCCTGCCTGCTCAGTCTCCACCAGCCAACACTGTCACTCTCAGGGTGACAGGTCTCTGCATTTAAAGATTTGCATATGCTAAATAGGATTGTCAGCAGCTCAAGAAGCCCTGGGAGTAACTGGACTAGAAAAAGTATTTTTCCCTGAAAAGGCCTTCTCATGAGACCTGTGGAGGGCCTGGACCCTGCCCCAGGTTGCCTGTGGCTGGTGCCTCCGGGACCCCAGGCTGAGCCCAGAGGGGCTGCTCCGGGGCCACATGGCTCCCTTTCCCAAGGTTGCCCACAGTCCATTCCCCTCCCAGGGCAGGGAAGTGTCTGACCCTCCCAAGGCTCCTTCCCGGTACAGGGCCCACGCTGCCCTCCCCACTCTGTCTGGAGAGTTGCTGGGCACCACACAGGAGTCCTCCCCCCCCACTCCCCCTCACCCCCCCCCCCCCCCCCCCCCCCCCCCCCCCCCCGCACATGGTGAGAGGCAGAAAGGTCTGGAAAGAGAGCTCCGGTCATGACAACAGATTCCATTCTTCAGATGCGCTGGGGTCCCACAGTGGAGGGCTGTTCAGCTTCTTAGCCCTCGTGGCACGGGGTTCAGACTTCTCTCCCTGGCCTGTGCGGCGGGGTCTGCCGGGTTCAGGAGCAAGGACAAGCTGGGGGCCAGGCCAAGCTTGGGGCTGGTTCCCTCGTGCCCTTCCCTTTAATTAATACTCACGCAGAAGGCCAGGTTCTCCTGGGAAGAAAAGACAACGTCAGCGCCTAGGACCAGCCCTGGGACCCCAGTTACTCTCTTCTGGAAGCTTTGTATTTTTGTAGAAATGACCCCAGTATGGCCTGCATAAAAACACAGGGGGCAAACAGGACCCTGGGGACAAGCGAAGGCCAGAGTGAGCCCCCACTGACAAGAACCCTTCTGCCTGAGGCTCGTGTGAGGGGAGCTTGGGCTGCGTGTGGCCCGTGTCTGGCCTCTGTGTGTGGACTCTGTGCAGACGCTGGGGGAGGAGTGGGGTTTAGCGCCTCCGGTGCCACAGCCCATGCAGCAGGGGAACCCCTTCCGGCCCCGGGGCTGTGAGGGCCTGTGGGAGCCACACTGGGTTGTACTTTTGCCTTGAGAACAAAGTTCCGGCAGCTCCACAGACACTCTCATTGGGAGTTAAGAAAAGGCAGTGTGAACTGCTGCCGATGTCCACGGAAAATACATTAGTTCTTCGCTCAAGTAAAAAAATATCAAATATAATAAATTTATGAAAGCCCATTCACAACATCTACAGTCTCAGTTTTGTGTTTCTTCTCAGCAGCTGAGATGGTAGAGCTTTTCAGAGCCCCAGGATGTGGCCTGACTGGCCCCGGCCACCGGCGTAGGCAGGGCCTCCAGTGACAGGCCACCCTGAATGGTCAGCTCGGCCACTTGCTTCTGGCTGTCAGCGTGGGCGCCACCGAACTCTGACTTGTCGAGCCGTGGGGCCGAGGCTCATCGCTCACACCCCGAGCCCGAAGCAAGGAAGGCCCAGCAGATGCTGGCTTGTGGCCGCAGTCACGTGAGCTGCGAAGCAACAGGCTGCGCCCCCGGTGCGTCCTGGACCGCCGGGTTGCCACTCATACGATGGACTCGCGGTCCCTGTCTGGGGACGGGGGAAAGTCCGCGAGATCCTCGCTGCGGCTGTAGTCGGACACCCGCACCTGGGGGTTATCGCTGGTGGCCCTGGTGACGCTGTCATAGGAGGGCGGGAAGGATGTGGAGGAGATGGAGGAGCTGGAGGGTGGGCCGAAGCGCTGGGAGAAGTTCTCGTTCATCATGTAGGCAATGAGGCCCTCTTGCTCAGGGGCATCCTCATCAGAGAGGCCGCTGCTGCCCGCCTGCTGGCGGAAGAGGAAGGAGGCGTGCTTCATGGAGCGCTGCAGCAGATGCCTCCGGAAGGCCCGCTGGATGATTGTGGCTGACACCTCTTCGTGCTTGCGCCGGAGTGTGGTGGTGATGGGCTCGTAGGAGATCTTGGACGGGTTGGCCGCCATGAACTTCTCTTCCATCTGGATCTTCAGGGCATCCATCTCCCCAGACTCACCCAGGACCCTCTTGGTGAAGGCAAAGAGGATGTCCATGCAGTGGATCCGGTCCCCGCTCACCATGGGCAGATCCATATTGATGAGGTTTATCTGGTTGGGCTTGGCGATGCGCAGCGGCTCAGACAGGGCATCGGCAAAGTCAGACAGGGCCGAATACTCGATGAACTGGGTGGCCTCCGGGTCGAACTTCTCCCAGATCTCATAGAACATGTCAAAGTCATCCTCACTCAGAGGCTCGGTGCTCTCCTCCGTGGCCACACTGAAGTTCTCCAGGATGATAGCGATGTACATGTTGACCACAATGAGGAAGGAGATGATGATGTATGTGGTAAAGAAGAGGATGCCTACGGCCGGACTCCCACAGTTGCCCCGGGAGCCATTGCTGTTGGGCAGATTGGGGTCACAGTAAGGGGGTCCTGTGTTGAGGATAGGGCTGAGGAGGCCATCCCAGCCGGCTGACGTGGTGATCTGGAAGAGGCACAGCATGCTGTTGGCAAAGGTCTGGAAGTTGAACATGTCGTCAATGCCAGCCTCCCATTTGACATAAGCAAAGTTGGCCATGCCGAAGATGGAGTAGATGAACATGACGAGGAAGAGCAGCAGCCCTATGTTGAAGAGGGCAGGCAGGGACATCATGAGGGCAAAGAGCAGCGTGCGGATCCCCTTGGCCCCTCGGATCAGCCTGAGGATGCGACCGATTCGGGCCAGGCGGATGACTCGGAAGAGTGTTGGGGAGAAGAAGTACTTCTGGATGATGTCTGAGAGCACAGTACCTGTGGGAAACAACAGAGACCATGGCCACCTGTGCACCTCTGTCCTCCCTCTCGCCCTGTGTCACTGGATGGATCTCTGTATGGCAAGGAGCTAAGGGGAGGAGGCCCCTTCAGGAGGACCAAGTTAATGGGGGCGTGCAAGGACCCAGCATCCTCCCATCTCTCTGGGGCTCCATTTCTCATTTATGATCCAGAAAATGAGATGCACAGTACCCACACCTTTTGCAAAGTGCCTTCCCAGATCTCTTGTCCCTTAGCCTTCTGAGAACACCTGCACAGTAAAGACATACTGGGCCCATCTTCTAGATCCTGGGTTCTGAGGCCTCAAGGTGGCCTAGCTTGGATCAGAACTTGGGCTTTTCAGCTCTTCATTACTCAAAGTGTGGTCCGAGGACCAGTAGCCCTGGGATCTCCTGGGCTGATTATCAGAACTGTGGATTCTCAGTTTCACCCGTAGTCTCACTGCATTTTAATAAGCCCAGATGATTCATGTGCTCATGGAAGGGCAAAAAGCACCGGCCTACAAGTCTGTGTTCTCCACTACGCCGTGCCTGTCTCAACTCCGCGTTTCTGCCATCGTTACTGTCATCCTCCCAGCCCTGCTAGCTTCTGGGGCTTCCCCTTGGTCTCTATTGACAACTCTGGGTTTGGAGTTTCAAGAAGCAGGCATATAAGTTATAGGAGAAAGAGTGAAAAAAACTCTTTGTATTGGCCCAAGTGACCTTTCTAGATTCCTCATGTAAGCATGTCACCAGCTGTCATGTGTCATGTTTACTGTCAATAAGCCACTGGCCTGAGCATTTTATATCCATCCATTTAGCCCTTCCGGTCACCCGAGGAGGTAAGAGGATACCATCGTCCTCATTTTCCAGAAGTGGGAACTGAGAAGTGAAGTAACTGACCTAAGCTGTCACCTCGTCAATGAGATGCTGGGATTCGACTCAGACCCTGTGGCTCCAAGTGGAGCTGTTAGCCAAGTCCTTCCAGTACGGCCAGGCACCAGGACCTGTAGGTGCTTCTGAGGTGCATGACGCACTTTCTCCCAAAGCTCCCCACAACCACCCCTCATTGGCCCTTGCAGCTGCTGACATCCTGCATTCTCTAAAGCTTCTCTCCAGTCCCACTCGGCATGCTCACCCTCACCCCTGTCTGGGACCTCCCAGAGCATTTCCTGACTCTGCATCCAGCTTCTAACCATCTCTCTGTCACCACAGCTAGCCCCTGCCTCAGCCCCCGCGTTTTCCTCTGAGGTCACCAAAGGCATGGGCTGTATGTACATGGGCGGCAGAAAGAGGAAAAGTCAGCCACTCCAAGGCAGAATTTCATGGCGGAGGGGTCAAGAGTTTGGGCTCTGAGCACAGGGAACAAAAAGGAAAAATAACCTTGACGAACTGGGACTTAATCAAAACAAAAATTCTGTGCTTCAAGAAACCACCACCAAGAAAGTGACATGACAACCCACAGAATATTTGCAAATTGTGTATTAGATAAGGGACTAGTGTCCAGAATATATAAAGAACTCTTACAATTCAACAATAAAAATGTAAGTAAGCTGATTAAAAAAATAAGCAAAGGATTTGAATAGACCTGTCTCTAAGACATTTCTTCTATTATAGACCAAGACACACCACAGGAAGTCATCAATCAGCACATGAAAAGATGCTTAGTATTGTTAGTCATTAAGGAAATGCACACCAAAACCTCAATGAGATGATCATGTCATACCTGCCAGCGTGGCTGTGGTAAGAAATTATAGACAGTAACAAGTGTTGGTGGGGATGTGGAGTCACTGGAACCCTTCTACATTGAGGGTGGGAATGTAGAGCGGGGCACCTGCTTTTGAAAACAGTTTGGCAGTCCTTCAAAATCTTAGATGAGTGGTTTCAGGGGCTGGGGAGAGGGAAAATGGGAAGTGACTGCTAAAAGGGTGCAGAGTCTCTGTTGGAGGCAAGGGAAATATTCTAAGATGAGATGTAGCGGTGATGGTCACACAACTCTGTGAGTATACTAACAACTACTAAATCATAAACTTAAAAGGGTAAATCTTAAGGTATGTGAACTGTATCTCAATAAAGTTACTATTTAAAAAGGGGGGGCACCTGAATGGCTCAGTTGGCTAAGCTGATTTTGGCACAGGTCACGGTTTCAGAGTGGTGAGATGGAGCCCCGTGTTGGGCTCTGCGCTGAGTGATGAGTCTGCTTCAGATTCTCTCTCCCCTCTCTCTGCCCCTCCCACCTCCCTGCTCTCTCATTCACTCAATAAATAAATACATAAATAACAAAAATAAAAGAGGATTTGAACCCTGAGGTCAAACAGACATGGACGTGTGTTATGGTTTGAATGGTTGACTCTCCTACCAAATTCGTATGTTGAAATTCCAACTCCCAAAGATGATGGTATTAGGAGGTGAGACCTTTGGGAGGTGCTGTGGTAATGAGGGTGGGGCCCTCATGAGTGGGATCAGTGCCTTATAAAAGAGACCCCAGAGAGCTCCCTTGCCCCTTCTACTTTGTGAGGACATAGTCAAAAGGGTGCTGGTTATGAACCAGGGGAAGGACACTCACAAGGAGACATGACCACGCTGGTGCCTTAATCTTGGACCTTCAGCACCCAGAACTGTGAGAAAGGAATTTCTGGTGTTTATGAGTTACCCAGTCTGGTGTTTGGTTATAGCAGCCCGAACAGATGGAATGTGAATCCTATCTCTTGTGTTCCTAGTTGGATGATCTCCTTGTCTCAAGGTAGACTTTGTAAGTTCAATTGCACAAGGCGGGTGATGTCTGAAAGAGTCTGGCACACATCTTCGTGGCTAAACTCTAGAATTTTCCATTTCTAGGCATCAGTTCTACCCTAGAGTGCTACCTGTTCCCATTCCTGGAGACTCATCTCACCCTAGGAAAGTCTCTTCTTCCTTTCACCTTTCCCTTGGGAGGGCCGGGAAGCCTGTCCAGCTCCAACTACCTTTCCCAGATTCATCCTTGAAGCTCTCACAGAGCATCCCATGGAGGGTGTGCTGGCTGCTCTGTCAGGATGACCCCCCTGGCCTGAGTGGGCCTTCCCAGACAAGTTCTCTGTGGAGGTGAGTGTGCATGTGTGTGTGCGTGTGTGTGACAGGGAGAGGTGTGGAATGCAGCGAAAACAACAAAGGAGTCTAGTACACTTGGCATTAAGTACAGACACAGCACAGGAGGAAAGGCCTGAATACCCACCCACTATGGAGAGGATGACAACCACGAAGTCAAAGATGTTCCAGCTGTTGGTGAAGTAATAGTGACGGAGGGCAGCCATCTTGATGATACACTCGCCTGTGAAGATGGCTACAAAGAGCAGGTTGATCTTGGCTAAGATGTTGACTTTCTCAGGGCTCTGGTCATCTGTCTCCACCATCATGGTCACCATGTTCAAGCAGATGAGAAACATGATGGTGACATCGAAGGCCTGCTTAGTCACAATGTCGAACAGGAAGCCCTGGTACTTGTTCTGGAAGGAGGGGCAAAGGATGGGTTCAGCTGGGACCTCAGATAGGCCTATTGATGCCCCTCAGCCCAGACCATCCCCTCTGCCTCTCCACCCTCTGGTGAGACCGTTAGGGTGAGAGGAGGTCACGAGGCTGAAACAGTCTGGCTCTCCTGCTTCTAGACCCAGCCCTTGGGCTCTCTCTTCCCTGAAGTCTTTTCTGAACCTTCAGGAAAGATTTCTCCTATCCGGACCTTCCCTAATACATCATCATTCACTGTGCTTCTCTTTTTTGCACCCACTGTCTGATGGCTCAAGGTCAAATTTAAAGTTCAATCCTAGTAATTGGTCCTCAGGTTAACAAATTTTCTCCATCCTTTATGGAATTGATTCTGTTTATTCAATTAACTATATTTAAGTGTCTTTAATCGTTAGCCACCTCAGATTATCTGGGGAAAGAGAGAAAACTATAACACACACACACACAACTAACATAAACCAAAGCGTGGTGAAAAGCTAGGAATTAGATAAAATTGATGAACTGGATTAAAAACCTGGTACAGTCACTTCCTAGCTAGTGATTTGGGTTATGTCACCTAATTACTTTGAGTACTGATCCCCTCCCCCCCAATTTTTTGAAGAATGGCTTGGTCAGGCAAGGGAGTCAGTCTCACAGGGGACTGAGTGTCCCTCCTGGCACCACCTGCCAGGGGACTCAGGCTGAGTCCGTCCCCTGAAGGAAGAGGCTGTGAATGGGGGTGGGTAGACAGAGGCTGCCTTGCTCTCACACTCTGGCAGGGGAAGAGGGAGCACTCAGAGGAGAAGGACTCCCATGGGAGGGGGCCCTCCTGGTTGGAACAGCTGCCCATGCCTTCCTCACTTCCTTCAGGAGTCTGAGATGCCTGACAGAGCCCCTCCGTCCCTGCACTGACCCACTGACCGATGGCCCTGGTTGATTTTTTGGGGGGGGGATTAAATTTTGAAGCAGTTTCATGTTCTTTCATTCTTTTACATTAAATACCATCAGATTAAAAATGCCCAAATAAAAATGTTCATATTAAAATATCATATATCATATTTTAAAGAATATTGATTTTTCACATCCCTGTTTTCAACACTTCCTCAGTCTCTGAATAGATCAAATGCATGATAAGTCTTCTTTGTGGTCTTCCTGGCACTTTTTCTAGCCTTTTGGGTCCAAACCCCACTCCTGACATCGGCAAACTGTTTGTGGTACTATAGAGAAAGGATTAAACAAGATGTCAAATCCTGTGTTATTTTCCTTAATACATTCTTGGAGCAACTTTCCCAAACTTTTCAGATTTCCATTTTCTGTAGTGTAAAACTGCTTCCAGTGATATCATCCTATAAAAACTCTATTGATTAATGAATTTGAAAAGTGCATATTTAAGAATTTTTACTATTAAGGAAATAGACAAATCTTAGTGGACAGTTTGGGCAAGCTCACTTAGGCTTTCATTGGAAAATTCAGTAGTCCTGGGGTTTGGGGTTTCCCAGGCCCTCCCAGCCCAACTCTCCACTCTTGCTGAATCAGAAGCTGGCTCACCAGGGGCCTTGGAATGGGCTTCTGGGGTTTCTTGGAGCCCAGCTTCTTCATGGCATTGTAGTACTTCTTCTGCTCCTCGGTCATGAAGATGTCCTGGCCCCCTAAGTGCAGAGAGACAGCACCAGACTCATTTTGGGGTTCTCAGGGGCTCTGGCATGGGGCATATAGGGATCTTGCCTCCTTGATTTGGGTGCCTTGGCCAGCCTCCTCCTCACTTCCTCTCCCGGTGGAAAGGAGTATGTCCCTATCCTGCACCAGAGAGTCCTCCCCAAATCTGCTTTTGCAGGGTCCCTGTCTCCCTTTACTCTGAGGCCTCTCTGGCTTTGGGAGGTGCAAATCCAGTCCCCATCCCCCACCCTCTCCTCTGTTCAGCTCAGCCACCCTGGACGTTCTCTCTGCCTAGCTGGTAGCGCTGGAGAGACCCCAGGCCACTGTTTCAATTTTGGACTGGGTGAGTAGTCCCATCCCTCAGCCCAGCTCCTCTCAGGAGCCTCCCGGGTCAGGTAGGCTAGGGCAGGCATGGCATCCCTCCTTTCACTCTTACGGGTTGGGGGGCTGTTATGTCAAGGACACATCCCTCTCCCACCCACTCCAGCAGCATAGGAGGAAGACTGGTTGTCCCCAGCAGGAAGGCAAAATGGGGCCAGGGCCAGAATGGCTCCTCAGTCCCCTGGTACCCAGCCCTCCCCTGCTGGCCCACGGGGAGCAGGTGCTCTACGCATCTTTTTCTTCTGTTGGTTGAAGTTGTCGATGATGACACCGATGAAAAGGTTCAGGGTGAAGAAAGACCCGAAGATAATGAAGATGACGAAGTAGATGTACATGTAGAGGTTGTATTCCCACTGGGGCTGCTCTTCATACTGAGGGGGAGAAGCCAGATACAGGAGTCAGGCTGGCAGGAATGGGGCAGGGCTGCCTGGGAGAGAGGGTGTGTCCGGAGCGAGGGCACCAGCACAGGGCTGCGTGTCTGTGTCTGTGTATGCAGAGCGGGCCAGGGCGGGCAGGGCCGGAGTTCAGAAGAGTGATGGCTGGGGGCTGACACTGTGACGGGGTAGGGTATAAGGACACAGAAGAAACTTGATCTGCGTCTTTATTCCTTCCACCCGGTCTCTTCTTGGGTAAGACCAAGATTCACGTAAATTACAGTGAAGTTAATTGGAAAGATATTTGAGGATTTGGGGTTCCTTGGGAGATCATGCAACTTTGCCCCAGGGCCTGGCCTGGGCCTTCCAGAGAGGCTCAACTGCAGGCTGACACAGGACACTGGCCCTTATGGGGTGGGCTGTTGGGTGTGGGCACTGAGGCGCTAGAGGCCAAGCGTTCTGGAGCCTCAGGTGCCTGACTTGGCGGGAGAGGCCAGCATGGTTACCTACCCCTCTGGAGTCCACAGCTGCATACATAATGTCCATCCAGCCTTTAAATGTTGCCTGGAAGGAAAAGACAAGAGTAAGAATCAGTGAACTTGCATCTATTGAGCTACGAGGGGCTCTTGTCCGGACAGATGAGGTCAGGCAACAGCTTCCTACGAGAAGCAAGCATCGTGCCCCGGCCCTTTGGCCGGGTCCACACATGGCTATGTGGTCAGGAAAAGGACTTGTTCAGGGATGGAAGCGGAGGGGAGGCTGGCTGAGCTCACACCCTAAGGAGGCCGTGGAGTGGGTTAAGAAGTTTCTTGAAGTTGGCTAGGAGATTGAGGAGGCCTGAAGGAGGTCTGCCTATCAGATCTACCTTCATTCCAGATTCTAAAACGATGTAGTCCTACAGCAGATGTCAGCGACAGAGAGGTAGATCCCCGTCCTGACCTGGTCCCCATCTGTCGTGCACCTCAGAGCAGCCTGTGGCTTCTGCTCTGTGGCCTCTCAGGATGGCCCTGAAGCATGCCCACCTCCCCTCATACTTAAGGGGGGTCCTTTTGCCAGTGGTGTGTTGGTAAGTGGCTAACAAATGGTTTTCCAGAAGAAAACAAAGCCCTGATTGTTGTGTTTGCCAGTTTCTCTGGGTAAACACTCCCGCCACGGTCAGTTTCAAGTTACCAACAGGCTGTTACTGAACACAGATGTGGGAAGAGACACATAGGAGTGGGGCTTTGTAGTCTCCACTGTATGGTTACAGCACATATGATCAACCTCAGGGGCATACATGATAATAGGTGGTAATAGTGAATTTTGTTTTTAATTTTATTTTTTAAAGTAATCTCTACACCCAACATGGGGCTTGAACCCACAATCCTGAGGTCAATAGTGGCATGCTCCTCTGACTGAGCTGGCCAGCCACCCTGTGATTTTGTTTTAATATCACTTAATGAATTATAAGTTTATAACATCTGATTTTTAACCACGGCTTGCAAAATATCTGAAAATGCAACAATCAGCTCCCATGAGCCCACACAAGACTGCTGCCCCAAGGCAGCAGAGGCGGCGGCCAGATGCCACAGGGTTCTGGTGTTGGCTGCGCCATCCGCCCCAGCCTGGGCTGCTATGAAGATTCTGGAAGAACTTGAGAGACATGCTTGGTGGTGAGGCTGACTATCCAGGGGGTCTCACCTTTGTCCTCGGCAAAAGCCAATCCTGCCCCAAGCCTCCTTTCAGGGTACAACTGCCCATACAAACTTTCATGTCTGAGAGTTCTTCGGACACAGGCAGGGCAGATGGGGAAACTGAGGCTGCCCCAGAGCAGGCAAGCTACTTCAGCTCCCCGTGCCAGGAAGCCCTGTCTGGTGCAGAGAGGGCTGGGTATGCTCTGGAAACCAGCTGCTGGAGAGCACCCAAGGTGACGAGATGCTTGTGACTGCTTTTCTGGCCACTATGTCGTTCTGTTGGAATGGCCTTTCCTTCCAAGTGCTGACCTTTAGAGGGAAGTCTCTGGGACAGAAGGCTCTCTGGATTTGGCTCTAATCTTGCCCTCTAGGAGGTATTTCAGTGAGTCTTTGGAAAAAGCTACCCCTGGGATTGAAGGGAGAGCTGGAGGAGCGAGTAGATGTGCATTAAATTTTCAGATGAGAGCCCACTGAGTGCTCCTCTGCTTTGGGGACTAGAGACAGGTATCTGGGCTTAAGACTGGGGTAGCAAGTGAAGCAAGTTATGGTTCTCTGTGTTAAGACTCTGTCTGCTGTCAAGGCTACAGAGTCTTGACAGAGTTGTATGGGTACAACTGCCCATACAAACTTTCATGTCTGAGAGTTCTTCGGACACAGGCAGGGCAGATGGGGAAACTGAGGCTGCCCCAGAGCAGGCAAGCTACTTCAGCTCCCCATGCCAGGAAGCCCTGTCTGGTGCAGAGAGGGCTGGGTATGCTCTGGAAACCAGCTGCTGGAGAGCACCCAAGGTGGCGAGATGCTTGTCATCTCATAACAGAAGGCTGGAGTCACTGTGTGGCTAATAGTTCAGTCTCTGTGTGTCTCTGGTCTTTGATTTTTAACCTGTGTCATCACACTGCCATATTGGTAGCGTGAGGCTGTCAACTTGGCCACTGGCTGGGGAGATGGGTCTGCCTCAGTGCTGAACCCCCATGCCATGCTTCTTAGAGAATGTGGCACCTGTTCTAGAATGGAAAATCCAGGGACTTGCCAAGGAGCCAAAAAGTCCTAGAGTATCCTTAGCTTCCTTTGGGCAGAGTGACCCTATTGTGAGGACCCAGAGGGGACCCACTGTCCCCTTCCTGCCCACACTGTGGGTGAAGGAGCCTGTTGCTGGACAGCCAGTGGGAGGAAGGAAGTCTCTCCCCTCCAGGACTTACCACCTGAAGAAGGGCCAGGTACCCGGCCCCCACGTTGTCAAAGTTGACTTTCACCTTGGTCCAGTACAGTTCGCCAGTCACGTTGAAAGACTCACAGTCGCTCTTGTTGTTCACAATGGTGTAGTTCAAAGGTAGGTCTCCCTCAGTCTGGTTGATGCATCTCCCAAACTTCCCCGCGAAGAGGTTCACGCCCATGATGCTGAAGATGAGCCAGAAGATGAGGCAGACGAGGAGGACATTCATGATGGATGGGATGGCGCCCACCAGGGCATTGACCACGACCTCAAGTGGACAGAGAAGAGACTCTGTTCCTGGGAGTGCCCAGAGCATATGCCCTTTTCAAGATGCGCCTACCCATGTCCCTACTTCCCCCACTTAACTCCACCCTGCGTGGAAGCCCTGATGGGGAATAAAAGGAGAGATGATGGGGGGTTGGTGGGGGGGGTAGAGAACACACACACACTTTTTGTTGTTTTTGCACACTAATGTCTGCTGCAACTCTGGAAACTCTGCCTTTCCCTTTTGGTCCTGCCCTGAATTCATGACCTTCACACTGAATTTTCAACAGGGTCTCTCTAGTTAAGTATGCCAGCAGTCTGATGGGAAAGGGCCTCCAGAGACACATCTTTGAGCTAAGTTTCTGGTTTATTTTAAGGTTGCTGTTACTAGGAAGGATGGGTGTTCTCCCTAAAGGATGCCCCGGGGACCTCTGTGAGGCATGTCTGGTGGGGGCATCGGCAGTTCTCCAACACTGTGGTGAGAGCCCAGCTGAGAGGGCGGGGGTGGTGGTGGTCTGGTGTGGGCCCTCCCTGGGCCTCTGCCTTCCCGTGAGCAGCTCTCTGACCCCGTGGAGCCCTGGTGTTGGTCTTGTCATCGAAATTCAGAGCAACCCAGGGAGGCTTCCTTGGCAAAGGCATACAGTGGGCTCTGGTCCCCTGAGGGCCGAGTGTCCAACCATCCTGGAGCCAGGAGGGTGTTTGACTGGAAGTGACGCTGGTGTGGGGCCATATGGTGAGCATGGGGCTGGGACGGGTGATGCGGACACGTGCAGGTGAGGAGGGTTCCCTTGTCCCCAGCAGGCATGATGAACAGGGTGGAAACCATGGAGGTGGCTCCATGGCCGACAGCCCCAGCAGAGGCACTCATGGCTACTCGCATCTCCTCCACAATCAAATGCCCTTAATCCCAAGAGACATTGAACTTGGGGTGGGATGATTCACTTGTGAATGCTTTCGCACCAGGAATAAGTGACTTGTTTCCCTCATAGGGGTGTGGGCAAAGTTTGAAACCATCAACAAAATGGGGGCTGTGGGATGGGGCCTGCTGGGTCAGCAAGAGACACAGAGGTGTGGCTGATGAAGCCGCAGCAGAACTGCACAGGTTTTGTAAAAAAACAAAAAACACCTGTGCACACAAATGCACACACGTTTGTTTTCTTGCTACGTATTACAGGGTAATGTTTTTTCTTGGTTTTTATTTAATTTTATTTTTAAAAGATTTTATTTATTTACTTGACACAGAGAGAGAGAGAGAGAGAGCACAGCAAGGGGGAGTGGGAGAGGGCGAGGGCGAGGCAGGCTCTCTGCTGAGCAGGGTGCCTATGTGGGGCTTGATCCCAGGACCCTGGGATCATGACCTGAGCTGAAGGCAGAGGTTTAACCAACTGAGCCACCCAGGCGCCTTGGTGGGGCTTTTAAAGTTGCCTTATATGCACATATTCTTTGGTGAAATTTGATGACTTAAAAAATGCATAGGGCTCTGCACTTAGAGATCAGTGTGAAAGAGTTTGCTAAGTAAATGCCAACCGCTGTGTGATGGTGAGGGTAGAGCTGCTCCCTCCTTGTTTCCTTCACCTTGACTGGCACAGCCGAGCTGCCCATGGCAGACCAAGAAGACAGCCTGTGTCTGCCAGGAGGAGGGCACACAGGCGGGCCCGTGGAGGCAGAGCACACACACAGATGGCCCCCCGCCCCAGAGCGGAAGCAGGAGGTGGCAGGCCTAGGGGGAGGGGTCTCTCCGCTCTCCACCCTTTGGGTGCCTGTGAGCCCAGCAGCACTCCTCCTAGAGATTTGGCACCCTGCCCCTACAGGCTGGGGGGCCACAGTCCCAGCTTTGGGCTGGGCTTCTCGGTCAGCCAGTGGACCTGGGTTGTCTCAGTGGAGTCACCTCCCACTGCCCTGGCAGGAAGGCAGTCACCCCCCCTTACCCTCATGCCCTCAAACCGTGACAGGGCTCGCAGGGGTCGGAGCGCACGCAAGGTCCGCAGCGATTTGATGGGGCCCATCTCGGCAAAGCCCAGGGTGTTGGCTACCAGGCTGATCAGGGAGACCTGTGGGAGGTAAGGTGGGCATGAGTGCCGTGGGGACAGCTCTAGAGACGGGTGGTGGGTCTCCCAGCCCACCTAAAGCAAGGCCAGTGTGGAGAGCCAGCAGGCTTTCCCCATGTCTAGTCTGTGCTATTTCCAGTGGCATCATCTTTGTGGCCGCCACGCACTGGGCTGGCCTTCCTGGGGCCAAGGAGCCTGGGGATGAGACTAGTGTGTCCCAGCTTTCAGATCTTTGCTGAGAGCCTGCTCTGTGCACTCACTAACCTGTGGACTTGGGATGCATTCTTCATGTTCTAAGGATAGAAACCCGAATTCTCAAGCCAGCCACTGCACGGAGGAGCTGGCACACAAAGCCTGGGCTTTTGGTCCCCACCAGCCCTCCTTCGAGTCAGATTCTTGGGCCTCCCCATCCTTCCCCCAAAGAAGTCTCTTCTTGGTAAGGAAGGATGGGCCTGGGCTGACTGTGAGTGGACAGACAATCCTGGGGCTCTCCCCCAAAGCCGGACTTTGCAACATCAGACATCTTGGAAGGTGGGACACGCGAGCAGGGACTCTGTGGCCCAGCGACCAGCTCTGGCCAGTCTGTCCCCTCGTTCCCAGCAGTTTGCCCCCATTGTCTGTGCCACTGAAGCTTGTGCACCTGCCCCACGCAGAGCCCTTCCATCTCAGCTGAGGGCCACTCCATCCTTCCAGCTGCTCCGGCCACAAGCCTTGGCGTTATCCCTGCCTCCTGTCTGTCTCTCACACCCTCCGTCCACCCCGGCAGGATTTCCTGTTGGCTCTGCTTTCAAAATACATCAGAAGTCCAAATACTTCTCACCACTGCCACTGCCACCATCCTGGCCAGGCCACTGTCCTCTCTCCCCTGGACAGCCGCCACGGCCTCCTGACTCTTATGCCTGCCTCTGTGGGTGCCCCACCCCCACCCCCTGGACTCCTCCAGTAAGAGGAGTCACTTCATGCCACTCTCATGCTTGGAGTGTCGCAGTGCCTTCCCACTTCATTCTAAATAAAAGCCCATGGTTTTCCATGGTGGCGCCCTGCTCTGCCCCTTGCCATTCCACCTCATCTGCTGCTCTTCCTTTCCCCACTGACTCTGCTCCAGCCACTTGGCCTCCTTGCAGTTCCTCAAGTATGCCAGGCATGCTCCACCACAGGACCTTTGCACTGCTGTTCCAATCTCTGTGTGGAAGGTTCTGCCTGGCTAACCCCAGCTTCCTTCACATTTGCTCCAGTGTCATCTCAGTGAACCCAACCTGGTCAGCCTATTTAAAGTTGTCATCTATACCCTCCCCTTGCTGGCGTCCTGGCCCTCTTAATCCCCTTTCGTTCTCCGCATCTTATTTCTCCCTGGTACACGTCAGCTTCGGAGTGTAAAGCTGGCTTACTGGGTACGTTTATTGTTTGTGGTTGCCTTCCTCTATGTAAGCAGAGGTTTTAGTCTATTTTGGTCCCCGAGATCCCCAGCACTTACGATAGTAGATACCCAATAGTATTTATTGGGAAAAAAAAAAAAAAAAAAGCAGGGATTGATTCTGGATTCTGGAAATAGCCTTTTCCAGACCCTGGGGCCTGAAGATGGCATTTCCCGTGAAGTGAGGGGGCAGCACCGCCCTCATCAGGAAAGCTGGATTCCAGCCTCCACTTCCTTCTCCTCGACCTTGGGCAAGGCCTCTCTCTGCTGAGAGCTTCAGTTTCCTTGTCCACAGGCTCACTCTCCAGTTCTGGGACTGGACGGGAAGCACTGGACAATCCCTTTTGCCCAGCCTCAGTCCTGAGTTCCTCAAGGGGGTGTCTTGGGGGGCTTTCCTGGAGTCCTTGCAAACCGTCTCCTGCCTTCCCTGAGGAGAGTCGTTCAGCAGGCCCTACTTCCCAAGAAGCTGCTGGGTGAGGAGCCTCAGGGCAGAGCTGCCAGGATCCCGGGCCCTCTTACAGCCCCAGGGCAGGAGGCTTCTGGGTCCTCTCCTTCCTCTCAGGAAGGCTCTGAGGACCCCAGGCTATAAGGGCAGCTAGACTTCCCTCCTGCTCTCTCTGCCCTCCTAGCACCCCTCCCCCCAACATTAGCATCCTCTCAGTCACTGGGGTAATAGAAAGAGGCTTGAACCAGAAGCCCAAGGATCTGGATCTGTGTCTCCACACACACTCTAGCCCAAGGAGCCTCTCCTGCTATGGCCACCCATGGGCTGACCTCCCACCTGGGCTGAACCCCTCCTCCCTTTAGCCTCTGAGTGGGATGTGGGGAGGGGCTGAACAGAGGCTTGGGCCTCTTGTGCAACCATGGGAAGGACAGCCCCTGCTGGTGGGCAGAGCCTGAGGCCAAGCCCGGAAGCCACGGGTGCCCTCTGGAAAGCCTTCTGGGTCTGCAGATGCTGACCCACGTTCCATTCCACAGGACCCTCCGCCACCAGACAGTGAGCCTCACCGGAGCCCTCCATCTCTGCCTGTTCCCTCTGCCCTCAGGCCACTCCACACTCGGGTCTCATTTTCCCCTCCGGTTATTCTCCCACTCACCTGTGCTCAGGAGCCCCGTGGGGCCCTGCGCTCACCCTGCTTGGTACCCAGCAGTGTCCTGGGGCCTGGGTGGCTGTGGGTGAGAGGCCTCCCATTCTATCTGCCAACTGGGTGCTCAGAGGAAATGCCACCTCCTGTCCTAGACCCTCCCTGGACAGGCAGAAAAGCTGTGCCAGCTACCCAGTTGTCCAGGGGAGCAACCCAGAGCCCCTTAGTCACAGGTGACTACACCTCACCTTCCCCCAGTGGTACCTTCTCCCTGAGCCCAGAAGATCCTGCCCCTCCCTGCCCAGAATCCCTTCACCAGCCTTGTCCCCTCTGGCCTTTGGCTCCCTCTCTCCTCTGCACAGACAGTCTCCTACCATGTGGGGACACAGAGGTTCTTAACTGGCCACCTGTCTAGGGGGCCTGACAGACACTTCATGACACACATGGGCAGTGCTGGGATATAGGCTAGTCTGCTCCCTGACTTCTGGCCATCCTGAGGGGGCGGTGTGTGTGGCGGGGGAGGGGAGCACTCCTGCTTGGACTGCTCCTCACTTTCCCCTGTAGTGAGTCACGTCTCCCCAGAAGCCTAGGTCTCCCCCTGCTCCTCTGTCTCTCCAATTTGGGGTTCTGATGGCCACACCCAGGTTCCTATCCCTCCCAGCCAGGGAACCTTATGGGCAGGTCCTGGGGCTCTCCTGTGACCTCAGATGGTGGCCTCCCTCCCCTCTGCATGCTCTGTGGCCCAGCTGAGTGCCTCACGTCAGCCTGCTGACTCCCACCCGCCCTGTCCCTCCGTCCTCCCGTCCCTCCGCTTCAGCTCCTTCCTGCCCTGGCAGCCGGTCTCCCCACCCCTCCCCGTTTCTGGGCCGCACTCACATCCACAATGAGGAAGTCCAGCCAGCACCAGGCGTTGGTGAAGTACTTCTTAAAGCCATAGGCCACCCACTTGAGCAGCATCTCCAGCACAAAGACATAGGTGAACATCTTGTCGGCATACTCGAGCAGAACCTTGATGGTCTTCCGCTCCTCCAGGTAGATGTCCTCAAAGGCCTACAGATCGGGCCAGACGAGGGGGACATGACGTTCCAACCACCACCCATCCCACCCTTCAGAGACTTCATCTCTAACAGGAGGTGCTGCCCAGGAGGGCAGGAGCAGACCTCCTGGTGGAGGGGCCCCTTAGAGGTCACGCTGGACTAGAACAGCATTGCTCTCCTGGCTCACGAAATGATCTCACACGGTATGAGGACAACAAAGCACAGTGTGTGGTGAGAACGCTTCATGCTGGAGAGTGAGGCTCAGTTCTGAGCTAGTGCATCTCCTGGGTTAACACGGAGGCTGATCTCCTGGGTTAACACAGAGGCTGTGTGTAGGAGCAGCTCAGGGCTTCCTGCTGCAAACCCCACCAACCCTCCTTTTGTTGCCATTTTGCTATGTGCTTGATGCAGCTACCTACTTTTCATAGGACACAAAATTGGTGTCCAGTGATAACAATCATTAAAAGTCCTCTTTACAATGTGTTTATGGAAACACACAAAAACCAGGGAGAGCTAATCGAAAGCAAAATCTCCAGTAAATGCTAGCAAAGACAGTTTGTCAGTAAGAACAAGACCAGGTATCCTGGGGAGCCCAAAGCTCCTGCAACCCTCAGAATCCAGGAGTCAAGAGTTTCTAAGATGCTGGCAGGTGTCTTTCTCCACCTCGTTTCTGCCTCAACCTGAATTCCTGAGCCAACGGAGGAACTTTGCCGGCTCCCAAGTGCCCTCTGGTACCTCCTATCCTGATCTGTACCTGGGCCTCTCAAGCCACCTCTCCCCCCGCACAGTGTGCTTGGAGACTCCCCGGCTAGGTAACTGAACACGTCACCAGGGGCCCAGGGGAGTCACCTCTGCTTGTCACTATGGGCCTCCCTGCCAGCCTGCAGGGCCCGCATGAGACAGTGGCCCGGGTGGTCCATGCCGTCAGCCCTGACATGCACTACCCAGGGATATGTGTGGCTAATCAGTCAGTGTAGACAGCATGGCAGGATAATTCAGATTCCTAAAATGGACTCTGGGAGTTGTTCAAGACAAAAAGTAGGTGGGGTTTTTTTTCTCCTTATAAAAATGAGTGCACAAAAAATTAAATATAGACATTATGAAAAAGAACAGAGTGCAGCTCTGATTTCATGACATTATAGTAACCACTGCTAATAGTTAGGGCAAAACTCTTTCTGACACCATGTGTGTATACAAGGACACAGTTTCCTAAGATAAACTATTTTGTTTTAAAGTTTTTTTTTTCCACTAAACAATCTTTTGAGTGTTTATTTACTCTCTAATGTGAACACATGTGATATATAGTATTCTTTTAAAAGGCTGCCTAATATTTTATTATTTGCATATACCCTTGGGTTTTTAGCCCAAACTCCTATTAACGAACATTTCATTTGTTTCCGATTTCTCACTAGTAGAAACAACACTGCAGTGAGCAGTGTGTCTGATTATCTGTTCGGGATAAATTTCTAGAACTGTGATGCCAGGTCAAGGGTGTAGTTTGGGTACAGACTGGGAATAGGATTTCCGGCTGGGGACACCGACAGACACTCCCTCCAGAGTGCACCAAGTTGGCTCTTTCCTCACCACTCCCCTGACTGTGGTGGGGTTTCTCCTTTGTCACTCTTCTCAGGCTAAAGAATGAAAGTTGTATTTTCTTACATTTTAATTATTTTATTGCTAGTAATGCTGACATCATTGCTTTGGATATCTGCAGTATCCCTTTTGCAAACTGCCTGTGTCTCTTCATCTAATTTTTTTTTTTTTACTTGAGTATCTGGTTTAATCAGAAATGTTAACAGTTTTATACACTCCATCCCAGTTGTGTGCCTTTAAATCTAGTTTACTTTTTCCACCGATTGATGAATGGACAAAGAAGATGTGGTATGTATGTGCAATGGAGTATTACTCAGTCATCAAAAAGAACAAAATCTTGCCATTTGCCACGATGTGGACAGAGCTAGAGAGTATTATGCTAAGTGAAATGTCAGTCAGAGAAAGACAAATATAATACAATTTCATTCATTTGTGGAATTTAAGAAACAAAACAGATAAACATGGGGGGCGGAAAGAGAGGTAAACCAGGAAATGGGCTCTTTATGATAGAGAACTAACTGAGGGTTGATGGAGGGAGGTGGGCAGGGGATGGGCTTAATAGGTGGATGGGTATGAAGGTGGGGGTGTGTCAAGCACTGGGTGTTGTATGTAAGCGATGAATCACTAAAGTCTACTCTGGAAACTAATATTACAGTGTGTATTAACTAACTGGAATTTAAATAAAAACTTGAGGGGCACCTGGGTGGCTCAGTGGGTTAAGCTTTGCCTTCAGCTCAGGTCATGATCTCAGGGTCCTGGAATAAAGCCCCGCATCAGGCTCTCTGCTCAGTGGGGAGCCTGCTTCCCCCCTCTCTCTGCCTGCCTCTCTGCCTACTTGTGATCTCTCTCTGTCAAATAAATAAATAAAATCTTAAAATAAAATAAAAAATTGGAAAAGAAAACAAATTAAATAAATTCAACCTACTAAAAAAAAATCGTTTACTTTTGTTTACCATACTGGATGTTCACACTTTATTTTCATTTGTTATTATATCATTTAATAGAATTACATCATTTATTATCATTTTCACCTAGTAAAACTTTCAGTGTCATGTTAAGAAAGCCCTTACCTAGTCTAAGGCTAGAGGGAAAAAATGACGCTTCTTTTCTTCTTTTTAGCCTTTTGAACTTTCATTATTTTATATCACAGTTTTAAAAATCCGATATATTTTGGTGAATAGCAAATATCCATTTTATTTTTTTTTCAGAGTAGCTTTCACCATTACAACACTTTATTAATGGATTAGAAGTCAACTTTACCATATAAAATACATTTTTATACTTACTTAAGCCCACTGGACCTCTCTGTGTGCTTTTATTGCTCTCTGTCTGTTCCTGAATTAGTATGAATTCTCCTGGCCGTTTTTAGTAATTTTCAAGATAAAATTAGCAATGTTTTGTCAAATTCCCTTTAAAAATGTTGCAATTTTATTGTTATTGCACTGAAATTATTAACTGCATTAGGATCTAATATGGAGTTCCCATACCCAAGACCAGAGTATACTTGTTGGTCTGTCTTCTTTTACAGTGCTTAGCAAAGTTTTAGAGTTTCTGCATGTACCTCTTACAACATCTCATGTCATATTTATTCCCTGTTATTTTGTGCTTACAATTGCACTGGCTAGTACTTCAAGATTATTATTCAATAATGGAACTACAGCTAAAACGTAGTTAAAGCAACCTTTTCTTACTCATGACTTTCATAAAAATGTTTCAAGTGCTTTACTACTAATGATATAATGGAAGTTAATTTGAACAAATTTTTCACTAAGGAAATATATTTAATTTCTACTCTTACTGGAGTTTTAAAAATCAGGTATGCATTGAGATAATTATATTTTTAAATCTCTGTCCTATTCATATACATAGATATCCTAGTATGGCACTATTCTCCCATTTTAGAATATACCTGGTATGACTTATTTAATTTTTAAAGTATATTGCTGGTTCTTATCTGCATGTATTTCAGATATTTGCAACACTATTCATAAGTATGGTGTATGAAAACTAATCCACAGTTTTCCCGTTGTTATACCTGAGGTTTTAAAAATCAGCATTATTTAGCTTGTATAAAAAGGATGTGCAGACTTTCCATCTTTCCTCATACACTACAACATTTTAAACAGGACTGGAATTATTTTCTTCCTTGGGAATGCAAAAGAACCCTTCCTTGGAGATGTGAGAGATCAGAATTAGCTACTGGTTTATCTGTTTTATTAACTTTTCAAGGCATCAGCTTTGGAATTTCATATCAGTTTTATTATTTATTTTTAATTGGTTAATTTGTTTTTAAAATTTTACTATTTTCTTATTGTCCTTAAGAATATTTTGTTGCTACATCTGTAATTTCTTGAATTAAGTAATTAATTTGCATTCTTTCTATTTATTAATAAAAGTGTTTAAGTCTATGAATTCTCCTCCTTCCCCCTGTCCCCCCCAGATAGGCTCCATATCCAGTGTGGAACCCAACATGGCACCTGAACTCATGACCCTGAGATCAAGACTTGAGTTGAGATCAAGAATGGGATGTTTAACTGACTGAGCCACCCAGGCGCCCCTATGTATTTTCCCCTTATTACAGCTTTGGCTGCATTCTACAAGCGGTGCTTTCAATATTATTATTTTCTAGTTTTTTATTCCCCAGCCAGTTTTTTTTTTCTCTACCTTTAATTTTCCTTTCTTATTTTTCTAGATCTTAAGTGGACAGAATTGGTTGAATCATAATCTTTGACTTACAAACACTGTCATCTTTGGCCCATGAGTAGCCTTTGTATTTTATTTATTTGCTTACTTTTTAATATAACGAGCACCCATGAATGTACCATCCAACTATTTTCTGTTTGATCCACAGTTTAAGAATGACTTTTACAATTCTAAGGATTGTTTTTGCTGTTGTTTTTTAGTCTTTCTATTTTTGCTACATCTAGCAGTTTCCTTATCTGTAAGACAGACTTAATAACAGACTCATTTCTTAGAGTTATTATGAGAATCAAATGGATTAATCTTTGTAAAATGCTTATGACAGGGTCTGGCACATAGTGGGTGCTATTTAAATGTTATTGTTTTTATTATTAGGCTAGATCAAACTTGTTAACTACATATATATATATACGTAATTTAGATCTCTCATAGTCTTGTTCTTTTTATGTGATTTGTCAGGAACTAGTAAAAGTGTGGTTAAATCTCCCTGTATTATTGCATCACTGCCACTTTTTTCTTTTTCTTTTTTTTCCTAATAGTTCTTGTTTGATATAAGTGTTATGCAATCCCAAGCAAAAATATATTCATAATAGTTTATTTACTTTTAAAAATTTATTTATTTGAGAGAGTGAGCAAGAGCACAGAGGGAGAGGGAGAGGGAGAAGCAGACTCCTCTGCTGAGCGACCTAGGTCCCCCAATAGTTTTATTTTTGTTATAGCTGTGACCTGCTTTGTTTTATCTCACATTTTTTACATTGAATTCAACCTTGTTTAGTATTAACAGACACAAACACTCTGATTTTTGTCATGATTGCATTTGCCTGATATATCTTATTATTTTACTTTTACTATTTCTGAGTGACAGTGTTTTGGTTTGTCATTTAAGAGTACATAGGTGAAGTCTTTGTTTTTGTTTTTTAAATCCATTCAGATTCCTTTCCTTTTTTAAAAGATGAATTTTATCCAGTTATGATTATTATTAAAACATATTTGCTTTTCCCTCTGCCACCTTATTTTTTGTTTCCTGGTTTAATGTCACCTTGTTCCTTCTTTTTTCTCCTATCTTCTGCTGTAAGAGCTCTGTTTTCTTTAAAAGAAAATTCCCTTCAACAATTTGGAAGGGATATATAGTTTGCTTTCTGTTAACCGAGTTTATAACTTTAAATAACACACTCAGACTTCTTTTTCTCAATATATCATCGACGTGTTTTTTTTTTAAACCGTGCTTGGCTGTCTACCCTGATTAGATTCACCATTTGCTTGCCAAAACTCCTCCTCACTTATGCCAGGCTGAGTTTTTCCTCCACAGCCCAGACTACATGGCTCTGGCTGCCCTTGTTTGTGGCTGTTTAAAAACAAAACTCGTTAACATATTGTCAAATCATCCTTCTCTGAAGCCTACAGAGATTTGGCTCTAGCTGCCAATGGTAAAACATGCGGCCTGTAAGTCAGGGCTCTAGGCCCACTCTGGAACAGGGGAGGGGAGTACAGGATGGGACGAGAGGCCCAGAGATACAGGGGTGACTGCCATGGCACTTCCCCATGACCTAAGCTCAGGAGGTTGCACAGAGTGGAGGCACATAGCCTTGGGTCAAAGTGCCCTTCTCTCTTGCTCTGGGGTTCAAAGCATTTCCTGTCAATTGCTCAAACATGGGGTTCTCACCTCCCCAACGATATCAAGTGCTTGCTCCCCTGGGTCAGGAAAGTGATTATCTCCTCTGTCTTCTTGACTACCCATCTCCCCGTTCACCAGCATCTTCTAGAACCCTCTCCAGTGCCATCCCATCTCCTCTTAAATGGACTCTGAGAGATCAGAATAGGGTGCTTGGGAACCACATAGGGCATTCCAGGAGGGCCTCCCTGCTACTCTTGGTCTCAGCAAACCTCCTTGTCCTGCATAGCCCAGCTTCACCTGCTATCTCCAGAAAGTCTTCCTGATTGCTCCAGTTCCCCTGACCTCCCAGTCATTTATTCTTTTTCAATGTTTTCTCACGAGCTGATCTCTGACTACCTCAAACCTACTGAATCTGGTTTACCCAGCTAGACTCTCAGCCAGTGAGGCTGCGGCTGGTGTCTCTTCCTCCTGTTGTTGCTCCCCACGGCTCAAAGGACTAGATAGAAGGACAACTTAGAAGAGACCTATTGAACAAGTGGAAGGTCAAGACAAAGGACTCCTGAATCTGACTGCCACATCCGCTGCTTGCAAGTGGTGGGACCTTAGGCAGGTTATGTAATGTTTCTACAAAGGGTTGTTGTTGGGATCAAATGTGACAATGTGTGAACTACACAGCCCTGCCTCTAACCCTGGAACAGCTGGAATGAAGGGAGCTACCAGTGGAATCTCAGGCAGCATCGTTAACTGCACTGAAATGGCCTAACGGCACAAGGTGCAGGTGGGTGTGTCCCCAGCACCTGGCGGAGGGAGGCTGGTGACCTGTGACCTATGACCTATGCCAGCTGTGAAATGGGGCCAATCATTCCCCTCTGGCGGGACCCAGGGTTCTGGCCAGATGACCTCCGTGAGCCCTTCTGGCTCTGACTTCCGTTCCTGCTGTGGTGATGGGAATTTGTGAGCTGACTCCCGTGCCAGGGGCCGGAGGAAGCCCATCTACAGCAGAGGCTCTGCCCCAGTTTCTGGCCTAGCTCCCAGTGGCAGACTACCCTTCCCTGCCCTCCCCGCTCCACCATGCCTCTCTGCACAACCCTGCAGCCCCAGGAGGGTACCAGGGCTCCGCTGCTGAGCAGGATCATGAAGATGATGAACGTCTCAAACCAGCTGTGCTCCACGATGCGGTAGCAGGTCTTGCGCAGTCGCCACCAGACCTTCCCGGGGCCCTGTGTGGTGTCCACGGTGCAGCAAGGACAGCGCCGGACGCAGCCTGTGGAGGGGAGGGAAGGAAGGGTCAGGCCCAATCCGGGGCCTGCAGATGCCCACCCCTCGGAAGGGGTGACTGAGAGAACGAGGTTATCATGTGGAGTAGTGAACAGGGTGACGTGGTAGGCAGGTGGGATGGGGCAGCAGGGAGCACTGCAGTGCTGTCCTCAGGGGCCCACGCTCAGCAAGAACTCTGTGGAAAGGCCAGATGGACTAGGCATCCAGTGAGTGGGTAAAGGGCCTGGCAGATCTGAGCAGAGGGAAGGCTGGGCTGGGCTGGGCACCAGTTTCTCCTCTGCTCACCTGGGAAATTTTCCCCCTGGGGGGATATTCCAGAACTCCTGGAGTACTCGGTCCCTGGGTCTTTTCCACGTTTGCAGTTTTTGAGCCATGGCAAGGGCAAAGCCCTCATTGATAGCCCCAAAGGACATGCCATGTGGAGGGGAAACTCTCATTTTATCCCCAGTTGCCTTCTGAATATTCACCACCAATTCATAAAAGCCACAGATGCTGATGACGGGCACATGTCACCACCGGTGAGTATTTACAGAAGGCCTGCAATGGGCCAGGCACCGTGTGCTAGAGGCATGGGGAAGAGGATGGAGCCCCTGCTGCTGGGGGTCACACACTCGTGTTGTCATTCTACCAATGCAGTCATGGGTCTTCCGTGCAGCTGACCCACAGCTGCCCAGCCCAGCAGTCCACGGGCAAGGGTGTCATCAGGTCCTGGGTAGACGGAGGGGCCCCCCGGGTCATGAGGAATGTGGAGGGAGAGCAAGCATTGGGGTCAGGGTGAGGTGCAACATGGCCCTGGGCCCCAAGGAGCTGCTGGCTGTTCTGCCCACACACCGCCCCCCGCCCCGGTGGGGCTGAGGCTCTGGCAAAGGGCCACTCAGGGCAGTACCTTCAGTGAAACAGTCTTCCGGATCCTTGACATCCTCACCCAGGTCAGGGATCTGCTCCAGGAGGTCAGCAGTGTTGGTCATGTCTGCTGTGCTTCCCTCCGAGTAGCTGTCCTCGTGAGTCTGTGGGCAGGGGTGTGGGATGGGGTGGATGAGGGTCACGTAGAAGCTCCAGCCTTGAGCCCCGAGTCTGGGGCAGCCAGGGGCTCCCTGAGGGGAGGTGCCCAGACTTCTTCCCACTGCATAACCTGGAAATCTGAGCCCAGGGTGGGTGGGTGGTAACCTGCCCCAGGTTGAACTGAGGTTGGACTTCAGAGGCTCCTGAGTCTGTGGCTCTGGTCTGCTGGGGTCTAGGGTCAGGTGCAGGGGGTACTGGAAAGCACTGGGGTTGGGGAATGTGTCCAGCTGGGAAGAGACAGACACGGGTGGCAACACGGGCACACACTCGGACAAAGACACACAGTGGCAGCTTGGCACACGCAGTGGAAACAGGCATGCCCCCCATACCCAGAACAGAGTCCGAACCAGGCCACAGGCACACACCGGTGTGGGGTCAGACACCCAGAGCACGGGCCAGCCACCCAACCGACGCTTCTTGCCCAGTTCATGAGTGCAGGGGTGATGAGCAGAGCCCGGAGTCAAAGCAAGAAGGGCCCGGAGGCTGCCCTGCCTGGCCACAGAGGGCTCTGCCAGCCAGCCCTTGAATAATCTGATTACAGAGAACCGTGGGCATGCGGCGTTGCAAGTGTCCGTCGGTCCCATGTGGATGCGGTCACTGGGGGGAGCAGTAGTGGTCACTGCCAGTGCTCGGCCCAGTTCCCTCTGGTAGGTCCACCGCACCATGAACACTGATGTGGAGCTGGCCCCTTCTTCCGAACACGGTCTATAACCAGGGAGTGGCCATGCCCCGTAATAGCTTGTGGGTTTCAACCCAAGCCACAGGTGGCTGACACCCACTGCTGCACAGATGTGGGAAGACATGAGGCCAGCCCCTTGCCTGGGGAGGGGGTAGTGGGACAATGCCATGTGCAGTGTGTGCCCCAGGGCTCCCCACTGGACCAGGCTGAGGCCTGAATCCAGGACCGAGCCTTTCGGAGCTTCTTCATTGGTTTCATCCTGCTTCTCGCTCTTCCCTACCAGCTTATCTGGGGGCACTCCCTCTGGGGGCACAGGACGCCCATCTCAGGCTCTGCTCCTAGGAGCCTACCCTACAGAAGGCGTGGCAGGGGCAAGAGGCTTCTGAGAGGGAAGGGAAGCCTTTGGTGGCCTCGGATCCTGTCTATGGTACCAGCCAAGTGGGCATGCCTGGGTAGCTCAGCCTTATGCTCCACTTGGAGATGAGCTGGCTGGAGTCTTTGGCCTGCCTCTGCTCCTAAAGCCGTCTTCTTTTCCCTTCTTTCCGTGACTCCCTCTGCTGCTTTCTCAAAGTCCTCTTCAGTTTTGGCGTTTGTGATGGGGAAGGGTTGGACGCTGATGGGAAAGTCAAGAGGGCTGCTGGGTGCAGGGTGGAGCCTTGGCCCTTCTGGGGTCCCCATGGCTTTGAGGGCTCATCCTTCTGCCCCCCACTTCGTTGGGCAGCTGAACTGGGAAAGGCACAAGCCAGAGGAGATCTCCGCACTACTTTGTTTTTCAGACGCTGGAGCTGCACAAAGTACCAGGGGGTACTGGCTGGGAAATAGGTTCTCAGGAACCTGCTGCAGGTGGGATGAGGGGTCCTTGTCCAGGAACACCCAGCCCACCTCTCTCTTCCTTTGATGGGTCCTACCATGAACTGATTTGAGGAGAGGAAGAAATGTCATCATTCCAGTATGAAAACCCTCCCTCTCCGTGACTTTGGACCCCTCCTGCATCTTCCTGCTCCCACATGCCTCTGTGTCAGACCCTCCAGGGGAGAAGAGTGACCTGTATTGTCAGGATGAAGATTCCAGCAGGTGCTCGTGCTCCAGAGCTGATCATGATCACAAAGTCTCCTATAAACCCATTGCACAAAAGGTACAACCTTCCGTTGAAGCAAGTCACAGTTGCTGGACCAAGGGTTGGGGTCAGGCTGCTCTGCCTCTGAACACCTGCCCTCTACCTTCCACCATGCTTGGCATGCGCGGGGGGTGGCTGTGTGGGGTCGGGGAGCATGACCAACGCCGCAGTCCTTTAGCTCAGGGGCTGCAGACTCAAATGCTTACAGGCGTGGAATGCTTGCAAGTTGTGGAATGAAGTTAAGCATGTGGGTATGTGGCAAACCAGGGAGTTCTAGTCAGTGTCATGGAGGTGGTCATCGCTTGTCTCCGGCGGGGTGGCTCTTCTTCCAATTTTTTTTTTTCATTTTTCCTACTTTTTTTCTGCATTTCAATGCAGAATTTTTGTTTGTTTTCTTGTTTTTTGTTTTTTGTTTTTTTACATAAAAGCTACCAAGTTTTAAATGTTCGTAGCATATTCAAATTAAAATCCTTCTTTAGCCAGAACAAAACCCTAGATTAGGCCTCCCGTTTGCGGCCTCGGCCTTAGTCCAGGAGAGAAGCTGCTGGTGGCCAATGCTTCAAGAACTTGTTCTCAGGGGCCCCCAAAGTCCCCTGGAATGGGGTAATTCACAGGACAAACATTTGCCAAAGAGGACCAAAGCACGGGAACTGAGTGAGGAGGGATGAGCACACGGAGGGGTAGGGTTAGCACATGGAGCACACAGAGGCTGGCAGCTTCCAGAACCTTCCAGAAGCTCTGGGCCCCATGCCACCCCTCCCCTGTCAGGGCAGGGCTGCCCGTGCCCCCCTGTGCGGACGGGTCTCCCACACTGCCTGTGACCGTGGCTATGGCTCCCACCAGGAAATGCAGGTGTGTGCGAGGACCCCTCAGACTGGCTCCGATCCAAGTGCGGCACCCCGCTGGCTTCAGGGACAAAGGTGTGTGTTACCTCACTGCACCCTGGGGCCGGGGACTCCACTTTCCGCCGCTGCCGCCAGTCTGCCTGAGCCACACTGGCCTCGGAGGAGGGGGTCTCTGACACCTGGCTCCAGGCCCTGGGCTCTGGGAGGGCCTCTGGGCTGCCGGAAACAGGTTGGGATTCCTGCCGAAGAGACCCCCAGCCCATGAGCTCCCTGGCCGAGTGTTCCCAGGGCCCCGCCTAAGCAACTGGAGCACTGCCTCCTGCCCTCTTCATGGGGCCTCAGGTCACCAAAGGTCTCTCCCTCTGGGAGGATCCTGGTCAGTCTGGCCTAAGTCTCCCCTCCTCCCACTCCCCGGAAGGGTGTGGCTGGGGTGCACTGCCCAGTTCCCAAATGCTGGCAACTCCAATTAGGAGGGACATACAGACCTCCCCCATGAGTTCCCACGGCACTCTGCATGGCACCTTCCACACACGTGTGCACGCACACACACACATGCACACACACTGGCCCTGGGGAGCCAGAGCCAACAGCCTCAAGAGAAGGAGAGGAGCAGGAAAGGGAGCATCCTGGAGATAACTGGTAGCCGTGGTCTGGCAACTGCTAGCACTGCCCTTCCCCAGCTTACACTGTCCCTGTCCCACAGCCTGACCGAAGGGGTAGAAGCTGGCCTCTGGGACCACTGGGAGGCAGAACAATGTGGAAGCAACTCCCCACGTGGGGATCAGTGTCCCTTCACAGCAGACCCAACCGGCGCAGGCCCACAGCAAGCAGTGAGGATGGGCCCAGTCAGACAGAGAACCACTCACTGCTTGACCTAAAGACCTAAGGAGAAGCCATCTGTGCTTGGCTCAGGCCACGGGAGAACTGAGGGGGTTGGGGGCACTGTCTCTTTTGTCCAGACTCTGGTCCTAAGTGTTAAAAATAACAGGTTGGGAGATAAGATAGTGCTGTCTCTGACACCTGCCATCTTAGGGATGCTTATTTTTAAATCTCCGAGTTAGCCCTGGGCCTGGGAGGAGGGGAAAGGGCAGTCGGGAGGTCAGGAGACTGCACTCCTCCCTCCCTAAGACATTCTGCCATATTAGTACTGGAGGGGGACGATGGTTGGGGGAAGAGGGGTGGGCAGGAGTGCTGACTCTGTCGTAGGTGTGCGAGGCACTCCTAGCAAGTCTCTCTCTTGCCATGCCTCAGTTCCCCTTTCTGTACAGTTCGCTGCTCCTGGCTAGTATCAGGCAAACAATGTACAATAGCCCCTTCCAAGGTCCCCTCAGGGCTGGGTTGGGAAGAGAGGGCTGACAGCTGGCCTCAGCACCCCACTGTGATGCTGCCTCTTGAGGGTGGCAGGGTCAGCTGCGTGAAGCAAGGCTGGGAGCCCTGGCAAGCACAGACCCGGGCCCTGTACAGGTAGGTGCTGCATATATGCGCGGGGTGGGGCAGTCACCTGCTTAGTGGACTCCTCCTCCGTGCCCAGGCTGTTCTCCTCATCGTCCTCTTGGTCATCCGTGTCTGACTCAGCCACAGCAATGGGCACACACACAGGTTCTGCATCCCCGGGGGGTCCCTGGCCCGGCCGCTCGTCTTCCTCAAACCGCGTCTCCTTGCGGGCTGGAGGCGCCTTCTCTGACTCCGGGGGTGGTGGGGTGCTGGAGGTGGCCATGCAGCTGGGCAGCTGGCCGTGGCTGGCGAGGGCTGCGGGCTTCTGGGGACGCCGCTGGAGGATCCCGCAGCAGAAGTCCCAGGTGGTCCGCTTGAGGAAGCGCAGGCCTCGCTGGATACGTGCCAGGGCTAGCTGGAGGTTGTTCATTTCCCCATCATCGTCAGGGGCTGTGAGGTTGTCTGCACTGAAGGAGCTGAGCAGCAGAGCCAGGAAGAGGTTCAGGACCTGTGGAGGCCAGGGATCAGGCTCATCAAGGCAGGCACCATAGGGGCAGCTAGCCACGGGGCCATTATGCAGAAATTGAGGCCCAGGGACCTTAAGGATTGCTGATGGCCAGCAGCTCTGGGCCCTCATCCTAACCCCACAGTCCTCTTGAATACAGTGAATTTGGCTATAAAATGAAAGACCAATTCTCATCCCTTTTCCCAATTGCTCAAATGCAGTCTGGTTGAGGGCATTTGGCCCCAGATCTCAGGTCTTGGCCCGGGGTCTAAGGGAGAAGCATGGGTTCATCCAGGGATGAAGCCTGCAGATGGGGTCTTGCTGCCTGGGAGTAATGGCAGACAGCGGGGTTAGAATGAGCACGGAGTTGCTCCTGGGAAGTGGGCTCCAAACTGAGATCACCAGGGACAAGGCAGAATCCCACCCAGAAGCAATGCAGAGCTCTTGAGGACTTTCCTGGGAAGGTGCCTCTATGTCTACTGGTGAAAGAAGGGATTGTGATGGGTCTCTGAGCTGTCTCAACATTTGAAAATCTAGCACCTTCTACATGTGTCCGCAGGTCTGACTCTGCTTTCCAGGTGAGGGACGTGAGGGATGGAGCAGAGAAGGGGCAAGGGCAATCCTCGGGCCTCTGGGACTAATTGCGGGGTCAGAACATGGAGAGGTGGCTGTCTAGGCAGTGAGGGATGCTGGGATGGGTGCTGGGTACAGGACCGGACAACTGGGGAGGAGGTGGAGGGACCTGGGTCGGAGCTGCCAGGAGTCAGGGGAGGGGCTGGGGTTGCCAAGTGCCAGAAGGGCAGTACTTAAGCTATTTATCAGGAGCTAGGGATCTGAGACTCTTTAAGCGAGGTGTGCAAAATTCATCTCTCTCTGCGGAATTCTGGACTACTGCTATTGTTAAACCATCCTGGAAGGGCAAAGCTTTAGCTTTTGTTAAGAAAGAGCACTTTCATGGAGTGACAAGAGGGTGGCCGTGGGTCCACTTCCCAGCCTTGTGGAGGGTAAATGAAAATGACAGTAGGCTTGTTCCTTCACATGGGTCAGACGGGCTCTGGAGCTGACAGGCCAGAGACACTCCCTCCCCACCTTGGGGTTGGTGCGTCCTTCACCCAGCCAGCCCCCGCAGAGAGTTCCCTTGAAGGGGGACCCCTATGGCAGGGAGGTATGTGAGGGTAGGTGTGCGGTTCTCACTGGAAACCCACTATGGGCCCCTCTCTGGCTCCTCACGAGCCCCGAAGACACACCTCCTGCCTCTGAAAGAGCTAGGGATGAGAATACTGAGGAAAGCAGTGGTAAGGTTGGAGCTCCAGGAGTCAGAAACATGCCTTTGGTTTAAGAAGCAATATACATTCAGGAGGACAGAATGGCAAGGGGAAGAGGCAGGATCTGGCATTCTGTATGGGGAGAGGATCACTTTTGACACCTGTCAAAAGTCAAAATGTCATCTTTGGTTGGCAGGGCACGTGACATGATTCAGGGTTGTTGTCTACACTGACCTCTGGCTGAGTCCCCAGCCTCGGCCACGCTGGCCTGGGCCCGGCCTGCCTCGGCTCCCAGTTGCCCACCTTGCTTCCTCCGCCCTCACCTATGCCTCACGTCCGGGTATCTGGGGCCCAGGCTAGGGGATAAGGTGGAGGGGAGTGGTACGTGAGCAGCCCTGTCCACCCCGACAAGAACACCAGCTCCTCCTTTGTGGCCTGGTGCCCAGGTTTGGCTTCTTCCAGTGCTTTCCCCTTCAATCAGGCTGCTGCTCCCCAGCCTCTGCCTGATCATGACTTCCCATTTCAATGGCAATCTTGCTTCCACCCACGCCCGACAGCAGCCCAATTCCTGAGGCGACCAAGGAGGGGGCAGCATGGGCTGTGTTAGCTTCCCTCCTCCAGCAGCCTCTAATCTTCTCATGCCCAGGCAGATCCGCTAGGAAATGGCAGGGCTGTGTGCATGAGGGCAGCGGGCCTGGCCCTGGTCTGAGAGCCTGGCGTACTCATAAGCTTCCTTAGAATACATAGCCTTGGCCCCTGGAGCAGGGCCAGGGCTGAATGAGGCTCCAGCCCAAGGGGCAGCCAGTTGAAGATGTGGAAGAGGGTGCAGCCCAAGAGCTGGATTCTGTTGGCACTGTGCACCGATGCCCTGCCACCTCTCTGGGCCCCACAAGTGGGGCTAGAGACAGCCTGACCACCAACTTGGCCTGGGCCCGCCCTTGCATGGTTAGGGCACATCTGGAGGAGAACCAGGGAGGTTTGGGGAAGGGATCTGTCTGGAAACTGCAGCCCCCGGTACTTGAGGCCTCTATGAGGTGATGGGAGTCTATGCTGTCCACACTGGCAAGAGTCAAGTCAAGCAGGTGTGAGGTCTGATCATGTGTGGACCACCTGTGTACCCAGACAAGTAGCTCCACATCCACAGTGGACACTGACTTCTTCCTGAATCACTCACTTGCCTCCACCTGAAGCTTTCCAAAGAAGGAGCTTTCCAAAGCTCCTCCTCTGACATTGGGGTTTTTGATCTCTCTCAACTGCAGAATTCCCCACATTGTAAGGTACAAGGCAAGAGGCACCTGTCCTAGGATGCACAGATGGCCAGGGAAGCAAGGCTGGGTCCCTTGTGACAGGGTAGCTCGGACTCCCCCACGGCTACCCAGGGTGACATACAAGTTCCCATGGATCCTGCCTTATCTGGACCAACATTTACTGCACCTGTGCTTTGCTCCCTTTGTTCTTTCCCACTCTAGTATCACCAGTCAAGTCTACCCCAAACCTTCGTCTAGGAAGCCTTCCTTGATTTCCCCGATGGTGGGGATCAGCACCCAAGGGATACTCCTTAATGCTTCTGATCATTCTGACCAGCTTACGAGTTATTTCAGGCCTGTTTGAGCTCTCCATCTCCCCACTCTCCAGTTGGTAAGCCACGGCAGGGCCACATTCAACTCTGTATTCCCAGCAGTTCCTGCCATAATATTTTGCATGCAACAGGGGCACAGGAAGTGTTTGTTAAGCTGAACTGAAAACCTGTGTGATAAATTATTGAACAGTAAGTGACTAATGAAGTAGATGGTAGATGAGTAAATAACTAAGTTAATGGATATTAAATGAGTATATAATGAAGAAACAGGTACCTAGGTGGGTGAATGAATGAAGGAGCAAATGAGGAGTGATGGAAATGGATGGATGGGTCAATGAGTGAGTGAGTAGAGAGCTGGATGGATGAATGGGTAGATGAAGAAGACTGGTGAATGAGTGAATGGACTGTGGGTTGACGGATGGATGTGGGGCTGGATTAGTGAGTGGAGGGAAAGATAAGAGAATAAAAATATGGGTGATGAATGAATGGATAGATGGTTGGGTGGATGAGTGAATGGGTGGATGAATAGGTAGGGTGTATGTGTGTGTGTGTGTGTGTGTGTGTGTGTGTGTGTTTATGAATGAAGAGGGGTTGACGGATGGGTGGTTGATGGGCAGATAGATGATGGGTGAATGAATGGGCGGATGGATATGAGAATGAGTAAGTGGGGAGTTAATGGTTGGATGGCTGGGTGAGTGAGTGAGTGAATAGAGAGGAGGACTGGTAACTGAGTAGACAGATTGATGGAGAGGTGGACAGAAGCATGGGTGAATTGGCGGGTGGGTAACTGATGAGTAGATCGATGGCTGGATAGGAAGATGCATGGATGAGTAGAGAGATGGAAGAATCAGTGGATGATGGAATGGTGATAAGTGCACAGATGGATGAGTAAATGGGTGCATAAGTGGGTGGACGAATGAATGGATGAGTAGATAGACGGAAGGATGGATGATGAATAGGTGGACAGATGGGTAAATGGATGGATGATGAGACCGATGGATAAATGGACAGTTCGATAGCTCACTGAGTGAATGAATGGGTGGATGGAAGGAAGTTAAGGGAATGGGCAGAGGGTTGACCGGTGGGCTGGTGTATATGGGGCCACTGGCCAACTTACCACGAGGTTGCCAATGACCATAACAAGCAAGAAGACGAGCAGGCACAGTGACTGCCCAGACACCTCCATGCAGTCCCACATGGTCTCGATCCACTCCCCACAGAGGATGCGGAAGATGATGAGAAAGGCGTGGAAGAAGTCCATCATGTGCCAGCGGGGCAGCAGGCCCGAGTCACTGATGCGGTACCTCTGCTCAGAGTAGTTTTTGCCGAAGAGCTGCATGCCCACCACAGCGAAGATGAACACGATGATGGCCAGCACCAGCGTCAGGTTCCCCAGTGCCCCCACCGAATTTCCGATGATCTTGATGAGGGTGTTCAGGGTGGGCCATGATTTGGCCAGCTTGAAGACCCGTAGCTGGGGAGGGAGGTGTCCTTGTGAGGGGCTCTAGTTCCTGCCGCCCATGGATACCCTCACCCCCTGTTAGCTCCTACCTGAAACCCCAGGGGGCCCTTGGACACGTGTTTCTCCAGAAGCACACACTGCTCTTTCTCTCTACAGCCTGAGGGCAGCTCCGCTGGGCTCAGCTCTGAGTCAGGTCAACATCTCCAGCTTCACCTCCCCAACTCAGCCTTGCTCTTCATCCCCATACCAGCTTCCTACCCGCCCCAGGCTCACTGCCAGGAACTTCCCCTAGACTTCTCCAGCATGGAGTGTTCTTCTTCTTCCAGACTCATCTTCATCAGGTCAAACCATCTCTGACTTGCCCCATTCCCTCCAACCTTCTCTCTGCTCAGTTATCACAGAAAAGGGGGGCAGATGCTTAGCATTTATTGAATACCTGCTGTGCCAGGCCTGTGCTTAGGATACTCACGTCATTCAGAGCTTCCGACAACCACATGGGGTAGGCACTGTTATTGCCTCCTTTGGCAGGTGAAGAAGCCAGCCCTTCTGGTGGAGTAACTTATCTGAGTCCATTAGTTCATGGCAGTGGAGTCAGGGTTAGAACCTATAGCTTGGACTTTCTCTACTGCCTCTACCATCCTGCCTTCCAAGCCTCCAGTGAACCTAACAACACTGCCCAGACTTCCACCAGGAAGCCTTCCCTGACCTACCTCCAGCCCCATGTGTGGACCTCTCAGGCATTCTGCACTCCAAGAGTGGTCCAAAGACCAGCAGCTTTGGCCTCACTCGAGACCTACTAAATTAGGCACTGCAGTTTAACAAGATCACCAGATGATTTGCGGGCACATTAGAGTTTCCAAAGTGCTGACTCTGAAACCAGCAGGCAGAACCCCAGGAGAGCTGTTGGCAGGCCTGGCTCCACCTGTTATTTGCCATGTGGCTTTTGGGAAATTCCTTTCACCTGGCGTTTAGTCTCCTCATCTGTGGAATGGGTATGTAGTAATACTAGTTCCTCTCCTGGGATACTACGAGGGCTAAAGGGGGCATGGTGAGCCATAAAGGGCTTTGCAAGTCATCAGGATGGCCATCCCCATAGCTTCCCAGAAGGATATCTCCTTTCTTGCCCTTCCCCAACCACCCGCATCACCAGCACTGGGGTGCCCAGCAAATAGCTGTTGGGAGAAGGCATGATGGATCACAGTAGGGCGTTGCCTCAGTGCCCTAGGCCCCCTCCCTTCCCTCCTGCAGAGGGCCCAGCTAGGTACCAGGCGGAAGGAACGCAGCACTGACAGGTTGCCCATGCGGGACAGGCCCAGCTCCATGAGGCTCAGGATGACAATGATGCTGTCAAAGATGTTCCAGCCCTGCTGGAAGTAGTAGTAGGGGTCCAGAGCAATGATCTTGAAGGTCATCTCTGCGGTGAAGATCCCCGTGAAGACCTGGGGTGGAACAGAGAGACCGGGGTTCCCAGTGTTTGGGCTGGAAAGACCATCGGGCCAGGAGGGGTGCCCCGCTTTTTGACTCTTGCTCCTGCGGGAACCCCCTCCTGGGCTGCCAGCTCTGACTGCACCTGGCTTCCAGTGGGTGCTTGCTCAGCCATGGACCAGGCCCCCGGGGACATATGCAGCCTGATGTCCCCACTCCCTCTTTGGCTCGCCACCCATGATCTGCCAGCATGGTCCTCAGAAACAGCCAGGCCCATCTCAGGCCCTGCAGAGAATGATAGCTCTAGGAAGCACCTGGGGGCAGGGGAGGCTGAGGTGGGGGGTATCACAACCCAGCCTGACACCCTCCAGTCCCTGTCTCCACAGGAAGCACTCTTACTCTTCATGTGCCAAATACACGCATTCCCACGAACACTCACGGCTTCCGTGTCTCAGGGCCTCTGCCCATGCTCTTCCTGCTCCATCTTGTCCACACACTGGGGTGGTTTATTATCTGCTTTATTATCTCTGTAATAACAATCACCCAACTCTTCTTGAGGGCATGACCACATGCCAGTCCTGGGCTAGAATGCAGTGCATATGCCCACAACCCACGAGGAAAGTATCATCATCCCCATTTTACAGGGAAGGAAACTGAGACACTGAGAGGTTAATAATTTGCCTGAAGTCACGTAGCCGGTACATCTGAGAACGAGGAAATGAACTTAGGGTTGTCCTTCAAGATTTAGAGCAACCCCCTCTTTCCTTCTGGAAACATTCCTAAGGTAGACAAAGGCTGGGTTTCCCTCCATTTGTTAGACACAGTTTGGAGCTCCCCAGCCTGGGCCAGCAGAGTCCTGTGGTCAAGAAGCCCATCATGTGGTGGGTCACGCAGCTGTGACCATTTCCAACCGCTCCTCAGTGGGCCAATAGCCTGGAGGGGCCCACGGTTTCTGGAGGAGGGGACGCCCTAGGAGGGTGTGGCTGGCAGGAAGTTGGACCTGCTTCCGAGGCCTTCTTGGATCTCAGGGGGTTGTTGTGAGGGTGGGGAGGAGTCATTGAGGTCTTCTGTGGGTGAGGGCTGAGGTCGGAGGGCCAGACCATCCCTAGAGATAGCACCAGGCCTGTGAGGGAGGAGAGGTCAGAGACAGCGAGACTGAGTAGCTTGCTGGGGTCGGCAAACAGGGGTGATCACCCAGGCCTCGGCAACCCCTGTCCGGGGCTCTGTTCTGAAGGGAGGTAAAGGTAATTCCTAGGCAATGCAGGGATGCCTGCATTAGCCCTTTCCTCCTCTGCTCATATAAGGCCCTGTGGCAGTGGGCTAGGGGGCAGGGATTGCTATGGGCCTTGGGGTAGGGCACCAGGACGGCTGGCGGGGGGCTACCACGGCACTGCCACACTGGGCATCACCGGTCAGCCAGCCCTCGTGAATTCAGGGATCCGCTCAGGGCTTGTACCCAGAGAGAACTGTTCTCTCACCAGCTGGGGTCTTACAGAAAGGAGGGCCTGACATCTCTCGGCCTCAGCTTTGAATGCCTGGGCTCCCTCCTGTGTGGGGAGGCTGGGGTTCTTCTCCCATTTCCTCAGCACCCCAGCCTGTCTCGGGGTTCTATACCCATAATTTTTCCATCCCTCTGACTCCATCCCCTACTGCTCTTCCAGCCTGTCTCCTCACTGTTCCTTCCTCAGGGCCTTTGTACCTGCTGCTCCCTTTCCCTTGCACCATCTCTGCTCTCCCCATTCACAGGGCTCACTCCCTTCAGGTTTGGGCTTAAAAGCCACCTAATGGATGAGGCTTCCTGATGCTTAAAATCATGGCCCCCTCCCACCAAACTCCTCCTCCCTCTTCTCTGCTTTATTTTTCTTTCCCTCACTTACCACCATGTAACAAACTGTATATGTAGCTACAGATTTGGCTAGACTGTAAGCTCCACAGGAGGGACCTTTTCTGTCTTACGTTACAAGAATGGTGCCCAGCCAGTAGGCAACCACCCAATATTTGTTGAATATAAACATACAAATAGCTGGGCCTCGGACCTTCAGCTCCTGCGTGCCCTGTGTCCTGTCAGCCACACTCCCTGCCCTGGGTCTCCCTGAGAATCCCTAAGGGTGGGGCCTGCGAAGCCCCTTCCCCTCACCCCTGCCGGCCCTCTGGTCTCCCTCATCACCTGTCTGAGGACCCCAGGGTAGGTGTGTTCTTAAGGCTAGTTCACCAGACCCATGAGTGCTCACATTCATTTCAGGGACAGGAATGAGTGTGAGTACTCAGGAGAGATCCCGCCTCCTTTTGCCCAAGTGCAAATCTGTCTTGGCAGTAAGAGAGCACATATTAGTTGGCATTGGAAGTCAGAAGAGCAAGATAGCAGCAGCTCTTGGGGAATGCCTCTTGGGGGAAGTGATAAGGAACCAACAACACCTGGATGCTTGAATCTTGAAGACCCCTGACCCTGCTCGAGCAGAACCTGTATTCTGACTAGATACCCAGATTCGAAGTTTGAGAAAGGCCATTGGTTCTCAAATGTGGGGCACTTTGGAATCACCTAGGGAGCTTTAAAAATACAGATGCTTGGGTCCCACTCCCAGAAATTCTAGTTAAATTGGACTGGAGGACAGCCCAGGAGTTAAGTGTTTTTTGTTCTTAATTTCCTAGGTGATGCTAGTATGCAGCTAAGCTTGAGAACCACTGATTTATAAGGGCATAAGTTTTGGTGCCAGACTCCTCCTTCCAAAGGACCAGCCCAGGCTTTCTAAGGCCATGTGATCAAAGCCTGTTGGTTTAAAGACATGTAGAGAATGGCGGCCAGACTCAGTTTCCAAAGCTGGGTCTGCTGCTGTGTGATCTCAGGCCAGTTTCCTCATCTCCCAGAGCCTTGAGTGTCCTCATATGTAAAATGGGGATAAGGACGGCTCCATAGGAAGTTACTAAGAGTTAGAGCTAATGGATGCAGAGCAGATGCTCCCCACCACAGGCCCATTATTGTTACCATGGCAGCATTTATTATAACTGATGTGAGAAGCCAAGAGTGCCAGCCCAGGCAGGGGCTGCCTTCAAACAACTCTGCATGTTTTATAGGCTCACTGGGATCTGGCAGGCAGAGACTGGAGGGTGGGGACCCACTTCCCCTGACTCTGGGCAAGAGGGCCACTGAGCAGCACTGATGGTAGCTTCCCAGGAAGTGGGGGTACTTTTGGGAAACTTTGAATTCTCCTTGACCATATTTCTTTAATATCTTTTATGTAAACTTGCTTTCGCAACTTAATTCCTGGGAACATCCTTCAATGTCAATTAAAAATGATCTACAGCATCTCTTTTCTCCTTCCTTCCCCTCCTTCCTTCTACCCTCCCTTCCTTCCTCCCTTCCATCCATCATTCCTTCCTTTCTTCCTTCCTTTCTTCCTTCTGCCCTTCCTCCCTCCTTCCCTCCCTCCCCTTCCTTCCTTCCTTCCTGAATAGTTGTGGAATATTCCACTGCACAGATGTGCCATAGTATTTCCCTGTGATGGGCCTTCTTTTGTCTCTATTAGAAACATTACCATAATAAATATCCTTCCACATACTTGTTTTAAAACATCTTGCCCAATTCTTTTCTTAGGATAAATTTCTGGAAATGGAATTGCATAGTCAATGAGCATTTTTAGAGATTCTGACACATACATTTTAATTGGGCAATGGCTGGAGATTGAAGGTTGCACAATAGCCTATCTTTGCTGCGACTTGCTTTGAGGCATAAAATGTGGTCATTTTGTAAATGTTCCATGTATGATTTCTTTAACTACTGGGTGTTGTGCTCTGTACATTCATTAAGTCAAGCTTTTCATTTCTGTTATCTAAGTCCTCTAGATCCTTGGTGATCTTTTGTAAGCTTGACCCGTGAGTTATGAAGGGTAGTCTCCCACTAAGATTGTGGTCTTGTTAAATAGATCTTTCTGTCTGCTTTATATATTTGGAAGCTATGTAATTTAGCGCATTCAGGTAGAATGATATGTTCCTGGTGAGTTGTTCCTTTCATCTTTATTTTTTATATCTCTTTATCCTTTAATAATACTTTTTCTTTAAAGTTTATTTTGTTTTATATTAATATAACTCCATCAATTTTCTTTAAAGTATTTGCCTGTTCTATTTTTTTCCCATCTCTTTTTATTCAATCCCTTTTAGGACTCTGGATCCCAAAATATACTCAGGTACCTTCTGTAAAAAACATATAACTTCATTTGATTTCTTTACCAAACCAACAATCTGTCATTTAACTGGTGTCTGTGGTCCCTACCTTTATTTATTATAATTCCTGGTATATTTGGACTTCTGTTTTTATTTTATTTTGTATCTTGTATTTTTTTCCTCTTTGTTTTCTTCTATTAGATTGAGTTGTAAAATTTCTCCATTTTCCTTTCTTCTGGCTTGGCAATTAAGACTTCCCATCCCTATCCTCTTAGAATACCCTAAAAGTTTTAGCAATCAGGCTTGAGTTAAGAGTGTCTAAGGTACTATTTCAGAGTGTACATGAACTTCAGCCCCTCTTACCTCCAATCCCTGCTCCATGCCTATTTTATATGCTACTCCTGAAGGGAGGGCCACTGAGCAGTGCTGATGGTGGCTTCCCAGGAAGTGGGGGACATTTTAGTTCCAATGTTTTAGTTCCTACTTTTTATACCCTGCAATCAGCACTCTTCTTATTCTTGTGTTTACAGTCAATGCTTGCTTAGCTTTACCCACATTCTTACTAATCCTTTCAGGTTCTTCTCAAATCCTGTTTCTGCAATCATTTTACTTCTTTCTGACGTACAGATTTTTGTGTACTTTGTGTGTGTGTAGACTCTCAGTAATCAGTGTCTTTCGAAAATGGCAGGACAATGGATACAGAATTCTAGGGTGTCCACTGTTTTCTCCCAGAACTTCGGAATGATTATTCCACTGTCTTCTGAATTTTGTTGAAGCTACTGTAGAGTTTGCCATCTATCTAACTGTTGTTCCTTAGTAAGCTATCTTTCTTGTTTTGGTTGCTGTATGATGTCTTTGTTTTTTACATTCATGGTGTCTAGATATTTTATTTATCCTGTGAGGATGTGATGTAATTCCTGAATCTAAGGGTTCATTTCTTTGATCAGTTCTCACCTATTCTTTTCTTGAACACTCTTTTGCCCTCATTGTCCTACCTTTTCCTTTGGAACCCCAATCAGCTGTGTGCTTGACCTCATTCTGACTCCATGTCTCTGAACCTTGATTTCATATTTTCTATCTCTTCATCTCTCTACATTCTGGGAAACATCCTTAGATCTAAAATTCTATTAATTTGATTCTCTCCCTAGCTATATGAATGTGCTATTTGATTTATACATTGAGATTTTAATCTCAGTGGCTATATTTTCCATTTCTAGAAATTTCATTTGGTTCTTTTCCAAAGCTGTATTATTCTTTAATGTTTAATTCCTTCTTCTATGTCTTTAGTTATTATGAACATTCTTATTTTATAATCTGTATTAGTTATATTATGTGACGTTCTTAAGAAGATAAGCCTGTGTGTGTGTGTGTGTGTGTGTGTGTGTGTGTGTGTGTCTATGTCCATCTGTCTGCTGACTCTTCCTCATAGTGGTTTATTTCCTTGTGTGTTTTGTAATTTGGAGAATATGCTTGACCTGGGTTAAAAGTATGTCTTTCCAGAGAAGTTTTGTGATTACTTCTTGCAGGGACCCCAAGATATCATAGGATCCATTTTATCTGTTAAATTTTTAGGCACTGGTCCCAGAAACACTGAGCTATAAATTTGAACTCCAAATCTATATAAGGCCAAATTCACAGTCACAAGCTTCCAGAGGTTACTTTTCCCCTCTTCTTCAGCCCTGGCTGAGAATGACAAGCTTCCTTTATCATTTCCCAATTTCAGTGTCAGGAGTTTTTTTCTGGTTAACCATTCTACTGAAAATAGGGTTATATTCTTATGGGGCTACTCAGTTCCAACCCTTACTCACATTGTCTAAAGACCTGCCTTGTCTCTGTAGTTACACTAAAATCCAAGTCCCCAGATTACCCAAATCAGCAATATTACCTGCTCTTGGCTCCCACCAGGGCAACTACAGAACCGTTTCACATGATTACTGCTATGGTTTTTAAGTTCCTCTTTGTTTCTGACACTACGGGATTTTTGTTACTTTCTCATGAGCTTTGATATGCATTTCAAAGAACATTTGCTGTATTTTTAGTTGCTTCCTAGTAGGGGACTTTTCAGGTTTTTTGGCCCACAATGTTAGGAATAGAAGTTGCATTTGTTCTTCAGATGATGGGTTAAAGTTCAAATTTACTGATCTTCTCTTTTATGGAAGTGGTCTTTAATGACATGCTTAGAAAGATTTTTTTCCCCTACCAAGATTATTTTCCCATGCTTATTGTTGTGGTTTTGTTTCTTTACATATAACATTTAAACCATGGAGAATATATTAACTTCAAGACAATCAAAACCTTACACAGTAGCAATAAAGCTATCCAGATGAAATAAAACAAAGCAATATTCCAAGGACATGACCTCTAACAATAGAACCCCAAGTTTAATACAACTTCAATTCAGTCACAGCTCAGTGATCCAGGGAAGCCACCAGAGATCTTTATCACCTTGACTTGGGCTCAATGCCACCCAATGGTCACATTCCTATAAAACCACATTCAACTGCAAACCTACATAGCCGCCACCTGAGGACCAGCCCACACAAGGCTGGCACAATTGCGCCATGAGACACCTGTAGACTGTAATAGAGCTTTCCATTCTGTTTGCATATAGAAGGAAAGAAAGTAGATTTATAGCAAAATGGACTCTGGTTTGTGAAAAAGAATTGAAGAATTGAAGACCCCGAGAAAACGATCTAGAGGTCTAGATATGGAAAGTAATAAAGGAAAAAAATCCTCACACTCTGCAGCATAGGAGACCTGCCTGCCTGGGGGGTCACCTGCGCCATAGGGACCAAGATAGGGCTGGCTCTGCAGTAAGAGGAAGCTTGGACTTCTGCTTCTCTTAGCAATAGCCTTCTCTTCCACCCAACCTCAGTGATGGTGCCGGAAGCTCCTTTCAGAAGCCACCAGGCTCTCTGCCAGGCTTGACCCGGGATCCCCTAGAGAATGGCTGTCTGTGTTTAACTGGGCAGAGCCAGTGGGGCCCTGTCTCTTAGACTCAGGAGACAGTAGTCACATGCCCAGCTCTGTCACCACTATGTCACTTCTTGAGCCTCAGTTTCCCATCTTTAGAATAAAGAGGTAGGACCTGATTTGATCTCAAGGAAAAAAAAATCAGAATCAGAACCCAGACGTTCTGACTTCCAGGGGCAGCCTCTTTAATAACAGCAACAGTGATGATAACCACAGACCACAGCTATCATTTATCTTGAGTGCTTACTGTTTATCAAACTCTGAGCCAAGCCCATTATACACATTATCTTATTCAATTCTCATTAGCTTCCTATGAGTTTGCAATTGTCATACTAATTTTACATTTATTAAATTAAACAAATACTTATTGTGCCAATGACTGAGAGTAACTAATTTGCTTGAGGTTACATAGTTAGTAAGAGCTGACTCAGAATTCAAATCTGGCTTTGCCTGATTGGCTCAACTACACCCAACTATCCGTCCATCCATCCATCCTCTCTCGTCCATCCATCCTTCCCCTGAGAGAACTGCCTCTTATTGCATACACTCTCCTCTCCCAGTACTAATTGCCATATCTCACATCCCTGCACATTTCAAGTTTACCCTCAACTCACTTTTGCTTTCCAGCCCTTGGGCATCTTTATCCCCAACTCGCTCCCAGCTATAGCTCTCATCTCCTTAAAACCTGATCCTGACCCTTCCTGTTCCAAGATTCTTCCACGGTGACTCCCACCTTCAGAAGATCCTTTTGTGCTCTGCATCACCCCCCCTCACTACCCATGAAGGCTGTGCCAGCTAGCCGAGAGTCCCTCACACCAGGATGACCATCTGAGAGTGAACTGCTGGCAGCCCTTACCAGGTTTCCAACCTGCAGCATCTCCTCGAATTCGGTTGTCATGTTGTAGTGCTCCAGAGCCATGAAGAGTGTGTTAAGCACGATGCACATGGTGATGGTGAGGTCAGCGAATGGGTCCATGACCATGAACTTCACTTTCTGCTTGATGGACAGCCACAGTGGGCAGCACTCCCAGATCAGGTAGCGCTGGGCAAAGCGATGCCAGCATGGTGGACACTTGCGGTGAGACTCTTCCAGCTCTAGGGGCAGGGGCAGCCAATGAGCTGGTTTGATTTTTGTGGATTGACTCACAGATAATTTGGTATCCCAGAAAAGATGTATGACTTAGCTGGGGAGACGGCAGGGCTCCTTCGTGACAGGGGGACCGTGAAAGGGACAGGGAAGGCTAAGGGAAAATGTGGCTTATGACCTGGCCCCTTACTCTGGAAATAGGATAGGGGAGGGCCACAGGGGCAGGAGGTCAGGATGGATGTGGGGACAACTCGGGCAAGACAGATTATGACAGATAGGGGCTCTCTTGAGACAACAGTCTCACACAGACATGGGGACACCTGGGGAGGACAAGCTGAAAAGGACAAGACAACATCTGAGACAGGCAAGTTTGGATCTAAGGACACCCAAAACAAGAAGAACAGACATTGGCATCTGGGACATGTTAGGACAGATGGCAGGTGCCTGGAACAGGCCAGAGAAGATGTGAACACATATGGGACAAGAGGAAACAAGATGGGGGTGGTGGTGCCAAGTTCAGACTGGAATGCCTGGGGGCTTCCTGGGGGGTACTGGCTGGGACAGATGTGGGGTGCCTGCTGCAATAGGGCATAGGCTATTCCAGCTGGGATAGCTTCCTATCCCAGCTGGAATAGCCTGGGGTGGGCATGGAATGGGTGGGAATAGGCTAGAGCTGGCATGCCTGGGCCAGGATTGTTTCGGGAAGGCATGAGGATGCTTGGGAAAGGACAGGGTGAGACTGGGAAGCACCCAGGACAGTCCAGGACAGCTGTGGGGATGTTTGGAAGAAACACAGACATGGCTTGGGAGGATGAACAGGCAACAGAGACTGGAAAGTCTGGGCCCACTGTGGGTATGTCTGAGGCAAACCTAGAAGCTGGGGGATGCTTGGCTCAGGTCAGGTTAAGTGGGAGGGGGCAGGAGTGGGAGCATTGGAATGACATCAGGGGAAGCTGACCTTCCAGGGCGCTGGTGAGGACACTGACTGCGCTGAGGGCCCGCTGCCGCTCTCCCGGCTCCTCGAAGCCATCCATGCACGGAGCCTGGCGGTTCAGCATCTGGGGCTGGCCCGGCTCCTCCGACGGGGTGGTCTGGGAGCAACCAGGAGATATGCATCAGCCCGGGAAGGGGGGGTCCTCCTGAACCTGGGGCAGCTGCTGGGCCTGGAACAGCGGTCCCGGACTCAGGATTGGGGTGGGGGTGGGGTCATGGGGAGACAGGATGGGGGTCTTAATGGGACACGGATGCTGGGTTTCTCTGCTCCCAACTCCTTCCCTGTTCATAACTTCCCCCATCTCTCTTGCCAATCATCATCTCCATCCTCCTTTCTTCACTGTCTCTCATCAGTGGTAATTCTTGAGTGTGGACAGGAAACTACATGTACCAAGTTCTATTAACCAGATGCTGTCATTGTACATTAGTACATGCAAAAACAGTCTGGGAGTCTTAACTGACCACAAGCTCTCTGGAGTCAAGAGCATAAAGAAACGTAAAGGAAAAAAAAAAAAAAAAAACAACCCTGCTCTGAGGTGACATTAATAGAAGCATGAAGCACAATGCTTAGACATAGCTGGTGGGAGCAGCTGTGGAGGCAGTTTGGCTCTACCTACCAAGAAAATTTTAAATTGGCTCGGCAATTCCTCATCTAGCCATCTAACTTCATAAATAATTATACACGTGCACCCAAAATATATATGCAATGATGTTCATTGCAGCATTGTTCTTCCTCCCGTAAAAACAAAACCAATCAATAGAAAGAATATTAAAATCAATTATGGATACAGTCTGACTCTGGACCCTGATACAGACACAAAGAGAGGAGGCAGTCCCATGTGTGTTCCCATGGGAGCACCTCTGAGACAAAGTTTGATGAAAAAACAAGCAGAAGCCCTGAAAGATACACACGGAACCGTCAAGGTGAGGATATCTGGGTAATGGGATTGTGGCGGGGAGGGGGAGCAAAGGAGAGGGAGAAGTCTTCCTGTGCTCATACGCTTCTGCACTGTGGGATTCGTTGTCATTGTGCTGGCATCATTTTTGTAAGCAAAAGAGCCAGATCTGCGGACAGATGTGGTGTGTCTGATAGAAGGAGGTGGTGGCAGGAACTCTCTAGGCTTACTCAGAGCCCTGTCTCCCAGTACAGGGGGTAGGGCGGGGCATGAAGCCTTCCCATCAGCGTGGCCCTCTATGACCACAGTGCAAGAGCTTGAGCTGGGGCTGCGGAAGGCATGGGGCTGTTCAGTGTGCAAGTGTGAGGCCCTATGATCTCTGTAGGTCAGAAGGAAGAGGGGCCTAGGTTACCCAGGGAGGCAGAGTCAGGACTTGGGGTGGTACCAAATTGATCTGCACTCCAGTTAAAGTCAATTTTTGCCATTGGTGGGACTGCCCTGAAATGTTGCCTAGTGAGGGAGTGAGCTCCTGGTCATGGAAGTATTCAAGCATTCTACCTCCTCCTCGACGGTGATAGTCTGAGTTATTATTTAGTAAATATTTCCTCATTGCTCTCCCACTGTGGGGAAGCACCCTTCCCTGTCTCACTAATGACACACTGGCTTTGGCTCCAGTAATCATTTATGAAAACAGTTTCCCCAGGTAGCTGCCACACGTTCGACCTAAACCTCAGCACTAAGGCATTCAGAGCAGCCCTCAGCCTGACCCATGGTGAGGAGCCAAGCCAATGCGTAGCCAGAAGCAGAGCTGCCCAGCCAAGCCCGACCTAGACCAGCCAAAACACAGGCATCGGGCAGGTAAGTCAGTGTGAGAATAAAGGCTTATTTTTAGCCACTGACTTTGGGCGTGGTTCGTTACACAGCATTATGGAGCAGGAGCTAGCTGTTACACTGCACTAGTGCATGCTATCATCTCTTCCATTTTCCCGACACAGCAGAAAGGGATTCCCTTAAAAAGGAAATCAGGCCACTATAATCCGTGCCTCCCCTCTCCCCATGCTTTCCATCTAACTCAGAGTAAATTCAAACCTTTTATTACCTACGAGGCACTGTATAGTCCAAATCGTAACTCACCAAAAGTGTTTCTGTATCCCTCCTAGCTGTTTCCATCACACCTGACCCTGCCTGGCTCTCTCATGCCTCCAACACGCCAAGCCTCCTCTCCTTCAGGGCTTTCGTACTTGCTGTTCCCTCTGCCTGCAACACGGTTCTTCCACATCTTTGTAGCTGGCTCTCTCAAATCATTTGCCTGCCAATTTTAATATCACCTCCTCAGGAAGGACTTCCCGAGGATTCTAAGAGCCATCCCCAACCCCCCACCCCCAGCAACTGTCTGTCCCATGACCCTTACTGCTAACCTGGAAACGCTGACCGGTTTGCCATCTGTCTTCCTGACTACAAAGTAAACTCCACGATGCTGGCGCTCATCTGTTCTGTTCACAATATCCCTGCAGCCTCCAATTCAATGTGGCAGGCTGGCATTGGACAAATGTTGGCTGCATGGATAATTACTTGAGAATCAGAAGGCTTAGATTAAGCTCTAGCCCTGCCTCTAACTAGCTAGATGAGGGTACGGGGTGGGGGCCTTCTGGGCCACATGTTCTCCTGTAGACAAAGGAAAGTTTCACCCTCTACCCCCTTGACTGGGATAAATTAAACATGAGCTGTCTGGTGGGCTGGCCCTTCTTCCCCCCTCTTATCTTGGTTGAGTGCCCACTACGTGTCCCACACTATGCTCTGTCTTCAGTTTTAGAACTGGGCAGACAGGCCTCACTGGGGACCCGGTGGAGGCAGAGAAGGCATTCCCCCGGGCCTACAACCCGCTAATCTCTTTAACTTTACAATATTTCCATCTTGGTCTGATAATTCCTTTAACTTCGCAAATAAGCCCCTTAGTCAGCTAATCCCTTTGAGGTTACAAATGGGCCCGGCAGAAGTGAGAAAGGGTAAAGTCAGAGTGTCCGGTAATGAAGTGTTTGAACTTGGATTCCTTCTGACATGTGCAGCACAATGAGATGATTTTCTCCCTAATGAGATTAGGAAATTCTATTAGTGTTCTGGGCTGCTGACCTGATTCCACACATGGGCTGAGACCTGCAGGAGGGCCTAGGCCACTGGGATTCAGTGTTCCTGAAAGGCCAGGCCAGAAGTCCCACTCTCCAGGTGACTGCCAGGGCCTTCCAGGAGCACCTGGAGGGGGTGGTCTGCCTCCAGTGCTCTCTCAGGACCCTCTCTCTGACTCCATGCTCTAGAGGACTGTGACTGCACCAGGAGTCTTTACTCCTTCCTCCTCAGTAATAAAGGGTAACAGATAATAACAGCAATGACTCGAACATGAGGCAAGTACCAGTCTAATCACCAGACAGGTCTTAACCCTTTTAGTCCTCACCACAAACTGTTGACGTGGATATTAATTTCATTGCCACTTAACCAATGAAGAAATTGAGGCACAGAGCGATTCATTAACCTGTGCCAAGTCCCGCAGCCAGAGTCCGTCTGAGCTGGAGCAAAACAGCCCATTTGGCTGTGAGCCCTCTCTCTTCAGCCCCACCTTCCCAACCAAGGCTTCCTGTCTTATTCTAGCTTCCTCAGGAAGTCTCTTCTCCTCTGTCTCCTGTAGGCCTTGGGTATAAACCACACATGTGCCCTTTCCCTGGGTGGGCTGCTCTGGGCACTGTGTTGGGGGTAGGGGTCAGCAAGGACACTCCAGGGCTGACTGACTGATCTGAGCTCTGGCTGGCCTTTCATGCTCTGCCCTGTCGCTCTGCTGCCTTTTTGATGATAACTCCAACAGCTTTCGCCTTTGTTCCGTGGGTTCCAGCCATTCTGACCTCATGGAATTTCCTTCAATAGGCTGGGCACTCTCAGGGCCTCAGTGCCTTTGCACTGGGTGCTCTTGAGGCCTGGAACATGCTTCCCTCAGATGATACAATGATGGTGTATAATTATAACATTATCACAGCATCAACATACTCATGATGTCCTGATTGCTGTACCCATAGGAGATAGCAATCTGAGATGGGTGTTTTTAATTCATTTTACAGATGACAGACACACAGAGAAAGAAAGCAACTTGCCTACGGCCATCCAGCTGGTAAACTATGAGCTGGAATTCAAACCCAGCTTGTGTCTAGAATCTGGGTGCTGTATCACCCCCCACGCCCAGCTGCAGAAAGCAGCCTGGGCTCCCACCCTTGCCTCCTTTAGGTCTTTGTTTAAATGCTTCCTAATGCGTAAGGGTTCCCGCTCCCCCGGCCTTACTTGTGCCCTCCCACAGCACTCATTACTTGTGCTAATGTTTACCATTTTGCAAAGTACTGAAATATTTAGGCTTGATAAATAACTGTTGTCCAGAATGCCCTAAGTATCCCCTGGCTATTCTGGCCTCTTTCCTAGAAGCCCCCGCATTGTCCAAGATCCAGCAACTCCACGGGCTAACCCCTGGCACACATAGAGCCTTCAGGATACCAGTCCTGTGCCACGGTGGCATCTCAGTACCTGGGCCTTACCTGTTGCTAAATATTTAACTCTCTTCCGTTTATCAATATTATACACTGTATAGATATATATACCTATTTTTCTTCTTTGATGTTTGCCCATCTGCCTCCATTATCAAGAAAGTTCTACGAGGGCAGAGAATTTTTTTGGCCTTTTTTTTTTTTTCCGCTCTTCACCCCCAGAACCCGGCATACAATAGGTGCTCAGTAAATATTAGGTGAGAATTTTGGACCGGTCACTGGTGACCAGTTTCGGAGACCAGATCTGGCCTGGGGCTGCATTGTGGGGCTGGCTCACCGTGTCTGGGGGGCGATCCAGGATCACAGGGCGGAGGAGGTGGCTCCCTGGGGAGGTAGCCTCAGGGTCACCTGCCCCCAGCAAGGAGACCACCCCGTTGCAGTCCACCGTGCTGTTCCTTTTACCATTGAGGGCGTGACTGAGAGCCGAAGTCCCCGGACTGAGCTGTCCCTGGGCACTAGGCCGGCGCAGAGGCCAGGGCACCAGCAGTGACGTGCGGTGGCTCTCACTGTCCCCCGCTGTACTGTTTTCATCATCTGCAAAATCTGTCTCTGAGCCCAGGTCTCGCCTGCGAAAGGTGAAAATGCTCCCGCGGCTGGAGCGCGGCTTCATGGATGTCCTGCTGAGGCCATGTGCGCTGCTCAGACGATTCTGGGGGCACAGGGAGAAGGCACATGACCAAGCCAGCTCTTCATGTGCTCGCAGCCTGTCCCCTGTGGTGTTCTTGGAGACCGAGACTGAGAAGTTCTCTCACAGCAATGAGAGTTGGGTTTTTTGTTTTTTGTTTTTGTTTTTTGTTTTTTTGAAGTAGGCTCCATGCCCAGTAGGGCTTGAACTCATGAGTCTGAGATCTAGACCTGAGCTGTGATCAAGAGTCAGATGCTTAACTGACTGAGCCACCCAGGTGCCCCAAGCATTGAGGGCTTTTGTTGGCCCCTCAGGAACTGGGGTTGGCGGTGGGGTGTGTGGGGGGGAATTGCTGAGTTAAGCTGTGTTCAGAGGAGGGGGTAGAGACAATCCTGCCTCATCTAGGGCTTCTGCTCCCTTAAAGCTTGTGCCTCTTGGGCTTTGAGACTCAAGCTTGCCTGTGCCTGAAGATGTGCCTATGGCTGGGCAGGGGGAGAAGGAGGCAGGAAAGCTCTTGGTGGTACAAACAGGCCTGGCCTGAGCAGGACTGGGGGCCATCAGCCATGCACCTGACTCATATGGCCATGTCCTTGGGCACCCAATCCACACCACAAGGTGTCCCCCAGTCCCAACCCCAGTCCCAGTGCTGGGGACTTCACAACGCCCAAACCTAGCTCGTCTCTCTGCCTAGACCTCCTCCACTCCAAGAACAGTCATGGAAAACAGGAATGGCCTGGAGTGGGTTTAAGGAGACTTTCCCTGAGGAGCAACCATGGGGGCCTCTGATGGCACCAGGGGTCCAACATAATGGGCTTTTGATGCCAAACCCCCCCCCCCCCCGAAAGGGCCAGAGCCACCGCTGGGGATTACCATTGCTTTGGGACCATCTTCTGAGTCGGACTTGGGGAACCTGTCATCCCCACACTCCTCTGTCCCTGAAGACAGTCTTTTTCTCCTCTTGCTTCTTCTCTCATGGGTGCTTATTGGGGCTAAAGGGGACATCTCCAAGGAGCTGCGGGACACGGTGTCCACACCCCTGATGGTGAGGGCCTGGAAAAGGTGGAAGAGGGATGAATTTGGTCATTGAGACTCTGTGCAGCCTCAGGCTACGGCAGGCCAGACATCTCTCAGTATCTCACTTTCCCCATCAGGAAGTAGACTTGCACACTTAACTGCCGACAAGGGTATCATGGAGACATGAGCTCAAACAGACCCAAGATGTTCTGACAAAAATCAAAGTCCAGGGAAGAGGAAATAAGTGGCTGAGGTGGGTAGCTCTTGGAAGAGGGGAGTGTGAAGGACAGTTGAAGGGGGAGAGTTGACAAGCAGAGGAAGTGATAGAACTGGAGGGCAGGAGATCTTCTAGAAGCTTCCACTGGCCCAGACTGGTGCTGAGGGTGGTGGCCTGGGGCAGTGAGAAGAAAGTGGATGTCTAACAGCTGGCTCAGTAGTTAGCCTGCAGCACCTGTGTGTGGGGCTATGGGTAACCAGTGCTGCCATGCTTACTTTCTGAGCTGGCTCAGGCCTCCAAACTTGACCTTCCTCATCAAGCTACCAGAAGGCATCCCTTGACTAGGATAAACTCAGTGCATGGACAGGTGGTTCTCTTTTATTCAGCATGCACTAGGCTCCTTTAGCAGGAGCTACCACCTCTACCCAGAGGGCACCGTTTTCTCTCAGAAGACACCATGGTCAGAGGGAACACTTCCCTCAGCAGGCCCCACACTCACAGTGCCCACCTGTACCCAGTGTGGACCATTTTCACCTAGCAGGCCCCTCATGAACAGGCATTGTCTTTACCCAGGTACCAAATTTTTACCTGGCAGACACCATAGTCACATGAAATATCTTCACCCAGCAGATGCCAGCTTCCAGCAGGAACTGCCTTTCATCTAGCAGATGCCATACTTAAAGGTACCAGCTTTACCCAGCATGCCTCACATCCACAGACACCAGCTTTACCCAGCATGCATCACACTCGCAGACACCAACTTTACCCAGCACACACTATGCTTACAGGTACCAGCTCTGCCCTGTAGGCAGCAGGGTTATAAGCACTGGCTTTACCCAGCAGGACCTGCCTTTTATCTAGCAGATGCCACGTTTACAGGTATCAGCTTTACCCAGCAGGCACCAGCTTTACCCAGCATGCACCAGGTTTATAAGCACCAGTTTTGCCCAGCAGGTTTATAGGCACTCACAGTTAGGAAAGGGCTTGGCTTAGAGGCTCCTTGGCTGGTGCTCACCCACCTCATGCTCTTTCTTGAGCATCTCCATGGTCTCCTGGAAGCGCTTTTCTTTCTCCTCGGTCTCAGCGATGGTGGCTTGGTTTTGTTCCTCGTAGGCCATGGCAACCACAGCCAGGATCAGGTTCACCAGGTAGAAGGAGCCCAGGAAGATGACAAGCATGAAGAAGATCATGTAGATCTTCCCTGCAGACCTCAGGGTCTGGGGGAGTAAGGCGATAAAGGTTATCTTCACTGGGACCCCTTCTAGGTCATGGTCATGGAATTTCAAGTTGTTCAGTCTGCCTGTGCCAAGGGTTCAAATGGCCACAGCCTGGGGAGGGAGTAGAGCATATCCTATCTCTAGAGGTAAGTGTCCTAACCTATAGAGCAGAACGACCTACACACAGGGGATAGTGTCACACCCAGAGGGAGGCAGAGTGTTCCAATCAACAGAGGAAATGTTGCATGCATAGAGGGGACTATGCCATCACATAGGGTGAAATGTTGCACTCCCAGAGCACAGTGTCCCACAGAGAGGGATGAATACTTGTTTACCAGCAAAGTTTCTTTGCTGTGTCCCATCCCTTAGACACAAGGTCCCTGTCTCTTTCTCCTTGAGTCTCCCCCAGCTCTTGCCAGTGGAGAAGCTGCTGGGGCCACTTCTGGCTAATCACCTGTGCATCCTGGTCCCTGATGTGGGTCCCCAGCCTGTTCCTGGTGTTTCTGCTGCCCGGGCACCCATGTACCTGTTGGTAGAGGCGCTCCCAGCAGTCCTGAGTCATTAGGCGGAAGAGTGCAAGGAACGCCCAGGCGAAGGAGTCAAAGCTGGTGTAACCATGGTCAGGGTTGTCCCCTGCCTTTAGGCACCGGTAACCCTCAGGACATGTCCTGCAGTCAGACACACAGACTCTGTTCCATGATGTGAGAGCCCCCCCCCACCCCCGCCAAGATGCCCTCTGGGCCTGACTCTTATCCCTGGGCAGCCCAGCACATGCCCCAAGGCTTCGTGAGGCTGAGTTCCACAAAATTAGTCCCACACTGCTTGTCCTGCTGCCATGACTTTTCCTGCCGTGCCTCCCCCTTGGGACACCATTTCCGTCTTTTCTCTACCCATCTGTATTCATCTTGGCCTTAATCCATCTCCCTTCTGCCCACACGATACCCATCCCTGCTGCTTATATGAATGACCTCTTCCCTCACGGAGGAAGTGCCAAGGACCTGGCTCACGGTCTTTTCCTCTGGCTGTTTACCCCACGGGGAGATGAACACAGAGCTGGTATGTGGTGCAGATAGGACGGTGAGGCTTGGGGGAACAGTACAGAGCTGAAGAGCATGGAGACCAGGGCAAATGCCAGGCCACGGGCTTGAAGGATGATGCGGGGGTGGATGGGCCGGGGCCTGGCCATGTCTGGAGAATGTGCCCATTTGCACGACGGTGCACACAGGCGGAGTGAGGCGGACTGATGTTTCACAGAGCCAGATGGGACAGCCTCTCTCCCAAAGATGGACCACTGGGCTGGATTCACGAGTGTGAGAGACAGAAGGTTTGGGGAAGGGGACTTGGCAAGCGGGAGGAAACAGCCTCTGTGCCTTGCTCATGTCCTAAGACCCTCCAGACAATCTCTTCAGCTACAAGAAGGGCTGAAACTTCCTACTGAGATATGTGGGACTGCAGCCCCACAGAGCCCCTCCCTCCCCAGACTCACCTGGGGTCTGGGGAGGGAGGGTCCCGCCCTTCCCCAAACAGTGTCACGGTCACACTGATCCAGACCCCATCTGTACAGAGTCCTGGGAGCTGCCCGTGATTACGGGGCATCTCTGGGCACCCCACTCAGGCTGCAGTTGTGAGCTCTGCTGGCCCTGAGGAGAATTTAGGCTGCTGGGGAAAGCCACACTTACTCCTGACCCAGAGGACAGATGCATAGGGAAGGAGAGAAGACTGGAGTGGAAGGGAGCAGCCCTGGGGGGCTTCCATGAGGGAAAAAAGCCAGGACTGGGCTGGCAGGAGGCCCTGGGCTCTGTCCCCCTCCCTGCAGATCTGAGCCCTCATCTGTTACTGCCTCAGAGCTGCCTCCCCTGTGGTGGGGGTGGGGTGACAAGATGCCAGGGCCCCAGCAAGGAACAGAGGCAGGGGAAGGCCTGGGGTCAAGGGCATAAACTGAAAGCACAGTCAGCTGAGAAAGCACCGAGGAGCGGGGGCCCTCGCCTGCCGCCCTCACCTCACCTCACCCTTGCTGGGTGAGGTGGCCCTGGGGGGCGGGTGCCACATACCCGGCATCAGAGCTGTTCCCACACAGTAACACGTCAGAGGTGCCATTCTTCAGCAAGTAATTTCCTGAAAGAGGAACAACTGATGGTGAAGGACATGTGTGGCCCAGACTCCCGGGGTTCCCGCGCTGTGCCCAGGCCTCTGGGGAGGCAGAGATGCCACTGGTGGTCTCTTCTCTGCCCCTGTCCTGACCCCTACCCTCTGCCTGGCCAGGCCTGATGCAATTCCAGCTGCTTCTCTGGCCTGCCTTCTGCTCCCCCTCAGACATTCAGCTGCCAGCATCCCCCCAGCTCCTGCAAGACTCAGGAAGTCCCCACAGGGAGCTTCTGTACCCTGCCCTGAGCCACTCAGGAGGACACCCAGGGCCAAGAGAGGCCCTGAACTGGGAGGCAAGGGTCTAGGCAGAGACCCATCTTGGCTACTGAGTCCTAGCATGGTCTTGGCAGGCTACTACCCAGCTCTGTCAGGGTCCACTTCTTCTTGCAAGAGGTACAAACTATGGTCACCGTGGTGATACTGTGGTCTGCTCAGACAGGGCTGGGGCTGGACTCGGTGACATATGGAACACCCAGTCCTGTCCCTTACCCTCTGGTCATCACTCACCACTACTGGCCTTAGTTTAAGGCAACAGTTCTCAAACTGTGGTCCCTAGCCCAGCGGCAGCAGGAAATCAATGGGGACCTGCTGAGAAAAGTAACTTCCCGAATGCTGCCCCAGAGCTACTGACTCAGGAACCCCGGTGGTGCAGCCCAGCAGTGCTTTCTGGAGCCCTCCAGGTGACATGTGGTGCATTCCAGGTACATGCGGAAGTTCTGGAACCACTGCTCTTTGGCCACAGTTGAACCATAAGCAAATGGAATCCATGAGTTGTGGTCTGTTTCTTTTTCCAGCATGGACTACTGTTGTAGGGAAGAAGCCCTAACTTCAGAATGTCCCTGGCCTGGAATCTGGCCTTACACCACTGTCTACCTTTGAATCAGACTGATGGCATTACTTAAGAGAGGTGCTGGCCATCAGCCTGGAAAGCAGAAAACCACATATCAGTGAAATGACAGGAGCAGCTCATGTGATTTTGTACAATCACTGAGCTTGCTCTGACTCTCTCTCGGGGTTCTGGGGGGCATGTGCATGGGATTAACATTCTGGCAGGGAACACAGAAGCTGAATGCACCATCCCGTGCCCCACAGGTGGGACGTGCTCTCTGCAGCCTCACAGATTACCCCAGCGCCATGTCCCATGCCCGCCAGCACTTCTTCCCAGGCAGGTAAGCTGGTCTTCTCCCCATGCCTGATTCTCTAGCGTCCATCCCCGCCTCTAGCCACGGCAGCTGCCATCCCTTGTCTGCCTCTCCAGCTAACTCCATCCTTCCTTCTCCTCAAGTGTCCAGCCATCTAGCCTCAGAACTCTTGAGGGCAGGCCCAAAGTCTGCTCCCCTTCTGTCCTCTCTTAGAGCTCCAAAGGGTAGGGGCTGGAATCCCTGAGCAAACCTCTGGTTCTCCAGGGGCTCAGATAGGGCTTGAATGGCCACTGGGAGGAGGTCTGACCTCTAGTGAGGCCCGTGTGGCCTTATAAAGCCCTGCCCAGGCCACAGAGTGAGCCTGCACCTGGGTCGTTGAGGTAGAGGTCCAGTGACTCCCAGACTAGGCCATCAGCCTCCACAGAGCCATTGGTGTCGTTGAGCGTCGTGAAGTTGCGGACACACTTGTGCCTCAGGTTGCCCATGAAGAGCTGCAGGCCGATGAGAGCGAAGACGCTGAGGCAGAAGACCGTGAGGACCATCACATCGGCCAGCTTCTTCACAGACTGGATCAGGGCCCCCACGATGGTCTTCAGACCTGGGGAAGGCAAGAATGAGCAGGGGGGTAACCACAGGCCCCGTGCTCCCTGCTCCATTGGGTGGGGGCCGGGCCTGAGGGGGTGCTGGGAGAGGTGGGCAATCGTGAGGTGGGGGCAGGTGAAGGAGGCCTCTCTCAGGTTTTCCAGACCAAAGCCCCCATTTCCTCCAACACTGAGATTGCGTCCTGATTCTCCCAGAGGCAGTCAGAAGGGCCCAGGCCTCTTTGCTCTCCACTAATCACATAGGAAATGGGAAATGCTGCTTTCCTGAAGAAGAAAATGCTCAAAGCCTGTCCCCGTCTGGCTGGTCCCAAGGTAGACCTTTAAATGTAATCTGTGGGAAGGACACTGAGTTCCAGGCCCATTCTCAGGCAATGGAATCTCCCTTGATCCTTGAAACAGGGAGAGACAAGCCATTCCTGGTAGAGGAATGTGGTGTGTTCTTGGAGGACAGTGGGGGTGGAAATCAGGAGGTCTGGCAAGGGTATGGTGGGTAATGCTCTAAAGCGTCTGCTCTGGCTAGGGGCCTCCTTTTGGAAAAGCTTCAAGGGCAGGGAAGGGGTTGACCTGTTTTGCATTTTCCTCCCCTGCCCTGTCTGTCTGGGACCCATCCCCTTCCAACCCATTCCCAAAAGCCAAGGCCATGATGTGTTAGTTGCACGGCCCAGCTCCCTGCAGAAGCCAGCACCACACAGCGAAGTGATAGAAAAGCACGTGTAGACGCCTTTGGTCTGACACTGAGCTATTGTCCTATGACAAGTCTGAGCAGAGCATTGGGAGGAAGAGGGCTTCTCTGCCAGCAGCAGAGGCCTGCCTCCTGCCCCCACGCCCCACCCCCCAACCAAGCGGCCAGATCTCAGATTAAGCTCCATCCATCCATCCATCATTCAGCTGGTTAATGTGTTAGGAGCACCTGTGGTGGCCGTGCCCACAGCTGCTGTGCCCATGACCTCGAGACAGGGAGGCAGCAATGGGCAACCACGGGATTGGGGAGGAAGTCCTCCCACTGTGCCCCAGCACTGCTGCCTGCCCACAGCTCAGAGGCACTCAGTGTACTCGGTAGAAATTGTCCTGGCAGATGTTGGTAACTGCCCTGGGCAGGGGTCTGGGCCTGGAGAGGTGGTGGCGGTAGGATCCCTATTCTGTAGCTCAGCATACCCCATCTGTAGCAGAGGTTCGAGGACCCCATCAGTGAGCACGCTCTGGTTCTGCTCACCGGGCCTGGAGACCTGGCCCGTACTGTATGCGGCAGGGAGCACAGGGCAAGAGGTGGTGGGCGGCCAGCTCTGCCTCAACTAGCATCCAGTTCTAGGCCCCTGTGAAGCCCTTCCTGGCCTGTGGACATCGTGTCCACAGGGACAATCAGTTGGTGAGCACAGATCCAGTCCTTTAAACATTTCTCATACTAATGAGAGAGCTCACTTCTGGCAAGAATGAGTCCAATGAAGTAACAGGATTTTTTCAGGAAAGACCCAAGAAGGGAAGGCTCCTGGGCATCAACTGGGAAACACTCTAGCCACTGAAATTCTAACAGGCTGGGTGAAGAGCCCTTGGGAAGCAACCATTCTGATTTCCTTCCCATTTTGTGGGAGAGAAGACCGAGGTCTGGAGAAGGCCAAGGCTCTTTAAGCCTCAGGTCAAGGGACACCTCCTCTGGGGAGACTTCCATAATGCTGACCACAACATTTTTCTAATGACCACTTTCAGGGTCTGCTGTCTGCTTCCTCACTGGGTTGCTGGCAGCTTTGAAGAAGACCTGGGTTGAGGCTGGCAGGCTTCCTCCTTTACTCCGAGAAATATTTTCCTTTGCTAGCCTTTTTTATAAAAGAGACTGAAACTTGCCTTTTCTCAACTGCTGTGGTCAGTGTGCTTCTCTAATCTTGTGAGCAGATGATGTGAGGTTGTCCCTGGGACCTTAGAGGATAGACCTTGAGGCTTCTAAGTATGTCTGTGTGCATCCAGGCCAATGACAAAACCTGTCTCAAAGGAGGTGACTGTGTGCACTGGGGGCAGACTGTCCCACTTGCTACTCACTCTTAGGAGGGGTCTGGGGCACTGGCAGGGAGCACATCCTACGGGGTTCAGAGGCTAGGAGGAACATTCTGAGGCTCGGTTTGAACACAGCATAAGTGGATGGGGGTCCTCTTCCAAGATAATAACCCCATCAGGGGAGAGACTGAACTCCTCCAGAGCAGGGCCCCTGCCTTTCTGGGGGCAGCAACAGCTACACGGAGATGAAGGGCCCAGGACCCACGGCTTTCCACATCAGGAGTGGATGCAGCCATCAGCTTCATTTAAATCTTCCCTCGGCTCTGACACCTCCCCAGATCGGTGGTATATACAACCTGTCTCCAGCTGCCTTCTTCAAAGAAGGGCCTTCTCCGGTTCTGAGTGTGGCTGCATTCAGAAAAGACTCTGGAAGGAACCTCGGGGCACTGCTCTGTGGGCTGTGAAATCATCATAAGCCTTTTGAGAGCGTTCCTGGATGGCTGGGGTAGGCCGGTTTTCTAGAGAGGCCGCCCGAGCTTGGATTTCCCGGGTGCAATTGCCAACATCTGTCAAGGAGAATTGCTTCCCGAGGCTACCATGCATGGTCCACTACGCCTCTACCGCGCCATGCAGCGAAGGCTGGTAGACGCCAAGGCCTGATGACGCCTGTCCGCAGAGTACACTGTTTTACAAAATGGGGCTGCGGCGGCAGCTGTGCCCTTGTCACCACAGGGGGCCCAATGCAGGGACTGGGCCCTCGCCCCGTGGGCCTGTGGTTTCCCTCAAACTCAGTTCTTTGGTTTCCTTATCAGAGCGTGATGCTTCTGGCCAAAGCAATTCACATATAAGCTTTCAGCTCTTCAAAGCCCTGAGTTCAGTTTGGGAAGGACCTCACCATCTTGGGAAGAATTGGGGTTCAATCCAGGACATGCCGTGGGAGCTGTGTGCCCCCCGGCATCTGTGAGGGTGGGCTTTGATGGGGAGGACAGCCCGAAGCCCCTCATGAGGCTTTGAGGGGACAGCCATGTCCGCCGCCGACAGCCCCCAACAGCCGAGCTCTGGGAAACGTATTCTGGTGACAGGCACCTTTGGAGGTGCCTTCCCAAGGGCCGCGTTGGGCCCAGCTGGCTGGGAAGGCCTGAGCGTGTCCCTCTGGCCTTGGCGTTTAACCTGATTTTTCACCTGAAATGACTGATATAGTTTTCAGGGCCCGGAGGACTCGGAAGGTACGTAAAGCTGAGACATTGCCCAGGTCCACAAATTCAGTTGTGTATCTGTAACAAGGGAAAGTCACACACGAGACAGTGACAACACGCCAGTAGGAGACACACGATGGGGGAAGGGGGGAGGGGAGACAGAGAGAGAGTCACTTGTAGCTGAGATCTGAGAGGCAAATCTGGGCATCTTACCTGGGATAACTGAAATAGTTTTTAGAGCTCTCAGGACTCTGAAAGTTCGAAGAGCCGACAAATTGCCTAGTTTTATATTTTCTGATACATACCTGCAGAATTAAACCACAGTTATTGGGAATTACAAGGCAGCACCTCAGCCTGCCCTCCCCGACCCGCCCAGTCCCTTCTCCCCCTCCCACAGGGAGGGCTGCCGACAGCCCAGGGCTCCCTCCGGCTCTCTTCCTCCTCGCTACCTTCCTGACATCGGGCCCTCGGTGAGATGACCTAAGGATGTTCACACAGGAAGCCCCCACACGGGAGGCGGCTCTCTCAGCGAGGTGCTCGTGATGGCCGGGTGGCAGAGAAGCCAAGGGGCATTCTGGTCCCAGCTTTGCTCTGCATCTTCTGTCATCTGTGATCAACTCGTGCCTGGTTGCCCCAGTATCTGGTTGAGAGCCTCACACAGGTGTAGTAAGGTCTCTGAAGGCTGAGTCCCCCAACTCAGTCTCATTCTAAGACCTCCGGAGACCTCCAAGGATGGTCCTAGTTCTTCACAGGAAGAGGGACCTCAAGAGTGAGCAGCCCTCTAGGTCTGCTTGGGTTCAAGCGACACTTGGCAGAGTAAGTGGTCGAGACGTTCCAACCTACAACTGGGACGGTCACCCATCTGTAGTCTTCACAGGCACGGGAGGAAGGAGTTGGTCCCTGGGGAGAAGGGAGCTGCCCAAGCAAGTGTGAGGGTGTGTGTGGATGGGCCACGTGACCAGGATGTCTAAGAGCTGGGTGGACAGTGTGTGACCAGGACCATCGGGACAGTGGCAAGTGACTTGTGATATTTAACCAAAGATTTCACATCCAGGGTACATGACATTTAAGCGAAGGCGTCTGATGTTTAATAAAGGACAGTGGACTCAGGATGTCTGGTTTTTAACCAAGTGTGTTGGACCTGGTGTCTGAGTGACATCAGACCCAGGACTGCAGACCGATGAAGCTGAACAAGTGCCAAGGGTGGGCTGATCGTGCAGCTGCACTCACTGCTAGTCAGTCTGGACCTCCGGGACCTTCCATTCCGCTTAGAGTTTCTGAATCTGCTTTCAAGCTGTGGGTATTTGCAGGGAAGGACTTGGTAGGCTATGTCAAGGGACTCAGTATCCTGGAGTCAGCCGGGTCCTACCTTGTCCAGCTCTCTGACTGGGTTGACACCAGATTCCTCTGTGTCTCCTCATGGGGCCCTGTGGACCATGCCTGCTCCCTCCTTACTCACCACACACCTGCAGAGATGAGAAGTCAGCAGACACATTCTCAGAGCTTTTCTTCTGGCTACACCAGATCCTTTTTGTGGTGTGGCTTCCGTTCCTTCCCCTGGACTCACTTCAGCTTGTAAACTTCCGATGGGGAGTAGATGTCACCTCCCTTATTCTGGCCCATATACAACTATTAATTTGGTTCAAGCTCCCTCTCTGCTTTTGTTGGCTATTCCATCCTCTGTGATGACTCAGATTCTCAAACCTCTGTCCCACATTCTTCTTTCAGGCTTTACTTCCATCTGGATATGGGGTTGCCACAAGACTTTCAGGTTTATCTCCGAACGTTGCTCATGTTGCCATGAGACACAAAGCCATGGGTCCAGCCTGCAGTGTCCCTGGGCCCCATTTCCTGCTGATGGACCAGTAAGTGTGGCCTGGGACAGCAGTCTTTCTACTCAGGACACTGGTTCCAAGAGTGTCTCTTCTGGTCCCAGGGAGTGAGTAGAGCACTGTGCACATCAGAGGGAACCAACGGTCCTTGCTTTTCTCTTCTTGTCCCTTGCAGACCCTGTCTGTCCCCTCGCATCTCCAGGGAAGCCCTGCCTGTCTGAAGCTTGGACTCTGCCTGTCTCTGCCTGTCCCAGGGCAGAACTCGCCTTCCTACACCCTCAGGCTTGCCCTCCATTCATGGTCCGCCTCCTCAGCAGCTGGTACTGAGCACAGAGGAGCCAAGATCCCAGGGTGTGTGCTCCTAGCAGGCTTGCAAGGCCAGCTGAGTGGCTGAGAACAGGAGCAGGGCTGGTGGTCACCCATGAAGTCAGGACACATGTGGGAGAGCAATGTTGAGGAGAAGGAAGTCTCAAAGGTAAGATACAGGGCTGGGTGAAGGGTTGGCGTGTCCGTGACCATGGCGTGTCTGTGACATGGAGGCTCCTGCCCTTTCAGCTGATTCGGAGTCTTTGGCCTGGCTGCTTCCCACATGGGGGCCCTAGACACCCCAGTGAGGCCTCTTCTGGGGCTCCAGGATGTGTGGCCGGAGAGACCCTGTATTTGGCAAAGGGCCAGGTTTGGGACTGGCTGGGTTGGGGGTAGAGAGAGCTCTGCCCCTGTGAGGGTGGCAAAACGTTCCTCCAGGCCATTGTACTTCTGCACACCAGCCCCAGGGCAGGGGAAGCCCTTCTGGAAGCCAGAGGAATCTGGAGGAAGGGCAGACCCCCTCCTCCTCCACCCCCATCTTCCTGTGCAGCCCTCCTATTCAATGCAGCCGGAGCCTCCCAGGCTGCTGGGCATAGAGGTACAGCCCACCCTCTCCTCTCTGCCCTCCCTCCTTTCCCCTCCAGGTTCAGTTTCCATAACAACCCCAAGAGGTGGGAGGCTGTGCTAACGGGCAGGTAATGCCCAGCCAGGGAGGGGCCCTGGGAAGAACTCTGGCTGGAGGGTTGCCTGGCAGGCCTCCTGGCAACCCAGACCCTCCTACAGTCTCTATGTTGAGTGGGAGGGGGGATCAGGTGGGAACCTTAGACCTGGCGTGCCTCTTGAGCAAGGGGACCTGTTTTAGTTTCAGCAGGGCTGCTGATTCATTGCACAAATTTGGGCAAGAGGCAGGTTCTCTCGGAGCCTCAGTTCCCCATCTGTAAAATGGGGGAGGGGGAGTTTCATTGAATCAACCACTTCTGCCACCCAAGGCTCCCTCAATTATTTTAGAAGCCCCTGCCCCAACACCTTAAGGAGTCATTTGACCATAGGAGGATGCATTTCACTGCACTACGAGGGCACCACTGTTCTCCGAAGGCAGGGCCACCACAAATCAGAGCTGCCAGGCCAGTCCCGCACACAGCAGATCCCTGACATTCCAGTGGGTCCCTGCGCCCCAGGGGAAGCAAGTGCCGTTTCCCGGAGATGCTCAGGAACTTGGAAATGGTCTGCTGGCCTCTAAGGCTCTGTTCTGCTTTGTCACCCCCAGTTCTGGTCCAGAGCAAAGGCAGGCAGGCAGGCCTTGGTGAGGAAAGCACACCAGCTCTGTGATTCCAAGCGGAAGAAGCAGTTCCCTGTGGATTCCCATGGGGACTGAGACAGAGACTCTCTCATGGGATAAGACAGCAGGACTCACTAAGGGCCTGAGGTCATTCAGATCATCTTCCAAAGACCTACAGTTAGGTAAGGGACCCAGGGTCTGGGAGCATCCCTGCGGTGGACACAGTCCTGCTCGGGCTCCAGGATGGGAAGTAGGAAAGACACAGGCAGATGCTGTGTCCTGTTCTGCCACAGCCCCCTTCCTGTGACACCCCCAGTGGCTCAAAGAGCACTTCTCCCCTCCTGTAGGCACTCCAGAGCCTGGGCCTGGCGTAACACTCCTGCCCCATTCCAAAGTCAGTGCAATGTCCTTCCTCTGCGTGGAGAGGTTTCCTTCTCACCTCAAGAGCAGGAGCTTCCCTACGCCGTGTTCTCAGCTGATGATCCCACTTCTTACCATGAAGAAAATACGAGTGATCAGAACAGAAATTCTCTTCTTTCATCACCGACTCTCCCAACCCACCTGAAATTCTGCCTTCCCTGCTCTGACGGCCAGAGTTCCACGTGGGCCCTAGATTCCTGGCCCTCAGGCCAGCTCAAGGGCTTGGCTCCTGCAACTCACCCTCCTCCACCATCAGGCCTCCCTCTCCCCTGCACCGCATCTCCTTTACAAAGACCCCTCTAGTGGTGCTCTGCCCGTCTTCCCCACCCCCCCATCCTTGTTTCAGTCCTGTTTACAGCTAACCCCACAAAGTGCATGTCTATACTTGCCCCAGTCTCTTGAGCCCTGTCTAATTAGGTGTCTGTACCCCCATGTCGGGTCAAGGCAATCAGCGGGGTCACGGTCATCTCAGTGGCATCAAGGTCATAGGCGGTGTCACATCTCGGACTGCCATGGTCTATGCCTTGGATTTCTTCAGCCTTTTCAGGGCATCTTTCAAGGGTAGCCACACTCAACCAGTCCCCAGTCCAGGTTTCTCTCCACCTTCCATAGCGGTTCCCCCCCGGACTCCTCGGCTCACCCCTTCTTCTCCGACCTCGAGATGTTGGAGCATCCGAGGTACAGTCCCCAGGCGCCGTCCCTTCTCTGGCCACGCTCACTCTAGATGATTCATTCATCTGGTCTCCTGGCTGCCAGTCTCATCTGCACCCTGATGGTTTCTAAATATATAACCCTACCTCGGACCTCTTTGCTGAATTCCAGATTGGAATATCCAGTTGCCTATTCCACATCTCACCCTGGATGCTTTCAGACTTAATGCATTCCAATCTAGTTGCTCGAGTCCCTTCCTCCCTCGGCCAGCTCCTCCCGTCAGCCTCCATGTTAACAAACGGGAACTCTGTTCACCCAACTGCTCAAGCCAAACCCACCTTGGGGTCTCCCGTCAGCCCTACCCTCAAAGTACATTCAGAATCTGATCATGTCCCTCAGCTTCTCTACTTAAACCCCAGTCCCTACCACCATCTCTCTCCTGGCTAGGAATATAGCCCCTCAGCTGCTGGGCAAACTTATGATACATAGCTCAGGTCTCATCACTCCCTGCCTTTCAACCCCTGATGGCTCTCTTCATGGCCCTCAAGGCCATAGGGCTGTCCCCCACCACCCTGCCTTCTCTCTGGCTACACTCTCCCTTGCTCACTCGGCTCTGCCCAGGCCTAAGTCTACAACGGCTTTGGGCAAGTGGCAGTGTCTCTCGGAGCCTCAGTTTTCCCACCTGTAAGGCGGTGGGTTGGTGTCAGCTCACAAGCAGAGTACCGAGAAGCAGATGTCCTGATGCATTTTCTAACCAGTGGACTCTCCCTCTCACCGGAAAGCACCCCATCAGCAGGGTCTGGCTGCCTGCTCTCCCCTCTCTTCCCCACAGCATGGTTGAGCTCATAGCCAGGGCTGCTCATGTCCTGGGTGAGGCAGACCTTGTCCGGCATGAATAGGTACATTCAGTGAATCCGAGAATCCTACAAAGCAGGCGCTGAACTGAACCTCCAACACCACCGAGGCCAGCACTATCCTTCCATGAGTCAGGGAACAGGGGCCCTGCAAGGGCAAAGTACTGGGCCCACCAGCTCCGCTCCCTGCCAGGGTGTGGTGCCCAGGCCCGCACACACATCAGGCTTCCAGAAAGGGGTTGATGGCTGAGCCCAGGCCACAGCTCCCACTCGGGAGGCCCACCCTGATCAGTCGTTGCCTCCAGAATGCAGCTTCTGTTGTGGACACATCCCGAGGGGAAGGCCTCAACCCAGTCTCAGCGAGGATCTCTTTCCAGACAAGGACACTGCATGGCAGCAGGCCGGGGATATTCCCATTCACTCTCTGGCAGGCTCCTTGTGGGTCTTTGGCATCTGTTTTGTCATCTGTAAAATGGGGACAAGGGCTCTCCATCCAGGATACCTCACTGGATCATGCCAGTGACCAGGTGCCTTAGAATGTGCCAAATATGGAGTGCGTGAGTGGAGAGAGCAGAGGTGCTGGTGTGCCCGGCGTGGGCTCCTGGGGATGCCCAGTCACTTCTCCAGGCTCCTTGTCTTTCCTGCTGACTCATTCTTAATCACCTTAGAATCTAGGTCATTGATCACAGTGCTCCAGAGATCTGGGGCTGTAACACTGGTTTCCCACCGTGGAAGGGGCAGAGGATGCTACGCCAGAATCTTAATGGATTCTGAGCCCAGGGCTGCACTGGGCCACCGCTGAGCCAGCGGGCTTGACTGCCATGGCCCACCAGGAGGGGCTGAGGGCCTCCATCCTTTCTTCCTCTTGCCATAGCAGTGAGGCGGCTGCTCCCCAGCCATATGCAGCCCGCAGTGAGGGGGTGAGAAGGCCTGGTGGCGCAGGGCCAGGGAGGACGCCCATGTCCCTGACTGCGGCCTGGTGAGACACAGTACGGCGCAGAGAGCAAGGTACTCACGCCATGACGATCACACTGAAGTCTAGCCAGTTCCACGGGTCCCGGAGGAAGGTGAAAGCATGCAGGCAGAAGCCCCGGGCCAGAATCTTGACAAGAGACTCAAAGGTGTAAATGGCAGTGAAGGTGTACCTGGGAAGAGAGACCCGCAGGGCTTTTCAGGGAGGCTGCAGCCCGCAGGCCAGGTTGGCCAGGTTCCTCATGTGCGTGCCTGAGCCCTAGATAGCTCTGCTCTTAAGTAGCCCTCAGGCCAGACCCTTGGCCATGCCCCCTGGCCTAGCTGGAGGCTTGGTCCAAACGTGGGACTAATTACGGCATCTTTGCTGTAAGATGATGCCGTAACATGATGACTCAGCATTGCTGAGCGCCCACCATGTGCTCCTCTGACCTTTCCATGTTCCCTCTTGTCTTGGTGTAAGAAGACCCTCGACTTCTCTTCTCACTCCAGCCCTGGGGGCCATGTACATGGGCATATGGTGGTTACTGGGTCTACCCTATAAGGATGCTCAGATCATGTCACTCCCTCATCCTTGCTGGTCGGTCCTCAGCAACTAGTGACAAGAGCATGGTGTATTCTCAACTACCTACAGGTGGGTGGGTACAGCTGTCTCCAGTGCACTGGGGAAGGGGGCTGAGGTTCTAATGCCTGAGGCTAGGTGGGGTGAAGAATCGTGATGCCTAGATGCCGGGACCCTGAGCTGCTTCCTTCATCCCCGCAGTCCTGGGTGAACGCAGAGAGCCACAAGGCAAGCCACTTTGGTAAGAGAGGCTGTCCCTGACATTCCGTCAGTTCCCTGAAAACAGGCACCAAGCGCCCCAAGGGGCTATCGGGTCTGTTTGAAACTTCAGGGTACCGTACTCTCATTTGAGAAGGATGGACTGGAAGCTGTTTTCTGAAATTGAGCAAATGGTCCCAGGAGGCAGCAGAGGTAGTAGTGAAGTGGGGACACCCCTGGACCATGCCCTACTGGACAAGATATGCCTCCAATTTCCAGCTTCCTGTCCCTCAAAGGGGGACAGTGGCTGTCCCCATCCTATGGTGCCGCCCGGAGGGTCAGAGGAGATGTGGTTTACTGTTCCACGGCAGCGCCCGGCAGACACTAAGTGCTCGGTAAGTCAGGATTTTATTTCAGAGCCTTCCTCAGCCAGCTCAGTGCTCTTTAGGGTGGGTCAGGAAGGAATCTCCCACTTGGCCAACCTGGAGAGCTTCCTCCCTTGAGGACATCACTCAAGGTAAGGAGCCGGCGGGACCAAGAGTGGCCAGAGAGGGAAGGGGCCAAGCCAAGGACCCTCCAGGTGGGTGAGTCCTGCCGGTGACTTCTGGGGTGACTTTCGGGGCCACCGTATGGGACGGAAAGGGAGGGAGGGAGAGGCCAGCCACAGAGGCCCTGAAGATACTCACTCGACGTACTTGGTCCAGGGTGGAGGGTCGTGCTGGGCCATGAACACACAGTTGGTCAGGATGGTACACATGATAAGCATACTGAACAACGTGGCGCAGAGGTCAAGGAAAGCTACGTGCAGTGGGCCGGCGGGCCATGGCGCCTGAGGGTCCTGCCCTTGCGATTGTCACTGCCATGCCACCGCCTCCATGTACATGGGCATATGGTGGTCACTGGGTGACCCCCCCCCCACAAGGTGGGGGCTCCAAGGCCCAGGCCCTGCCCACCTCTCCCCTCCTCGGCACTTGCAGCAGGAGCCCTGCCCTGCTCTGCAGTCCCTTCAGGGACCAGAGAGCTGACATGGCACCATTTGCAGAGTTCCACGTAGGGTCCATCCTGGAGGGCAGGGAGGAAGACCCCCAGAGTAGAGCAGTTTTGACCCACAACCTCGTGGGAGGGAGATGAGATTTGGAAACTGCTCCTCAGGGGCCACTTGCTTGCAGGGAGAGGAAAGCCCTGGCAGTGGGGCTCCCAGTTCTTTCCCCTACTTCCCCCGGAAGGCTCCTTACCTTTGATCTAGGACCTCTCTGAAGGGTTCTGCTGTCCCAACAACACTGAGGATGCAGGCGACGGCTCCTCATACTGCTACCTGCCCTTTGCACGTGCCCCACCTAGTGCTCTCCTCCCCATCCTTCAAGAAACTCCTCAGCAGGTGCACCGCCTCTGAGCAGGGGCACCTGCCCTTGCCCCCTAAGCGGTAATGCCCATCTGTTCCCCATCAGAAGGGGAGCTCTTCAGATGTTGGGTCTTGGGCATCCTTCTGGGCCCCTGACCTTGAACTGAACTGCCCCAGGCCTTGGTTCATCCCTAACTTTCTGGCTACCTTCTCTGCTGCAAATGAAGCCCTGACTGACCTCCTGGCCTCTCTCACCACCACAAGACCTACCGGGAGCAAGGGGGCAGACCCTGGAGCCATGGAGGGACTAGGGCAGGGGACCCCCAAGGGGCCTGAGTCAGAACGGGAAACACTCGGCTGCTCTCTCAAATTCCCTCCCCAGCCCAAGAAGAGAAGCTGGGCTTCCTGCCCCTTGCGGCTGCCCCCAGGCTCATGGCGACGTGGTCCCCGGCCCCAGACCTGTGCAAAGCGGCTGCCCACCTGAGATTCCCTCTGGCTGCCAGGGAGCTGAAGTAATTGAGCCCTAGGGGCCTGCCTCTTTCCTCCCTAGCAGAGCTCCTCCGATTTCTAAGGCCTGGCCCCGCCTCAGGTCTGAGTGCAGTCAGCCAAGCCGGGGTGCAGACTTCTGGGAGAGTGTGGGGCTGCCCCGGCTGGGGAGGGAGGAGAGGTGAGTGAGGCCTCTCAAAGAATGCAGGAGTGAGACCTCCACACTTCTAGTCCCCCTTCTAGGGAACTGAGGGAATTAAGAAATAGCCTGCCAAGCCCCACCCCCAGTTTATAATGAATTCTCCAATTTCTCACCTGAGATGAAAGAGGATCAGGCTTTGGGAACCTCCCTCAGTTAAAGCAGATGGCTCCAGGAAGCCCTGATTCCTGGTGGGAGGACACCTCTCCAGGCATGGGGTGTGGCTGGGGGAAGGGGGTGGGGGGTGGAGGGAGTGGGGGGGGGGTGTCCCTCTGCTGGAGAGCTGCCCATCCCTCTGCCTGTGGGCAGGTCTCCCTGGCTAACCCTACTCCCTTCTCCCTCACACGTGGCCCATGTTCCCCACACCCAGACTCTGTGCCAAGGCTGTCCTTATTGGGCAGACAGTTAACTTGCCCCTCAACCAGCTTTATTCACTAATCTCCCACCTGATCCACTACTGGGGATCCCAGGTGATTCCTGAAATATGAAAGTAATGACCCTAAGAGTAAATATTTATTGAGCCCTTCCTAGGTGCCAGGCTCTGCTCTCTGTAACCATTAACTAATTCAATTCTCCCAACAACCCTATGTGGGGTCAGTGGAGGGGAGGGACTTTGTCTCCATTTTGGACCTGAGGAGACTGAGGCACAAGGTCAGGCCGGAGATTCCTACAGCCGGTAGAATAAGAGCCCTCTCTCCTCACCCCGCAGACAACCGCATTCGAATCCCGGACAAGCACAAGTGTTAATTTATATGACAAAAGGGATTTGTGGATGTGATTAAATGACGGGTCCTGAGATGGGATATCACCTTGAATTGTCCGGGCGGGCCCCGTGTCAGCACAGGCTCCTTCTAAGCAAAGGAGGTAGGCAGGACGGTTGGCAGCGGAGCCTTGTCTGTGGGAAGAATCCCACCAGCGGTTGCTGACTTCACACACGGGGCTATCCTAAGCCAAGAAGTCCACACAGCCTCTAGAAACTGGAAAAGACTAGGCCCAGAGTCTCCCCTGGTGCCTCCAGGGAGGAACGCAGCCCCGCCTAAACGCCCTCAAGTGAGACCCTCCTGGACTCCTGACCTCCACAAGTGTATGATGCTACATTTTGTGGTTTTAAACCACTATATTTGTGGTGATTTGTTGAAGGGGCCACAGACTGTCAGTACAAAGCCGGTCAATGGCCTGGCCCTGCTCTGAGCCCCCGCCTCCCAGCGCAGGCCCCCCTACTCTGAGCCCTGTCTCTGCATGAGAACACCAAGGGGTCATCCTCCTGCCTTCAGACAGAAGGCTGGAGCGAGTCACACTGCCTCATGGGTATTGCTACCTCATACTTGGTCTCTGTTACCCACAGGGCAGTAAAACCAATGAGTGAAAGACTTTGTAAAGTGTGTGCACACTGCCACCCTGCCGGGGGTGGGGGTTAGGGGATGAAACTGTCGTTTTTTTTTTTTTTTTTAAGATTTTATTTATTTATTTGACAGGCAGAGATTACAAGTAGGCAGAGAGGCAGGCAGAGAGAGAGAGGAGGAAGCAGACTCCCCACTGAGCAGAGAGCCCGATGCGGGGCTCGATCCTTGGGCCCTGGGATCATGACCTGAGCCGAAGGCAGAGGCTTTAACCCACTGAGCCACCCAGGCGCCCCTGAAACTGTCATTTTTAAGAACAGACCTAAAGAGCATGTGTGCTTGGCCCTGGGTGGGAGACAGGGAGGGAGGAAACAGTTCCAAGATGGGACATTATGAGAAACCGGGCCTGCCTAGGGCTGGACAGGAGGTGCTTAGACAGGCACCCAAGGCTGGACAGGGTTCCTTTAGCAATCCATCAGCCTGCTGGTCACGGTGAAGCAAGCTGGGCTGCCTGGGGAGACCCCTCTCAACAGCTCTCACTAGAGCGAAGAAAAGGCCCCTGGGCAGAAAACAGCAGTGGACAGGCTGCCTTGGACCAACAGACACGGCTGGAGCTCAGGTGAGTTGAACTCTGGCATCAAGACTTACGGAAGAGCCAGAGAAGATGGCTCGCCCTTTGGAATGCTGCCAGCCACGGTCTGCGTCCCATGGGGGCGGTGCAGCAAACCCTAGACTGTGAGCTGCTTGACCACTGGAAACCCTGCCTGGCTCTCCCGAACCTGAGGACCACCTTTCCATTATTCTCCATCACTATGTGTGTGTGTTCTCTTCCTGCCTACAGGTGCCTCCAGTCCACGTGACTCTGCTCAGAGCATCCCTGGGTCCCCCATGGAGCCCGGCAGGCAGCCAATACTGGAGAGATGAGTCAAGTGCACTCCAGCCCCGGGCACACCTGTTTGCACTGCCTGGCAGTTTCAGGCCAATGACTGAGCTGGCCCCTTGTGTGGGCAGAGGCAAAGGCCAGCTCTCTAGGTCTGAGCTCTGCTGAACATCTTCAATCCTGTCATGTCATTGTCCCCAAACACCCACTCCCAGCCTCATGATTAAAATGCCAGCAAGGACTGCCTGCCTTGGTGGTGGGGAATGCCTTAAACTTGGCCTGCCTAGACTGCCTGTCTTTGGATCCCGAGAAGTCAACAACAACAACAACAACGAAACCTCGAGAAAAGAAGGGATGCTGTGGGGGGCATTTTCATCTATCTGTGTCATTCAGTGAACATGCACACACACGCACACAAACACACACAAACATGTGGTTTGATTGCCCATTTGAATCTGCTAGAGAAACGTGGGAGGATTTTGTGAACAGACCCTGTGCACCCAGGAAGGCAGAAAGCTTCTCGGCGTGAACGTGATGCTTCTCTGAATGTGACTGCAGCAGAATTGGGAATTCAGTTGGTTTCTTTTATTTAATCCTGGCAGGAACACATTCTGCAGGATTATAACAAAAATACATTGGAAAAAAAATAATTCTACATACCCATATTTACTTTTTAGGCCACTTCCCAGGGATGCTGAACAAGCGTAGCGCTCAGAGCAAAGCTGAGCGGAATTACGGGGCACTTGCTAGCAGATCGCTGGGAATGCCTGCCTCATTCCTAGTGAGTGGGTTTTCTTCCTTGAGAGCAGGGGCCACCCTCCTGCCCCTTGCTTTGTTCATCTCTGCCCCCTGACCCTTTCCAAAGGGCCGAGCCCCAAAGGGCACCCATGGGTGGCTCGGAGGTATCTGGGTGGATATGAAAACATAAGCCAAGCACGGAACAGAGTTTCAGTTTGGCAGAAATGCTAGATCTCTGCTGCAGGACAATATGCACACAAACCTACTCCACATAAACACCACTGCACCCTACACTTAATCGTGGTCACAACAGTGAATTTTATGTTCTGTGGGGTTTTTTTTTTTCTCACTACAATAGAAAAGAATGTAAGCAGAGTGAAAGTTCACTACTCAGAACACGAAATCTGTATGCAGATTCACAGTGACTGCTAATGGGCACGAGGCTCCTTTTTGGGGTGATGACATGCTCTGGAATTGGATAGTGGGGATGGTTGTACCACCGTAGGAATATACTAAAATCCACTCAGCTGGACGTCTCAAAACAATACGTTGTATGGTATGTGGATTACATTTCAACTAAGAAAAAAAGAAATACACGAAGAGTTTGTGGATTCCTAGGCTTCACACTGGAGCTTCTGGTCTGGAAAGGGCCAGGAATCCGCATTTTGAATAAACTACCAGGTGAGCCGGAGATGACCCTCAGAGACCCACACCTGGAAACACCTGTCCAGGGAGCTGTGTGCGAGGATCGCCGGGCCCTCGAGAAAATGCAGGTCCTGGGGTGGGGCCTGAGACTCGGCAATTCTTACGAGATCCTCAGGCTTCTGTTGCTACTTGTCTGTGTGCCACACTCTGAAGGGCACAGAGGGGCAGCTCTCAAACCTCATATATCTAGACCCTTCCTCTCCCCACTGCCCCCGAGCCCACTAAGGGGGTGCTATTGAGGGCCATCAGAGTGCTTCCAATCCCTGGCAGCTGGAGGATCCAGGCAGCCCCTGGGAGCCCAGTTCAGGGCCTCAACCGTGGCAAGCCACCTCCCTGGGGCAGCTGCCCTGGGGGACACAGGCCAGCTCTGAGGCCTCAGGGTCGGTCGTGCCCGGAGTGGGGGTGGGGGTGGTGGTGGGGATGGGGAAGCAGGGGGACACCAGCAGCATCGCACAGCCTCAGTCACTGCTCAACGGACCCTCTGGCCAGGCTGTGGGCGCCAGCACTTCCCAACCACCTCCCTGGCCTCATCTGGCCACCCCCACCCAGGGCCCAGCCCAGGGCCCTGCAGGAATCCTGGGGCTGCCGCTGTATCCCTGGAGGCGCCCCAGCTGCCAAACAGTGTTGGGTTGGTTAGATACCTGGAGGAGAAGCCCCAGGTGGGAGCTGGAGCATGCTTTCAGGGAGGCCACGCCCTCGGAGTGAGGGGGAGACCAGCTCTGAGCTGGAAAGGAGGCCGGCCTTGCCTCCTCCCTCTGCGCTGTCCTCACCAGCCGGCGCCTACCCGCTGGCAGAAATGACAACTATTCCCGTAGCTGTCTTATCAGTCTGAGGGGATGGTACAATTCCCAAGAGGGCAAAGACAGGGTCTTGTTCAGCTCCATGCACCCAGGGTGCCCTGCAAAGTGCTGGGTGTCTCCAAGGAGTTTAGAAACAGTTGCAGAATGGCCCAAAATTAAATCCAGAACTACCTTTGCCTCACAAAGGAAGACACAGCTAGGAAGGGCAGGCTGCTCCCTGAATGGAACCGCGCCCCTCAGTGTCTGTCCACTCTAGAGACCTCTCCGAGGCTGCCACGGCTGTGGCTGTACGTGGGACTTTGCCTGGACACACACATCTAGCGAGCCCTGGGGGAAAGGCAGGAGTGAGCCGGAGGCGGGGAGAGAGGGTCTGCATGCAGAGAACAGATTTGGCACTGAGCTCTTCCAATTAACCCCTGGGGTGAGGATTGGGCACTGGGGCACAGGTGAGTGGAGCCTGGAACGGGCATCCCTCACCCCCGCCTGGCCAGGAAAAGCCCCTGAGCTGTCAGCATCTGTCTCAGTGACTTAGCTCCTCACAGGGCAGCTGTTTTCCTGAAGCCTCCAGCCCTGCTCAGAGGTTAATGGGTCTTTGCCTCAGCCTCGGAAAACATCCATCCAGAGTGGGGAATGGAGGGGGGGGCCTTGGGGAGCTCTATCAGGCCAGCCTGCCGCGCCCACGGCTAATCACTCTGCAGAGCCCAGCAGCACTGATTCGATTAATGGCCCAGCCAGCTGCCAGCCAAAGGAAGGCTGCCCAGGCCGGCACCACGAGACACAGATGCCTCTGACTGCATCCGGACACCGGCCTCCCCACCCTCCCCACCGCTGCCTCCCCATCTGTGGGGCCCCCTTTCTGAAGTCCACGGAACAGCAGTGATTGGGTGCTGGCGTCCTGTCCCACATCCCACGCGGCCTGAATGAGGCCCCCTTCGGGCCCAAAGGCCAGTCTGTCCCTTGTCACACTCCCTTCGGGCCCAAAGGCCAGTCTGTCCCTTGTCACACTGCAGCACTCCCAGAGCGTTCCTCCGCAGCCGGCAGCTTTTTTAGGCTGTGGTTTATATAATTTAATGCTAACCAGAGTTCTTTGAGAGAACTCTGAAACTGCAAACATTTCGTCAACACTTAATCAAAAAGCAAGTGTTGCCTCCCTAGAAGGGTGCCCACGTGTGAAAAAACCAGAGGTCTCTTTACTGGAAAGTGGTTTCTCCTCAGCCCAGCCCTGATGCACTGTTTGAGGTCCCTGCGCGGGGATGGGGAGGCAGTGGCAGGGGACTTGGGAGCCAAAGCAGAGCCAGGGGACATTGGCAGAACTCTTGTCTTCTGGGATCCTCAATAACCTGGCTGCCAGGATGCTTCTCTACTGAAGCTGGGTTTCCCAAACTTTCACGTGCCCAAGAATCCCCTGGGATGTTGCTGAAATGCAGACGCTTATTTGGCAGGTCCGGTGTGGGGTCCAAGGGCTCTACATTTCCGACCCGCCACTAGGCTATGACGGTGATGCTTGGGTCTTCAGAGACCCGCACCATTCTCAGCCCCAAACACCCTGCCCACTCCGTGTAGGGCCCGGAGGAGACACCCAGCAGGGACTCACTGCAAAGGATATGAATGAACCAGAATCTTCACGGCAGCTCTCCGGACAGGATGGAAGGGACTGAGGACATACAAGGCATTGGTGGCACTGAACCGGAAGATGGTCTTGCCTTTATTCAGCACGATGAAGGTCTGTGGACAGAGAGCGGCTTTAAGTTGGGGTGGTGGCCCCTAGGCCCCTGTGCAAGGAGGATTCTGGGGGGCAGTGGTTGACTCAGAGCCCTAGAACCCTGCCTAAGGGTGGACTGGGAGGAAGAGAGGGACAGAGAAAGGCAGCGGGCATGGAGAGGGCAGGCCAGTGGCCCCTTACGGTGTTGCCTGTGGCTGTAGTGCCTGTGGCTGTAGTGGGATAAGGTCAAGTTTAGGGGAATGTCAGGTTGGGTGGGACTTAGTTCAGTTTCAAAATGACAGTCCTAAGAAGGGGCCTCTCGTGATTCTAGCTGAGCTGTTTCCACAGCAGAGGCCAGGACCTGGCTGATGCCTGCTCCTTCCCCTGCTCCCTTCTGACCCCCTCCCCCTGCTCGCTAGTGGTGATGCACTAATGGGGGAGCTGGGTCAGTGGAGAAGACTAACGGGTGAGAAGTAGGGATGGGAAAACAGAGATCTCAGCCCAGAAGAGAGAAGCTTTCCCTGAGGCCCTGTCTCGGGGTCCAGGACAAGTGTCAGCCCTACCTCACCCCAGAGGAGATGACCGAGTATCTCCCCCGGGAGGATCTTGAGCAGCCCAAACCAGACCCTCTCCCCAAGCTTCCAGAAGATGCTGTCCACACAGTATAGCGGGGCATGGGGGTGGACGGTATGTGCGGGAGGCTGAGCCACGGGCAACTCCAGCTTCCCAGGCTAAGGCTGGAACAGTGTAGGGAACACAGCTCTGGGGTTGGGCTTCTCCAAAGGTTGAGCTGGTGAGACAAAGTTCTATTTAATCTGAGCTAGGGAGATAAGCTGACTAGGCATATCAGGACCAAAAGTTCTGCTGTGCTGCCTGTGCCACCCCTTGGGACTTGGGACAGTGCACCAGGGGTGAGCAAGGAGACAGAAGGTTAGAGGCCAAAGTCATACCTGGGCCATGGTTCAAGTATTCTTGATCACAGGGATAGAAAACAGTGTCCCTGACCCAGCCCACCCTTGACTCCATCCTCAACTGGGTCCTCCTGCCATGCCTTCTGCCTGTCCTAGCCAACTCAAACGAGGCTGCCACTTGGATTTGCCACTGAAAGCAGGACCGGCCACCGGCTTTGGCCTTCACCTCAATCCTAATTGTTACTTCCAGCTGTGACCAACCATGACCTAGACCCACCTACCCTGACGGATCCCAGCTTCCAGACTAACTCTGACCCCACCCCGACTTGCATGACTTGAACAAGGTTCAAGGTCTCTTCTCCCACCTCTGCATATAGACTGGGTGGGCTTTCCCTTTACCCACACACCCACACCCACTCCCATCACACAGGAGACAACCACACCTGTCCCCAGGCTCTTGGTCTCTGAAATGCACGGTCACACACACACTCAGGCACCTAGTGATACAGACCCACAGGACTCACACTTGCCCTGGGAGCACTGACCCTGTCTGCCCTCTGACTTTTTCCCAATAATGAGAGCAACCACCTTCTTCCTCTGTACCTGCCCTGGGCCATGGTTCAAGTATTCTTGATCACAGGGATAGAAAACAGTGTCCCTGACCCAGCCCACCCTTGACTCCATCCTCAAATGCAAACCCGCCTTCCTCCAGCAGCGAGGCCTGGAAGAGTGGGCAACCAGCTGGGGACCAGGCCTCTGTGGGAGCTTCGTGTGCCTGTGGTTTGAGCGGTGAGGCTGGGGCAGGGCACCCAGATGGGGGAATCCAACTCCTGGGTGGAAATCCCTGCTGGGAGGGAGCCCGAGTCACCCTGCCTCGTGGACAAAAGCAACTTGGTCTCCCTACACTCAGAAGGACAACAGCAGAACAAGCTCTCTTCCCACCCGTCTGAGATTTCCCTTCGGCCTTCACTGCCCCATTGCCAGCCTGCAAGGCCCAGGAGCTGCTGCTGCGGCCGCCGGCCTGAGCTACCTAGGCACAGCCAGGCCCAGCGAACCCCCTGGGCTACATCTGTCCCTAGTAGGAGCTGGGACCACATGCTGTGCTCTGGGGTCCAGCTCCAAATCATACACCCTGCAGGATGGCTGGAGTCTGCCCAAGGGGAAAGTCTAACTACAGATGACCCCCATAGCTGGCACTCCCCAAGGAGGCAAGATTTCAACTGTGGCTGCCTGCTCCTTCTCTTCTAACACCAAACATTATCAGGCTGCGTGATTCTGGCTTTTATTCGGGAATAAAATGAAAATGATTAGAATATAGATCCCCAGTGACTCACTCCCCCAAAGCCCAGGGAGCCCGCCCCAAACGCAGCCCCATATGGAGGCGAGGCCCTCTCCCTGTCTACTGCACTGAGAGGGGAGCTGCAGGAAGGCGTGGGCAGGGAGGTGGGCGGCAGTCACCTTTTGGGTGCTATAGAAGGGGTCCAGGTCCTCCAGGGGCTCCCCGATGAGCTCTCGGGGCGGGTTGCCATAGAGATCTGGCAGCTTTTTGGAGGCCTGCAGGTCCAGCTGGGGCCGGGGAGGCTCCTCCTCGGGCAGCCCTTCTCGGCTCTCCTGTGAGGCGGCCGAGCCTCGGGCTTGCTTCTCCGCCATGCGTTTCTCGATGGCCGCCAGGGACTCCCGGGTAAACCTGCGGAAGCTGCTGGTGCCCCGAGGTAACAGGAAGTCTGCCATCTTCTCATCCTGCTTCTGGGGCCCAGGCAGTCCTCGCGTGGCCTGTGGGGAAGCCAGAGAACACGGGCTGTGCAGGTGGAGGGAAGGATGCAAAGTTTGCAGAGAGGGTCCCGGCCACAGTCCCCAACATCTCCAGAGGCACACCTTGCTGGTGCTGGCCTGGGCAAACCCAGTGTCCTCAAGGATGCGGGCTCTGTGTGGGGACGCACAGGAGGGTCCCTTTCCTGTCCTAGCGAGCACATTTGATGGCAATTAGGCAAGAGTGGCTGTGTCACTGAAGTCCTTTGTTCTGCCCCACTCAACACAAAAGGGAACACTTGCCCTTGTGGGTTCCTGAACCGAGCCGAATGAAACACTTCCTACAAAGGTGATGACTCTCTCTGGACAAGAAGGGACACTTGCTGGGGCAGGGCTGGGACCTGTCATCTTTTTGTCCCAGGGCCTTGGCAAGGCTGGTCCTGAACAAATGAATGATGGAAGGAATGATGAAGAATGTGTAGGTGAGGGAAGGGTGTGGAAAGGTACCCAGTGCCGTCCCTCCTCTCAAGCTTGTCCCTTCTATAGGAAACCCTGGAGCCCTGTGGAAGGTGATCAGAGGTGTCCTGGGCCAATGCCCAGGCTTCTTTTCTGGGCAGAGGCAGCCCAGGCAGTGGGGCCAAAGGGTGGGAGGGGGGTACTCTGTCTATCTCCCCACAGCACCATGTGTCTGCAGGCAGAGGGTGCCCAGACTCTCCCTGGGGCATGGAGGTGCCAACATCTGGCACCTGAAGGACCACCTGTGTCTGCCGAATCAGACCCAGGCAAATGCCAGGGGGTTTGAAACAGCAGGGGCACAGCTTCAGAGCTGTCATCCAGATGTCAGCACCCCATGTACACAACTGCAGCAATGTCCTGCTGGAGGGCCCCCTGCCCAAATGCCCAGGGCGAGCATTCTTCCCAAGATAGGAAGATCCAATGGAGCATCTTGGGCTCTTCACACCTCTCCATGTGCTCCCCTCCTCCCAAATCCGAACAAATGAGGGCTGCCCCTGGTGCTGGCCGAACCAGAAAACAGGGACCACCCTCCACAGGGGTGTCCGAGAAGCACACGCACGGGACTCATGTCAGACTGCGAGAATGTGGGCCCCCGTGGCCTCAACCGATCTGGGACCTGGTGCGAACATGCTCTGCCTATGACATGGAGACCAAAGAATGTACTCCTGACTGTCCCAGCAAAACAGGATGTGGTAGGCACAGAAGCTCCGACCGGGATGCCACCGGGAAGGGGGAGGCAGTGTCGCTAATTACCACATCAAACCCAGGAATGGCCGGGCACCAGCTCAAGGGGGCAGGGCAGACACCTGTTGGAGATCTCTGCCAGGACAGAATCCCTTTCCGTCAACCAAAGGCAGGCTTTGCCTTGATCTCACTCCCATGAAATACGTCACCAATGACCCCGGCGATCTGCTGCACCAATCCTTGCACATAGCCGGCAAAGGTCCCAGGCTCCGGGCCCAGGATGGCTGGGAGGCAGGCACCTGGTCAGCTGACAGGTAAACGGTGAGCAAGCATAACACAGCCAGGCCTCCAAAGGGCACCTCTGGTCCCCAGGGAAGGGTGATGAGGCCGGTGTGAAGGGAGGTCAGAGGAGAGGTCCTAGGACCTAGCACTCTAAAAACCACTCCATCCTTCGGGATCTTGTTCCTCTGTTTCATTCAAGACAAGTTAAAGGAACACCTTTGATAATAATAGCAGGTGAGGGAGTAGGTTCCCCTGTTATAAAAGCGTGTCCCTATTCAGCTTCCATCTTTGAGTGAACAAGAAAGGTGTCTGTGACACTCATTGCTGAACGTGAATGGCGATTTTTTTTCCCTAAAGATTTTTATTTATTCATTTGAGAGAGAGAGAGAGACAGAGAGAGCACAAGCAAGGGGAGTGGCAGAGGGAGAAGAAGACTCCCCACCAAGCAGGAAGCCCTAGGCGATGTGGGGCTCCATCCCAGGACCTTGAGATCATGACCTGAGCCGAAGGCAGATGCCTGACCCACAGAGCCACCCAAGCGCCCCATGAATGGTGATTTTTTTCCTTTGCTGGTAAAAATGTGGGTCATGGTACACTTTCCTTTTTGTACTTTTCTTTAGTTCTTGAATTACTTAGGATGATCTTGTATTATTTCTATAAAAACAAGGGCCTTAGTCCTTACTGAGAAAAGAAAAAAAGAAAAAAAGCCAGCCAGGATGACAATGGCCCTTTCCAGGACAATCCTCTCCACCATCAGCAATCACTATTTAAGTAAATCAGGAAGCCTCCTCTTTGGCTTGGAATTTTTTCCTAAAAATAGTGTTCTCTGTCTCATTGTATCCATCTGTGTCCCATGCCTGCAAGGGTTCTGGGGACACGTGTATGCCCATGGACTTGCAGAGGTTCACCGGTATATACTGGGGAGTGTGTGTGTGTGTGTGTGTGTGTGTGTGTGTGTGTATGCATGTGTGTGTAAGGGAGAGACAGAGACAGAGAATGTGCGTGCACATACAAGCTCACACCTACGTAGCCGTCTGTTCCAGTAAAGGTGTTAAAAAATGTGTATTGAAATCAATTGATTCACGTAGATTGGCGCACATATTCTAAGTGTGCAGGTGGATGAATTTTCTCAAACTAAACACAGCTGGAAAGAGCACCCAGGTCAAGGAAAAAATTGTCCCCTGTCCCTCACACTTGGATTCCCCTCCAGTCACCAGCTACCTCCCTGGCCAAGGGAGACCACTCTCCTGACTGCTAATGGCAGAGTCAGCTTTCCTTGTCTGTGGAGTTTAGGGGTTCCTAAAAGCCTCTTGGACGGGTGGGAAAGATTTCAGCGTAGGAGGAAATGTTCCTTGTTCTTACTAACTTTTAAATGCAACTGAGCACTTCCCTCAATCACGAATACAGGCAGCAAAGTGATTGTGTTAACCGTGCTCATTCTCCTGTTCTGTGTCCAGTGCCCCCAGGATCTCAGATATCATGAACACTCATTGATACTCCACAATTAAAAGGCTTATCAGACCTGCTGCCAAATCTTATTATTTCACATGTTAATAAAGAAGCACTGACAATGGGGCCTAGATCTGAGGAACGTCTTGTTCCCCGTGGCCTCCAGTAGAGCACCTGAATCCTTGGGACTCTGTGGTTCCTGAAACCAGGTGAGGTTCCCAGCAACCGGGCAGCCTCAGGTTCCAAAGTAAACCAGTCAAGCGTGTCCTTTGTCTCTGGGCCTGCAGGCAGGACGGATCCTTTTTCTTCCTGTTCTCCCCCTGCCTGCACCTGGTTTTGGCCTTGCTCTTCCTTCAGCAGCTCAGGGCCCACGCCCTGCCTGAGGCCGAGACTGGCTGAGCCCTGGCTGCAAGGTTTCTAGTGATGCCCGAGTTGGGGGGCTGGGGTTGGAGGGCCCGAGGACATTCCAGGCTAAGACCCAGCCATCTCCTGCAGGCCTAGGAGGTCAGGCCCCCAGCAATCTGGGGAAAGAACACGTCTCAGTCTTACACAGATTCAATGTGTGGAGAGGCCTGGCCTGATTTGATTCTGAGACTCTTCCTCTAGAAGCAGCACCCCATGGCTCTCTTCCCTCGTCCAGGCTAGCTTCTTTGTCCCCATCAGTCCTGTAGATGCTCCCTGGGCTGGAACGTCTTCTTCCAGCTGACCACCCTGCCCAACCTGGTTGCTCCTGTTCTGTCGGCCTGACTCAAGCTCCAGGGGACCTCAACCCAATCCTGTCCCAAGTTTATCAGTTTCTGGTTACCGGGGGCTTCTCTGTCAAAGTTCTGCTGGCTCCTGAGCTCAGGGAAGCAATCTGTGAAGCTTCCTTTTCAATCTGATCCTTTCCTGTGACACTGGCTACAACCCCCCCACCCCCACCCCATCAAACATTACAGCCTCCAATCCCGATGCTACTGCCCAGGGGCAGACCTTGTCCCCCCAGCTGGGACAATGCTGACCTCATGGCCACTGGCCCCCTCTCTCTTTCCCTCCACTCTGCAGTTCCACCACTCCCTGGCCCAGCCCTTCCCAAACACAGCCCCTGCCCTGTGCGATGGCAGGGCCACCTCAGGCTCTCTTCACGACCCCCTTCTCTAGGACACCTTCTATGTTTGCCCACCCACGCTGATCTCCCTCCTCTGGGCATCCAGCCCTTGCCTGCTTCCTGGCCACAAAGGTTCCCTGATAGTCAGTCCCTGGGTTTGTTTGGGACCAAAGGGTATCACCTCTCAGGCAGTCTGATTTCACCAAATAGCCCAAAAACCTCTGAGTCGCTGGCTGTACACATGGGTATTACAAAAAGGTGGAGATGCCATGAGGGAGAGCAGTGACTGTCCGCACCAGACACCGGAGCCCTCTGGACCTGTCTCCGTGTTGTCTCTTCAGCTGGCCTTCCTGAAGGAAGACTTTCCTGAATGTACGGGGCACATAGCTGGGGCTCAATCTGTGGTGGTCACCTTGCCAGGTTGTGGAACACGAAAAGAGTGTAGCTGTGGATATGGTCCAGGGCCAGGGAGTGATGCTCCGGACTTCTCTGGCTTCAGCACTAAGATTCATGCATCCTGAGAGGCGATACCCTTTGGTCGGGAACAAACCAGAAAGGTTGGTCACCTGAGGGGTGAAGAGGGGCCTGACTCCAGCCTAGTCCCTCCTTGTGGAGTCTTCCTTCCCATTCCCCTCCCATATCCCAAGGCAGGCACGCTCTGGCATCCTGAGTCACCTCTAGCATTTTGGTCGCCTTGGAATCACAGCCTCTGGAACACAGCATGCAAAGAATATTCTTTGCTATGTAAATTTATGCAAGGCACTCAGTGGAAGTGGTTCCCAGGCTTCCTAGAAAATCTCTGCTGGCTTCCTTGGCTCCTCCCTCCCGCTCTGGAGACTCAGCTCACCTGTGCCCTTGCCCCATGGCCCTGCCTTCCACGGCTCCTCAGTCCTTCAGCAAGAGGTTCAGGGAGAGCATGTGGGTGCCCATGAGGCCAGGGCTCACTCCCCACAGGTGTCAGTGAGGGCAGGTGGAGTGAATTCATTTCTTCCTTGAGGAGAATGAGTTAAAACTAATTAACACCTCAACTCATAGACTCATTTTATTAATCGAATGATTCAGTAATCAGCACCCGCTGTGTACACGGTCTTACAAATGACTTCATAGAACACTTTTCTTCCCAAGGTAATGGATCCTAAATCAACAGGTGATGATGGGGAGATGAAGATGAGCCATCAGCAAAGAGACTCTGTGGCGGCTTGTGAGGACATTTCCACTCAGCCTTGCCAAGATGGGCCATGAGGAAACGCCCTGGGCCAGAGAACCCAAACCTGTGCCCGGTTCTGCTTCCGCCTTTGGCCTTCCCACGTCCTTCTCTGCAGGATATTCTGTTTCTAAATGGGATAGGGACATGATTCAATTGCCTGTGGGATCTGGTCCTGTCCACTTATTTCCACGTGTCCTTGGGCAAGTTAACTGATGTGTTTCTGCCTCAGTTTTCCCATCTGTAAAATGGGGGGTCATAATCGTACCTGCTACACAGGGCCGTTCTGAGGCTTAGATTATTAATACTTGTACAGGCTCAGCACACAGGAAGTATCTTAAGAATGCCAGTTGCTCTTATCATTGTGGTTGCTGTGGTCACTACTTTTTTCCTACTAGATCCAACTCAGAGGATCCCTCTTTGAAAGACCTGTCTTGCTGCCTCCTCTGCCTCCCACTCCCAGTCCTCCCTGCCTGGCTGGCCTTCCCTTTTCTGTGTTCTCAGCACACTTGCATCCCCATACCCACTTCACCACAGGATGCAGTTAACTGACTTCCTTTCACATCTCCCTCTCCCTTCGGCTGTGTCCTGAATTTTCGAACCACAGTCTGGCCCAGTAGAGGTGCCTCTAAAGGCCTGGTGAATGAATGAGTGAATGAATGAATGAATGAATGAATGCCAGATTAACCTTCCTATTGCCCAGCCTGTGAGCTTGGAGATGAACAACACAAAGCCCCCTTTTTCTGGGCCTTGTTTTTCTCAGCCACAAACTGGGTGGGCCAATCCAGCAAGGTTGTAGGCTCATGATGTGTCTGGGACTGCCGGAAGTGCTGCTGTGATCACCTTATTTCATTCTTGCAACAATTCTAGGGAGAGGGTAGGTTAGTATCTGTTTTACACAAAGGGAAATCTGATGCTTCGAGGTTAAGTAAGCAGGCCCCAGTCTGTCTGGTGAAAGCCAGGTCTCACCAAGGCACTTACATTCCCTCCTACTTCTGCTGGCACAGAGGGCTGGGAGGAAGGGGTAAGTTACGTCAATCTGCGACAGGGGCGGGGCATGTCTGTGAACCGCCCTCCCACCTACAAAATGAGGAGTCCAGCCAAGGCTGGTCCTTCCTCCCTCTCAGCAGCCTGGCTGGCCGACCTGCCTGTGCCCACGCGTGGGCGGCTGCTCCCAGGGAGACCTGGCCGATTTCTGCCAATGGCCAGGGACTCAGCAGTTTCCCCGCTGGAAATGATTCCCCAGCAGTTTTTATCTCCAGCTCTGGCCCTGTTGAACGGCCCTGTCCAAAAGGGTAGCCACCCAGCCCACATGGCTACTGACCACTTGGAATGTGGCTATCCCAGTGGCCATCCAGAGTGGTACAGTCCCCACAAATTTCATTATTAACTTTTAAACACTGATTACAATTTATGCTGGTTAACATTTTGGATGTATGGGGTTAAATGAAATGACAGAATTAATCTCACTTGTTTTTTTTTTTTTTTTTTGAAATGTGGCTACTAGAAAATTTTAAGTTGCATATGTGACTCTCATGGGTAGTTCATGTTCCCTCTCTACCAGATGGCATTCCCTCCCTGCTGTTGGGCCCTAAACACTTACAGTTCCACTGCCTTTGGGCTGGGCCTCAGCCTAGCCCTGGGGGTGGGGGAGGGGAGAGAAGCAGAGGGGGAGGACGGGTCGGGGATGGGTTGAAGGAGAGTTGTCTTCAGCAGCCCAGAAAGTGGCCACCCGGTTTGGGGCAGTGGCTTGTGGGTGGTTGTACTGACTGGAGCCACAGGTGGGGATGGGGGTGGGGGAGAGGGGGAAGTGGGAGGGGTCAACGGCATCCCTCCAGCCCAGGCAATTATCTGCACAGTCCTGGCTCTCCCAGGGTAACGGCTTGGACAAAGGCTCAGTGGGGGTGCCAGCTGGTTCTCGTGGCCTGTGCATTCAGGTCCTTGCTCCCAGATCAAAGGCACATTGGCACGTCCTTGTGCAGGGCCTCAGCGAACCGGCTCCCTGCAGGCTCCGCTCCTCTGAGGCTGCATAGACATTAACTCTGTCTAGCCCAGAGCCCGAGCTTTGGGGGAGGATGATCCCCAGGGGGCTTTCCTTCTCCAGTCCCGATCCCAGCCCCCAGCAATCTGGGGAAGTCCTGCAGAATCCCCACCCCCATCCCTTCTGGAGGCGAACACGCCCACCCCAGAAGCTGGGGATGCCCTCATTTACATACATTTGCATCTCATTTATTCCAACACTCTGGCTGAAGCCGAGGCTAATTCAGTTGACAAGAAAACCCCACCCGTTTGCTCTGCTTAAGTGATTCCCCAGGAAGAATAAAAAGGGGTCCCTGGGACCAGACCTCTCCTTCTGGAGTGGGAGCTGAGGGGAGAGCTGGAATGGGGTGGGGGCACCTTTGGCTTGAGCCCTGGATTCAGCCAGAGTTCCTGTTTTTTCAAACTCCACCTTCCCCACAGTAAGGATAGGGCCCTTTGGGAGCCTGGAAAGGGCTTGCTCGTCTCAAGTTCCCTGGTATTGCTGGTGCCAGGTCAGGGGAACTACACACACAGCCTAGGTCATTCAGGGCCCCCTGCACAGGGCGCCTGGCATCCGCTTCCTTCCAGGCCTGAGTCTGTCTTGTAAGCCCAATTATTTCTCCATGCACAGGGGTCTGGAATGTTATGTCAGGCACTGAGATGTTACTCACAGCCCAGAGCTGCCTAGGGGTCCAGGGGCTCCAGGGTGGGGGCTTGGAGGATCCACTATGTGACCAAAAGAACTCAGAAGTCAGACAGCTGGCTCGGTCAACCAGGGCACTGCTGGCCCAGACCGTGTATCGTCTATAGCTACACACCACACACAACTGGGCCAGAAAGGTGGCCCAGGAAGCACCCGACCAGCACACAGGTGCCTGCGAGATGGCTGGAAATCAGCATCCTAAGTCTCTAGCCTCGTTTCTTCCAACTCATTTTTCTCAACACCTGGGCTAAAAAAAAAAAATGGTTTCACAGGGGAACTGTACACTGAGGTCATGGCAACCAAAGCATTTATGGAGTACCTACTGTGTGCATTAGGGAGACAGGAGTGCCCTAGGGAAGCCTGGGGGCGCTTAGGGTCCCTTAACCCCCAGAGAAAGGTAAGCCAATCCATCCACACACAAGATCTATGCCACAAAATTGTCTATGAGACAGAATGGGCACATCTATCTATATGAAAATGCACTGATTTTCAGTGTATAGTTGAATGAGTTTTAACAAATGTATACATTCGTGTAACTACCACCTCAGTTAAGCTAGTGAACATTCCCACCGCCCCAGAAAGTTCCCTAGTGTCCCCTTCTGGTCAGCTTTTCTGATTTCCATCATCATAGATGAGTCTGACCTGTTCTAGAACTTCGCATATATAGAAGCACACTGTATGGGCTGTTTGCATCAAATGTTCCTGCTTGACATAATGCTTCTGAGGCTTTTACACCGCATTTGCCGGGGACGGCCATCTGACTTCCCTTTGCAATGCACTGTGACCACACGGGACCCAGCTGGGGACAAGTCCTTCACCGGATCATAAAAGGCGAGGACTGGGAGGGACCCGAAGTCCAGCTTTCTCTGGGGACAGCCGCCCCCGGGGGATCCTTAGGGAATATTTTTCTCTCCTTCCCTCAGACATTTCCTGAAACAGAAACTCAGCAATTATACATCTAACTGGCACCCAGCTCAGCAAGTGAGTGGGGGCTTTCCCTGGGTTTCCACTTTTGTTAGCAACTAGCTGTCGCTTTATTTAACTGGCAGTCTGTGCCTCATCCAACCACCACGGTGGTGGAGGTGGCGGCGGCGGGGTTGGCGCTGCAAATGGCTGGCCCCCGTCCTGCGCCTTCTTTTCCCTCAAGTCCGGCTGTGGCGGGCCCCCTCTGCCTGCCTGCACCCGCACGCGCAGCTGGGTGTCCTCTGGCTGGGGGAGGGGGAACAGACTCAGGGGCTGGGATTCTTCCCAGGGGTGGGCCCCAAGGCAGGCAGCAGTGCTGGGCAGCAGGAACAGGCACTTTGGCTCAGAGGGGACCTTTGTACCCCTTCCCTGCTACTGGCCCAGATCGATGAGGCTGGGGCTTTGATGGCCACACAGCAAGTATTGATGGGGCTGGGCTGATCCCTCCCATGGTCTGATGTTCCCCTGCATCTTAGATGACCCAGCCAGGCCAGCTGGAGGGACGGCTAATGAAACCTGAGGACTGAAATCAGCAGCTCCAGGCAAACCTCTCCCTGCCCTCCATCCCTTTGAACACTGCCTCTGGAGCCAGGCCCTTCCTTTGCCCAGGACTTCGAGGAATCAATACCCGCCAGAAAGGCATTTACCACCCTCTTGATGCCAGGAAGAGCCTTTCTACTGCTCAAAATCCATTCCCAGAAAGCACGGGGACTGCCTGGGCACAGTGGTCAGGAGGTGGGGGCCTGGGCACCGCGGGTCCCGGGCTTCGCACCACCCGCGTGCCCGAGTGACCTTGAGCCTAGAGGCTGACCAGCGCTGGTCCCCGGCCTCCAGGGCTGTAAGGAGGGGAGCACACACCCTGGGGATGACAACGGAGGGATCTCCAAGTGGGTGAGGGACCTTCCCGCGCCCACACAGCTGCCACGAGAGCGGCTCCGTCCTTTCGCTTGCTTAACACACTTGTGGGGGCGCGACTTCCCACTGCCTCCCTGGAGATTCAGTCAGAAGAAGAAACTGAAGAAGAGAAAGAAAGAACTGAACTCCAGCCGCTGAGCATAAATGCTCTCTTCCCACAACAGGCCCGCGCACACAGTCTGATCCCTTTCCCCTTTCCCAATTCTGGGCATCTGCCACAGCTGGGCTCTAATCCCACCTCCTCCAGGTACCCTCCCCTGGCATCTCTGGGCTACAGGGACCTCCGCTGGTGTGTGTGTGTGTGTGTGTGTGCATGCACGCAAGCATACTGAGTTCCCAACTCCTGCCATCCATCTCCTCTGTCCTGAGCAGCCTTCGCTCTGGCCCCAGGGGTAAACCTACTAGGCCCCAAGGGTCTTTGGTTCCTTTTCTGCCTAACCAGAGTAGTAAACAGAGTGAAGAATGGACAAAGAGAGTCACAGAACTGTCCCACTGGACCCCAGTTTCAATAACCACTAAAGTTTCTGCGGGGCTTGGGGCACGCCAGAACCTTGTCCAGGAAATGAAGTTGGAGGTAGGAAAGCTGTGGGTACCCGGCTCCCCGGCCCATGGCTGTGACTCTTTGGGAACGGGATGAGGGTGATCTGGCAGGGGAGGTGACACAGGTTTCAAAGAGCCCACGAGTCACATGGTGCCAAAGCTGTGCCAGCTATGGCACTTGCCCCGGAAAAGTCTACTCCTGGACTCCCTCTCCCATTTGAGGGTCCCTGGCCCCAATAATTGATGTGGGGTCTCTATAAATAGCACCCATTCCATATTGATCATCTTAAAAAGACACGGAATGTTCTAGGCCCACGGAGAGAAGAGTTATGTCTAAAAATAGTTTCATCCCCAGGAACCACTGCCAGCCCCAGGCTGTCATATAAGCTGTGCATAACAAAGGGGCAGTCTGAAGGAGGCAGATGACAGAAAGGGTGGCAGTTGGAAACTGAGGCATGAAACCTCTCCATCTCCACCTCATTTTCTCTGCTCTGGTCACAGAAGCCAACCATGCCTCAGGAGCTTTTCTCTGCCGCAGGGCCTTTGCACCTGCAGTTCCCTCTTTCTAAGACATTCTTTCTCCAGATTTCCTCTGGATAGGTTTTCCCTTTTTGTTTGTTTGTTTGTTTTGTTTTGTTGTTGTTTGTTTGTTTTAGATTTATCTGAGAGAGAGAGAGACCCCACGAATGGGCAGCAGCACAGAAGGAGAGAATCTCAAGCAGATTCACCACCTAGTGTAGAGCCAGGCTTGATCTCATGACCCATGAGATTATGATGGGAAATCATGAGTCACCCACTTAACCAACTTAGCCACCCAGCATCCCTGCTTCTTTCTTGTTATTTAGGTCTCAGTTCAATCTCTTCCTTCAAGAGGTCTTTCCTGACCAGCCAGTCTAGGATCACTCCTGTCTGTCCACCACATCATCCTGTTTTACTTCCTTCATAGCCCTGGTCATGATCTAAAATTACCTTCAGTATCTATTTGCTTAGTGGTATCTGGTCTGTCTTTCCCCTATAGTATGTGAACTTCATGAGAGCAGTTACTGAATCTGAGTTGTATACCTTCTAGAATCTTCTGTGGCACCGAGTAGACGTTGAATGTCTTATCTGGGCCCTCCCCCACCACCCCAAGCTGAACTCTGCCTCAGACCAACCCTTCAGGTCAGCCTGGGGAGGCAGAAGGCAGTGGGAATCCAGTCCTGGCTTACTCTGTAGCCCCCCCATGCCTGGTCTACTCTCTGCAGCATCCAGTCTCTGTCCACAGCCTGTCCCCTGGCTTCATCCCTTCTCTCTCTGCCTCCTTCATAGAGTTTGCCACAAGATTTCCACCCTATCCCTCTACTCCTGGTTATCTGCTCTTGAGGACCTCAATGTGTCTCCAAACACTGCTTTCTGGAACACTTCTCATCTCAGAGCAAGATCTCCCTCCCCTTCCTGTCCCCCACCCCCAGGAGGAATCACAGTTCCTGCCATCAAAATCCCCCTCTGAGGCACAACTTCAACTCAGACCGCTGGCCCCTCACTGTCAGGAAAAGTATTTGACCTATAAGTACCGCCCGTGGGTGCACTGCATGGACACACATGCCTAGAGTCCACTCTGGGCTCTCCCTACATACCCCCTTGACTCCACCCCTGGCCAGCTCCCTTCTATCTCCTTTCTCCCTCTTAAACCATCAAACTCTTGCAAAGAGCTGTCTACACGTGCTGTCTCTACGTCCTCACCTCCTGCTCACTTCTGAACCCACTCCAAACTGGCTCCTATTCTCACCAATTCATTCACTCATTCATTCATTCATTCATTCATTCATTCATTCATTCATTCATTCAACAACTAACCATCTGTGTTGGGCACCACATTCTGTAGGTGTTAAGGAAGTTTCTGGTGCTCACTGTCACCAGCATCCACACTGTTCCTCAATCTAACGGACACTCCTTTTAAAAGTAGGCATTCTTCTTGATCTATGCCTGAACTTCTCAGAACCATCTTCTTTACAATCAGCAGAAAGAAAAGAAACAGAAGACTCCCCTTCCTCTGGGACATGCTCTCTCCTTGCTTTCTGTGACACCTCCCACTCCTGGCTTGCCTCCCACCTCTCCGACTGCTCCTTCTCAGCCTCCTTTGCAGACTTCTCCGGCCTCAATTGTTAGAGTGCCTCAGGGCTCTGGACCATAGCTGTTCTCTTGCACTCTCTCCTCCACATCAGGCTCACCTGGGTGCTTTGAAAATTTCTGATGCCCAGGCCTCACCCTGGAGTCAAATGAATTAGAACCTTGAGGGGAGGGAGTGGAGCCTGGGCATAGATTTTTTTGTTTTGTTTTGTTTTTCAATTTTTATTTTATTTTATTTTTTAAAGATTTTATTTATTTATTTGACAGAGAGACAGATCACAAGTAGGCAGAGAGGCAGGCAGAGAGAGAGGGGGAAGCAGGCTCCCCACTGAGCAGAGAGCCCGATGCGAGGCTCGATCCCAGGACCCTGAGATCATGGCCTGAGCCGAAGGCAGAGGCTTTATTCCACTGAGCCACCTAGGCGCCCCATGTTTTTCAATTTTTAAAAGCTGTCCAAGTGATGCTAATGTGGCCAGGCTTGAGGACCACTGGTCTGCAATCTTGCTGGACAATCTAGTTCACTGCCATGACTCCCGTGGCCAGCATCTGCAGATGATTCCTAGTTTCCACCTCCAGCCCCGGTCTCCTGCCAAACACTGGACCCTCCCCTCCAACTGACCACTGCATGTTTGGATCTGTCTCTGGAAGTACTAACGGTTCCACTCAGTACTCCGGAATATGTGTCACTTCTCCTTTGTTCTTTATCAAACTTACCAACCTAAACTTCACTCTTGCAGTGTGGTGGGGGTGATGGTGGGGAATCTCATTTAATGAGAAATCAAAGTCAGGGAGGGAAGAAGCGGCGCGTCTCTGAACAGAGAAGAAAGCTGGGATGCCACAGGTTCCACTACCTGTGGTGACCTGACTCTTCTTTTCCTTCAACCGAAGGACTTCTGATGGCACTCCTGATCTGTATGGGCAGACCTGACACATCGGCTCAAACCCAAGGCCTGCTACTTAGTAGATGTGTGACAGTGAGCGAGTTAGTTCACCTTGTTGGGCCTTCAGTTTCGCCACCTGCAGTATTGTCATCAGTAAGGTCCCACCCCCCGGGCTGATGTAAGGAATCCTGAGATGAGCCTTATAAAGTGATTAGTGCCGTGCCTGGCTGACAGAAAGCACTCAGTGAATGTTAGCTATTTTTAGTACCATTACTGAGGATAAATTCCCAATTCCTGAGTATAGAGCTCACAAGGGCCCCCGTGACTGTGACCTTGGCTTTAGCTTCTGCTCTTCCCTCCCTCGCACCATGAGACCCAACGGGTCACTGAACTAACAAGGGTGTTTTTCACAAATCTGCATGGCTCATGCAGGTCCTGATGGCTAGACTGCAACTTCTCCATCTCGAAAACTCCTATTCATCCTTCAAAACCCATGAGGAAGGTTATTTTTGTTAGAGAGATACTCTTAACTCCTCTGGCCAAAAGTAATCATTCCTCTTTCAGGGGGGTAATGGGGTCACACTTCTGATAGTGATACCCTTCCAATAACTTTCCCAAAAGTCAGTGGGAACTAGCCTCCTGTGAACAGAACAAAGACTGCCATTGACCACTGCTCCAGGATGTTTGCGCGACTCCCTTCTGGAATGGCTTGGGCACTAGCCTCTTCTTCTCCACAACTCCCAGCTGTCTCTGGTGCTTCCCACCACTCCTGTGAGCTTGGTCTTCATGCTGAGTGAGTCAATCCTGGAACTTTTCCAGAAGAGCTTTGATCACCAACCAGGGATGGGCCAAGCACCGCAGAGGCGCAGCAGCTGCCCAGGCCACACAGGGCTGAATGCTTTTTGCCAGCACCCCAGAGCCTGTTTCCTTTCTGCTCAGATCCTCTTTGGTCAGTCCTAGCTCATTTTTGTCCCTAGGAAGTAGTTCTCAAGGAATCTTCATCCTGAGTGGTGCACCAAATCTACTGACTCTCTCTAGATGACCTTGGATAAGTCCTTGACCCACTCTCGGCCTCGGTTTTCTCCTGTCCAATGTGGCACTAATGACAGAATTCGATTAAAAGTTCAGTGGGTCTCATTTCAGCACAAGGTGGGACATTCTAGCATCAAATCTGTGTTCCACGGTCTGGCTGTCCCCTGACTCTCCCCTCCTGATACTCCTGTGACAGCAGCATGGTATGAGCTATCATCCTGTGCCACCCTCCTTCCGCCTTCCAGCTCCATTACCACCCACTCACGTGCACCTGCCCGATTCCAGCTGGGAGGAGTTGAGGGTGAGGAGATGGAGTTGAGGACAACCACAAGGGCCTGGGCTCCCAGTGGCCTGGGCCTCTGCTACTCTGAGTCCCTCTAGATCATGAGGGGCTTGGTGGGAATCTGCGAGAAGGCTGAGGTGCTGCCGCATGGTGGGGGTCATGTGGTGTGTCTGTCTCCACCCCGCTGTTCAGGCTCACTGAGGAAGGTGACTAGGGTCTCAGTGGGAGGGGGGACGAAATGCCAGCCAAAAAGCCTAAGAGGCGGCTCACCCTGCCCTCCTAGGACTGGTCTCAGTGCTCTAAGGAGAGAAGATTGACTCCTGCCCCAACGTCAGCCATGGCTTCCTGGCTGATTCATCTGTACCCTGGCCTCCAACAGGTGTTTGCAAGGCAGGCCTATGGCCAGGGCCTCGTCCCCAGCATTTCCCCCATTACGGCTCTCTGCACCTCCAGCCTCCACAAGGCTAGGTACAACCGTTCCTCCCGTTCCTTCCCGTGCCACCAAACACGATCAAATAACACAGAGGATGAAAGCCACCTCCCTCCCGTCAAGGCGAGTGGATCTACCCGGGTAAAAGCGAGAGCAAGCAGGGCAGAGAACTCTCTCCAATCCCAGCGCACAGAGATCTCCCTTGCTGAGAGCATAAGGAGGTCTCTCCTTCTTCAAGGCGCTCAGAGACCAGATGCGGCCCTGTTAGGGCGTCAAAGGGCACAGAGATCTCTTCCGGCTCGAAGCTCGCAGAGATAGGACACGTATTTAGATCTCTGCTCCCTCAGGGCGCAGAGATCTTTCCCAGGTCGGGACAGGCAAGCGATCCGGTCCCAAAGAAGACACCCCTAGAGGACCGCTCAGTGGGGCCCAGAAAAAGGGGGTGATTGGCTCCCTCCCCCATTCCCAGCCCTGCTCGGTCGGCTCCCCGGCTTTCTGGAACCACACTCACTGCGCGCCTAGTCGCCGCTCTGACCTTGGGGTCTCCGGCCTCGGGAATCCGGGTCCCAATCCCAGACCCTCCCCGAGCCTGCGCCAGGGTCGGCCGGGAAGCCGGGGCCGCAGCTCCTCCTCCCCGGGCCCTCGACAGCGCACCGGGAAACCCGGAAGGAAAGGAATGGGGAGGGGGCGCACGGCGATTACAGACGCCCCCCCACACCCCCGGGGGAATCCCTTCCAGCCCGGAGGATCTGCACCCTTTCTTCTCTCCCTCCCGCCTCGGGGGCAGCGATGGGGGAGGGAACTGCCGGGCGCACCCGGGGCAGGGGATGGGGTGGATAGGGGCCGAAGGCTCCTACCCTCGGGGAGGAAAGTTGGGCGGCGGCAGGCGGAGGGGGCTCCGGCCCGGCCGGTGCTCCCAGGCGCGGGGGCGCTCGCTCACCTGCTGGTCCCCCGGCCCTGGCCCCGGGATGGGCGGCTGAGGTTCCGCGCGGACTCGGCTCAGAGCGGGGCTCGGGGCACTGGGCGCAGGCTCAGCGGCCCCGGGGGCGCGATCCGCGCATCCTACGGGCGCCGCCGCCGTCTCGGCTCCGCCGCTCCGCTCGGGCTCCGGGGCTCGGCGGGCGGCGCGGGCTCGGGCTGGGGGCGGGGTCGGGGGCGGGCCCCGCCTGGGCTCGGCCTGGGGCTTGGGGCCCCCGGCTGGCTCCGCCCCAGAGCGACGCGCCCCGGACTCCGCACGTGGCGCTCCGCCCGCTCAGAGGGTGAAGCCCTGGGCACCCGCCGGGGCGCACACCCCCACGCTGACCCGGGGGCGCCCCGCCAAAGACAGCCGCCCACGCGGGCACAGACAGACACACGCAGACGCGGGCACACGCTGGGGTACACACTCACCGACCCAGGGTCGCTTCGCCACAGATAGCCACCCACGCGGACACGGACAGGCACGCATCCCGGCACACACGGGAGAATACACGCAGGCATCCTCCCTGACCTGGGGACCCTACATTGGGGAACCAGCCCCCTGGACACGGACAGACCCTGATGCGGGCTCACACAGACACCTATGCTGACATTCCCTGAGGCTGACAGACACACTCGACACACGCACACCTGCGCTGACACACAGACACCCACACGGACATAGGCAGACACATCATTGACACACACACTGAGGCAGACACACTCTGACAAACTCCTTGATACATGACTCAGAGACTCGTATCCCCTGACACAGAGGCACACACTTACATGGGACCACATTCTGCTGGAGAAACACGGATAGTACACAATTCTGCACAATAGTAGACACTCGCACTCACACAGACCAGAAATAAGGGCACAACCAACAAACACAGAGACACCCACCCTGAAATGGACTCACACACATGCTCACATACATACACCTTGTTGGGGCACATACAACCAACACCTTTACACACAGAGAGACGCTCAAACATGTGGCTACTGAGACAGACACTGCCTCTCACATAGGGACACATAGACCAGTGGCAAATTATCGCTCATACCCAGGCTGACCCATAGGGAAACATGCCCAGAAACACAAGTTTTTAAAACAAAATGGGCTACCAGATTTTCCCCACAGGCCAGTAACATAGTTGGAAGGGACGGTATGCTTTGCCCTGCACAGTGGCCACTGCCCACAGCCGTCTTTACTTTTCTGACACTTTCAAAGCCCCAAGATACAAGAATTGCTCTTGGAGGGCAAAATGGGGGCTGGTATCTCAGAAAGCTCCAAGGTGCTGGATTTGAGATCTCAGAGACTGTGACCTGCCCCTCCACTGGGACTCTGGAGAGGTGACGATGAGTCCATTGTCCCTTTGGGATCTGGGTGTGGGGTTCCAGGTGTCACTGGGGGCCTTACACATACACTGAGGAGCTACCCGTGCTTTCAGGACAGCCAGTCCAGGGTAGGGGAATCGGTGAGAATGTCGGTCTACAGGAGAGTCTTAAGACACAGGACGCTTTCCGGCCCTGGATTGGGTGGGATGGCTCCTGGCCAGACAGATGAATCATAAAAACAGCACGCTGGCCTCTAGCCCCTTGACGGGCCTCAGGTTGGCCAGCATCTCCCACTAGCGACCAGAGCGTGAAGTGCAGGCAGTGTCAACTTGGCAGCCGCCCGGGCGCGCGGGACCGCCTTCCCTGAGCTCACACCTCCTTGGTGCGAGGAAAGGGCTGTAGAAGGGGGTCCTCCCGAGGTTTTCCACGACCAGATTCTAGACCCCAGAATGAAGATTAAAACTTACAAATGGACATCGTGTCAAGCAGAAAACCAAGCTAGGACGGAGGCAGCTGGGTCCATGGCATGGGGGCAGGGATCTTTAGAGAGCACCCTCGCTTCAGCAGAGTTGGAGTTCTCATTGTCTTTCTTAGCGTTGGACACTTGGATGTTGCCAGAGGGGTAGGTAGGCTAAGGCGTGACTCTACAGGCACCCCAGATGTAAAAGAGGGGAGGGAAGCCCATGAAAAGGAGGTGTCAGAGTTCTGACCACGTGGAGATTCAGCTAACCCATCTGCTGGTCTGAGAGAGGCTGCAGGGGGCAGGAAAAGGCTGGAAAGGGCCCCAGACCCCATTCAATTGAAGCAAGAACATGCAGTCAGCAGTCCAGAACAATCAAAGTTTAAGTGAGGTGTTTTCCTTTATCTGTCCCTCCCTCCCCCCCCCAACTTCCAGTTCAAAGTTGGGTTGAGAACATTGTGTTTGCACATCCATTCACAATTCCTCTCTTGCATTACTTCCTTTTCTTTATTCCCTTGGTCACCATCATCACTTCACTGTCATTCTCTGGCCCACACAGGCTCCCTCTCTAGGAGAAAAAGCAGGTCTTTAAATACGTACACATCTTTGTAAATTGTATAATATTGTTGTTCATGCTTATGTGTTTTCTGTTTTTATTGCCCTGGGCTTTTCTTTCTCTGCTGAATCATAACTTTCACATGGAAAAGAGCACAGACCCTAGGCGTTCAGCTCAAGGGTTATCACTAGTTGAAAACCTCTCTATAGCCAGCACACAGATCAAGACACCAAGCACCACCAGCATCCCAGAAGCCTCCTCCATGACTTCTAACTGTCACAGCTGCTTCTCCCCCAGGGTTAACTACTATACTGGCGTACATTGAATTCCCCATGCTAGTTTTGCCTAATTAATTTAATTTAAGAGAGGGGGAGCACGAACCAGGGGAGGGGCAGAGGGAGAGGGAGAAGCAGACTCCCCGGTGAGCAGGGAACCCAAGGTGGGACTCAATCTCAGGACCCTGGATTCATGACCTGAGTCGAAGGCAGACGCATAACTGAGCCACCCTGGCACCTGAGTTTTGCCTAGATTTGATACTTTCAAAAATGGAATCTTTGAGTAGAAACTCTTGTATCTGGCTTCTTTCGAACAACTTTAAGTTTGTGAGACCCATCCATATTGCTATTTGTTCTCATTGCTTTTCGGAATTTCATCGTGTGAATATACCACAATTTATTTCCCCATTCGAGTGCAGATGGGTGTCCGGTAGTTTCTAATGTGGGGTTCCCATATATAGCACTGCTATGAGCATTCTAGTGTATGAATTTTGGGGAGTGTATGTATGCATTTCTGAGAGAGAGTTGCTGGGGGAGAGTGTTTTTGCTTTTAGTAGACACTGCCAAAGAGTTTTTCAAAGTGGTTCTACCAATATATACTTCATCAGCTGTGACTGTATGAGAGTTCTGGTTTATCCTCCAGCATCCTCCAGTATTTGGTATTTTTATCTTTTTCATTTTAGCCACTGGAGTGGGTGTGCAGAGGTTTTACATTGTGGTTTTAATTGGCATTTCCCTGATGACTAATGAAATTGGGCACTTTTTCATGTTTTATTGGCCATTTGTGTATATGTGCTTTTCATTTATATAAATGGCTATTGTTCTAACTTCCATTCTTTTTCTTGTGTTTCTCCCCTAACACTCTGCTTTGGAGCTCTAGCCACATTTCGGTGTGGGCAGTCAGTTCTTCGCTTCTGACAGCTGCCGCGTGTTCTCTGTTAGGCACCCACCACGCTTTATTTATCCGTTCCCCTAGAGAGGGACGACAGGTAGGGTAGGAGATGTTAATTGGTGGAAAGAGCAGTAACTAGCTCGTGTTTCTCTTGTTTTCACTCTGCTCGTGCCTGGGGTCCCAGGAGGTAAAGAAGCAAGCTGATCTGGGGTCAGCTTGCTTGGACGCTCAGGACTAGGCATCTTGGAAGGCGGAAGTACAGGTTGGAGGCTGAAAGCAGGAGGCCTCGTGGAACGCTTACACAGAAGCCAGGAAGACCCAGAGAGGTGTCTCCCTGTCCTCCCAGCCAGGTGCTGGTCCCCCTCCCCCATCAGTGGCTAACTATCTCTGACTCTGGGAAGGAGCATCTTGTAGGAGTGAGGGGCTTTATCGAGAGTAGTGGGATCTAGTGGGACCCTGGTTCCCTATCCCTGCTAGATGCTGGACCTCTGGCAAAGGATGGGGGAATTCCACACTGAGAAAATGACCAGCTGAGAGAAAAGACCTTGGATCCTGGGCACCCAGCTGTCCTCCCTCTAAAGCCTCCCTATCAAGGAGTGCCACTTGCTCCACATTCATCCCCACACTTTCTCCTTGCCTGGCTCTCTCAGGGAGGCTGTACGAACTAAGTACCTGCCTTCTCATGTCCCCTGTGCCCAGTGCCAGCCACATGACTGGACACTGGCCATGAGTCCTGAGCACAGTTTGCCTGGGGTGGGATGGTTTCTGGGAGAGCATGTGCTTTCTTGATAAAAGGACAGGAGCAGCTAGAAGAGCTTTCTTCCCCTTCCTCCTGCCTTGAACGAGACCATCATGCGGGGAGCTGACATAATCATTGCACAAACATGGAGGTAAGGCCAGGAGATTTGCAGATGTTGGCCGCCAAGGACAGTCAACTGTAAGCCAGCACCTTCATGCTTCTCTTCCACTCTACGTGTGACTGAATGAGACTGCCTCTTTGAAGTTGGAACCAGATTGTGTCTGCTGGGGAGGGATCTGGAAGCCCAGGTGCTCTCAATACAGGCTGTTGCCCAGCCTCCTTGTTTTTAGCTGCACCCCTCCTCCTCATTTCCAAAGGTATCCCCAGTGCCCGTGCCTGGGCCAGAGTCGCAGAAACTTGCTAGAACTTCAAGGGGGAACGAGGGTGTCCTTTGTTTTCCTTTGGCACCTCTCCCTCTGCGAGCACTTTGAGCTCAGCCTTCCAGTGCTGCCAAGTCATTTGCTGCTCCAACTTCCACGAAGTTCTGGTTGACACCACTGTTTCTTCCTCTTCCACGTTTTTTTGTTTTTGTGATGCTTATGCCTTTTTAAATGATTGCGTTGCCATTTTCATGACAGTGCAAGAGGTATTTCACTCCACTGTATTTTGAAGGCAGTCTTCCATTTCAGTTCCCACCCCAGATGATTGTAAGGAGTGATCAGGTTACCCCTGTGTGTTGCTGAGGCTCTCCTCAGAAGAGATTTTGCTTTATTCTGGAGCTCAAGCAGTTGAGACCTTCTATCTTAGGAGGGGCAGAGAAAAAGAGAAATGTATTCATTGTCAAGGACATGTTTCCATGGGGATGGTGACCTGATCCCTCCTATTCCTAAATGATGAACAGGCTACCTTTTTCATCTGAAGGACAGTTGCCAGGTGGGATATACTGTCTCCCACATGTACACTCTGCTCTAGTCTCTCTCTCTCTCTCTCTCTCTCTCTCACACACACACACACACACACACACACACGCACAAGCATGTACGCACCCCTTGCTGCTGTAGACTCCCCATTAGCCCAAATGATGCTGGGTCTAGAAATGAGGAAGAGCTGCCCCTTCCTCAAGTCACACGACTGCCATCTGCTGGAGAGTTGAGAGAAAATAGATAAAAATCTGATGTCTAGCAAGGTGCATCGTGCCCTAGGATAGTATGAAGCCCAAGTGTATGTGACAGCCTGCTCCTACCACTGCCTGTCCCACCTTCTCCCTGCAAAATGATGCCCCTCTCCCATCAGCAGTTCTGGCCATTATAGGGAACTTGAGAGCCGGGCTTGGAGGGCCTGAAGTTTATTTTAAACAGATTATTACTGTCCATGTGACCTTGGATGAGACACAAAACCTTTCTGGACCTTACTTTACTCATATATAAATGGAGTAACTGTATACCTACCCACCTCATTGAGTTTTTGATAGGATCAAGTGAAATAACATCTGGAAAACTGTTTGAGAAATGGAATGCTTTGTGGGTGAAATTGATACTTGTATTAACGAAAGCCCTTTTGCCCTTTGCCTTAGGTTGGGTTCCCTAGAAACAGACTCTGAGGTGGAGACTTGCATTCAAGGGGCTTATAGGGATGCTCTCGGAAACCACATCTGTAGGGTGTGAGGGAAGCAGGGTTGGGCAGAGGGAGGAGTTACCAGCAATGGTCTCAGCTAAGCCAACAGGAGACCCTGGAGCTGGATAACCCTCTTGGAGTCTTCCCAAAAATTGAGACCAGAGGAGAGGGAGCAAGCTTCACTACCTATACTTTACCCAGTCATGGTGTTGGGTTGCTCCTGCCGAGCCTCTGTAACCTTGGGTGAAGCAGCTCCCTTGAGGCAAGGGTGACATCAGGAAAGGGCACAGCTGTGAGCTTTCAGTAGTCACATTGCTGGCAGCTGGAGGGACAATGGGAGCTCTACCCAAGAGGGGTTCTGTGGAGCTCGCCACATTCCCCTACCCTGGGTTGTATATGTCCAGGAGTGTGTTGTTCTTGGTGGCTATGACATGGCAGGAGTAAGAAAAGAGCCAGCGATGGATTTTGCACAACGGGTACACACCCAGGCTCCTGTGGCTGGGGCAGGGTCTCCTTGGCACTATCCCTTTCACTCAGCTGGTCTTTCTGACAAACTTACCTGCATGAAGCATATCCCAGAGAAGTATTCCAAGTCCACATAAGGCAACCTGATGCCCCATGTCCCATCACATTCTGTGGGGAACATGGTGGTCCCTCTGAGTTCTGCCTCCTTCAGAACGGCGACATGTTTGTCCTGTGTGCTGTCATGGTTCCCATCAGTGCAGTGGTGGAGTGGAGGAACATAGGAGAGATTCAGAGGTGGCTGACAGGATCCTGGCCCCTGAATGCAGCCCACAGATGTAGTTTCTTTTCAAGGGGCAGGTACAGTGTGTGAAACAGTTTATACTGCTATGAATGTCTTTCGCTGGGACATACACTCTCCAGTTCTTTTTGGTTCCCACCATTTCTTGTTGTATTAGGTTTATTAACATTCCCTGCATGGCTCTGCGGGCATTTGAGGCTTTCTTTCCTGGAGGAGGGCCAAGCAGCCCCACAAGGACTCTGGAGCACCCAGGATGGTCACATGAACTAGGGTCAGCAGTAGGTAGATGGTGACGGGATGGCTGGGAAATCTGGGCTTGGGCAGGCTGTGGGCTGTGATGAGCAAGCAGGTCAGGGGCAGGGATGGAATCATACCCCAGGGTATGATGCTGGTTAGAGAGGACCTGGTGAACTATGCTCAGAGCTGGACAGTGTCACCAGATGGGCACTGTGCTTGGCCACTGATTCTCTATCACACCTTATTTTTATATGCTGAAGAAGCATTTTTATTGATATACATAATATGGATGAATCTCAGATGTGTGATATTAGGTGAAGGAAGCCAGCATCAAAAGGTTACATATACTCTATGATTCCATTTATATGATATTCTGGAGAAGGAAAAATGAAAGGAACAGTGACTGCTAGGTGGCTGGGTGTGGAGGGAGTGTGGGCTTGCATACAAAGGGGTAGCATGAGGGAGAGAAGGTTTCAGGATGATGGAATGTTCTGTCTTTTGACCGTGATGTGACTCCGCATTTGTCAACACTCAGAGCAGTACACCAAAAAGCATGAATTTGCCTGCGTGTAAATGAAAATATAAATAAACTAAAAATTTAAAACTAAAAATGAAGACATCCTTACCTTTTTGAACAGAAGTGGTACTTCCTTCAGGAATGCGTGAGTGAGTGTGTGTGAGTGGAGGAGAAACAGGTATGTGTGATTTTTGAAGAGACGGTGGTCAGAGCCACTGTTCTGAGCCCCAGATTGCTGGAGCAGGCGCAGGACTTCAGGAATTCTACATTTACTGCTCTGTATATGAGCTTGAACTAGAGGCTCTGGTTGCCCAGAAACAGGGGTCGTGGACTTTGAAGCAAAATACCGTGTTTTTTTTTGTGTGTGTGTGGTTGTTGTTTTGTTTGTTTATTTTTGGTTCTATTTTTGGTCACATTTCATTTTATGGTGGTGGTGTTTTTCTAGTCAGATATTTCCTCTCTGTAGTGGTAGAGAAGAGGTGGGGGAGGCTGCAGGTGAGTCCCCATTGCACTTAGGGAACCTCTGAGCCTCCCTAGCACCTGCCCTACCCCAGCATCCACAACATCCTAAAAATACAAAATGTTGTGTTAACAGGAAGAGGACAGGATGCGGAGGGGGGTCAGCCGCTCCAATGGATTCAATCCCTAGTGCTGTGCAGAACAACAGCCAGACTCCTCTGGGCCTCAGTTTCCCTATCTCTAAGAGAAAAGCCTGGGGAAGGAAGGAAGACCCTAGGTCCGCAGGCACCGAGGAGGGACTCTGCCTAGGGCTTCTGTCCTCATTTCTGCCCTGGGTGGTGTGGGTCCAGGGTGGCCCTTGCCAGCATAAGGCCTACCTCACGTCGTCCTCACGCTCTCAAGAGAAGTGGATGTACAAAGGTGCCAGACCTGACAAGAGAATTCAGAAGACTTTGTAGGAGAATTGGTTTTTTCACTGGAAGTCAGTGCTTCAAGCCAGAAAATGCTCAGAACTGGCAGCAACTTACAAAAGCTGCCTCTTGTCTGTAAGCGTACCAAGAGGCAGGGGCTGGAGTGCAAGCTTCTCGAGTGAGCGCTGACAGGAGAGCAGAAGAGCTGTCTCCCACTCTCACAGGCTCAGAGCATCCTGGCTGCCAGGGCTGAGACGGCGAGCACTCCAGCCCCTCACCTTTCGTGGTGGGAGCCAGGCCCAGGACGAGCAGTGATCTGCCAAGGGCCTGTAAAGGGCTGTGGCCACTGCTGGGGTTCCTGGGGGAGGGCTTCGGGACGTGGTACCCCAGATGTGCACTGCAGGAGCGTGACCTTCCTCTGGACTCATCTGTTGATGGAGGCAGCCTTGTAATTTCTGAGGGTTGTGAAGACAGGATCCCTATGGCCACCCCATTCTAGGAGAGCAATGCTGGGGACCAGATCAGTCACTCTTCCCAGGGGGCTTGGCTTCAGGCTGGGCTGACACGGGGGCCACACTCTCATCTATCAGCAGACCTTCAGAGGGGAAGAGAAGGGTGAACACTGGCTTGGCTTTTGTCTTTTCAGAATTTCATATTGAATGGCTCTCACATGTCCCCAGGGTCCAGACCTCAGCAGGAATCTCTTCAATTTATAAACCCAGGCCCCAGCTGCCAGCTGGGAAGCCCTTCCCCAGCAGATAAGCATCTAGTAGGCATGCCTTCTATGGTTGTATCCAGGCCTCTGGGGGTAGAGAGCAGGGAGCTGCTTTCCATCTGCCTCCTGGCTCACGTGCCCAGTCCATACCTGTTGGTCCACAATGAGGAGGAAAAAGATCCTTTTGGTGGTTCCTGATGCCATCTGATCCCTGCTGTGATGGATGTAGTGGGTCAGGCACTTGGCTTCCTTGTTAGCCTCCTCCTGGTGTACCTTTCTCTACCCAAGCCAGAAACTAGATTTCCTAAATTCTTTTGCAGATTGAACTCTGGATTTGAATTTAGACGTGCTCTAGGAAATTTGAATAGCAGAAACCATCTTCCTAATGCTTTGGTTGTTACTACATGGTCAAGGAGATGTTGGGCTTTTCTCTGTCATTATTCCAGTGACATGTGACTTAATTTGTGGGTAGGAAGAGGCAACATGTAGCAGTCACTGTGGCTCTCTGGTCATAGTGGATTAAAATGGCTGCAGATTCTTTGCACAACCCCATCAAGGGATAAGTATGCTTTCCTTCCTCTGAAGTCTGGGTTGTCCTGTGACTTGCTTTGACCAATAGAATGTAGCAGAAGTGATGTTTTGTAACTTCAAGGGGCTGCACCTGAAGAGGTCTGAGCTTCTGTTCTCTTCCTTTTGGAACCCTCTCTTGGACATCAGCACTATGGAAAAAGTCTGACTATCATGCTGTGAGGAAGCCCAAGATTGCCAGGTGGTAAGATACAGTCTGCATGAAGGAGGACCAAGATGCCATGATGTGGGTAAAGCCTTCTTGGGTCTTCCAGTTCCTCTGACCACCAGCTGAATGTAGCTGGGCGAATGACCCCAGCCCTTGGCACATGGAGCAAACCACCTAGCTAAGCCCTGCCCAGATTCCCAATCCTCAAACTTATGAGCAAATTAAATGGTCATTGTTTTAAGCCCATGACGTTTTGGGCAAGGGAGTTACATATCAGTAGACAACTCAAACGTTGATCCTTGGGTCACATTTTGTAATGAGTTCTCTTTTCTAAACTGAAATGCAATTTACATAGAATAAAATTTAAAGTGCACAATTTAATAAATTTTTACATGTGTATACATGAAAGTACTGCCACAGTTAAATAGTGAACATATCCATTACCTTTAAAAGTTTCTTTGTGGCCCTTTGCCATCCTTTCTTGCTGATCCTTTCTACACCCAACCTCTATCACCAGGTAACTACTGATCTGTTGTTGTCACTATAGATTAATTTGCATTTTTCTAGAGGTTTATTTAAAAAAAGAGGTCCATGCCATACTCTTTTTTGGGGGGGTCTGGCTCCTGTAAGCACAATTATTTGAAATCCACCCATGTTGTTTTATATATCAATATCTCATTCCTTTTTATTGCTGAGTGGTATTCCACTGTATGGTGGTATTATAGTCTGTTTATCCTGTTGATGGACAATTTGGTTTGTCTCTGGTTTTTAGCTTTCATAAAGTTGCTATGAACATTTGGTACAAGTCTTTGTATAAATATATGCTTTTTTCTTAAGTAAAAATATCTAGGAGTGAAATGGCTGGATCATATGGTAGATGTATACTTAAGTTTTTAACAAATTATCAAACAGTTTTCCAAAGTGGTTGTACATTTTACTTTCTCACCAGCACTGTATGATAGTTCCACTTCTTCCACATACTTCCCAACATGTGGTCTGGTTAGTTTTTTAAAATTTCAAGTCCGTATGTATGGTATACCATTGTAGTTTTAATTTGTATTTCCCTAATGACTAATGATGTGGAGTATCCTTTTGTGTGCTTACTTGCTATCCTTAAACCTTTTTTTTGGTGAAGTGTCTGTTCAATTCTTTTGCCAATTTTTTGTATTAGTTTGTTATTCGTTTATTATTTAATGTTGAGATTTAAAAAAATATGTTCTGGATCCGAGTCCTTTATTAGTTTTCTACTTTGCAGACATTTTCTTCCAGTGTGTGGATTGTCCTTTCATTTTCTTAAATGTCTTTTTCAGTATAGAAACTTTACATTTTAATGATGTATAATTTATTTATTTTCTCTCTCTCTTTCTCTCTCTCTCTCTCTCTCTATATATATATATATATTGCTTTTTTGTGTTGTATCTAAGAAATCTTTGCCTAGTCTGAGGTTGAAAAATATTTCCTCTAGATTTTCTTCTAGGAATTTTATAGTTTTTTGTAGGGCTTATAGTTCACTTAGACTTAATCTTCATATATGATGCAAAGTACGGATTGAGGTTCTTTTTCTTTGCATATGAATGTCCAATTGTTCCAGCACTGTTTGTTTAAAAAACCATTCTTTCTCCATTGAATTGCTATGGATCTATTTTTGGGCTCTCTATTCTGTTCCATTAATCCACACGTGTCTCCTGTTATCAGTACTATACTTTTTAATTACTAATGATTTATAGTAAATGAATTGGTAATGAGAACTTTCCAACTTTTTCTTTTTTTTTTCTTGAAAAGTATTTTGGTTATTCTAGTTTCTTTGCCTCATATAAATTTTGGAACAAGCTTGTCCGTTCTCACAAAAAATTATGCTGAGGTTGATTGAGAATGTGTTGAATCTACAGATCAGTCTGGGGGAGAATTAACATCTTAGCAATACTGAGTCTTTTAATTCATGAACAATTCAATTCATGAATATTTATTTATTTCTTCTTTGATTTCTTACATTGTGTTTGTAGTTTTTAATTTACATCTCCTGTACACATTATTTTGTGATATTTATACCAAGTATTTGATGTTGGTGCTATTGTAAATTATTTTAAAATTTCAATTTATATTTCACCTTGAAGGAAATATCTCAACAGCTTCAGATCCTTTGGAAATTTTTACTGAGATTATATGTCCTTTCCTTTTAAAGGAGTTTATCTTGCATCCTCTGGTTCACATCTGTCTTGCTAAGGTGACTAAAGAACTTACTATTTCCAGCTGATCAGATCTAATCAGCATAATATCAAGAATGAAATATGCTGGGGTGCCTGGGTGGCTCAGTCTGTTAAACATCTGCCTTTATTTAGCTCAGGTCATGATCCCAGGGTCCTGGGGTCAAGCCCCACATTAGGCTCCCTGCTCAGTGGAGAGCCTGCTTCTCCCTCTCTCTCTGCCTGTCACTCTGCCTGCTTGTGCTCTCTGTCTCTGTCAAATAAATAAAGAAAATATTTATAAAAAGACTGAAGTATGCTATTGTGTAGAATGTCAATATAATGAAGATTTCTGCAAACTGTATCATTGCAGTGAACAGGCAAATTTATCAGCCCTGTGGCAAAACTGTGCAATAGCATTGTTAGCCATACCAGGTGAAAGCAAATTGCTTTTTGGCAATCTTTACAAACTGATATGGAGGACAAAGTATTTGCAAGGTTAGTAGCTACATATGGGGGCCAAGGGCCGTGTTGATTTAGTGCTGTAAAGCTACTATATGTGAAACAGCAACTGCCATTAAAACCACCTCCTCATTAGGTTTACAATAATCCACAGTAATTCTCTAAGATCCATTTGCCTCCTGCACAGGACAAACTAGTGAGTTAAATGGAATGTGATAGGTATCATTACTTCTGCATCTTTAAAGTCTTTGTTGGTGGCACCAGTCTTTTAAATTCCCTCAGGGGTGTGATACCGCTTTTGGTTCACTCTCTGGACAAAGACAACAAGTTCAAGGAGCTTTCTATTATGATAGCCTTTACACCGTATGTTGAAGATCCAATGTGGGGGTTTTGCCTGTTGTCAACTATGCCATTCCAACTGTCAGGGGTCAACAAACTTTTTTTTTTTTTTTTGTAAAGTACCAGATACTAAATGTTTGTGGGACAGATGTTTGTCTCCTCCTCCTTCTCAATACTTTAAAAATGTAACCAACAAATTGGACAACCTCGAAGAAATGGATAAATTCCTAGAAACATATAACCTTCCAAAACTGAATCAGGAAGAAACAGAAAAATTGAACAGACCAATTACTAGCAATGAGATTGCATCAGTAATTGAAAAAACAGAAGTCCAGAATCAGATGCTTTCATAGGCAAATTCTACAAAACATTTAAAGAAGACTTGATACCTATTCTTCTGAAACTATTCCAAAAACATAGAAGAGGAAGAAAATCTTCCAAATTCAGCCTGTGAGGCCAATATTATCTTGATACCAAAATTGGATAAAGACAGTACAAAAAGAAAAGAAAAGAAAACTATAGGCCAATATCTTTATATAGTTGCAAAAATCCTTAACAAAATATTAGCAAACTGAATCCAATGGTACATTAAGAAAATCATTCACTACAATTGAATGGAACTTATTTTAGGGATTAAAAAAAAAAAGAAAAAATAAGAATCTTTCTTAGCTTGCAGGCTATGTCAAAAAATCCCCCCAAACCAAAGAACAAATAAAACAAGCAAAACAAAATGAAATTCCAACAACAACATTAACAACAACAGAACAAAAAGAAGGAAAAGGCAAAAGGCCAGATTTGGCCCACAGGCCATAATTTGCTAATCTCTGGTCTAGACAAGTGCTGTCCAATAAACTTCCAGTGATAGTGGAAATTTAAATTTAAACAGCTGCATGTGGCTAGTAGTGACTACATTGAACTACACAGATCTATGTTCAGTAACTAGAGCATGGGTCAGTGAATCTACAGAATCAATTATGATTTGACCTTGACACTATTCATCACCTGACTCTCATAAAACCCCACTTTGACTGGTAGACCATAGAGGCATTTTGTGTCCCCTCAAATTAGTGTCGATTCCCGAGTCAGTGTTTTGTAACCTTTGAAAGGTCTGTATATTTCCCTTTTCCCAGTGCACAGTTACTATAGTAATTGGTTGCAGATCACTTTGAGAAAAGCCTGGTAGAAGATTTACAGTATATACTTAACAGGAGCTCTGCAATACCACTCTTCAAGGAGAATTTGTCTTCCTTTCAAGTGAAGGGATCTTAGCCTGTGAAGTTGTTAAGGAGGAGAGGTTTGACTCTTAAATGTAGTGAATCAAGTTATGTTTCTGGCCACTGGATCTGGAGTTTCTCCTGTTAAGTAGATCAAGTGAATTTTAGTAGGCTTCCCATTTATTTCATTCCCATCAATTAGCCATCCTCAATGATTGCTATGTTGCAAATTATTTTGGTTACCTCTTTTCCTTTGCTACCTATTATAGTAAAAGTACACTTCCTTGTCTTTTAATTAAGGCAGTTACACATTGCCTTTTGGCCTCTGCTGCTCTGGAATTCCATCATCCCACTGAAATCAAGGCTCCGAGGTCACTGACAGCATATACCACCATGATACCTGATTGCAGAGGACAGACAGTGCAGAGCTTCTCAAAGATGATGGTTTCTGGCCTGCCCCCCCCTCCACCTGCCATTAGTGTGTTTTTCAGTGCCTTGGAGAAGGGAAGGGTCTTTGACTATTTTGAGAGTTAGGTTGGAAAGGGCTGATATGCAGTCATGCATGATAAATCTATTCTACATTTCATGCTAGGGAACTTTCTAATATTGTGTTAGGGAAGTCCTGTCATCTCAACTTTATTAAATGTAGGCCACCATCGACTCCAAGTGGTACAGGTTGAGCATTCTTCTCCTTTTGCCAGGCTGTCAGGTAGAAGGTGGTGGTTGTGGTGGTGGGGGTGGCAGTCTAATCAGCGGTTGGGCTGAGTTTGAAGCTTTCTCCTATTGGCTTTAGGTCTTCCTTTTATGTTGTCATTCTCAGGGAGTCAATTTCCTGCCACTCTCAGTTGTATTCCAGTTATTCTTATAGGACACTTGTTAGCATGGTGGTGGACAACAGGGAGGTAAACATCCTTTGATGTATTGATTTAGCCTCAGTTTTGGGAGGGTATGTGAACCTGGATCTTGAGAATGTATCCTTCAAAATTATTCATGCCTCTCAATACAATCCTGGGTCTCCCACATATTCCTGTCCCCCCTTGCCCCTGTAGAGGTTTTTTTTGTGTTTGTTTTGTCTCCCAGATGTAGTGGGTTTCCACCATGCTCTCAGGCTCATGTTTTGTCCTTCCCATTGTAGAATAATGGGATAGAATATAGAATAATTCTAATTCTAATAATGGGATAGAATATGTAGAATAATAATCTTTGTTTTTAAGAAGGGATTAGGGAGCACTGGTCTGGGTAGAGTTTTGGCTGTGAATGCTGTTCCTCTTCCCTGCCAGCACTAGGGATGGACATTTATCAAGCTTCTTCCTAATCTTCCTTGTGAAAGTCGGGTGGAATTCGGGAGAAAAGGGATGCAAGAGGGTGTGAACTCCACTATTTCTGGGGCCCTGCAAGAACTTTACACTCTCAAGCTTCTCACTGGCTTATATGGCATTTCAAGGATCTGTCTCTGTTAAACAAATGCTCAGGTCTTGTTCTTCCCTACAGAGACTGTCTCAATTCAGATATTAGTTGTTGCCCTTTGAACTCCATTCTCTCAGTTGCCTGCTAACAACAGAACCAGAATTATGATGCCTACTCTCACTGCTACTGATCAACATCCCTCAGGAGGCCCTCAGTGCAATAAGAGAAGAAAGGAAATGGAGGCTGAAGCGTTGAAAGGAAGACACAAAACATTTACTAACAAAAGTCATGACTGTCTACAAGGAAAATCTAAGAGAATGTGCAAACATAGCACCAAAAAGAATTCAAAAAGTTTCCAGATACAGGATCAACATTTGAAAATCAATAGCATTCCTCTCCAATAGCAAAAATCATGGGAGGTACTCATAAAAGGTAAAATGTACCTTTCTGCTATCATCTGAATATTTGTGTCCTCCTAAAATTCTTATGTTGAAATCCTGATCCTTAAGGTGATGGAAATAGGAGGTGGGGTCTTTGGGAGGTGGCTAGCCTCATGAGCAGGATCAGAGCACTTACAAAAGGGACCCCAAGGAGTTCCCTAGCCCCTTCCTCCATGTGAGAATACAAAGAGAAATCTGAAATCCAGAGGACCCTCACCCAACCAGGCTGGCACCCTGATCTTGCACTTCCAGCTTCCAGAAACTAAATTTTTGTGGCTCATAAGTCCTACTTCAATGGTATTTTGTTATAGCAGCCTGAATGAACTAAGATATTTTCATAATAGCAACACAGTATTTCCTAGGAATAAATACAATAAAAACTGGCAAGTATTTTATGAAAATTACTCTCAGATGTTATTGAAGGACATAACGATCTATAAATAGCTGTATTTTGATATTGGATTAGAAGACTGAATATTTTCAAGATGTCATTTTCTTTCCCAATAATCTTTGAATTCACTGTATTTTCAATAAATATTCCAGCAGGTGATTTTATGGAACAAATAATAATTCAAAAATTCATTTGGAAAATGAAAAGGCCAGGACAGTAATAAAATTCTGAGTAAGACCAGGGAAGGGAGACTGCTTGCCAGAGTTACTACAGTAACTTATATAGTGTAAATAGTAATTTACATAGTGTATTGCAAGGACAAGGATAGAGAAGTAGGTTAGTGGGATTGCACAGAGTGCCCATAAACAGATCCAAGCATATGTAGGAACTTGATACTATATATTTCAGGGGTGGTATTTTAGATCACTTAGGGAGTGAGTGGCTCCCCAAAAATGATATTGGAACAAATAATAAGTAATATAGAAAAATACCGAATTCTGTGCAGAGATAATCTATTTTCAAAGTAATCAAATTTTCAGTTGTGTACACTGCCACTGTATCAGTCAAGGTCCTGTTAGGAGACAGAAACCATACTAGTTATTCATATAAGGAAAATACCATTATGAATTAGTAAAAAGTGCTTAGCTACTAAAAGAAGTAAAGAAGACTTTAATGGATCTAAAAGTAGCAGATGTGACAAATTGCCACCATAGGACAGAGGACAAATTTTCTACCATAATAGTGGAAAAAAAATTATTAGGAGAATGCCACCCTCACAGCCATTTAAAGATGATAATGGCTCCCACAGGAACACACAGCCTATGGATGGTAGAGGAGTTTACCACAGAGTGTGGGTTTGGAACTGGTCTTCAGAATTGGTCACCATTGGCTGAGACTGTGGGTAGGCCAGACCTGACTTGTAGAAGTGATTTAATGGATGGTGTGCCATTGCCCAGGGTGCAGCCAGAGCTGGTCTTCTTTTTCTTCTTCTTTTTCACCTCCCCCACCCTCCTCCTTCTTCTTCCTTGACATTAAAAAAATATTTTATTTATCTATTTGACAGAGAGAGAGCGAGAGAGAGAGAGAGAGCACACTAGCACAAGCAGGGGGAGGAGCAACAGAGGGAGAGATAGAAGCAGACTCCCCGCTGAGCAGAGAGCCTGATGTGGGGCTCGATCCCAGGACCCTGGGATCATGACCCGAAGGCAGAGTCTTTAACCCACTGAGCCACCCAGGTACCCCTAAAATCTTTTTTTTTAAATAAAAATCATTAAAAATAAAGAAACAGTAGCTAACATGTATGGTGAAGGCTTATTCTTTGCAAGTGATTGTTTTGAATTTCTTTTTAGTTATTACATATTTATGGTCGAAACAATCCTCTGAAGTCTGTGCCATTGCTATCTGCGTATTGTCAAGGAGGAAATGAAGGCACAGACAGGGTATGCCATTTGCTTATAGTCACAGGCCTAGTAAGTAGTAGAAGTGGGAGTTGAACCTTGGCTATCATGAGCCAGAGGCCACATACGTGACCACTGTATTATGCTGCTCTTAATTAATTTCTAAATAGACTAGAAAGAGAAAAGATAGTCTGGGAGAAAATGTTCTCAGTGTAGATAATGACTTTATATCTGGAATACATAAAGAATCTCACAAATTTAGAAGACAACGTAAGAGACAAGCGGACAAAAAATACAAAGAGGCAGTACATAAAAGAGGAGGTCTAAATGGTAAATTTTTTTTTTAAAAAAGGGATTATGTTGTGCTCGCTTTGGCAGCACATACACTAAAAAAGGGATTATGTTTATATCTTCCAGAAAATGAAAGAGGAGAGAACATTTCCCAATTAATTTTATGAAGCTAGTACTACTCTGATATCAAAGCCAAAGACCGTACCAAGAAAGAGAAAAGGGACCAATATCTTTTATGAGCTTAGATGAAAAATCATCAAAAAATTAATAAATTTAACCCAGCAATGTATGAAAATTATTATGCACCATTGCCAAGTGTGATTTATTCCAGGTATTCAAAGCTGGTTGGAAAATAATTTGAATCTTTGAAAATAAATTAATGTGATCACCATACCAACAGGCATTAAAAAAGAAAAATGTTATGATCATATCAACTGATGCAGAAGAAAGCATTTGACAAAATCTAACACCTATTCATGATAAAAACTCTCAGCAAGTTAGGAATAGAGGGGAACTTCCTCAACTTGATAAAGAACGTCTACCAAAAAACCTACAGCTAACCTATTTAATAGCAAAAGACCAAATGCTTTTTCCTCTAAGATTAAGAATGAGGCACGAATATCCATTCTTACCACACTTTTCAACATAATACTTAGGAAGTTCTAGCCAGTACAATAAGGCAATAAAACAAAACCCAAAAAACAAAAAAGCATGCAGAGTAGAAAGAAATTAAACTGTCCCTATTTGTAAGTGACATGATTTCTAGTAGGAAATCTCAAGGAATCTACAAAAACAAACTTCCAGAACTAATCAATGAGTTAAATAAGATGTCAGGATGCAATATCAATCAATACACAAATTTCAGTTAGATTTCTATACACTAACAATGAACACATGGAGACTGAAATTAAAACCCTAATATCATTATAATTACTCCAAAGAAAATGAAATACTCAGGTATAGCTAAAACAAAACACATAGGATCTAGATCTTGAAAATTACAAAATGGTACGTAAAAGAAATTCAAGAAGATCTAAATGAAGAGACATACCTTATTCATTTTTAAGACTCAATAGGGTAAAGATATCAATTTTGCCCAAATTAATCTATAAATTTAGTGCAATTCCTATAAAAAAAACCTCAGTAATGGCTTTTATAGACATTGACAAACTTATTGCAAATTTTATATGGAAAGGCCCAGGACCTGGAATAGCTAAAATAACTTTGAAAAAAAGAGTGAGGACATCACTCTACTTGATACTAAGTCTTACAACACTGTTACAGTGATCCAGACAGTGTAGCAATGGTGGAGGGATCAACACACCAATCAACAAAATGGAACAGAGAATTCAGAAATAGACCCACACAAATATGTCCAAATGATTTTTTTTTTTTAAAGTCCCAACGTTTTAATAAAATAATGACTTGATCAAACTCTTCTTATACAATTATGTGAGATAAGAATCTGGCCCATTCTGCTTAAATCAGAGCAGAAAATAACCTATCAATCTTACCAATTACAGCATTATACAGGTGCAGTCAATGACTGCAGTTGCCCAGATGATACAAAGAAGTCACATTTGTGTTGTTAATTTCTTAATTTTGTTCAGTATTTTTAAAACAAGAATAAGTATAATTATTGCTAGCTCTCTGATATAGTTCTACTACATTGAAGTATAAACATGGCATTATAGGCATGTAAAAAAGACACTCGGAAATGATTTCCAAATGATTTTTGACAAAGTTACAAAAACAATTTAATGGAGAAAGGATAGATTTTTAAACAAATGGTTTTGGGGCAGTTAGACATCTGTGAGCAAAAATGTGAACCTAAGCCACACACACACAAAACCTCAAAATAGATCACACACATGTAAAAGTAGATCTAAAAACTTTAGAAAAATATGTCAGATTTCAGGTCTGAGATTTTGACACCAAACATATGATCCATAAGAGGAAAACTTGACCCATTGTATCTCCTCAAAATTTAAAACTATTGCAGCCCCAAAGACCCTGTTAAGAGGATGAAAAGACAAGTTATAGTCAGGGAGAAAATATTTGCAAACCACATATCTGGCAAAGGATGACTACCTAGAATATATATAGTATTACCAAATCTCAACACAGAAACATTGAATAATACAAAAAAAAAAAACAGAAAAAAAAGAAAAATGAACATAGGACATGAATAAACATTTCACTGAAGAAGATTTACAGATGGCAAATAAAGACATAAAAAGATGTTCAATGTCATTAATCATTAAAGAAATCCAAATTAAAATCATGGGAAGATATCATTATATATCCATTCCAATGGCTAAGATACAAAATAGTGGTAACACCAAATGCTGATGAGAATGTGGAGGACTTGGGTCACTCAGACATTGCTGGTAGGAATGTAAAATTCTGGTCGCTCTGGAAAATAGTAATTTCTTACAAAATTAAACTTGCATTTGTATCATCCAGCAATGGCACTTATATTTGGTCCACTTGGGTTTCTAAAACAAAATATCACAGACTGGGTGACTTATGAACAAAGACATGTATTTCTCACAGTTCTGGGGGCTGGGAGGTCCAAGATCAAGGGCATGGGAGATGTGCTATCTGATGAGGCCCTCTTCCTGGTTCACAGATGGCTGTCTTCACAATGTGTCCTCATGTGGTGGAAAGGGCAAGAGAAATCTCTGGGATGTCTTATGTAAGGGCACTAATGCTATTCACAGGGGTTCTACCCTCATGACCTAACACATCCTGAAGCCTCCACTTACAAACACCATCATAATGGGGATTAAATTTCAACAAGGCGGGGGCGGGGGGACACAAGCATTCAGTCTATAGAAGCACTCTAGGACATTTATCCTAAAGAAATGAAAGTGTATATTTATACAAAAACTTGCACATGAAGGTTCATAGCAAGTTTCTTTCTTTCTTTCTTTTTATTTATTTTTTTTTTTAAAGAGAGAGAATGCATGTGTACTAGCCTGGGGTGAGGGGAGGGGGAGGGGAAAGGGAGAAAGAGAGACAGAATACCAAGCAGGCTCCACACCCAGTGCAGAGTCTGATTTAAGGCTCAATTTCATCACCCTGAGATCATAACCTGAGGTGAAATTAGAAGTCAGACGCTTAAAGAACTGAGCCACCCAGGCACCCGCATAGCAGCTTTATTCTTAATAGCTGAATACTGGAAACAACCCAGATGTCTTTCGATGAGTAAATGGTTCAACAAATTGTGATACATCCCTACCATGGCATCTGACTCATCAATCAAAAAGAATAAACTATTGATAAACCCAATGATTTGGAAGGATCTCAATGGAATTATGCTGAGTAAAGAAAACCAATTACATATTAATTAGACTACATATTGCATGCTTCTATTTAGTAACATTATCAAGATGGCATAATTGTAGAGAGAGAGAATGGATTAGCGGTTGCCAGAGTTTGGCGTGGGATAGAGAGGGTGACTGTACTGTTAAGGGGAACACAGGAAATCTTTGTAATGAATTTGTCCTGTGCCTTCTCTGTGGCTGTCATATGAATCACTGTAAGTGCTAAAATTGCATAGAACAAAATACACACACCCAAATGAAGGCTTGAAAAATTGGTGAAATCTGGATAAAGTTTATGGAGCCTATCAGTGTAAATTTCCTGGTCATGGTATTATACTATAGTTGTGAAAGGCTTTTCCATTGGGTGAAATGGGATGAGGAACATATGGGATTTCTCTGAATTATTTCTTACAACTGCATGTGAATAAACAGTTATCTCAAAATAAGAAGTTTTTTTTTTTTTTTTTAATGATTTGACAGAGAAAGACGACTATCATATGATCTCCCTGAAATGAGGAAGTGGAGATACAACGTGGGCAGTTGGAGGGGTAGGAAAAGAATAAATGAAACCAGATGGGATCGGGAGGGAGACAAAACATAAGAGACTCTTAATGTCACAAAACAAACCGGGGGGCCGGGGGGAGGGCGGTAGGGAGAGGGTGGTTGGGTTATGGACATTGGGGAGGGTATGTGCTATGGTGAGTGCTGTGAAGTGTGTAAACCTGGGGATTCACAGACCTGTACCCCTGGGGCTAATAATACATTATATGTTTATAAAAAAATAAAAACAAATAAATAAAATTAAAAAAATTAAAAAAATGATTTGAAAAAGTTGGACTCTAAAGATGTTTTAGGAATAATTTATTAGTTTTGCATATATACTCATTTCTTTAAAATTCCAGTATAATTAACATATAATGTTATATTACTTTTTGGTGTACCAAAGTTTTACTTACATACTCTTTTTCATGTATTCATAGAAGTGATATATAATACATATCTAAAGAAATATAGGGGTACCTGTGTGACTCAGTTGGCTAAGCAACTGACTCTTGATCTCAGCTCAGGTTTTGATCTCAGGATTGTGAGATCAAACTCTGCATTGGGTTCCATGTAGTGTGTGGAGACTACTTGAAAAAAAAAATCGAAAAGAGCTATTTCAACAGGTACAAATACAAATTCTAAATGATAAGAAAAAATAGGAACCAGTAAACTATGATTAAAATATCAATGATGGGGCACCTGGGTAGCTCAGTCGGTTAAGCCGCTGCCTTTGGTTCTGGTCATGATCTCAGGGTCCTGAGATTGAGCCCCATGTGGGGCTCCCTGCTCAGTTGGGAGCCTGCTTCTCTCTCCCCTTCCCATTCCTGCCCTCTCTCTTACTATCTCTCTCTCTGTCAAATAAAGAAAATCTTTAAAAAAAAGGTACAATTTAAAAAAAATCAATGATTTATTATTTCACCATATTAATACAAATTAAAATTTCTGACATCTAAAGTGTGGATGATGATGTGAATAAGTAAGAAATTTCTACACTACTGGTAGAATTTGCTTTGAGCACTTTGAGTATATACAACCCTTGAGGGGTATGTACCCTAAAGAAATTTTTGCATATATGCACAAACAATTGTATATAAGATTGTTCTGAGCAGCATTCTTTGTAACACCAAAAATCTGAAACAATGTGAATGTTCACCAATTGGAAATGGTTTATTTAGGCTCTGGTATATTCATAAGATGAAAAATAACTAACAGTTAAAATGAATGATGAGTTCAAAAAATAATGAGATGTAGAAAATCACATGAAATGTCACTTACACATATTTTACAAAAATACCTGATATTGTATCTTATTCATTAAACAATTTTATGTAATATAAATATAAAAACCCAGCAAAAATATAGGTGCTCTAAATCTCTGAAAATAGTTGCTTCTGAGAAGTGAGGAAGACGAGATTGGGAAGAGGTACAAGGGGCACCTCAACTCATCTTTAATGTCTGAATTGTTTTAAGAATAAAGGAAGAGATCTGAAGTAATGGGATTGCTGAACAGTTACAGTGCTCCAAGCACAGATCTGACTTATTGATTCCATCCTTGATTATTCACAATACTATGAGCTGGATGCAACTACTAGCCATTTTTGCAGAGAGGAAGATGAGACAGGAGAGGTTAGATAACTCACTGGAAGTCCCAAGTGGGCATATCTGGATTTGATTTCAGGAGGGTTCGCCCCAGTGTCCTGTCCTTAACTACTGAAGGACTGGCGTTTGTTATTCAGAGAGGTGGGTAAATGGGCGGTTGTCTGTGGAATTGTTCATTGTGCTTTTCTCTATATCTTAAAATTAGAATAAGAATTAGAAATAAAGGGGCGCCTGGGTGGCTCAGTGGGTTAAAGCCTCTGCCTTCAGCTCTGGTCATGATCTCAGGGTCCTGGGATCGAGCCCCGCATCGGGCTCTCTGCTCGGCAGGGAGCCTGCTTCCCTTCCTCTCTCTGCCTGCCTCTCTGCCTACTTGTGATCTTTGACTGTCAAATAAATAAAAAAAATTAAAAAAAAAAGAATTAGAAATAAAGAAATCAACTATCATATGGTTTCACTTATTTGTGGAGCATAACAAATAACATGGAGGACTTGGGGAGATGGAGAGGAGAATGGAGTTGAGGGAAATTGGAAGGGGAGGTGAACCATGAGAGACTATGGACTCTGAAAAACAATCTGAGGGTTTTGAAGGGGCGGGGAGCGGTGGGAGGTTGGGGGAGCCGGGTGGTGGGTATTATGGAGGGCATGTGTTGCGTGGAGCACTGGGTGTGGTGCATAAACAATGAATTCTGTTATGCTGAAAAGAAATAAAAAAATAAATAAATAAAGAAATCAAACAAGGCAACCAAACAAACAAGAGTGAAGTGAGCAGACAGCGAATCTAGACCATTCTTTAGCCAATTTGCTGTGACGGCGTGCAGGGAGATGGATCAGGAGGAAGATGTGTGGACAAGGGAGAGGGAGCGTGTTTTTTTTTTGTTTTTTTTTGTTTTTTAAAGATTTAACTTATTTATTTGGCAGACAGAGATCACAAGTAGACGGGGGGGGGTGGGGGGGTGGGGAAGAGGGCTCCCTGCTGAGCAGAGAGCCCGATGTGGGGCTCGATTCCAGAACCCTGGGATCATGACCTGAGCGGAAGGCAGAGGCTTTAACCCACTGAGCCACCCAGTCGCCCCATGTTTTAAGATGGGATATAGAACACACTGGAAGGCGGATCGGAAAGACAACATTGATGACAAAGGAGAATAGTAACCATAGTGGGGATGAGGGTATAATGTGATCAGGGCACAGAATGACCCTGGAGATGAAACTCTCTTTTTCCATTTTAAGAGCAGGGAATTCAGAGAATACGCTCATACAGCCACGCAGATTCATCTACTTGCTAGTGGGAGAATACCTGATAACTTTATTCTTTCAATGAAGTGTAACAGGATGTTCAATTGGAAGTGTTGATTGAGACTCCAGAACTGACATGCCGAAGTAAGGTGTTAGACCACGATGCCACTTTTTGAAGAAATAGTTATATGACTCTTAAACCCCACCCACATTGAGGGTTGAAGAGGTAAGTCTGTCAAGATGAGAGTAGAAGGGGTGGCTCAGTGGGTTAAACCTCTGCCTTCGACTCAGGTCATGATCCCAGGGTCCTGGGATTGAGCCCCACATCGGGTTCTCTGCTCAGTGGGGAGATGGCTTCCCCCTCTCTCTGCCTGCCTCTCTGCTTACTTGTGATCTCTGTCTGTCAAATAAATAAATAAAATCTTAAGAAAAAAAAAAGAATTTCCTTCTCTAAAAAAAAAAAAGAAAGTAGAAGGATTTCTGAGGATGATTCTTTGATGGGGATACGGCATGTACCAAGACAATGTATAGAGACCAATGCCCTGGAGAGGTGTTTTGTGGGGTACTTGTCTTTTATCTGAATCTTGTGAGAAGGTCCATTTTGAGAGTTATGTGTGTAGGAGATGTAGTGGCTAGTGTTTGATTCCTGCTTGGGACATTAAAAAACTAAAGATGTTAAACAGCTGCCTCTGCTGGCAGAGAAGCTGAAGGAGTTGTGATAGACATACCCTGCCAGAATTTGTTCAGGTAGAGGACCTTGTGTGCTCCCATGCATCAAATGTGAGTTACCAGAGAGAGAGAGAGAGAGAGAAGAGAGATCATCTAGTAGCAGGGCCTCTAAGCAGACAGAATCTGGAGGTGGACCCTCAGGGTTTCTCAGGGCTGTGGAAAGAAGTGAGTGGGCAGATCATCTGGAGAAGAGCGTATTACTCCAGACAAAGGAACTATAGCTGAGAGATCTCCAGGAATGAGAGCTTTCAGATGAACTTATAAAAGCCTCCTCCCCACCCCCAAATGGTCTTTAAACATTGCCCAGGCTCAGAAAGAAGAGAATTTTCTACTTCCCTGGTCTCTCCAATCCCAAGCCCTGTAAGAGTTAAAAAGAGCATCTATGAGAGAGGGGAAGGCAAGTGAGTCGACCCCTTTCCCAGGCAGTGGGCAGCTTATAGCAGCAGACCTCAACCTGAGAGTGGGGAGTAGTCAGAACTCTGAATGAAGTTTGGAGCCCTGGCTGTTACATGCGACCAAGGTTCTAAATATCAAATCAACTGTGTTTTTGGACTTAAAGTAATCAATGGACTTTTTATTACATGAAAGTAATCAGAAAAGTTATGGGACAATCCAAGATTTTGTTCTGAAGTGTGGCAATTTCCATTCTGAATAAAATTTAAGGGAAGGTTAATGACACAAATGAAGTTGCATCACTGAATAAAGATGAAAGAGTTAGGGGCATAGACTGAGAATTAAGGGGGGGAAGAAGGCAGGGGTTAGGAGGGTTGGAGATTTGAGGAAAGAGAAAGAGGCACAAAAATATCATTTTGGTGGGAAGGAAAATGAACTTTCTAAGGAAATGCATTGGGATCATTGTACAATATTTAGAACCCATCTAAAGTTTGTGGTCATGAAATTGAAGTGAGACCAGCAACTGTTTGGAGCAGGAGCAGAGAATGTAGCAATTTGGGTTTAACTGGAGCAGTTCAAAGTTTTACAAGATGTGTAAGATGCAGGGAGAAGGTGACAAAAATGTGAAAGTGTTTGCAAACATGTGAATACAAAGCTAGACCATGACATCAAAGTAGGTAAGAGGTAGCATCTGGGTGGCTCAGTCTGTTAAGTGTCCAACTTTTGGTTTTGGTTCAGGTCATGATCTCAGGGTCGTGAGATGGAGTCCCCATCAGGATCTGCCTGCTTGAGACTTTTTCCCCTCTCTTCCCCACCTCCTCTGCTACTCCCTCTGCTCTCTCTCTAAAAATAAATAAAATCTTAAAGAAACAACAACAAAGTGGGACAGGAGAGGATAAAAGTGATGGAAAGTCAAAGACCTACAGAAGACTTACAGCACTGAAAGAATTGTTTCAAGGAGAATAATAAGTTAAGTGTACTGGAGAGGGAAAAGTTGGCAAAATTAGGAGATTGGTGTTGCAATCGGTGATGGCAAAGTTCAGAATATGATCATCTGAGAGAATGATGAACGTGGAGTGGAGGATATCATCACTGGGCCTGAGAAACCTGTGTACTGGATGAATCACTCTGGAACTGAGGATAAGAACAGAGTTGGGAACAGCAAGTCAGAGGCCATGGCATTGATGTATGGTGAAGAATAACCTCAAACTTACTGCCAGTGATACTCCAGAGTTCAGTGGATAGATCAAAAGCACTGGTCATTAGGGCCAGGATTAGGATGAGGCAAAAAAGGTGCCAGGTGCAAAATATAAAGAGGCACTCACTCTTGGGTTAATGCAAGTGCAAGATCAGCACTTGAGAATCAACTCTTCCCTAAATTTAGTGCTCAGAGCACCTTGCTTGCCTCATTCTAGTCCCAGCCTGGTAAATGTTACTAGAGGGGAAAGGACATCCCTGAAAAAGGGAAGGAGGTTAGCCTTCTCTTTGAGTACTTGGCACACTGAGAAAGATCAAGATTACCATGGGGAGGCTTTTTGAATGGACCTCTACTTCAGAAACCCTGCTTCATGATACTGAGGGCAATCCATGAGAACCACAGATACTTGGCAGGAGGTGTTGCTAAATCTAACTAGAAAACAACTTTTCTGGTTCAATATGGCTAAGGATTCTCAGACAATACATTGTTGGATATTTGCTCAGGTGGGCTCCAGCTATGGTGTCTTCAGGATCTACTGCAATGCAAAAGTTCTGCTTTTTCTGTGCTGCTCCCACCAATGACTGAAGATGGTGGGGGGACAAGAGTTGGGCCATTCTTGCTCAACAAATAGTCCTCCACTGGGCAATCTTTGTTCTGGGACTCCCCAGCAACTCTCACAGATGCACTGCAGTCCGAGGGTCTTCCTGCCCAATCTTACTTCCTTCCCGTTCTTCTTCCAGAGCATCAGACTTGCATCTCAGTCTGAGGCTCTCCCTGCAGACTCCTGCACCCTCCCTTTTATTCTTCATAAAGGTCTACCCAATAAATCTCTTGCACATATAGTTATGACTTGACATCAGCTCTTGGAGGACTAAGGGTGACACAGGAGTCCTCTCCCCATCACGTACTAAGAGAAGTTTGTTTTGGTAATAGATTCTTTATGGGAGAGATCCAGGGAGGGATTTTGAGAACTGGTTGCTATAGGAAATGTTTCAACTGGCAAAGATAAAGTGCTCTCTATTTTCCTCAAGGAGATTCATATTCAGAGATTTAAAACTTTGTAAAACACAGTGCAGGCTCTGTCCAAAGATGGGAGAGTGGGTGGAGCAGTTGGACATCACAGTCCACACATATGATCCCACTTGGAATGAAGGCATCAGTTTGACTCCTTATTCCTTGGTGCTCAGGAGAGAGCTTCACATGCTCATTGACTTCTTTTATGGGGTAGCTAACAAAGGGGAAAACAGGAAGTTTCTCTCAGTCCTCTGCTGCTTTGAGCGACACAAATTAAGCTACTTGTTAAGTGATGGACACTTAGCATGTGCCACGTGACATAATGCCACATGCCAGGAATAGGCATATGTCAACTTCTCGGTAAAGTCCCAACCTGAGGGTCTTGGTGCAAACTGTGGACTTCCAAGATGCCCAGTACAATAAAAGCAGTAATGGAAAAGGGGGCCATAGGTGGTCGTAGACTTGTGAAGAATCTTGTCAGTTTACAAGATGTTCTGAAAAGCCCAAACTTGAGCTTATAATGAACCTTTGTTTATCACAGAACAGTTTTGAAGGGGAGGCAAGGATCTGCTTGGTCTTAAGGCCATTCCCCGCCAAATCAAATCTTCGGTAGTACTTTGAGAGGATAGGGAGAGGAGCCTCACCAGCATCATCAGTCAGGAGTGGGGGGTGATGGGTAGGATACTAGAACAGGGAGATTACGTTATCACTTCTGGGCAGGACCCTGTATATACCTCATATAACTTAGGGGAAGTGATTCCCTTCCTGCAGCTTTTTTCCGGGAATAATATACAGCAAGCCTGCAGATGGGATGATGGGTATGTGGACAGCCTGAGAAAGCAGCTTCCTAGTTCTGAGCAATGGGATATCTGGGAGTTTGTCTTAATTTGGGTTCCCTCAAATCAGGAGCTGAGACAAAGAACTGGGGACAGGTAGTATTTGGAAGGTGACAAAAGTGAAGAAGCAGAGAGAGTTAGCTAAGGAAAGGAGAAAATCCCCCAAAAGCTGGATAGTGCTGTGGGCAAATGGGCAGTGCGGGGGGTAGGGTGAGTGAAGACAGTCATCTAAGGCACAAAAGTTAAGGGGGCTCTAACTCTCAGGTTTGCAAAAAGCTGCCTCTATAACCAGGGCTCAGACGTCTCTGATCAAGCTGACTCTGAACTGCCCTCTGAGGCCTAGAAAGCTGGGTATTTACTGCATTGGTTGAGAGTTATGCCGAAGGCTCTCAACATCTCCCCTTCTCTGTGTACACCTGGGATGTAGTGCCTATTGTGTGCTTGTGCAGAAAAGCTCAGTGACTTTGGAGAAGGCCCTGAGAGTGGAAAGCTGTATGGTTATTCAAAGCTGGATGAGGCAAGGAATGTGGTGTAGGGTGTGGTATCTGCTCAAGGGTCAAAAATTGTAGGATGCAAGCATGGCCTCCCAAAATGGGTTTTGGAGAAGCTGTCCACCAGCTTGTGTGCTATTCAAAGTGCTGGATGTATCCAGAGAGGAACCTGCATGTCGTTAGATGCTCCTTTGCAAGCGAAGTACGGTGTTACCCACCCAACACATCTACACTCCATGGGGGTGGGGCTGCAGCATTGCCCTTTCTGTGAACTACCCTAAGGCACTTCATGGCAGGATGGGTTTTCTGATTTTCTCCTCTGTTATTTTTCTGCTTCTTTCAGTGGGCAGAGAGAGCATTTTTATCTCCTTCAAACTTTCTTGGTGGGTTCTACTGGGCAGGAATCTTTACTCCCATTGTATAAGCAAGGGAAGTTGTTTTTGATCACAACCAAAGATTGTGACATGTGAGCAAGGGAAGGCCTGGAATCAAATTAGAACCTTCTGCCCTCTCTTCCAGAGCTCAGTCTAGAGCACCATATTGCTTACCTGATGAATTGAGTGATCATTTGCAGACATCTTCAGCCTCCAAATGATTCTGGGGCTCCCTGTTCTAACTATAGGAAGCATCATCATTCAACAGGCATACAACACATGCCTTTATATTGCTTTATAATATGATTAAATCTGTAAGCAGGAGCAGCCACATTTCTAGTAATAAATTCACTTGGTTCTAATCAGGGAAAAAAATGAGTCCTCGTCATGCATACCCCTTTAGAATTTGTTTTCTTCATATAATGAAACATATCAACTGAGTTTTGTTTTTGGTGTTGGTTCTATTATCAGAACCGGTGTTTTAATGGGTCAACAGTAGACATGAACTACCTTGGTATAGATTTGATGTCTATAGGCAAATCCTGCTTTTCTCTGCCTAAACTCTCTTGGGTGATGATTCATTTGGGGCCACTGAAGAGAACACTCTTCAAACATATTTCCACATCAGGGAATATATGAGTGATTTTCCAGAGACAGAGTGCATTGCTCATATTTGGGCTCATATTTTCCTTCAAACTATTTGTTTGAAGGAAAAGGATTTGGATTTGTCACCACAGATGAAGATGCAAGCTGACATTCTGGTCCATGTTGTGGGGTGGGGAGTGGGGTTCTCACGGAGCATACCTAGTGACTTTAGCCTCTCCAGAGACTAAAATCCACAGTACAGGTTCCCATTTGACACAACCTCCAGTCTCTCTGTCCCAAACTTCAGCTTCTCCATGATTCATCACTGTGGCCAGAGTGATTTCTACAATACACACATCCATCTGTAACCTTCACTGGGCATTTTTGCCTGTCCAATAACTTCTTCCTATTTGGTAAGAGTACCTTAACTTGTTTTTGGGGTGTGTGTGTGTGTGTGTTTCTGGGATGGGAGGAGGTAATTGACTGGAGTCTTGTTGGGGCTATCAATCAAAATGCCCTTGCCCTGTCTAGCTGGAGCTGGGCCAATCAAATCCCTGACTGGACACCTGCAGGGAAAAGGCTGGGACTAATTGGTCCTGGCTCCCTGAAGAGATTGTCTGTTGGTGCCTATTGCCCAGAGACCTGGCTGCTATTCTGGCTGATTATTCAGCATTTATTTCCATTCTGAGCTTCCCCAAGGTCTTCCAGTAAATTTGTTTTATGTTGGAATTGTTGTCTGTTGCTTGTAACCAGAAACTGATACCTGGAGGTGGGTATTGCTATTAATATACCTTAAAGTGTGGCATTGGATATGTTGAGAAGTGGCAGGATACTGAGACTCTCCCATGTCAAATCAGAATCTGGACGTTCATTTCTTTCTTTCTTCCTTCCTTCCTCCCTCCCTCCCTCCCTCCCTCCCTCTCTCTCTCTCTCTCTCTCTCCCTTCCTTCCTTCCTTCCTTCTTTCCTTCCTTCCTTCCTTCCTTTTAAAAAGACTTTACTTATTTGTTTATTTACTTAGAAAGCACAAGCAGGGGGAAGGGCAAAGGGAGAGGGAGAAAGGATCTTAAGCAGACTACTTCTGAGCATGGAGCCTTATACAGGGATCAATCCCATGACCCTAAGATCATGATCTAAGCCCAAAATCAAGAGTCAGATATTTAACCAACTGAACCTGGAAGACACTCCTGAATCTGGAAATTCCTGCTATGCTTTTAGCTATAGCTTGTTGTATCTGGAGACTCAGATAACCTGCTCTTTACAGCAGGAGTTTAAGGGACTTTGAAAAAACAACAGCTCTAGGATTTGGAAATCTGTGGGCTCCTTCCCGCAGCCTTAGTGAAGGCACATAAAGAAAGACAAACTTTGCCTCAACCGGTCCATGTGGAAGCGGAAAGCGAGGCTTTTTCTGACTTGTACCCTGAGTCTTGGAATCTTAGCCTTAGAGAGTGTCCTAGATTAATATTGTTAGAGAAAGAGCATGATGGTTTGAAACAGGGATGTGTTGGAGCCAGCTCATACTGGCTCTAGTTGACTGCACACACTTCTTCTCCATTCTGTCTTCAGGGATGTCATGTTGGTAGCCTTGATATGGACCATGGTGGGAGTATTTATACCCGATAAATCAGAAACTGCTAAAATCAGAGATTTTATACATTATATGTTTATAAAAAAATTTAAAAATTAAAAAAAATAAAATCAGAGATTTTTCCTCCTGAAGAGCTAATTGTTGAACATTTTCCAGCATACCAATGATTGGAAACAGAGAGATGACAGTAAGAATGGGAGCTGGGAGAAGACTGACACCCTTCCTGCCTTTTCTCCCCCTGAATGATCCTTTCCCTCTACTCCCTGTAGAGAAATGGAGACATGACTCTAATTTATAGAGCTTCTCAGTGAGATATAGACTGGGATTGGGCAGGTGAGATGTGCCTCCACACCCAAGCCAACGTTTTTCAACAAAATCTGTATACAGTGGGTAGTTGAGGCCAGGATGAAGGCCATTCAGCCAAGGACTGCAGATGGGGGTGGGAGGGACAAGATGTTTATTGATAAAAAGCAGTAATATTCCACCCACAAGTCTAGATGAAAGACCATAACCCAGCAAAAACTACTGAGTTGCTAAAATGCAAGAGATGGAAATCATGTCATTGTTTTTAGGGAGTTGTATTGCCAGAGAGACTTCAGTCCAGGCAAATAATGGCTTGTGACTGCTCAAACCTGAAGACAATTCCAAGCCCACAGAGGCCAACAGAAAGTGCAATAAGTTGTCCATTCCTCAGCAGGAGTCTCTTCCCAGTGCTCCTTCTCATGAGGGAGTAGGACAGTGGATGAAGGATTCTCCCAGAAGCAGAGCCAAGAAGTCCCTCCATTGTCAGGGCAAGCAGTACATGCGCCAGTGTATACTGTGGACTTGTACTTCTGGAGGTGGTTCCTTTTCTAAATAGGTTTTTTTTAAATTGGAGCTAAATGTTTATCCTATATTATTGTATATCAGATGACTAGCCTTCAGGTAGGGGCTATAAGAAGTTAACTGTGGACTGATCAAGAAGAAAGTGCTTCATTCATTTTACAAATATTGTGAATCTACTTTGACATGTTCTAGGTATAGGGAACTATCAGTGAGCAAAGTAGGTAGAGTCCTTGCCCTCATAGAGCTTACATTCCAGTGGGGAAGACAGACCATAAACAAGTACATGTATGATATCTGGGAGGGCGATAAGTGCTATGGATATAGCTGGTAATTAGACAGGTTGGTCAGGAAGAACTGAAGAAAGTATAGGAAAGAGCCATGTGGATATATTGCCTGAGAGAAAAGCAAATTCCAAGGGCCTTTATACCAAGGCAAGAGCATGCCTTGTGTATTTAAGGAACAGGAGGGAGGACAATATGGCTGGGAGATGAGGTCAGAAAGGAGTGAGAGGCAAATTACATAAAACCATTGTAATTACATCTACTTGGAGAACCATAGGTGCCATGGTTGGATTTTAAGCTCTGGCTGCTGTTTGAGGAGAACAGACAATTGAGAACAAGAGTAGAAATGGGGGACCATTTGGGAGACTATTCAAAAAACACTTGTGAGAGATGATAATTATTTGGATAAAGTTAATTGTTAAGGTGATAAGAAGTGGTCAAATCCTGGATATTTCTTTAACATAAATATTAACTTTAAACAATGTTTTCAAGAATTTTAATTTAATATTAATATAAAAATTCAAAAAAGTTTTTGATAATGCACAAAGTAAAAAGAATAATATCATCTATTCTATCATCATCAAAACAAAACCACTGTAAAATATTTTGGTGTATTCATCCCATCTTTTCTTTTTTTAATGCATAGAATTTAAAAGATCATCATAATATTACATCATATGCAGTTTTTCATACTTAGTTTTTCATTTAACATTAGATTATCAACATTTTCACAGTATTACCTCATCTTTATAAATATTATTTTTTAAAAATTTCTAACTTAAGTTCAATTTAATTAATATATACTATGTTATCAGTTTCAAAGTTACAATTTAGTGATTCATCAGTTGCATACAAGACCCAGTGCTCATTACTTCAAGTGCCCTCTTTATTTTTATTTATTTATTTTTTTAAAAAAGATTTTATTTATTTATTTGTCAAAGACAGAGGGAGAGAGAGCGAGTGAGCACAGGCAGACAGAGAGGCAGGCAGAGGCAGAGGGAGAAGCAGGCTCCCTGCCAAGCAAGGAGCCCCATGTGGGACTCGATCCCAGAACCCTGGGATCATGACCTGAGCCGAAGGCAGCTACTTAACCAACTGAGACACCCAGGCATCCCTCAAGCGCCCTCTTTAATGGCCATCACTCAATTACCCCATCCCCTGATCCCTCTCCCTTCCAGCAACACTCAGTTTGTTTCCTACAGTTAAGAGTCTCTTATAATTTGCCTCCCTCTCTCTTTTTATCTTACTTTGTTTTTCCTTCCCTTCCCCTCTGTTCATATGTTTTATTTCTTAAATTCCACATATGAGTAAGATCATCTGGTATTTGTCTTTCTCTGACTGACCTATTTCACTTAGCTTAATACCCTCTAGATCCATCGATGCCATTGCAAATGGCAAAGTTTCATTCTTTTTTGATAGCTGAGTAATATTGTATATATTTATATATGTCTATTATAGATCTAGATATATATAATCTCACATCTTCTTTATCCATTCATCTATTGATTGATATTTGGGCTCTTTCCATATTTTGGCTATTGTGGACATTGCTGCTATAAACATTGGGGTGCATTGCCCCTTCAAATCACTATTTTTGTAATCTTTAGATAAATACTTAGTAGTGCAATTGCTGGTTCATATGGTACTTGTGTTTTTAACCTTTTGAGGAACTTCCATACTGTTTCCAACAGTGGTTGCACAAGTTTGCATTCCCACCAACAGTGTAAGAGGGCCCCCTTTTTTCCACATCCTCACCAACATCTGTTGTTTCTTGAGTAGTTAATTTTAGCCATTCTGACCAGTGTGACGTGGTATCTCATTGTGGTTTTGAATTTTATTTCCCTGATGATGAGTGTTGTTGAGCAGCTTTTCATGTGTCTTTTGGCCATTTGTTTGTCTTCTTTGGAGAAATGGATACTAGCCCTTTATTTGATAGGACATTTGCAAATATCTTCTCCCATTTTGTAGGTTGCTTTTCAGTTTGTTACCTGTTTACTTTGCTGTGCAAAAGCCTTTTATCTTGATGAAGTCCCAATAGTTCATTTTTGCTTTTGTTGCTCTTGTCTTTGGAGATGTGTCTAGCAAGAAGGCGCTGTGATCAAAGAGGTTGCTGCCTGTGTTCGAGTCTAGGATTTTGATGGATTCCTGTCTCACATTGAGGTCTTTCATCCATTTTGAGTCTATTTTTGTGTATTGTGTAAGGAAGTGGTCCAGTTTCATTCTTCTGCATGTGACTGTCCAGTTTTCCCAGCACCATTTATTGAAGAGACTGTCTTTTTTCCATTGGATACTCTTTCCTGCTTTGTTGAAGATTAGTTGACCATAGAGTTGAAGGTCCATTTTTGGGTTCTGTATTTTGTTCCTTTGATCTACGTGTCTGTTTGCTGGTACCGTACTGTTTTGATGATTACAGCTTTGTGATAGAGTTTGAAGTTCAGAATTGTGGTATCTCCAGGTTTGGTTTTCTTTTCAACATTCCTTTGGCTATTTAGGGTTTTTGTGGTTCCATACAAATTTTAAGATTGTTTGTTCCAGCTCTGTGAAAAATGTTGTTGGTAAGTGGATAAGGATTGCATTGAATGTGTAGATTGCTCTAGGTAGCATAGACATTCTCACAATATTTGTTCTTCCAATCCACGAGAATGGAATGTTTTTCCATTTCTTTGTGAGTTCCTCAATTTCTTTTGTGAGTGTTCTATAGTTTTCAGAGTACAGATCCTTTACCTCTTTGGTTAAGTTTTTTCCTAGGCACCTTATGTTTTTTAGTGTAATTATAAATGGGATTGATTCCTTGATTTCTCTTTCTTCTGCCTCATTTTTGTTGTATAAGAATGTAACTGACCTCTGTGCCTTGATTTTATATCTTGCAACTTGGCTGAATTCCTGTATCAATTCTAGCAGTTTTTTGTTGGAATCTTTGGGTTTTCTACATAGACTATCATGTCATCTGGGAAAGAGTGAGAGTTTGACTTCTTCTTTGCTGATTTGCCTGCCTTTTATTTCCATTTGTTGTCTGATTGCTGAGGTTAAGACTTCCAGTACTATGTTTATGTTGAACAGCAGTGGTAAGAGTGGACATCCCTGTTGTGTTCTTGACCTTGGGGGAAACCTCTCAGTTTTCCCCCACTGAGGATGGTATTCACTGTGAGTTTTTTGGTATATGGCTTTTATGATATTGAGGTACATTCCCTCTATCCTTACAAGGCAGGGAATTTTTATCAAGAAAGGATGTTGTACTTTGTCAAATGCTTTTTCTCCATCTATTGAGATCATATGGTTCCTGTCCTTTCTTTTATTAATGTTGTGTATCACATTGATTGATTTGTAGACGTAGAATCACCCTTGCAACACAGGAATAAATCCCACTTGGTCGCAGTGTATAATTCTCTTAATGCACTATTGGATCCTCTTAGTATCTTTTTTAAAAAAGATTATTTATTTATTTGACAGAGAGAGAGACAGCAAGAGATGTAACACAAGCAGGGGAAGTGAGAGAGGGAGAAGCAGGCTTCCCATAGAGCAGGGAGCCTGATGTGGGCCTTGATCCCAGGACCCTGGGATCATGACCTGAGCTGAAGGCAGACGCTTAATGACTGAGCCACCCAGGTGCCCTGATTCAATTTCTTTGCTGGTTATGGGTCTTTTCAGGTTTTCTCTTTCTTCCCTTTTCAGTTTTGGTCATTTATGTTTCTAGGAATGCATCCATTTCTTCCAGATTGTCTAATATGTTGTCATATAATTGTTTATAATATTCTTTTACAATTGTTTGTGTTTCTTTGGTGTTGGTTGTGATCTCTCCTCTTTCATTCTTCATTATTTATTTGGGTCCTTTCTCTTTTTCTTTTGATAAGTCTGGCTATGGGCTTATCAATCTTATTAATTCTTTCAAAGAAGCAACTCTTAGTTTCATTGATCTGTTCTACCATTTTAAAAAAAATTTCTAGATCATTGATTTCTTTTTTTTTTTATTTCTTTTCAGCATAACAGTGTTCATTGTTTTTGCACCACACCCAGTGCTCCATGCAATCCATGCCCTCTCTAATACCTACCACCTGGTTCCCCCAACCTCCCACCCCTCGCCCCTTCAAAACCCTCAGATTGTTTTTCAGAGTCCATAGTCTCTCATGGTTCTCCTCCCCTTCCAATTTCCCTCAACTCCCTTCTCCTCTCCATCTCCCCTTGTCCTCCATGCTATTTGTTATGCTCCACAAATAAGTGAAACCATATGATAATTGACTCTCTCTGCTTGACTTATTTCACTCAGCAGAATCTCTTCCAGTCCCGTCCATATTGCTACAAAAGTTGGGTATTTATCCTTTCTGATGGAGGCATAATACTCCATAGTGTATATGGACCACATCTTCCTTATCCATTTGTCCGTTGAAGGGCATCTTGGTTCTTTCCACAGTTTGGCGACCGTGGCCATTGCTGCTATGAACATTGGGGTACAGATGGCCCTTCTTTTCACGACATCTGTATCTTTGGGGTAAATACCCAGGAGTGCAGTTGCAGGGTCATAGGGAAGCTCTATTTTTAATTTCTTTTTTTAAAAATTTATTTATTTGACAGAGAGAGATCGCAAGTAGGCAGAGAGGGAGGCAGAGAGAGAGAGAGAGAGGAGGAAGCAGGCTCCCTGCCGAGCAGAGAGCCCGATGTGGGACTCGATCCCAGGACCCTGAGATCATGACCTGAGCGGAAGGCAGCGGCTTAACCCACTGAGCCACCCAGGCGCCCTATTTTTAATTTCTTGAGGAATCTTCACACTGTTCTCCAAAGTGGCTGTACCAACTTGCATTCCCACCAACAACAGTGTAAGAGGGTTCCCCTTTCTCCATATCCTCTCCAAAACATGTTGTTTTCTGTCTTGCTGATTTTGGCCATTCTAACTGGTATAAGTTGGTATCTCAATGTGGTTTTAATTTGAATCCAGATCATTGATTTCTGCTCTAATCTTTATTATTTCTCTTCTTCTATTGGGTTTAAGCTTTATTTCCTGTTCTTTTTCCATCTCCTTTAGTAGGAGTAAGGTTAGGTTGTATATTTGGGATTTTTCTTGTTTCTTTTTTTTAATTAAAAAAAAGATTATTCATTCATTTATTTGACACAGAGAGCAGAATAGCTGAGAAAAAACACAAGTGGGGGGAGGGGCAGAGGGAGAAGGAGAAGAAGCCTCCCCACTGAGCAGGGAGTCTGATGATGTGGGGCTTAATCCCAGGATCCTGGGACCATGATGCAAGCTAATGGCAGACATCCAATTGACTGAGCTACCCAGGCACCCCTAGACTTTTCTTCTTTCTTAAGGAAGGTCTGTATTGCTATAGACTTCCCTCTTAGGACCACCTTTGTTGCTTTCTAAAAGTTCTGAACTGTCATGTTTTCCTTTTCATTTGCCTCCATGTATTTTTAAAATTCATCTTTAATTTTATGGTTAACCCATTAATTCTTTAGCAGGATGCTCTAATCTTCATGTATTTGTGGTCCTTCCAAATTTTTTCTTGTAGTCAACTTCAGGTTTTAAAGCATTGTGGTCTGAAAATATGAATGGAATAATATCAATCATTTCATACCAGCTGATACCTGATTTGTGACCAATATGTGATCTATTCTGGAGAATGTTCTATGTGCACTTGAGAAGAATGTGTATTCTGCTGCTTTAGGATGAAATGCTGTGTATATATCTGTTAAGTTCATCTGGTCCAGTGTATCATTCAAAGCCCTTGTTTCTTTGTTGGTCTTCTGCTTAGATAATCTGCCCATTGCTGTGAGTGGGGTGTTAAAATACCCCACTATTACTGTATGATTATCAATGAGCATCTCTAACTTTGTTAACTGGTTTATATGTTTGGCTGCTCCCAAGTTAGGGGCATTAATATTTACAAATGTTAGAACTTCTTGTTGGATAGACACTTTTATTATGAAATAGTATCCTTCTTCATCTCTTATTGCAGTCTTTGGTTTAATTTCTAGTTTGTCTGACATAAGGATTGCTACTCTAGCTTTCCTTTGATGTCCATTAACATGATAAATTGTTCTTCACCCCTCACATTCAATCTGGAGGTGTCAAGGGTCTGAAATGAGTCTCTTGTAGACAGCATATTGAAGGGTCTTTTTATTTATTTATTTATTTATTTATTTATTTATTTATTTATTATTATTTTAAAGACCCCATTCATTCATTTGACGGACAGAGATCACAAGTTGGCAGAGGCAGGCAGCGGGAGGTGGGGGGGAAGCAGGCTCCCTGCCAAGCAGAGAGCCCAATGCGGGGCTCAATCCCAGGACCCTGGGATCATGACCCAAGCCAAAGGCAGAAGCCTAAACCGCTGAGCCACCCAGGCACCCCTGAAGGGTCTTTTTTTTTTTTAATCCAATCTGATACCCTATATATTTTTATTAAATTTATTTTTTATTTATTTTCAGCATAACAGTATTCATTATTTTTGCACCACACCCAGTGCTCCATGCAATCCGTGCCCTCCCTAATACCCGCCATCTGGTACCCCAACCTCCCACCCCCCATCCCTTCAAAACTCTCAGATTGTTTTTCAGAGTCCATAGTCTCTCATGGTCCACCTCCCTTTCCAATTTTCCTCAACTCCCTTCTCCTCTCTAACTCCCCATGTCTGCCATGCTATTTGTTATGCTCCACAAATAAGTGAAACCATATGATAATTGACTCTCTCTGCTTGACTTATTTCACTCAGCAGAATCTCTTCCAGTCCCATCCATGTTGCTACAAAAGTTGGGTATTCATCCTTTCTGATGGAGGCATAATACTCCATAGTGTATATGGACCATATCTTCCTTATCCATTCGTCCATTGAAGGGCATCTTGGTTCTTTCCACAGTTTGGCGACCGTGGCCATTGCTGCTATAAACATTGGGGTACAGATGACCCTTCTTTTCACTACATCTGTATCTTTGGGGTAAATACCCTTTGAATGGAGCATTTAGTCCATTTCCATTCAGAGTAATTATTGAAAGATATGAACTTAGTGCCACTGTATTACTGTCAAGTCACTGTTTCTGCACATCGTCTCTGTTCCTTTCTGATCTTTGTTATTTTTGGGCTCCCTCTCTGTTTAAAACATCCCCTTTAATATCTCTTTCAGGATTTGTTCACAAATTCCTTTAGTTTCTTTTGTCCTGGAAACTCTTTATCTCTTCTTCTATCCTGAATTACAGCCTAGCTGGATAAAGTATTCTTGGCTGAATATTTTTCCCATTTAGCATACTGAACATACCATGCCAGTCTTTTCTGGCCTGTCAGGTCTTTGTGGATAGGTCTGCTCCCAAACTTATGTTTCTACCCTTGTAGGTTAAGGACCTCTTGTCCTGAGCTGCTTTTGGGATTTTCTCTTTATCTCTGAAATTGCAAGCTTCATTATTAAATGTTGAGGTGTTGACCTATTTTTATTGATTTTGAGGGGGTTCTCTGTGTCACCTGGATTGAATGCCTGTTTTCTCCACCAGATTAGGGAAGTTCTTGTCTATAATTTGTTCAAATAAACCTTATGGTTCCCCCCTCTTCATCTTCTGGGACCTCTATTAGCCAGATACTATTTTGCTTTATGGAGTCACTAATTTCTTAAAGTCTTCCTTAGTGATCCAGTAGTTGTCTTCTTCCTCTCCTCATTATGTCCAAAAAAGAACAAAGAGAGAGAGAGAAAAAAAAAAAAAACAACACCAATGCAACAACAGGGAAAAAACAAACAAACTAGAAGAAAACAAAAACAAAACAAAATAAGAAAAAAATCAAACCAGAAACAAAACAGAACAAAACAAAATACTAGATCTTGGGTGTATTTTGGTCTGCTTGTTAAAAGAAATGATCCCAAAATAAGAATGAAAGAAACACACACACACACACACACACAGATACACACACACACACAAAAGTAAAAAAAAAAAAAAAAAAAAAAATGAACAGAAACCAAAAAGAAAAAAAATATAATGTATATATAAAAATAGTAGGTATTATAGAGGGCACGGATTGCATGGAGCACTGGGTGTGGTGAAAAATAATGATACTGTTATGCTGAAAATAAATAAATGAAAAAAAATTAAAAAAGAATTGAAAAATTAAGAAAATAAGTTGAAAAAAGCCTGAAAGGCAAAAGAATAACTTAAAAACCTGCAAATGTTATATACTGTTTTCCCTAAGAGCTGAGGTTTCACAGTTCTCTATGATTGGTAAACTTGGTGCTAGCAGGTTGTTCCTGCTGGTTTGTTGGGGGAGGGGCCTGTTGCACTGATTGTCAATTGGTAGAGTTGGGCCTCCTTTGCCAAGAGACCAGGCTCCAGAGGCTCCTGATTGCACTATGTGGCACTGTTTGCTCCCTGAAGACTTTGGACACTGATATGGGGGATGAGAAGTCAATCACTTTTGACCAGTTTCCCAACAGACTGGATGTTCACCCAGCCCATGATAGAACATTTTTATCTCAGGCACGTGACTGAATTTCACATTGCTAAACTTATAGACTCCTACAGCTCAGACCCACAGTGTTCCTCTCAGAGGAGGGAATGATGTCTCCCTGTGCTTCTTCCTTTTTCTGGGCTCCTGATGGGAGAGTGGTCACGGCTTATGGAAACACCAAGCAGAAAGCCGATGCCTAGACTTGCTATTTTCAGCTAGCTTCCCCACTTTGATGCTTGGGAACTCTATCTCACTCAGGCACCCCTTTTCTACTTGTGACTTCAGGGACCCTGAGACTGCTCTGTGCCACATGGGATTCCACCCTGCTTTACCACCTGAGTACCATTAAGCCAGGAATGTCCCCCACTGTAGCACACTTCTAAAAGTTCCAATTTTGTGATCTGTTGATTCTAATACTTTGCGGTAGCCTTCTTAAGCTGTATCTCTCCCTGCTGCCATATCCTCCAGTTTATCACCCCGATTCAAGTCTCCGCACCTCCTACCTTCCAAAAAGTGGTTTATTTTCTATTTGTAGAATTGCAGCATTTCTTTTCACAGATCTTTGATTGATTTTGCAGATGTTCAGAATGATTTAATAATGATCTAGCTGAATTTCATGGATTGGAGGAACTTAGGGTCCTCTAATCCTTTGCCATCTTAACTTCTCCCCTCCTGGATGTTTTGAAAGTAAAGTTGGCATGATTTGCTCATCTATTATTCAAATAGTCTTCAGTTGAAGCTGGATGCAATAATTGGACAAAATTTTGGACTGCCTTTCTTTGGGAGGAGGGGGAGTGCATTTCTATGTAGGATAGTTACATTATGTTAGGAAGATGTTTCGATATTACATGTCTGGAAAAAAGTGATATTGGGTGACTCATGTGTGGACAGAGTGGATGGTTATTGTTTTAGCCTGTTCATCATCCTTTCTCTCTTCTTATGACCACAGAACTTTTCTATTTGGAAACCGATCCCAGCTCAGCTTGTGGCTTTCAGGGTGAACATAAGATCTAGGAATAGTCAATGAGTTGCCTGTCTGGATACGGCATTTGCTTAAGGAAAGGGGTATGATAAGATCTGGGCCAGGGACATGCTTCCCTGGGAATTTTGCTAGAATTATTGGGAAAGAGTAATTTCCCCTCTTAGATCACAGATGTAATCTGTGACTTGCAGAATAATCTTTTGCCACTACATGGAGAGAGCCTGCTTGAGAATGGAGCTAATATAGAATAAAGCAGAACCCGGAAGGAGAGACATAATATCCTGATGCATCATTTGAGCTCCTAGATCCAGGTAGGCCTGGATCCAACTGTATCTCTTGCCTTCCTGTTAAATGGATGAAGATATTTTTTTTCTTTTCCCCATAAACTAATTTGGGTTGGATTTCTATCACTTGCAACCAGGGCTAATAATATTCCATCAGTATGAACAGGTAAAACAAAGTACTTCTGTACTGTGTGGTAAATAGCTGATGCCTTGGGTGCTCCCTACCTTTTCCCCAGCTTTCCTGGCCTTCTTTTGGGACCTCCCTCTAGACTTCTTCTAGATGCAACAACTGAAGGGTTAGTACCTGGCACAATGGCGGGGAGAGGGAGGGCCGAGTTGCTGCCAGAAGCCTGCTTTAGCAATATGGTCAGTCCTGATTGGTGCCCTATGCCAGGCAGGTTGTTAAGTATTTTAATATCACCCATGATACTGTAAAAAGAATTTATAGAGGTACAAAATTTTGTTCTCATTATGATCATATCACTCCTCCATTTCCTGCTGTGATTGGTTCACAATAGTTCAGTTACATTTGCTCAAACTCTTCATCCACTCGCACATTTCCTTCATCTTTTGCTTTTGGTATTCCTTTTCTCTAAAATTTCCTTTTTTATTACTCATTATAGGCAGTCCTCAAAGACATTGCATGTTTGGTTCCAGACCATCACAATGAAGTGAATATAGTAATAAAGTGAGTAAAATTAATTTTTTGGTTTCCCAATGCATATAAACCTTATGTTTACACTATATTATAGTCTAGTAAGTGTGCAATGGGATTATGTCTAAAAAAGTACATATTTGGGCACCTGGGTGGCTCAGTGGGTTAAGCCACTGCCTTCGACTCAGGTCATGATCTCGGGGTCCTGGGATGGAGTCCCGCATCGGGCTCTCTGCTCAGCAGGGAGCCTTCTTCCTCCTCTCTCTCTCTGCCTGCCTCTCTGCCTACTTGTGATCTGTGTGTCAAATAAATAAATAAATATATATTTTTTAAAAGTACATATTTTAATTAAAAATACTTTACTGCTAAAAAATGCTAACCGTCATTCCAGCTTCCAGTGAGTCATCTTTTTGTTGATGGAGGGTCTTGCCTCAATGTTGATGGCCACTGACTGATCAGGGTAGTGGTTACCAAAGGCTGTGGTGACTGTGGTAATTTCTTAAAATAAAACAACAATGAAGTTTGCTGCATTGATTGACTTCCTTTCATGAATGGTTTCTCTGTAGTATGAAATACTGTTTGATAGCATATTACCCACAGTGGAACTTCTTTCAAAATGAGATCAGTGTTCTCAAACTTTGCTGCTGCTTTATCAACTAAATAAATATAATATTCTATATCCTTTGTTGTCATTTCATAAATCTTCACAGCATCTTCATCAGAAGTATATTCCATATTTATTTTAAAAGATTTATTTATTTATTTTAAAGAGAGAGAGAGAGTGCAAATGGGAGAGTGTGGCTCCCAGTGAGTGTAGGGCCTGATGCTGGGCTTGATCACACAACCCATGAGATCATGACCTAAGCCAAAATCACAAGTCAGATGCTTAACTGACTGAGACACCCAGGTGCCCCATTTTTTTTTTTAAGATTCATTTACTTATTTGAGAGAGAGAGAGTGAGAGAGAGAAAGAGAGACAGAGTTGTAGGAGTATATTTCATCTTAGGAAACCACTTTCTTTGCTCATCCATAAGAAACATCTCTTCATCCATTCCAGTTTTACCATGAGATTGCAGCAATTCAATTTCACCTTCAGGCTCCGCTTCTAATTCCAGTTCTCTTGTTATTTTGACCACATCTGCAAGTACAACCTCCACTGAAGCCTTGAGCCCCTCAGTCATCCATAAGGAATCAGCTTCTTAAATTCCTGTTAATATTGGTGTTTTGATCTCCTCTTGTGAATCACAAATACTCTTAATGGCATCTAAAATAGGTGAATCCTTTCCAGAGGGTTTTCAATTTACTTTGCCCACATCCACCATGGGAATCACTATCTATGGCAGCTATAATCTTATGAAATGTATTTCTTAAATAATAAGATTTGAAAGTCAAAATTACTCCTTGATCCATGAGCTGCAGAATGGATGTAGTATTAGACATGAAGACAACATTAATCTCATTGTCCATCTCCATCAGAGCTCTTGGGTGACCAAGTGTATTGTCAGTGAGCAGTAATATTTTAAAAAGACAGTTTTAAGTAGGTCTCAGCAGTAGCTCTCAACACTGGACTTAAGATATTCAGTAAACTGTGTTGTAAAAACATGTGCTCTCACTCAAGCTTGTTGTTCCATTTATAGCACATAGGCAGAGTAGATTGAGCTTTATTCTTAAGGGCCCTGGCATTTTTGGATTGGTATATGAGCATTGGCTTCAACTTAAAATCACTGGCTGCATCAGCCCCTAAAGAGAGTCACCCTGTCCTTTGAAGTCAGGCACTGACTTCTCTCTCACCTTGGAAGTCCCAGTGGCATCTTCTTCCTTAGAAGGCTGTTTCCTCTACATAGAAAATCTGTCGTTTAGTGTAGCCACCTTCATTAATGATCTTAACCAGATCCTTAGGAGAACTTGCTTTATCTTCTACACCAGCAGAAGCTGCTTCACCTTGCACTTTGATGTTATGCAGATGGCTTCTTTCCTTAAACCTCACAAATCAACCTTTGCTAGCTTCAACTGCTCTTTTGTGGTTTCCTCACCCCCTCAGACTTCACAGTGGGTATTATAGAGGGCACAGATTGCATGGAGCACTGGGTGTGGTGAAAAAATAATGAGTACTGTTTTTCTGAAAATAAATAAATTAATTTATTAAAAAAAATAAAATAAAGAGAGTTAGGGCCTTGCTCTGGATGAGGCTTTGGCTTGATAGAATGTTGTGGCTGGTTTGATCTTCTGTCCAGACTCCTAAAACTTTTTCCATATCAGCAATAAGGATATTTTGCTCTCTTATCATTCCTGTGTTTACTGAAATAGCACTTTTAATACCCTTCAAGAACTTTTCCTTTGCTGTCACACTTGGCTGAAAGATTGGTGCAAGAGGCCTAGCTTTCAGCCCATCTTGGTTTTCAACATGCCTTCCTCACTAAGCTTAATAATCTTTAGCTTTTGACTCAAAGTGAGAGATGTATGACTCTCTGTCCTTTTCATTTGAACATTCAGAGGCCACTAAGCATTATTAATTGGCTTAATTTCAATATTGTTGTTTCAGGGAATAAGGAGGCCTGAGGAGTGGGAGAGAGGTGCGGGAAATGGCCAGTTGGTGGAGCAGGCAGAGCACACACAACATTAATTAGTTAAGTTTGTCGTCTTATATGGGCACAGTTTGTGGCACCTTGAAACAATTACAATAGTAGCATTGATGATCCTTGATGACAGACCATTATAACAAATATAATAACAATGAGAAAGTTTAAAATGTGAGAATTACCACAATGTGACCCTGAGACATGAAGTGAGCAAATGCTATTGGGGAAATGGCGCCAATAGACTTGCTGGATATAGGGTTGTCAAAGAATTTCAACTTGTTAAAAAACGGTATTTGTGAAGTGCAATAAAGTGACACACAACAAACATGGCATGCCTCTATTGAACTCCTACTCCTCCTTTTATAATTCAGCTCAGATAATCCAAGTCCAAGATAGAAACACCATAATTCAGAGTAGCAGATAGTAACTACTTCTGTGAGAGGGAGGGGAATCTAAGCTAAGTCATTACTTTTTAAATTGCAATATATACACACAGAAAAGTACATTAGAAATGTATGTTTATATTCACATTTAGTTATAAATGCAACACTCATTAAGAGAACCACCTGTGTGATGAATTAGAATGTTGCCAAAAACCCAGTCACAAATGTCTCTTTCCCCCTGGTGGGAATCTCTACCCTAATTTTTATGTGGTAATCTGTTTTTTATGTCATTCCTAAACAATATATTTCTTTTGCCTGTTTTTGAACCTCTTTTAATCACATAATATATGTAGTTTTACATCTGGCTTCTTTCACTCAATATTGTGCTTCTAAGATTCATCTGTAGCAATCTCTTAACCATTTTCATTACTGCATAAAATTACACTTGTGAAAACATACAACATATTGACTTATTCTATTGCTGGTGAACATGAGGTTCTGTCTAACTTGTGTCCATTATGAACAATGTTGATAAGAGGTTTTCTTGTACATGTCTCCTAGAGTATGTGTGCATAGATTTCTCTAGGTTTCCACTTAGAGTGGAAAACCTGAGTCATAGGTATAATGTATCTTTAAGTCTTCTAGTAAAGTGTTTCTCAGGATGATTGTGACAATTTAATTACTTTCCAGTGGTGCAGTTCTTGTTGCTCAACATCTTTGTCAACAATTGTTATTTGTTAGACTCCAAAAGCTTTGCAGATCTGATAGAGGTGTAGTGGTATTTCACTATGGTATTCATTTGAATTTCTCTGATTACTAATTAAGTTGTGTACCTTCACATTTCTTGGTTATTCAGGTTTCTTTTTTTGTGAAGAAACCATTTTGCCATTTTTTTTGCCATTTTTCTACTGTGTTGTGTATTGATTCGTAGAAATCCTTTGAATATTACACTTTCACTGGGTCTAAATATTTTAAATATTTTTTCCACTGTAAAGTTTACTTTTTCACCTTTTAACAATCTATTTTAATAAACTTTTTAATGATCTATTTTAATGAACCGATGTTCTAAATTTTAATGTGTTTAAATTTATCAGTCTTTTCCTTATTCTATGTCATGTAGATATTTTCCTGTATTGTCTTTTAAAAGCTTTATAGATTTGCCTTTCACATTTACGTACACTTGAATTTGATTTTTCACGTACAGTTTTTAGTAGGGATCCAATTTTGTTTTATTTCTTGTGAAAACACTATTGTCCTATTACCATTTGTAGGAAGGTCATCTTTTCCTCACTGCTATGTTATGCCATCTTTGTCATATACTAAGTGTCCATATATGTTTGGTCTGTTTCCTTTTGTTATTGATTCTCAGCTAAATCAGATTATGGTCAGAAAACACACCATATGATTTTAATTTCCTGAAAACTTTAAAAATATTATTCTATGTCTAGTTATAATGACTATTTTTTAAAATTATCCCTAAGAACTTGAAAAAAACCCATGTATTTTGCAGCTACATGTTTAATATTTACATGATATATCTTTTCCCCTTTTTTTACCTTTTTGATAATCTTAGGTTATAGTGGTGTCTTTCTATAAACATTATTTATTAGAATTTTAAAATTCTGTCTTACAATCATTGTTGATTTTTTGAAGCACATAGTCCGTTTATATTTAATACAATTCTTGATATATTTGTGTTCAAATATATTACATTTCTTTGTCTTTTGAACTCATTCCTCTTGCTCTTTATTTCTCTTTTATCTTCTTTATTATCTTACTTTTTTAAAAAAGGTTTTATTTATTTATTTGACAGAGAGAGAGATCACAAGTAGGCAGAGAGTCAGGCAGAGCTAGAAGGGGAAGCAGGCTCCCTGCTGAGTAGAGAGCCCAATGTGGGGCTCATCCCAGGACACTGAGATCATGACCTGAGCCGAAGGCAGCGGCTTAATCCACTGAGCCACCCAGGTGCCCCATTATCTTACTTTTTTGATTGTCTAATTATTTATTCATATATTTCCCCCATCCTAGTTTGGAATATACTCTGTTTCTGTTCTGCTTGTGGCAATCCTAGTAATTAATTCATGAATTCTTAACTTATCAAAGTCTAATAATAATGCAAACTTTTATTTTCCTTTTGAATAAAAGTAAGGCTTTAGAGCCCTTACTCAATTCACATCTTCCCAACTTACATATTATTTTAGTCTAGTATTTATCTATCATTTTCATTGTTTTCAATTGGAGGGGTGTTTCAAAAAACTTAGCTTGTAACTGCTGGAAATCTTGGGATTAAAAAAAATTTTTTTTTTAAATTAATCTCAGCCTATGTTCAGCTCCAGGCTGAGGATGTGTCTTACTAATTTTTGCATCCCCAGTGCTTAAGGAAGTGACCTCTTTTAAGGCAAATGCTCTAGCAGAGTGATTTCTGCCGACATCTTCCCATATGTGTTGGCTGAATGTTCCTGAATGCTCTTGGCCATCTATATCTGCGTGTTACACAGTTTAGTGGATTAAAAAGTCAGGGTAGGGGTGTCTGGGTGGCTCAGTCAGTTAAGTGTCGGCCTTCTGCTCAGGTCATGATCTCAAGGTCCTGGGATTGAGCACTGAGGGAGCCTGTTCCTCCCTCTGCCTGCCACTCTCCCTGCTTATGTTCTCTCTTTTGCTTTCTGTCAAATAAATAAATAAAATCTTTTTTTTTTTTTAAGTCAAGGTAGTGTTTATGGAGGAGACATTTTAAGGAACCTGCAGGTTCCAGATATTTATACAGTCAACACCACTGTTCTGTCTCTTGTTTCCCTTCAGCACTTAGGTACACTCACATAATCTGGATCAGAGAGATTCCAGTGCCATCTCCTATGGGTGATGCTGAGGAGCTAGCTCTGACTCTCCATCTGCCCTGGATCTCTGAGATTTGCTCCTATCTTGTAAGTGGACCACCAGGTGAACTTTGAAACTAGATCTCATGAAATTTTCGAAGGCTAAGCCTGAATTTGCACCGAATAAATTTCTGAAAACTGTGCAATACACTCTGTATATATTGTATCACTTTTCCAGTAGTTCCCATCATAATTTGGAATATGTGTCTGAATGGCATTAAATGTGGGGTGTGTTAGTTTGCTAGGGCTCCTGTAAAAAAGTACTACAAACTAGGTAGCTTTATATAACTGGAATGTGTTCTATCTCAGTTCTGGAGGCCAGAGTCTGAAATCAAGATATTGATAGGGCTGTGCTGTCTCTGAAGGTTCCTGAGAAGAATCCTTCCTTGCCCTTTTCTAGTTTTGGTACTTGCCAGCAATACTTTGCATTCCTTGGCTTGCAGCCATGTCACTCCAATTTCTGCCTCTGTCTTCACAAAGTTGCCTTCTCACTCTGTGTGTATGTTTTCACATGGCATTCTTCTCCATGTGTGTTTATGTCCAAATTTCCCTCATGTTTTAAAGACATTCATCATTGGATTAGGGCCCACTTAAATCCAGTATGACTGTGTTATAATTTGATTCATCTGCACTCTATTTCCAAATAAGACCACACTTGCAGGTACCATGAGTTAGAACGTCAACATATCTTTTCTTTGGCAGAAGGAGTGTGTGTGCACAGTTCAACTTACAGCCTGGGGCAAAAAATGTATCAAGAATATCTTCAAGAATAATAGCATCTACTTAATAGAACTAGTCTGATGATTTGGTACATTTAATTCTTCCACATAACATAAAAATAAGCCAGTCTCCAAGCTCTCTGTCTATCCAGCTGTCTTAGATGACATTTTAATTTACTGCATGGGATTTAGATGTTGAAGAAATGACACAGTCAATATCTGTTCTCCCTTGTTCGGTGGAACCAGTGAGGAAGAGCCATTTTGTTGAACTCATCCTTAAGATACAAACCGTACATCTGGAGAACATCTGATTTGTACAAAGACAACCCAGCCCTCAGATATTCCATCATAGCCTTACTAACGTACATCTGTGGGTACTGGCCAACCCCACAAACATCTTGACAGCCTCCTCAACCTCTGAGGGGCTAACAGTGACAGAGAAAGGAAATCAAGATTTCAGAAAATCTGTACCAATGAGGCATGTATGGTGGACTAGTATCTAGGCTTTGTAATTATATAAATGGGAGCTTTTATGAAGTGACCAAATGTCAGTCAAATTGACCTGATCCTTGTCATTGTGGCAGGAAATGTCCCAAAGGCTAATGCAAGATCATGGCTGTCATTATGATCCTTTATATCCTATGTTGTCACAAAACTCCTTGCTCTCCTTCATCTTAAGACCCACTACATTCTTTGGCCTGAATATTATTTCCTGACAACAAATTCTCCACCTGCTGCATAAATCCAAGTAATCATATGGGGCTTAGTTTCCATTATCTCTTGTGCTTAGAGCATGCTTGTCATATAATAGGTACTTAATAACATTTGTAGGATATATTTAAGAAAATAGTGACCATACTTTTTATCTTTCAGACCATCTTTTTCAAAATGTCCCTTTTCTTTTGATTATACTAATTATGGAATCGTGGCCAAAGGGGAATGTGAAAACCTTCCTTATTAAGGTCTGACTATGAGATGTGAAACAGGTTCTGGAATGTATCCAAAGCTACCACTTTAGCTACACAAAAGAAAAGTCTGGCCATTATAACTTCAGGAGAGAGTGTTTTCCTTATTTAAATTGGTGCAAAGCACCACTGAGTTTTACAAAAAGAAATGCAAGGGCCATAGAGAATGTCCACTTTGTCTCCCATCTCCCACCACTTTTACAAGTGTGGAAACAGGTTCAGAGGGGAAAGAATGTGGTGCAGGTAGCATGCTGTTGGTGGAATACTTAGGATTAGAACAAACTTTCAGGACAGTGCTCCCTCCTGCTCCACCCAGATTCAAGCTCAAACTGCAAAATAATAATAGGAACACTGAAAATGAAGAAGTGATTTATGACACATGTCAGTATTACATTAGATTTAAAAATGGTGCTTTAAGATGTAACATTGGTCTTGATATACTTTTTAAAAATATTAATTTTAATGGATATCTCAAAGGCCTTTCATGACATAGACCACAGGTATTACCTTGGGCAGGAGCAATTGTCTGGCAGCTGTCAACATGCAGTCATGCAAAATCCTAAATAACATTGTCATTCTCAGTGTGGTGTTTCGCAGAGGAATAAACTGGACCTTCAGTAACATCCTTGCCATATATCTTTGGTAGTTCTGGTCCTGAGAAGTTTATCACATTAAATGTAAGCTCTGGGCACAATTAAAGTAAAAGGACCAGGGACATTTTCTGGAAAGTAAGAGAATACATCATCTGATATTGAAATTCAAAAGGATTGTCACAGTGGAGATGTTCTTGGCTTCTGACCCCTGTTGGTTTTGAGGGCTTCTCCAAAGGTGGGCACCAAATGCATTCTCTGCCCAGTTCTGACACTGTGACTGGTGGCATGCATTGGTGAGGTGGTAACTGAGTGCCACCTTTAGTGGGAAAGAGTTAGCACAGAGCAGAAGGTCACACCAGAACTTGTTAAGTCCATGCCGCAGTGTCCTCACTAGGGCCCAGGGGCAGTTACTTTTTTACTGGTAGCTTCCTCTTCATTCTGCATTGAGCTAGATGTGCTCATGTTGACTCGATCACTAAGGCCTCTAGTGACACTATCATAGGATGGTGGGAAAGATGTGGTAGATGCAGTTTCAGATTTGTCTGGGAGTGTGCAATTTTCATTTGCCATGAATGCAACAAAGGCTTCATCTGGGGGAGACATAGCCTCTTCCTCAGCCCTTGGCACATCTCGGGGGTTGGAGATTGTCATGGAGCGGTGTAACACATAGCTCCGATAGGCCTTTTGAATGACAGTAGCTGAAATGTCTTCCTGCTTCCATCGGAGGGTAGTTGCTATTGGTTCATAGGATGTTTTTGAAACATTAGTTGCCATAAACTTCTCTTCAATATTTGCCTTCAGAGAATCCAACTCCCCAGATTCTCCCAGAACATTCTTAGTGAAAGCAAAAAGAATGTCCAAACAGTGAATCTTATCTCCAGGGACCAAGGGTAGGTCCATCTGGATTAATATATTCTGATTGGGTTTTGGAATTCGCAGGGGGCCTGAAAGGGTGTCTGCAAAGTCTGAGAGGGCAGAAAAGGTAATAAATTGAGTGGCCTCTGGGTCGAACTTCTCCCAGGTCTCATAGAACATGTCAAAGTCATCCTCACTCAAAGGTTCACTGCTTTCCTGCGTGGCCACATTGAAGTTCTCCAGAATCACTGCAATGTACATGTTGACCACAATGAGGAAGGAAACGATGATGTACGTGGTAAAGAAGAGGATGCCCACGGCGGGGTTCCCACAGTTGCCCCGGGAACCATTGCTGTTGGGCAGATTGGGGTCACAGTAAGGGGGTCCTGTGTTGAGGATAGGACTGAGGAGGCCATCCCAGCCAGCTGATGTGGTGATCTGGAAGAGGCACAGCATGCTGTTGGCGAAGGTCTGGAAGTTGAACATGTCATCGATGCCAGCCTCCCAACTTACATGGGGGAAGCTGGCCATGCCAAAAATGGAGTAGATGAACATGACGAGGAAGAGCAGCAGCCCTATGTTAAAGAGGGCAGGCAGGGACATCATAAGGGCAAAGAGCAGTGTGCGGATTCCCTTGGCTGCTCGTATCAGCCTGAGGATGCGACCAATTCGGGCCAAGCGGATGACTCGGAAGAGTGTTGGGGAGAAGTAATTTTCAAGTGACGTAAGAATTGCAGAAAATACCAGGCCTTTAGAAGAGAGGGAAATGATCTAATTAGTACTTGCAAGCTTGAGCCCTGACAAAGCTGGCTGCAATCATACTCTCCAATCTCTGCTCTGTATGGATCCCCATGTGAGCATCTATATTCAAGGACTCTGGGCCTTCTGAGCCTTGCATGGTGGCTGGCATAAAGTGGAAGCTCCGTATATGCTCATTGCATAAGTTTTTTCTCTCTCAAATAGGTCTCGTGCTTCCCACCATGTTCTTATGTTTCTTTCCCTCCACCCAGAATGTTTTCTTCTCAGTCTATGGTCAAAGCCCTGCCCTTTGCAGCCTAGTTTAATTGGAAGTGACTACACCATATTCTGCATGTACACAGCCCTTGTCTGCTTCTGTCTATGACACAGGCTCTACTCTTGCCTGAGAATTCAGCCTTGAGACATGACTTTTCCTCCACCTTTTCCTGGTCCTGTGCTCTGCGAAGGCCAGGATCCCCTGTGATTCATCTCCTCATCTCCTACTGTGAAGATTGACTCAGTTCCTGGCACACGGTCCTGGGAATAATTGTACAGAGCTTGGTGTTAATTATAAGGGGGTCTGAAGAGTCGGGCAACTTGCTGACAGCTAAAGTAGACTGGCTTTGAATGGCCAGCTGTCTGCATAATGGCTTTTATTTGTTTCTTTCATCTCCAGCTGTGTTTGAACTCTATGTTAGGGCCTGGAGATGGGCTTGTTTAGGGTCAGTTATGGTCCTCCCAATCCCCAACTATGAACAAAGTTGGAAAGATGAAGAATGTATATGTCTCTCTATATGATATTAACTTGAAGATTTCTTAAGCTTGATCTTGGGGCTGTGGATCCCTATAAGGACCATGAAAGATTAGGTGAAGTTAGGTCAAACAGGATTCAAAACCTCTCAGGACAAATGGTGAGGAGCGTGGTGGCAAACTCTCTCTCCTTGCCAGAGTTCCCTTGACCCTCTTCCCCTACTTGCCTTTCATCATATGAATATGGATGGTCATAGTATTGTGTTGGAAAGAGGAAGGAAATGGGAAGAGATTTCGGAAGTAATTATAATATTGTATTATTAAAAACTTTATGAAAGCCCCTCTCTTAAAGCAAATTTAATTAGGATGTATATGTCTATATAATCTACTAAGATTCTGCCAGCCAATGAGTCTACATAATACCTTAAGGGAGTATGAGTCTTTATACTTGTAATAAATTGTTACTCAGTACATGTCTTGCTAGTGGGAAGGGAGAAAGGGAGAGAGGGAGGGCAGAAGGATTAAGAGGTGGGTTCTTTCGCTTGTTTTCCAGCGGTCTCTATGACTGATTTCTAACCAGTGGATTGTGTTGTTGTGTAGGTCATTGGAACTGGTAGTTACAGTGTCGCCATCATAGAATGGAGTACTCTGAGTGTATTTTATTTCTATAGTGTTGATATGGCAGTCACATAAGCAGGCTCTTTTCTCTATTATAAAGTCAAAATGATCTTTAGAGTTTCTCAGTTTGGAAAGCAAACACACAAAACAAACCTCCCACAAAAAACAGCAGCAACAGGAAAACAAAACAAAACAGAAAACAAAAATAAACATAAACTTCCCAAACGAACAGTCCAAGGCTGTATTTCAGCACCAGGGTGGAGAGATTGATTAAGTTCTGCCAAGTTGTATTTAGATACTATTAGCTCTTGATGGTAAATCAATGGAAAATTAAATCTACAGCAATGTTTTGACATGAAAAGTAAGCAGATCATGATATAATAGGTCAGGATATATTTATAATGCCAAGTAAATCTGGCGCACTGGGATTTGGCCTTTGTAGGGCCAGACTTTGCCTAAACCACAAGAGGGCTAAGGACATTCTTTTGGTTGTTGGTAGAAGGCAGCTAACTCATTAGAAGAACATTAGCTAGGTCTAAATTCAGCTCTATCCTTTACAAACTATATGACCTTACACAACTTTATTAATCTGTAAGGCTCAATTTTAAAATGTATAAAATGAGGATAATGACATTCCTTCAGAGAGCTGTTGTGAAGATCCAAGGAACCCAGTCTAGTCCTCAGAAGTCAGCAAACTCTCAGTTGTGGTGGCTCTTTTCCCTGCTTTAACATCTGACTTTATGAGTTTTCTCTGAACACCCATTGGCCCCCGCAATACCGGGTCTATTCAACACCCAGACTAGGCTCTAAGAGCACTGATCTCTTGGTATTGATTCTTTGACTTGTCAAAGATTCTTTGACTCACATTCCCTAAGTAGATAGTTATATAAAGATTTAATTGCAGATTCTTGACTTAAGAATCTCCTTTGAATAGTTTTGGTTGAATACTCTTTGAATACTCCTAGTTTTTCTCACTCTTCTGGCAACCACTTCCTTTTACAGAAAGCATTTAATGACTCACCTCAAATCATACCACCCATTCTCCTCTTTGAAGACCATCAAGATAAGGCCCACTGGAAATTCCATCATATATCATCTGGAGGAGTGATTGTCCCTATCAGCCCCAAAGTTCAGGCAATAGGGTATGCACACAGTGGGTGTCTAAAAACACTTTGTGATAGCATGGAGAAGGCCAATGGAAACTCTCCCTTTCACAGAGAGGATAGGGACATTTTAAATCTGCTGCTCTTGGAAAGCAGCAAATACTGGGCTCCTCTAACATATAATGTATATTGAAAAAGTTTGTTGGTTGTCCTCTTGGTTTTGAAAAAAAAAAAAAAACAGCCCAAACAACTCAAGCAGAGTTTGGGTTTCCCCACCACCTGTAAGCCCACTTACTCCCAATGGAGAGGACCACGACAATGAAGTCAAACACATTCCAGCCATTGGTGAAGTAGTAATGCCGCAAGGCAAACATCTTCATGACACATTCGCCCGTGAAGACAGCCACAAAGAACTGATTGATTTTGTTAAGGATTTTTGTCTTTTCTTCACTCTGCTCATCAGTCTCCACCATCATGGTGATCATGTTGAGGCAGATGAGGACCATGATGACAATGTCGAAAGCTTGTCTGGTCACAATGTCAAAGACAAAGCCCTGGTACTTGTTCTGGGAAAACAAGAGATGGTCCATCAGTGCCTTTCTGGCCAATATACAAGGGGCATCTGGAGAGGCTGCATTCTCCATAGAAGGCTTTCTGAAACCTGTCTCTTACCTTCTTCACACCACATCCAAACAGAAGCCAAGTCCTGTCCTTACGCCTTCCAAAATCTTATTCTTAGTTGATTCTACTTCAACTCTTCAATTCAAGTCCTCATTGCCTTTCCCATCCCCTTGAAGTCACCAGGCAATTTTCCTCATTGGTGGACCATTTGCAAGCTCTTCCCATTCCATCACTTGGCTATCTAAATTCCAATAGTCTTGAGTATCTATTTTTCTTAAACCCCACTCCTTCCAGGGAGATCTCCCTAATTTCCTAATCACATAGCACTACATTGCCCATTTCCTCTCTCCCACAGCCTTTGGTCAGACTTGAGTTCTAGCATTTCGTGTGTGTTTCTTTTCTTCTCTACTAGAGAGAACTACTTTGAAGTTGGGACCATGTCTTATTTAACATTCTGTTCCCATAGTTTCTACATAGCACAAGTTCAAGAACTCCAAACCCAGTGGCTGCTCATTCTCCCCTACCCTATGTATTCTAGGGCAGGAGGGTAGGCCTGGAGTCCTTCTTGTTTCCCACTATAACTTTCAGACCTTTGCTCCTCCTGCATCTTGCAAAACCCTTCCTCCTTTGAAGCTTGTGTCATCTAGGTAGTTTACCTTCACCTCTTCTTCATTGCTGCCACTTACCAACCTCCTGATCCTCTGGCTTCATTACTAAGGAATGAGGCTTTTAGCCAGACTTGCCCACTCTTTGTTACTTACTCTTGGTTCCTTAGGTAAATCTCTAATGACCTAGCTCTTCCTAGTTTAAAGAAAAAAAAAATCTTCCTGAACCTTACATCTCCCTCCAGCTACCACCCTACTTCTCCCCCCTACTTTCACAGCCGAATTCTTGAAGGCATTTTCTGTAATCACTGTTCCCACTCATTTCTCAATTCACTCCCCACATGGCTTTTGTCCACATTCTGTTACTGAGATGGTTCTCGTTAAGATCACCAATGACCTCCAGAATTTAAGTACAAGGACACCTGTTTGGCATTGCTTGCCACACCTGCCACCCTGAAACTCTCCTTTCTTAGTCTTCAACATGCCTTACTTCCTTGGTTCTTTTCTTGTCTTTCTTTTTCTTTTTTTAATTAATTAATTTATTTTCAGAAAAACAGTATTCATTATTTTTTCACCACACCCAGTGCTCCATGCAATCCGTGCCCTCTATAATATCCACCACCTGGTACCCCAGCCTCCCACACCCCCGCCACTTCAAACCCCTCAGATTGTTTTTCAGAGTCCATAGTCTCTCATGATTCACCTCCCCTTCCAATTTACCCCGACTCCCTTCTCCTCTCTAACACCCCTTGTCCTCCATGATATTTGTTATGCTCCACAAATAAGTGAAACCATATGATAATTGACTCTCTCTGCTTGACTTATTTCACTCAGCAGAATCTCTTCCAGTCCCGTCCATGTTGCTACAAAAGTTGGGTATTCATCCTTTCTGATGGAGGCATAATACTCCATAGTGTATATGGACCACATCTTCCTTATCCATTCATCCGTTGAAGGGCATCTTGGTTCTTTCCACAGTTTGGCGACCGTGGCCATTGCTGCTATAAACATTGGGGTACAGATGGCACTTCTTTTCACGACATCTGTATCTTTGGGGTAAATACCCAGGAGTGCAACTGCAGGGTCATAGGGAAGTTCTGTTTTTAATTTCTTGAGGAATCTCCACACTGTTCTCCAAAGAGGCTGCACCAACTTGCATTCCCACCAACAGTGTAAGAGGGTTCCCCTTTCTCCACATCCTCTCCAACACATGTTGTTTCCTGTTTTGTTAATTTTGGCCATTCTAACTGGTGTAAGGTGATATCTCAATGTGGTTTTAATTTGAATCTCCCTGAGGGCTAGTGATGATGAACATTTTTTCATGTGTCTGCTAGCCATTTGTATGTCTTGATTGGAGAAGTGTCTGTTCTTGTCTTTCTATCTATTCTTTTTTGAGTCTTCTTCATGCAACCCTTAGATGTTGGAGCACCTCAAGGCTCAGTCCTAGGCACCCTTTGCTCTTCACTCCATTCTTTCTCTCTTAGGAATCTCTCCAACCTGTGAATTGGTATCTGTGTGATTTTTGCTAATTTTATTTCTATGTCACAGGACTAAAGTCTCTTTGAGGGAAGGAATTTTTTATGTGTTACTCACTGCTCTTTCCTCAGTGTCTGCAGAGTACCTGGCATGCAATGGATGTTCAATAAATAGATGAATGAATGGATGACAGAATGGACAGCTCTGAATTACCCACACCTCATATAAAATTAGAAGATCACTCTATTGTATACAACAGGCACTTACTGAATGTATACTATGTGCTGGCCTCTGCATGAGTGGAGGCAGAGAGGACCCTGTTATGTGTCTCATCAGGGAGCTCACAGGAGCTGCAAAGCAGATATGGGAAGAAGGGCTGAGACAGAGACTGGGTCTCACTTTATTCTTCCTGGTGAGGAGAGGTTGTTACACTGTGGAGTTAGAGCAAAGAATCAGACACAGGTAGGCCTGGATCTGGGGATAACTGATGTCCCATGTCTTTTCCGGAGTAGGAGGGGGATTGAAGAGCCACTAATAACTTCAATTTCATCACTGAAAATGGTGAAAAAATAAAGCCCTTTCATGACCACACAACTTCTAATTAAACAGAGCAGGTGACAACATTACTAAGTTGTGGGCATTGAGCTTATCCTGAGTATTTGGATGCTGGGGAATGGAGCAGCTTGCTGGCTGCTCTTGGCTTAACCTGTGAGCAGGGTTCACTCCTTTGCAACTCTCAGTGCTCTCAGAGATGTTGAAGTGGGTGACTGATGATGTGAGCCTATTATTTTCCTATATAGTGAAGTACGTGAAACCTGCTTTTAGTAATTTCTATAGCAGGGAATGTTATAGAATAAAACTTCCCAGTTTTGTGGAAGCTGTAGCCTTTGCTATGGATGAAGCATACAATTTAGAACTTGAGCTTTGCCAGTGGTGAGGTGGAGTGAGTGTGTGTGTGTGTGTGTGTGTGTGTGTGTGTATCCCAAGTTGGCCCTGCTGTGAAATGGCACCTATGCTCCTGTGAGGCAGAACTCTTGTGTCAGTGCTCTGTTTATCTGACCAGCTCAACCTATTGGGGCCGCTAAGAGAAGAAGGTGAGTATTCCAGTGCCAATAATCTAGTGAAAAGAGAGCTGGATCTGGGAGGATGAACCTTAGATAGGAGTGGGAATTTCTCTTTTTGCTGGTGTTTCTTTCTTGGCTCTGGACTTTGAGGAGGGCAGATGATCAGGCTTATCTGACAGGGTGGTGGGTGACAAGATGTGGCCTGCCATATGGCTGCTGTCCAGGAGCAAGGATGGGCCGAGACTTGTGGACCCTGGAGAGCAGCCATATGCAGTTGCTGCTTGGGCCCCTGATCTGCTAGTTTTTTCTTTGGGACCCCTAAGACTTCAAAGCCTTGTTTAAATGTTCCAGCCTTGCCTTGGCTATGATAGGGGAACAAAGGGAAAAAAGTGTTGGCTATGCTTGGAACAGAGTGTTAAGGAGAGAGCCACGTTCCTCCCCTAAAGCTAGGGCAGTACTGATAGTTAATTAATAATATACCCCCTTCCCATCCAAAGGGATGATGACTCTCAGAAACACAGTTAGGTTGTGAGGCCTCACTTCCCTTATCTGTGTGGTGGGCCTGTCTCACTGTCAACCTTGGAGGGTCTTGGTAATGGTTTGATTAGGAGAAATGGTGACTATCATGATTTTGCCAAGGGATGTCCATAGCACAGACTCCTTAGTGTCTGGTTCAAGTGTAGATTCAGCATCAGTCCAGCCACCAGTGAAGGCCAGCAGGGACTCATCTGCTTGTTTCTCTGTAAGTTGCAGGATCTTTCTTCCCTGAATTGATGCTGATTGGCTGGGCTCAGCCACTTACCTACATCTTTTCATTCTGAGCCTGTTCCTGCTCATTGGACTGGATGACTGAGGGGTACTTCCTGAGACTTAAGGCTCACTGAACCCCAGTTATCTTGATTTGATAGGGATTTGGAAGGAAACCTCTGCCCCTACAGAGGTCTGAACATCCTATCACCCTTCATTATAACACTTCTTATCGGAACCGAGCATACCAATACATTTATGACCACTGTTTCCAAGTAAAGTATATCCAAAGGTCATAGAATTTTTTCCCCCTGCGGATGTTTTCAAGACTATGTGCTCATGAAGTTTTTAGCAATTTATATAAATCCCATACCTTGACTTAGAAATCTTAAAGCCTTGGCCAACAGAATATGTCTCCTTAATTCTAGGGAAAGGTCCTCTCCTTTGTTGTAGGTCTTTAGGCTTTGCCCTGGTAGTGGTGGTTGGAGGGGGTGCCAATGGCATAGTGTCCTAGACACAGCTATAGTTCTCTTCACAGATACTGCATCTTATCCACAGAAAGGTTATGTAAGTGAACAAGATGTCAATTCTATTCTGATGGCTCAGAAACTCTTGGAAGAGGTTACTGTACATTTCCTACATAATAATACTCCCACTGACAAACCTGTTCATCCACTCTCAGCAGAGGCTAACTAGAGGTTTGACATTTTCCATCTTCTAGTGGAGGACTGAGAGGAACTTAAGTGATAATATGTATGGTTTGGGTGTTGTGTTTCATGGGGTAATGGAGGGCATGTCTCTTAAGGCTTTTGTGAATAAAGAAATCAAAGTGGAGTATAGCTCTAAGTTTTGGTCAATCTTTAAACACAAGGATGGGATAACTTTTGACTCCTATTGACCATGACCATGACCATGACTGGGGCAAGGATTCTACGGGCTTGGGTTTTGGCCATTTCCTATCTATGTACTGTAGGCATGGGGTGGGATGTAGGATGAGGCTGGAGATTCATTGCCACCTAGATCCTGAAGCATAACCACAAAACCGCTTCATCTCAGGACTCTTACCATCTTTAGTATCATTTAGCCTAACCTGCTCCCAATCTTGTGATTGAACCCTAAACTGGTTGGGGAACTCAGTACTTCCTTAAATAGATATATTTGGAGTACCTATGGAGATATACTCTCTCCAGAAGACCAGAGTTTTTTCTTTAACGCTTCTAATTCCTTGGGCCAGGGAACTCTCATTACATCATCCCCAAATTCAACCCAGTTTTCCCCGTTCACAGAGAGCACTGGCCAACCCCTACCCACCCACCATAGGCATAAGCTATTGGTTGGACTTCCAGACACATTCTGCTCCGGGGCTCACCAGGGGCCGTGGGATGGGCTTCTGGGGCTTCTTGGAGCCTAGCTTCTTCATGGCGTTGTAGTACTTCTTTTGTTCCTCTGTCATGAAGATGTCCTGGCCCCCTAAGTACAGGAGAGGATAACAAACACCACTGTTATTAAAGTTACAGGAACTCCCAGGGCTACCAAAATCAGAGCATGCTGGAAAAGAGCAACATCTCCACATTCTTCCTTCTCTGCAGAAAGACAATGTCAAGGCCCGAATCAAGCAGTGACCTGCCTAGGTGCCACAATCGGTGACAGAGTGGGTGGGACAGAGCCCCATCTCTGTCTCCCTGCCTGAGTCTCTGGAACAAAACCTGTTTGTTTCTCTTCCATAAGAACCCAGAGGGGATGCTTGAAAAGAGGGTGGGAAGAATCTGGAGGCAGAACCTAAGGAGAAAGTAAATATTGTTTAAATCTGAGCCTTGCATCCAGCCTGACCATTTTAGTCAAATCCACTGGGCTTCTGGAATCTTAGTTCCTGCCTAGGACAAGATATCCTCTCAGGGCATTCTGCAGCAAAGACCTTGAGATCCGGCCCCTTAACCCCTTCCTGGAGAGGAGGAGCTAAGGACAGTTACTGCCTTATCCAAGGGTCCTTGGAGAACTCTTTATTGGTTCTCTTGAGTCCCACCATTTGCACTGACTTCTGCTTTACAGTGCCAAAATTTTCACCATCAAAAATGCCTTCCTCCCTTAGTTTTGGGTTTTCTTTGAGGACCCTCTAGAACCCCTTCATTCAATACCTCAAATTCCTGGCCTAATTTGAATTCTTCCCATTTCCATACCATGTTTATGTAAAGTAGTTAACTGCAAATGCTTGGGAAATGGTTTGAGATCTCTGGGATTTGAGAGGAGATTTTAGAAAATCTATGGATACAGAGAGCCTTCAGGGAGAGACCTCTCAGTGGGGCAGGGGCAGAGGATTGGGAACACTGGGTGGAGCACTGAAAATTCTGGGCAAGGAGTCAGCATATATAGCCCCCACCCCCAAATTCATCACTGGTTTATCTCATTCTGTTACCTAACATGACCCTGTCAAGGTCTCACTTAGTTTCCTCACCTATAAAATGGAGAATGGATTGTTTGAGTGGTCTCAAAGCCCTCAAGGGTGTGGATGACATTGATCAGCACTTCATAGCTGTCTTGCTGAGCCCCTCTGGCGTGGAAAAGGGCTGCCCACTTCTTATGCCCAGAACTCTGGCAAGGACTTCCTATAGGTGGGAAGGCTATGCCATTAGTCTTTTATTCTAAAATATAATATAGTACAGTAGCTCCGTCCTAAACTAGGTACTTTTTTTTTTTGAGATTTGATTTATTTATCTGAGAGAGAGAGAGAGAAAACAAGCGAGCAAGAAAGGATGGGGGGGGAGAGGCAGAGGGAGAAGGAGAAGACTCTCCACTGAGTGGGGAGCCCAAAACAGTGGCCTGATCCCAGGACCTTAGGATCATGACCTGAGAAGAAAAGCAGACACTTAACCTACCTTCTTGTACAGGCTTTTACTTTCCCCTCACCAGAATCTTATGAGCAGGTATTATTAACTCCACTGAATAGACAAGAAAGCTGAGGCTCAGAGAGTTTTCAGTAATTGCTAGGATCAGCCATCTAGCGAGTGGTTGAACTGGGAATGCAAGCCCAGGTTTGTATGATGCCAAAACTAATCCTGGGCTCTTGGTGCTATACTATGTGACTTATCCATAGGACCCTGTTTTTTCCTCTTGATTTCAGCTTACTTTAGTCTAAAGTGTTGCTTTATTTACCTCAAGGGAATGGAAGGTGTTAAATGAAAGGGTAAATAGAGGGTAACAAGAAAGCATCTTACACTTTTAATGCCCTAACATTTTAATGTAAGTATGAGAGGTTATTTGAGATTCAGTTCCTATTCATCAGAGTCAGCATCCATGGAGGCAAGGGTCTTCCTCCCCATCCCAGGGAGGATTGGGATTCTGCCAACACTGGATCTCTGGCCCTTGTGGAGGCCTCCTGACTTAGTGCTTCTGGGGGTCAGAGCTCCAGACAGAGGCAACAAGTTTTGGAGCCCTTTCTTTACCCTTTGATGTTTCCCAAGGGTTACCTGGGGCACACTCAGCATACCTGGTTCCAACTGGGAAGACCCGGGCACTCTGGGAAAGAGGAAGGGGACCCGGACAGAAGTGGGGACGTTGTTGACACAGAGAAATGCAGCTCTTCCAGCAGCAACCCCAGGACACCAGGCAGGGGTGAGTGCTACAATCGTGGTGCAAAGGTGGATGTTGGTATAAAAGGCCCAAACTGGGCTTCTGGTCAGACATGAAGGCTAGGGAGTGTTGGCTTTAGTCATGAAGTCAGGTGACAGGGAGGGAAGGATTCATGGAAACACCCGAGCCCCACTTATCTTTTTTTTCTGTTGATTGAAGTTGTCAATTATGACCCCAACAAACAGATTGAGTGTGAAGAAGCCACCAAAAATGATGAAGATGACGAAGTACAAGTACATGTACACATTGTCCTCCCACTTAGGCTGCAAGTTCACCTGTGAACAGACAAGGGGAGGCATGGGGAGCAGGTGGGTATGTTTGTGTTCATCCCTGAGACAAGGACCTGGGTGTAGGTGGGTGGTTTATTTGAGAGTCAGGAAGCAGGACTGAGGGATGGGGAGGGTAAACAGGAGATAAGCCAAATGAGGTGTTGTTAAGCAGGCCATCACAGGGGGGCAACTGGTACTCTATCCTGTTGGGGTTCTCCAGTGAACTGCACAGAATGAACCTTAGAATTGTACCTCTAAGGGTCTGGGAAGCTGGAGCATTTATCTGCAGATTCCCCAAACTTATCTGTGAAGGTTGCCCCTGTGGACATTCAATCCCTTACCCTTGGGGGAGGGACTCTGAGGCATTAAAGAAAGTCAAGTCTTCGAGAATCAGAAGCATGGCTCAGGAGTGAACTCAAGAAGTGGAATGAGGGGATTGGGGCAGGACATCAGCTCTGCCCCAGCAGCAAAGTGTCCTTCCTCAGCAGCACCCATCTCCTCCCCCTGACGCCATGACAATATCCTTGTTGTGGCCAGCACCCCACTCCTGCCTCTGCCCAGGGAGTGCTCTCACACACAGTCCTGGAGAGGTTATCTGATATTTTCCTCAGTGGTAAGCAGGAGAACTTGAAAAGCCTAGGGAGTGTGCCCGGTAGGGGAACAGGTGAGGTTGGCTTAAACATTCAAGAGAGGGCCAGCTGGACACTGCTCCAGGGAAGGATAAGGCCAGGCTATTGGGGGACTGCCGTTTTTGGTACCAAAGCCACCTCATTCCATTTCAAACAGACTGATGTGAGTAGGATGGACCAAAGGGAAGGCAGTAGGCATGGCAGGCTGAGACTCACATCTCGGGCATCAACAGCTGCATACATGATGTCCATCCAGCCTTTAAAGGTTGCCTGGAAACAAGGAGCAGAGGCCACTCAGTGTCTGACCATAGTCTATGCTGAACTTTGTTTTGATTCACTTATTTGTCTGTTTTTCTCATAGAGCACGGGCCCCCTGGAGGCAATTCTCTATATCTGCTGGGGCTAAGCACAGCACCTGGCCCACCACAGCCATTCAGGGATTATTTGTTGAACCAATGCATGAACAAACAATGGGATGTAGGAAGGTGTGGGTAACTGCATGACAAGTGTATAAGCAATTGCATCAACAACTGATGGATGAAGGCAAGGTATGAATGAATGAATGGCAGTGTGGATGTTTTTGCCTGTCATCGCCACCAACACTTTCTATCATTATAACAGAACTGGAATACAATTTATTACTGTCTAGGAGAGGATCTTCAGTAGAAGACTGAACAGGTGGCTATATCATGTCTATTTTGTACAAAGAGTAAATTCTCAGTTATCACCTGATACAGATGCATTGCAGGCTCATCCCTTTATTCTAGGCTGCCAGCCCACACTTGTCTAATTGCACCACTGTGACATCGCTTTCATGGGTAAGGCCCTGCAGCCTCATGCTAGTCTGTAGGAATGGGTAGTGACTTCAGCTCACACTGATTTCTACCTCTTGCAAAGTCTCTACATGGCAACTTCTGGAAGACCCCAGACCCTCCACATTATAAAATAGTCAAAGGAAGAGACATGGTTGATCTCAGAACTTACCACCTGCAGAAGTGCTAGGTAACCCATCGCAACATTATCAAAGTTGACTTTCACATTGACCCAGAAGAAGCTGCCAGTGTGGTTCTGATCTTTGCAGTCAGATATGTTATTCACAATAGACAAAGGCACAAGAGAAAGGTGTTCATTGGTTTTGTTGATGCACCGCCCAAACTTCCCCGCAAAGAAGTTCACACCCATGATGCTGAAGATGAGCCAGAAGATGAGGCAGACGAGGAGAACATTCATGATGGATGGGATGGCACCCACCAGGGCATCTACCACCACCTGGGGGGAAACACAAAAGGATTTGGAAACCTTCTTGCTGAATCCTACTTCTGTCTACACACACTCTGCTTCATGAACCAGTGGTCTTTGCAAGCAGTACGGGAAGTGGGTTAATTAGAGCAATAATTCAGACTCAGAAGACTGAGAGGTACTGGGTAGCTGAAGATGGGTTTAGATCTTCTCCCTAAATGTTCTGGGCAGGTTTTAGGTCTTTCCCCAGGATTGAGGAGATGGATGAACTTACAGTACACACATGCTCTTTTAGGGGTGTGAGTGGGTGTGTTGTGCTTGTACATACAGACTTCTAGGAACTTGCTTTATTCTTCTTAAATGTTATTTTAAAAGGGCTTTAAAAAATATAGTTCAAGGTGTGCCTTGGTCAAGAATCAGTGAAAATCAAAATCCATATTCACAAACATGCTTATTTGTAAAGCAGCAACCTAGAAATAAAATAAAACAAATTTCAAACTATTTCAATCATAAGTTCCTAGTGTTTGTGAAGGTACAAGTGAATTTTTATAGTCCACTTTTGTTTTTGAAGATACGATGTCTTCTTTGAGTCAATGGGGGAAGAAAACAAAACCTTACTTTCAGTACCTGGAGCCTTTTATAATTAGGAGGAAGGGGAGGGGGACAAAATAGCAATCCCTTGTCCCCCCAGTAATTCAAAGGCTTGGCTTGTGAGCATTCCATTGTGAGGAAGACAGTGAGGACACAGTGGGGGTGACAGTGATGGGCAAGGAAAGGTTTGGATGAAAGGGAAGAATCCATAGGAACCCATGACTACATTGTGTTGGGGAGGATGCATTCCAGTGGATGACAGCCATGGTGCTGAGCTGATGGTGCCACCACATTCAAATGGAGTGTCAGAGGAAAGGTTCATTTGTCTTGGAAAAATGAATCATTTGGGGGTGTTCTGGAGATCTTGGCAAAAAGGACATTAGGCAGGTTAGGGAGATCGAGGTAAGAGATGTTAAAGCACACTTCACTATAAGCAGGAAAGTGTGAGTCTGAGTGCTGATAGACATGATCTTTGAGTTGAGACAGGGGGAGTGTTCACAAAGGGACACGAAGGAAAACCAGAGCGTTAGGGTATGGCAGTGCTACCAAAATCCCAGTGGGAAACAAGTACCAAGAGCCCACCTGTTGGGGTAGGCCTAGAGCTCAGGTTCAGGGGCATGTGGGGCCTGGGAAGCGGGGAAGGGGTACCAAATGCTGCAGACCAGAGCAGTCTGGAAATAGGTCTTACCCGCATGCCTTCGAATCGAGACAAAGCCCGCAGGGGCCTCAGGGCACGGAGGGTCCGAAGGGCTTTGATGGATGCCACGTCAGAATACTGCAGGATTTTTGCTATAAGGCTTGTCAGGGAGATCTGAAGGCAGGCAGAGAGCAAAAGCATTACTCTAGGTTCCAGAGGTCCTGGTAGAAGGAGACAGGAAATCCCTCCCATACCACACTCTGTCCAAGCCATCATCCTGGCTCCCATCTTATTTTGAACTCCAGTGGAAGTTCTAGGGACAGTTCCATTTCTTTCCCTTATTAAAGATTTCATTCATTACTTCTTGAACCTCTGGGAAAGAAAACCTCGGTCCTCCACAGCACCACGCTGTGTTGTGTGGGTGGTCAAGCTCCCAGTGTATTATATCAACCTTCCTTTTCCCCTCCAGAGGCACCAGCCAGACTTCAACAGCCTTGAAACTCTGACTTTCAGGGACTTGGAGACATGATTTCCTTTGTGGAGGTCGTGCTGAAAGTCTATTTTGAAGAATGCAAAGTGAGTCTCAACTGTATTTGCCAAGAAAAGTAGATGGCAAAGAGTCCTGGTCTCTTTCCCTTCTCAACCCCTGATTTCATTTATTTATTTATTTATTTATTTATTTATTTATTTGGCTTTGGGTCAGTGCTTTGCTAGTCCAGGTCACATTTTCCCCCTGTATAAAATGAAGGAGTCAAAGTTAGAGTGAGTGGCATGGATCTATGAAATCCAGCTTTGACAGGTGGCTGAGATACAAAGACTAGGTTGTGTGATTCCCTGTTGGGGTTTTTTTTTTTAAGTGTTGGACCAAGGGACATAAATCGACATGGACAAATGGCCACACCTTCCAGGAGCTTTGAAGGTCCCAGCGTGGTACCATATGCATAGGCTTCAGCTTGCTGGATACTGTAACCCAATTCTGGAAGACCCCAACTGCACCATGACTGGTGGGCTAAATTCAGGCTTAGCTTCTCCTGGCAGCTAGGTCGGGAGATACACCAGACCTTCAGGAAGGAAGGGGTCTCCATTTGGTTGCTAGAGCCTCAAACAATGCCTATTCTCTAAATGCTTATTCCATCGGGACAAAGACAGGGAATGGAAAAAATACCTTTTCTTCATCCATGCAGGGCTCCAGACACCAGCATGTGGCACCCAGCTGTCTGGCTGACAGAGGGAGGGGAGGTTTGAAGCCAGTTTTATGCTGGACCCTATTCTGTCTTTTGCTCAGCCTCCTGGGAAGGCTGCCTCATGTGTAAAATCTATAGCTGGAGGAATCAGGGTCTGGGGTCAAAGCCCTCCACCTAGCCCAGCTCCACTCCACTCCCACTGCTCAGGCTGTTAGCCCCCCAACTGGTCTCTAGTATTGCATCCATTCTCCACTGCAAATTTGATTACAATCATGTGTGTCTCTTACTCCCAGAATTCACTGGTGTTTTATCATCCTCAGGTTAAGTCCTAGATTTCTTAGCCTGTATTATTTAGCTGCATACTACTTTTTCAGTCGTATTTCACTCATATATTCTACCTAAGTAAAATTGTTCCCTAAATTTATCTGTGTCTGTACTTTTGCTCAGGGTCAACTTTTAAATAAAATTGCCCCCCCCCATCCCGCAGTCCTCTTTGCATTTCAATGCTCCTGCTCATTTTAAACCCCACATTTAATGTCAGTTCCTATACGAAGCCTTCCCAACTACCCCACCCCCACAGGCTCTTGTCTCTGTGTCCCTAAGACAATAATTATTTCCAGCAGTGCTCACCACATACCACCCTTATAATAGGTTTATTTTTCTCTGTGTGTCTTATCTGCTGAAAGATTACCACACAAACTCTTAGAGATAGGGGGTTTTTACTTCTTGGCTTCTGCTCATCCCACAGCACTGCATAAGACAATCCTATGTTCAGTAGTCAAAAATAAACATTTGATAAATTGAAGAAAGTATAGAGGCATGTTGGGATGGATGAAAAGAAGAAGAGAAAGAAGGAAGATGGATGGAAGAGTGTTTGGATAGAATAATGGATTAAAAGAAACAAAGATGGATAGGACAGGCCGTTGAGAGGAAGGATGAAAGAAAGAAGAAGGACAAAATATGGAAGTATAGCACACTGGATGGATGGAATGGATGAAAGGGAGAAGAACGGATGGCTGAGCGAAATGCCTGATGGATGAATGGAAAGAGATTTAGATAGAATAAATGAATAGAAGAGATTAGAGAATGGATGGAAGGTTGATTGGTTGAGAAGTGAAAGGAAAATGGATGAATGGGTAAATGGGTGGAAAGAAGGAAGGATGGGGGCATCTGGGTGGCTCAGTCAGTTACGGGTCTGCTTTTAGCTCAGGTTATCCTGGGGTCCTAGGCTTGAGCCCCACGTTGGGCTCCGTGCTCAGCAGGGAGTCTGCTCCTCCCTCTCCCTCTGTCCTTCCCTCTTTTGTGCATGGGCTCTCTCTCATAAATAAATAAATAAATAAATAAAATCTTTTTAAAAAGAAGGAAGGATAAGTAGATGGTTAAAGGAAACATGGGAAGATGAAAGAACGAATGGCTAGGATGATGCTTGTATTAAAGAAGCATGAATGAATGAGTAAAAGGTTAGATGATCAAATAGTCAGAGAGATGAACCAAAAGATAGAAAGACAGAAGGATTAATAACCAGTTGATAGATAGATGAAAGGAAGGTTAGGATGAATGGATAAGTGGAAGAGAAGACAGAAAGAAGAATGAGAATGGACGGAAGGAAGGAGAGGACTGACAGGATAAATGGAAGAAGTAATGATGAACGGATGTTTAGAAGAGAAAAAGGAAGGGTGAATGGCTGGGTAGATGGAAGGAGGGATATGTGGACAGAAGGATGGATGATCAGAAGGAAGAATTAGGAGGAGGATGGATGGAATGAGAGGGTGAGCACTGAAGGTGATCAGGACTTAAATGAGTGAGACGTATGTAGGTAAGAGTGACTATGCCCCTAACAGGGGTGTGAAGCCAGAAGAAAACACTTTTCCTTCATTTGTGAATAATTATTTTATATGCACAAAGTTATCACCTGTGACTCAGATTTCAGGCCTCCCAGCTAATCCCTGCGGTATAGTGTCCTGATGCTGCCAGCGTGTTGGTATCAGGCAAGAAGAGAACTGAGTACACAGACCTGCTGTGGGGGACCTGCCAGCACAGGAGCCTGGACAGAATGTTCTGTACTGGACCCCATCCAGCTTCAGGAGGCGAGCACTGAATACAGACACATTTCCTGACACCTCTGATGTGCAGCCCTTGGTCCTGGTGGCTGCTGGAGTGTGGGAGGCAGAAACAAACACAGCATGAGCCTCCCCCTGCCTGTGGGGACCCTCAGCTGCACCACAGTGAGCAAATAACTCAGGCAGCCATCCTGCAAAGCCAAGAGGGCAAAGACCTGGACAGAGATAGAGGATCTTTGTGGGTAGGATGAGAGAGAGCGACCACTCCTGGCTTTTGGGGGCAAGGAAGGCTCTTAGGAGATTTCACTGAGAAAGGTCTCCTCACAGAAGTGAGGAATCCCAGGTCTAGCATGTGGGAGGCACTTGGTCAATCCCCTTGTGCAGTTGTAAGTGGCCCCAGGTTAATGTGAGTTTGTACACATGTGCTTCAACTCAGCATCTCTCCAAAGGACCCTCTGTCCCTTTTAGTGCCACTGGGGAGAAGCTGGTGGGGCAAGCTCGGTGATTCTCCATCTGGCTGCACACATATTGGACGATGCCTAGGAGCTCCTATAAGATGTTGATGCCTGAGCTTCACCTAGGACTGGAGAGATCTGAATCTCTGGGAGCAGCAGTACTGGTTCACTGTATTTTTAAGAGTTCCCAGATGATTCCAAAGTATATCCAGGGCTGAGGACCACTTAAGCAGAAGATGGGAAGATTCTCTGGGTGATGCAGTCATTGGCTGCCATTTGCCCAGAAGCCCTGTCAAGGGATGCAAGGTCCTAAGACCCTTGAATTCCTCCCATGTCATCTTGCTTTGGATGTCAAATATGAAGGGCAGTCAGTGGTCTTGTGGGTGGAGGCCTAGGAACTGAGGACTTGACTGAGCATCACCACCGTGCCAGAGTCGTGCACTGTCTGATCTTACCATTCCCCAGTGTGCAAGCTATCTCAGAGGCCTTGCTAAGAGCTCAAGACTATGGAGTGGCCCATGAGGTGAGGCCATCACTTTCTTGGTGCTAGCAACAGCTATCCCTCAGAGGTGAGGATCCCAAGCTCCATGTGTGCCCATGAGCCACTCACATTCACGATGAGAAAGTCCAGCCAGCACCAGGCATTGGTGAAGTAATTTTTGAAGCCATAGGCCACCCACTTGAGCAGCATCTCGAATACAAAGATAAATGTAAACACCCTGTCAGTATATTCCAGCAAGGCCTTCACGGTGGGCTTCTGGTCAAGGTGATAGTCTTCAAAGGCCTGGAGGGAAGAAAGGGAGCAGAACGGTAGGCTGCCTGGACCCACAGCACTAGCGTCCAGTGATAAGGAAGGACCCCACCAACCCTGTCCTCAGCCCCTGGGAGGCTGAACCAGCTTGCCTGTATCATTTTGTTTTTCTGCTTAGGGTACATGTGTGTGGGGTGGGGTTCCGAGGGCCAGTGGAAGAGGCACTGTGTGATACAAACCAGGACCCCCTGGAGCCAATGAGGCCTGCAGCCTGGCTTACTCTTTGCAGGGGAGCTGAAAGCAAAGGAGAAAAGAAACCTTCTCAAATTGGGGCTTGGAAGTGAACCAAAGGGATCCTAACAGCAACTTGGTCTAAAAATAAAAGCATCAAAGGATGTTCACAGGCAGCTCACAAAAATGAAAGTAAGAATTGTCCATGAACCTCTGAAAAAGAATGTTCTAGCTCACTGGTAATTAAGGAAATTCAAATGGAAAGAAGATGTCATTTTTCTCTTAAGAGATTGGTGGAGAGAGAAAAGAACGAGGGTAAGGTCAGGGTTGCTATGGCCCTGGGGATGTCCCTCCTCTCCTGCCTAACTGGGAGCTGCAAACCAGCTCAGTCTTCTGGGAGACCAATCTGGCATGAGGGCTCAAAGGTTTCGGGAGCCCAGCAATTCTGCCTTCATGGATTTAGCCTAAGGACACTCGATGTTCTTGGTGCCCCACCCAGACGCCTGTGGAGGGTCCAGGGCAGTCGTCCCCCAGCAGTTGTGAGGTTGGCTGCTAACGGCTGGTGGATGCCCCCTTTTCCTAAGGACCTCCCTGGGCTGAGGCAAACTGCTTCCTCCTGCAGAAATGCCTGGGAGGCCAAATGCCTGGTCTGGGGGCAGCCACAGCCAGTCACTACCCCCTTTGCTTCAAGGTGGCACAGCTCTGTGACACCTTTTTTGCTTCATAGCTCCCGTGGGATCAAGCCGAGGTGGACTGTGTGGGAGCCCTGTCTTCTACCTCCTCCCTTGGTCCTGCCTCCCTCACAGGCTTCCCCTCAGAGCACGCCCTCCCTAACCTGCTTGCCCAGAAATCCTTGCTGCAGATTCTGCTTCTAACTGGACCCAAGACGGGAAAGAAGCCAATGTCCTCAAAGGAGTCGACATAGGCTATTCGGTGCTTTTTAGAAGTAAACAGCGGGATTATTTACATAAATGGTGGTGCATTCCCGTAATGGAAAGCAGTACAGCCACTAAGTCAGATAGTAGGAGTATATTTACTGTGAGAATTTACTGAGAAATTACAGAATGCATAAATGTGGTTTCAGCTTTGTAATATTTATGTATTATATGCATGAGAGAGATGGGAAGGAAGTATACCAAAATGTTTTCAAAGTGAGATTCTCTTTGAGTGATAGGAAAATGGGTGATAATTTTTCTTTGCATCTTCCCATGATTTCCAAGGTTTTTTTTTTTTTGCACTTTACTTTGTCAGATGAAAACTCCCGTTATTTATTTATTTATTTATTTATTTAAGTACTCAAAGTAAAAGCATAAGGAAGACTAAATTTGGTGCCAGCCTGTTCAGTCCCTTGGGGAAGGAGATGGGGAGGTGAGGGCCCAGCAGCTGGTGCAGGATCTGCACTCCCTGCTGGGAGGGAAGCAGCTGGGGTGAGTGGAGTAGGGGAACAGAAAGAAAGGAAGGAGCAGGGGAGCATGGAGAAGAGAAATGAGGAGAGGAGGCCCATGGGGAAAGACAGGAGTGGAGGAGGTAATGAGGAAAGCACCTTGTCAACAGCAAATGTGACTATTGTCCTCGTCAAGGAGGACAGGAAAGAGGGGAGGGTGGGGAGAAATCACCCAGCCCCCTCTTGCCCAGCTATGTGGCCGGTGTACCAGAGCTGTACAGAGCCAGCTGGGGCCATGGACAGTCACCACCCTGTGCCCAGCAGTGGACCCCTTCAGATGTTGCCACACCCTCCCCTTCTCCCATGCCAGAGCAGCCTTTGTTCCAGAGACGATCTTCGCCCTTCAGTCCCTTGGGGAATGGTGTAGTGCCATTGCCCACCTGCCCACCCCCTACCCCAGATCATGTCTTCTCACCTGCCTTTGCTCCTCCCCGAGGCTGAACCAGTACACAGAGTGGCTTTGGCACCCTTCCTGGGATATCTGGTGTTTAAGTAGGTGCCCAGATATCCAATAGATTGTTTTTAGGGAGTAAATGACACAGGAAGAACAAACCAAGTGAAGACACTTGGAGCCATGAGTCAGGAGAGCGGGCTTCTCGTCCTCCTTTAACTAATTAGCTGGGACCCCAGGCAGGCCCCTTCATGTCTTTGGGCTGTGCCTTCCTCAACCGTAAGAGGCAGACACCTGGGGATGGCGAGTTCCCTCCTGCGTCTACAGCTATTTTGGTCCACTGGGAAGATGAGTTGAGACTGTGCAGGGAACAATCAGAGCCTCCTTCCTTGTCCTCCTTGGCCATTCAGCAAGGGGCTAAGCAAGTGGCTCCTGAGTCAGTATCTCTATGCCTGTAAGGCATAGAGTTACTTAAAGTGTGTTATTTAAAGTGTGGTCTTTGGCCCGCGGCCTCAGCATCCCCTGGAGCTTGTTGGAAATGCCAATTCTCAGGCCCCACCCAGCTCTGATTCAGAATCTGCCTTTTAGCAAGCTCCCCCAGGTAATTACATTATGAGAAGTGTGGATATAATGATGTACTGTGAGCCTAGAATAAATAATAGTATTTGCAAGTGGCTTGATAAGACAGGAAGATGGCAATCTTTGCACTGGGCCTTTGGAGAAGGCCGGTGTTTGGTAGGCCAAGGGGGTGGAAAGCCAGGGCTTTGGGATCAGATGAGGGTAGAGGTAGGTTTTGCTACTGACAAGCTGGGTAAACATGAACAAATGCCTCAGGCCCTTTGAGTGTCCATTTCCTCATCTATAAAGTGGATGCATGCCCTCACTGCTTGAAATACTTGCAGCCAGGCTTCGCAGGCCAGGACAAGTGGACCACAAGCATCTACCCTCCCCTGCGCCTAAGGGGAGCCCGTGTGCTGGGCTGCAGCTTCTTCTGCCATTGGTTGGGGACTTTCAGGCTAGGAATCAGGGGGAGCTGCCTGCTCCAGCTCCAGGCACTTGGGATTGTGGGAGACCCGATCTGGAGAGCTTTGAGGCAGGGACCCCACCTCCCCTTACCAGAGACCCACTGCTGAGCAGGATCATGAAGATGATGAAGCTCTCAAACCAGCTGTGCTCCACGATGCGGTAGCAGGCCTTGCGCACCTGCCAGCCCATGGCCCACGGAAACTTGCTTGTGTCCACTTTACAGCAGGGACAGTGGCGAAGGCAGCCTGTGGGGAGAGGTAACTGATGGAGAGGGATTTCCCCCGGGGAGAAAGGAACATTTTTGGTCTGGCCACGCTGGGAAAGCACTCTGCTGGGAAACCCACTTGCCACCCTGTCGGAAAGGAATTCTCCGGAATATGAGAGAAGCTGTACCCCTCTCAGGCAGCCTCTCAATCCTGCCCTTTGGGTGTTCCTCCCTACCACTGGTGTCACCCACACTCAAGTCCTCCCCAATTATCATCCTTCTTAGAGAAGATACGTGTGACCCCTGTCCTATGCCCACCCATTTCTGGAAGCCTGACAAGTCATGGGGCCTGGGTCTGGTGCTGTCTGAGGGGCTATGCCCTGAGCCCTTGCTCACCTGAGAGGCCACCACATGGTCAATATGGGGCCTGGGTCCAGCCCAGCGCAGGGCTGTGTGGAACTGGAAACTCAAGGAAGTGTTGTTGCTTTTTAGTTTACAGATTTTTTTGTATTATTGAAGCCACGATGACTTTCATAGTGTGAACTATATGTCTACCCCCTTATTGCCAGCATATCTAGTGAGAACACAATGTGCCTCTCTATTCTAGACATGGAGGGAAACAAAGAGAAAGATGTGTTTTATACCTTTAGGACAAGATGTGGTGCGTTCAGAGTGCTATGGTCGTGGACATTTGTTCTGCCTTTCAGAGCTACACCGAAGACTGAGGGACATATACATGGCCTGACCCTCCTCTGGTCCTTTATATCCCCAAACAAGAGTGTTTACCCTTTCCCTGTTCAACCTCAAGAGGCCTGGTTTATTACTCTGAGGTGTTTTTGAGGGTGAGGAGGAAGGCCTGTGCTGAGGTGGCTGGGTCTGACGTGGGCCCACTAGGCTGCTGTGACCGTGGTGCTTGTGTCAGATGCCGGCCCCCGACCCTGACTGGGGGAGGAGGCAGCAAGCAGTCCTGTGTGTCTGTCTTCCATGGACCCCAGGCCATGGCCCCGGACACACAGGTACCCAGATGAGAGCTTGTTGAATGCGATTCTGGCCCAAATGAATGTCAGCACAGGAGTCCTGTGACCAACGCTTTACCTTCTGTGAAGCAGTCACCTGGCTCCTCAAGGTCGTCTGCCAGCTCAGGGATCTTCCTCAGGATCTCTTCAGGATCCAGGCAGTCGACCGTGCTGCCTTCTGAGGAGCTTGTGTCGTCCTCTCCCTGCAGGGCAGAAGCCCAGGGCAGCAAACTCAGCTCTCTGAGGACCCCAGTGAGTCTACACATGGTTACTGCAGGTCTGCCCAGCCAAGGGCTCCGAGAAGGCAGGGAGAGCCCCTTGGGGCTGGACCCACAGCAACGATCTTTGTGTGTTTGGGGCCTCGCCAGCTGAGGCCCAGAACAGTGATGCTCTCTACGGAGCCCCAGAGGTTTAGCTGTGCGAGGCTCTAAACCTCCAGACCCCTGATGGAGTGCTGGCGAGAGCCCGAGACACCGTAATTACACCCATAAAGACTCGTGGCATTCACTGGGCTTGAATATTTAATCAGGGAGCAATGCTGCAGGGGCCCTGCTGCCCTCCTGGCAGCTCCAGCCCTATAATGTCTCCAGATGAATTCAATTAGGAGTTGAAGCTGCACTCATATTAGTAAACCTGATAGCTTGGCTAATGGACCCAAATGGTGGGGTGGGTCCCTATCTGTCACTGTCAGGCTCTTCTCTGCCTGGCCGGGGTCATGGACAGAAAAAACCAAACCAAACCAAACCAAACCAAAACCGATACCCAGCAGCTGTGTGCTGAAAACACTGAGTAGAGATGACTAGCCAGGGGAATCCTGAGAATGTTCTGAAGGAAACAATGATGTCCACATGTAGAAGGTGGCAACCTCACCCGGCAGGAACCAAGTGGCTTCTGTTCCGCCCCGGTCCCCCAGCCCCAGCTCAACCCACCTTCTCCTCTCACCCTGCTGTGGTCATCCCTGCCCAGGGGCACACAGCCAGTGGCTGACATTCCTCAGACTGAAGGGCACGATAACTTTGGGCACAAATGATGTCTTCCTTATCTTTGCCCAGCCCGGTGCCTGTCACGGCGTCAGCTCTCAGAGGCTAGGTGTCAAGTTAAATTCCTGAATTTAATGCCGTGGTACGAACGACACTAAGCCTTTCTAGATGCCTCTTCCCTGTAGCTTATTTTCATCAAAGATTTGTAATGAAACCACCAAGTTTCCTTTTACCTCTTATATGACATTCCCAAACCCCAGTTTTGCTTCCTGCTCAGGCTGCGTAAGGCTGTCAGTACACTACTCACTACGGATAGCCTCTGCAGAGCACCAGAATGTTTGTGGCTGGAAAAAATGATGTGGACAAAAGAGATTGGGGGTGGGGGGAGTCACAGGGAAGACTTCCTCACCCACAAGTGACTCTGACTTTCATCTGCTGTCTCAGAAAGACACTTTCTCTGTGCATTGTCTTTTGTTCCCTTTTCTCTTGGCTGTCATTTTCTGGGCACTTATTCCATCTCAGGCAGGAACTAAACACTTGACAAGCAGCATCTCATTTAAGCTTCAAAAGAATCCTCTCAGGTAGGCATTACCATTCCGTTTCAGAGAGGAAGACAAGAAGACTCAGAGAGGTTGAAGATCTCATCCTCATCACCGCCTACCTCCTTACTGTGGAACCCCCCTTCTTTCCACTGAAATCATGACGACCAGCCTGGAGGTGAGGACAGACCTTAATAATTCTCACGCTGAGACGTGAGGCTATGTGCTGACTGTAGTCTGAAACACCACTTCCCCAGCAGCCCCATCCTCTGGCCCCTACCATCCCACCGGTCAGTATCTGGTGGGCTGTTCAACCTCCCGGAAGTTCACATACCTACCTCTGCAGGGACCTGGGCAGCAGCCTCATCTTTCCACTTCTCACCCGCGTGGGAAGCCAGGTCCTCAGAGGACATTCCAGAGCCTGGGCTCCTGGGTGCCATGTGACCCTCGCATCTCCCGACTTGCTGCAACTGCTCCTGCTAGTGAGAGAGGGTCCCATGTGGGCACCTGTGCCCACCCTCAGCTGATTGCTTCTCAGTTTGAAGAGATCTCTCCCTCATAGTCTGCCAGAGATAAGAACCTAATCTCTGCAGCAAAAATACCGGCATTCTTACACACGCTTGTGTGAAGTCAGCCTGGAGTCTCTATAACTCTATAACAAGAGTCTTTTTAACTCTTGGCTCCATTACTTCCAAGCCATGTATCAACCTGATCTCCATTTCTCCCACCTGCAAAATTGAGAAGGCAAGATCTACTTTATTCAGTGATTTTGCTGACTAAATCTGTGAATGCTTGGAAAACACTTGACATGAAGCGTTTGGCTCAATAGATGTTAACCACGACCATTACTACTTGTCCAGAAGTCAGAGAGATAGAGACCTTGGCCATCTGAAGTCCCCCACGGACCCTAAAGTATCTGAAAATGCCTCTGAGTGGAGACAGTCATCATGAAGTTCATGTCCTTTATTCCGGGGATGGTGATGCCCTGCCCTCGGCTGTCACCCACACAAAGGCATGTAAAATATGGCAGCTGATAATAGCAGCTGCTGGAACACAAGAGAAGTGACAGCTGCAAGGGAGGAAGGCTGTGGTAGAGCTACAGACTCAAAGCACAGCTGTCTGAGGCCACTTAGTGGCCTGGACAGCCGCCCTGCCTGCCTCTAGACCCCACAGGACCCCTGCCTTCCATACCGTGCCAAAGTCACTGAGAAGAGGTCAGTGAGGGTTGATACAGCAGCTTAAGGTAGTAGGGAACTGTGCAAAGTATTTAAAATTATATATATTGCCAAAAGGCTTAAATGTGCTTTGAATTCTTTGGGGCCCAAAAGAACAAGTGTCATTTCCCTGTGACATCCTTTGTCTGGAAAATCTGGATAAATGAGTCCCATGATGATCAGGACTCCCTATCTGATGAAGATCAGATGAATCTCAGTCTTGGATAACATTTGTTCTTTGGGGAGTCTTGTTAGTTCTTAGAGGAGTCTCATTAGCATCTTAGGCACAGAGACTGAGTTGGGCAAAGTAAGAGGGACAGTTGTGCAAAAGATAATCCCAAGAACCTCAAAGTGGTCTGAGACTAAGGTCCTGCCCCTGCTTTCACTTGCCTGGGGGATTCTGACCCTTTTTTCCAGGCTCTGCTCAAAGGCCACCTCCTCCAGAAACTTGGCATGGTATTTGCTTCCTGACATTGGGTGCCCATAGACTTGATTTGCCCGGGGCTCATCAAGTCTGTACCAGTCTGGATGTTGGACAACCTCCTTATTCAAATTTTCCTTCTGCCCCTGTCACTCCAGCCTTCAGGCTGTCCCATGGGAGGACTCTCACCTGCCTTTGAGGGATCACTTCCTGCTGGGAGCTCTGAGCATCCTCCTCACCATCCTCCTCCAGGTCATCAAGGTCAGATTCTCCTTCGGCAATGGGCACAGAGACCCATATGTTGGGGTTGGTGATGAAGTCGTTGTAGTCGTCTTTGGGGCCTCTGGACACTGAAAGCCCTCTGGGGCTCCCCACAGCTGCATCAGCAGCAATGTGGTTCTCAGCTTTGGAGCTGGAGAGTGGGAGTTTCACCACCAGCTGGGGCTCTGTCTTAGGCCAGGGCAGCAGGCAGGTCCTGGTGCAGAAGCTGCAGATGGCCTTCTTGGTACGATGGCCAAATGCCTGGATCCGTGCCAGGGCAACCTGTAGGTTGTTCACCTCCCCATCTTCATCTGGAGCTGCAAGGTTGTCAGCACTGAAGGAGTTCAGCAGCAGGGCGATGAACAGGTTGAGCACCTGGAGAGTAGGAGTGCAAGCAATGATGGCTTGACAAACAAGCTGAGTTCCTCCATAGTCTGCCAGGTTGGCAACCAAGCAGAGGGCAAGACAGCCACACCTGGGCCTCTCTCTGCCCACCCAACGTGCTTTCCTTCTGGGGGGGATGGACAGTTTGAGAGCCACTGAAAGGAGTCCTGGGGATGTCCCAAGCAAACTGCCTCATGTGGACAAGGCTTGGAAACACATTGTCTGCCACAGAGAAGGATCAGCCCTGCTGAACCAAGGGACATTCAGGCATAGCAGAAAGGAACACGTATGGGTCTACCCTGGGACTGCTGTCATCTGCCAAAGCCCTGGGTTCTTTTCCTTGCCTTGGGGTCCTGGGTAATCTCCTTGCTGTTTCTAACTTCATGTTCTTCTCCCATGAGCAGAGAGTGGGGACTCCCATCCTACTGGAATGGTCGTGAAGAGGAAACTACTTGAGAGCTCTAAGAGTGCTCAGAAAGAGAAAATTCCTGCCTGAGGATTAGGGGCCCCTGTAACTCTGCAGGCATGCTGAGCTCAGCCTGGAAGAAAGGATCTTCAGCCAACCCCCTAACTTGGGAATTGTGGGGGAAAGCATTTTTGGCTCCAGGCCCCAGGTGGGAAAGACTGAAAAGTTTGGGTTTGTTGTTTCATCTCTTCTGGTTTAGCTTTCTTGTGTCTGTAAGACTCTCATAGAAAAGAATCCAAATTGGTTGACTTTCAGAGCAGTAAGAAAGCGGCCTCTGAGGGTCCACATGTCCCCCTACAACAGCCAGCACTGGTACAGCAAGGGTGCCCAGAACCGCAGTGGGTGGAGATAAGCTGAGGTCATGGAGCCAACTAGGATAAAGAAGGTGGGGGTAGTGCGGGCAATTGGCAGAAAGGTCTTCAGTGAGGTGCTCCCAAATGTGGGAGTGGATTTTGTTATTGACATTATGGCATTGGTTGTTGTCCATGACCCAGCTTCTCCCTTTCACCTTGTCTCATCGTGCCCGCCCTCCTGCTCATAGCTAGGATCAGTGTAGCTCAGAGAAATCAGTCAGCTCTCATGGCCCTAAAAAAAATATCTCCTGAGACCCACTAGAGTGGGGAAGGAAATTTTTCTTCAACAAACAGCTAACAATTACTGAGTTCTTGTTGTGGCCTAGACACTGCACTAGGCAATTTGCATATGTCATCTCCTGTAATTTAATTCCCTGGGTAAGCCTATGAATAAGCACTATCTTCTTGATTTGAAGAAGATTAAAGCTTGAGGAGATTGTCTCTTGTGCTGGGTCATCCAGCTTTACTAGTCATAGAGTTGGGATTCTAAACAGGTCTTTCCATCCCTCTCCGATGTGCTCATGCCAGTAAGTCAGGTTACCTTCCTATGGACAGTTCTTAGAACATGCCCCACATGACTTTGCAAAGTTTGAAGACTTACAGTCAGGGAAGTATGATGGGGTATAAAAATACGCAACTTCAAAGCTTTTTAGGATAACCCAGAAGTCTTCTCCATTGTCCCCAAGACAGTGCCCCCAGGGAGGCTTAGCACTTACCACCAGGTTCCCCAGCACCATCACTGTCAAGAAAAGGATGAGGCATATGGATTTCTGGCCAACTTCCATGCAGGCCCACATGTTCTCGATCCACTCTCCACACAGGATCCGGAAGACGATGAGGAAGGAGTGGAAGAAGTCATACATGTGCCAGCGTGGCCATTCTTCATTGGGCGCGGAGATATTATGCCGATTGTCACGGTAATTATCCCCGAGTAGCTGCTTGCCAACCAAAGCGAAGACAAAGACAATGATGGCCAGGATGATGGTGAGATTCCCCAGTGCCCCCACCGAGTTCCCGATGATCTTGATGAGCGTATTTAAGGTTGGCCAGGACTTGGCCAGCTTGAAGACCCGTAGCTGCAGGGAAACAGAGACTGTCAGGTCCTGGCTACTGTTCTCATCCCTTTTACTCAAGCTTTGACCTGAAACCAAAGGTCAGGAAAAAGCACAAGGCAGCTCATTTTATTAAGATGGGGATGCTCCCAGGAAGCTGCTTTTAGAGACCTTTCTTTCTGTCATCAGTTACTTAAAAATATGACCAGCCTTCCATGGGTCCTTATGTATCAACATGCTTCAGCAACTGTGGAAGTTAGGAGTTTTATACTGAGGCGATGGTCTTACCATAGGTATTCTATTCTGTAGCCACAGGCTTCCTGAATGTTGACCTATTCTATGTGGCATGATGGAGCTCACAAATAAGTGAGAATGACCCACTTTCAACCCGATGTAAGCTTAGCCTTTTGCAGGGAGGTCAGGACCCACTGTATTTAAGAAGTACTGGTGAATCATATCTTAGGGCAGTTCTTATCTTGGGGCCATGGACAGCATCTGCTACCACCACCAGCTCTGAAATGGCAAGTATATGATTTCATGGACCCAGTATTTGCATGTTTGTTTGTTTCACGTTGTTGAATGCTAGCCATGCAGGTGCATGGTGTTGTGTGAACTTGTGGGTTATACAGAGAGAGGTATGTGGGCTCTTGCCCTCATGGAACTAGTGGCTTAGTTATGAAAAATAGGCAAAGACCCAAAAAGATTTCATTGTAAACCTGAACATGCTAAGTCCCACAAGGGAGCATAAACACTATGCATATAGATGTGTAGACTTTTAAAAAAATTTGTGTGTTTCTTTAATTTGTTAGAAAGAAATATCTGGGTTCTACTGTCATGGGTATTTATGGAGCACCTAGTAAAAATCGGACTCTGGCGTAGGGTTTAAGATGCAATGCCAATCAGAACAGAGCAACAATAACTTCAGCAGCCACACAGCAGTAAGGCCCAAGGGAAGTTTAATCCTCTTATGCAGGAAGTTCCATTCCTATGGGGGAGGGGCGTGCAATGGCCTATGTTCACCTTAGACCCAACCTGAAAGTTATGCTCCTTGTACTGGAAACAGAGCCTAAAACAACAGTTTTGTAGACTAAACACAGAGGCAGCATATAAGCTCAAACAAACACTGAGCACTGGAAACTAGATGGAGCCGTTTTGTGGAGGGTATTGGGAGAATGCCAAGTTTCCTTAGCAACATCATTGCCGCAGATCTCTACTCTCACAGTAAACTCTGGACAAGTGCAAAGGCAGAGACTGGAGTAGGGCCCTTGTGGGGCACGACTGGGGACAGTGAGGGACACACGGGCATGCTCACTGGCCATAAGCTAAGGACCAGACATGACTCTTGCCTTAATCTAATCCAAGTTTCCACTGGTTCCTTAGTTAGTTGGGGTGGGGGTAGGGAGTTTAGAAATTAATATTAGAATCCTGTTAGGTAGGAATTTGTAGTCCATAATTAACCTTTTGTTAAACTGCAAGCAAATCATGTGTAATTGTCATTAGGGGGCATGAATCGAGTGGTCCTCTATGAGTTCTTTTATTGTCTTTATGGAAGGCAAGAGAACAAGAGCCCTTTACTTGCTGTTCTAGAGATATCTGAGCTTGGGGGCCCCTAGTGTTAGCTATCAGTCAACACACATTTACAGAGTGCCTGCTGTAGAGCCCCTGAATGAGCTGGCTGGCTCTTGCTGGTGTCTAGAGTGAGGGGTCCAGGAAAGCAGCCCCACATGTGTCCACGATTCCCGAGAATCTCACCTCTACCTCCATGCAAATGCTTTCTCTGCACTTTGCCCAGCTTAGCAATACATCAAAAAGATTTTTTTTTTTTTAAAAGACTTTCTTTATTTGGGAGGGAAGAAGAAGCAGACTCCCTGCTGAGCAGGAACCCTGAGGCAGAGCTCCATCCCAGGACCCTGGGATCACGGCCTGAGTCGAAGCCAGACAATTGACTGAGCCACCCACGTGTCCCTCAAAAAGAATTTCTTTATAATATCACATAAGATTTATAAATTGTTGCTTTTAAGTGCTGCTGAATATTGCTTCACATTTAATTAGCCATTTCTCTAGTTAATCTCATAATATAAAAACATCTATTTAGAGGGGAAAAGACTAGAAGGAAATATACCAAGTTGGTAACATAGGCATATTTGTATGGAAATATATCCAAATGTCTTGGATCTTAGAGTTAAATTTTTCTCTATATTTTCAATTTACTTTAATTAGGATGCTTTACTTTTAGAATAGAGTGAAAAGTAAGTCTAAAGGTAAGTCTGTCCTCTACCGGGGAGGTCACCACTTGATGATGAAGTGGACCTTATGACAAATATCAATAGACAAGGTAATATGGTAGACTACACTGGATTTCCCTTGGGTTTTCCTTTCCATCAAAAAGTTCTTTCGTATGCTGGATAGGGATGCCTGGGTGGCTCAGTCAATTGTTAAGTGTCTACTTTTGGTTTGGGTGATGATTCCAAGGTCCTGGGATGGAGTCCTGCATCAGGCTTCCTGCTCAGCAGGGAGTCTGCTTCTCTCTCTCTTTTTGCCCCTCTCCTTCTGTTCCTGCTCTATCTCTGGTTTTCTCTCTCTCAAATAAATAAATAAAATCTTTAAAAATGCTGGATAATAAAATCTAAAGTGTGTTGATGGTCTATCAGTAATGTAAGTAAATTCTTTAGCCAAAAATTAAATAAATATGGGAATTCAGATGTAGAAACAGATTGTTGAAGTTAGCTTTTTCTCTAAAGACATTTGCAAAACCGAGTGAATCTAGCATAGGTTTTAATGGTCTAATGAGGCATGGGGAGCAGGAAACTTATCTCTGTCTACCATAGAAGGTCTAACAGGAATTTCTTCCCCCTTTTAAGACTAGATCCCAAAGAGCTCTAACTTCCATGTAAAGACAAACCAGAAATAAACCCAGGGGAATGCCAGTAAAATTAAATGTCTAGTCCAGGTAGAAAGTGGGAAACTGACACTGAGAATTTAGATCCCCAAAGTGGTGCTCACACAGGATTTTGGCTAAAGTTCACACTACTAAGTTGTTTCAACCTGAGAATTTAATTTAGAGAAAAACTACAAAGTGCCTTGCCGAAGTGAATGCAAATACTTTCTGAAGAAACCAGTCTGCATCCCAGGTCTCAAAGCACCTCCATCCAAAAGTGTCAAAGAGTTGCAGTAAAACAAACAAATACATAATAATGAGGCATCATGAGGGAGAGAGATCCAGGATGTGTATGTGGAAACTGCCACTCAATTTCCTTAAGTAATAGAATTATTAGCCAGAGATAACAGTATAAGTAGATATAATATGTTTAAAGAAATAAAACACAAACTGGAAGATATGGGAATAGAACAAAACATTAAAAATAAGATTTGAAAAATAACCACATGGAACTTCTAGAAATGAAAAATATAACACAACATTTAAAAACTCTAGGAGGATGGGCACCTGGTGGTTCAGTGGGTTAAGTGTCTGCCTTCAGCTCAGGTCATGATCCCAGGGTCCTGGGCTCAAGTCCCACTTTGGGCTCTCTGCTCAGTGGAGAGCCTGCTTCTCGCTGTCTCTCTCTCTGCCTGCCTCTCTGCCTACTTGTGATCTCTCTCTGTCAAATAAATAAATAAAAATCTTAAAAAAATCTATGGAGGAGTTTCATATAAGATAGATACAGTTTAGAAAAGAATTAATGAATTGCAGATATACAGAAGAAATTATCTAGAAGGTAGCCAGAAAGACATAGATGGAAAATTTCAAAAAGCCATAAAAATACAGGGAATAGAGTGGGAGAGTTTAATACATCTAATAAAAGTCCAAGAGAAGAAAAAGAGTGGTGTGGAGGCTAGATTTGCCCACATATTGTCTTGGAACTTTCTGGAACTGAAGAAAAGCACAAACCTGTAGATTCAAGAAATCAAAGAATCTTAAGCATTATAAATGAAAAAATAAATAAATGCATAGCTAAACACATACTAATGACATTACAGAACAGCAAAGACAAAGTGAAGATTTTAACAGTATCCAGAGAGAAAGGAACAACAGTTAAAATTCAAAGCTTACTACTCATCACTGAGGAACTACTCACACTATGGAAAAAATAAATCTTCGATGAACTGAGAAAAAGTAACTATTAATTATCAACTTTCTTTACATTCATTAAAAATTGTGCTTAAAGACACGGGTAAACTGAAGGGCCATCTGTACCCCAATGTTTATAGCAGCAATGGCCACGGTCTCCAAACTATGGAAAGAACCAAGATGCCCTTCAACGGATGAATGGATAAGGAAGATGTGGTCCATATACACTATGGAGTATTATGCCTCCATCAGAAAGGATAAATACCCAACTTTTGTAGCAACATGGACGGGACTGGAAGAGATTCTGCTGAGTGAAATAAGTCAAGCAGAGAGAGTCAATTATCATATGGTTTCACTTATTTGTGGAGCATAACAAATATCATGGAGGACAAGGGGTGTTAGAGAGGAGAAGGGAGTCGGGGTAAATTGGAAGGGGAGGTGAATCATGAGAGACTATGGACTCTGAAAAACAATCTGAAGGGTTTGAAGTGGCGGGGGTGTGGGAGGCTGGGGTACCAGGTGGTGGGTATTATAGAGGGCACGGATTGCATGGAACACTGGGTGCGGTGAAAAAATAATGAATGCTGCTTTCCTGAAAATAAATAAATTGAAAAAATTTAAAAAAATGAGTAAGTTGGGAATTATTTATGATTGATTGAATCATATAGCTTGTTAAAAACAAGATAAAATTAAAATGCTTAGCACAGTAGTAAGTCGGGAAGGGGTATATGGAGTGAAAAGTGGTCTTGGAAAATAGAGGTTTTAGCTAACTTTTGACTTTAATTAAATAATTCCTAAGGTAACCCCTCAAGAAATACAAACAGAGAGGTTCGCAAACTAATAAAGGAGAAAAATGGAACAGGAAAAAATAAACAGTCCAAAATAAATCAAAAATTGAGGAAGAGAGGGAGTACCTGGGTGACTCAGTGGGTTAAGTGTCTGCCTTTGGTTCATTTCATGATTCTGTGTTCCTGGGACCAAGCCCAGCAGGGAGCCTGCTTCTCCCCATCTTTCTGTCCCCCCTCCCCCACGGCTCATGTGCTCTCTCTCAAATAAATAAATAAAATCTTAAAGAAAGAATTGAGGAAGACAGGGAACAAAAATACTAGGACAGATGAAGCAAACAGAAAACCCAAAATATGATAAGCACAAATCCAAACATATCAGTATGCACGATAAAGTAAGTGGGCTAAATGTTTTGGTTAAAAGACAAAGATTGCATTGTCAGAGGTAAATAAGAATCCAAAATCTGACTGTATTCTATTTATGAGACTCATATTAAAACCCTAAAGGTATACAAAAGTCATAGAAAAAAGGATGGGTAAATCCATCATGCAAATTCTATATCAAAGGAAAACAGAGTCTTTTAATTTTAATATGAGGCAGATGAGGTGTTTTTTTTTTAGGCAAAAAGCATTTTTTAGGGAGAAAGAAGGTCAATTCTTACTGATAAAAGTTTCACTTTACAGGGAAGATATAACAACTTAAAATATGTATGCATTTAATAACACAGCTTCAAGATAGAACCATAAGGAGAAACAGACCATGCCATAATCATAGTGGGAGATATTTTTATACACTACCATCTCAGTAATTGCTAGAACAGGCAGACAAAAATAAGCAGGGATGTAGAATATTTGGACTGCACAATGAACTTTCTCTACCTGATGGATATATGCAGAGTATTGTACCCTACAACCGCAGAAGATACCTTTTCAAGTGAATAAGGAACATTTTCAACATGCTGGGCCAAAAGAAAATTACAATAAATTTCAAAGCATTGAACAAGCTGTGTATGTTCTCTTAAGTGTAATACAATTGAGCTAAAACTTGATGGCATGAAGATAACTAGAAATTAAGAACTATGCTTCTTATTAACCTTTGAGTCAAAGAAGAAATCAAATTTGAAATTAGAAAATATTTAAAACCAAATAATAAGGAAAATTCTACATATTAAAGCAGTTCTTAGAAGGAAATGAAGTCTTCATTGAATATATTGGAAAGGAAAATAGGTTGAAAATTCCATCTTAAGAAGTTAGAAAAGTGTAAAACATGTAGGACGGAGGATGTAATTAAGATAAGATGCAGGATTACTTGAAATAGAAAACATCAATGAAGGAGAAGAGACCAATGAGCTAAAAGTTGGTTCTTTGAAAAGACTAATTAAATTGAGGACCTTTGGCAAGGCTAATATAGTAACAGATGAGAGAAAGCACAAATCACCATTTTTAAAGAAAGAAAAAGGTAACATAAGTGCAGGTGATATAGACCCTTAAAATATAATGGCATAGCACACACGACTTTATGCCAAAAAATTTGAAAATTTAGATAAGGGAAATTTTTAGAAAACTATAACTTACCAAACCAATTTGAGAAACAGAAAACCTGAGTAGTCGCACAGCCAGTAAAAAAATTAAGTCAGTCATGAAAAATTTTGACCTCAAATGGCCTCATTGGTGAATTCTACCAACCCTATCAGGAGTAAGTAATTTCAATCTTATCCAAAGACTGGGTATAGAGGAAGAGGACTTTTTCTCACCTCTTTTTATGGAAATTAGTGCAACCTTGATAGCTAGTTGCTAACACCTGGCAAGTGCAATGTAGGAAGGAAAATTACAGACCAAATATTACTCATCAATAAGGATGCAAAAATTTTAAGCAAATTATAAGAAAACTGAAACTTCCATTGTATAGAAAAATGTATCATAATCAAGTTGCGTTCATCCAAGGAAGGCAATGTTGATTTTACAGCAGAAAATCAATTAATATAATGCACCACTTCAATGCATTAAAGGACAAAAATCATTTGATTATCTTAATACATGGAGGACAGTTGTCTGATAAAATTAAATATCCATTCCTGATAAATATACTTAACAAAAGAGAACTTCCTAAACTCATAAAAGTTTCTTCTTTATCTTTAAAAAAAAAAATAAACATTATACTTGGTGAAATATTGAAAGCATCTCTTTGAGATCAGGAAAACAGCAAGGATGTCTGCTATTAACACGTTCTTTCAACAGTAGGGTCATCTTAAACATCACAATAGTGTAGTTAAAAGAACCAAATGGAGAGGATGTGGAGAAAGGGAACCCTCTTACATTGTTGGTGGGAATGCAAGTTGGTGCAGCCACTTTGGAGAGCAGTGTGAAGATTCCTCAAGAAATTAAAAATAGAGCTTCCCTATGACCCTGCAATTACACTACTGGGTATTTACCCCAAAGATACAGATGTAGTGAAAAGAAGGGCCATCTGTACCCAATGTTTATAGCAGCAATGGCCACGGTCGCCAAACTGTGGAAAGAACCAAGATTCCCTTCAACGGACGAATGGATAAGGAAGATGTGGTCCATATACACTATGGAGTATTATGCCTCCATCAGAAAGGATGAATACCCAACTTTTGTAGCAACATGGACGGGACTGGAAGAGATTCTGCTGAGTGAAATAAGTCAAGCAGAGAGAGTCGATTATCATATGCTTTCACTTATTTGTGGAGCATAACAAATAGCATGGAGGACAAGGGGAGATGGAGAGGAGAAGGGAGTTGAGAGATATTGGAAGGGGAGGTGAACCATGAGAGACTATGGACTCTGAAAAACAATAAAAAAGGTGCAGGGTTTTGAAGGGGAGGGGGGTGGGAGGTTGGGGGAACCAGGTGGCGGGTATTAGGGAGGGCACAAATTGCATGGAGCACTGGGTGTGGTGCAAAAACAATGAATACTGTTATGCTGAAAAGAAATAAAAAATTTAAAAAAAAAAGAAAAAAAAAGAACCAAATGGTATAAGCACTAGAAAAAAAGAAACAAAACTCATTATTTGCATATGATATGATTGTGTTAAAAAATTTGAAAGACTGTATAGATAAATTGGAATTAATGAGAAATTTCTGGATACAAAAGTACTATGTAGCAAAATGTTAATAAAAAACACTCAGAAAAAGACATTTAAAAAGAGATTTCATTTATAATAGCATAATGAACTAGAGAATATCTAGGAATAAATCTAACAAAAGATGGAGAAAATTCCTAATGGAAAAAAATTATAAAACTCTAGGGAGAGATTATACAACTATTGAAAGGTTGAAAAAAATGGAAAGTGTGCTGTTTTCATAGGTCAGAAGACTACATAATGTAAAGGTTGCATTTCTTCCTAAATTGATGTATAAATTATTACAGTCCCAATAGAAAAGAAAAACAGTTTTGTGTGTATGTGGGGATGTAATTTGGCAAGTTGATTCTAAAATGAATACAGAGGTGCAGGGGCTAAGATATTCTTGAAGAAATAAGATGGGGTGGGTGACTTGCCTTATAGACACAGACATGCTCAAGGCAACTGCAGGACTTAAGACATGTGGTATTGCTAAAAGGACAGACCAGTGGATGCATGGAGCCAGGATATCAGTGATGGGAAGGGAGGCAATGCTACTTTGAAGGGAGCAAAAAGCAAAAAGGAAGACACAGCATTTTCATTTCTTCCTTCTGTCCTTATTTTCCTCCTTTCTTTCAATCAACAAGTGTTTATTGAGTTCCTACTATGTGATGGACATTGTGATAGAATAGTAGACAAGGAAACCCTGGTTTTTGTCTCACAGATGATTGCAAACTGTGTAAAACAGATTAATTTGCTGGGAGAATCCAACCTAAAATAATGTGGTCAGGAAGAACCTCTCTGAGGATGTGATGTGTGGGTTGAGCCAGGAGAAATGAGAATGAATGATCTAAGTAAAGACAGGGGAAATCATCCTGGGCTGAGGGAGTGAATGTGCAAAGGACCGGAGGCAGGAATAGTTCTGTTAAGTGTGAGGAGAGGGAGAGGAAGTCTCTTTGGCTGGAGTGAAGTGGGCAAAAGGAGATTGTTTTTAGAGGTAAGCAAGTCTTGATTTTGCCAACCTTGGAGACCATCAAAAAGACTCTGGATTTTGTCCTCAGAGCAATAGGAGACCACTGAAGACTTACTTGTAAGCAACAAAAGATGATAATACTAGGATAAACTGTGTGTCTGTGGTTGGCCAAGGGAGGTATATGGGAACTCTGTGTGCTGTCTGTTCAATTTTTATGAACAATCTGAAACTGTTCTAAGAAATAAAGTCTATTAATAAAAATGATGAAACTGACGATATGGGTTGTGTGAATTTTCTATGGTAATGTCCACAGCTCAGGGTTAGGCGCAACTGAGGGAATATTGGGTTTCAGCTTCAATATTTGATAGGGTTTTGCCAAATACAAAAATGTGAAGGGCTAGAGCCAAAAGGTGGTTGAGTTTCTTTCAAGCGTATCATAATATTGATAGACCATGTTATCAGTCACTTAATGAGGAATGGGAAGGTGGTGGAGGAGGAGGACTAATGGCTCCCAGAAAAGCATGGGGGTGGTAGCCGTGGTTAGGGAATGGTGAGATGAGCAGCATGTCAGGATCAGGAAGGTGGGACCAGAGAGGCAAGTCCCTGGAGAATTCTATAGGCCAAGGCTATGGAATAAACCTGCCTATTTGTGGTTGTTTGAGAATATAGGCTTCATGGAGTCAGCAAAATAAGCACGTAGATTTGAAAACACCAAGCTTGTATTTCCCCAAGTGTGCCAAAAATGTTCATATTGTAGTAGAAAACTAACTTCAGGCCCTCCAAGGGCGTAGGGAGTATGGACTCTTGCTCCCTCAATGTTTGTGCATGGGGGATCTGACATGGACCATTAATGGGTACCTGCCTCTTGACATCATTTTCTAGGTACTTAGAGAAATCTGTCTTCTAAAAATCCATTTTTCTAAAAAATCTGTCCTTCTAAATCACTAAAAAAATTGTTTTAATTCCTAACTCCTCAAGTTTCCACATTATGAGTACAGGGCTCTGTAGGCCCACTATGCCCTTCTTTCCATAGGGCAATGAAAGACGTCATTTCAGACAGATGTCACCAACTGGTGGTATATGACACAAACGTGTCCCAGGATATGCTTCATTTGACTTTCAGAGTGCCTTTTAAAAAACTGGATTAGTAGCCCACATTAAAGTATGAATTTCTTGTTTCTTATGAAAAGCTGCAGACTAGGACAATAATGGATAAGGACACTTCCTTGGCATAAATCTCCGTGACTCCTATGTAAATGCCCTTCCCTGGAGTCAAGCATTGTGTTGGGTCTGCCTACCTGTGTATGTGGGACAACTATTCAGTGCCAAGATCTCTTGCTTGGCCATCTTTATGTCATCATCTGCTTGATTCCTGCAGGCCTTTGAGTTTGCCATCCCACTGCAGATAAACCAAGCCGGGGCAGCTCAGACCTTCTGGCCTAGAAGTGGACGTTGTGAGATTGCTGGACATTCTCTCTTTCACTCTGTCCTCTCTCTCTCCAAAGATGGACACTGGACCCTGGTTGGCTCTAAGAGAATACTGAGGATGTAATTAGCCCATGCTAACATGCCATGCCATGGTATGTCAAGGGGTTAGCTCTGTGCCTGACACATTATCAGTGCTCAAGAAACAGTAGCTGCTATGATTATCACTGTTATTGTTATTTGATAAGAGAGCAAGAGGGTACAGTTGAGGGGGGCCAGGCCCAGAGTTGAGAAGTCATACCCCACTTTTGAGTAAATAGAAAGGACCGAGTCTTCAGCTTCCTGGAACCATGCCCTGCCTCCTCCACACAGGGACAGGAGAGAAAGGGATTGCTGGCTGCTGAGGTCCCCGAATGACAGCATCTGTTCCCAGAGGTGTGGCTCCATGAATGTGGAGGGAGTCTCCCCAAGTCGCCAAGAGAGAACATTACCAAGCGGAAGGTCCGCAGCACTGACAGGCTCCCCTTCTTGGCCGCACCCAGCTCTATCAGGCTCACAGTGACAATGATGCAGTCAAAGATGTTCCACCTCTTCTGGAAGTAGTAGTAGGGGTCAAAGGCAATGATTTTGAAGACCATTTCAGCAGTAAAAAACACAGTAAAGACCTGTGGTTGGAAAGAAGAATCCATCTCAGCAGAGTCTGTGGAGTTAGGGGACAATGACAAGAAGGGCAACAGGGAAATGTCTAGTTTAAAATAAAATAACAAATTACTTGACTTCGTTTTCACTTAGGTTCCTAATACTCTGTGGGCTCTTGAATGACTGCGGATGGAAACACTCAATGTGACAGCACAGAGAGACTCTGGACCAGTGTTCAGGAGCTATGCATTAGAACCCAGGCTTTAGTGTTTTCATGTGAATGGTGGTAGAGGAGGAAGATCGTTAGGATAATAATTATTATATAATTATCTAAATGAGAAGTCAATCTGGTTCAGTTAGTTAAAATCTGGGATTGTGGGGCAACACAGACCCAGAGAAAAATCCAACTTAGCCATGTCCCAGCTTGTGAAAGCAGACAGAGTCAATTTCCTCATCTGTATAATGGGCATAAAATGAGAAAATGCATACACAATTCTCAGCAAAGGTCCTGGCCAATATTACCTCATTAATAAATAATAGCTGTTAAACTAGAGCAATAATAATAAGTTCTAAAAGTCTTTCAGCTCCGGGTATCTTTAGTTGTAAAAAGGGCAGGGTTCTGACACTGAGAAAGGTCAAGCCCAGGCTCAGGTCGTGGGAAAAGCAGTAGGAAAGGGAGATAAGCAGGGAAGAAGGATCGGGTGCTATTCTCTCAGTTGCTCTTAGCAATGTCTATCACTGGCCTGGGAAAGAGGTGGTTGCATTGCCTTTACACAGAAGGAAGGGCTGGGAGTTTAAGTGATCCGCCTGATACCACAGACTGCAACTCTCTAATTCAAAGCGCATGAACTGAGTGCATTTTGCAGACAAGTGAGGCGTGGTGGGGTGGGCTGAGGTCCTGTGTCCTACTGGGACTGGGTCAATGGGCTCCATCCTCATGGGCTGTGCCATCTTGGGCAAGATACTCAATCTCTCTTAGTCTCAGTACCTTCTTTGGGGCTGTGAGGGTGGTGATAGCCTCACAGCATTGTTGTGTTGTAGAGATAACACTGACAAAGGACCAAACTTTGCCTGCCTTTTTTGCTTTCTTTTTAAAACATGTCACAATGCTCTGTCCCAATGGTGAAGACCTTTTTCATTTCTTGTTACAACTTCTCCAGCTGCAAAATGAGAGTGTGGGCTCTGAGGTCTCTTCTGAAAGACCTTCTGTGGTTTGTGCTGACTTCTCGGAAATAGGATTTTCCTTCTCTTTCCACTTCCCCTCTTCATATCAACTTTAAAGTAGAATGTGGCCTCTCAACCCAGGTGCTGCCAAAATATAATGGCTAGCTATGATGGTTCCATAGCATCCCAGAACCTGCTGGAATCCTTTTCACATCACTGGATTCTGGGAGAAGGAGAGCTTTCTAAGGAAGAGTAGTCACATTTTCCAGGGACTCTTCCTTTCTACTTAAGTCTGCAGCCCATGAGGAGTTGGAGGAGCGGGATGATCCTGGCAGACCAAATAGGCTACCTCTAGTGGGGTAGATATTGCAGTAAACATGGAGGCAGGATCCTGAGCTTGTTACCTTCTGCTTACTGTATAGTGAAGTCCAATATGGATTTTATCTTGTTAAAAGCAAATAATACTAAAAAGAAATAATGGAGGGCAACTCAAAGTAACATCCTGTCCAAACCAGATACAAAAGGAAAGTTCTGACTCCCTAGTGCTTTGGTTACAACAGCAACCACATTTCTATGTTCCCTCCCTCCCATTGCCTTCCCCGTTCCTCCCCCACTCTGTCTGCCCTTAAATGATGCCACTGAAAAATCCACCACCATTGTGTTTTGCAGTCATAAAAGCAATAGAACTAGGAGGAAACTTTGCAAGTCCATAGGCTGTCTTTAGATGTGAAAGTGACATTTATCCTAACTTCAATGGAGATGCAGCTGTGATCCAGAGAATTCAAGCGCCTGACCTAAGTTCTATAAACAGGGAGCTAGCTGCCTTTTGGTCAGGACTTTCCAGGTCTGTTTCCCTGTGCTGGTTCATCTGAAAGAAATGTGCACCAGCTCAGCCTGGCTCACCAGGCTTGACTTCCTCTCTCAATGCTACCACATCTCCAACACCTCCCCTCTCTCCATCAACATCCATTGAATGAAGACATGCTGCCACCCCACCCAAAGCCCCCCACCACGACAGCTGGGCAAAGACTGGCAGCACACTCACAATGTTGCCTATCTGGAGCATGGCTTCGAAGGCGGCACTCATTCCGTGGTGCTCCATGGCCATGAAGACTGTGTTCACCACAATGCACAAGGTGATGGTGAGCTCTGCAAAGGGGTCTGTCACAATCCCAAAGAGAAGTGTCTTGAGCTTCACCCACATGGGGCAGCACTCCCAGATCAAATACTTCTGAGCCAAAGTGGTCAAGCAGGGTGGGCACCTCCGTTCGGATTCCTCCAATTCTGTATCACAGGTGTGGTCAATGACAGCTGTCAGCCATGTATCCTCTTATGCTGGGAGCCCCTGGTCATCCCCTGAACCTTGTCAATACTAATACCACTGGCAGTTTCTGCCCCAGCACCCTGCTCATGACCTTTGCCTATTTTCTGAACTCCTTCAGTCCAGGAAGTGCAGTCCAATCTCTGTCCCCATTCAGTCCCCCAAAGCATGGACCCTACACTTTTTAATTGCCCAACCCCCAAGTCATGTTCTTAGTTCTCCATTTACCTGGCTTAGATTTCATGTCCAGCCATCTATAAACCCCCTTGCAGACACCCTTAGTTCTCTTGCCCTTCTCCACTCCTCTCTTTCCCTGAACATGCAGATTCTTCTGCATCTATACCAACCAGGTAAACCTGGTTAGAAAAACTATACAACCATGCTGACTGGTCCCACTAGCAAGTTATGAGTCCCAGTTTGTCACAGTCCAGAAATCCTGCCATGTTTCTCCATTTCAGTCTACTCCCTCAGTCTTCCAGGCTAACATTTCTCACTTCCCCACTATCCTCCAACCTTCCCCTATCTACTTTCTCGTTGCTGACCAGCATCTTTTGATTTCCCTCAGAATATAAAATCACTCACAAAAGAACTCCCCCTTCTTCTTTTCACTGAGTTTCCAAGGAATCTACAAGTTTATCACCATGTTCTGTACCCTATTCAGCACACGAGCTCACTCTACTCCTATTTGTGTACCTGCTCAAGGCCTGTGTCATCCCCTTTCTCTGCCCTCCAGACTATTCTTATCAGCACGTGAACATGCTTTAAGTGTATCTCCACTTTTCAAAAGATAACCCTGGGACCTTTGTAATTCTTTATCTACTGTCCCCTTAGCAACAAAATTCCTTGTAAGAGTTTTCTACATTTAACTTTCTCTAATATCTCACTTCTGTTTCCTCCCTGACCCCTGGAATCAGGCTTTTTACCTCTTCCACATTCAAATAATCAATTTCTAGTTATCCCCTTATTCTGCTCTCACAGCATTTGACAGAATTTGTATTGTTCTCCTCGAAATCCCTTCCAGGACATCATAACCTCTTGGTTTTTCTCCTTTGTCAGTGACTTCTTCTCAACTTCAGTTCCTGTCTCTCCCTTTCCTGCCTCTGAATGTTGGAGATCTCAAGCATTCTCTCCTTGATATTTCTTTTTTCCCCTCTCTAGGTAATCTCCCGGAGCCCCATGGTCTTAAAAAACCATCGCTATGTTATCTGCCACCAGATTATATGTTGAGTTTCTGATCTTTTCCTTAAGCAACAGGCTCATCTCTAGCTGATTCCATTAAAGCTCCATGTGGATGTGCAACTGGGCCACTTCAACAGAGGGCAACTATAGAGGTCTATCTATAAATTCTCCTGTAAGATACACACTCTGCAGATATGCCAGCCCACGTGGCAAGGAAAGATTCTGTCCATTGATTATATTACTACTACTACTACTACTAGAAACAACTGATAAAATCCATTTTGAAAAACAGTGAGTTAGATTTACCTACAGAAATGTTAAAAAAAAAAACCAACTTCATATATATGTGACCTGTGTGAGTGTGTGTGTGTGTGTGTGTGTGTGTGAATGCATGGAATGTAGCAAGAAGGATACATGAGAAACTGAGAGTGCACTGGGACACTGGGGAGCATCAAGTCTCTTTAGTATGAGAAAGACATAGTTTTCTTTGTATATGCATCTGTAGTATTTGAATTTTTTTGCTATATATATTTTTCAAAAGAAAGGAACTTATAGAAATAATATATGCTCCCAAATTTTGCTAAGTTTCATTTTCCTATACATAAATAAAAAATTATGTGTAGTCAAATTTATCCGTGTTGTTCATGTTAACTTGTTTTCATGCCTTGCATTATAAGCCATTCTCATCACAAGATTTAAAAAACACCTATTCACATTTTCTCCTAGTTCTTTTGTAGCTTTACCTTTCCCTTAAAATTTTAGTGCATTTGGGGTTTATTTTCAGTAAGGATTAAGATATTAATCCAGTTTATTTTTTCCAAACTCTGATTATTTATAAAAATGCTGTTTATTGCATAATATCTAATTTTCCAAAGGATTTGAAATTTCATTTTTGTCATAAATTATTTCCATCTATGCACATATACTTTCATATACAAGTGTCCATTTCTGTTCCATAGATCAAACTATTTTCACTACCACATTGTTGTAATGACTTATAATCTTTGTAAGCCTTTAAAATCTTCCAAACATTTTGTCAAATAAAGTAAAAAAAAACTGCGTCATATCATAGACAAAATGCTCATTTCATTAACATGTACGAACTCTTAAAAATCAATGAGAAAAAGACCAAACCAATAGAAAAATGATTAGATAGTTTCTAAAAGGAAAATTCAAATGGTTTATAAATATTTGAAAAGATGTCCAATAATACTCAAAATGAAAGAAATGCAAAATAAAGCTATATTAAAATATTATTTCATGGATCAGATTTGCTAAGATAAGACAGTTTGATAATTATGTTTTGGAGGGTGTGGGTTGAAAGACAGTATCATCCATTGCTCGGGTGGGTGCCAGTTGATATAGTTATACAGAGCATCCCTTGTTGTTCAAAACTAAAAATGCTTACCCCCATGACAAAGCAATTTCACTTTGAGGCATTGAACCTATAGTGCATGTAGAAGGTGTTGTAGTGACCGTAGAATTTACTTCCCATCAAGAAGGGAATGGCTAATTAAATTATGGCACTTCTATATAACGTAATACTAACAGTTATTGGAAAATGTAAGAGTACTTACCTGGAATGATTTTCAGGATATATTCATTAAAAAAATTATGACACAGAATAGCATATGTGATATGCTACCATTTTCAAGGGAGAAGAAAGGCTATATATTTTTAATTGAGCATAACAAAATATTTTTGGGAGGAAATACAAAACAACAGGTTTGGACATTTTTTCTGGAAAGGAGAGGTGGGTAGACAGAAATAATTCTCTTTTTTAAAATATGCCCTTTAGTGTGTTTTAAATCATGTATAACATATTGCCCATTCAAACAAAAATGTTCTAAATAAAAATTTGATAAACAGATTTTATTTAAATAATGGAGCAAAGAAAGTGTTACTCTTTCCACTTCCAGGAATCAAGGAAAGCATCCAGGAGACTGAGAAATAGAAATGCAAATTCTTGGCAATGATTTTGTGGATTTGATACCAAAAGCAAAGTCCACTAAAGCAAAAGTAAAGACACAAGATGACATCAACTAAAAAGCTTCTGCGAAGGAAACCATCAACAAAAGGAAAAGGCAACTTATGGAATGAGAGAAAATTGCAAGCCATTCATCTGATAAGGAGTTAATATTCAAAATATATAAATAGCTCCTACATATCAGTAACAAAAAATCCCCCAAATAATTTGATTTTAAGTGGGCAGAGGAACTAAGTAGACATTTTTTTTTCCAAAGAAGATGTACAAATGGCCAACAGGTACATGAAAAGATGCTTATATCAGAAATCAGCAGGGAAATGCAATTAAAAACGCAATGAGATACCACCTCACACCTGATGAGGGAGCAGGAGGCTGGCTGAGGACAAAGCAAAAGCTGGCGCCTTGCACCCCGCCTCCACCCGCTCCCCTCCATATGTGTAGCATTCCTCAGGCACCCCTGACTGCCGTAAAACGATAAATAGTTAACTTGCTGAGATCACAATCCTGCAAGACAGGAGTCTCCCTTGGTTTGCAAATGTCCTTGAGATTACAACAAAGAAGTTACCTTATCAATAGCCCAATTTCCAAAGACACAGAACTCAGTTCCTCAAGCCCTAATGTCACCCTCCCCTCCATAAAAAACCGAAGGAGGCAGAGGTAGAAGGAAAAGTAAATAAAGTTAAATTTCTTCTAAACCTAAATCTCATTAACAAGGATGCTTGATAGCAGGAATGTAACATTCCACCAGGAGACTCTCAATTGTCTTTACTTGATAGTAACCAAGCCTTCAATATCCTGATAGTATTCTTTGCCCCATAGCCCTTCTGGACACCCCTTTGTCCTCACCTACCCAACTCCTGTGTATATAACCAGCCACTCCTCACAACCCGGGGCAGCAGCTCTTCCTGCCCACGGGTCCTGTCCCCGTGCTTTAATAAACCACCATTTTGCACCAAAGATGTCTTAAGAATTCTTTCTTTAGTCGTCAGCTCCAAACCTCACCCCACCGAACCTGACTTAGGTGCTGGGACTTCATCACACCTGATAAAATGGCTATCATCAAGAATAAAAAAGACAATAAGCGTTGGCAAGGATGTGGAGAAAAGGGAACCCTGGTGCACTGCTGGTGGGGATGTAAATTAGTGCAGCCACTGTGGAAAACAGTATGGAGATTCCTCAAAACATTAAAAATAGAACTACTATGTTAGTTCCAAAGGAAATGAAATCAGTATCTCAAAGAGACATCTGTTCTCTCCATGTTTATTGATGCACTATTCACAATAGCCAAGATACGGAACAATCTAAGTGTCCATCAATAGATGGATGGATATAGAAGATGTGAGACACACCCACCCGCCCATACACCCTCCTCCCAACACGGGAATATTTATTCAGCCACAAGAAAGAAGGAAATATTGGTGTTTACCCTTAAACTTGAGGACATTATGCCAAGTGAAGTAAGTCAGACAGAACAAGGTAAATACTGATGTTACACAGTATCACTTCTATGATGAACGTGTGAGGTGTGAGGGATGTATTCATAACCTAGATAGGGAAAGTCTTTCACAATGTATACATGTATCAAATCATCACAATGTACACTTTCAATATTTTACAGTTCTGTCAATTATACCTCAAAAACTGAAAAAAATCTTCCAAAATAATGATAACATAAAAAAAGGATGTGCTGCCCCTCTACTTCCAGAAACCACTAAAGGCATCAAACCTGAGAGACAGAAATGCAAACTCTAATGAAACTAGAAAACATTTGTAAAAATCAAATCATAAGTTATGTGCAAAGGCTAGCAAATACAGCACAGGTCAATCAGAGTACAGGAGAATGCTCCGAAAGGACACTTGGAATGACAGCAATATAAACTGGCAAAGTATGTTTTCTAAAGCAGTTCGCACACCCTGGAGGCAAAATCAACGATCTCTAGCTGAAACAAAAGCAAGCACTTCCCTGGACCTATTCTGGCACTAAAAAGCACAGGAAGCCGTGTTGCATTAAAAATCTTGCAGATGCGCCATTGTGTCAGGATGCGCATGTCTGTGAGGCAAGACAGGAAAAAACTCTGCCTTGTAAACAGCCTTAACTGTTGCTGATCTTGAATGTCTGGGGAGACCCAGAGTCTAAGCGAATCATGCACTTGCTAGCTTGGAACATGATCACAGCTCTTTCCCTGAAAGACTCCTACAGAAATTTAAGCCAGAAAGAACATCCTTCCCTTCCTTTGGCTACAATTAAAGATGCCATTTCTCCTATTAATATTCTTCACTTGTGCATCCTTTCCTGTCGCTTCAGGAATCTATTGAATATTCTCTCTTTCCTTTATCTTCAGTCTTTCCCATTGTCACAGATCCTCTCCATTAGCATGTAAATATACTTTTTAAATACTGCATACAAGAAAATAAATAAACAATGCTACTTACGCCCTGGTGATGTTTTACTATCTCCTCCCTTTGGCAGGCAAACTTTTGAAAACGTTGTCTATAAACAATATATCCTTCTCCTCCCACCACACCTCCCTTCTTCAACCTCCTCCCATACCCTGCAAATCCTCACTTCTTAGATCACTGAAGACATCCCTATAACCAAAGCCCCTGGACTCTTCTCAGACTTAATCTTATTTGATTTTTCTACAGTATCTTTTGCTGCTTTTGACTTGTCTATTCTTCCTGAAGGAATTCAGACCCCAGGTCTGTGTTGTATTCTTCTGGGTCTTCTCCTATTTCTGGACATTCCTTCTCAGCTTCATCTGCTGAATTTGTCTCTTCTGCTCAATCACTAAACATTATAGTTTTCTTAGAAATCTGTCCCAGGTCTTCTCTTCTTACTCAATTCTTGTGTCATCTTATCCACTTGCACCTTTGCAAAATTATCGTCTACATTCAAACAGCTTTTAAATATGCATTTCTAGGTCATCCTCATCTTCTAAGTTCTAGAGCCATTTATTGCAAATCTGACTTCCTCCTGGAAATTCTTACCTGAATGCCCCAAGGGCACCTGAAACCTGCTATATCCCAGACTCAACTCATGATCTTCCCTCTCATCTTTCCCCAGTGAATCCCACTCAAGTATCCCTTTTACAAGCTGTTGCACCAGTATCCCTTCAGTTGCTTATGCCAGAACCATGTGACCCACCAAGTCCTGAATCTTAGGTCCCTGGGATAGCTCTTAATCCTCCCAATTCCTACCACTCTTACTGTTACCACCACAGAGTCCAGGCACTGCCATCTCTCAGCTGGTTTCCTCCCAACTGGTTTCCTTGCCAACACTCTTCCCCTTTTAATTCCATTCCCTACACGAATTCAGAGTAACCTTTACAAAATGCAAATGTAGCTCCCTTGCCTCCAATCCTTTAATGGCACCTTACTGCTCTTAGGATGAAGCCCAAAATCCTTAATTTGGTATAGGAAATTCTGTGGGTTTGGCCCCAGTCCATCTCTCCAGCCTTATTTTGAGCCCCTTTCCTCCTTGCTCTCTGTGCTTCCACCAACCACATCAGGCTTTTTCATTTCTTTAAATACTAAGCTCTCTTCTGCTTCAGAGATTTTGCTGTCCTTTCTGCTTGGAATACTTCCCTAACTCCAGGCTAAACTTACCATATTTCCTTTAGCATCCTGTACTTCTCCTTCGAGACACTCAGCACACTGGTAATAACTTATTCCAAGTCCCTGTCTCCTACTCAGCATGAGGGTAGAGACTGGGCTGTGTTGACTGCTATGCCCCTGCTTCTGGTCTAGTCTGGACAACTGTCCAATCTTAGCTTGTGTGCAAACATTGATGGTTCATGTGCCCTGAGCTCAGTGAATTGCCAAATTCTTATTGGGTTGGGCCAAACTTTCTCAGGCACAATCACTCCCAAAGAGGTGGCTTCTGTAAATTCCAACACAACTTGGACAATGCCAAGTACCGTGCATATATTGTGAGTGTTGTGGGTATAATGTCCGACCAGAGAAGATCAGAAGTCATCTGCACTATGCTCAAGCAACTTTGACCTCTTTGCCCTAATCTGAAGTTGTCTTTACCAGATTGTCTTAAAAATATCAGTGTGTCTCCTGCTTTTCCTAGTCTATTCTTCCTTGAGAGGAAGTCTGTCCTACCTCAGGATATCTGACCATTCCTTATTCTCTTCCTATCTATCAGTTCAGGTCATTATAATAAGCATCACCCCCAAATGTCACCTTTGTGTGTCACTCTCATTAACCATTCATTCAACAACTGTTTGTTGAATGTCTACTGTATGCCAAGCACTGCTCTTTCAGGTTCTGGAATCTAACCATGAATGGAACAGGTACATCTCTGCCCTCGTTTACTACTGAGTAAATAAGAATAGCCAACATCTGCTGAACATTTACTAAGTGCCAGTTGTGGATCTAGACCCTTTACTTATGCTAACTCACTTAATCCTCAAAAAACATTACAAGATAAGTACATTTTCACTATTTTACAGGTGAGGCAATTGAAGCATAGAACAGTTAATGGAGATCCAAAGTTGCACAGCCTACCCTGCATGGCAGAGCCAGGAAACAAACCCAGGCAGTCTAGCTCCAAGGTCTGTGTTCTGAACTATCACACTCTGTTGCTTCTCATCAATTCTGAAACCTCTTTTGTTCTAACCTGGGTTGGGATGTGTTTGGAACACTCTTTTTGTTAATTCTTGTCTCTTTCCTGCAAAATACATTGCATGTGACATTCATCTGTCTGGAACTCTCTCCGCTACTCTCTCTTAAGTCTGAATCCCTTACTTCATTCAGATTTCTGGTCTCCTTAGGGAGAATGGCTTTTTGCATCCACCTTATCTGAAATAGCCCCTCTGTAGTCCTATCTTTCCTATCTCCTTCCCTACTTTATTTTTCCCCCTGCTTCTTATCATTACCTGAAAATCTTTTTTTTTTTTTTATTTTCTGTATGCTCTGGCTCCCAGAATGTAAATTCTATGTGTACTGGCTTCTATCTTGTTCACCACTGAATTCCCAGCACCAGAATAATGCCAGACATAAAGCAGGTGCTGAATAAATGGTTGTTGAAGAGTAAATAAATGAAAAAAAAAAAAAAAAAGAGGACGAGGAAGCTTGAAAGTTCTGGGAAATAAATGAAGAAGCAAGCTGTTTGTATTTAACATTAACTGTTTGATGGCTAATAGCAAAAAGAAAAAAGAATCCAAGGAACTCACCAGGCCAGCAAAAAATCACAGGCATAGCAGCATGTTAACATCCTACGCAGCCATCAAAAAAAAATGCTAGGCATATCCAAATTAAAACCACATTGAGATATCACCTTACACCAGTTAGAATGGCCAAAATTAGCAAGACAGGAAACAACATGTGTTGGAGAGGATGTGGAGAAAGGGGAATCCTCTTACACTGTTGGTGGGAATGCAAGTTGGTGCAGCCACTTTGGAGAACAGTGTGGAGATTCCTCAAGAAATTAAAAATAGAACTTCCCTATGACCCTGCAATTGCACTACTGGGTATTTACCCCAAAGATACAGATGTCGTGAAAAGAAGGGCCATCTGTACCCCAATGTTTATAGCAGCAATGGCCACGGTCGCCAAACTGTGGAAAGAACCAAGATGCCCTTCAACGGATGAATGGATAAGAAAGATGTGGTCCATATACACTATGGAGTATTATGCCTCCATCAGAAAAGATGAATACCCAACTTTTGTAGCAACATGGATGGGACTGGAAGAGATTCTGCTGAGTGAAATAAGTCAAGCAGAGAGAGTCAATTATCATATGGTTTCACTTATTTGTGGAGCATAAAATATAGCATGGAGGACAAGGGGAGATGGAGAGGAGAAGGGAGTTGAGGGAATTGGAAGGGGAGTGAACCATGAGAGACTATGGACTCTGAAAAACAATCTGAGGGGTTTGAAGTGGTGGGGGGGTGGGAGGTTGGGATAACAGGTGGTGGGTATTATAGAGGGCACGGATTGCATGGAGCACTGGGTGTGGTGCAAAAATAATGAATACTGTTATGCTGAAAATAAATAAAAAATAAATTTAAAAAAATGAATAATAGACTACATATTCTGCACTTTTTCCACTTTATGTTTCTGAGAATTGCTTATACTGATACATGTTTATTTTGTTTTCATTTTCACTGCTATAGTGTAAGATTCCATTGTATGAATAAAGTGTTTTTGGTTTTTTTCATTTCTCTGGAAACAAAAACTGGAAAAAATACTATGATATTTTATTTCAGAATAAATTATTCTTAACAGAAAAAAAAATGCTAGGCATACAGACTCTATTACAATGAAAGTGATTTTGGAGGGCAGGGGATGGGAGGTTGGGTGAGCCTGGTAGTAGGTATTAAGGAGGGCACATATCGCATGGAACACTGGGTGTGGTACATAAACAATGAATTCTGGAACACTGAAAAAAAATTTAAAAATAAATAAAAATTAAAGAAAAGTGATTTTAAAATAATGATCAATGAGGGAAAATAATGAGAAAGAATATGTACAATATGTACACATGGTTTTTACTGAAATGTGTACACATTTCCCAAAACACAAACTCATGTATGCAAGAAATGTAACTTAAAGGTTCCCCCTCCATAACTGAGTTCAATATATACTGCAAGTCCCCAACCTGGGAATCTTGTTTTAGTTAATTCAATATCTGCTACTACTTCGCTATCTGAAGTTGTGTCTGAGTTCTGGAGGGCCCAGGGTTCACCAACAGTGGACTGCTGAGCTGGTCCTTGGTCATTGCCAGGTGTATTTTACAAGTCATTGTAGTTCCCATGTGGTCTCTGATGGGAGAGTCACCAAGATGGCCGTTCCTTCTTTGCCTCTCGCTCACTTCCTTCTCCAGCCCTCCAGCTACTCTCCTGCCATGCAGGCCACAGGGCACTCTCTGGGGCTGCCTCAGGCCCTCTCTACACAAGTGGGTTATCTTCCTGTTCTACTGTACAGTTTCTATGCCATATTGGGTATGTGGGTCTTTTCCCAAGACTTGCCACCCCTGGCTTCACCTAGACAGTAAGGTATAGATTGGTTCTGTTTTCAAATCCCTCAAACTTTTGTTTTTTCTTTTTTTGTTTCATCATGCCCTTCCTCACAGTTAGGATTCAGTCCAGGACTGGAAGGGGAGCACACAGAGAGCCCTTTCTCAGAAACACACCAGCATCCAAGCTTCCTCTCCCTCCTTCAGCCCAGTACATGTTAAATTTGTCTAGGGGAGGCAAGTAACTGGACAGGATGAAGGCCATATTTTCCATACCCCGAGGCAAAAAAAAGGGTGGATAAGAAGACAGGCTTTATACTCAGGGTCAGGAGGATGCAGTCATGCTTTTTTGGGAACTTGAGTGTCAGGTGGTCATGAACAAGTGCCACTTTTCCTCCAGCTTCTGTTTTGGTGTAAGCAATTGGGATACAACCCTTAGGAGGCTAAGTGGATTCCCATCTGATTGATGGAGCCCTGAATTAACAAGAATTTAGTTAAATTGACTGATTAATTTACTTAAGTCATCTTCCAATGCTTAGCATAATGGGGGTTTGAGATAAAAATTAAATTATAATCATAAAATTACAACCATGAAAAATGACAGGATAATTTTGCTGTATTTAAAAATCAAGGACTAAGTTTTCTTGCATACCTGAGGTAGCTTGAAATTCTCTGGTGCCTGCCAGATCACTCTCTCAAATTTAGTTTTGTGAATGCATATGAAGCAGATGTAAATTTGAACAAGAGATGAAACTAGGGCATTAAAAACTCATTGGATTCTATTGTTTTTGAAAAAGTTGTCCATATTCTTGAAAAAACACACATTGATAAAGGATGATGGGATGAAGGGCATAAAAAGGAATAGTATTTAGGATCCCAGGACACAGATGGGTAACATCTTTGACACAGGTTTGGAACATCTCCTCTGCTGCTCAAATGCAGACTCACTGTAGCACCATGGATGGATGTTCAAATGAGTGATACTTACCCTCAAGGACAGAGGTCATGATGCTGACAACACTCATTGCCCTTTTGGCTCTGAAAGGTTCATCCAAATATTCTGCTGATAAGAAAGTCTTCTTCTGTCCTGCATCAAATGCCTGCTGGGACACAAACAGTCAGGACACTCCCCCAACCTGAAGTCATCAGTGGAAAAGACAGGTCACTCAGCCTCTTACTGGCCAGTCTTTTGTGGTCACAAGTTGCCTGGTGAAGCTATGATCCTCTACAGTTATGCTTTGGGAAATGGGGCTGCTTCTCAAACCTGGGATAAGAGCGTAGGCATGAAGATCAAAGTCTAGGCTTGTAGCTAACACTACAATCTGGGCTCACCTGAAGCTAGGTGCAAGCAGAGTCTAGGTTTTTAACTAACACTATAACATGGGCTCACCTGAGGCTCTGCAAACTCCTGCCTGAGGACAGGCCCTTGGGCTCCAGAGTGGGACATAGGGTTGTCTCAAGCATCTCTGAGGTATCTACCCAAGGTAAGTGAGAGTTGCAAGAGTGGAGGACCGGGCAATCATTCCAAGACTTTGTCTCTTCTGTGCATATGGGGTTCACAAAGAATTCCTCTCCAGGACAGACAGGCTTTCTTGACCTCCTTTCTAATAGGCTCATTACTCTCCCAGCATACAACCCAGTTCCAAACTCCACACAGTCCTTTTCTTTCTAAGGGAACATTTGTGTGTCTTGATTCTCCAGTGTTCGTTGTCTGACACAATCCTTTGAGCCTTTCCTCTTTGGGTCTTCACTGGAAGTTACATCTGGGTTCTGTGCCCCTAAGTTTAGTCACACACTACCCTGGATATAGGGAATCCTGCGCCCACAGCAGCTGATTCAGCGCTGCACACCCATTCCGAATCCAAATCTGACAAGCATTTATTGAGCACCTCCCATAGAAGAAGCTCATAGGTTTACAGTAGAAAGTGCCTTAATACATATAAAGAACATTCAAAAAGTTTTCGATGATGAGAGCTCAACAAGAGATGCTAAAGCTATTGTTATTTGTCAGTTACCTGTGTACCAATGCAGGCACTTTATGATTCTATTTAACCCTTCAGCTACTTAGAAACTTTTTAAATGGGAGACATGGGGGATTGAAGAATTTAAGGAACTTGTTACAGGTGTCTCAGCTGGTAAGTGACACACCTGTCATTGGAACCCACATCCATGTGACACAGAAGAGCCTAAAGAGTTAATCTTGCACTAGCCAAGTAATTTAATTAAAATGAATCAAAAGCCAGAATATCTCAGAGAGTTAGTAATATAGGGAGAAATTCTTTAATGAGGTGCTTTCTGTACAAGCAGCATCACCCTGGCCCTCCCGTTCTGGTTAGGTTTGTCCAATGCGAGGCACACACAGAAGATCAGAGTCTGGAAGGAGAGAGGAGTAGGCTGTCACCTGGCTTCTTCCTTGCTGAGCTGTGGCTGGGTAGTGGCTGTGATCTTCCACCTGGTTCACAAGTTCTGCTGGGCCACCCAGCTCTTGCTGGTCCTTCCTCTCACCTCTTCAGCCTGAGCATGTAACAGCTCTCCCTTATTGCTCATCTCTAGGTGTTTCCCTGTCCCTCCTTATTCTGAGCCCAGCACACACCTCTGTAAATGCTTCAATAAACTCTCCCCACTTGCCCATTGGAATGGTTCATCTGTTTCTAGCTGGGATCACATGGCATCCAGTCAGAGATGGAGCTAAGGTAACCCGGTAGGACTTATCCAAGTCGCAGAGCCATACATGGTCAGTTTACAAGTCTGTTTGCAGACTTCTCTGTGTCCCTGGCTAGACAGAGAGGGCAAATGAAAAACACTAGAAGCATCATTACTGAAACTAAAGGGAGAGTTCAAATTAAATCACAGCTCTCAATTTAATAAGGAGTCCCTGGTTTGCTATTGTACTCTGCCATTATTCTACTAAGAGTGCTTGCCAGTTAGTCGCTGTTGCCTAATTTGTACATTTTGGCAAATTATTGCTTCTCTGAGTAAAGCAAGGAATACTTTGCCTTTATTAATATCTGTGCAGGGCCCCTCCCAGAATTTCACTGGATCCCATGTGCTAAGCCCAGCATAATTTGCACAGAGCTACAGGCAGAAAGAGAACTTTCCATTTTTCTCATATTCATGTCTCTAAAGCAGTGATAGTGAGTGGGGGCAGAGGAACACTGAAAAAAAAAGTGGGGGGATCAATTGGGAAGTAATTTGTATTTATGTACAGCAGAGTAAACCAGAGAACCTGTTTGACCTCAGGTAAACCCAACCCCTCTCTCTGGCTCTCACCTGCCCTGCCTGTAAAATGAGGGTAGCTGGGAAATGTTGGACAGAGTGTTGACTAAAGGACCCTTCCATGGGTGACACTCAGGGTTTCTTGGCCTCTACTTGGAGGGAAGCCCAAGAGTCTGGAACATTGACAAACTTACCGAGACTTCGATGCCCCCTGGGGCAAGCTCACCAGTGGACAGTGTGGAGTGTCGGTCTTCTCCATGTCCTGGCCCAGGGTTAGAGGATTGAGGCAGTGGACTCCTAAGGAGGGGGCCTTGCTGGCCAACACCCCCACCCAGAAGCAGGGAGCCCCGATGACTCTCACGGTCTCCAGGAAAAACTCCATCTTCTGTGACCCCATCAGGGAATGAGGTATCCGGGCAAGGGGCACGGAAATGGAACACACTCCCATGGCTAGCCCGGCGTCTCCCAGAGGTGAGGCCTAGGAAAGACTGGGTATTGCCCCAAAGGAGCAAGAAATAAAGGCAGGCTGGAAGCTCAGCTTGCTGGCAAATCTGGAACCCAATACTTCCTCCACCCACTCCCTTTCCCCTGCCCTTATTCTCATGAACTTCCAGAAGAAAACTAAAGACACAGATCTAAGCATAGTCAAGGTAAACATGGGAAGAGAATGAGGGAGAATAATATTTTTGACATAGCCTGGGAAAAGGCCAGGAGAGGTGAGAGATTATAGGGTGCTTAAGACCAGCAAAGAGGTCATGACAGCCAAGAATGTCAGAAGACAACCTTGTCACCCAAAGGGATTAGTCTTCACCAGCATGTGCCATGGGGCTGGACAAAGCTGTCTTAAATTCCTTGTTCCACATGTAAAGCTGAGACCTGAGGAGATTATTATGCAAGCCTGGTAAATGGTTGTTGAATGAACAAGTGTATTTTATTGTCTGAAAATTAGGTTCTGCAATTCATTAGATCCAGCATATATAAACCTGAGAGTTTGTGTTGCAAAGGAGACAAGAGCTTTGTAATGTAATGAGTTTCAAGGATCCCTTGAGGCAAACTTTGAAATGGGGAGATGGAAGGGAGAGTTACAGCCTAATTTCCTGGAAGAATAATGCCATTCCTCCAAATCAATATACATTTTCCATCAAAATCTACCACTGAGGGAACGATGAGGCTTAGAGTTGCCAGAGGAAAGGAGCTAATTCACAGGCCCAGAGCCCCTGGAGACTGGGTTGGGCAGTACCCATGACCACCGTGGGAACTTGACCATAACAAGTTATCAGTTCTGTCCTGAACCATCTGAAGTATTTCTGAAGATCTACACACTGACTTCCCAGTAAACTCTGATCACGCTGCTGAATGTTTCCCCTATCCTTAATTCCTTCTGGTAACAAAACTACTGAAGTTGGGACATCTTGTCCATTGGAGTCCTCCTTACTTATTCCCCTATACCACAGAACTGAAGTTTCCTTTCTGGATTATTTGGAGCCCAGTTCTGTTCAGCAACTATCACTATAATCTCAGTATTTTCAACAGGGCACCCTTTTCCTAGAATATATGTCCAAGGATTATGGCACTCATAAAAAAAAATCCACAAATATTTCCCACTTTTGAAGTAAAGGAGCAGATCGGACAAATCTTTATTAAAAATGGGATGACTGAGTTACTTGCAGTTGGGCACTAAGCAAACCAATGAAGAAACTAAGAAGATGATTTTGGTCCCATATTGGACATGTAGTGCTTCCCTGGCCACCAGTTAATATTTCAGAATTGACCTATTTGACAAATGGTGGGCAATGACCTCTGAATCTAAAAGCTAGAGTTGCCTTAAAATGCATCACCCAAGCAGACCAGCTGGAGTCCTGTGGTTTCCCTGAAACCCTTGCTGTGTCTCTCCTCGTTGCTACCCTCTACCTCTCACTCACAGCTGCTAGTTAGAAAATGGCTTTATGTAAAAACTGCTTATAGCCGCTTTATTACAAGAGCACACCTGGGAAAAGAGGAAGGGGAAGCCCTCTTGAGCGAATTCCAATCCATTAGTGAACAGTAAAGAAGTACCCAAATAGTGCTTCCCTGACTTTGCACATACATGTTCTCTTTTAGGCCTGGAAAAGACTCATCTTCCCCTCCTCTGCAGTCTTCAATTACTGGAGGAATCCGTACTTACTATTTGATATTCATTTCAAAATCTCCTCCTCCATGAAGGCTTTCCTGATACACCTCCACCCCCATAAGAGAGGGTGCCTCTCCTATCCCCAAAACACCATGTGTGTTTCCCTAATATAGTATGTAGCACATAAGCTGTTTTTCTATTTGTCTCCTCCACCAAGTAGATGTCCTTGGGAAATGGACCACGTTTTAGTCATCTCTTTACACCACTGCACTTAGTATTATTGCATTACCAAGATGAGCTCCTCTTTTGTCCATCTGAAGGTAAATTTATTTGGAGAGATGAGCACATACACACCAATTACTGGACATCCAGGTGCTAATCTATGTGGGGCTGACTGAATGAGGGGAATTAAAGCCCCATGCATAGTATCACTGACATTTCCATGGAAGCTGTGATTCATCCTAGTCAAATCCCCTTTCAAACATCTGATCTGTACTTTGTGCATACCAGGTGCTGCTCAAAAGAGGCAGAGCAAGGAAGGGAAGGGCCCAGAATCTGGTCAATGCTGAGGTGTGTATATCCCTGAGACCAGTGTGCACATGAGCAGGTCTATGTACATATAGGCACACCATAAGTCTGGGGATTGTAGAGACTGTGCTATAAAAAGTAGAACATCCTTCAGATGAACACAGGAAGAGAGACTGAGAGGGAAGTGAAGGTCAAGAGGAAGTGAAGGTCAAGAGCCGTGTTTATCCCCTTTCTCATACTGTTAATGTGGGAGCTGCTCTTCCACAAAGGGGTTATCATCTCTTAGGTCCCTGGAAAGAGCACATTTGGGGTACACAGGACTTTCAAGGGAGAGTGAGGTGGGGGGAGGAAACTTGGTGAGTATAGGGAATCTTGGAGTGGGATGTAGAAGGTTTGGGTGGTGAACAGAATTATTACAGGGTCTGAAGTGAGGTACTGAAGTTACTCTTAGGCTGGACTGCATCACAGAGAAGGGTCTGGAATCCTTCTTTCCAAGGTCAGAAAGAAGCTTATAAATGCGTTCAGCACCTCGGACAGAATTACAGATCAGAAAGTTTTATAAGGAAGCTAACCTTCGATGTCCACAGGTCCTTGGACAACTCAAGGCCAGCATGTCCAATATGGGCTCACCACTTTCCCCTATGAACTTAGGTTCTTCTTCCAGTGTTCCTCCCTTAGAATCACCACCCATCTAACTACACAATTCTGGAAACTGGGAGTCATTTTGGATTCCTATATCCTTTTTCCACATTCTGAAGTTCCAGTCTTATTGTCCCCTACCCCCAATAAAAGTCACAATCTGCTCCCTTTTCACATCCACAATGCCCCTGTCCTAGTTTAGGCCACCATTTGGTGGTGGAGGTGGTTGGTATGTTGTCTGGATTACTATAACATCCTCCTAATCTTTGTGTCTCTAGCTCTCTCCCTGCTACAAATGTCTTCCTACTCCAATCATTGTCCATGGCAGCTTCAAAGGTGGGTAATCCTTATAGAACTTGAGCACTTTACCATTCTGCGTTGGTTGTAAGGATCAGATTGGGGTGATTTGTTGTCATCTGTAGAGCCCTCTGACACCTTTGGTTTCATTCTGTGCTTTCTCTCACTGGCAGTTTTGGAAGCTAAAGGTGATCCATTGTGGGACTGGAGAGAGGCTGTGTCAATCCCCAGTGCTGCCAGCACCTGAAGAGAGAGAACAGCAGCTGCAGCCAACAACACGTGATTGAGCTTAGCATGAATGTGTCCCTTACCCATGCAGTGTCACAGAGGTGATGGTATCTAAAACAAAGGAGATCAGGATTAGAACCTGGGTGGTAGTGGGAATGAGGCATGGCAGGAAGAGCCATCTCTGGGTCATCCCTTTCATTCACACCCCTTAGTATGCCCTGCTGATGCCCTGCCCAAATCCATTTTCCAGGTCAGTATACTCATCTTCAGCTGCTTGAGTGTTAGCTTCTAATGGATCACAGCTACACTATTCTGTAGAGTATTTCCTTTGACTGTACATTTGGCTGGGGTAGGTATGGGGGTGTAAAAGGCCAGCCCTTTTGCCTCGAGGCACAGTTAACTTTGTGATACAAGCATACCACAGAGCTCCCCATGGGATCAGGGTGAAGGTCATCTCTAGCTGAGACCATCTTCTTGTTTAATTCTTCTCCTGTCCCATCCTACTTCCTTCTCTTTCATTTTCCGGAGAGCACCCCTCAATAAATCACTGGCACAGGATCTTCATTATGTTCTTTTTTAAGAACACCTGACCTAAAATGGCCCTTCAGGTACAGTGAATCTTCTTACAGTTCCCTGGAATGACAGACTTAATCTAAGTGGCTCATCCAGAACTCTGCCCAAGAATGTGCAGCTTGTAATGGATTTCACAAAGCATTCACCCCTCACAGACCTCCTGCTCCTTCCGGACCATCTCAAGGGCCTCTTGGAACTTCTTCTCCTTGGCTTCAATTTCATCAATAGTTGCCTGGTTCTGCTCCTCATATGCCATGGTGACCACAGCCAAGATCAAGTTGACCAGGTAGAAAGACCCCAAGAAGATGACAAGCACGAAAAAGACCATATACATTTTCCCAGAAGCCCTCAGGGTCTGCAGATTCAAGAGAAAGGACATCTGTATCCAGAGTTTGAGGGCCCCTGATGTTGTCCGTTTCCTCTAGGGAAAAAGTAGGCATGCATCTGACTCCCTAGCTTCCAAACCAGTCTGTAGGGGGACATGTAGATCAATACCTGCTGGTAGAGGCGTTCCCAGGAATCCTGTGTCATCAGGCGGAACAGTGACAGGAAAGCCCAAGCAAAGGAATCAAAGCTGGTGTAGTTAAAATCTGGGTTGTCAGATGTCTTAAGACAGAGATAACCTTGAGGGCAGTGGCTGCAGCAAGAATAGAGAAGGTCATCAATTGCATAGTCTCTCTGCTCCTTTGGGTCAAGGCAGCCCAGGACTATAGGAAGACCATAGGGTTTGAAGTCAAAGATTAGAGTTTAAGACCTGGCCTCCCTCTTGTTAACTGGATGACCTTCATTCCTTTAAGGTTCAGTTCTTCTTGCCCATTTATTTTTTATTTTATTTTTCTAAATATTTAATTTATTTATTTGAGAGAGAAAGAGAGAGAGCATGAGAAGGAGGAGGGTTAGAGGGAGAAACAGACGCCCCATTGAGTGGTGAGCCTTACAAGGGGCTCAATACAGGGCTCTGGGATTATGACCCAAGCAGAAGGCAGACACTTAACCGACTGAGCCACCCAGGCGCCCCTCTCTTGCCCATTTAAATGGGGATGATAATACTTTCACTTCAGAGTTTCATGCAGAGGGGATGGCCTGCCAGCTGACTGCCCACACACGATTCCGTAAGGTGGCAAACTCTTTGCAGGTTCACACCAGGGGAAGGAGAGTCAGTATCAATAATGCAGACTGAAAACCCGAGGCTTTTGGCGACATCTGCCAACCTGTCCATCAAAGGAGGACTCACATTAGTCAATTTCACTCACCAATTATATATAACAATAAAAACAACACTTTCCACTTACTGGGCACTTATGTGTTCCACTCTCTTCCTAAGTGCTTTACAAATGCTATAAATTAATCATTTGACCCATCCTTTCTTACAGATGTGGAAGCTGAGGTTCAGAGAAAAGAAGTCAGTTGCTAAAACCATACAGATGTCAATGTATTTATTCAAAAGGAGAAATATAAATGTCAAATAGCCTGTGAAGACTGACTTATGATGGAAGGCCAAATTGAAGATGACCACATGGTGAGCATTGGGGTGGGCAGTGCAGGACTGACTCTTCACTCTCTCATGATAAGGGAATAAGTTGATATCAAGAAGTCTCTAAGCTAAAAGCATGTGAGGTGTTCACTTACTTCAGTGGGATGGCTTTGCTGAGAAAACAGCAATATTTTATTTGTAGTCTGGGATTCTACTACTCCAGCACACCTCCACTAACACCAGTCTCTGGGGCTGTACTTATTCCAGACATCCATGGAAACACACAATTCTGGGACCCATACAATTGATTAGGGTGCCAGCAACTTGACTAAAATTAATGCTAATTCTATCTTCAATCTTGATTGGAGATTTGTGAGTTCCTAGACTCTCTAGACCCACATTTAAAGACAGACAATCTTTTGATTTGCTTGCCAAAGGAGCTAGTTAACCCATTACCTATAGGTTTTCTAGTTAACTCCAAAGGTAGCCTAATTTCCATGTCTTCCATTAAATCCTACTACAGTTGCTACACATCAATAATGAATTGCTCCAAGAATTAAATGAGATCACACTACAACACTTTTTGCATGGTGCCTTCAGCATGGTAAATATTATATGTAAATTGTAAATTAAAATTTCTGCTGTTTTTAACCTGAAGTGACCAAAAGAATGGACTGGAAGAGTACATGTGAAAGAATGCTGAAAATCATTACGTGTTTCGTAGTACTTGTTTTCTACCTTGAGACCCTGGACTTTCCTACTATAGTGCCACTGGTCAGTGAGGGTCTCAGGTCTCTGGATTCTCTGTGGTCCAGCACAGGACCCAGTTTTCATCTTCACAGTATGCCCTTCAGGACTTACTCTGCCCATCATCCTGAGTTGGCCTCCTTTGCAATCCCAGCCCTACCCACTTCTTTATTTCCTGGCCAAGACCTGCCCAGCAGGATGCCTGACCTCTTTTACAGCTGGGTTGTGGGTTGTGGGGCCATGCGTGGACACCATAACTTTCCATTGCCATGAGAAATGCCATTATCCAGATAGGAAAAAAGACATTGAGGAGGCCTTTGGTTTAGATTTAAGTCAAAGACAAACTGACATCAGAACAGTCCGATCTCTGAACCAAAGAACCAAATGCCAAGTGCATTTGTGAAGAAAGGAAAAGGAGCCCATGTTGATCAAATTCTCAGCTCTATCTGAGATTGTTTGGCTAATGGGCTGATTAAGGCAAAGCTCCATACAGGTCCCACCCACCTCCACTTGGATAATCTAGGGTTGTTAGCCATTCAGGTAATGAGGTTATATGGGCTTGGGGTTCCAGATGCCCAAACATGGAGATTGGAAAGATTAGCCTTGCTGATCTGTTGCCTAAACTTTCTGTTCATGCCTGCTCCAGTGGTCAAAGCGGCAGGCAAGCTTGAGGGGACAGCTACCCCTTTGCTTTGTCTCACATTCTGTTCTGCCCCCTGGGATGGCCCCCGTCCAAACCATCTCTTATTCAACAAAACTGGCGACATCCTGCCTGTCCTTCAATGCTCACCTCAACCACAACCTCCAGGAAACCTTCCCTGACCTCCTGCCCTGTCTCCCACCATCACCTCACTGTGTCTTCTCAGCCCATGGAGCCTCTAGCAGAGCACTGCTTCTTCACAGGGAAGCATCTTTAAGTATATGCATCCGAGCTCACAAACTGGCAGCTTGCAGGCTGAACTTGGCTTGCAGAAATATTTTGTTTGGCCCACAATATGTAGACATTTTTTAGAATTGGTAGCCAATGTTTGTAGTTGGGAGATTTCACATAAAAATATGAATTCTTATCTTTCTTTTTTAAAAGTTAGAAGAGCTGGAAGCAGTGGACTCACATTTCCATGTGGCAACCAAAAGCTGGGCTAAGCAGTGGACTAGTCCTTTTAAATGGTACAAACTGACATCACCTGGTTGCCCCCCAGCCTAATCCTCTCATTTGTTATGCCTCAAGCCACTGTAAGAATTTGAAATGGCAAAGATGGATGCACGTGTTTCTTCCTGTGTCATGTGTGGATAACAAAACCCATGTGACGGAGTTGTGATGATTAAATGTAGAACATTTGACATGGAATATATTTAATATATATTAGTTCCTTCCTGGGGTAGAATGCCAAAATGGCCACAACTGTTCTACCTGTATCCATAATACCCATTTGCCATAAAATTGCCATAGCTCCTCCAGTTAAGAGGTAGAGTTTATCTCCAAGTTCCTTAGATTTGCACTGGTCTGTGACTTGGCTTTTGTCAATAGAATGCAGCAGAAGTGACATTGTGCCAGTTCTGAACCTAGGTCTCAAGAGATCTTACACACTTTCACTCTTTCTCTTGGAACCCTCTCTCTGCCCTTGAGAACAAGACCAGGCTAGCCTGCTGGGAGATGATACCACATGGAACAGAAAAGCTGCCCCAGCTGAGACTGTCCTAGATCAGCTGGTCCCTTGCTAATCTGTTCATTGCTTGCAGATGTATGAATAAGCTCAGGCAATACCAGAACACCAGGCTGATCTCAGTTCAATATGCTAATGTGCAGAATCCTGAGCTAAATAAACGGCTAGTGTTTTAAGCCACAAAATCCTGGGGCTGTTGGTTACATAACAAAAACTAACTCCTACACTCATTCCCCATGAGCCTGGGGATGGCTAAAACTATGACTAATTCATTTCTACATCATCCTTGGGGTCTGAAAACAAGTCACTACCCAGAAAATGATAATGACAAAGAGAAAGGATGGCTGGGCATTGGTGCATCGTCATGGGTTGGGCACTCACCCTGCATCAGATCCATTGCCACACAGTAAGGGATCTGTAGTGCCTGGCTTATAATAGTAGAAATCTGCAAGAGAAAGAAAAAAATGAAAACCATGAACATAGTTCTGAAACCTCTAGCTCAAGCTTTATGCAGTGGAGGCATCACCTCCTCAGTCTTCTGCCTTAGCAAGGCATGTTCACTTGGCTATGTGCTCTCAGTAGGCATGCTGGGACTTTTGGAAAGGTGAAGTCCCATCTGGGAAGAGAAAAGCCAAGCAGTGACTTTAACTCTGAGCCTCCCCCAGCAGGAGGACTTGCCCCTAGATTTCCTTGTAAAAGGGACATTGGACAACAGAAAATGGGGACCCAAAATAAAACATAGCCCAGGAGAAGCATTTTCACAGGAAAGAGGAATGAAAATATATTTCCATATAGGTATGTGGGGGCTTTACATCCCTGGCCAACCAGACCTGTGTCACTGTGGCAGTAATTCCACTCTTGGTTTCTGTAAGAGGAATAGTTGCCCGTTTCATTGAGAGCTGCACAATTCTTGACACATTTGTTCTTGAGGTTGCCCTTGAAGAGCTGTAGACCCACCAAGGCAAAGACACTCAAGCAGAAGACCGTGAGGATGGTCACATCTGCCAGTTTCCTCACTGAGTGGATCAGAGCTCCCACAATGACCTTCAGTCCTGTTGGAAGATGACAGCAACACTCCCATGAGGTACCAGCCACAGAGCACACATATATGCCTGATGTCCTGCATCTTAACTGTCCTATCCTTTCACTACATATAGGTGTGAGGTACTTTACAAACTTTAGGGCAGTTCGAAGTGCAGTTCCCCATTTGAACCTTGTGAAAACCCTGAGATGGAGGCAGAGATTATTGCTCCATTGTAAGGATGAGACACCTGAGACACAGGTGATGTATTTTTTATCATTGTAAAGCTAATAAACTTCTGATAGTAGTAATTCAATTTAAAATATAATTCTTGAGTACCTGCTATGTTTCAGGCACTTTGCTAGATATAGGCTACTAACTTGATTCTAGTAATTTGACATCTGTTTTTCTATACTCACTTCAGTCCTGGCCCTCAGTGTGTGTGTTGAAAGACAGAAAGAGAGAGAGAGAGAAAGAGAGAGATGCCAAGGAGATAGAATGAGACAGAGAAAGAAAGACAGAAACACAAAGACACAGAGAGACAAACACAGCAATAGAATGAGAACATGAGAGACACTGGGACTAGCACAGCTGGCAGTCTCTGCTTGTTTAAGGAGAGAGGATTTGTGTCTGTGGAGAATGATATTAGCTTCTTTCAGAGAGCAGATTCACAGATAAGCAGAAAGAGCTCCAAACAGGGAAGCAGTGTGGAACCTATCCTTGTCTTGTTATTTTAGTTAGCAAATAACCTATTGAGCACTAGCTGTGTTGGTCCCTGGACTGGGAACTGAGCAGGGGGCTAAGGCAAGGGCATGTGGTGAGGTTGTTTAACAACTGAGAGGAAATGCTATTGCATTATAGAGCAGGTAGGTGTATATAGAAGCAACTCCTAAATGAAGCCTAGGGTCGGGATGGGATGGGGTGGAGTGTGGGGAAGTTGGGAGAGAGCAGGGAGTCTCCTTGAGAAGGTCAAACCTTAGCAGAACCCTGAAGAATAAGTATGAGTTGAATGAAGACAAGAAGGACTCTCTTGATAGAGAAGCAGCCTGGCCAAATGCTGGGAGATGAGAAAAGGCAGGAATTATTTGTAGAATCACAGGTAGATTCTAGAACATGATGCAAGACAGGTAGAGGAGAGAGAAGAGATTGGAGAGGGAGTCTAGACAGGACAGGTCTTATAAACAAGACTCAGGGTCTTCCTGGCTAAGACTAGGTAAGAGATATCAAATGGCAGCATTGACTACCTTCTTGCTATGGCTCTCTTCATGAGGAAGCTTATACAGTGGAAGTTGGCAAAGACTTTCTAACATTTCCTGCAGAGCCAGACATAGAATGGTTGAAAGGACTTCCTCCATGGCTTGAGTGTTTCTGTTTTCCAGATGAGAGAATGGATTCTCAGGGGTGAGAGAAGGGAGATAATCCATCAGGCCACAAGGTGGAAGTCACAACGGTTTGCCTGGTCTCTGGCCTCACCAGTCTTTCCACCATTCCATTGTGGGGTAAGGTGTATCCCTGAGATACTGGTGACAACAGAAGTCTTGAGGGCCCAATAAGATAAGCTCTGGTGAAACACTTTTGTTTCTGAATTCTCTGTAATCAAGAATGCCCAAATCTTTTCTCCTCTGTGGGTCCAAAGACAGGACTGAGGTTCAAGCTTTCAGATACATGGAAATGGCAAAGACACTCACTAGAGCCTAGGACTGCCTACTCCCTTCCTCCCTATTTCCAAGTTTATACATTTAGCTTAGTGTATAAAGGAGAAGCTCCAATTGGAAGCTTGCCTGAACCCCACAACAAGAACATAAAATGAGGACATGACCTTTTTGTCATTTATTGATGGCGATGTTATGAGGTATTATGCACAGAGCATTAGCCTAGGAATTGGGATACTAGGTCTCCAGGTCACACTTCACCTCATTAGTGGTGGCGATTTGGTATTGTGTTTTCTACTCTCTGGTCCTCAGTTTCTTGGTCTTTTAAATGGGGACAACAGTCCATGCCCTGGAGCTTTATAGGACTCTTGCAAAAATCAAAGTAGGACATTAGACTATGTAAACCAGCATATGCTCTATGAATACAGGTAGTGATTAAAGCAACTCACCTGGGATCACAGAAACTGTCTTTAAAGCTCTAAGAACTCTGAATGTCCGCAGGCCTGAAATACCTCGGAGATCTGTTGCTTCACCAATGTATCTGTAGGACCAGAAGTTGGTCAGTATCTCTGCAAAGAGAGGGTCCTGGGAATGTATGTAGCAAAAATAAGGACAATTTTGGGTAACAAGAGCCTAAGAAAGACCCAGAGTGGGCACAAAATCTAACGGCATTTCCACCTATAGACTGACACACTAAATTAACTGTTGCAATAGCCTTTAAAATGGCTCCCTTGAGAAGGTTATTATGATCCTGAGGGCTCTGTGTGGATGGGTATTCAAGCATGTGGGCTTGGGTAACCTCATATACTGGTTCCTCAGGCAAAGTCCTTCAAGTCAGGTAAGTACAAGGCTGAGCCTTCTCTGCTCACTTTGACAGGCCAGTTATTAACTCATAGTTGAGGTCTCTGACTTCTACCTGAAGGTATGGGACTAATCCTAAAGTAACTGTCTGCATAACACTTAGAAGCAGGGAAACCCCAGGCCATGCAGTTTCATATGAGGAAGCTGGATAGAGACAGGAAACATCCCCAGAGTGTGAGCTACCCAGAAGCCCATGCAGACAAACACATCAGCACAGAGAAATACTTACGCCAGGGTAATGACGCTAAAATCCAGCCAGTTCCAAGGATCTCGCAGATAAGCAAACTCATTTAGAAAAAATCCTCTTGCCAGTATCTTTATCAAGGCTTCAAAGGTGTAAATTACAGTGAAGACATATCTGGGAGAGAAGGTGGAAAGGAGTGCCATAGAGAGAGCTCAGAGGGGAGCTGCTAGGATGGCTCCATAGGAAAATGTGCAAAAATCATCAGCAAGGTGGGAAAAAGGAAGAAGTAAGGTAAGGAGGCAAGACTGGGGAACTCAGAGAAGTCACACAAATGGGGGCTGATGTGTGCAGCTGAGAAGGTTGGCAGCATCTTGGTTTGAAAGGTGAGCAGAGGGCAATGGGAGGTGCAGAGCCACCAGAAGGTTCAGAACAAGGATGCTCCTCTTTGTTGAGGTGTCCAGAGGGAAGCTCAAGGCTCCTCTCCCAACCCGTTGTCAGCTGACATGTAGAAGAGGTGGAGGCCCTTCTATGTCCCTCCTCTTCAAATTTCCTCTACTTCCAGCTGTCTTTTCTTCTCCCACAATCTTTGGTCTGCAAGTGTTTTGGGGCCCAGGAATCCCAGTCAAAGAGCCATTTAAGGCAGGAAACAGCTAGGTGTCATGGAAGAAAAGCACCTAACATAAACATTTTCTCTGGAGGTTGGGTCTTGCCAGGGGAGGTCATCTCAAATAGTCCTTTGAGTTTGCTGGGCACTTTGTGGGTTTGTAGGTGAAGAGATGGATCTAGAGCTGAGGTTGAGAGTAAGGTAGTGTTCCTCAAATGTTCAGAATCACTCAATCACTGATGGCAGACGTTTTCAAACAATAGCAAACATCTGAACACCTGGAGGACTTGTTCAAACATAGATTTCTGGGTTCTACCTCCAGGGTCTCTTATTTAGTAAATCAAGCATAAGGCCTAAGAATGCGTATTTCTAACACATTCCCAGTAGATGCTAATGCTACTAGCCAGAGAGAATTACCCTTCCAGAACCAAAGAGATTCAGATGCACACAAAATTTTGGGTACCATCAATTTTTTAAATTGTAAAATCATAAACATAAACACTGCTATTAAAAATGGAAAGACATGATTACATATGACAGATTGAACATATGTATTTACCTCTATCCTTTCTGAAATTCTTCTTAAATGTTAGTAGAAGGATTTTTCTTTTTTCTTTCCTTTTTTTTTTTTTTTTTTTTTAAGCATAAACCCAGTAGGAGGAAGATAATGGAGAACACAACAACAACATTTTGGAAACTAGGGAGCAGATGGATGGGTAGTAACTGACAGAGCAGACTCAAGAAAGCTAAAACCTGAGCTGGGAAGCGGGGAGTTCCTAGAAGTGAGACAACCCACACTGCAGGACTGCTTAGGGCTTAGAGACACTAAATACCTCTGAAAGTGGGGTTTGGGGAGAGGTGGTCAGGTGGAGCTGGATACAGCTTGAAAGTCTTTATAAGAAACAGCTATTCAGTGAGAAACCCCTTCAGTGAAGAACTGCTTCCTCTGTTCCAGGAAGAGATTGGATGTTCATTCTTTCAAGAGTTGAACAAGAGGGAGAGAGAGTTGCATGCTGAAACAGGATAAAGGACACTTCATACACCGAAAATCAGGCAACCCTCCCACCCACCTACTCTGTTCTGCCTTTCAGTTAGTTTCTAGAAGCCTGGCAGTAAGGTTAATAGCCCAAGAAGATGATATTTTTAATGTGAACCACTAGGGAACAAGCATCAGGAATTTGAAGGATGCTTCTAACACCAAAGACTAAAGAGACCAAAGAGGAAAGAAAGAAAAGCAAGAGGAGGAGGAGGAAGATGGCAGAGAAGTAGGAGATTGAAATATCATCAGATCCCAGGAGTTCAACTGGATAGTTATTAAACCATTCTGAATACCTACAAAATCAACAGGAGATAGAAAAGAAGAAGAGCAGCAATTCTAGGAAGAGAAAATCAACCACCTTCCAGAAGGTAGGATGTGTGGAGAAGTGAATCCAAAGTGTCAGAGAGATAGACCGCCAGGTGCGGGGCCTGCTCCCAGCAAGTGAGAAAGCAGCAGAGCACAAAATCAGAACTTTCAGAAGTCTGTTCCACTGAGGGATGTCATTCCAGAAGCTAAGTTGGCAGGGGGTGGGGGGATAGAGCCCTTGCAGGAACAGTGTGGTCTCAGGACCCGTGGGGACACAAAAACACCGGGGGTGTCTGAGGGTGACAGAGCTCCCAGGTATCAGAGTGGGAAAGCCGACTACAGAGACGGAGCCAAGCAATGAGCTCTCAGCTAAGGGTTACCTTAAACTATGATCCAAGGCACACTCAGACCACTGTTCTTTGAGCAAGGACCCCACAAGTGGCAGATCTGGAGAGAACCCCCTCTTCCTTCCTCCTCTGGGAGGAGCAGCGCAGAAGTGCACTGCAGAAATCAGCTGGGTTTGGAGACTCCAAATGGGGCTGTGCACCAGAGATAGAAATGCTCAGTCACAGGCTGGGTGAGCTCAGAGTGTGGCTGGAGACCAGGGAGACGGGAGTGACTGACTGTTTCTCTTTGAGGGCACACTGAGGAGTGGGGCCCAAGCTCTCCACTCCTACAGGGCTGGAGATTGGGAGGCCACCATCTTCATTCCCATCCTTCGAAGAGGTGTGGAAAGCATTCAGGGAACAAAAACTCCAGAGAGTGAACCCAAACGGATTACTTAGCTGGGCCCCTGGCAAGGGCAGTGCAATTCTACCTCAGGCAAAGACATTTGAGAATCACTGCAACAGGCCCCTACCCAAGAAGAGAGGCTTTGTTCTAGTCTCCAGCCTGAATACATTCTTTCTTCTTCTTTTTTTTTTCAGTTAACTTCTTATGAATTCCTTATTTAGAATCTTTTAAAATTTTCATCTTTACAGTTGTATTCCATCCCTTCATCGTGTTTACCCTTATTTTTGTGTATATATATGTTTTTCTTTCTTTGATATTTTGGGAGGTAGTTTCTTCTAACAGTATAAAATACACTAAAAATCAAGTGTGTGTCTCTGTTCTATTCACCAGTTGTGTGTGTGTGTATACATACACACACACACACACACACACACACTCCCTCCAGTTTTGGGTCTCTTCTGATTTGGTTAGTATACATTTTTCTGGGGTCATTGCTACCCTTTTAGTATTTTGTTCTCGCATTCATCTATTCATATTTAGATAAAATGACAAGGTGGAAAAACTCACCACAAAAAAGAACAAGAGGCAACATCAACAACTAGGTAGCTAATCAATACTGACATTAGTAATATGTCAAAAGTAGAGTTCAGAATGATGATTATCAAGGTGCTGGCTGGGCTCAAAAAAACATGGAAGATATTAGAGAATCTCTTTCTGGAGAAATAAAAGAACTAAAATCTAGTCCAGTTGAAATTTTAAAAAGCTATTAATGAGGTGAAATAAAAAATGGAGACTCTTGTTGCTAGGATAAATGAGGTAGAAGAGAGAATTGGTGATACAGAAGACTAAATGATGGAGAATAAAGAGGCTGAGCAAAAGAGAGACAAACAACTACTAGGCCATGAGGGGAGAATTTGAGAGATAAGTGATACCATAAGATGAAACAATATTAGAATAATTGGGACCCCAGAAGAAGAGAGAGAGGGGCAGAAGGTATATTTGCAAATTATAGTAGAGAATTTCCCTAATTTGGTGACGGGAACAAGCATCAAAATCCAGGAGGCAGAGAACCACCTTTAAAATCAACAAATAGGGGCGCCTGGGTGGCTCAGTGGGTTAAAGCCTCTGCCTTCGGCTCAGGTCATGATCCCAGGGTCCTGGGATCGAGCCCCGCATCGGGCTCTCTGCTCCGCAGGGAGCCTGCTTCCTCCCCTCTCTCTCTGCCTGCCTCTCTGCCTGCTTGTGATCTCTGTCAAATAAATAAATAAAATCTTAAAAAAAAATAAATAAAATCAACAAATATAGGTCCACAGCCCATCATCTAATAGTAAAACTTACAAGTCTTAGTGACAAAGAGAAAATCATGAAAGCAGCTCTGGACAAGAGACCTTAACACACAATGGTAGAAATATTAGATTGGCAGCACACTTATCCACAGAGACCTGGCAGGCCAGAAAGGATGGGCATGATATATTAGAGCACTAAATGAGAATAATATGCAGCCAAGAATATTATATCCAACTAGGTTGTCATTGAAAATAGGAGAGATAAAAAGTTTCCAGGACAAACAAAAGCTAAAAGAATTTGCAAACACCAAACCAGCCCTACAGGAAATATTGAAAGGGGTCCTGTAAGCAAAGACAGAGCTTCAAAGTAACCTAGACCAGGATGGAATAGAGACAATATACAGTAACAGTCACCTTACAGGCAATACAATGGCACTAAATTCTTATCTTTCATTAGATACCCTGAAAGCAAATGGGCTAAATGCCCCAATCAAAAGACACAGGATATCAGAATGGATTAAAAAAAAAAAAAAAAAACAAGACCCATCCGTATGCTGTCTACAAGAAACGCATTTTAGACCCAAAGACACCACCAGATTTAAAGTGAGGGGGCGGAAAACAATTTATCATGCTAATGGACATCAAAAGAAAACTGGGGTGGCAATCCTTATATCAGATCAATTAGATTTTAAGCCAAAGACTGTAATAAGAGATGAGGAAGGACACTATACCATACTTAAAGGGTCTGTCCCACAAGATCTAACAATTTTAAATATCTATGCTCCTAACATGGGAGCAGCCAATTATATAAAACAATTAATAACAAAATCAAAGAAACATATCAAAAATAATACAATAATAGTAGGGGACTTTAACAACCCCCTTACTGAAATGGCAAGATCATCTAAGCAAAAGATCAACAAGGAAATAAAGGCTTTAAATAACACACTGGACCAGATGGACATCACAGATATATTTAGAACATTCCATCCCAAAGCAACAAAATACACATTCTTCTCTAGTGCACATGGAACATTCTCCAGAATAGATCACATCCTGGGTCACAAATCAGGTTTCAACTAGTACCAAAAGATTGGGATCATTCTGAATATTTTCAGACTGCAATGCTCTGAATCTAGAAATCAATCACAAGAGGAAAATTGGGAACTCAAGTTCATGGAGGTTAAAGAGCATCCTACTAAAGAATAAATGGATCAACCAGGAAATTAAGGAAGAATTGAAAAAAATCATGGAAACAAATGAAAATGAAAACAACCATTCAAAATCTTTGGGACACACCAAAGGCAGTCCTGAGGAAAAAGTACAGCAATACAAGACTTTCTCAAGAAACAAGAAAGGTCTCATGTACACAACCTAACCCTATACCTAAAGGAACTGGAGAAAGAACAGCAAAGAAAGCCTAAACCCAGCAGGAGAAGAGCGATCATAAAGATCAGAGCAGAAATCAATGAAATAGAAACCAAAGGAACAGTAGAATAGATCAACAAAACTAGGAGCTGGTTCTTTGAAAGAATTAATAAGATTGATAAAACCCTGGCCAGACTTCTCAAAAAGAAAAGAGAAAGGCCCCAAATTAATAAAATCATGAATGAAAGAGGAGAGATAACAACCAACACCAAAGAAATACAAACAATTATAAGAACATATTATGAGCAGCTATATACCAGCAAATTTGACAATCTGGAAGAAATGCATGCATTCCTACCCACATATAACCTACCAAAACTGAACCAGGAAGAAATAGAAAACCTGAACTGACTCATAACCCCTAAGGATTGAAGCATAACCCATAAGGATTGAAGCATAACCCATAAGGATTGAAGCAATCATCAAAAATCTCCCAAGAGCCCAGAGCCAGAGAACTTCCCAGGGGAATTCTACCAAATATTTAAAGAAGAATTAATACCTACTCTCCTAAAATTGTTCCAAAAATATAGAAATGGAAGGAAAACATCCAAACTCATTTTATGAGGCCAGCATTACCTTGATCTTAAAACCGACAAAGACCCCATCAAAATGGAGAATTACAGACCAATATCCTTGATGTACACAGATGCAAAAATTCTCAACAAAATACTATCCAATAAGATCCAACAGTACATTAAAAAGTTTATTCACCACGAACAAGTGGGATTTTCTCCTGGGCTGCAAGGTAGGTCCAACAATGGCAAATCAATCAATGTGATACAATACATTAATGAAAGAAAGAACAAGAACCATATGATACTCTCAATAGATGCTGAAAAAGCATTTGACAAAATATAGCATTCTTTCTTGATCAAAACTCTCCACAGTATAGGCATAGAGGGTATATGCCTCAATATCATCAAAGCCATCTATGAAAAACACAGGGCAATTATCATTCTCAATGAGGAAAAACTGAGAACTTTTCCCCTAAGATCAGGAACACAGCAGGGAGGTCCACTATTTCCACTGCTATTCAACATAGCACTAGAAGTCCTAGCCTAAACAATCAGACAACAAAAAGAAATACAGGGCATCTGCATCAGCAAAGAAGAAGCAAAACTTTCACTCTTTGCAGATGATATGATACTTTATGTGGAAAACCCAAAAGACTCCACTCCAAAACTGATAGAACTCATACAGAAATTCAATGAAGTGTTAGAATATAAAAATCAATCCACAGAAATCAGTTGCATTTCTATACACCAACAGCAAGACAGAAGAAAGAGAAATTAAGGAGTCGATCCGATTTACAATTGCACCACAAACCATAAGATACCTATGAATAAACCAAAGAGTCAAAGAATCTGTACTCAGAAAACTATAAAGTACTTATGAAAGAAATTGAGGAAGACACAAAGAAATGGAAAAACGTTCCATGCTTGTGGATTGGAAGAACAAATAGTGTGAAAACGTCTCTGCTATCTAAAGCAATCTGCACATTTAATGCAACCCCTATCAAAATACCATCATTTTTTTCAAAGAAATGGAACAAATAATCCTAAAATTTATATGGAACCAGAAAAGACCCTGAATATCTAGAGAAATGTTGAAAAGGAAATCCAAAGTTGGTGGCATCACAATTCCAGACTTCAAGCTCTATTATAAAGCTGTAATCATCAAGATGGTATGGTACTAGTACAAAAACAGACACATAGATCAATGGAACAGAATAGAGAGCCCAGAAATGGACTCTCAACTCTATGGCCAACTAATCTGTGACAAAACAGGAAAGAATATCCAATGGAAAAAAGACTCTCTCTTCAACAAATGGTGTTGGGAAAATTGGACAGCCACATGGAGAAGAATGAAACTGGACCATTTCCTTACACCACACATAAAAATAGACTCAAAATGGATGAAAGACCTCAGTGTGAGAAAGGAATCCAACAAAATCTTTGAGGAGAACACAGGCAGCAGCCTCTTCTACCTCAGCTGCAGCACCTTCCTAGAAACATCACCAAAGGCAAGGAAAGCAAGGACAAAAATGAACTATTGGGACTTCAAAATCAAAAGCCTTTGCACAGCAAAGGAAACAGTCAACAAAACCAAAAGACAACTAACAGTCAGAATGGGAGAAGATTGTTTGCAAATGACATATCAGATAAAGGGTTAGTGTCCAAAATCTATAAAGAACTTAGGAAACTCAACATCCAAAGAACAAATAATCCAATCAAGAAATGGGCAAAGGACATGAAGAAACATTTCTGCAAAAAGGACATCCAGATGGCCAACAGACACATGAAAAAGTGCTCCATATCACTCGGCATCAGGGAAATACAAATCAAAACCACAATGAGATATCACCTCACACCAGTCAGAATGGCTAAAATTAACAAGTCAGGAAATGACAGATGCTGGCGAGGATGCGAAGAAAGGGGAACCCTCCTACATTGTTGGTAGGAATGCAAGCTGGTACAACCACTCTGAAAAACAGTGTGGAGGTTCCTCAAAATGTTGAAAATAGAACTGCCCTATGACCCAGCAATTGCACTACTGGGTATTTATCATAAAGATACAAACATAGTGATCCGAAGGGGCACGTGCACCCGAATGTTTATAGCAGCAATGTCCACAATAGCCAAACTATGGAAAGAACCTAGATGTCCATCAACAGATGAATGGATAAAGAAGATGTGGTATATATACTCAATTGAATACTATGCAGCCATCAAAAGAAATAAAATCTTGCCATTTGAGACAACTTGGATGGAACTAGAGCGTATCATGCTTAGCAAAATAAGTCAAGCAGAGAAAGACAACTGTCATATGATCTTTCTGATATGAGGAAGTGGTGATGCAACATGGGGGCTTAAGGGTGTAGGAGAAGAATAAATGAAACAAGATGGGATTGGGAGGGAGACAAATCATAAGTGACTCTTAATCTCACAAAACAAACTGAGGGTTGCTGGGGGGAGGGGGGTTGGGAGAAGGGGGGTGGGGTTATGGACATTGGGGAGGGTATGTGCTTTGGTGAGTGCTGTGAAGTATGTAAACCTGGCGATTCACAGACCTGTACCCTTGGGGATAAAAATATATATTTATTAAAAATTAAAAATTAAAAAAAAAAGAAATGGACAGAAGTCATGAACAGACATTTCTGCAAAGAAGACATCCAAATGGCCAACAGACACATGAAAAAGTGTTCAACAGGACTCACCACCAGAGAAATACAAATCAAAACCACAATGAGATACCACCTCACACCAGTCAGAATGGCTAAATTTAACAAGTCAGGAAATGACAGATGTTGGCAAGGACGTGGAGAAAGGGGAACCCTCCTACACTGTTGGTGGGAATGCAAGCTGGTGCAGCAACTCTGGAAAACGGTATTGAGGTTCCTCAAAAAGTTGAAAATAGAGCTACCCTATGACCCAACAATTGCATTACTGGGTATTTACCCCAAAGATACAAATGTAGTGATCAGAAGGGGCATGTGCACCCAAATGTTTATAGCAGCAATGTCCACAATAGGCAAACTACGGATAGAATCTAGATGTTGATCAACAGATGAATGGATAAAGAAGATGTGGTATATATATACAATGAAATACTATGTAACCATCAAGAGATATGAAATCTTGCCAATTGCACCAACATGGATGCAACTAGAGGGTATTATGCTGAGCGAAATAAGTCAATCAGAGAAAGACAGCTATCATATGAGCTCTCTGATATGAGGAAAATGAGAGGTAGGGCAGGGGGTTATGGTGGGTAGGGAGGGAAAAAATGAAACAAGATGGGATCAGGAGGGAGGCGAACCATAAGAGACTCTGAATCTCATGGAACAAACTGAGGGTTGCTGGGAGGTAGGGGGTTAGGGAGAGGGTGACTGGGTTATACACATTGGGGAGGGTATGTACTCTGGTGAGTGCTGTGAAGGGTGTAAGCCTGATGATTCACAGACCTGTACTCCTGGGGGAAATAATACATTGTACGTTATAAATAAATAAATAAATAAATAAATAAATAAATAAATGAAAAGAGGCAATACAGGAGCAGAAGAAAAGTTAGGAAAAAGTTATCATGGTCTTCCAACTTTTTGTGTCTTCTTCAATTTCTTGAAGAAGACACAAAAAGATGGAAGACCATTCCATGCTCTTGGATTGGAAGAATAAACATTGTTAAAATGTCTATACTGCCTAGAGCAATCTATACTTTTAATGCCATTCCAATCAAAATTCCACTGGTATTCTTCAAAGAGCTGGAGCAAATAATCCAAAAATTTATATGGAATCAGAAGAGACCCCAAATCGCTAAGGAAATGTTGAAAAACAAAAATAAAACTGGGGGCGTCACATTACCTGGTTTCAAGCTTTACTACAAAGCTGTGATCACCAAGACAGCATGGTATGGCATAAAAACAGACACATAAACCAGTGGAACAGAGTAGAGAGCCCAGATATGGACCCTCATCTCTATGGTCAAATAATCTTCAACAAAACAGGAAAAAATATACAGTGGAAAAAAGGCAGTCTCTTCAATAAATGGTGCTGAGAAAAATGGGCAGCTATATGTAGAAGAATGAAACTCGACCTTTCTCTTACACCATACACAAAAATAAACTCAAAATGGATAAAAGACCTCAATGTGAGACAGGAATCCATCAGAATCCTAGAGGAGAACATAGGCAGTAATCTCTTCAATATCAACCACAGCAACTTCTTTCAAGATATGTCTCCAAAGGCAAAGGAAACAAAAGCCAAAATAAACTTTTGGGACTTCATCAAAATCAAAAGCTTCTGCACCGCAAAGGAAACAGTCAACAAAACAAAGAGGCAACCCGTGGAATGGGAGAAGATATTTGCAAATGACAGTACAGACAAAAGGTTGATATCCAGGATCTATAAAGAACTCCTTAAACTCAACACACACAAAACAGATAATCATATCAAAAATTGGGCAGAAGATATGAACAGACACTTCTCCAATGAAGACATACAAATGGCTATCAGATGCATGAAAAAGTGCTCATCATCACTAGCCATCAGGGAGATTCAAATTAAAACCACATTGAGATATCACCTTACACCAGTTAGAATTACCCAAATTAGCAAGACAGGAAACAACATGTGTTGGAGAGGATGTGGAGAAAGGGGAACCCTCTTACACTGTTGGTGGGAATGCAAGTTGGTGCAGCCTCTTTGGAGAACAGTGTGGAGATTCCTCAAGAAATTAAAAATAGAACTTCCCTATGACCCTTCAATTGCACTACTGGGTATTTACCCCAAAGATACAGATGTAGTGAAAAGAAGGGCCATCTGTACCCCAATGTTTATAGCAGCAATGGCCACAGTTGCCAAACTGTAGAAAGAACTAAGATTCCCTTCAATGGACGAATGGATAAGGAAGATGTGGTCCATATACACTATGGAGTATTATGCCTCCATCAGAAAGGATGAATACCCAACTTTTATAGCAACATGGATGGGACTGGAGGAGATTCTGCTGAGTGAAATAAGTCAAGCAGAGAGAGTCAATTATCATATGGTTTCACTTATTTGTGGAGCATAACAAATAGCATGGTGGACATTGGGGGGTTAGGAGAAGGGAGTTGGGGGATATTGGAAGGGGAGGTGAACCACGAGAGACTATGGACTCTGAAAAACAATCTGAGGGGTTTTAAGTGTCGGGGGGGAGGTTGGGGGAACCAGGTGGTGGGTATTAGAGAGGGCACGAATTGCATGGAGCACTGGGTGTGGTACAAAAACAATGAATACTGTTATGCTGAAAATAAAAAATAAATTTAAAAAAGTTATCATAAATATTTTTAGAGAGTTAAGCAATGAAATGATATGGGATACTTAGAACAAGAACAGAAGGCTGTAAAAATGATTTAAAGAACAGAACAGAACTTGAAAATAAAAACATGATAGCAAAAGTAAAACATTAATAGAAGAGGTGGAAATAAAATTAAAGAGATCTCCCAGGAAGTAGGACCAAAAGAAATGACGAGAGGTGGTTTATAAGCATGAAAATTAGAGTCAGACCAGTAGGTACAATGTTGACCAATAGGAGGTCTAGAAATAGACAACGAGACTAGAGAAAGTTATCAAAGAAATAATTCAAGAAAATTTCTGAAAACTGAAGGATCTAAGTATTCAGTTGGAAACACCTAGAAGTGTTCAGGAAAATGAATGAATTTCAAGGCATAACATCACCAAATTTCAGAACATTGTACACAGACAGAAGACCATAACTTTTTTTGAGGGAGTGAAAATCATAGGTTACATCCAGAAAATTAAGAATCAAAGTATCATCAGATTTATCAATGGCAACCTTGGAGGGTATCAGACAATGAAACAAATACCTTCAAAATTTTTAGGAAAATAATTTCTAATATAGAATTTCTTCCTCAGCTGAACTGTTATTATGAGGGCAAAATAAAGATATTTCCAGATATACCATGTCTCAGAAAATGTACTTTCATCTACCCTTCTAAGAAAGTTACCATAAGATGCTCCACCCAAATAAGAAAGTGACCAACAAAGAGGAAGATCTGGGGATGCAGGGGAGAGAAATATGGATTCTAAGAGAAAATGGAGAAGGGAAAATCTCCAGAAAAGGTCTGTGCATCATGCCTTGAGAACACCTAGGCCACACTGAGTCAGGAGATGGAGGACTCCAGGAAACTGATGGATAGCCTGATACGTTTGACTAAATTGAAGCAATGAATAAACCTCTGGAGAAGAGTTTGGGAGAAAATTAGGGTAAAGATATAGAAATCAGAGCAAATAAAGTAATGAAATCTGTATTAACTCTAGAGAAAGCGAAAGGAGCATGTAATCAAAGGACACTGCATGACACAGCTGTCATGCCATTTGCTTGGCAATACTATTACATAATCGCGTCTGTAGTCAGGTGACGTATGCATCGTCTGATTACCTAACCCCAGATGATAATATAACTACAATATGAAAATAAGTGCGAGAGGAATTACGTGTGGGTACGTACACCTAATTCTTTTTTTTCCACAACAGAAAGCCCATAGATAACATCTAAAGTGGAAAAATAAAAAATACAGTATGAGTATCTTTTCCGAGAGAGGGAAGTATCAGGATAAAAAGGTAAAAAAGCTGACAGCACTCGCCTCTGGAAATACAGGATTAGGGACAAGGAGATGAAAAGCATGAAGCTGTTGTTTTGTTAGAATTTTTGTAGAACTCTGTGACCTTTTAAACTGTAAATCTCTGTACTTTATGTAAAAGTAAAAATCACATGAAAAAGAGAATGGCGGTAATGTCTTTTCATATCTGTGAGAGGGAAATAGTGTTTGAAATTATTCACGAAGAAATCTATATCTGGCTGGATGGCTGCTTGAGCTGTCAGCTTTCATATCTTGTTGGTCCCCCGCCCCAACTCTTTATGTTTTCTAAATTAGAAAACCTTAACTCAGAATTATAGGTTGTTGGGAAGCTTTGACGGATATTTCTGGCTTTTCAGATCAAATGCAGATCCAGAAATTATGGAGAGAGTTCTGAAGACTAATTTCAGTGTTTCACCAGAGGACGCAAGCCGAGGCTTTAACACCACCAGAAGCTGGAGGGTTAACGGTCTCAACTCGGGGGACAGTAGCTGACAGAGTCGTAGCCTCTTTCTGGTGGCATTTGGCTCACAAGGTATTTTTTTATGTTCTGTTGCCATGTTTGGATGTGATTTTTAATATGCAAAGACACTCCTAATGGAGGAAGAAAATCACTGGGTATTGAGAAAGTCAAACTCTCAGCCATCAAACCATTTGCCCCACTGTTCAGTCTTAAGAAATCCTGGTGTCTGATCATCAAAAAATCCTGGTGTTTAGACCCTGAAGTCAAAGATCCATACTGTTCAAAATCCTAAATGTATCGCTGAGACAGACCATGTGTACTAGCAGAAATGGCCATTTTAAAAGATTCTATTCCTTATTTTAAAACACTCTAAGTCTTTTCTGTTTGCCCGTCACAGCAATCCAGTGTGGGAAAGCAGCATCTTATACTCACTTTCATCCCAGCCCTGTCAGCTGTGGAGATTCAGGCTAAGTGGCCACAGTCAGTTTGTACTCACAATTTCCGCTGTGTCCCTCAAAGGCAACTCAGGGTCTGAAGGCATGCTATGGACCCCCACTTTTTTCCACGAATGAGGGATGTAGTGCATTTGGAAGCAGTGTCTTTTCGTTTGTAGAGTGATGCCTTTCCTTGTTAACCATGTGACTGGAGCTTCTTCAGTACAAGTTCTGTGGGTCTTTCCCCCAACCCCCCAAGCAACTGTGGTGAAATATACATAACATAAAATTTACTGCCATCACCATTTTAAGTACGCAATTCAGTGGCATTAAGTGTCTTCACAACATTGAGCAACCACGGCCACTATCCGTCTCCAAAACTTTTTTAGTATCCCAAAAAGAAACTCAGTACTCATCAAACAACTCCTTAGTCCTCCCCGGGTTAGTCCCTGGCAACTTCGATTCTACTTTCTGTCTCCATAAATTCCTATTCTAGGTAACTCATATAAGTGGAATCAGACAAGTCATACAATTTGTCCTTTAGTATCTGGCTAATTTTACTCACCATAATGTTTTTTAAGGTCCATCCGTGTTGAAGCATGTGTCAGAATCTCATTCTTTTTTTAAAAATTAACATACAATGTATTGTTTGTTTCAGGGGTACAGACCTGTACCCCTGAAACAACCATTTTTCATGCTGAATAATATTTTTCATGCTGAATAATATTCCATTGTCCACCAATAAATCTATCACATTTTGTTATCTTTTCAGCCGTTGACAGACATTCGGACTGTTTCCACCTTTTGGTTCTTGTGAATAGTGCTTGTGAATAGCTAAGAACTTTGGTGCACACCCTAACATGCGTTTTTAAGTTTACAAGCTAATCTTTAATGAATTAAACCAGAAATCTCTTTTAAAATTAGCTACATGATAAATAAGACAAAAGTCATTGATCACTTCTTTCTCACATATATGGTGAATGTATAGTGAAAACTGGTATATCCATAGTTTCATTGAACTACAAAGTGGAATGTCTTCTTGTTTATATATGTAACAGTCATTGATTTTAAATGCCAGTCGCATTATAAGAAATGCAGTAGTTCTTATAAGAACTACTATTGCACCAATTGCTTGCTGCTTTCTTTCCAACTACAATATTTGTCATTGATTTGGAAGCTGGTTTCATGTCTTACCAGCAAGGTTATAGTTGTATTTGTTTTTGCTGCAAGGAGGAATGAGGACACTACCGTTTTCATGTCTTTTCAACCTTTAACATCAAGTGTTGATCACTTTTAGTGGAAAGCCTAATTTTGTTTCTTGTTTTTTTTTTTTCTTCTTGGTGATTATTTTATTTATTAATTTTATTAACATATAATGTATTATTTGTTCCAGAGTTACAGGTCTGTGACTCATCAGTCTTATACAATTCATAGTAGTTATCACAGCACATCTAATTTTGTTTTTGTACTAGGAATAGTCAACTGGTTTAAAAGTGAGGTTGATAAGATTTGTTGGAAAATAATATGGAACTTTCAGTATTTTGGAAAATAATATGGAACTTTCAGTAGTATATTATTATTTGATGAAAATGTTATTAGTAGATAATAAAATAAAACTGTCCACTTGTCTCATGACTTGCCTCAGATTCCAGCTTTGTATTTATGACAGAGTCCATTCATTATTTATATCCGTGAACTTACTTCATATTGTGAGGTGTACTTTTTTATTTTCATCACCATTGTTGTATTTCTGCAAACCACTTTTGAAATGATTCATTTTTTTTTGAACTGTGATATTATGCAATGCAAGGGTAACAGTGACAAATGCAAGTTTAAAAAATGTAAACAGGAACTGTTGGGTGACGATAAAGTACATTAGTTGGGATAAACTACACATGATTAACTTCATGTTAATCAGCATGAACTGTCAGTCTATGAAACATATACACTGCTTTTAAGAACATGAAAAGGTCAGAAATTCTATGAAAATTATGATCTAACATACATTTTAGATTTTTAAATTATGCATGAAAGAACTGCATTGCTTTTCCTTCTTATCTGTGAAATGATTTAGAGGCTACTGAGAGACTAGTGACCAACAGAGATCCTTGGGTAACTTGCTAAGGAACATTGTAGGGGAGGAAGATACCTGAATTACTATGCAAAACAGTGAGAAGACTTTGGAGTTCCCAGGGACAGTACAGAAGAGGATAATGAGGCAGAGACGTGGAAAAGCAGCCCAAAGGGACAACTTACGAGAGAAGATTATAAATCAGCCTCATTTACCAAGACAGAGCAAATGAAATACTGGCAAGTTGAATCCAGCAATGATCAACCTGGAACTATTAAAATTATATTGGAAAATTTATTAATGTAACCTACTATATTAACAGATGAAAGATAATGAAATAGAAATATTGATAGAAACCATTCATAATGAAACTTTTAACAAGCCAAGAGTGGAAAGAAATTCCCCCAACTTGATAAAGGCTAATTATGAGAATCCTATAGTCACCCTGATAATAGTGAAAATTAGAAGCATACTCTTTAAAATCAATGGCAAAAGAAATATGCTTACTATTGTAGCTTCAGTTCAGCAATGTGCTGAATGTCCAGCCAGTTTGAAAAGATAGGAAAAACAAACAAGTCATATAAGACTCATAAAGAAAAAATTTCATCATTATTTGTAGATAATATAATTGTTTAAATAGAAAACTCAAGCTAATCCATAGAAAAATGTTGAGCTTGTTCAGTTCAGCGAGGTTGCTGGATGCAAAACCAGTATGTAGACATTATTTTATTGGTAAAGTAAAAATATATATTCAAAAGGATGACCAAAGTGATAATAATATACCTAAGGATAAGAAACGTAAGAATCTTACATAGGACAATGTTACAGAAGAATATAAAATAAGGCCTGTGTAAATTGGGAGCTACCCCACGCTGATATGAGGGAAGTCTTGATATTACAAATGTGGCAGTTCTTCCAGTGGTAATCAATAAATTCAGTGGATTTACAATCAAAGTTACAAGAGACTTGTAAGGAAAAAGCTTGAAAATATGACCCTTTAATTATAGAAAAGTAAAGAGAAGGACTAATGATTTTCAAGAAGGTAAATAAGGAGGGGAGTTCTTATCAACAGGTCAAATTTTATCATCAAACATTTAGACCTGTGTGGTCTCCTGATGGAGTAAGAAATCAATCAGGTTACTCCTGATGGAGTAACAAATCAATGCCCAGGAGAAACAGACCTGAGTATGCACAAGAATCTGGTGCATGACAGAGGGAGTAAGAGGAATCACTCAGGGAATGATGATCCATTAAAAATGGTGTTGGGATAATCCATACAGAAAAATATCAGAAGCCTATCTCAAGCCATGTGCATACATGTTAAAGTCTAGCAGGGGATGAAATATCTAAATGTAAAAAGAAATACTAGGACTTTTAGAAGAAAATACAGAAAACCTTTATGGAATATTATATAGCAGTAACAAATGAATGAACTAGGTCTACATGTATCCACTTAAACCCATCTCAAAAACACAAGGTTGATTTAAAAAGTTTCAGCTAGAGCATCCATACAATGTGATGTTATTCGTGTACACCTGAAAATCACAAAACTGTACTTCATGCATGTAACACAGGTGCCCCTCCCCTGTTCACCACAGGTTCCGTTTCATTTCATGTGTTTTTTCTGGGTGAGAAAACATTTATCTTTCCACTGTGCTTTTCCCTGTGACCAAATTGCTGTATTTTGTCAACTGCTTCTCCAGATTCTCAGTATGGTTAGTGATGGGTGTCCCAGGGCTGTCGAAGGATCCCTTTAGTGATTCTACGTGAGCTCAGAGGGTGAGGATGGTGGGACATCCTTCTGCATTTTTTATCTCCAGCAATCTGGGGCCCAATATGATATATCCTCCCCCTCTTTGGCTTCAGTGAATCTCTAGTTTCTTTCAGAGCCCAAGAAGGGATTTAAAAATGAAATATGTATATGAAATCTTCCCACAGGCAGACAGATAGGCAGGCAGGCAGGCAGAGAGGCAGGGGCCTAACTTTGCCAGCAGGTAACAATACAAAGCTAATGTTTCAGGGAGCTATCATGGCTGGGAGGGGAGATAAGGGATGGGAACTGCTTGTGTCCAAAACACTGTATCAAGAACATGGTGATAGGACCGGCTTCTGATTCCTCACTGGCTATGATCTCATTTCTACTCAAAAATACACAGCACGATCTTTGTAGTCCAAGGCTATGCCAGGGACACTTACCCTTTTCCTTTGGGCTCTCAGCAACATAGTAAACAACCAGTGACTGTTATCAGTTTGTCTCTCAAAAATAAAATCTGGAATCTGATCATCTTAATGGGGCCAAAGATACTGAACATCATCCCCTCCCTGCCACAGACATTTCTAGAAATGAGACTTTTTTTTCCGAAGTGTGTTTATAAAGGAAGTTTTGTCAACAATGCAGTTCATACGAAATATGATAAAGAGTGAATTTAGTAATAGTGGGGATGGAAATTAGCACAGCTTTGAAAAACAATTTGGTAAGATTTCAAAAATTAACCCAGCAACTCCACTTCTGAGAATTCATCTCTCACAGGTACCTGTGTTATGTGTTCAAAGATGTGTGTGTAAGGAAGGATACTCACTGAAGAATCAAGATTGCAGAATATGGAGATTATGTTGATTAGGGTCAACATAAGTGCCTATCAATAGGATAATAGTTAAGTAAATTTTGCTTCATCCATGTAAGCAAAATCTATTCGGTTCCTACAGAACTGCTAGGATTTTCATTGGGACTTTATCAAATCTATAGATTATGGATCATAGATCTATAGGTTAATTTGGACAACACTGGCATTTTAACAGCTGGTGAGTTGTCTAATCCCTGAACATAAGATATTGCTAAATTTATTTGATACTTTAAAATTTCTCTCAGTTGTGTTTTGTTATCCTTCAGTATAAAGATCTCACACACATATTTTTTAACAGCTTTTGGATTCATTATTTCTACTGTTTTTCTATTTCTTTTTTTTTCCCCAAAGATTTTATTTATTTATTTATTTATTTTAGAGAGAAATAGTGAGAGAGCATGAGCCGGGGGAGGGGTAGAGGTAGAGGCTGAGAGAGAAGCCCAAGCAGACTCCACAATGAGCATGGAGGCCAAGGTGGGGTTTGATCCCAGGATCCTGATATCATGACCTGAGCTGAAATAAAAAAAAAACAGATGCTTAACTGACAGAGCCACCCAGGTACCCCTGTTTTACTATTTCTTAACTCGTTAAGTTTTTCTTTGAAATTATTAATTTTTTTCCAATTTTCCTTTCATTTATTGTTCTTTTTCTGGTTTTATATTAGGTGCTTAAATAATTCTTTTCATTTTGTACTGAAATAAATATTCTCTGCTTTAATTCTATGGATTATCCCCTTAATATCTTTAACTGTACTCTATAGGTTCTAAAGAAAGTGCTTTTAAAATTTTTTCTTCCCTAGAAATTCTATAACTTTAGTTTGTACTATTTTTTTAAATATAAGAGTTGAAAGGTTTTTAACATTTCTAAATGGAAAGGTCTTTTTTTTCCCCTAATTTTGTTTTTACTTTATTGCTGTGTGATCAGAGGATGTTTCTCATCTTTTTACTTTTTGGAGCTATTTGAGGTTTTGTTGTGATTTAATATTTGGCCAATTTGTATGGAGGTATATTCTCTATTTTTTAGGGAATACAGTTTGATATATATGAATCAGATGTGTCTTATTAATTATTCAGGTCATCTATATATCTTTACATACTTTTTTATACACTTGATCTGTTATGGGCTGAAAGAATTAATTATACTTTCTAATCCTTATAACGTTTTTATTTCCCTTATAGTGTCATAATTTTCAATTTACGAACATTGTTGCCATATTATTTATTGCAAAGATATAGGTTACTGTTTTGGATTATTTAGCATTACAAAGTGTCATTTTTATCCTGTTTAATGACTTTGGGCCTAGATACCACCTTCTTTGATATTCACATCTGACTTCCTGCTCTTTTCGTGTGCCTTGGCTTATATCTTTGTCCATTCATTAATTTTGACCTTTCTGAAACACCTGGAGCAGTATATTTTATTCAACATAAACTTGGCTATTGCTTTGTTATATATGAATATGTGTGAAGACAACAGAGAAGTCCGATCCATTTATATTTATTAACATAACAGAGTTGTTTGATCTTTGTTTGTGTAACTTTAAGTTATGTATTTAATAGTTTTAAAAAATATTTCATTGTCTGGTATGTTTTATTTGCTTTTTGTGTGTGTGATTCGAAACTTAGAACAGTTTTTATTTTAAATCTAGCAGTTGCCTTTGTAAATTCATAATTATAACTGCAATGCTGTAATGTATCACCCTTAGTATGCTATCTCTTTACATTCCATTTGGCAATTTTCTTTTCCCCTCTGTTTTATGCATCATCTGATTGTACTTAGTTGTGTTTTTTTAGTGCTAACCTTTGTACTGTCAAATATAATTATTTTTCATTCCTTGATTTATCTACTTTAAAGAATACTCTTTAACTCCTTGCTATTACAGAAGCAACAGTAAGTGAACATACTCTGCTCCCACGTTCTTTCCTCTTTCCTCTTATTGCTATTTGTATCATGTTCACATTTTCAGGGCCTCTGAGGTTTTAGGGGTAAATGCCTTGATTGTCATTTTTATCCCTCTTCGCAGTCACCTCGGTTAACAAACCCCGATGTGCTGAGTCATTTATCGGGCCTCTGCCCACTTTTGGCCCTCTGAGATTGTTATGACATCTTTGTCCTCTGCGCTTTTCTTTCTCCTTCTCTTTGTTCTTGTATATTTATACCGTTCTTTTCCCATGCTGTCATTTTATTGGCGTTCTGAGAGGGTTGGGGTAAAACATATGCATGCTATCTTCCATATTTAACCAGGATCCCCAAATAACTCTTACTTTTGAGAGAAAATGCTTTGCATTAAAAGTTCAAAATAAGGATAGAGATTTTACATGCTATACAATCTCAGCCTATATATAGTTAAGAAAACTGCAGACCCAAAAGGGTGCCACTTAGACTGAGTTCCCAAATGGGGGCTTAAAATCCAATCTATTGACAGTTTCAGCCTCCCCTGGAAATAGGGCCTTGACTGGTCAATCAGGAAATTGTTCTTTCCATTGGCATCTAAGAGTCTTCCACACAGGTCCTCTTCATCCCCCAAAGAAAGATAAGGTATTCTGCATGAGAAGACACCTTGTTTTTTCCCCTAGCAAACTGCCCCCTCTGGAAGAATCTTTTGCCTTTGCTAATAACTTTATTGCCCCCACCCTCCTACCTATGAAGACTTCCATTTTATACAACTCCTCTCAGTGCCTCTCTGCTTGCTAGATGGACTGCTGCCTGGTGCATGAATCATTTGATAAAGCCAATTAGATCTTCAAATAGATGTATATACATATATATATATATATATATATATATATATATATATATATGTATACACACACACAATAGAAAGAGAGAGAGAGAGAAAGACTAAGAGAGGGAGAGAAGATAATAACCTGAAATACCGACAGTGATTTCTCTACCTCCTCTCTTCTGATTTATATTTTTCAGTTGTCTGCATTATATGCAATGGCCATTTAAAAAAAATCATTTTGTTTTTAAGTTATTTATTGTGATATGTAATGTGCATAATAGAAATGCACATGAATTATAAATTCATTATAAAATGAACACTTGTGTATTAGCTCGGTCTACCATAACAATGTACCATAGACAGAGTGGTTAAAGTACAGAAATTGACTTCTCATGGTTCTAGAGGCTGGAAATTGGAGATGAGGGTGCCTCTTGGAGAGGCTCTGGTGAGAACCCTCTTCTTGGCTTGCTAAGGATTGATTTCTTACTGTGTCCTCACATGGCAGAGAGAGTTCTGGGCTCCATTCCCCTTTGTACAAGGACACCAGTTCTACTGGGTCATGGCTCTGCCCTCCTGACCTCTTTGAACCATAGCACTGTCCTTAAAGGCCCTTTCTCCAGTATATCACGTGGGTTAGGCCTTCCATGTGTGAATGTAGGGAGACATAATCCAGTCCATAGTGGCCGTGAGATAACTACTCATGTCGCTAAATGGAACATTGTAAACACCCCACAAGCCTCTTCCCAATTATGTCCTCCTTTCTCTGTCTTAAAGGTTTCATTTATATTTTTGAGCTCCTAAGTAAGCATGTCTAAACAGAATAGTTAATTTCTGCTTGTTTATGAATCTTGTATAAATGGAGTCATACTTATGCACTCTTTTGTGTCTGGCCTTTTTCATCTTTGTTTTGTGGACTATAGTTTATTCATTTTCATTGCTGTACATTATCCCATTTTAAGAAAGTAAGAGAGATATTTAACATATTCCAAAATTTTTGGACATTTAGGTTGTTTCCAATTGGGGCTTTCTATGGGCAGTGTTCATAAACTTTCTCATAGCTCTATCTTGGAGCCCACACATATTTCTGTTGAGCGTTTTATGTATCTAAGAGTTTAATTAATAATCACAGTCTATGTGTGTCTGCACCTGTATTTGATGATATCTATTGATCTCCAAAGAAGTTGGACAAATTTACATTCCCACCAGCATTAAATGAGTTTCTATTATTTTATATCTTTTTTAATACTTGGTATTGTCAAAATTTTAAATTTCCCTCATCTGATGTATTTATAATAATCTCTCTGTGTAATTTTAAATCACATTTCCTTGATTAAGAAAAAGATTAAGAAAATTTTTATGTTAATTGGCCATTTGGGTTTCTGCTTTTGTGAAATATCTATACAAATTTTTTGCTCATTTCAAAATTGGTTGCTCTGATGTGTTTCTACTTGATTTGTAGGGGATCATCTTCTGGATATAAACACTTTTTAGGTACACGTGTTGCAAATATCTCTTCCTCAGTAGGCTTGCTTTCTCGCTCTTACAAAATTGTCTTCTGACGAACATACGTACTTAATTTTAGTGTGCGAAAATGTATCAGTTTTTTCCTCTATGGTTACTGCTTCTTTTGTCACATGTAATAAATCTCTCTCTAAACTGAGTTCATCAGAAATTCTCATTTTTCCCCTAAAATCTTTATGTTTCGTCTTTCACAAAGAAATTTAGATTTTAATCTACCTAGAATTGATTCTTGTATGTGGCATAAAGTTGGATGTTCAAAGTAATTTTTCTTTTTAAAAAAATTTAAATTCAATTTAATTAACATATAGTATATTGTTAGTATTGGGGATAGAATTTAGTGATTCATCAGATGTTTCTCCAAAGAAGACATAAAAATGACTAACACACACACACAAAAATGTTCAACATCACTTGCATCAGGGAAATACAAATCAAAATCACAATAAGATACTGCCTCACACTGGTCAGAAGGGCTAAAAGGAACAACTCAGGAAACAACAGATGTTGGTGAGGATGCAGAGAAAGGACAAACCTTCTTACACTGTTTGTGGGAATGCAAACTGGTGTAGCCACTGTGGAAAACAGCATAGAGTTTCCTCAAAAAAGTTGTAAATAAAGCTACCTTATGACCCAACAATTGCATTACTAGGTATTTATCCAAAAGATACAAAAATAGTGATACAAACAGGCACAGGCACCCTAATGTTTATAACAGCACTGTCCACAATAGCCAAAATATGAAAAGAGCCCAGATGTCCAGTGACAGATGAATGGATAAAGAAGACGATATATATGTATATGTGTGTGTGTATACACACAACACACACACACACACACACACACACACACACACACTGGAATATTACTCAGCCATCAAAAAGAAAGAAATTTTGCCATTTGAAATGATGTGGCTGGAACTAGAGGGTATTATGCTAAGCAATAAGTCAGTCACAGGAAGACAAATACTATATGGTTTCATTCATATGTGGAATTTAAGAAACAAAACAGATGAACAAGGAGGAAGGGAAGGAAAAATAAAATAAGATAAAAAATGAGAGGGAGGCAAACCATAAGAGATGCTGAACTCTAGGAAACAAACTGAGGGTTGCTGGAGGGAAGGTGCATGGGGAGAAGGGCTTAATGGGTTATGGGCATTAAGGAGGACACTTGCTGTGATGAGCAAAGTAATTTTTCTGTTAAGATTCCTAATTCTTCAGCATCATTTATTGAGAACTGCCTTTTCCCCACTGTTCCACTGTGCCACCATCAGCACAAATTCAATGTCTGTATGTGCACTGGCCTGTTGATGAGCCAACAATTCTGTCCCACTAGTCTGACTAATCCAATCCTAGTCACACACATTTTCAATGATTAGAGCTTTACAATACATTCTAACATCCTGAGGGCCAGTTCTCTTTTTCCACCTTGTATTTCTTCCTCAGAAGTATCTTGGTTATAATTTGCTCTTTGCAATTTTATATAAATCTTTGAGTCAGGTTGCTGAGTAATACAAAAAAAGAAAAGCCTATTGGGATTTTGACTGGGCTCATATTAAATTTATTAGCTATTTTGGGAAGTCTTAAAATATTGTGACTTTAAATCCAGGAATGTAATACATCTCTCCATTTATTGGGTTTTCTGTAATATTACTCAATATTTTTCATAATTTTCTTTGTAGAGATCTTATTCATACTTTGATAATCCTCTTTCTAGATACTTGATATTTTAAAACAGCAGTGTAACTGATATTTTTAAAAACCTGGCTATTTTCTGTTTGTTGCTAGTATATAAATATGTAACTAACCCAGCTACCTTTCTATACCGTCTTGTTAACTTTAATAGTTTATCTCTAGATTATATTGGCTGTTGTATCATGCAGTTGTATTATCTGTAGATCATGGCATCTTTGCTACTTTTCTTATTCTTATATATATTTTTTTCTTTTCCTTCCCTTACTATGCTGGCTGGGCTCTCATTTACGAAGTTAAATAGGACTGATGAAACTGACATCTTCCCTTTCTTTCTTTTTGTTTCTGATTTCAAAGGGAAAGCTGGCCATGTTTCACAATTAAGCATGCTGTTTGTTACTTCCTTCAAAGTAATTACCCTTTATCAGAGTGCAACAATTCCCTTCTATTCCTTCTTTTCTTGGTATTTCTAATTATAAGCAGATATTAAACTTTATCAAATGATTTGTTAGCATCAGTTAAGGTGACACCTGATTAGCCTTCTTTAATCTATTAATAGAAATACAACATATGGTGGACCCTTGGAAAACTTAGAGGTTAAAGGTACTGACACCTCCCATACAGTAAAAACCCACATATAAGTTTTGCCTCCCCCAAAACTTAACTATTAACAGCATACTGTTGACAGGAAGCCATTCAATAACATCAACAGTCAATTAGCACATATTTTGTAGGTTATATGTCTTATATACTGTCTTCTTACAGTAAAATAAGCTAGAAAAAGAAAATGTTACTAAGAAAATCCTAAGGAAGAGAAAATACATTGATAGTACTGTAGTATACTTATTTTTATAAAATTCATGTAAAAGTGGATCCACACAGTTTAAACTTATGTTGCTCAAGGGTCAAGTGTATTTTCTATTGTGGCATGTATTAATGTTATGACCAGCAAAAATTTTTTTTAAAAATTTAGAAGTTCAAAAAAGAAATTTCTACAGAGTTCCTATTATTGAGGCAAATGTATGTCAGTCTTACGCTGAGCTGGGGGCACCCCTCCTGGACGTGTTGGTGCAGGAGTTTATGGAAAGTTCCTATGCTCCCAAACTGCAGAGGTTCCATCTGCTAACCCAGGGAAAGAGAATACTCTCAGGAATATTAAGGTCACTTTGAAGTATATGAGCCATGATAACATAAACAGCTTTATTCATGGGTAGTTTTCTGAATATGTTCCAGAACCATTTGTTCTTCTTTCTGTCTCAGTTTTGCGCCTGCCTCTCAGAGTAGGCCATCCTTAAACTTGGTTCATGTGTGCACCTAGCAGGCGAATGCAGCAAGTAACTGGGGAAGCTCATTTGCCCAGACCACCCCAGACCCATGAAATCAGACTCTCTGAGACGGAGATCCAGGCATTAATGTTTTTAAAATCTCCCCAGGGGATTCCGAGGTTGAGAACCAACAACTGATAGTTCTCCACAGTTGAAAACCACATGTGTCTTTATGCACCAAAGTCCACAGAAGAGGAAATATCTAACCACCCCAAAGCATGCAATGCTCAAATGAGACCGGCAGGAAAAATAAAAGAAAAAAGCTGCCAAGTGAAGGAAGAGAAGGACAGAAAGAGGAGGCCCAGGTATGACAGTGACAGCAAATCTACTTACTCGATTCTTTCTGGAAGCTCAGTTTGGGTCATGCCCACACAATTGACCAAAATAGTGACGGTAATAAATAGACTGAACCACCTGAGCAGACTGTGTTAAGGAAAAGCTGAGAGTTGCCATGCTTCTCTGATGTCACCTATAATCACCTTGATGCTGAATGATTAAATTCATAGCTTTTAGCTAGGATCAGCTTTTCGAACTTGTCACATAACAGCTGCTAACATTTACTGAGTGCCTATGCCGGGCTGGTTACTTCATTCACATTATTTCTAATACAACTGAACTTGTATGTAAATATCATATCTATACTTTGTAAAACAGGCTGGAAAACTTAAATAATTTTTCCAAGGCCGTACAAGTTAGTTAGATATATGGTGCTGAGATGTGACCTCAGATTGATAACAGAACCCTCAGCAAGATGGAAGAAAACAAGAATCCTTTCTCTAAAATGTCTTTCTTCCCTGACACCTTCACTTTATGATACAATGTAGCCTGAAATTTTGTCCAGGAAGTGTCTCTTTTTTCCTAAAAGACAAAGAGACTACTTCTAGGAAGTTAGAGCTAAAGGGAGGGTTACCAGCTGTCATGGGAATTAGTTGAGTTGGATGGTTTTCCCCACTTAGCTGAGATCAGTCGCACTGAGAAAATGGGCCCCTGGCTAGAAATGGTGGAGGCAGGCACAGGGATGTAAAATGCTGCTTCAAGGAGAAAATTCCAGATAGAATTAGGTTGGGATGGAGAACTCTTTCTAACCAGAGATGAGAATATTCAAGGTTGAACCACGGGATTACCACAAGGGGAAGGTGACACTGAAGAAGGTGAGTAGAAAGGGGTAACCTGATGGGAAGAAATGTTGGTGGAGAAAACCCAAAGAAAAATTTCCCCCACAGGACATTTTTCTCAGGACCAGCTTGGGTTCCTAACCATTACATCCTAAAGAAAAACAAAGCCTGAAGATAAGCTTGATCTACAGAGAGAGTGAACCACTCATCTTTCATAATTTCGGTTTGAGCAGAAGTATTTAAATCTATTTTAGTTTTCTGTAAATGTCTTTAATGTGCCCTGTTTTACAGTTACTTAGGAACACATCTATTTTGAAAAGGGAAATTCTGCTAATTAAACCGCATTTTCCTGTTGACTTGCAATTAAATTAAGAAATGTGTTCACATGGGGGGAAAATGTTAACCCAAGGATTAAATTAAAATAATATCTTCAACTTCACAAACCTTTAAAGGTAATATATTACCTACACTATTACTTGTGGAAACATTCATAGCAAATTTGATTAGAATTATAATTTTGGTGAAATATTAGTAATAGGACACTGAGAATTCTAATACCTTGAAGAATATCTTTTGGAGTGGAGCTACCAAGTTCATAAGATTTAAATATATAAATATAGGCTTTGTGAGAAGGAGACACCTAAGAGCTTTTCTGTCCAGCTATGACTCCATCCAGCAATTATGATTCATCAAATCTCAAGATGAAAAGAATATTCACTGGTCACTTGATTCTTTAAAGGGATTTCATTTCTAATTAGCTGTTTCTTACAGATAATTAAGATGTAACTGAACCAGGATGTGTGGAGAGGAGTTTGTATATTTGCTGTTTTTCTTTATTGGTGATTTTTATGTAACTGGATATATTTTTTTAAAAAAACCCAAGTAGAGATGACATACTGAGAGAATAAATTACCTCAGTTCATTTCCCTTAACTGCTTACTTCCTTATTGCTGATACTGTTCTAAGCAGGGTACAGGCTGGGCCTCTTAACTGACTCTGTGACCTTGGACAATTTATTTAATTCCTTTGAGTAACAGTTTCATCATCTGTAAGATGGGGATGCAAATCTCTTCTTCAAAGGTTTCTGTACCTATGACAGTGATGACACTTAGGAGGTATTTAGCAAATGGTAGCCTATTATTACCACTAAATATCCTTCTATAGGATCAGAAAATTCAAGATTGAATTAAGAAAATATAACTCCCACTGCTTGGTCATAAAGATAAAACACGTAAAAGGAAAATGTAGTGCAACTACATGGAGCAGTGCAGTTTCATTTTTGAAATGACTCTTTGCCAGAGCTATCAGCTCACTGAATGCTGTCCAGCAATCCAGCAAGCTGCCCCAGAGTGGGGGGAGAGAGCTCCTTTTACTGGAGCCTCCCCAGAAGAGGCTGGCTACCATCTGTCAGGCAGCTGAGGCAAGGCTGTTCTTGCAAATCAACCTCCTGGAAGCCAGGGCTGAATTTGTCATTAGGAACTTCCAATTTGGACAGTCACCAGGGAAGATCCTTGGAAACGAAGCCAAAGTCTCTTTTTTGTCCTAGTTTGGCTTGCCTTGAAAAACAAAACAAAACAAAACAAAAACTGGAGTCAGATTCTGAAGGTACCTAAAACTGTTATTATAATACAGACATTTGACCGATTTTTCTCTAATCATTACTATATTCCCCAATGGCATGAACCTTGAACTATTAACATTTTTTTTGGACTACTGAACTTAGTAGCCTGCTAGTAGTTTGGGGGTAACTTGGGATATTGGCAGTGTCTGTGACCAGTGTGGTCCCACTGAGACAATCTAAGCTCTGCCCATTGTCGTCTGTCCTCTTTGTCCTCTGGCAGGTGCTGCTCTTTTGCCCAATGAACAGCCAGTCCTCATCATGGCTAGGGCACAGAGTAACAACCCATGCCTATTTCAAAAGCCAAAGAAGCTTCGGTGACCTCTCATTGGTTATCATATTGTGAGATGAGCCCGTCTCACATGGTAACAATGTGCCCTGTATATCAGCAAAGCTCATTCATAAGTAGGGCATTTTTTTAGGTGGTACATGCCCAGGTGTGTCCATACTAGTCTAAACCCACCTGTGGCTTGCACGAGCACCTCCTCTTTCTTGGGACAGCTTTCAGATGTTGGACATATTAAAGCCACAGACATTTTTCTCTCAATGCAATGTTTTCGTTGTTTCAGGATTCAATTAGAGGACACCCATATTGCTAACCTCGAAAGAAGGTGCTGAACACAGTGGCAAAGCCTGATTTTAAAGGAATCATGTGGAAGAAGCAACAGTGCAAAGGATATGAGTGGACAGACACTTTGATGGCTGTTCTTCTGATCAGGTTGAAAGGACTGAATAACCACAGGGCCCGAGTGGCACTAAACCGTGAGATGGTCCTCCCTTTGTTGAGCACCATAAACGTCTACAACAAAACAAAGCAGAAGGTGGACCTGAAGTGAGAAGTATGCATCCTCACACAATCATGGTTTGGAGTACAAATGGTATCATTTCAGGCTTATGAGCAAGACGAGGTCTGGGAACCATGCATCCATTAGTGGAGAGCCAAGTGGAGGGGCAGAGGTAGTGGGGATCAAGGACTGAGGGCCACATTCTCACCCTCCTAGCAAGACCTCAGGCCCTGTCAGTGACTGACTGTGCATCAAGATGAGCCCACTGAGAGTGCCCAGTGGGCAGGAGTCTGATCTGGGGCTGGTGGGATGCTTCAGCCCCAGGGCCAGGATTCTGGCAACTGGAGGATATGGTTCTGGCTGCATTAAATTCCTCTTCTGATTAGCGGATCAACCCTGGTGTGGGGATGCTCCCTCTGCTCTCTGCCTCCTAGGTCTCCCCTGTAAAGCCCTCGCTACTCCTTGCCTCTGAGCATCTAGGAAGGTGAGGGTTCTTGGCCTGTGAGAGGAGGGAGAAAGACATTTTAGTGTCTTTTTATTTTCTCTATAAACCATATTTGAGATGGCTGATTCCTGTCCTTCCCAACTCCCAAACATGCACACATCATTTTGGGGGCGGGAGGTTGCTGTGTGGAACATCTAAGACACAATACAAATAGGGAAATTGTCATGAAGCAGCTTTCATTTAAACTAGTGGTTCTCAAATGTTATGACTTCAGAAGACTTTTATACTCTATGGAATATTATGCCTCTGTCAGAAAGGATGAATATGCAACTTTTGTATCAACGTGGACTGGGACTGGAGGAGATTATGCTGAGTGATATAAGTCCAGCAGAGAGGGTCAATTATCAGATGGTTTCACTTACTTGTGGAGTATAAGGAATAACACGGAGGACATTGGATGAAGGAGAAGAGAAAGAAGATTGTTGGGGGAAATTGGAGGAGGAGACAAACCATGAGAGACCATGGACTCTGAGAAACAAACTGAGGGTTTTAGAGGGGTAGAGATGGGAGGATGGGTGAGCCTGGTGGTGGGTATTAAGGAGGGCACATATTGCATGGAGCACTGGGTGTGGTGCATAAACAATGAATCTTGGAGCACTGAAAAAATAAAGTTAAAAAAAAATTATTGAGGACCCCAAAGAGTTTTTGTTACTATTTATGCCTTTTTGCTTATACTGTGTGTGTGAGACAGAGAGAGTATAGAAGACCTCCTTCACCCACTAAAAGGGTTTAAGGAATGCTAGGGATTTTGAGATCAAACTTTGAGGACCACTCATTAAATCATTCTGATTTCTGATCCCCTTGTCTACTCTACCCCCACCCCAAGACTCAGGATCCCTGCCCCCTTTTGCAAAGACAGCCAACATCATGGGAGATCCTAGGACAGTGGTCATCCAAGTGAACAGCCAACTTCCTCTTAAAATTTCATAGCAGCTGTTGTTGCTTTTGAGGATTTGAGTTTAATTAGTCTCCACCATAAATATAAAAATATGAAGACAGTACCAAAGATGGAGTTGGATACATTTGTCATTAACTGAGTCTAGCTCACAGCCACATCACCCAGGTCAGGAGAACGCCCTAGGCTGAGTGGAACAGAGGCTTCCTCTGCCAGAGCTCAGAACAGCCTTCCCAGCCAATCACCCTTACCCGGTGTGTGCTGTAGAAAGGGTCCAGATCCTCCAGGGGCTCCCCAATCAGCTCTGCTGGGAGCTCACCATAGAACTTGGGCAGCTGGTTGCAAGCTTTCAAGTCTAGCTGGGGCCGAGGCTTCTCTTCTTGGTCCTTCTCCCTGTGCTTATCTTTGGCTTTCTTTGCTGCCTGTGTGGCAGCAATTCGCTTTTCAATCTCCACCAGTGACTCCGGAGTGAATCGACGGAAATTGGTAGTTTCCAGGGACCCAAAGGGGAATGCCATCTTCTCATTCTTCTTCAGGAAGAATTATACTCTTATGAGAGTGGACATCACAACAGAGAGGTAACAGCTTGCCCATTGGCCCTCTCCCTCCATTTCTTTCCTTAACTCACACTTCCTTGCTGGAACAGCAACCCCCTGCCCCAACTCAGTTCCTTCCTTAACTCACACTGAGCTCTCCCCAGAGCTTTCCCCAGAGTCTCACTGTCCCTGTGGCATTCTCTGGGAAGGGTGTTTATTCAATCCTCCTCCAGGCACCTCAGGGTTTAGCTATGTTCTCCATGAGCTTCTAAGACATAGCTCCTTCATCCGTTGCTCCTTCACCACCACCACCACCACCACCACCACCACCACCACCACCAGATTTAGCCACTCTGCCCTCTCTTCTCAATTCTATGACCACTGAGCAACAGGTTCTCACTTGCATTCATCAAATACTGGTTCATGTGGTCTGTGGCAAAAATGCTAGTAAAATTTTCCCCATTGAAAAGCATTTGTTAAAAAGAATGGAAGACATTAACATTTTTTGTTGTTCTTTTATTATGCAATGATATGCTTTTAAGAAGTGACAGCCATTCCTGGACATGAAAAGAGAGAGGAGGAGGCCCATTACCTTGAGCACATGGCTGCACCTGCCAGCCAAGAGTGTGCTGTGTGCCTAATGCTCTAAGCTTGGCAGCATATTTGTATTTTTTGTTCTTAATAAAGTACATTATTTAATTTTCCTATTTAGTTGTTTTTTTCTTCTAATGTAAAGTTTTTCTTTAAAAAACTCATATGAGTAAGATTTTGATTCTTTCTTCAAATGATTGATTCATGAGCCCATTTTTGCTGTGTATTTTAATCTAAGTGCACCCACATTTCCTGACAGTGTATTGATGACTTAAAACACACCACGATGATTTAAAAATTATTCATAAGTTTATAAAATCCTGATCTAATTCATGGTCTCTAATACTGCCAGACTCGGTCTTTGGGACTCTGGGTTCACCATGGTCCATAAAAAGCCTGGAAGGCACTCCAATGACTAGATTTCCCTTCTTCTTTTTTTTTTTTTAAATTAACATATAATGTATTATTAGCCCCAGAGGTACAGGTCTGTGAATCATCAGTCTTACACAATCCACAGCACTCATCATAGCACATACCCTCCCCAACGTCCATCACCCAGTCCCCCTATCCCTACCCCACACCCCCCAGCAACCTTCAGTATGTTTCGTTTCCTGAGATTAAGAGTCTCTTATGGTTTATGACTAGGTTTTCTATGAGCTACAATATTCTCAGAAAGTTTATCACCCCTAGCACTAGCCTAGAAGCAAATAGGATGGCTTGCTATCACAGAAAGATAGAGCATTATCTATGTGGCATTCTCCTGACTTACTCTAGGAAAGCTACATCTGAAGCCCTGCAACAGGCATCCATCCTCTTAGTTCTCTGCAGTCAACACTGGATCTGTGGATAATGTAGTTTTCCCACCTACTCTAGTGCAGAGATCTTCAAATGCCAGTGTACAATGTGGTGCTACACCAACTGCGTCATTTTCACTGGGGGTGTGAGTTAAGATACAGATAGCTGGACCTCTACCTACAAAGATTCTCAATCAATAGGTCTAAGGTGAGATCTAGGAAGCTGCATTTTACAGGCTCATAGCTGAACTGTTGAAGTGTTCTATCTTTGAGAGGCAGCGGAAGTTACTGCAACTGTGGATGTGAGATGGAATGAAGATTAGGGTTATAAAATCAAAGTAGGATCTGGCGGCCTGCTCCCACAGCTCTAGAATCTGGAGGAAAGTCTTCCTGGATTCTAAAGGGAAGTCAGAAGCCAGTGTTGGTTGGATTAGAGAAGAGACCTGGCATCACGTGGTCACTCGTGTTGAGTGACCATCCTAAGAAACCTACCCCTCAGAGGTTTTGGTGGGGCAGACTTTGGGACCTCCTCCCTTCTGCAATCAGAATGAGGGCAATCTGGCCAGAAACCTCAGGGAGCTTATACTCAGGGAATTGGAACAAAGAGTGAAATTTGGTTGTTTCTGAGGATTAAGTTTCTGTAGGTATTTGCTCTGTATCTGGGATTGCTGGGCTACAAAAGGACCTACTGGATCTCCTCTGGATGGACCATAAAGACAGGCGTCTTAACTTAGATTTCTGAGCTCTGGTAGTAGGCGGTTTCTAAGAAGGACCGAAGGTGATTGAATAGATAACAGGAGTTTCACATTTGTCATTTCACTTGTGATGGAAATAACTTGTTGGTCTTATTTATTTATTTATTTATTTATTTGACAGAGAAAGATCACAAGTAGACAGAGAGAGGCAGGCAGAGAGAGAGATAGGGGGAAGCAGGCTCCCCGCTGAGCAGAGAGCCCGATGCGGGACTTGATCCCAGGACCCTGAGATCATGACCTGAGCCGAAGGCAGTGGCTTAACCTACTGAGTCACCCAGGCGCCCCATAACTGGTTGGTCTTTAATCAAGATTTGTAATATAGGAAGGCCAGCTGACTCAGGATTGCTAAATGGAGGTGGATGTAAATAAGGGTGCAAAAGAAGGTTTCCTTGAAATGACAGTGGACAGGGCAGGTGTGATATTGTGATTTATAATAAGAAATGTATGTTTAGACTTTGTCCCCATTTCTGGCACAGAGCTCTTAAAACCCTTGGAATTTCCTAAGTGATGTGTTTTGTATGATATTGAGGTACATTTTGAAAGTCACCTAAGGATGGGGACTGATTGTCAGCAGAACCAACTATTAGAAGATTGAAAGTTTAGGTTCCCCATCTCACCTCTGACCTCCAGGGAGAGGAAAGAGGCTGGAAGTTGAATTCAATAACCAACAGTCAATGGTTTAATCAATCATGCCTATGTCATAAAGCCTTCATAAGAATACAAAAGGACAGAATTTGGAGAGCTTCTGTGTTGTTGAATACATAGAGATTGGGGAGAGAGATCACCTCAGAGAGGATATGAAAATTCTGCACTCCTTTCCCCATATTCTGCCCTATGCATCTCTTCCATCTCGCTGTCCCCGAGTTATATCTTTTTATAAAAGACCTGCAATCTAGTAAGTAAAATGTTTCTCTAAGTTCTGTGAGCCATCCTAGCAAATTAATCAAACCCAAGGAGGAGGTCACGGAAACCTCTAGTTTAGAGATTTCTAAATTGTTCAGAAGCACAGGGAAAAATCTGGCTTGCAATTGGCATCTGAAGTTTTGTATATGTGGGCAAGGGTCAGTCTTGTAAAACTGAGCCCTTAACCTGTGGGACCTGATGCTAATTGAACTATTGAACACCCAACTTGTGTCTGGAAAATTGCACCTTGGTGGAGTGGGAACCCTCCCCCCCCACACACCTATTAGAATTGATAATTAGAACATCTTAGCAGGACAAACGGTTTTTTCTTCCAGCCTCTGTTGTTATTCGTGGAACAAATGTTTCTATGGTCTTGCAGCAAGTCTGAGGAGCTCACAAAGATGGCTGAGCATCATGAGAAGACTTACTTAAATTATCAATCCACAGTGACAACAAGAGTGGGCACAATTATCTCTCTCCCTTTTTAGGGAGAGAAAGAGAGAGTGTGAGCAAATGCATGCTGGGGGGAGAGGCAGAAGGATGGGGGGAGAGAGAATCTTCAGCAAAATGGGGCTGCATCTCATGACCCCAAGATCTTGACCTGAGCTAAAATCGAGTCGGATGCTTAACTGAATGAGCCACCCAGTCACACCCACAATGATCTCTTTTAATCCCCACAGAAATCCTATAGAGTAGGTAGAAGGCATTTTCTTACATATAAGAGAATTAATAATCAGTGGTTACTATAGGTTATAAAGAGATTATTGAACTAAACAAGATCATCTCTGAGTTTTTTGACTCCATACCCAGTGCTCTCATTTCTGGGATGGGTCCCACTTGCTGAAGCAGTTCTGGAATCCTACTGACTGCGGTATCATCGAAGGGCTCTGGGACTTGAAAGGTACGGATTGATCTGAATGCATTCAGATTTGACGAAGTTTCAAGGGGTCTCAGAACAGCCTCTTTGTGTTATATTGTTCATTGATGCTGTTAAGAAATTGATAGGGAATTTTCCCCACTAATGTAGCTTTTTGCCTCTGTAAGGCAGTTATGATGTAAGCAAACAGATAATTATAATTTTTCCAGGACCTGATTAGTAGGTGAATATATCAGCCCCTATCCCATGTAGGATTGGATATTCTCATGCATCTTATGGTTGTTCTCATCCATTTACATACAACAAAAATGATCATTTTCTTGCATGTGAGTCCTAAATCTGGAACCTTTCTTCTGAGCTCTGGACCCACTAATCCAATGTCTTTGACATATAGCTCTTTGGATACTCCACAGACACCTCAAAGTCATTGTCCTCCATGATCTCTCTATCCTCTCTCCACCCCAACTTTTCTGCCTCCTTGTTCCCTATATCAGTAAATTACATAACCATTTTTTAAAATGGAGGCTTAGGGGGTCCTCTTTGTGTCTCTTTCTCCCACAAGTCTTCCTCCCTTATGTTTTCAACTCCTCGGATACAGCAATGAAAAAAACTATAGACTTTTGGGAGCTTAAATGTATCTCTGGGTCTCAGCCAACTTAGGCCAGCTTCCTAGAGAGAGACTTTCCAGAAAATATTGAAATTATGATGACATCATTGGAAGTCTGGAGTCACATTTGAAACATAAATCTAAATTTATATCTCTAGCCAAGACCTTTCACTTACATTCCAAATTGTTATATTTAGCTAACCATTGATTATCCTTCACAAAGATGCCTGATAGATGTATAAAGCCTAACTACTGACATCCTTACCCTAAATAAATATGTTTTTCCTTTTGTCATGACCATTTCAATAAATTGAGACTTCATCCTTCCAAGGGCTCAAACCCTGAGTCTTGAAACTTTAGAATTATCCATTACTTCATTTTCTCTCTCCCTAATCTCAGATTTAGATGACCAGAAAACTTGAATCAACTTGCATTGGAAGTTCAGCTGTCTACTTCTTATCACAGCTACTGCTACCTGCATAGCTCAAACCACTATCATCTACCTCCTTGGCTACTGCCCTGGTCCAACCACTGTGACCAATTTTCAATGCTACTTCTATAGCCCAAATCACTATCATCTGCCACCACCTACATAGTTCAAACCACTACCACCTACCTCCACTGCTACTCCCCTGGTCCAACCCTTATCCACTGCTACGCCTATGGCCCAAATCACTACCATCTCCTCTACTGCTCCTGTTATGGTCTAAACTACTGTCACTGAACTGCTGCTACCTCCATGGACCAAACCATTGTCACGTCCTGCTTGTGTCACTAATCCGTCTTTTCAAAATGTCTCACTGCTAGGATTGTTTCAAGTCTTTGCAGCTTACACTTCTAGAAGCAACAGGAATGATCCTTTGAAGTGTATTGCTGTAAACTTCATCTCTGAGCTCAACACATATCATTCTCTTCCTTACTCACTGAAACCCAGGCCCATAGACCACCTAGATGTTTATTGGACACAACAAGTACACTCTTGCCTCAAGGTGTTTGAACTTGTTATTCTTTCTGCATACTATTCTCTTCCCATTTATAACCACAGGGCTCATTTGAATATCACCTGTTAGGGAAGCCTCACCTGACCATTCAAAATGAAGGCCTTTGGCCAATCTCTACCCTTTTACCTCTCTTCACTTTTCCTCAAAGCACTTTTAACTAATTAACCTTTATTTATTTACTATCTTCCTAAACTAGTACTTTTGCTTTCATGAAAGTTTGGATTTTTCTGTTTGTTTAACTGTTGAATCCTTAACAGTCAGAGCAATGCTCAGCACATACTATATGATAACAAACATTTGTGGATTACAGAGTGAATAAACTCAAGGTATCCTGAATGGGTATCAGATACTTACAGAATATTGCTAAACTTTTATCTGCAAGCAGAATTGGGTTTGGGGAAAACAAACACAAGTACTTAAACTGTGAGACCAGAGTGGGTAGAAACTAACCATTTCCCATGTTGCAGGGAAAAAAGATGAAAGGTTGTCTGTTCAATAACAACTTAAGGTTTAAGATTTTAGGAAAGGTTTTAGGAAACCCACCCTGATTTGAATAAAGTTTGATCTCTAAGGTGAAAGGAGAAAAATTAAGATGGGAACCTGGAGGGCTGTGGGGGCAGAGAAGCACTGAACATTATAGAGATGCTATACCCCAAAAGGAAGAAAAACAGGGAAATCTTGGTGTCATAGAAATAGTAGGAAGGCAAGTTTTAAAAACTGTTGAGCTTTGTTCTAATAGTGGGAATGGTTTTTAGTCAGGGAGAGTGTGAATAAGTACCATGGAGTGGAGAGGATGTGACTAGATCGTTTGAGTTGTTGAAAGAGACAGATTGGAGTATGGGAATAACTGCAAAGTTGAATAAACTAATTACATTACCCAAAGAACAGTAACAGGAAAATGAACTGCTCCATGTTCTGTTGCCATGACTTGGCTGCCTGATGGAACATCAAGCATTTTGTCAGGATGTCACTAAGACTGAGAATATAGTTGGACCTTTCATACCACTAGATTGAGAGAAAGATGAATTGGTGGTGAGAAATAGTAACCACTCTACTGACACATTTGAGTGAAACTGTGTTGCATGTGTTGTCACACATGGTGCTCAGAGTGTAGTTAGGCTCTCTAGCTCATGGAATGAGCAAACAACTTAGCTTTGGCATTGGTGTTGTCGCTGGACTCTCTAAGCTAATGGGAGCATGGAATTAAATGTCCTGTTTTTGGGAAGATGTGGCCAGAGTAGCCAAGACTTAGAAATTTCCCTGAGATGTCAGAATTTTAGATCATCAGTGATGCTGACATTTGCCTATCTAAGCTACCCATTTCCCTGAAAATTTTAATCATTAGGCACCTAATTGGAGCAACAGGGCACTGGACAGGGGAGCAAGTTGGCCAGGGAAGAGATAGAATTTGAAGTAACTACGCCACTGGGAAAGTGTAAAAAGCTTTTTTCAGTGAAGAAAGTGAGACCACATTATCTGTGATCCTGTCCAGTAGTCAAAAATTGAGCCTCAGCTATCTGTGGCCCAGGAAAATATCACTAAGTCATCTTTGAAGTTGAATAGTCCTGAGTTGCCCCTGGTTCTAAAAGAATGGAGTTATGGAAATCCTTGCTGAATGTAATTTACCTCCAAATAATTCAGAGATAATAGCTAGCTAATCTGTTGTCCAGGGATGGAGTATTTTGGGCGGGGGTGGTGGCGTTGTGGGGGCGGGTGGGGAGGGAGGACATGTACTATCCATGGTCCTGAAAGAGCAAGCCTATCTACTGTGGTTTGAGCTGTCCATGGTTCTGAAGAAGAACTCTGGGGATGGGTAAGAGCTTAGTGGGAATGGTTTTCTGTGAGGTGTGGTGAATAACTGATATGTTTATAATGCTGAATCAGTGTGCCAGGCTGAAATGCTGAAAATGCTGAGAATAAGTGAGTTTTTGTGGGGGTTAAAATAGAAGAAAGGAATAATTAAAGGAAGAAAGAAAGCTGGGAGTTTCAGGAAGAAAGTGCCCAAAAGGCATTTAAGTAATAACATCTCTACTTAACAAAATTGATATCCAAATGAAGTTTGAGAGGAGGAAAATATTATTTTGTGAATGGTCTTTACCTCCCTACCATTTCCCCCACGCCACTGAAAATGAGATTGGAAGGAGGAAAAATACTTTCATCACTAAGGAAGAAAATAAGTTTCTTATCACATCATAAGTTCCTGGGAGTGTTGCGGACTTAGAAACTCAGGATGGTGGGTTGAGTCAGCTTTAGAGACTTCAAGCTATAATTATTCAAGAAACCCAGAGAGGTGGTGTGGTTTTGTCACAACAACACTGGACTTGGAAACAGAAAACTTTAGTTCTGAATTATCTCTCTCATTTCTATGATTTGTAAACTGGTGATGATAACATCTGCTCTGCTAATTTGACACTGTTGTTGGGAGAATCAAATAATGTATGTGAAAGCATTTTGTAAGCTAAGTGCTGTACAAATGCACAATATAGACTTTAATATTTCCCATTACACATGCCATTTAATGGCCAATAGCCACTTAGCCTCTTTCAATTCGACACCACTAGCTCTCAGCATATAAATGAAATAAACATGTTGGATCATTTACAATTAAGCGGTGTAAAGAACTCATAATGTTGCCACTTTATTTCTCTATCTCCCAACTTTAATGTGTGAATATTTTGAATATGGTTCTGCTACCCTAAATAAAAGTGTTTATTTAATGGGGTAATACAAATTACAGTAGACTCAAGAATTTGAAGGGGATTTATGATGTGGATATAATTTTTGATGTAAAACATATAAAATCTATTTCTTTCCACCATTCTTAATTCTCTTCTCTAACAGAATTCCTGTTCTATTCAAAAGGACCCTATCAGAATATATCACTAACAAACCTTCAGAATTCTTGCAGAAGGGTGTCTGGTGGGGCACCTGGGTGGCTCAGTGGGTTAGAGCCTCTGCCTTCAGCTCAGGCCATGATCTCAGGGTCCTGGGATCGAGTCCCATGTCAGGCTCTCTGCTCAGCGGGAAGCCTTCTTCCCCTTCTCTCTCTGCCTGCTTCTCTGCCTACTTGTGATCTCTCTCTGTCAAATAAATAAATAAAATCTTTTTTTTTTAAAAGAAGGGTGTCTGGCAAGTGAGTTTCTTTTAATTTTTAAAACTGTGTCTTAACTATGCCCAAGCATATTTAAATAATCCAATGATATTGTAAGGATAAAGTGCAAGCTTGATTTAACAAGAATATGGAAATCACCACATAGACAATTTTTTGCCATTGCAAAATCCTGGTGGACAGTAGAATTTGGACAGTGAATTTTATAATTGCTTAATATTTTTAGGGATCCTGGAAATTCCTAGCATTAGAATTAGCTAGATGACATAATATCACAAAGGACATTCATGACAGATGCATTCTTTACTACATGTCATTACACCTCAACACACTCTAGTATGTCTCTTCCAGTCCCTTTCATAAAAGTTTTTACTAAGTTGTAAATGACCTCTGGGGTGCCAAATCCATACAAACTTTTAGATTTCTACTTACTTGACTTCTTAGCAGGATTTGACACAGTTGACCCTTCCATTTTTCTTGAAATCCTCTCTCTTTGTCACATCTAAGACATTATCAAAGGCTTCTTTTCTATATGCATGCTAAATACTGAGCTTCTTTGGGTTCTGTCCTAACTCTCTTCTACATCCCCTCTCATGGAAATCTAATCCTTTCCCATGGGTTTAACTTCCACTCAAACCTCTCTTCTGCGCCAGACCTGACTACTTGCCTGTTGTTGTTGTTTTTTTAATTTCCTTCATCTAAACTAGCTTCTTTCCAGTTCCGTCTTTTGTTAAATGGCACCATCAAGCACCTTTATGGCTACTGCCATCATAAACCCATAGACTCTCCCTCTCCCTCACTGTTCACATGTGCCTCAAACACCAAGCCTCAGCCATCTCTTATCTGGCTTCTGTGCTTGTTCATTAACAAGTCTCTCTGTACATTCTGTTTTCTCTATACACATACCAACCAACACAATCTTTTAAAAATGTAAATCTCATATCATTCCTCTGATTATATTTTTCAATGGCTTCCCAAGCCCTTCAGACAATGTCTAAATTCATTCCTGTGGCACATAAGTCTTGGCAGGATCTGGTCCATGCCCATCTCCTCCATCTATATCTCCCTTTCCCTGGCTTTTTCCCCAGTAGTTACCCTGGTTCTCTTTCAGTTTCTCAAATTTACCATATTCCTTTCTGCTTTGGTAGCTTCACACATGCATTTTTTCCTCTCATTAATGCCTTTTCTATCCTTTTCCCCTGATTGTCTTCTATTTTTCCTTCAGTTTATTTTAAATATCACTTTCTCAGAGCAGTCTTTCCTGACCCTCTGGCCTAGACTAGTTTGCTTTTTATTCATTTGCACAGAAGCCTTTACTTTCCTTTATGACACACGTAAGTGTTTGATAAATATTTGTTGAGTAAAGGAATAGGTGAATGAATGGTGGTGGCTCTCAGAGACAAACTATTTTAGAGGAGCATCATGAATATGATCTATGATTGTTCAGTCTAATGTTTCTGTTGTCCATGTACCTGATTTGACCTTAGAGGAAAGAGATTTTTCTCATTGTCCTCTAGTGACTCAGCTTCTCTGGTGTAGGAAAAAAAATCCTGGAGCTGTCCATGGGTGCAAGAAAACTGAAATGGGGGAGAAGATGACTGAAGGAGAATTCAGTGAATGTACTGAGAGGGAGTCCTTGTGATGCAATGGAAGGAACTATGACTGGAGAATGAGGAGACCTGGGTTCACTTTTGGTCCTTCTATTGATTTGCTTTCTCATGTTGAATATGTTTTGTTTGTTTGTATTTGAGAAGCAGTTACATACAGGAAGACGAGGAAGTGCTCGGACGCTTCCTTTGTGAGATCTGGTACCTTATGAACATGGAAGTAATGCTATGGCTTTGATTTGTTCTGATTCTGATCTTGTGAGGAAACTAAGATTTTGTTTGATGAAGGACTAGGTAGTTTTCAAGAAGACAGATTAACTTTCTAGCAGCAGGACTGGGTTTGATCATGACCTGGCACAAGTATTTCTCCCTCACAGGATTGGTCCCTTCAGTTGCCTTCTCGTTGCAACTCCTAGAGGGATAAGAGAATTGTCCTTCATCTTTATTTTGATTCTTGACTGCCTAGGGAAGGAGAAGCAACAGAACTGTGTTCTCTTAGCTACATTCAAATATATGCCTATAAGTTTCAGAGGCTTCTCTTTTCAAACTGCCACATCCTGGAAGTGTCCAGTTGAGCTGCCAGAGGTTGCGGGGTGAGTCAGGAACGCTTAGCTCTCCCTCATTTTGTCAAATAGTCAGAAATTCTTTCATTCTCAGTAATTGTTGAGGGATTACTGTGAATTTAGCACTACTAGATGTTGTGGAAGATGGTGTGGTGTAGAAAGAAGAGCATTGGGCAGAAGTCACAAGACTGGAGTCGTAGCCATCAGCCTGTAATAAACCATATTTTGTCTTTGGGTATTTTCCATCTCTGGACTTCCGTTTGTTCATCTGTACAAGGAGGGGATTTGTCTAGCAATATATTGAGATCCTTTCATTTTGACAAGAAACCAAATTTCTTATTTTGGAGGCCTTTGAGTCTTCTCAGGGAGAAAAGAAACCTTGAGAGAGGTGCCTTTATGAGAGAGGCAGTCGTTTAAATGTCCAACTCTTGATTTCAGCTCAGATCATCATCTCAGGGTCATGAGATGAGATGAGATTGAGCCCCGTGTTGGGCTCTGTGCTGGGCATGAAGCCTGCTTGAGATTCTCTCTCCGGCTCTCATTGCCCCTCCACCATGCCCATGCATGTCTGTGCATGCTCTCTCTTTCTCCAAAAAGAAGAAAAGGAAATAATTAGAAAAATAAATAAGGGCTCCAATGGGTGGTTCTGGCCATGGGGTTTTAAAAAGATAGACAAATGCCTCAAAGTTTTAAAGAAGGGAGGGACCAAAATAGGCAAGAGAAGCTCAGTGAAGGCTTCCTGGAGGAAGTTATTTGTAGAGCATCTTTATGTTTATGATATATCTGTATCTTCATCTTTATGAGCTCATATGTTTCACAATATGAATCTCTATGTTCTAGCTTGAGAGGCCTTAAGTATACTCTGGGTCTGGAATCCTGAAGAATATGCAAATGCATACTCACTGGGTATGCTTAATGCTCCCTCTGGGGCACTTTCTGGCCTTGGCTAAACACCTTTTAAAAGCAGAAGCACCTATATGAGACTTCTTTTCATGAGGAAATTCTATGGCTGTTAATCTTCTTAAACATTAATTATTTTAGAGCCAAATATGTTTCTCATGAACAATAACCCTCCTTTTTCTTTGCTAAGTTTCTAAAGAAAAAATTTGCAAATTCTGACAGGTAGAAATGGGTTTTGGACAAGGTTCTAAGGCAAGAGCCCTGTGAATATTATGTAAATGCCAACCAATATAATGCAGCCCATCAGTTTATTCCAGGGAAGCAAAGGGTACTCAGAAAATCCGTTGCTTCTGCCCAGCTCCTGACATTGAAGGAATTCATCTTTTGTCCACACATCACATTGTGATTTGGTCCTCAATTGCTACTTCCAAATAGCAAATTCTGACAAAAATAGTGTAGCTCGTTTTAGGCCACCACGTAATTGTCACTTCCTCAGAGAGGCCTTCCTTGATCTTGCCTTTCTAAATTAGGAGCCTTTAAGATGATCTCCCAAAGAATCCTGGCCTTTCCTGACCCTTGTCACAGTTTATAATTATATTTATTTGTGTGTTTATTTAATATGTGTGTGCGCCACTAGACTGTCAGTTCTGTGAGGGCAGAAACAACTTTCTTCTGCCCATAAATCTGTGTCCCCAGTGTTTGGCACCATGTACAGCATGAAATGTTGTCTTTAGGTAAAATTGGGGTCTCAGTGAAATGTTTCATGATCATGTAACCTATGCTTGTGTTTCAGACCTTTCAAAATGCGTTGTATGATTGCATCTAATATTTGTGTCCTCTACATTTTTTTTACACATTTTTACACTTATCATATCTCTAACCCAATATAACAAGCTACTTTCCACTGGCTAAGAAATCAAAATGTATAGTGGCAACAGAGTGTAATGGCTAAGTTCTTGGATTCTGGATCTGGGCTTAAATCACCACTGTGCACGTTACTATTTGTGGGACATTGGGAAGTTTATGTAACTTCTATGTTCTCGATCTTCTCATCCATAAAATGGGCATAATAATAGTACTATGAGGTGGTCATCAGAAAGAAATGAGTGCTTTGAACAATGCATACAACTTTAGAAACGTTATATTAATTTTGCTGCTAATGTTATTTTCCCCCAAGGGAATGTGATAATTTTAAGAAGCTGACACAGAGGTGTCACACAATCAGGCTTATTTCACATCATATAGTCTTCCTAGACTACAACTATCTCCACCAATAAAGAATCTATGACCCAGGTGGATAATGGATCTTATTCAAGGACTTCAGCTAGAAAAAGGCGGAGTTGGGACAACAACCCAGATTTCCTAGTGCTTTCCGTATTCCGGTATCAATGCTATCAGTTGCCTCAGGATTCCCTTTTTCCTGCCTCATCCTGATTTCCCACAAAGCTGGGATCAGAATCCACTGGAGCAGGAAAGACAGTGCGGTGTCTGGATGAGCACTGAGCCAGTGGGCCAAGCAGGACATGGTGAGTCCCTCCTCTCCCCTCACTCGGTTACAGCTGGGCACTGAGCCAAGAATAAGCTAACATTTTCTGAGCGCCCTGATCTGTGCATGCCTGCCTGCCAACAAGCTCTGAGGCACTCTGAATGCAGCCTCTGAATGACGCTGCCCCACACTTGACCTGTGATCACCCACTGAGCCAGCCAGTCCTTAAAAAAAAATTTAATCACAACTTCATTTGTTCAAAAATTGAACAAAAAAATTGATAGTCTTATTAATAAACATGTTTTCTTGTTTACTTTGTATATGTGGGGCTCAGTGTTGGGTATTTCACATACATCGTGTCATTTAATCCTCACAGGATCATAGGTGGTCTACCCTGTTATTAACCCATTTCCACAGACTAAGCACTAAAGCCTTGAGGCTGGCTTAGCCAAGGTCATAGCCTAAGTCATTATTCTTACCTCTTCTGTCCAGAAGGTAAGGAATAAAAATATGAACAAAGATTACTCTTGGGGAGTAGAATTATTGCTGATTTTTTTAAAATAAAGGGAGAATATATGTCTAAAAAATAAATGAGGTGCACTAATCTTAAATTTAGAGTTTGATGCCTTTCCAGTGGCTGCTCTGGCCCTGCCTGAGATGATTACTATCGTGACTGCTGCAGTCAGAGTCAGCACTTTCTAGGTGTCTCTGAGCCTTTGCCCATGTCACCACACCCAGGGCACAGCAACCTCCCCTCTCTTCTCCATCTCTTTAAAGCCCATGCTCAAGTCTTCCATGAAGGATTCTCTGATTTGTCCTATTGGTCATCTCTGAAATGACCTCAAAGTAATCATAATAATTAATAATAATCCTAATGTCACAATTCACTCCACCCTCCCTACAGAATTCGAACAAGGCATCTCCAACAGCTAGGAGCAAGGTAAAAGACCATGGGCTCTAAAGAGCAAGATGGACCAGAGTGACATCTTGACTCAGGACAGAGTTCTGGGTCTCCCAGAACTGTTGCCAGTGAGGAAGGGAGAGACCACATTTTCTTGAAAGGGGAGGTGAAAGAAGGTTTTTCTGTCGTATCTGAAACTCCTTCCCATATGATCCAGGGCAAAAAACCATGATTTTTACTTAGGAAGCACTCAGTGAACTGCTAATATGTACAAAGTTTTGATGGAGGTATAAAAATCAAGGAGGCTGAGACTCTGTCACTCATAAATTCAGTTTGGTGGGAGCAGACAGTAACAGAAGTGCCACTGTAATTGGAGACATGCTCATACACACAAACATAGATGAAAAGGTGATGCCAGGGCAAAGAAGGGAGATGGGGCATGAGGTCTTGTGGAAGAATGAGGTCTCTCCAGGACTTTGAAGGAGAGGTAAGGTCTGCGCAGGAAATGACTACGCAGAAATGGTGAGCCCAGTGGATCAAGGATGTATGAAAAAGGATACAGCAGCCCCAGAGGGTGACGGGAAAGTGTGTCTTTCGTGGGTTCAAGAGGCATGGACTCTAAGCTCATGTATTTGTTTGTATATGGGTCCCTGGGCTCAGGGACTCTGGGAGGGAAGGAGAGAGAATGGGAAGCATGGGGCTGCTGCTCTTGAAGGAGCTATGGTCCCAGGAATCTTTTGGACCTGATAGGCTTTTGATATAAGGGAATGCATGGCCGGACACCTGCCTAGAGTCAGTGGTCACTGGTTTTCCTCCTCCTAGAACAGCATTACCTTAGCAATATTTAATTATGAAAGACTCTTTCTCCACCATTTATGATTACAGAATATCCTCAGGGTCTTTTTCCATTTCCTTCTGAGGAAGATTTTCTCAAAACCATTTTTTTGCATGTATGTACTTTCATGTGACGATGCTTACTTTCAGTGCCCATTCATTATTATTATTATTATTATTATTATCAACATTAGCTGACTGCTAAGTGAGTGAACAGGAAACTAGGAAATTGCTTTTTAAGACCACTCTAAAATCTTCCTAACATTTCAAACCAAGTTTATGCCATTTCAAAACAAATTTTTCCATCAGACTAAAAGCAATTCATTTCTCTGCGTCATTTCCACCTTCTTTCCACACCATGTGGCTAGAAAGCCCAACTTTTGGCATCTACTGCACAAAAATACATAAGTGCAGTTGACTCTTCCTGCTTCATTTTGCAAGTCCAGGGAAGGTGACTAAATCTACATTTGAAAAAATCATAGCAGACTTTTCTTTTTCTGGCACTGATCCAGTCAGGTAATCTCAAAAAGCAAAATCATGATCAGGAATCACTTTCTACCAAGTGCACTTGAGCTGTGGGGGAAAAGCCAGAACCACAGAAATCTCATCTCTCATCCAATCATTCTTTTGGATTTCAGAGTTAGGCTAAAAACAAAGGATAGATGACTTTGGCCCTACCTGTTGTCACCTTTCTGGACATGTATAAATGCTCCCTGCAGGACGAAAATAGCCTTGGTCACCTGGATTTCTCTTGTTTCATCACAATATCTTTAAACAGGTGTCCGTCATGCTTGTTGCGCATTGGAGTTTTGAGGAAACCATTGAAAAAACATAAGTGCTTGGCTGTCAGCTCTGGACATTTAGATTTAGGTCGAGACCTAGAGTAGGGTCCAAGAGTCTGTGTCTCTAAAAGCTTCTCCAATATATTCTAATGTGTAATCCAGAGTGGGAACCACTGCGCTCAATCCTATCCACACTTTTCTAACGAGAGTACTTTTGCCTTGAGTTTGAAGCAAAACTTATCTGTGAAGGATTGTATCACCTCCTATCTGCAGACTATGCAGACTACCACAGACTATACCTGTGCGTTCTATGTCCATTTTTACTTAGATGTAACATTTTGGTCAATACTTTTAGGATATTTGGCCTCTGTTACCACAGCTTTGGTAAACTATCTGAAATAGCATCTGCTAATAAAACATTTCTTTGTATCAATATGACTCTTTGAAGAACATAAACCTGACATTAATTTGGCATGTAGAGATTGCTAGTTTTTGGATTTGACTATAATTTTCCTCCTTATCTTTCAGAGGATGGGAAATAATGGGAGTGTTCTATAAAAATAGATTAACCATACTAGTTTTCTAAGAACTGTGGGTGTTTGGGGAAGGTCATATATTCAAAACAGCCCACAACCGTGCTTTGTTTTGGCTCACACGTAAAACCTCCAATCCTTCCCATATAACCCCAAGCATATATCTTTACACCATTAGCCATAGATTGGCCCCCAAGTCCCACAGCCAAACCTTTGCTGGCTCAGTCTCGCTTGTCTTCTAGGTAAGGGATCCTCTCTTCTATCCCAGCTCTCCTCCACTGGAATCCATGAGCTCCTGGAACACACATTCAGGGAGAGCAAGAAGAAACTCCGTCTGTCCCCTCGTCTGCCGGAGAGGCTAGTGAGTAGCTCTGGTAGGGGAGGTCCTTCGGAGACCACCCCCCCCAACACCCCAGCTCTGTGAAGACTTACACTTGTTTGTGCCTTCAGTGAATGCGCTCCGGCCTGTCTGATAGGAACCTCCCTGGTGTTCAGGGAACTGCGAAGACTCATGCTTCCTTGGGTGCCATTCCCATTTCCCGTCACGAGTCCCACCCTGGCTGCTGGTGCTCCAGAAAAGTGCACTCCTTGGACGGAAGCAGAGCGGGGGTGGGGGAGGGGGTGTGGGGAGAAGCTTATGTGTGATTAGATGGTAAAGTAACAAATGTGATTTTAAATGGTCTCGTGGGAAATGCTGAAACCGGAGGAAGCAAAGAGGCTGCACTTAGATAAGGATGCCTCCAGCATGCACAATAGACTACCAGCCCAGAAGGCTGCCTAAGAGAGCTGGATGGTCTGTTTCCCACCACTGACCCGAGAGAGTGCAGAGCTGCACCCATTCATACAGTGCCTGCTTGTCTCTGGGTCCTTGTTCCAAGCACTCATGTCTATTAAAACTGTTTTTTCCCTTCCCCAATAGAAACCTGAAAAAAAATACATTTTTTTTGCATTTTGGAAAAATTTAATTTAAAAAAGCTTGAGTAATTTTCATATTCTTCATGCATACTCAGTAATAGACCAGGTCGTATGAAACAATAGTTTGAAATGAAATTATAGAAAAGGTCTCAAACCCCAGATCTGATAGAAGACAAGAGCAGAGGAAAATGACCTGTACACATGGCCATGGGACCAGGAGGGAGGCGAGGTATGCAAAGGGTAACAGCCCCTCCTGACCCTCTGTGTCTGCGTGAGACGATGTGGGCTGGTACAGGAAGTATCCCTCAATGCCAGTTCAGATCACAGAATGCTAACTGGCTGGGTGTTTATTGTATTACAACTCTATTTATTCAAAGTCTCCCAAATCAAACCAAAAGCAGCTTCTTCAGTTCAGGATTCAGATTATATGAAATGTTGACCTCTCTCTGCAGGGACCACAACTTTCAAAGGGTCAGGCCAAGAAGAGCCAGCACGCCTGCTCCAAGGCAGAGCCCGGTAGAAAGTGTGGAGGCTGGAGGGTTTGGGCGCTGGGACAGCACCGTGGGAGGAAGAGGAAGAACGATCCTGCTCGCTGCAATGACCTCGGGACGCCTCTTCATGCGGTCCACCCAAGCAATGGACTCTGCAGTGCTCCCAAAGAGGGTGCTTCTGAAATATAGTTATCCTTGAACAATGCAAAGGGTTAAAGGTGCTTGACACCCCTCTTGAAGTCGGAAAGCTAGGTACAAATTTTGACTCCCCAAAAACTTAACTATTAGTAGCCTGACTTGAAGCCCTCCCAATGGCATAAACAGATCATTAACACGTATTTCATAGTTATATGTGTCCTATACTATATTCTTACAATAAAGTAATCTAGAGAAAAGCAAATTTTATTAAGAAAATCATAAGGAAAAGAAAAATACATTTATAGTACTGTACTGTATTTCTTTTTTTTTTTTTTAATTCCTTGTATAAGTGGACACACGCAGTTCAAACCTGTGTTGATCAAGTGTCAGCTGTATTTATGGAAGGAATGAAATGCTATCTGGGATTTTCTGCGAAATAATCTAAAGGGAGTGGGTACAGTGGGGTGAAAAGGAAACAAGATTGGCCATGCGTAGTTAATTGGGAAATGGAGTAGGTAAGGATTTACCACACTATTCTCACTAGTTTGGTATGTGTTTGAATTTCTAAAAAAAAAAAAAAAATTTTTTAAAGATTTTATTTATTTATTTGACAGACAGAGATCACAAGTAGGCAGAGTGGCAGGCAGAGAGAGAGGGGGAAGCAGGGTCCCCCCACAGCAGAGAGCCCGATGCAGGGCTCAATCCCAGAACCCTGAGACCATTACCTGAGCCGAAGGCAGAGGCTTTAACCCACTGAGCCACCCAGGTGCCCCTACAAAAAAAAAAAAAAAAGTTTTTAAAGCCAATGCTCATGCAAAAGCATTAACTTTAAGCTCCTTTGTGAAAAGTGGATTATGACACTATAGTGATCCTAAAGTTTATGAACAAAGACTCTAGCTATCTGCAAAGAATATTGTCTGGAAAGAAAGACACCAAAAGTTTATTTATTTGGATATATGTATACACACACACACACACACACACATACATAGTGGAATTAGGAGTGATTTAAGTTTTTCCTTTTTTAAACCTCTCTTTGTATAATCTTTCCACAATAAATATGGTAATTAAAGACACTATTTAAAGAACATGGTTAGGGTTCCAGCTCCCAGGGTCTCTGTTCTGCAAAGTCCTGGTCTGGCAGGTAGGAGGGAGGGGCTGCTGGGAACGCTGGCTGGAAGAAGGAGGTCCTTGCACTTAGGGGCTGTTCCCTGAGCACCCCAGGGTGTTTGTTAAACCCTTTCATCACTATGGGAGAGCATCTTCAGCGCTCTCAAGGGTGGCATCTTTAAGGGGAACAGCCTTGGGGTTGATGTCAGGGATGTTTTGTGTCCTTAGACAAGTCACCTGATTTCTCTGGGCCTCATTTTCTCCACTACTTCTTCCCACCCTCCAGTACACTCTCCACACAGTAGCTAGAGTGTTCTCTGTAATAGACCTCTGATCAGAAATCACCTCCGCAGGAAACCTCTGAAGGCAGGGGTTGTGAACGCTCTGCATTCTCTTGGCTTAGTGGCAACCACTAAGTGGCCCACCCACCACATCTCCGTGCCCCAGTGATGCTGGGTTGCCTTCAGATGCTTGAACACAACGCTGCCTTTGAACTCAGGAGTCCCTGTGGATGTTGTTCTCTCTTGTTTCCTTGCATTTAATTTCCTCCCTTTTCCTTCACTTACCAATATCTGGTCATCCTTCAGTCCTCAGAGTAGACATCTGTCTCTGGAGGATACCTTGCCTGATCCTCCAAAGTCGGTACTCTTAAGTAGATACTCATCTTATACCTTCCCATGAATTCATTCTTTCAGTCATTCAACACGTTTTTATTGAAAGCCACCTATGTGTGCCAAGAGCCCACAGTCCAGTGTGGGAGAGAGATATTGAACAAATAGTTCTGATAATGACCATGACAAGGCATCCTGTGATGACATAGCCATAATTATGCAAATTCAGGCAGCAATGGGGGTTGACTCTCATTCTTAGCAGCTGGCTCGTGAGCCTCATGATAACGCATCACACATCTGACCCGAACAAACTTTTGGGGCCTCACTTAAGTCATTATGGCAGGATTCTACTGTGCAACTAGTTGTAATAGGAAAAAGCCAAGGGAATGAGCTGCTTAAACGACTGAGGATATAAAACACTCCTTCAAGCCATTTGTTTAATGTCTATCTTCCCTACTATTTACTTACTGAACCAGGGCTTAGGAGAACCTACTCCATGTCTATGCTGAGTGCTGAGGATACGAAAAGGAAAGGATGAAGTTCCCCTCTCATGCAGCTTACATTCTAGAAAGGGAAGTAGAAAATAAGCAATTAAAAAATTAACGAATGCAGAGTCAAAACACTATGGTGTTTGTGTCAGACAACTACCACAGTTATTTCAGTCATTAACAGGAGGCTCAAAAAATTTAAAAATTGTATTCAGAAAAAATTAATGAACACATGCATGATGTGGTTTAGAAGAAATACATACATGGCCTTCCCCTGTTTCTGGCACAGAGCTCCTGAAAGGCTTGGAGTTTCCAGTGATGAGCTGTTACCATGTCTTTTGGAACTCCCCAAGGGTGGGAGCTGGTTGCTGGGAGAACCTGCCAGTGAGTGGAGGGTGGCAATTTCTGTCCCTGACCTCTGGGGAACGGCTGAATCAGTTGCCAGTGATTCAATGGCCAGTGATTTGATCAGTCATGCCTGTGTAATGAAGTCTCCATAAAGCCCAAAGGGTGAGGTTGGAAGGCTTTTGGATTGGCAAACATGTAGAGATTTGGGGAGAGTGGTGTGCTAGGAGAGCGTATGGGAGCTCCATGCTTTCTTCTGCTTCCACATACTCTGCCCTATGCACTTCTTCCTTCTGGCTGTTCCTGAGGAATAGCCTTTTATAATAAGCTGGTAATCTAAAAAGTAAACAGTTTTCCTGAGTTCTGTGAGCCACTCTAAAAAGAAGGGGTTTGTGGAAACCTTTGATTTATAGCCGGTCCATTAGAAGGACAGATGACAACCTGGGCTCACGATTGGCATTTGAAGCAGAAGACAGTGTTAATAAGGAGAAGGGAGGTCCACAATGGAGTCATTTTTGTTAAACCCCACATCAGCAAGCCGAGACCTTGCTGCAGCTTCAACCCCTCGGGAATGCAACCTTTAGCCAGTCAACATGGAGTTACCTGGTCAGCGCTAGTGAGGAATTTGCCAAGTAGAGCCTTTCTGTTCCCCTTAGGAAATTGATCTTGCCCGAAGCAGTGCATTCTTTGCTAATAATTTCCATTTCCGGTGCCCCTTCTTGCCTTTAAAAACCTTTCTGGTGGAGGAAGTGGGGTGGTGGCAGGATAGGGTAGTGGAGATCCTTTCCATTTGTGAGATGGGATGCCGCTGTACTCATGAACTGTTGAATAAAGCCAATTAGATCTTTAAAATGATTCAGTTGAACTTTTGTCCTTTAAAATCAGTCTTGGGGTCTGACCCCTGAGCCATGGAATCTGCTGCCAACCCCAGCGACTGTTGAACTGAGCTGAACTGTGGGACACCCAGCTAGTGTTGGAGGCTTGCCTTTTGGACATGAGGGGGCCCCCCAACACACCCATGCCCAGTTGTTGGAATCGGAAGCTCAGGACACTCTTAGTATATTAAAGGAAGAGAAGAATTTTCCAGAAAGCAACATATTTTGAGAAGATTTCTTCTGCCCCAGACAACAAAGAATTATTTGGTGATGCAGACCCATTTTACTTCCTTTTACCCAAACTTCTCTACCTGTGCTTCAGCCTAGGGACTTTCCTGTCCCTAGTAAAGACGCCCCTGAAAGTCTTCTCCCCAGTAAGTTACAACTGCCCCCTGTGTCTTATAGGTATATGTCTTGTGTTCATTTCCCTTAGAAGTTCTTTCCGTGCTTCTTGACAAAAGCGTGTCCATGCCTATTCTGGCACACCTCACAGTGCTAGGTACACAGTGCATCAAGAAGGAAACCTGTGCTGCTGGGACTTCCTCCCAGGAAGGACCCATGACTTACCTGGGACCTGGCACCAGCTTGGCACCATGCTTGTCTAGAGAGGCACCAAGCTAACACTTAAAAGGAATTGTTCTTTTTAATCCATCAACTATTTGCCATGAATGCATTTATCTCATTCTCTTGAATACAAATTATGGTCTTAGCCTGCTGTAGCAACAATCCCTTATCTGTAAAAGGGCTTTAAGCTTACATTTCACTTTTGCATACCGAAACCTGATAATGTCTGGTGGGGCAAATGGTCCTCATTTTATGTTATGTGGGGAAACTGGGCTGAGAGTGGTTGAGAAGCTTTAGGAGCAGCACCCAGCCATGCAGTATGAAGACAAGGAGGAGAACTCAAAGTCTCCTGCTCCAAGGCTCTTGGCAACACAGATAGCCCTGATGTGACTCTTGCCTCCTTTGATTACTACTCCTGGGGCAAGCCAACTCTTTTCAGGCAGTAACTGTCCCCTGGAATCATAGCAGTGGTCAGATGAGTGGAAGGGAGAGAATCATTGCCAAGCTCTTGGTTCCTCTGCTTTCCCTGCTCCTCTGAGCTCCTGTCATCCATCTCTGTGCCTGTGGTGTGCCCTGGACACAGGTTGTGTGGGCAAGGGGGAGCCTGGGGCAAGGGTGCTCTGTGGAGTCTGTCCTCCTTGTCAGAACTCCAGGCACCAGGAAAGGCGAGCAGCTTGGTTTCCATGGCAACCTGCCCACCCGGTCCCTGCAGCTGCAGCCCCTCTCCAGCCCTTGAGGCGAGGGCTGTGGGTGGCCCAGGCAAGCCCTGTGCCCACATCAGCCCCCACTGGGTTCAGGCCCCAGGCAGGCTGTTCATTCTGAGCTGGAGCTTTGCCTGACATGGTTCCCATGGGGACGGCTCTGGGCACATGCTGCCTGTGGTCAGATCCCCAGATCAAAACTGCCTTGCAGTTCAAGCAGCTCCTGCTCAGGGCCTTCGGAAGAAAGACCGAGTTTCAGGTACCCTTGTCCCCCAAACAGGTAGGTAGACTTAAGAAGATGGCACAATGGGGCTTTCTCTGCCATGCATGGGGCATTCCCCCATGCCAGGACCTAGGGGCACCAAGGTGGCAGTGGCATAGTCCCCACCCTTAAGAAGGAAGGACAATGGCCCATGGGGCTGGTGGGTACAATGCATTTTGGCCCGGCAACAGTGGAACTAGGAACAAAGAGACAGGAGGCACTGATCAGCTCTGGGGAAGTTTCAGAGGAGAAGCAGTAGGCATTCCAAGCACAGAAAGAATATGCTCCGTGGGGTAACAAAGTTTGTGTGCTGTAGAAAGAGGGGAAGGTGGAGGTGGGGCTGGAGGAATGTGCAGGCCTCCCCTGTGGAAGGCTGCAGAGGTTGGGTTGAGTCCTGTGGTAAAAGAGGAGTCATTCCACACAGGAAAGCAGCGTGTCTGGTCTCTCGCATCTGGGTCTCTGGGTTTCTTGATGCGAAAATACCAGAAGGATAGGAAGGGTGGGGAAAGATGCAATAGGATGGTTTAGAACAGTGGTGCTCAGACCTCAGTGTGCATTAGCGTCACCTGGAGAGCTTGTTAAAACAGATTCCCGACCCACGCAGTGATCCTGTCTCCAGACATCAGAGAGGGGGCTGGGTGAGGGTCCCCATTCCTAAAAAGTACAGCAGATGCTGATGCTGCAGATCCTGACTCTACTGTGAGGAACACAGGTGTGGTGGCCTCTATGGGGTCCTGCTAACTCTGCCCTCTCAGCTTCCTAAAACTCTGCACTGAACTTCCCCAGCAGCTTCTCTCTCCCTAAGGATGGCCACTGCTGCCTCAGGCAGGGGAGAAGGGGCCCCTGTTGCTTCAGAAGTCATGATTGAGAGTGGCTGCTATTGAGTAGATGCTTTTGATGCCAACTTACAGATAGTAAGCCTGGAGTTCAGAGAGGTGATCCCAGAGTTTACATAGCCTGCAAGTGTTGGAGCCAATATTAAATCCTGGAGCTTAGCTGAGACCTGAGGGCATAAGGCATAGACACTACAGGGACTCATCTGAAACCTACCATGACCTAGAATGCCCACTGCACTCAGGAAGGATATAAAAAGACATTTGTTCGAGAGGCCTGGGGCTCTGTAGGTATGAGATTCATTGAACCACTTCCCACCCCAAACTCTTGAGACAGGAAGGTCACCAGAATGAAAAAGGAACTCTACACAGTGGTCAAGGGGTCATCTGGAAAGAGATGGAGTGATACCATGGCTTTTCCTCCTTGTGGTTCCAACTTACCAAGACACAAATAGATCAGGTATAATAAACATCATGGAACAGTGCATGAACAGGCAGCACTAGGGAAGAAAGACATTCTTACAGAAAACAGAATGGGGCTTGCAGAGTTATATGACTTTGAATACTAAAAGAGATGTGATTTTTATTTTCTACCTCAAGCTCCTTGTTAGAATAGGACTGAATGAGGGTGGTGCAGGAGAGCGGCACTATTACTCACATTATCTTTGAAATAGATTCACATTTGTTTAAATGACAATTGTTTTAGAGTCATAATTGATATGCATTTTCATAACTTCAAAGTGAGAGAAAAAAAAATGTTGGAAGAAAAGTTGCCTAAATCAGCAGTGGCAGAGAGACCCGAAGGTGCCGTGGTGAGCCGATAGCATCTCATTGGACAGAGTGCCATTCAAAGGGAAATGCATTGCCTGGTGTGGGTTCAGGAGAAGTTGGCCAAAGAGATATTTAGAAGAAGAGAAAACAGATAAGTTTGGATCTCAACTATCTTAGCCCTTGACTGGAGGAAAAATTCAGAAATGGGCTGGAAGGAGCAGGGTGCACTCTAAGAGCTATGCCATGCCCAGGAGAATCAGGAGCTTGGAATACAACCTCATCTAAATGGACAAAGGAAATATGGAATGGCTGTTAATGGAGATCTCAATCCAAGACGAAATAGGAGTCTAAGGAGCATTTCAATATGATATATATTTAATTGAAATGAACTACATATCTTAAATCAAAATGATGTTAGCAATTCCACGCAGAACAGGAATTGCTCTGTGACCTTTATTTTCTCCCTCTTGAATGCTTATTTTGGGCGAGAACGCTTAGCTCAAGTATTGGCTGAATGAAGGATTGATTAAATGAATGAATGAAGTTGAAATCGTCGGAGGTTCTTGAAAATGAACAATAATAATGCAGTTAATTTCCTGTGCTTTCCAAGTTTTCTACGGTGAAAAGATACTAGCTTGATCATTAGAATAAGGTCAGAATTGGGGATGGGAGGCTGGTCAAGAGCCTTTTCTCTCAGGTAAGAGATTCCTGAGGGGGAGGGGTCTGCCCTCCCAGGCCCTTCTCTCCCATGAACCAACACGGGGTGAAAGATGAACGCAGACACTGGGCAGCAAGACTGGGGCAGTGAAACAGCTGGGCCTGAATCTCTGTGTGTCAGGAGTTGTGTGCAGAATTGGCATTTCAGGGGAGGACACTCAGATGGCCCATCCCTCAGTAAGCCCACAGTTTGGGCTGTGGAGGTTCATGCACTGGGCACATGTAATTCTAAAACAATCTGTGCTTGGGGCCACTAAAGAGGGTAGTGCCGTCTGAGGCTGAAGAAGGACGCCTAGCAGGTGGGTAGAGACTTTGTGTACTCAGAAGCTACTATTAATGCAAAAGAGAAGTGTGCGTCCTGGCCCATGACTTCTTTCTCTGGTCAGAAAAGACTAGAACATGGTAAACCATTTTAGGTCTCCCAAGGCACTCCCAAGGCACTTCCTGGCACTCAGAGCAGAAACTTCATCTGAGCATTTCACTGGAGGTGGGTCAGGGTGGGCTGGAGCCTACCTGGAAGGGGCAGGGCTCCTCCAGACAGAGAGGGTGGACAGGCAGGATGGGCGCAGAGCAGAGGGAGACCCAACAGTGTTCAAGCAGAGCGTGGCCAAGTGGCAGTGGCAGGAGAATCCCATCCAGAAGCCCCTGTCAACCTTAGGAATTGCTTTGGGTGATCCTAAATGCATAGTCCAGAGCCCCATTTCTAGAGATATTTTCTTTTCCTTTCTTTTTCCTTTTTTGTCCCTTTCTGGGATCATCTGGAAGTGATCCCAGAAATTTCTCCCTTTCTCTTTCTTTTCTTTTCTTTGTAGGTTTGGAGTAGATTCCAAGAATCTGCATTTTCCCCAAGTACTCTGGATGATTCTGGAGCAGGATGTGGATATTATATCTCGGGTAGTGTATTAGTATGGGCTGTCATAAAATACCATAGACCAGGTGGCTTAAACAACAACAGAAATGTATTTTCTTGTAGTTCTGGAGGCTGGTAGGTCCCAGATTACGTCAGGCAGGGTTGAGCTGCTGGTGAGACCTCTCTTCCTGGCTTGTCCTCTGCCACCTTGTCACAGTGTCTTCACACGGCCTTTCCGCTCTACACCTTTCCGCTCTGGTGCCCTTTGCTCTTCTTATAAAGATCCAGTCCTATCAGGTGAGGGCCCCATCCTTATGACCTCATTTAACTTTAATTATCTTCTTAATTACCTTCTATCTCTAAACACAGTCACATGGGAAGTCAGAGTTTCAGACTATGAATCGGGGGGTGGGGTAGGGCACGATTTGGTCCATAGCAGATGCCACTCCATAGAATAGTGGGGCCTGACTACCTGGTAGAGGGCGGTGGAGGACACTCAGTGACAGGGGCTAAGACTCTGGCGAAGGATCTTGTGCAAGCGAGAGACTGATGCCAAGGCTTCCTGTCTCAGATCACCGGAGAAACTGTGTGCAGCAAGCAGGGTTCTTAGTGCGCCACAATGCTTGGGACAAGTAATGCTACATTAATTTAGTTTTCTAGAATTTTCTAGGATTAAATGCCTTGTGAGTTCCCATCCATCCAGGAAATGAGAACCCCATCTCAGTCATCCCTGGGGCTCTTCCTCTCTCTCTACATCCTCCTAGGGCAGAGTGAAGTTCTCCAGGTCTCCTTACAATGTCTGAAACACCTGGGGAATGTGCTCCAGCCTTGGTGACACACCTGTCACAGCAGCCATGCTTATCATCTAAACCTGTATGGTCTCTCAGAGGTGGTAGGTGGTTGCTTGGTGCCCTGCCTGTTGGGACATCTTTTGCCAGGGCTGAGGCACCCAGGGCTTGGAATGCAGCTTCCCTGTGGTATCATGGCTAGTTTGCTCTGGTTCTGCCATCTTTCCTGGACACCAGCACTACTCCTAGCTCAAAACTTCTTCCTACGGGGCGCCTGGGTGGCTCAATGGGTTAAAACCTCTGCTTCCGGCTCAGGTCATGGTCTTGGGGTCCTGAGGTAAAGCCCTGCATCAGGCTCTCTCTGCTCAGCAGGGAGCCTGCTTTCCCCCCTCTGTCTCTGCCTGCTACTCTGCCTACTTGTGACCTCTCCCTTTCTCTGTCAAATAAATAAATAAAATATTAAAAAAAAACAAAAACAAAAAAAACCTTCTCTCTAGCCAAAGTGAATTAAAAGGCCCAAAGTGTTGAGTTTCTGGCAGGCAAGAAAATCCTCTTCCTAGTTCCAAGCAATGCCCACTTCATCCCTAGACCCAGGCAGTGGGTGTACCGCCCTATGCCTTCCTGCTGTGGGAGAGGCCCAGCAGGCCTGAGATGGAGCAAAGCAGATCCTCCTTTTGGGATCAGGCGGGGAAGAACAGGGGAAAGCTGATATCTTGGTACCCTGCAGTGTTTAATGGCCCATCCCTAGCAGATTCCTTGGAGAGTTCAGGGTGTCTGGAATCTGGAGCACAATATGCAGATCAACCAGGCCTGGAAGACAGGGAAGATCAGGGGGTACATCTCCTGTCTGAAAAGTAATGTGACCAAAAGAGATCCACAAGAATGTCTCTCCAAGAGTGAGCACATCATAGAACCTCAGTGCCCAGAAAGGACTGAGAGCTCACCTCATCAGTCTCCTCATTTTGCAAATGAGGAACAGAGATCCAAAGAAGGGAAGGGACCTGCCTAAGTTCCAGGGAAGGAGCAGATCCCTGAGACCACCTTCACTCTGGCCCGGCTCTTCTTCTCATCTGCTGTGGGCCTGATTCCCCTGCTCCAGCTTAGTCTTACAATTTACATAGTTCTGCTAACCATAACATTGCCAGGGACTTCATCAGAAAACACGTCGTACTTCTAGAAATCCTAGGGACACATGCATTCATGCCCGTGCAGGCGCACATATAACACGCACTCACATACACATACACTCCATGCTCCAAGGTAGTCCCCGTTAGCACAAGAACACTTGTTTTTCCAGAACATGGGCAAAACACCCAGCTCAGAGCTCTGGCAGGCAGCTAGGGGAGAGAGCTTTCACATTTGCTCCCCACGCTAATGAAGTGCGGAGCTTGCAGCCAGATTTCACCCAGCTCAGAATGGGAAGGGGTGTCTGTAAAAGGACATCCACCAGACCACAGAGTGGGGGGAGAAGATCCAGAGACTCCCTTTGAGGAGTGCAGAACCCACTATGTTTGGCTGAGAGTCCATGAGCCATCAGGGAAGTGGGGAGCCCCTTACTGCCTTTGAGATCCTGATCTGGGCATGCTGCCACGGTGGCAGGGTGGGAAGGGGGCCTGGGTGCATCTCCACATTCCTTAATCAGCACTGACCCTCTGCAGCAAGCTGTTCTGACTACAAAGGAAGGTGAGAGCAAGGGAGAACCACACTAACACTATAGCAATGCCGTGCGCTGACCCTTGCTGGTGCTTATTAAAGGCCTCATACAGATCATCTCAGTTCAGTCCCAGAATGCGTGTGGACAAGGTGGGGTAGCAGCAGATGAAGAGAGGGGCTAGATGAGTGCCTTTGGGAAGGCTGGATTTCCAGGGCTTGCTGCGGGATCAAGTGGAGCACAAGGGAGAGGGAGGATCCAAAGCCCCTCTGATAAAATATGCTAAGTGAGTTCTGGGTCTTCCCCCTGAACTTGGCCCTGAACTCTTCAGCCACTACCTGGCAGTGACCCCTGGTAGAGAAAGCAAGTGCGTCCATGTCCTTCCAGTCACAGCTCTGCAGCAAGCGTGGAAAGGGAGCAAGCAAAGGGCACTGTTCTCAGGACCCCCACCCGTCCAATTCTGGCCCCTTCTCCTGATATCCACTGGCTTCTTTCTGACCAGCTGCTGCCAGGAGAGGCCGCCTGTGGGAGGCGGGAGACAGAAGGAGGCAGCTCTCAGAGAAGAGGGGAAGAAAGGCTCACCCCATCCGGTTGTTTCTCTGGAGGATAGCTCGTGTTAGTCAGACAGACCTAGGAGACTCAGACGTCAGAGGCAGCCGCTGCCTTCGCTGCCTTGCAGAGCATAAACTCCCTTAGTGGTGTCAGTGTCCGTTTGTCATAATCACTTAGGCAGCTCCCCCTCTTTGTGCTCCCCCAGAACTCTGTTCCAGCACCAGGACCCTACTCCAGTTCTCCATGGCCAGCCCGCAGGGAAGCAGCCGGTCGGGCTGGCAGGCAGACCCTTCAGACAGAGAGGAGTAGAGAAGGAGATCCGAGTGGGTCCACACTCCGCAGAGGGAGGATGGACACAGACCAACCTCCTCACCTACAAGACAGTAGCCTGAGAGCCTAGAGGTTTCATCTTTCCCATTTTAATGCCACTCACTCAACCTGGCTGAGTTAGGGGCAAATTTTTCCAAGTCACAAAGAGAGAGTTCAGGCAGGATAACTAAGGTGGCCACTTCCTTGAAGATCTCTGCACTGTCGGGGCAGTGGAGAAACCCATTTAGAACTCACCCTTCAGAGTCCCAAGGGACCGCTGGCTACAGAATTCTGGGAGTCTGGAGGCTTGGGGGACCAGGTGCCAGGATACAGGCTCCCCCAGGGGGTCACGTCTTGGGCAGCATCTGAATGATTTCTTAACAATCCAAGACGTACAACAATTCTCTTCAAGGCATTAGATTGGGAATTCCTTGAGGGAAACGGGACTACCCTTTTGTCACCTTTGTACCCCCATTCTGACTCTTTAAAATCTAACAAATATACATGCAATAAATATAATATGTAGTAATAATAATAAAAATTGAGCCGTGCCCATCTAAGGAACACAAATATCTCATTAAGTAGGTGTGGTCATTATCAGCCCCAATTTTTAGATGATTGCAGCCTCAAAGAGATTGTAGAATGGATCCGAGCTCACACGAGCTATTTGGCCCGTGGATATGAGACCCAAGTGGCCTCCATGGTCTGTCATGTTTGGGGCCCAGAGAAAACAGAGTCCTTGCAATGAGGATGGCGTAGGGTTGGGGTAAGACTGCACTCGTAGACCCAGTGGCACCCTCTCTATCTCCCACCACCTACATTTAACCATTTGTGGTCATTTTATTTTTTATTTTTTAAAAATATTTTATTTATTCATTTGGCAGAGAGAGATCACAAGTAGGCAGAGCAGCAGGCTGAGTGAGAGGGGGAAGCAGGCTCCCTGCTAAGCAGGGAGCCTAATGCGGGGCTCAATCTCAGGACCCTGAGATCATGACCTGAGCTGAAGGCAGAGGCTTAACCCACTGAGCCATCCAGGTGCCCTTAAGTTTTTGTTTTAATTCCAGTTTCGTTAGCAGTGCTCATCATAATAAGTGCGCTCCTTAGACCCCATCACAGACTTCCCTTGTCCCCCAGGTTCCCTTCTCCGCTGACCATCAGTTTGTTCTCTATAATTAAGAGTATGTTTCTTGATTTGTCTCTATTTTTTTTTCCTTTGCTTGTTGGTTTTGTTTCTTAAATTCCACATATGAGTGAGATCATATGGCATTTGTCCCATTCTGACTGGCATTTTGCTTAGCGCTATGCTCTCCATCTCCATCCATGTCGTTGCAAATGGCAAGGTTTCATTATTTTTTATGGCTGAGTAATACTCTGCTGTATGTATTTTCTTTATCCATTCATTTTCTTTATCCATTCATCTATCAATGGACACTTGAGCCGCTTCCATATCTTGCTATTGTAAATAATGCTGCTCTAAACAGAGGGATGTGTGTACCTCTTTGAATTAGGGTTCTTGTATTCTTTGGGTAACTACCTAGTAGTGCAATTGCTGGATCATAAAGTTCTATTTTTAACTTCTTGAGGAAACTCCCTACTATTTTCCACAGTGGTTACACCAGTTTGCTTTCCCACCAACAGTACATGAGGGTTCCTTTTTTCTCCACATTCTTGATAACACTTGTTGTTTCTTGTGGTTTTGACTTTAGCCATTCTGACAGGTGTGAGGTGGTATCTCATTATAGTTTGGATTTGTGTTTCCCTGATTATGAGTGATGTTGAGCATCCTTTAATGTACCTGTAGACCATCTGGATTTTTTTTTTTTTTTGAGAAGTGTCTGTTCATGTCTTCTGACCATTTTGTTTTTTAAAAGATTTTATTTATTTTATTTGACAGAGAGAGAGATCACAAGTAGGCAGAGAGGCAGCCAGAGACAGAGGGGGAAGCAGGCTCCCCGCCGAGCAGAGGACCCGATGCGGGGCTCGATCCCAGGACACTGAGATCATGACCTTAGCTGAAGGCAGTGGCTTAATCCACTGAGCCACCCAGGCGCCCCCTGACCATTTTTTAATTGCAGTATTTGCTTTTTGGGCAAACTTTTATAAGCTCTTTGTATATTTTAGATATCAACCCCTTGTCAGATATGTCATTTGCAATTATCTTCTCCCATTCTGTAGGTTGCCTTTTAGTTTTGTTGGTTATTTCCTTCACTGCAGGAGCTTTTTATTTTGATGTAGCCCCAATAGTTTATTTTTGCTTTTGTTTCCCTTGCCTCAGGATCTGGTCATTTTAAATCCAATTTAAACTCCATTATTTTGTTCTGGGAATGGAATACATAGGAAATGTTGTATTACCCTTCAAGGCTGATGACAGAACCATTGTATCAGTTAGAAAATTCCCACAATTGCTTGAAGCAGAGATTCACTAAAGAGTGGCTTGAAGAATGTGTGGATCTTTTTCTCTATTGTAATGTGATGGGCAGAAGTAGGTGATTCTGAGCCAGCACAGCAGATGCATGAGTCCACTGGGCCTCACATTTTTTGCATCTTTCTGCTCTACCATCCTTAGGGTTCCATTCTTTAGCATGCCTCAAGGTCACAAGATGGCTATTAGAGCCACACCATCACATCTGTATTCCAGGCAGGAAGAAGGAGGAAGTGGAAGAGGATAAAAAAATTACATATCAACTGAGTTAACCCCCCCCCGCCCTTAAAGGAGGTTTTCTAAAAGCTTCATCCAATATTGGTCACTTATACCTCAGTGACCAGAACTTAGTGCAAGTCCACTCTTAGCTTAAGTGTGGGTTGGAACTGGATTTGTTTTAAGGTGGGCAGTTTGGTGCCACTAATGAGATCTGATTTCTTTGACTAAGAAAAGGAGAGAGTGGACATTGGGTGAGCCCCTTACACCATTGGCTATAACTTTGCCTTGGCCTGATTCAGGTCACAATGGTCAAGGACAGCCATCAGAAGCATTTTTATAGAGATTAAACTTTAAGTGACTTGACCATCAGAAACATTGAGATGAGCGTGGCTAGTTCTAAACTCTTTCTAGCAGCATCCTCAATAGCATAGGCTGTCTGTGGCTTGGCCTCAGGTAGGAAAGTACCTATGTATGGGGGAAGAATATGTTTGGGGGGCACCTGGGTGGCTCAGTTAGTTAAGCATCTGCCTTCGGCTAAGGTCATGATCCTGGAGTACCAAAATTGAGCCCTGCATCAGGCTCCCAGCTCATCAGAGTCTGCTTCTCCCTCTGCTCCTCCTACACCCTCATGTTCTCTCCCCCGCCCCAAGTAAATATATAAAAATCTTTTAAAAAAGAAAAAAAATGCGTTTGGTTTGGCTATGTCCTGTCTGCTATGAGTCTCAGGGGAGCACCTCATAGCAGCACCTCATAGAATATGGTACTGCCATTGTCCAGGACTGCACTACTAAATGGGGTCTAAGAACCAACAGCATTGGCACCACCAAGAGCTTGCCAGAAATGAAAATTCTCAGCCCCATGCCAGGCCTAATGGCCAGAATCTGCATTTTAACAAGGTTCCAGGTGATCCAGGTACATATTTAAGCTTAAGAAGCACTTCTCTGAAGAGCTGTTTGTCTCCTAAGGGAGGCCAGGTGACCAGAGACAAGTCAGCTCGCCCAGGACACTTCCTCAAGCCTAGTTAACTATCTTGAGAGAGTCACTCTCCCCACTTCCTCAAGTCTAGTTAACTATCTTGAGAGAGCTCAGTCCTCCTGCCTGTTTTAACAGCAGCACACGTCAGACCTTTGCTCTGTGAGGCGTGGTCTTGTACAAAGAACATCACCTTCGCTATTAAGAATGCAGAATCTCTGGTCCACCCCAAAGTGGGTCATCCGCATTTTGGGCTGAGCACAGATTAACACCCTCTGAAAGCTCAGTGACCAGCAGATCACAGGGTCAGGGAGTGTAGAGAGCCCCACCACTGGTACTGTAGATAGATGCCTAGGCTAGGTCAGGAGCAGGATCAGCTGGGGGTTCCTCATCTGGCACTTCTCCTCTGGAGCTAGATGGGTACCTGGAGATTGTGGCAGGAGCTACAGGTAGGGCTCTGGAGATGGCTCTGAACCATGACTCCCTCTTCCCTTTCTCTCCTCCAGGGTAGGTGGGCACAGCAGAGGGGCATGGGTGTGCAGTGTGTACACCACTGAGTCAATGTCACTGGCTTTCAGCAGCAGAAGGAAGTGGAGCCTACCTTGCCAGTCTTCTTGCCACTCAACACTTGGTTATTAAAAAGACTCCTTTAGGGCTGTTTGGTGTTTGGGACTAAATAAAGCTGTGCTCCCACTCCAATTGAGCTTATAATGGAGTCTAATTTTATAAAGAAGCCGATTAATGGCTTTGTAAATATAAAAGAAAGGATCCCTGCTTTTTTTCTTGACCAGAAGGCCCCAGAAGTTAGTCCTATAAAAATGTCAAATCTTGCTTTAAAGAATGGCAGGACTTCTCCGAGGAGAATAACAGGAAATGACTCACAGAGGGCACCCCGAGGCAGCTCCACTCTACAAAGGGGCCCCCTGCGCAGTAATGTGAGGCTGCTGGCAGCTGCAGGAAGAAGGTGCCCTGCCCGCCCACGGGTGTGTGTGTGTGTGTGTGTGTGTGTGTGTGTCCATGCCCATGCTGTCTTCTGTAGGCTGTGTCTGTCTGTGGTGCCTGGGAACTGCTGGCATGCTGGTCCACAGAGACAGAGCAGCATGTGAGGCTGACAGCCCCCACACACAGCATTTGGTGGTTCAAGAAAACTCACCTAGAAATAATGCTGTAATAACCACATCAAGCTGCCAGCCCACACTCTTACCTGTAGTAGACTCTCTTTGGCTGTCACCTTGATCCTATTTGATGAGCAGGTGGAGACAGGGAGATGACTCTCCTGGTTTCTTGTGGACTAACTCAGACCTGAATCTTCTCTTCTGTCATCTACCCCTCCCTCATTATTCTTTCTCACCCTTGTCCTATTCCTGCCTCAACCCCCAGGCTTGCCTTGTCCAACGTCCTCAGTGAGGACCACAGCTCCACCCCAAATTTCTGGGTCTCAGGTGGTGGATGGAAAGGAAGATATTCAGATGGAACATGCTGGTACAACCACAGCATTGTTAAGATATTGAATTTGGGGGTCCCTGGGTGGCTCAGTGGGTTAAAGCCTCTGCCTTTGGCTCAGGTCATGATCCCAGGTCCTGGGATCGAGCCCTGCATTGGGCTCTCTGCACAGTGGGGAGCCTGCTTCCCCCCTCTCTCTCTGCCTGCCTCTCTGCCTACTTGTGATCTCTGCCTGTCAAATAAATAAATAAATAAAATCTAAAACAAAAAATTTAAAAAAAAGATACTGAATTTTTTCCATGCCAGTTGTTAAGTGGCTACTGGCTTGAGCCTCTCTATTATCCAGAAAGCAGAATCCACCTCAGATGGTTCAGGAAACATATTAGAGCAACCATTTATGGAGGTATGGATGCTTTTGTATTAGTTATCTACTGCTGTGTAACAAATTACCCCAACATTTTGCAGCTTAAGCCAATGAACATTCATGATCTCACAGAGTCTCTGAAGGATGAGAACCTGGGAGTGGCTTAGCTGGGAGGTTCTGGCTCACGGTGTCCCATGAGAGGGCAGTCAAGCTGTTTGCAAGGCCTACGTCATGTCAACACTTGCCTGGGGCTGCAGGGCCCATGGCTAGGCTCCCTCATGGGACTGTCTGTCGCCAAGCCATAGTTCCTTGCTGGCTATTAGTTAGACCATGTGGGCCTCTCCATGGAGTTCCTCATGACCTGGTGGCCTACCACCCCCCGAATGAGTGACTGAAAGAGTGCAAGTCAGAGGGTACCCAAGACAGAAGGCTATAGTCCTTCATGGTCTATTCCGCAAAGAGGCATAACATTACTTCTGCTTATCCCATTGCCCATACAGCACACACATAGCACAGGGTGGGTGGGGGGTACCCAAGGCAATGAGTCCCAGAAGGGAAAGGTCCCTGGGGCCATCCTGGAGGCTGGGTCTGCAGGCATTAAGGATGTTGAAGCACTCAGAGCCCCTCAATGGCAGGAAGCTTTTCTACCCTCAGACCCAAAGGGGTAAAGGGGAGCTAGACCTGTGGAAGAGCCAGCAGGACACAGCCACTGCTGGCAACATAGCCTGGAGCAAGCAGGAAGCAGGGGAAATAGCCTGACTTCTTCCTCTCCCTTCTCTTCGATCTCCTTCAGGTACCTTTGATGAAGTGAACCCAGCTGGAAATCAGGTGGCAAGTGAGTCCAACTGATGCATCCTGAAAGGACAAAAGAAGGATGGCAGAGAGTGATCTAAGGTTAGCATGTGGATAAATGAATTCTAATCATCACCCCCCAAGTGTTTTCTGGCCACCCCCTCTGCCCCAGCCTCTTCCCTGTGACCCCCAACCCCAGTTATGTCCTGTGATCCAAGGGTAATCAAGGGTTATGCTGGTCATACCTCTAATGCCTACACTCACTGCCTGTACACTGGCCATTCTCAAGGACCCTCTAGGACTTCATGACATCCATTCTGTCTGGTCAGTGCCCAAGTCTTACTGGTGTAAATATTTTGAATACTGCCTCTGATTAGAAAAAACAGCAAAGGAAATAACTGGAACCAAAGCAGAGAATGATGGCCCAAGGAGAGTTCAATAAGGGAGTTCTGGCTAGAGGAGGGGGAGCCTCCGGTTCATAACTGTCCCACATTTCTGAAGCAGCTTCAACCCAGAGCAGAATCAGGCTGTCGAATCCCATGGGGAAGGGCTCCCCCGGCTCAAAGGAGCTGCTTTAAACACATGGAGTGAATCTCTCAGAACCACCAGGGCATTTTACCCATTGTGGGGCCCCAGAGATGTGATGGGAGAGCAGAAAAAGCTTCTGCTTCTGGACAGAGCCTCCTCCACACTATGTCCGAGCTGTTCCCTGCAGAGTGATGGCATGTGTAGAGTGTAAGGATAGGAATCTTCTAAGGCATCTTGAAGTTAGGCAGAGAGGTTTTCTGAGGTGGAGCCCAGAGCTTCTTTGGAAGGGAACAAGAAGGGGAGGGTATTCCAGTGCAGAGGATGAAGGGGAAGAGGATTTGGGGGTCAGGAACCACCAGGATTACGCAAAGGCCAGCTGAGGGATGGCAGGGCACACACAGGAAGTAATGAGTGGGTAGATGAGAGGTAAATTCCTCATCATGGTCTGCACAGGAAGAACCAGGCCCTGGGGCCTGCCTGAGAGTAGCCCGTGCCTGAAACCAGCTGTGGCACACCTGGGGCCAGCTGATGAGATGTCTGGTATGGCACAGGGAGTTGAATGCCATAGAGGAAAGGTGGCCAGGTCACTGTAACCTGGGCTGTGCTTCGCATACATCTCTGCATGTTAGTTGTAATGTGTTTATCCTCGAAAAGAACAGAAACCCATCCAGAATTTCTCCCCCTTTCCCAACACTTCTGTTTTGTGGCATTTCTGCCCCTCACCATTCCCTTCCCGATCTCTAACCAGATGTGTCTTCCCGTTCTTCTCTGCTTACCCAGCGATGGGGGACTGTGAGAATGACCAGGTGACCACACGCCTCAGAGAGCATCCAAGGCAGCCCTTCATTTTTACTCACATCCAAGTTAGGCCCACAAAGTTACTTGCTCAAGTTTACGTAGCGATTCGGCGGCAAAGCAGAGGTTGGCACCCTGCTGTATTGTGAGGAAGGGCAGGGAGGTTTTCTCAGCATCGTGTAGAGGGAGCGGGAAAGCAGCTGCAGGCCCCAGTGGCTCTGAGAAAAGGCTGCCGTGGGGCTCATCAGAGCATTCTTAAGTGTAATTGACTTTTAGGCATTAAATTTTTACCGGAATGATCTCACAAGGTCTTTAGGGAGAAGGAAAGTGCCTGGCATTTCCTGCCTCTTGGGGCAGCGTCTGGGGTGCAAAAAAGCTCATGCCCAGGGCTGCAGTATGGAGCCATCCCCTGGGAGGGAGAAAAGGGGTGAGGACCCAGGAGAGAATGCAGACCAGGATACAGAGTTCAGTGGCCAACTGGTTCTCATTAACTCCAGGGGCAGAAGGGACGATGGAGCTAACTGTCCACCCAACAGCCCTCCAGCAGTCGTGCCTGTGCAATGGGTGCCTACTGCAAGGGTAGGGGAGAAGAAACAGGTAACTCGGTTTCTGCTCGTGGGGAGAATCCCTCCCTCCCCAACCATGCTCACCCACCATTTCTTCCCTAAACCTGTCCCACCATCAGTCATGGACCTTGGGTTGGATCACTACCAATCTCAGCATAATGACCTTTTCTGATCTACACACAGTAATGACCAGTTGGTCAAGATGATGTCCGGAAGTTTTTTGAGCTTTGTCATTCCTTAACGAGGGGTTATCCCTGCTCTTATCCCAAGAGCTTCTTTCCAGGTATTGAGACAGCCGCTCCTTCCCCCCAGTCAGGGTGTCACTTCTGATGGGCGGGTGCCAAGGCTTAGAAGCCACCGCTGGAAGAGCAGCAGCCACTCCCTTCAGGCTTTAGTGCTAAAATAAAGATCCAGAGGTGTATGGAGATTTATTTCCACTTAGATTCAAAAAACTCAAGAGCTGTGGTTTTTTTTTTTTTAAACAGACTTATTGACATATCATTGACATACCAGGAATTGCATTTTTAGAGTGTACAATTTGATAAATTTGATATGTATTATTCACTTATAAAACCATCACCACAATCAAGATAGTGAACATATCTATGATCCCCCAAAAGTTTCCTCATGCGCCTTTATCCACCCTTTTACCAACTTCCTTCCCCCAGTCCCAGGTCGCTACTGATTTACTTTCTGTCACCACTGTTCAGTTTCCATTTCTTAGAGTTTTATATAAATGGACACATACAGTGCATATCTGCTTTTATCCCATTTCTTTTGCCTAGAATAATCCTTGCAGCATCATTCATGTCCTCACATGTATAAATAGTTCACTCCTTTGTATCGAGTAGTACAGCCTTGGATGGATGTACCATAATTTATTTATCCATTCACCTGTGAATGGACATTTGACTTTCCCCATTCCTTTCTCTTTTCATTTTTCTAATAAATGTGAGGTGGTATCTCACTGAGATTTTAATTTGCATTTGCCTATTGACTAATGACGCTGAATATCTTTTCAGGTTCTTCCTTATCCATCCTTCAAAATCACTCACACATTTTTCTTTTAGATTGCTTTTCTTCTTCTTATTGAGTTGCAAGAATCCTTTGCATATTCTAGGTGCAAGTCATTTGTCTGGTGTATGGTTTTCAGGGAACTTCTCCCAGTCTGTGGCTTGCCTTTTCATTTTCTTTTTTTAAAAATAAGTTTCTTCATAACATTTTTTTTGCCTTTTTATTTTCCTAACAGTGTCTTTTAAGAACAAATGTGTTTAAGTCTGAAGTCCAGAAATATTATATCCAGCAAAACTGTTCTTCAGAAATGAAGGAGAGATAAAGGCATAAACAAAAGTTAGAGGAGTTCATCCCTAGACCTGCCGTAAGAAATGCTAAATGGAGTTCTCAGGTTGAAATAGAGGAATGCTTAGGGCCAACAGGAAAACATTTGAAAGTATAAAATTCACTGGTAAAGATACATATATAGTCAAATTCAGAACAGCCTAACACTAACAGTGGTGCATATATCACTTTTATTTCTAGTATAAAAGTTAAAAGTCTGCAGCAGCTTTCTGTCTAAAGGTCCTGTTCCTATGCTTTAATAAAATCACCTTTTTTACACCAAAAAAAAAGTTAAAACTCAGTAGTATTAAAAATAATGTAGCTATACTGGGGCGCCTGGGTGCCTCAGTGGGTTAAAGCCTCTGCCTTTGGCTCACGTCATGATCCCAGGGTCCTGGGATCCAGCCCCATGTCGGGCTCTCTGCTCGGTGGGGAGCCTGCTTCCTCCTCTCTCTCTGCCTGCCTCTCCGCCTACCTGTGATCTCTGTCAAAAAAAAAAAAAAATCTTTAAAAAGTAATGTAGCTATACTATTGGGTATTTACCCCAAAGATAACAAATGTAGTGATCTGAAGGGGCACCTGCACCCCAATGTTTACAGCAGCAATGTTCACAATAGTCAAACGATGGAAAGAGCCCAGATGACCACTGACAGATGAACAGATAAAGAAGATGTGAGATATATATATATATTAGTCAGCCTTCAAAAAAAAAAAAAAGAAAGAAAGAAAGAAAGAAAAAGAAATCTTGCCATTTGTGATGCCATGGCTGAAAATAGAGGGTATTATGTTAAGCAAAATAAGTCAATCAGGGAAAGACAATTATCATATGATCTCACTGACATGTAGAATTTGAGAAATAAAACAGAGGTTCTTAGGAGAAGAGAGGAAAAAATAAAACGAGATGAAACCAGAGAGGGAGGGATGCCTGGGAGGCTCAATCAGTTAAACATCTGCCTTTAGCTCAGGTTAGGATCCCAGGGTCCTGGGATTGAGTCCCTCATCAGGCTCCTTGCTCAGGAGGAGCCTGCTTCTCCCTCTGCCTGCACACCCCCTGCTTGTGTTCTCTCTCTTTCTCTGACAAATAAATAAATTAAAGAAAAAATAAAAAGAAAGAAAGAAACCAGAGAGGGAGACAAACCATAAGAGGCTCTTAATCATAGGAAACAAACGGAGGGCTGCTGGAGGGGATAGGGTGGAGGATGGGGTAACTGGGTGATGGGCATTGGGGAGGGCACGTGATGTAATGAGGACGGGGTATTATATAAGATGATGAATCACAGACCTGTGCCCTTGAAACAAATAATACATTATATGTTAATTAATTGAATTAAAATTTTTAAAATGTTTAAAAAATGTATAAAATGTTTAAAAAAACAAAAACAAACAATATATTGGATGTATACTCAGATACAGTGAGTCAGAGATTAGTGTGGTATTTGTCATTTATTTTATTATAATGAACAATTTAATAAGCATCTTTTTAAAAATGTGAATAGGATATCATTTGGAATGGTAATGGAATACCATGTAGCCATGAAAAAGAAGGAAATCTTGCCATTTGTGACAACATGGAAGAAACTGGGGGGCATTATGCTAACTGAAATAAGCCAGACACAGAAAGACAAATATCTCATGACCTCACATATATGAAATCTAAAATAAGTCCAACTCATAATTATCCTTAGGTCACAAATAACTACTACCCCACATAAACTAAGCTTCAGAGTTGATATTAATAGAAATTATTCCAAAATTATCCTTAGAATATGTGCAACTCATAGAACCAGGAAGTAGAAAGGTGGTTGGTTACCAGGAGCGGGGCACGTGGGGGAGTGAGGGAAACAGATGGTATATAAAGGGATAAGATGAATAAGTTCTAGGAATTGAATGTACAGCAAGGTGACTATAGCTAATAATACTGTATTATATACTACAAATTTGCTAAGAAAGTAGATCTTATATTTTTCTCAGCATGCCAAAAAAAAGGAGGGGGGATGAAGGTATTGGATGTGCAAATTACCTTGATTGTGTTAATCATTTCATCATGTATACATAGATCAAATCATCGTGTTGTACACCTTAAATATATACAATTTTTATACCTCAGTAAAGCTGGGGGGGAAACAGAGTACGCATCCTCATTGTGATTTGGATCCAGAAGAGATTTTTAATATAGAAAGGGCTTAGAGGAGGTGAAGGCCCATGAAGTAGCAACCGCTCAGCAGACACAGTGGTCTCGTCGGACCGTACGCTCCTTCTGGGTGGTTTAGGGTGGGGGACTGACAGAGACTATGGCAGACTAAATCTGCAGGGCCCCCTTACGTCTCATGTCACCTCTCATGTCACCACTATTACATTAGCACACTTGAAGCCTGCCTTAATAGCTGTACCTATATTGTCCGAAAAGAGGGGAGATTCTGCTCCTGCCCTCTGCTAGAAGGGACCCGTGTTCTACTCTCTTTCTACCAGCTGTGAGAGGACTTTGCCTGGAGAAGGGAGAGAATGATAAAAGGATGGAAACTAGGTCAAAATAGTAGGGAACTGAATACACTGGCAGAACTGAGGATGCAGAATTTGCAGAGGGATGCCCCATCTGCATCTCCCCATGTAGTGGATGTTTCCACAGTGGAAGAACTTCGGAAACATGCAGCATCTCCAGAGGAGAGGAGATGGATGGTGAGACGGTCACAGAACGTCACCAGGGGAACTAGGTGTCCTCTTTCAACGGCAGTCACACTAGCCTCTGGTGTCTGGCCAGTGGGGTGTCGTGGTTGATAGCTTGAGCTCTGTGTCCAGACTGCTTGGGTTTGAACTAGCCTCTCACTTCCTCTACATGCCTCGTTCTCAACAGAGCAATGAAGATTAAAAATAGTTTATGTCTAATAAAGCTGTCGTGCAGATTAAGGGGGGTAGTCCTGCTCAAGTGGCAGCCGAGTCCAGAGTAAGTGCTCAATAAATGTTAGCACCTGTTTTCTCACTGCCTTTATGATTACTCCTTGTGCAGCAATGGACAGGATTGCCCAAAGAATGACCCTGGAGCTTCTCTCTGGGTTGCCAGGCAACAAGCTATCTGGGACCGGTGGCTCCCCCTCCTTGAGCAGGAGGAGATGTACAGGATTTCAACTTTCCCAAGGGCACTGAGCACTAGTAGCTGACATTCCAATTCAGCTCCCCAGAACAGCTGGCTCCTACGCCTGGGTTGTTTATAAGGCAAATTCTCATGCTTGCTCAATAAAAAGGCAGAAGATCCGCTCTCTAGTGGGATCCTTCCCTAGAACACAACTACACCGTGTCCTGGCTCCTTGCTGCTTCTTGGTGGAAGGGACGAAAAGGTGGGACCATGTCACTTATCTTGCTGGCTGTGAGTTTCTCATGAAGTCTGCTCCATGCCCAAACTACATGTCACGGTGTGTACCTTCACCTACCCCCCACACCCTTCCCTGAACTGTCTCTTCTCCTCATCTTTACTCTCTGAAAGCATGCCCCCAGGAGGAGTCCTCACCTTCTAGATCTGGGTATGCTACACTCCCCCATAATTTCATCTGTTCCTGCTGTTTCAAATGTCATCCCTGTACTGAGGACTCCTGTTCATGTCGTATCCTCAAGTTCTTGGCTGGATACTGTCACTTGGACCTGGCATCTTAAACCTTCAAAGTGTTCCAAACTGAATTTTAAAATTTTCCTCTGCTATAACCATGGAAACAAATAAACTCTTGCCCTCCTATACTCATTAACTTGGTAACTTGTACTGCTATCTACCTTGTCATCCCGACAAAAATCCCAAGGCTTCCTCAGACCCTTCTGCCATGGCACAAACATCCTAGGGTCACACTTCATTGTCCCTGCCTCTCTCCTCACTCAGTGCCTCTTACCCTCTAGGACCAGTATTCTGCTCTCTTTCCAGCGCATTGCACCCTGCATATTCTGTCTGATTAACTTTTCTCCCCCTTTCAAATACCTTCGATGCCTCCCTATTACCTAAATATATAACTTCTCACTCTGGCATTTAAGGCTCTCCATAAAACAGCCCATTTCTAAGATTCTGTTGGGACTGCTCCACTAACTGTACTTTTAAGTCCCAGTTTGGAGAGCGGGTACCTCTTTACACTTTCTCCACTCTCTCCTTATACTCTTTACACTCTGCCATCCCCTCTACTTCAAACCTCTCAAACAACCCCTCTCCCAGTCACAATCCTGCACATCTACCTCTCTCATCTCAGGTATCCCACTTTCTTCCATGAAGCCTTCCCAGGAGCCTGCCTAAGTGATACTCAGAGCAGAGGGGTATCCCCAGTTTACTGTACTTGTTATATTGCATTGTGTTATCATCACACGAATGCTTATCTAATACTCTTCCCAATCAGCATATATGCTCTTAGGCTAAGGGCCATAGATTGTAAGGGGTTTATACAGCATGGGACTGCACCAGCCCTCAGGAACATGTCTGTTGATTGAATTAAGCAGTGGCTGATTTGCCTGGAAATAAGACTCTGAAGATAAGACATCTGGTTTCTTGTGCCTGTAGCGCTGTTTGTCCTGGACATTCAGTGTGGCCCCAGGAGGATGGAGTTCAGACTATCATCTCTGAGTCTTGCGGGGACCTGGGTCCTCGCACATTGAGAGCTTTCTCAGGGGAGGGAGATTTCTCACACCCATCCATGATTTAGGTAATTCACCACTTCCCGCCTTGACTTTCCTCCCTTAGCCCTCTGACTCTTTGAGGACCAGGCTCACACACAGATGCTGTACAGTACTCAGAAAAGAGCATGTTGAGCATTTGCTGCCATCTAGTGAAGGAAGTGTGGCTCAGTTTCTTGCTAAAGCTAAGAGGATCCTGTGCTCTCCCTGAGAGCTGGCTTTGGGAGCCCAGTCTCAGCAAAAAAGCAAAAAGGGACCATCTGGGGATGCACAGGTGTGTATGGGAGAGACAAAGCTTCTGCACAGAACAAGACCGTATCCTTCCAGAGCCTCCCCTGCCTCCAGCTGGAAGGTATCCCTATTGGAATGATGGCCAGCCGCTTTGCTTAGAAAACTTGGTAGGCATCTGTAAAACATCCAGTGTTCATAATCAGAGGCATCTTTTAGGGAACTCATCAGTCTAACAAAATGCCTCAGGTGGAACTGGTCATGACTTTGGAACTGGTCATTTTTACAACGCCCTTGCAGCCCTGCTGGAGAGCCCCGATGGCCCTGTCTCAAAGGTTTCTTGGCTCTGGGACCACCCATTCCTCTTCCCCAGCATGGCACAAAGGCTCAGGTTCTACCAGGTGAGTGACCGCATGTTCACTGGGTTACTGTGAGGTACAACTAAGATTATTCATGACAAATGCTCAGCCAGTGCCCAAGGCACAGCAACCACTAAGTAAAAATTAGGTATTGAATATGATTAGATAATGACAGTATTGTTATTTTGCCAATGCTCCGGAGCATAAGGCTGCCTACAAAACTCATAAAAATTCAAATCCTGGACTGGACATGAATACACACTGAAAATAACCACCGGTTCAGTGCACCAGAGCACCCAGTGCTGGGCAAAAAGGAGCAGGTCAAAGGCTCCGAGGCTCAGAGCTCAGACGTTGGGCTCCTGATGGCATGCAGCCCCTCCAGCCTATCCGCGGGACTGGTTCGCACAGAGTTTTCCTCCACACTACAATTATCATGATGTAGGTTCTCCACCCCCAGTGCAGCCTCTTGCCAGGCCTGATGTCTTCTTTGGTCTCTGGGAATCTCCAGTTTTTAGGGAAGTCCTAGGTCTTTTGATAGGCCTGGGTTGTTCTCTGGACTGCATTTCACGCAGACATTCAGCCAGAATTGAAAGGGTCATCAAGCTAAGGTCGCTGGCTAACCAGTACATTCTCTGGCTCTCCAACCACAAGGTCCAGGTGTAGCTAAGAAGGTGCTCTCTCAGTCCAAGGTGGCCACCACAGATCTTTTAAGTGAGGCTTTCTTACTGGTTCCAGCCCATGGTGGGCTGGAACCAGCTAGGGCCAGCTCACAAGAACTAACTGGGCATCTCTTCCCAACTTCACATTCAGGAATATCATGGTGGTAGCCTGAACTCAGTCCTGATGGAAGTATTCACCATAGAAATCGATGCATGTTACAAATCGTGGCACTTTTTTTTTTTTTTTTTTTCTGGAGAGCCAGTTGTTACACACTTATCCCCATATGATGGGCTCCCATCTTAATTCCAAAGCAAAGCATCACTTTTGAATGGCTACTTATGCAGCCACCAAAGAAGATTTTTTGAAAGAAAGGTACTGTCTGAATGAAATACATCTGAATGAATGAACCATCTGAATGAAAATATAAACTGAAAGTCTCATTTATTTATTTTTTTCCAAATGTATATAATGGAGATTTTAGCTGGTGAAAGGGTGATAAATGACAAGCCAAGATCATGCCTTTTGTTTGAAATACACCCAAAATACTAATGTTGGTAAAAATATCTGTAAGAAGCTATTTATTTATTAGCAAGTTTTGAATTTTTACTCAGCATGCAAGAGAGTTACATGTGATAAGCCACATATGTGCATTGGGGAAAACATTGAGCAAAGGTATTAAACAATGTACCTAGAAACAATATGGAAAAACACTATTTAAATTTTTAACAAGTTTTTTTGTTTCTTATTCTTTTTTTTTTTTTTTTTAATGTAACTTAAACTGTGTTTCAATCCTAACATTGTTGTGTCCTCTACAGCCCTTCTGGTGTCTTTCTCCTTGCGAAAACAGTACCAGTGATTCATAGTGAGGCAGCCTTATTTTCTAACCCTGTAAGATCTGTTTGAAATAAACACTTGAAATACCATTTCTTTTAGGCAGAAAAAAATGGGATGGTCAGTTTGGGGAATCGACTGCTTATTCACACACTGAGCTGTGGACCTCTGGAGCTCAGACGCCAGAGGCCAGGTGATGAGGCTGTGAGGTAGGAGTGGAAGTAGGGGCTTAGTCATAGTGGACCTTGCCCTCAGCCCCAGAGGCGGACAGGTCTCCATTGCAGAGTGTGTGGAGTTGTGAACAGGGCCTGTCTCCCAAGGCACTCATGGACATCCTCAGCCTGTATTTTCGAAAGGCCTTTTGAATAATAGCAGCACATCTTTCCTCTTCCTTCCTCTTGGTGGTGGTGACTATGGGTTCATATAACTTCTTGGAAGGGTTGGCTTCCATGAACTTCTCCTCCATCATCACTTTCATGCTGTCCAGGCCATCGGAGTCACCAAGTACCCTAGTGGTGAATGCGAAGAGTATATCCAGGCAGTGGAGACGATCTCCACTCACCATGGGCAAGTCCATCATGAGAAACTGAAATTTATTGGGCTTTGCCACCCGTAAAGGCTCAGGAAGGGCATCAGCAAAGTCAGAAAGGGCAGAATATTTGATGAACTGTGTTGCTTCTGGGTCAAACTTTTCCCAGACTTCATAGAATATCTCAAAGTCATCTTCACCCAAAGGGTCCTCACTTTCTTCAGTGGCTATGTTGAAGTTCTCTAAAATCACAGCAATGTACATGTTGACAACAATGAGAAAGGAGATGATGATGTAACTAACAAAGTAGGTGATGGCTATGGCATGGAAGTAACGGTTGTCTAAGCTGGGGTTTCCTGAATCCTTTGATTGCAGCATGGGCTTCAGGAGAGCATCCCAGCCTGCTGAGGTGGTGATCTGGAAGAGACACAGTATGCTGCCAACAAAAGTTTTAAAGTTGAATATGTCATCAATTCCATGTTCCTCCTTCACTCTGCAAAAATAGCTCATGCCAAAAATGGCATAAATAAACATAACCAGAAAAAGTAGAAGGCCAATGTTGAACAGAGAAGGAAGAGACATCATCAGAGCGAAAAGGAGAGTCCTAATTCCTCGTGCGGCGCGAACAAGTCTCAGGATCCGACCAATCCGAGCCAAGCGGACAATCCTGAAGAGTGTTGGAGGGAAAGGAATGTGCTGCTGGTCCTCCAAGGCAGAAATCATTGCACCTTAGGAGAAGGAGATAGAGCAATTAATTTCCAGTAGGCACCCTGCTTTCAGATCCAGCCTGTCTCTCCTGTCTTGAACTCTTACTGGGATCAATTTTTAATCAGTACTTTGTAATTTATATGCTGCACAAATTAAGAAATTTCTTTAACAATATCAGGGCAAATGTCTATCTGTGCCTTAACTTAGAAAATAATTTCCAAGCACCATACAACTTTAGATGGGACTTCAGATAAAATAAGATGTCTATCATATTGGAGACACCCAAGGAAAGGAAAGAAAATGCCATTTATGAAAGGCTATTTTGTGACCTATCTCATACACTTGAAGTGTGTTATCTGTGTTGGGTGTTGAAAGTCACTGATGGGATAACAAATGTAATAGTTTTCCATATTTACTGGATACAAAGAATGGAAAGCAGATAAACTAACTATATAGTCCTTCAGGTTAATGGAAGGAGAAACTTCTGACACTGATTGATGGTTGGCTTGAGCCTGAGCTGTCAGTGGAAATCGTGGAATGTCTAACCCCAAAACTCCTTAAAAAGGGAGGTTTTTATTTGTATAGGGGAATTTGAACACAGCTTGCTATAGACAAGGACAGGGCAGGGCTGGAGGGAGATGGTGTTTTGGGGATGCTCAACTCTATGTGGAAGCTGCCGCAGAGCTCTCATATTTGTCAATATGCTCATCCTGAGAAAGGAATCCTGAGGTCCACTCAGAAGGCTTAAGGGACTAAGTTGGAGATACTTTCCTTATTGTTGTAGACACCTCCAAAAATAGGATCTCGAGCAGAGGTTTCTGCAAACAGCTAAATATTTGGCCTAAAATGTCATCCTGTTCTCTCATTGCCTATTCTGTAAGCAAATGATAAAAGATTTGAAACAATTCACATTTTGTCCCAAATATTATAGAATGGCTGGAATATGTTTGTCTTGTGTAGACATGGCCTTGCTCTTCCTCTGGGTGGGGGTGGGGGGGTCCTCAAAGGCATTACGGGAGATGGGCAGCCAGAATTGTTGGCTATCACCTAACGACTAAGAGAACTAATTCACAACTGTGCCCATGAAGTCAAATTCACATGTTAATTGGGCAGCCAACAGTAGTGAGGTGTGGAATTTATTCAGTTCCAACTTAACAACACTTGGAGGAGGTCCACCCTTTAAGGCTACCTCCTTCACTAGTATTTCTTTGACTAATGGAACCCACAGTAATCTATTTGTTATCTGAGCTCAGTTTTTCTGTGTACCATGGGATTTGGTGTGCAGTTAATTTCTCTTTTTCTGACTCTTTAAGTACTTAAAACATAAACTCAATACTTTAATACTTAATAGTTAAACTACATTGTTAACTCCTAGAGAAGGATTCACTTTGACTCACACTCATTTTGTATTTCTCTAAAAAGCTTAGTAAAGAGCTTGGGAAAGTGTAGAGGCTTCGTGTTGGGTGGCAGATCTACTGGCAAAGGCATATAAAATGCTGCCTACATTAGTGAGTAGGACTTGGCTCAAGGTTTGGATTTTCCTCATCCACTGGAGCAAAATACTATACAGTGCTCTGCTGTGTAACTGCAATTGCCTAGCAGTTGTTCAAAGGACAGAAACAAGAAATATTTCCACAACCTGCATGATGGCTGGCACTGCCTGGAAGGAGTTCAGTAAGTGGTAGAATAAATGAGTTGCTCTCTGCATATTGGAGGAAGGGGTTCTTCAAGTTCTCAGAGGGCTGTGCCAGAGTCACTCTGCCATCATTTTCTGAGCTTAATACTGCTGTCAGTTTCACCACGACTTGAAATTATAATTGACTGATAAAGTTTAACAATCTGTTTCACTGGAGGTGTGTGGAAGGATCTATTGCTAAACTTTATCTACATCAAATTCATGGCTTAGGAACCAGAACAGACTATGAGCTGTACCATTTTCTTGTTCTTGGAAACATCTGCATTGCTGCTGTAGTGATAGGAACAAAATATTTTGATCTCACATATCTGTTTAACACATCCTTTCTGAAATAGTACAAAAGCTTCCACTTGTGAAATCAGTTTTCATTGTCTCCATTGCTTTTTTTTTTTTCTTCCATTGCTTTTTGAACTATAAGAATGGCCCCTGAGTGGTTGCACACAATTATTTAAAAAAAAAAAAAAACACAAAAAACTGCAAAACCCAAGGTGTGAACTCTCATGGCTTAGCCATGAAGAATTTAATTTCAAAGTTGGAGTATGTGAGTGTGTGTGTTATAAAAACGTAAATGGAAACAATCCTTTTTTTCTCTATTCTTCTTCCACAAATCTTATAGTTAATCCTGCCTATGTTAAGAAAAATATAGTGATTACGGAGTAAGACTGGTTGGTGAATGGGGTCCAAGCAGTTGAGACAAGCATAGTTCATGCTGTGGTTTAAGTTAACATGGGATACAGAATAAAAAGCAAGCACTGCTTGTCCTCATGACACACTCTTGAAGCACAGTCTAGGCTGGGCCATGGAGGTCCTGCATAAGAGGTGAGAGAATGCCTAGCAGTGTCACAGGGGTGCAATAACTGTGATCTGATAGCCGCATGGATTCTGAACTAAGGAAAACCATGGGAACTAAGCATCAAATCCTTAAGACTAAAGACATTCATGAGAGCTTATAGTTGCACAGGAAAGGTAGAACTCTGACTCAGTTATGGATATCCCAGATATCCCCATAGACACTTTAAGGTCATCTTAATTTTGTCCATTGAATAAATGGATCCACACAGTTATTTAACTCTCTGTTTCAGTTATGTAAACAGTCAAAGGAATGAAAATTGCTCTGTATCTCCTAGCAACTTCCCAGTAGAGAATGGCAGCAGTACACCTGTCTTTTTTTTTTTTTTTTTTCCTGAAACCACATTAAACCTAATTTGTTGCTTTGTGGATAGTTTGGACATACTTCCAAATGCTAAGATTTACTTCTAGCTCTCAGATTAAAGCCCCTCAGGCTTCTGATATTACTTACTAACAATAGAAAGAACCACGATCACACAATCAAATAAATTCCAGCCAATGGTGAAGTAGTATTGCCTCAAAGCAAAGATTTTGACGAGACACTCAATTGTAAAGATGACCACAAAGGCCAGGTTGAGACGTTCAAGGATGACTTTCGTGGCCATGGACTGGTCATCTGATTCAGCCATCATGCAAAGCATGTTGAGCAAAATGAGGATGATGATGATGATGTCAAAGACCTGGCTTGTGACTACATCAAACACGAGACCCTGGCATTTATTCTGAGAGGGAAAAGAAAACAAGAATCTTAGATCATTTTGCATTGTCAGAATGAAATCACATACATAAAAAAGGCACATACAACAGAATTTGTCCTCTCTTACAATTGAAGCAGTTTCTTGAAAAATGCATACCCTTTTTAAACAACAAGAAATTCTTGTATTTACATTTTCATTTAAATTCAGTTACGTAAGTGTTTTGAAGTTGTAGGCTTATAGCTTTAATTCCATTTTAAAAGAAAAAAATGTTTGGTAATGACATAACTTTGATATGATGGATGATGTTTTGCTGAAATAAAACAACTCGAGTTGGATTTAATAATAAAAAGATGAACTTCGGTTTCTATATTTCATCTGTTTCTTTATTTGAGCTTCAATAATATTAATGCTGAGAATTCCTACTCATGTAATTATGTTGGACAAAATGGAATTAACATCCCCAAGCCTCCATTTGTTAATTCAGAATAATGAGGCCTAAGTATACTTAACCAAAACTCTGTATTCAAGCAGTTCTTAAATGCCAATTTTCTAAATCCTGTTCACTTGAAAATAATGCTAGATAAATGGGACTGTGATGTAATGATTACTAAAAACAGAAAAATTGATTATTTCATGTTATTATTGATGGTGAACTTACATATTGGTTGGTACATAGATAGTCATACTGCTCACAAAGTAAGTATATGCTAATTGCTCTGGTACAGGCCCTAGCTCAAGTTCGCATGCCTAATCTACCATGTACAGTGAAATGACTCAGCCGTCTCACTGTATTTTCTATAATTTAACAGCTATGAAGCACTACTTCACTTACTTAGTGGAAAATTATTCTTAAACACAAACTCAGACACTAATATTGTATGGCATTCTTGACTATTAATTGATTGTTTTACAATATACGTATACATTAAGGTATTTTATATTATATTATCCTCTAATCAAAATAATCATATACAGTAGTCTATTTAGAAAATGCCTAAACTCCTGAGAATCACTTTTAGAATGCCAGCTATCTGTAACGGTAATTGGGAGAAAGATGATGTTGGTTTGTGGTGATAATAGTGGAGAGAGATGTAAACATTTAGATTTAAAAGCTAATATGGAAGTAGATGCGGAAGTCAGAGACTGAGTGGAGGTGACTATGGGAAAATGATGGCCTGAGGCTACAGTTTCTGGCTAGTAGAGCCTTTTAAGAGAACAGAGAATGAGGCATTTCAGAGGAACACGATTAAGATCTGCCCTGAGAACACTGAGTTCGAGAGGCCAGTGGGGAATCCGAGGGCCTTGGGCAGGTAAAGGTAAAGGTGCAGAGCTGGAATGCAGATGTGGAGTTCAATGGCACCAATACCGACATGAATTAAAACCATGAGAAAGGACGGTATCAGTAAGTGAGAGCAAAAGCAATGAGAGAGGGCAGGGACAGCACTGGAGGGCTACTACATTGAAGTTCGTGTTTTTCAAATTTTGTTCCACAATCATTAAAACTTTTATCGAGGAATCTGGAGAAGAAACTTGCAAGTCAATTGCATTTGCTGTGTGAGAATGCATCTAGGAAGTCAGAAAGGACCTGAAGAAAAGATACTTTTAAGGGTGCTTTCCAGGAAATCACAGTGAGTGGCAAGAATAACAGTGAGGGAGAGTAAGCCTAGGCCTGATAGTTTAATATTTAGAAAAACAGAGGAGATCAAGAATACAAGTTCCCTAAACTGACAGATATCAAAAAAACATTGGGTATCACTTTAGAATGTACAGTGAGCAATGAATCTTGGAACACTACATCAAAAACTAGTGATATACTGCATGGTGACTAACATAACATAATATAAAAAATAACATTACGTAACAAATAGCAGGGAGGACATGGGGAGTTAGAGAGGAGAAGGGAGTTGGGGGAAATTGGAAGGGGAGCTGAACCATGAGAGACTATGGACTCTGAAAAACAATCTGAGGGTTTTGAAGAAGTGGGGGGGTGGGAGGTTGGGGGAACCAGGTAGTGGGTATTAGAGAGGGCACGGATTGCATGGAGCACTGGGTGTGGTGCAAAATAATGAATACTGTTATGCTGAAAATAAATAAAAGAAAAAAAATTACATAATAAAAATGTAAATAAATGAAAATGTAAATGTAAAATATAAATGTAAAAATGTAAAAAAAAAAAAAGAGAATGTACAGTGAATTCTACCCAGTATCATTTTTAAATCAGTAATGAAGCCCCCCCTGTGGATGGTTCAGAAAGAATCAGAAATGGTTCCAGATCCCTTCCTCTACTGTTAAAAATAAAATACATCACTGCTCAGGTTAGAACAGCTAGATTCCCTCTGTCCCCATGTAACTGCTATTCATTTTTTCCAAAGGTCAAAAATCATATTTAGATTTTAGAGATTTAAAAACGTCTGTGGGGAGCTAAAGTTGTGAGTTAAGGGCTAACAGCTGATTTAAAAGTCTTAAACTGAGGGACATCTGGAATATGTGTTTATCTCATGCAACACTGCTCCCTGGAATATAGAAGTTAAGGTAAATGTGATGCATTAACTGGGGAGATGATACCTGCTTGTTGGAATTCCTCCTTGTGAAGCCCTGACTAGTAAGCTGTAGCTACACAGGGAGGGCTACAGCATGACACCTATTCCCGGATGAACCACATAATGAACATGCCGGAAGACATAGTTAAAGCATGGAGTTGGAGGCTTGCTTCGAGTAATGTAGTCTTTGCCCACATGAAGCTCATCCCTTGCAGCTTAGCATGCTCAGGGCGGGGGAGAGACCTAGAAGCTGCAGCTATGTCATTGCAACTTCTCTTTGGCTATGTGCTGCCTTGCTTGGTTCATATTATGAAATAAATGGGTAAATATGTGGGAGCCTATTGTGTCTCATGATTCTCTTAGTTAATTTCAAATCTAGGACCAACTGGTATTGAGTCAGTGGTTGCACAGCATGCACATGTAAATAAAAATTCTTTGTCTTTTTTGTTGGCTCAAATTCAAATAAGAGCTCTCCAAATATAGTTGCATAATTAACCTCTTGGTAAAAAATTCTTCATTGTTTAAATTCTAAACACTTTGTCCTAACATTCCCAGATATTTTTACTGCAACACAAATATTCAGTCCTAGTGGGATGGACTCTGTGTGTACCCTAAAACATACTCTTTCATTCAACTAATAATTACTGAGAATACACTGTAGGCTCTTTTCTGAGTTTTGGGAATAGCAGTAGATTAAACATACCTTTGATAATTTGGGGTCTCATGTTCAAATGAAAAATCTCTAAATCCTATACATGCTTTGGATATCAAGCTCCTCTTCCATACTGCTATCCCGAACTTCCCCACTGACCCTTCCTGCCTTGAAAACCTTCAAAATTACCTGTTAGAGTTACCAACTATGCCTAGTGTATTACTTTATAATCTGATGTGATCAAGTTCTAGCTCTTCAATTAGACCACAACACGAAGCAGCTTTGGAGCACTTGATAAGCAAGATTCATTGAGAGTAAGGGTCAGCCAACTATATCCTGTAGGCCAGATCTGGCCCACTACTGGTTTTTTGTATAATTTGTGAGTTCAGAATGGGTTTTACATTTTTTAATGTCTGGGAAAAAACTCAAAAGGAAAATAAAATTTTGACATGTGAAAATTAAAGAAATCCAAGTTTAGTGACTATAAATCAAGTTGCACTAGAACACAACCATGCACATTTGTTCTGTACTATCTATGGCTGCTTGTGTTACATGGCAGAGCTGAACAGTGGCAGCAGAGACCATGTGGCCTGCAAAGCCTGCAATGTTTACTATCTGACCCTTTTTTTGGGTCAACTCCTGATATAGAACTTTTATCATAAATACTGGTGAAGTGGAAGCCAGTATGCATGACTTAAGACTTCACACCAGAAAAGTTGGTAAAAGATATTATAAATACATTTTAAATTGGTCAATATTTTGTCAAAACTATAATGAGATATTACCTCACACCTGTCAGAATGGCTAAAATCAACAACCTAAGAAACAGCGGGTGTGGGTGAGGATGTGGAGAAAAAGGACCACTCATGTACTGTTGGTGGGAATGCAAACTGGTGGAAAACAGTATGGAGTTTCCTCAAAAACTCAAAAATAGAACTACCTTAAGATCCAACAGTCACACTACTGGGTATTTACCCAAATAATACAAAAATACTAATCCAGAGGGATATATTCACTGCGATATATACATCAACATTATCTACAATAGCCAAGTTATGGAAAAGGCCCAAGTGTCCATCAACTGATGAATGGGTACAGAAGCTGTGGTAGTTATAAGATGGAATATTATTTAACCATAAAAAGAATGATATTTTGCCATTTGCAATGATGTGGATGGAGCTAGAGAGAATAATGTTAAGTGAAATAAGTCAGAGAAAGGCAATTGGCATATGATTTCACTCATATAGGGAATTTAAGAAACAAAACAAATGAACAAAGGGGGTGGAGAGAGAGGCAAACCAAGAGATAGACCTTAACTATAGAGAACTGATGGTTACCAGAAGGGAGGTGGTTGGGGGAGGATTGAGGAGTGCACCTGTCATGATGAGTACGGGGTTATGTATGGAAGTGCTGAATGAATTACTACATTATACACCTGAAACTAATATTCTACTGTATGTTAACTATATTGTAGGACTTTAAAAATAAGAAAAAAATTTAGTTAAAACAAACTAGTAAGTTTACATCATTACAATGAGTATATACTAAGCACCTATTGTATGCTCACCAGAAAGCAAATGAAAGGTGTTGCTCAAGTTCTTGCTATTGAATTCAAATGTCTAATTTTCCTAAGGACTTGAGCCAGACATCAGAGTGTCTGGGTCTTTGTTGATTTCTTAGATAGTGTCTATAAATTTAAAGAATAAAGAACAGCACTGCAAACATCTGAGCTCAAGACCACTTAATGGATCTATGTATTTAGAATGAATCAATTGCTCTCACCAGAGGTCTTGGAATGGGCTTTTGAGGTTTTTTGGATCCTAATTTTTTCATTGCATTATAGTATTTCTTCTGTTCTTCTGTCATAAAAATGTCTTCGCCTCCTAAGTATATGGAGAAGATGAGAGCTAATTATTATTAAAAGTTTTTTTGGAAACAAGATCTGAACTTTCAGAAGTAGTTTCAAAGTTATATTACATTCTATCAACAACTCCTAAAATTCCAATTGGAAGCAAAGAGACTGGACTCTCTATAGGAGGGCTGAAATAAGATTTAAATTAAAGAAAAGAGAAAAAATGTAACTTTTATCAGCTATATATTAGTTTTTAGAATATGAACAAAGATTACACACTCTTTGCAAACACCCACTATACCTTTAAAAAACTATATTTTAGGTTGCATAAATCAAATCACAATGCAAGAAAAATAGATATTAGTAACAAAAATTTAAACAAAAATCTGACCAAATGGCAATTAAAATTCTCCTAAATAAATGAATTAAAGCCTATATCTTTTAATAAAATTTCATAAAATTTTCCAGACCCACTCTTATGGGAAAAAAAAAAAACAAAACCTAGAGAGCTTTAAATGTTTTCATTATTGAACAAGAACAAAGATATATGAACAAGAATTTTCATTTCTGAAAATTTTAGGAGGAAGTAAAATATCTAGAAATGCTGGGTAAATTAGAACAGAATTCTTTTAAAATGTACAGCTAAACTTGCACAAAAGTAAGGAAGATCCCGAGGGTCTGAAAATCAACAGTGATCAAAGAGTAGTAAATTATCCTGAAGCCACTGTTGGCCTAAGAGCATTTGCTAATCTCTGTGAAAACTAGAATCTTGGGCCTTAATAACTACAACGGAGTCATGAGGAAAAGTCTGTGGGCTTATGCCAAGGTCCCACATGAATCTGAGACTCCTTCTTAAGTGCTGTCAATGAAAGGGTGAAGAAGAAAACAGAATCGGTCAATAGGCAGTGGAAGACAGGAAGGAAACTGTCTTAGTCTGGCCTATGGGTAAAAACCCAGTCTTTCCTGACAATCTGTGAACCCAGGCCTGCCTTGATAACAGTGTGGGGTTTGAATTTTCACCACTACCATTTAGACCAAAAATATTCAGCCCTAGGACAGACAGTCTTTTCAACAATGGTGCTGGGAAACTGGATATCCACATGCAAAAGAATAAAGTTAAATTCTTACTTAACATCATACACAAAAAAAAATAGCTCAAAATACATGAAAGACATAAAGGTAAGCTCTAAAACAATAAAACTCAGAAGAAAACATAGAGCAAAAATTCACAACACTAGATCTGGCAATGATCTCTTTCATATAACACCAAAGGCATAGATAACAAAAGAAAAAATAGATAAATTGGACTTCATGAAAATTTTTAAATTATGTGCATCAAAAGATACTATCAATGAAGTAAAAAGGCAATCCACAGAATGGGGAAACATATCTATATATCATATATCTGATAAGCGATTAATCAGAATATATGGAAAACTCTTAAAATTTAACAACAACAAAAAACCCAAACAGCCAGTGTCAGAGAAATTACTACCTGTTCTCTTCTGGAATGTTTATGGTTTCAGGTTTCACACTTAGGTCTTAAATCCATTTTTAGTTTATTTTTGTATATGGTGTTAGAAAATGGTTCAGTTTCATTCTTTTACATGCAGTTATCTAGTTTTCCCAGAACCATTTATTGAAGACACTGTTCTTTACCCATTACATATTCTCACCTCCTTTGTCATAGATTAATTCACTATATGAGTTTGTTTCTGGCCTCTCTATTCTGTTCCATTGACTTATGTGTCTATTCTCGTGCCAGTACCATACTGTTTTGATTATTACAGGCTTGAAGCGTATCTTAAAATCTGGAACTATGATTCCTCCAGCTTTGTTCTTCTTTTCTTAAGATTGCTTTGATTATTCAGGGTCTTTTGTGGTTCCATACAAATTTTAGTGTTATTTATTCTAGCTTGGTGAAAAATGTTGCTGGTATTTTTGTAGGGATTGCATTGACTCTATAGATTGCTTTGGGTAGTATGGACATTTAAACAATTTTAAGCCTTCTAATCTACAAGCATAGAATATCTTTCCATTTGTTTGTGTCATCTTCAATTTCTTTCATTGGTGTTTTTGTTTTCAGGGTATAGGTCTTCCACCTCTTTGGCTAAATTTATTCCTAGGTATTTTATTCTTTTAAGTGCAATTGTAAACGGAATTGTTTGAGTAGTTTCTGCTACTTCATTGTTAGTGTACAGAAATGCTACCAATTTCTGCATATTAATTTTGTGTCCTACAGCTTTACTGAACTCCTTTATTACTTCTAGTAGTATTTGGTGGAGTCTTTAGGATTCTGTGTGTATAGTATCATGTCATCTGCAAATAATGATGGTGTAAATTCTTCTTTAACAAAATGGATGACTCTTTTATTTTTCTTGTCTGATTGTTGTGGCTAGGACTTCCAGTACTGTGTTGAATAAAAGTGCCAAGAGTGAACATCCTTCTCTTGTCCCTGATCTTGGAGGAAAGGCTCTCAGTTTTTTCCTAGATGAATGTATGAGTATGATATTAGCTATGGATTTTTCATATATGGCCTTTATTATGTTGAGGTATATTCCCTTTAAACTCACTTTGGTAAGAGTTTTATCATGAATGAGTATGGGATTTTGTCAACATTTCTCCAGATATGTCTCCTGAGGTAAGAGAAACAAAAGCAAAAATAAGTTATCAGGACTACATCAAAATAAAAACTTTTTGCATAGCGAAGGAAATGATCAACAAAACAAAAGGCAACTTACTAAATGGGAGAAGATATTTGCGAATGATATATCCAGTAAGAGGTAAATATCCAAAATATATAATGTATACAATTCAACAATCTAATTAAAAAATGGGCAGAGGACCTGAAGATACAGATACATGAAAAGGTGTTCAACATCACTAATCATCAGGGAAATACAAATCAAAACTGTAATGAGATGTCACCTCACACCTGCCAGAATGGCTAAAATCAAAACCACAAAAAACAACAAGTGTTGGCAAGAACATGGAGAATGCACTATTAGTAGGAATGCAAAATGATTCAGTCACTGTGGAAAACAATATGGAAGTTCTTCATACGATCCAATAATTCTTTTACTGGGCATTTACCCAAAGAAAATGAAAACACTAATCTGAAAAGATAAGTGCGCCCCTTTATTTATAGTTAGCCTTACTTATCATAGCTACAACATGAAAGAAGTGTCCACTGATGGATGATTGGGCAAGGAATATGTGGTATACATGTGTGTGCACATGTGCAGGCACATGCATGTGCACACATGTACACACATATACTCACAGAAGAATATTATACAACCATAAAAAGGATGAATTAATTTCATTTGAGACATGGATGGACCTAGAGGGTATTATGTTAAATGAAATAAGTCAGACTGAAAAAGACACATACCATATTTCACTCATATGTGGATCTAAAAACAAATAAATAAACAGACAAAAAGCAGAACCAGACCTACAAATACAGAGAACAACAGACAGTTGCCAGAGGGGAAGGAGGTGGGGGATGGGTAAAAGGGATGAAGCGGTGAGGGAGGTATAGTCTTCCAGTCATGGAATGAATAAGTCATGGGAACAAAAGGCACAGTATAGGGGTGCCTGGGTGGCTCAGAGGGTTAAAGCCTCTGCCTTCGACTCAGGTCATGACCCCAGGGTCCTGGGATTGAGCCCTACATTGAGCTCTCTGCTCCACAGGGAGCCTGCTTCCTCCTCTCTCTCTTTCTCTCTCTGCCTGCCTCTCTGCCTACTTGAGATCTCTGTCTGTCAAATAAATAAATAAAATCTCTTTAAAAAGTATAAGGAATATCATCAGTGATAGTGTAATAGTGTTGCACGGTGACAGATGGTAAATACACTTGCGATGAACATACCATAACATATAAACTTGTCAAATCACTATGCGTACATCTGAAATTAATATTATGTGTCAGTTATAGTCTAAATAAATAAATAAACAAACAAATAAATAAAACAATCTGATTCAAAAAATTGACAAAGGACTTGAGTAGACATCTCTCTAAAAAAGATAAACTGATAGCCAACAAGCACATGAAAAAACACTCAACATCACTAGTCATTAGGGAAATACAAATAAAAACCAAAATGAGATACCACCTCACATCCATTAGGATGGCTACTATCAGAAAAAGAGAAGACAAGCATTAATGAGCATGAAGAGAATCAGAATTACACTGTTGATGGGAATGTAAAATGGTAGCTTCTATGGAAAACAGTACAGTAGTTCCTCAAAAATTTGAAAAATAGTATTACCATATGATCCAGCAATTATACTTCTAGATGTATATCTGAAAGAATTGAAATCAGGGTTTCAAACAGATATTTGCATGCTCATGTTCACAAGAGCTTTAGTCACAATAGCTAAAATGTGGAAGCAAACCAAGTGTCCATCAACAGATGAATGTATGAGCAAAATGTGGTAAGGAAGGAAATTTAAAAATATGCTACAACATGGGTGAAACTTGAGGACATTATGCTAAGTGAAATAACTCGATCACAAAAAAACAAATACTATATGATTCCACTTATAGGAGGTCCTTAGAACAGTCAAATTCATAGCAACAGAAGTAGAATGGTGGCTGCCAAGTGGGAAGGAAAATGGGGAATTATTGTCTAATAAGTATAGGGTTTCAGTTTTACAAGATGAAAAGAATTATGGGGATTGATAGTGGTGATCATTGGATAACATTATGAATGTATTTACTATCATTGAAATGTATACAAAAAATGGTTAAGGTGGCAAATTTCATGTTATATATATTGTACCACAGTAAAATTAATTTTGTGATTTAAAAAAAAATGCATCCTTAGAAGTTAACCAGGTCATTTCAGGATGCCTGGCAGATGCAAGTGTCTTCAGTAATTACTTTCCTCATGGTAGTACATATTAATATTATTATTCTGATACTGTCCTATGTGTGTGTTGGGGGATAAAAAAAAGGAGTAATTATGAAAAATTTTAATTCTATTATTTCTTGTGCCCATGAGAATTAATTTTCTCAGTGTGGAAAAGAGGAGATACAGATCATTATTAGAGAAGAAGTTAAGTGAAAATCTTGTAGATCTTAACTTGAATGACCAGTATTCATATTTTCATATACATTTCTTTGAAGTCATAAATTTGAAGTAGCTCTGTCCACTGAAAAAGCATTGAAGCAAAGACAATGAGCATTTCAGGGTGTGATCTTGGAATACCACCTCCCCCAAAAGCAGAACCCCTTAGAGAAACAGCTGATTCTTGATCTGGCACAAAAGTGGTATGATTTAACTTGGAGTATCTTGTCATTCCAGAGAGCAAGGAATTTGTCAAATGGGAGGACCTGATTTTAATCCTGACTTAAAAAGAATATCAATTGATCAAAGAATGAATAAATGTATAAATATTTTAAGAAAATGAAAGACTCAAGGAAATTTGAATGTTGACCTGGTATTTGACAAATCTAGAGAATTCGTGTTAAACTTTTTAGGTGTGGTAATGGAATTGTGGTTACCTTTAAAAAGAGATATGTTTTGAAATATCTGTGGGTAAAACAGTGTAATGTCATTTGTTCTCTTAAAAAAAATCTGGTGGCAGGATTGGATAAGGGCATAGGTGCCATGAAGATGCTCTTAAGTCAATAAACGTGTTGGGTGATGGGTCTTGTAGGTTCATTTTAGTATACTCTTGTGCATGATGGAGATTTTCTGTAATAAAAAGTAAAGCAAAACAAAACCAAGTGCCACAGCCTGATCAAAACAGTGATTTCAAACGTAAATTTCCATCGAAAATCAGAAGGCCTGACATCCAAATTGCAGGGACTGATTGCAATCAAGCTGCATATTACAGAGGTGACTCTACAGAGCACACTTCCAAATGACAGCAGCAATGTAGTTACAGAAGGACAATGAGGGACTCGCCCAGCAGATACTAAGGAGGCTGATCAGTATCAGGATACATTTTGGATAGATTGCAAGAGTTTAAGAAAAATTTAAAAGAGCCATAAGAACAATTAGGAAAACCAAAGGTGAATATTTAGTTACCCCATTTTAGGATTCTGAGATTTAGTTCTTACATGTAAGAGAAGAAGCCAAAAAGGACAAGATTGGGAATCTGACTCCATTAAAAACCCTAATGTCTATAAATTAAAATGTTATTATAGAAATATAAGAAGTCACAAATTAGACTTAATATTTGAAAACATAAGAAAAAGATGACAATCTCAACTTTAAAAAAAGAGACAAGGGGAGAAATACTTACAGCTATCAATCTGTGAAAAAAGTGTATAACCTCACAAATGACCAAATAAATGAATTTAAAACAATGAGATAACACTTTTACCATCAAGCTGGAGAGGATCATTAAAATTATAAAACTAAGAATGTTGAGAACAGAGCAAACAGGCATATTTACATCTTGCAAAAGGAGAGTACCTAGCACAGCATTTCTGAAAGGTTATTTGACAATATTTATCTTTAATGCCTCAAATTCTAGAAACCTATCCTAAGGAAATAACCACAGATACAGAGAGAATTTCAAGCATGTTCATGATTGTTTTAGAAGAGCAAGAAATTTGGAAATGATCTAAATGTCCAAAAAGAAGGGAATGATTTAGATAAATTATTATTTATCCAAAATATAGGATGCAATTTAGCCCTAAAAATTCTTATAACAAAGATGACTTCATCACACGGACTCATAACTAATGGGGAAGGGCAAAAACTACAAAATTAAAAGTATCATGTAATTTCAATCATGTACAAGGAATACATACATATTTAGTGAGAAAGTAACTGTAAGAGAGTATGTCAATATGATGAAGCTTAATCTAAAATTGTTACCATTTTGTGGTCACCTTACGGGTGATTAAAATCTTTTTTAATCTTTTGTTGTTTCCACATTTACTATAAATCCCCTATGAAATACAGAATCAGAAAAAAATAAGTATGCTTTTACAATGAATGAAGAAAAAAAACTCCCTAAAAAAAGCCCACTGCTTTCTTAAACATCTTCTTTCCAAGTTCAATAAATCTGTTGAGACTTACATGCTGGAAGCCAGGACACAAGTTTGCTGGAAGAAGACAATTTTTCTTTTTATCCTGGATAACAAGGTATACTTGAAAGGTTACTAAAATATGACTCTAGTGTCATAAATACTAATCCTGGTACTGGTCTTTCTGTTGGGTTTAACAATGCCCTCCATTTAAAAGGGTAGAATGGAAAGTAAAAACAATGATTTAATAAAACCCAGCTGTTCTCAGTCTCTTTCCAGGCATATCTTCTAGAATCTTCTCCAGGTGACTTTGTTCCCATGTAGATGATAAGGTTATTTTGCACAATAATCTAGGTTAGAACTGTGTTCCATCCATTAAAACTGTGTTCCCTTTGGAAAAGAGAGGTAAAAATACCTAATCAGGGAACCCCCATACTTATCTTTTTCTGCTGTTGGTTGAAGTTGTCAATAATAACACCAATAAAAAGATTCAGAGTAAAGAATGAACCAAAGATGATAAAAGCCACGAAGAAAAGATAGTTTTCTGGTTTCTCCTCAAACCCTGGCTGTAGATCTTCCTGTTAGGGATTTTTTAAACAAGAAAAGAAAACAATTACTGGAGAAAAGTATAATCCATCTTAACTGCCTTATCTGGAAGACCAAAGTGTTTCTCAGCAGTAGCATTAACTACTCAGGGTCCTGAACAGCCATGGCTCCTCCAGGGAAACCCTCTTTCAGTTTCCCCTAGAGGAGCTTGACTGGTACCATGCAATAGGGAGGACATGTGACATGAGGGTTAGACTTTTTCTTCTACTCAATGGAGAATCATAAAAGGGTTGTAAGAGAGGGGAACAGCGTGAATGCATGTCTCTTTTGAGAGACTGTCTAGGATGTCTATATGGACACATAACTGGAGGGAGCCAGACTGGAGATGAGGCCACTGGAGAAGGGGCACAGTCCCATCAGGCACAGGTGACTGACTTCCAACTCCTGATGAATGATAACGTCCTTCCTATTAGAGCTCACTGTTGTATTTGGTCTACGCTTGTGTCCTGTCACTCTTGAATTCCTAGGGCCTAGTATACTTTGTGACATGCAGATTCTCAATACACATTGAATGAATGTTTGGGTGGATGGATGGATGGATGGATGGATGGATGGATGGATGGATGGATGAGTGAATGAATAGTCAAACTGTATAACAGACACAAAAATGGACTGCAACCAAGTTCCCCCAACTCAAAGTATAACCAAAAGCATCCAAAATTCTTTTCATCCAAGTTCTTCACATTATCATTGGATTTTTGCAGGTGGGGCATAGAGAACAGGACAATTTCTCTTTTCTTTCTACAGATCACATTCAAAGATAAAGCTATGAGTGTTGACGGCTCTGTCACCTGTTGAATATTTTTATGATATTTGTTGTTCAACAACCACCATACGGACTAATGCAATGAAGGTTATATTTGAAAATATTTTTGTCTTTTGCCTTGAAGAGTACATGACCTTAGTCCCAATTGGCTTGAGATGTCCATTTGTTTGCATTAGGGAAGGCATTAGCACAGAAACAACACAACGGAAAGAATCACTATCAGCCTCTGACATTTAAAACAAGATTACATAGCAGGCTAAAAGTCCTGCAAAGAGAGGTTCAGATAGGAAGAGGAAAGGATAAAAGATCACCCCACTTGTACCTAGGGAGTTGTCAGAAAAAAAGAAAAGAGAGAGAGAGAGACAGACAGACAGAGAACATCAGAGCCACGAGATGTGTATCTTGATTCACCCTATTTGGGTTTGGAGAATGGACTTGGGACCCAGTAAATTGAAGGGAACATGGGGGTACAAAGAGGGTATTCTTGCTCAAATTCTGGATTTTTCTAAAAGGAAGCTGCACTGGGAAGGCCTGGGAAATACTGCACAGGAAGGATGACATAAGAGGCTAAAGACAGAGAGAGCCTCTCAAATTTTTCAGTTTTCATGAGAGTTGTACATGAAGTCAATAGCCATAGGCCTGCCATGATAGGCTTTCGGCAAGAGATGGGAGTAGACTGCTGGCCAGGGGACTATGTAGAGGACATGGCAGCAAGTCAGTGCTTGAGGCCAGGAGGAATTGAGTGGGGAGAAAGGCCCATGGTTTCACCAATATTTGAGACCAGGAAGAATCTCTATGACTACACAGACAAGGGCAACATCATGCTAGAAGTCAGTACATACACACCAGCTATACTGTCCCACGACCAGCAACAGGAGGGGCATCCCTCCACACACCTCTATCCACCTACCATTCATTCAGGACACATGTAAGCCACACACTTCTTCCTGAATACATCTGCATAAGATTTCCTCCCCATCTCCACCTCAAGGCACGTTGATGCCTAAGTTAAACTAAGGTGAAAGTCATATATTCAAAAGACAACAACAGAAAAAACACATAATATTTAAAATGCTGTCTTTGTTATAAAATGTCTCTAATACTACAATTATAACATTTCTTGGCATGCATGGGTGGCTCAGTCAGTTAAGCATCTGATTCTTGAGCTCAGCTCTCAGTTCTTAATCTCAGGGTCATTAGTTCAAGCCCCATGTTGGGCTGCACACTGGGCATGGAGCTTACATTAAAAAAAATAACCCACTTCTCATACTACCTCCACTGCCACTATAAGCTCACATACCTACTATGTGCCAGGCATCAACTCTGCAGACTCTCAAACAGAACAGCATCATGCGTGTGATTACAGGAAAAAAATAAACAATGCTGATTCCATTCTTGATTCAACCATTTGCTTACTCCATGGTTTTGGGCAACACTCTTCCTTTCCAATTCTCAATTTTCCCAACTGGGACACAGAAATGGACCAGATGGTTGAGTATTCTTCCAACTTTCAGAATCCATGATTACTTCTTACTTAACTAGAATTTTGTTGTTGGCGACCACCAGAAACCCATTTAGTCTCTCAGCCTGGAGCCATTGGAAGGTATCTCTTATCAGACCCTAGCCTAGCTGTAAGGTTTTCACATGGTTCAGGACTAGTACTGTTTGAAATTTGGTTTCTGCCTGATACCCATTTAGAAAAGAAGTAAGAGAGAAAAATCAAGGCATTCTGTGATTCTGTTGTTTTTGGCTGCATCTCCTCCATAAGATGTTACTCCTTGGTTACTATGGAGAAACAGGACTGGACTTTGGAGCAAGATAGGATGTAATACTCATGGAAGGATGAAAAGGAACCTCTTTTATCCCTGTTTCATAGTCACTGTCCCAAGGAAAACAGAGCAAAGAACATTGGCTGATGGAAATATGATGTGGGAAGTTCTATACTGTCTATGCAGTCATGATATCCCTGATTTGACCCTAGCACTCTAGAACACAGTAGAACAAAATCTCACCCCTCTGGAATCAACAGCTGCATACATAATATCCATCCAGCCCTTAAATGTTGCCTGTAACAAAAGCAAATAAACATGAACATAATTACAGACTTGCTATCAACAGAGAAGTGCCCTATAACAGCAAGCAAGGCCCGGGACCGAATGTCCAGGACAGAATGTCCAGATAAAAGAACTGTAGGAGGGAATTAAAAAACAGGTGTCTTGGGGTTTTTTTCTTCTTCCTTTGCACAAGATGAAAGGCTTTTCTTAAAAGGAAACTTCTGCCTTAAAAATTTCTAAAGAGGCTGCGTAACAACTGCCAGAAAGAGCATGGCTGAGGCTCTTCTGATACCACATGTTTTCAATGTCTGTTGAAGACCTAGCAACTGTGGTTTGACCAGGGGATTGACTTCCAAAAGAGAACTACTTCTAATGGTATGGCTTTGCATCTGAGGCTCCAGTTCTCTCTGGCTGGAACTCTGGATGGTAGTACCATATAGGACAGGGTAAGATGGAAAGGGGCATTGTACAGAGGTTAAGGTTGCTTGGAGGTAAAGCTGGAGATGCTTAATGGGGAACAATTCCAAAGGGCACTGGTTTCCACATGGGGAACTGGGATTTGATTCTACTATCTCAATGGAGTCACTGTGTTTTTATTAAACTGAGAAATGATTTATGCTTCTTTTAAGGTTTCTGTCCTCACAGTGAAAAACACACAAACAGCACTTACCACTTGCAGCAGGGCAAGGTAAGCCATTCCCACATTGTCAAAGTTGACTGGAAGGGTGACCCAAGATAAATTTCCATTTTCACACTGAGTTTTGCTTTCAATAGTGCTGTAATTTATAACTGAGTTTATATCTGTTGTATTAACGCATCTTCCAAAATTTCCAGAAAAGAAGTTTACTCCCAGGATACAAAATATCAGCCAGAAAATGAGGCAGACAAGCAAAACATTCAGAATGGCGGGTATGGCACCTATGAGAGCATTGACTACCACCTTAAAAAAACAAAACAGAAGAAATACATAACAGATGCATGGGATTCATCAAGCTCTAGATCTCAGGGTGGGCCTGACATGTGGGGACTGGATCTCTTGGAGCTCTGTCTTTACTTTCTACCTCCAACCCACCCCAACCCTGCTTCCTATGGTAAGCCTTGCTCTTAGCTCCTTACATAATGGGTCCCTTCTGTTGTCACCAAGGATCACTTGAGAAGTGTACTTTGATGACAGTATTACCGATATAGGACACCTACCCTGGGACTGAAAAGGAAACCAGAGCCCATCTTGGCTACCACAGAATGGATGTTATATCTTAAATTTTTCTCCATCTCTCAAATTCTAAGCAGTGGACTGGATAGGAAGGAGCCCAGGAAATGCTTGGCAGTTTAAGGGAAGCTCAGCCCAAGAAGAGCAGTTGGTTTTCCACCTCTCCCTGACAGCTGACCTTCCTCCCATCTGCCTGAAGAAGGTACCTTCATTCCTTCGAACTGGGACAATGCTCGCAGGGGCCTCAGGGCTCTTAGGGTCCGGAAAGACTTCAAGCTCGTTAAGTCACTGAGACTGGTCACAGAGACCTGGTGGGAAGAGAAGCCACAGGTAGTGCACCTGACTTGGTTTCCAGGGAAGCCAGTGGGGGACTGGCATTCCTCATTCTAAGAGCCAGACACACGGTGCCTTCAGTGGATTATCCAGAAACAGAAAGCAGCAAGCCCTTGCAGGAAGTGGGATGGCAAGAGAAGATGCTATTTTTCTCCTTGTTTGTCAAACCTATAGCCCATACAAGTAAGGACAATGCATTTACTTTATTTGTTTAATGAAAGACAAATAAAAGCTGAGAAATTGTTGTGAGTTAAAGGAAACCAAAGGGACATGACAATGATACGTCACTTGAGTCCTGAATTGGATCCTGGATTGGAGGGAGGAGAGGGGAGGCCACTGTGGATGGATGGAAAGGATTAACCATAAAGGACCTTGTTGAAACAACTGATGAAATTTGAAAATGGAGATGGGTTTTGCTATTGAGTCATGTTAAATATCCTAACTTTGATAGCTGTGCTGTGACTGTGTAAGACAATATCCTTTTTCTTAGGAAACACACACTGGATTGTTTAGGGGTAAAGGGGTATGGTGACTGCAACCTAATCTCAAGCAATTTAGAATGAAAAATGGAGAGAAAATTACAAGCAGATGTTAATAACTAAAATGTTAATAACTAATGAAATGAACCTGGAGAAAGAGTACATGGGTTATTTCCTGCAACTTTTCTGTAAGTTTGAAATGATATAATAAAAAGTTACAACAAAATAATAAACTATTTGCTAATAGTCCCCCTCACTCAGATGCCCCTTTTTGGAGGAATTAAATTTTCTCGGGGCGCCTGGGTGGCTCAGTGGGTTAAGCCGCTGCCTTCGGCTCAGGTCATGATCCCAGAGTCCTGGGATCGAGTCCCGCATCGGGCTCTCTGCTCAGCAGGGAGCCTGCTTCCCTCTCTCTCTCTCTTTGCCTGCCTCTCTGTCTACTTGTAATCTCTGTCTGTCAAAAAAAAAAAAAAAAAAAATTTTCTCTCCCAGCATATTTCTTCCCAGTGGGTCAGGACTAAGGACTGGAAAGCTCTACAAATACACTAAACTGAAACTTAAACATAATGAGCTTAAGTTGAAGACCACTATTTGCAGATTCTAGTCATTCTTACTGATTATGCAGAGCCTGCAGAGGTTCAACTTGAAAGAAGCGTTGTTCAGCAGGACAGGAAGTGAATTATCATATGACTGACTACGCTGATATCAGAGTTCACTATTATCTAAAATCATACCCTTGCCAATCTCATCATAGTGGTAAAATACTAGCAAATTGAGAGAAATTAAGTGAGTTAATATGGCAGAATAATAAAAATTTTAAATGTATAATTAATTTTTAAAAATCACCATCAATTCAAAATGCTTTTGTTTTTTTTATTTTTATTTTTTTTTAAGATTTTATTTATTTATTTGTCAGAGAGAGATTACAAGTAGGCAGAGAGGCAGGCAGAGAGAGAGAGGAGGAAGCAGGCTCCCTGCTGAGCAGAGAGCCCGATGCGGGACTCGATCCCAGGACCCTCAGTGGGTTAAGCCGCTGCCTTCTGCTCAAAATGCTTTTGTTTATAAAGGTTTTCCAGGGGTGCCTGGGTGGCTCAGTTAAGCAGCTGTCTTTGGCTCAAGTCATGATCTCTGGGTCCTGGGATCGAGCCCCACATCGGGCTCTCTGCTCAGCAGGGAGCCTGCTTCTTTCTCTCCTTCTTCCTGCCTCTCTGCCTGCTTGTGCTCTCTCTGTCAAATAAATAAATAAATAAATAAATAGATAAATAAATAAATGATTTTTTTACAAAGGTTTTCTAAAATAGGCTTTTTGTTTGTAATAGCATTATCTGTTGGGAGTTATTTCAGCAGCTTTCCCACAAATATATCCTTCTACCTAGTTCCTAGCCAGAGGGAAAATGATGGCACAGTTTAGCAGTTCTTCTGGCTTTACCAAATAACTCTTATCACAGGTGGGGAAAAAGGGTCCCTAGAGGGACACTGTATACCTTTTTGCCTGATAAAATTATCCTCAGTCTCTATTCCATCAAATTGGGAAACACTGATGAGACATGCAGACATAAAAGTACCCACATTTTTTTCCACTTTATAGTACTCTTAAGGTGGGAAGTCTTCTGCTGATTTTATCTTTTTTCTATCTAACTTTCATTTATTACTCTGTACTGTTTTGACATTCACCATTTTGATATATTCTTGTGGTTTGTTCCTTTTAACTTTAAAAAATTACGGCATAGAAATATTCATATTTTATGGATCCATTCCCCCTTGGTGAGTATCTAGGTTATTTCCAATTTTTTACTATTATGAACAACAGACTGGACAGATGTGTGCACTTTCCCTGCATACATACACAAGAATTTTCCATAGATGTATAACTAGAAGTGGTATTTCTGGATAATAAATTGTGCTCATTTGTAATTTTACTTAATGTGCAAAATTTTCCCTAAAATAACTGTTACCAAAGTTGTTAGCAGTGATTAGAGATTCCATTTTCTTATGTCTTTCTCAATATTAGAAATTATCTAACTTTAAAATTTTTGTTAGTCTGGGGCACCTGGGTGGCTCAGTGGGTTGGAGCCTTCGGCTCGGGTCATGATCCCAGAGTCCTGGCATCGAGCCCCGAATTGGGCTCTCTGCTCAGCGGGGAGCCTGCTTCCCTTCCTCTCTCTCTGCTTGCCTCTCTGCCTGCTTGTGATCTCTCTTTGTCAAATAAATAAATAAAACCTTTAAAAAAATTTTTTTTTGTCAGTCTGATGACAAAGCCTCTCATTTTAATATTCACTTCTATGCTAACTGGTGATAGATCTAGTTTGTATTTCTTCATATATTTATTAGTAACTTCTGTTTCCTTGCCTGTTTGCCTCCTTTTTCCCATTCTTTTTTGTTAAGATTTTGTTTATTTATTTGAAAGAGAAAGAATGAGAGAGACAACATGAGATGGGGGGAGGGTCAGAGGGAGAAACAGACTCTCTGCTGAGCACGGAGCTGGATGAGGGACTTGATTCTGGGACTCCAGGATCATGACCTGAGCTGAAGGCCGTCGCTTAATCAACTGAGCCTAAGTTGTCTTTTTCTTATTGATCTGTAGAGAGTTTTTATAGACTATAGATAATCATTTTCTGTTATGCATGTGGCAAGTACTATCTCCAAGTTCTAGCCTGTCTTTATAATTATAATTCTATTGAATAAAAAAAACTGAAGGTTTTACAATTTGAAATAGTTGAATTTAGATACATTTTTTTGTGGCTGTATTTCTATTTTTATACTTTAAAACTATAAAGATCATTTTATATAATGTTGATTAACAAGCAACATAAAAGGATTATTCACAAGGTGCCTGGGTGGCTCAGTCCGTTGAGCATCTGGCTCTTGACTCTGGCTCAAGTCCTGATCTCAGGATTCTAAGATTAAGACCCATGGCAGGCTCTGTGCTGAATATGGAGTTTGCTTAGGATTCTCTTTCTCCCTTGGTCCCTCCCTGACCCCTCCACTCACATACTTTCTCTAAGATTTTTTTTTAATTTTTAAAAATCTGCACAATAATGTTCTGAATTAAGTAGCATGATATATCATTTGCCGTGTTACAGACAAAGAAAGCTGAAGCTCAGAGGATTAGCAATTTGTTTCAGGTGTAACTGGGATTCACACCTTGGTCTATATGATACTAATGTTAATAATAGTAACAGTGGACCATACTTATCAAGTGCTTTCTCTGGGATTTATAAAAATAAATAATTACAAGATTGTTTCTTTTCTTGTTCTACTCATTTTTGTTCCATTCAGTTTATTACCAAGATTATATTTGTCTCATCAAATAAAGTGTGCAAGTTTCCTCTTTTTTAATTCTTTGTAACAATTTAAATAAGGTTGGAATTAACTGTTTATCTTAGTTCAGGAGGCTATAACAGAATATCAAAGCCTGGGTTGCTTATAAATAACAGAAATTAATTTCTCACAGTCTAGAGGCTGGATATTCCAAGATCAAGGTGCCAGCAGATTCAGTGTCTGGTGAAAGATCACATCCTGACTCATAGATAATTTTCTTCTCCCTGTGTCCTCACATGGCAGAAGGGGTGAGGAAGCTCTGTGGGGTCTCTTTTATAACATCACTAGCCCCAATCATGAGGGCTCTGCCCTCATAACCTAATCATCTCCCAAAGGTACCACCTCCAAATACAAACACATTGGTGGTTAGGTTTCAACATATGAATTTTAAGGAGATGCAAACATTCAGTATATAGCACTATTCCTTGAAAGTTTGGTAAAACCTGCCTGAAAAATCATCTGGGCCTGGTGTCCTTTTTTGACAGTGTGGGGTTGAACTACTGTTTTGATATTTTAAATGGCTATTGTTAGATTCGTGTTTCCCATTTGTATCTGGTCTAATTTGGGTAATTTGTAGCCTATACTTTCATTTTTATTAAGGTGAAGACTTATCAAAAGGAGGAAGTATTTTGCCTAAGGTACACAGAAAGAGAGCAGACAAGATAATTTTAGGATCAGTTTCCTGAGTTTAGGTTAGTAGACCACGGTTTCTTAGAATGTAAATACCAATCATCTGTCCACTATCTTATGGGTTCTTCCCTATACTATAAGATAACCCTGGAAACTGATAGGGTTTATAGACATGTGGTTATTTTTATTCTTTTTTATTATTTCTGTTGGAGCTCCCATAGCATTGATGCCTTTCTAAAATGCCCAAACCACCTACCTACTTATTTCCACCAACAACATTAACAACATTAGGGTTCTCTAGTTGCTATGTTGACCACACGGCTTATGCTTATGCATCTGTCGTGTCTACTTCTTTAAATAGCAGGGACAAAGTCTAACTAATTAGCACATGTTAGAAAGAATAGAGGTTAAAATCAAGGGCTTCAGAGAGAGGCTTACTAGGTCTGAGTTTCATCTCCACTACTTCTAGCTGGCCAATTTTTGACACGTTTCTTAACCTCTCTGTTACTTAGTTTCTCCCTGTGTATAAGAGAAAAAGTAGTAGCATCTACCGCATGGAGTGGTTGTGATAACAAAGAAAGAATGCTTATGAAGCATACGGCAGAATACCTGGCATAGAGAAAGCACTGAATAAATGTGGTGTACTGTTATCAACCTTAACATCACACAGACCAAGGTATGAATTCCAGTTTCGTCTGAAACAAGTTGCTGACCATCTGAGCTTCAAGTTTCCTTATCTGTAATATGGTAGGTAATGTACAACTCTGGTGGGAACATCGTTGTGCAGATTAAATGAAAGAATGTATGTGAATAATCCTCTGTTGCTTGACAATTAAGAGGGAGGCCAGCCTAGTCTGTTGGCCGCTGACCTGCTTTGAGAAGTCTCAAGAGAAAATAGAAAGTTGGAAGGAGAAGGTTGGGACATTCAGAATTATTCTAGGTACACATCAGACATAAGCAGTGTTTATGGAGAGAAGTGGATGAGTGCCATCACGGAAAGTATTGGGGTAGTGGGAATATGAAGTGCAGTATGAGGAATGGGACTTAGGACGAGCAGGACAGCTGACAGATAAATGACAACTACTTACAAATACGGTGAAGAAAAGTATTTGGAGAGGCACCCAAACAAGGCACACAGGAAAAGCATATTCCCCTCCCTTCCCCCAACCCCTGCCTTGGTGGAAAACAGAGATGGTAAACTTACAATCACAATGACGAAATCAAGCCAGCACCAGACACTGGTGAAATACTTCCTAAATCCAAAGGCCACCCATTTTAGACCCATCTCCAGGATAAAAATGTATGTGAAAATATGGTCAGTACAATTAAGTAGTTCTTTGATATTGGGTCTTTTCTCAAGGTCAACATCTTCAAATACCTGAAATGATAAAGCATAGCCATAGGCCAGGTTGAATAATTGCTTAGAACGACTGGCTGACCTTACTTTTTAAAATTTTCTTCCTTATCTGAATAAACTAGCATCTCTTTTGGTGACAAGGTTTTGCTCAAAAGGTATTAAGAAGGAAATTTCCTTCTTATAATATTAAATTAAACATTCGTTGAGTGTAATCATGAAAGTGAGACATTCTAGCTTCTGGAGAGACCGTTTTTCATGTTACATCCAAACATCCACCTCACCTTAAGTGTGTACGTGATTCTAGGGGTCTATATAACTAGGGTAGAAACTGTCCTTTTGGCCTCTACAGAGTTACTGAAAATGGGAAAAAGTAGAAGAAGAAGAAAGAAGAAGAGAAGAAGGAGGAGGAAGAGGAGGAGGAGGAAGAAGAGGAGGAGGAAGAGGAGGAGGAGGAGGAGGAGGGGGAGGGGGAGGGGAGGGGGAGGAGAAGAAGATGATGATGATAAGGGTCCCTGGTACTGAACCTGTCAAGACATTTGGGCAAAAACTGAAGGCAAGAACGAAATTGGTCCTATTGTTGGATATTTAGGTAATCTCATAGCCTCATGGCCCTGGAGGAAAAAAATGCAAAAGAATAAAACAGTCTGAATTCCAGCTCCTAAGTGAACCTTTGATTGGAGAAGGCTCTCTACCTCTTCCTGTCCCCTGCCAGCTCCTTGTCACTGTTAAAGTTTCATTTCAGTTAATATTTTCTTTGGAAACTTTCCTTCTTCCACCAAGACAATTAGGGGCCTGCTTTGCATGGCCCCATGTCATCCACTGCTTTTCTGAGTGTATCACTATGGCCCTTGTCCATAATTGTTTGGACCCCATCTGTCATCCCTACTAGACTCCACGCTCCTGGAAGTCAGGGACTTGGTCTGTGTGCCTGCTTGAAGAGAGGCAAATCTGAATGGTATTAGAATCTCATTTCCCTTCTCATTTTGGAAGCTGAGCAACAACCTGGCTCAGCAGATCTCACTTTGTTCAATTGAAGAGTAGATCAATATCAGCCACTAAACTTGGGAGACTCCCACATTATAATGAGACTATTTCCTTGTCCAGAAAGTTCCCATTTTTACCCAGTTGCTCAGATTTTGTTTCCCTAACTCTAATGAGTCCCAAAGCACTTAGGTTCTGATTCAGCAGGTCTGGGGTGGACCCAAGACTGCATTTCTAACAAGCTTGCAAGTAATATTGAGACTGCTGATCAATATACCACATACAGTGGCAAGGGATTAGATGTTTCTTGTTTCCATTTGTCTACAACTATGTAAAGTGAAATAGGACCTGAGTCCTTCTCCTAGAACCCTCTGCATTGTGTGCTCTGTCTTCCTCTGCCCAACCTACACTTGCCTCATCAGATCACAGATGACAACTAGGAGGATGGTAGCATGTGCCCCTGACCTTCTGACAACACTATTTTTCCCCACTGACTAGCACAGGGCTTGGTAGACACCAATGATCATTTGTGGAATAAATGAAAGAACGCTATTACTTGAATAAGAGTAAACATCCAGTGAAAATGCAAGTACCCGAAGGCTACATGGAATCCTAGACCAAGGATAAGCAATAAAAATTAACTAAGAGAGTTCTCTGGCATGGTTTAGAGATTTACTTTTTTTATTTTTTATGTTTTGTGTGAGAAGTAATTTACCTGCAGTAAGTAGATAAATGGAGATGTGTGCTGATCATAGGATCTAGCGGCTCACGGTATATACTCCTCTCCGTTCACCCAGAGATCACACGAGTGTAAAGCACGAACCAGGAAGGCAACGGTAAAGAAGCAAGACATTTCCTTGTCCCTTCTAATTGTTAGTGACTTACTGTGAAATGCTCTGTGATTCTAAATCAGTAAGGGAGAATCTAAGACTCCACTTACTTACACAACAAACAGAGACTTTAGTTCTACATTATGGCCATTTTAAGGGAAAATACAAGATAGAAGGGGAGAGAGGGAAAAAAAGAGAAACATGTAGGTGATAAGAAAGAAGAAGCTGTCGGTCAAATAAGAGAGGCAAGAAGGACCAAAAAGTGAGGAGAGAGAGTAGGAAGGAGTTTATGACTATATGCTATGGAGGCATGGATTTAGAGTTATTTCCAAAACTCACTGGGACCACTACACCTTGATCTGGAAGGATCTGCTATGTGAATAAAGCAGTATCCGTTTGTCTCCTCTCAAGGGACCATGACTGATAGAAAATACCAAGACAGAATATTAAATCAAAATCTGGTCCCTGTAGCCTTCTCCTCCTAATGTTCTACCTTTAGGAAAGCAGCATTATGGTTTTCCAGAAAAGAGAGGTAGGAACAATGCTATCTAGAGAAAGAGACATATAGGATACAGTGAAAATCTCTAGAAATTCTCCAAGAATGAGGGATAAGCATAAAGTTCAGGGAGAGACTCCAGTAGCCACTTTAAAGTGTTGATTTGAATCATGTTTCCCCATAAGTAAAGTGTCTTTGGCTTGGGACTTCCTAGTTGGGAGCAGGACTCCAGAAGTTGTGCAAAATCCTACCCTTAAGGGAAACCAGCAGCAAAGATCCCCCTTCTGCCTGGTCTCCCCATATTCACAGCCTTATATCAGAATGTAACCTAGCCACCCAATGCCCAATGTCCTCACAAGACTGTGTTAATTTACCAGTGCCCCACTGCTCAGCAGAATCACAAAGATAATAAAGCTCTCAAACCAGCTGTGTTTCACTATTTGGTAGCAAGTTTTCCTCAGGTTCCACCAAATGACCCAGGGGGACTTTCTCTTGTCCACGGCACAGCATGGGAAGCAGTGACCCAGGCCTGCAAGGAATGAACAGTAGCATTATTCTTAGGGTCTGTAATGAGCTGAATTAATAACCCTAACTCTTCACTCTTCCCTTTATGCATGCCCCTTACTTCTGCAATTATTCCCTCTGAAGAGGTGGAGTCATTTTCCAACCCCTTGAATCTGGGCTCAGCCATGTGGCTTGATTTGGCCAATAGAACAGAGTGGGAATCACACCTACCAGTTCTGAGCTTTGGTCTTGAGAGGCCTTGCATGTTTGTACTTGCTCTCTGGCACCATCTCCATAATGAAAGGAATATTTGGGCCAGCCACTGGTTTCAGAAGAAGGAGAAAGGACATGTGGTACAGAGACAATGGGCTCAGTTAAGCCCAGGCCAGACTGGCCAACTCCCAATCATTACCACTCATATGAATAAAGACCTCCAAAATCAGCAGAAATAATGAGGCTAGATGAGTGGAGTATTGTATATGCATGTTTATTATTGTATGCCACTGAGGCTTCCTGGCTGTTTTTCATGCAGCAATTTCTTTTGGCAACAGTAAACAGTGTCCTAAGGACTGAGGGGAATGAAGTAAAGATGGGCACAGGCTCCGTGAACCACCCAAACCACACAATCTGATCAACTGTCAAGGTGTTTACACATAGCTAAGCATTTAACCTCAACACACACCAGCCTTCAGCTGAATTACATCATCCTCTCCCCTCATCACCATCCTCCAAGTTCCATGGAGGTTAATTTCACGGTGATTACAACATTACACTCCTTTCCTCATCATCTTCCTAAGCTACTGTGAGGTGTCCTCAGTCAGCCTCTGCCCTCCTCCATTATTCAGAACATCAATAGGTTAATCTCCCTAAAAGGCTTTTTTTCTGTCTTTTATGCCATTCCTCCTTCTTCTAGAAACTAGCCTTTCTTTTTTTTTTTAATTTTTTAAAATTTATTTTCAGCATAACAGTATTCATTGTTTTTTTTTTAATTTTTTCAATTTATTTATTTTCAGAAAAACAGTATTCATTGTTTTTGCACCACACCCAGGGCTCTATGCAATCCGTGCCCTCTCCAATACCCACCACCTGGTTCCCCCAACCTCCCACCCCTCACCCCTTCAAAACCCTAAGATTGTTTTTCAGAGTCCATAGTCTTTCATGGTTCACCTCCCCTTCTAATATCCCTCAACTCCCTTCTCCTCTCCATCTCCCCTTGTCCTCCATGCTATTTGTTATGCTCCACAAATAAGTGAAACCATATGATAATTGACTCTCTCTGCTTGACTTATTTCACTCAGCAGAATCTCTTCCAGTCCCGTCCATGTTGCTACAAATGTTGGGTATTCATCCTTTCTGATGGAGGCATAATACTCCATAGTGTATATGGACCACATCTTCCTTATCCATTCGTCCGTTGAAGGGCATCTTGGTTCTCTCCATAGTTTGGCGACCGTGGCCATTGCTGCTATAAACATTGGGGTACAGATGGCCCTTCTTTTCACGACATCTGTATCTTTGGGGTAAATACCCAGGAGTGCAATTGCAGGGTCATAGGGAAGCTCTATTTTTAATTTCTTGAGGAATCTCCACACTGTTCTCCAAAGAGGCTGCACCAACTTGCATTCCCACCAACAGTGTAAGAGGGTTCCCCTTTCTCCACGTCCCCTCCAACACATGTTGTTTCCTGTCTTGGTAATTTTGGCCATTCTGACTGGTGTAAGGTGGTATTTCAATGTGGTTTTAATTTGAATCTCCCTGATGGCTAGTGATGATGAACATTTTTTCATGTGTCTGATAGCCATTTGTATGTCTTCATTGGAGAAGTGTCTGTTCATATCTTCTGCCCATTTTTTTTTATATGATTGTTTTGTGTGTGTTGAGTTTGAGGAGTTCTTTATAGATCCTGGATATCAACCTTTTGTCTGTACTGTCATTTGCAAATATCTTCTCCCATTCCGTGGGTTGCCTCTTTGTTTTGTTGACTGTTTCCTTTGCTGTGCAGAAGCTTTTGATTTTGATGAAGTCCCAAAAGTTCATTTTCGCTTTTCTTTCCTTTGCCTTTGGAGACATATCTTGAAAGAAGTTGCTGTGGCTGATATCGAAGAGATTACTGCCTATATTCTCCTCTAGGATTCTGATGGATTCCTGTCTCACGTTGAGGTCTTTTATCCATTTTGAGTTTATTTTTGTGTACGGTGTAAGAGAATGGTCAAGTTTCATTCTTCTACATATAGCTGTCCAGTTTTCCCAGCACCATTTATTAAAGAGACTGTTTTTTTTCCACTGTATATTTTTTCCTGTTTTGTCGAAGATTATTTGACCATAGAGTTGAGGGTCCATATCTGGGCTCTCTACTCTGTTTCTTCTCCAACTTCACTGTTGACATCCTGTATACACCTCAAGCAACAGTCCAAATATAAGGCAGGATAACTAACAGTAATCTATATCTAGGCTGACCTCTGACCCCATGTGCATTTTGGGGGCTGTCAAACAACCTGGAATTAGTTTGAAGCTCATTCTTGGTGTCTGTTCTAAGACCAGTCTAGTGTCAAACTTATGAAAAAAATTTTAATTTTAGATTCATTCATTCATTTAAGTCTCTACTTATCTATCTATCTACATTTGTTGAGCCCATAATCTGGGCAATAGGAAAGTTTCCTAGAGCTTCTACCCTCATTGTTAGGCTGTGTTAGTTGAGCTGACCTAAATCAAGAATTTCCTAAAATCTCCATTGCTTGGATCTGATAATGGCCCCAAAAATCTATGGATGCCCTCTCTTCACTTCTGTTTCCAGTAGAAGTAGAAATAATACATCTAACAAAATCCCAGAGCTTCAAAGAACAGAAACTCATCCAAATATTCTGTGAACTGGATGCAGTAATACTGACACTTACCCTTGGGAAAACATCTCTCTGGTTCTTTTTTGGGAATAATTTTATGTATCTGCCCAAAGGGATCCTGTGGATCAATGGTGCTACATTCTGAGAGCACACTGGTAGTATCACACTTCTGCACATCAGAACAAAGGAAAAGGGGAATTATTTACCAAGACTGACTTTCACAATGGTAGCACCAATACCTTAGTGTATAACTTTTTAGGAATGAAGCTAGCTAGACAAAGGATTCTAGGTATAGGTATAGCTAGAAAGTGCCCCTCTCTTCGGGTGCTTTTTAAAATGCTCTGACTAGCTCTGGCTTTAGGAGAGAATTCTCTAACTGCTCTCCCCTAGCTGAAAAAAGGTGAGGTATATAAAGACACAGTATCTCAACCTGTTCCTCCCTACAAATCATCTCTCTGATACTATCTAACTCCAAACAGGGAGGCTGTGTGATGAGGTAAAGGCTATTTTACTGAGACTAATTTTTAGCTCTTTCAGATCCTGGAATAATAGGTCTAGACTTGTGATTCTCATTGATTTTGCCCTCAAGTAGACATACTAACAATATCTAAAGACACTTTCAATTTCACAACTATTGACATCTAGTGGGTAGATGCTATGAATGCTACTAAACCTCCTACAACAGACAGAACTGCCTAGCACAAGGAGGAATTATCATGCCCCAGATGTACTGGTGGAGAGGTTATGAAACCTTGGCCTTTGCTTAAGATCTAATTCTGGCAGTTTGTTCTGCATTAATCCTGATATTTTATTCTTGATAGCCACAGTGGCTATGTTGGAGAATGTATATGGACAAGCTACGTGTTCTTTCTGGAACACTCTGGGAAAATTACCTTTTTGGGATCCTGTTCTGACAAACATATATCATCTTCAGAGAACACATCAATTTCCACACTTTGAGCTCCTGGGCTGATGGACCTCTTGGTCACCTGATGGAGTTCAAAGGCCTGACACCAAAAAGCCCAGAGTAGAATTAATAGTTTTCCTGGAAATCTCACTTAAGATAAAACAAGTTCAGGGGTGCCGGGGTGGCTCAGTGGGTTAAGACCTCTGCCTTCAGCTCAGGTCATGATCCCGGGGTCCTGGGATCGAGCCCCATGTCAGATTCTCTGATTTGCAGGGAGCCTGCTTCCCCCTCTATCTCTGCTTGCCTCTCTGCCTACTTGTGATCTCTGTCTGTCAAATAAGTAAATAAAATCTTTAAAAAAAAAAGATAAAACAAGTTTAAGTTGTGACATTATTACTTTTGTTTCTGTTTACTTTTTAAAACTGCTCCTGGAGAAAGTCAACATAAAATAATTCTGGGGAAACTACTATAGGAAACAGGTAATAAAACTTACTCAAAAGTCATATAATCAAACAATATGGTTTTGGTAAAAAAAAATTCACCAAATAATGCAGAGGTGAAATTTACTGTATCCTTTCACTTCAACAGCTAAATAATAAATTATTTAATAAGTCATATAGTTAGTTATCCCTGAAAATATAATGCCAGAATATGGTAAAAATAAAATCCATAATGATTTGATACACTGATATATAAACAGATGAGTAAAAATGTTAAAAGAATAATATGGAAAATAATTTTTTTATTCTTTGGGTTATGGAGGTTTGGCTTAGTGAAATAGAAAAGGGCATAAAGAGAAAAATGAAAATGTATTACTATGTAAAAATAAAAAATAAATTTTGTCTGGGGACTTGCAGGTATATCCAAGAAAGATGTGCAAAGTCATGCCTTAGGTGAAGGTTTCATCTTAAAATCTATTGTGAGTGTTCCTGCAACTCTGACAGTGTAAGATCATAATTTAAAACACTTCTCTCATTTGAACACATGCTTTGATATATTACACAAACACACACAAAAACAAGTGAATATAGCTATTGACCAGACACAGAACAGAAATATAAAGCAGTGACAATCTAAAGCATGTAGCAGGTAATGATGACTAGACGTGCCCCATGTGAGGAAGAGAATCACAGCTATATTCAAGGCTTGAAACTATGGACTGGGCTGAAGTTCTTGCACTTAAGAGAGAAAGCCAAAACAAGTCGTGGCCAGTGCTTGGAATTAAAATTATACACAGCTGCATGTCTATGGAGGCAGGAGGAAGTACAGCCTCAGAAATAGGCCTGGGTAAAGGAACCCACTGGATCTGAAATACACCTCGTATCATGAATAGACAAGAATCCTAAATTGTCAACAAAAGACTTGGCTCTGTAGTGGCTGCCTTAGGAAGGTCTATTAAAGACATCATAGAACCTAGACTGCAGAGGGAGTAACAGATCCTCTCACTAAAGAGAAATTTAAACTAACATTCCAAAATGTAGGAAGAGCTAAACAAAATCAGTAGCCCTAAAAATTAACTACTAGAAGGTGACTTTACTTGAGAAAAAAATTAAATTAATATAATAATCTGAGAGTGTCATTAAAATGAGTGAATTTAGGAATTAATGAAAAAGATATATATAGTTTACTTCCTCCATGGCAGTATAAGGAGCTCCAAGGACATGATCTCCAGGGAAATAGGCATAAGTGATGAAAAATATTTCTAAAAAGTCATTTAAAGTCTCTGGAAATTGTCCTAAGGCATATAGCAAGTGAAGAAACATGTATCCAAAAAAATCTTCAGAATTCAGTAATAGTAGCAGGAGTCCATGGAAACTGAAACATGAGCTTCCTTCTCTCTCCCTATTCTCCAGTTCAGTTTGATGGAAGCTCTACTCAAGGCAGCTGCGACCAAGAAGATGAGGCATCCTCTATCCTCAGCCCCCTATCAAGAAATATGTATCTTAGTAGGAGGTATAGATCACCAGCTTTTCTCATCTTCTCCAACTCTGAGTTGAAAAGGCTACATTACTCTTGAATATGGCCAAGAAATTGGACTCTTCTTCCATCCAGCCTCTACTCATAAGACAGAGACTCTATTCCAGATTCAACAGCTTGAAAATACTGGAATCCTGGTTACCCTCACCCCAGCTAGTTTTTAGGAAAGAGGTTCCATGCAGAAAGAAGGAAGCGGAGAAGATGAGTGGCTACTGCCCCTCCAAGGACTTGGATTATTAGCTAAGAGATTTTCTCTACAGTAGGAGGCATTCCATAAGAAACAAGAACCCTGAAGTTCTCCTGAAAAAGAATTGACTTTATACTGGAATAATGTGGGGGTTCAAGCCTAAGGGTATTCTTGAAAACAATGGAGACTTTGATGGTAAACAAATAAGAAGAGACTAGTAGCTCTTCTTCATTAAAAGCGACAAATTAAAACACAGGTCAGCAAGTTCACTACAGAAAAACAGGGAAAGAGACAGCTAAAATAAATCTCCCTGGGGTCAGAACAAATCTCAGACTGGCCTTAAAATTGTCCCTCCCTGAAATTAATTAGATCAGACTGTAGAGGAATTAATGCCTGTGGTATTGTCAAAAACAATAGAGCAATTAGCCAGCAATTAGTTCACCCCAAATCTGGGTGTGATACCAAATAAGGCAGACAGATTAATAGGAGACCATGGAAAGAGATAGTCAAAGAGGGCCCTGCTAAAATAACTATCACCCTGCAGTGACTGTCTGCAAACCCAAGGGTGTGCCCTCTGAGAAGCAACACCAAAGACTTCACATTTGTACTCACAAATGTGGTGAGGGTAGGTGGGGGAAAGAAGGAACAGACTACACTAGAATACTCTAGCCAAGTCACCAAACAAGCCCCAGAGAGGAGAAAAGAGAATCGGTTCCAGATCTGCTACAATATATTACTTAAAATGTCCAATTTTAAACAAAAATGATAAAATATGGGGAAAACCTAGGGAAGTGTGACCTACACATAGGAAGAAAGCAGGCAACATAAGCTTCCTGTGAGAGAATCTGGATGCCAGAGTTAATAAACAAAGAATGCAAAGCAGTCATAATAAGTATGTTAAAAGTTTAAAAAATATTTAATAAATAAAGGATGCTAGATAACAATGTATAATCAAATACAGAGTATCAATGAAGAGACAGAGATTATTTAAAAAACAAATAAAAGTTCTGGAGTTGAGATGTGTGATAACTGAAATGGAAAATCCACTAAGTGGAGCAGCAGTAAATCTCAACTGGCAGAAGAATGAATCAGTGAACTTGAAGAGGGATCAGGAAAGATTATGCAATCCAAAGAGCACAGGAAAGAAGGAAGAATGTAAACTTAAAGGAAGCTCAAAGGAATGTAAAATACCATGAAGCATACCAATACTCATTACCCTGAGATTACAAACCATGTGCTCTATGGGCTGAGCCATAGAGGCACCCCAACAACTAACTTATTATTAGAAACAGTGGAGACTAGAAAGCAATGGAATGAGATACCATGAGTGCTAAAATTAAAAAACAAATGTGAACCAAGATTTTATTATCCTGCAAAACTATCTTTCAAAAATGAAGGTAAAATAAAATAGTACATAAACAAAAATGGAAAATTCTTTGCTAGCTGACCCACTTTACAAAAAATACTGAAGAAGATCATTTAGGCTAAAAATAAATGATCCTAAATGGTAATAAAAATCCACACAAAAGAGCAAAGAACACAAGTCCATAATTATAAAAGATGAGAAAAATTCATATTTATTTTCCTTTCTTCTCTATAGCTGACTTCAAATGAAGTTGTCTAAAACAGTTTAAAATTGATGCCTTGTTGGACATGTAACATAAAAATATAAAATATATGTGGTAATAACAGCACCAAAGAAGTGAATGGGAGTGAAGTTCTAGTAAGTAAATGACACTTGAAGTTACCTCAAATTCACAGAAACAAATGGAGACAGCTGGAAATGATAAATAAGAAAATTAATAAAATGAACTCTATAAATATAATCTTACTTTCTTTTCTCAGCTTCATTAGTAAGCATATAAAGATATGAAGCAATGATAAAAACACATTGCTGGGATTTTAACATATGTGGATGCAATATGTATAATAAAGAATACTACGAAAATGTGGTAGAGGGAATAGAACTATACGTAAGTGATGTTTGTTTCTATATTTCACTAGAATTAAGTTAACTTAACAGACATCAATTCTGATAAGTTAGATGGTTGTGGCATCCCCTAGAGCAATCAATAAGAAAATGACTAAAAATATATTGTGAAAAACTATTAAAGGAATTAAGATGTTAAATTAGAAAATATTCATATAGGGGCACCTGAGTGGCTCAGTAGGTTAAAGCCTCTGCCTTCTGCTCAGGTCATGATCTCAAGGTCCTGGGATCGAGCCCTGCATCAGGCTCTATGCTCAGCAGGGAGCCTGCTTCCCCCCCCCCCGCCCTCTCTGCCTGCCTCTATGCCCACTTGTGATCTCTGTCTGTCTAATAAATAAATAAAATCTTTAAAAAAAAGAAAAATATTCAAATAATGCAAAGTAAGGCAATGAAGAGGAATAAAAACATAAAACACATAAAAACAAAAAGTAAAATACTAGAAATAGATAAACTAGATCAATAATAATATTAAAAGTAAACAGTTAAACAATCTAACAAAAAGGCAGAAACTGTCAAACTGGATAAAAAAAACAAGATCCAATTAGGTACTGTTTTAGGAAACACATTTAAGATTCAAAGATACAAACAGTTTGAAAGTAAAAGAATGGAAGAAGCTACCATACAAGCAGAAACCATAAGAAAGCTGGAATGATTATATTAATGTCAGAAAAAAATAGACTTTGTGTTTTCTTTTTTGTTTTTTTGTTTTGTTTTGTTTTGTTTTTTAGAGAGAAAGAGAGCACACAAGTGCAGGACTCTTAAGCAGGCTTCATGCCTTGGGCAGATCTTGAGACAGGGCTCAATCTCACGACCCAGAGATCACGACCTGAGCCAAAATCAAGAGTTGGATGCTTAAACTACTGAGCCACCCAGGTGTCCAGACAAAATAGATTTTGAAACAAAAAAAATTTACTAGAAATAAAGATGGACATTTCACAATGACAAAAACATCAATATATCAGAAAGAACATTTATAAACATATATGCATCTAACATAAGAACCACGAAATATATGAAACAAAAACTGGCAGAATTAAAGGGAGAAATAGACAATTCAACAATAATAGTTGGAGGCTTCAATCACGCACTTTCAAAAATGAATCTAACAACTAAGTAGAAGATACAAATAGAAGGCTTGAGTAACATTATCTATCAATTATACCTAAAAGACACCGGCAGAACTCTCAACTCCAAACAGCAGAATATACATATGTGAATTGAAACTGTACAGAGTGTGTTGTCTGATCATAATGAAATAAAATTAGAAGTACAAAAAGTCATTTGAAGAACTCACAAATAGGTGGAAATTAAACAAAACATTCTTAAATGTCAAATAAGTCAAGAATAAATCACATATAAAAGAATAAATCACGAGGGGCGCCTGGGTGGCTCAGTGGGTTAAGCTGCTGCCTTAAGCTCAGGTCATGATCTCAGGGTCCTGGGATCGAGTCCCGCATCAGGCTCTCTGCTCAGCAGGGAGCCTGCTTCCCTCTCTCTCTCTGCCTGCCTCTCCATCTACTTGTGATTTCTCTCTGTCAAATAAATACATAAAATCTTTAAAAAAGAAGAAGAAGAAGAAGAAATCACAAAAGAAATTAGAAAAGACTTTAAGATAAATGGAAATAAAAATATAATATGCCAAAATTTGTTGGATACATGTAGATAAAGTAGTGCTTAGAGGGAAATTTATAGCTATAAATACCTATAATTTTAAAAGTTTCAAATCAATAACCTAAACTTCCATGTTAAGGCATTAGGAGAGGAAGGGAAAATGAAATTCAAAACAAGCAGAAATAAGGATACAGTAAGTATATGAACAGAGATTAGTAAAATAATAGGATCAACAAAATCAATATCTGATTATTTTAAAAGGACATCAAAATTACAAAATACAAAAATACAACTTGTTGTATACCTTAAACTTATACAATGTTATATACCAATTATATCATAAAGCTAAGGGTAAAGAGAATAGAAATAGAAACTTTAACAGGACTGACCAAGAGAAAATGAAAGATCAAATTACTAAAATCAGAAAAGAGGGGACATTGCTATCAACCTCGCAGAAATCAAAAGAATTCCAAAGAAATACTACAAGTAACTGTATGTCAACAAATTAGACAGCTTCAGTAAAACTGACCTATTCCTAGAAATTCAAAAACTGCCAAAACAGACACAAGAAGAAAGAGCAAAATCTGAATAGTCCTGTAATCTTTATAATAAGTAAACAGATGGAGTTTGTAATTTTAAAACTTCCCATAAAAATTTCCAGCTTCTGGTCTGACATGTAAGAAGCCTGGAGGTCTCTACTCCATCCCAACATGTACAAAGCTAAACAAATTGGAAAACCAATTAACACTTCTTAGAGTCATAAGAGCAGTGAGGTCCAGGGCAAACTGCTTCCCCCCAAATTGGAGAGGAAGACAGGCTAATACTGAGAACTACAGTTTAGCAAAGCAGAAACCCAGGAGCAAAAAGCTCCATGGGAACAAATTCCAGAGTAAGGAAACCTGAACTATAATCGACAAACTCCTGGAGGCTCAGTGTGGACAAGTCTAACAGATAAAAGGGCCCCCCCAAGGGTACCCCCCAGGCTAGGGGAACCGACTCAACGGTGGCCCCCACAGTTTTTTGAGTTTTACTTCTTGGAGCTCTACCAGGTTCTCACAGTGAGTATGGTAGGAAAATCCTCAGTTTCTTCCAGCTGGGGGAGAATAAAAGGAATCATTTTGAAACATGCACATGCATTCTGTTCTTCACAAGGCCTTCCCTCAAGAGAAACTAATTAACCAGAGCCTAACCTGTTAGGGTTTTATCAGGACCTGACTGACCTGTGGTGGGGGAGATACCCAATTTTGGCCAGGTCTAGATTTCTATCTGGAGGGAGGTAGATCTCCAAGTCCAGCTCACACTAGCCACACTGACAAGCACTGTTCACAGTCCGGAAGCTAAAAGCCTGAGACATACTCATAGGAACCACAGAGCTACTTCATTCTCCTCACGCTTCACCAACACATTAATAAAGACCTATTTAGAGCATTTCCATCTACCCAGTATATCATGTCTGACTCTAAAGAAAAAAAATCAGAAAACATACTAAAATGCAAAAATATAGTTTGAAGAGACTGAGCAAGCACCAGAACCACATTCAATACGGTAAAGTTGTTGAAAATGTCAAGCCAGGAATTTAAAATAACTACGATTAAAATATTCATGGCTCTAATGGATAAAGTAGACATCATGCAAGAACACACAGGCAATGCATGTAGAGAGATAGAAATTCTAAACAATGACAAAAAATGCTAGAAATCTAACACATTGTAACAGAAAGGAAGAGTGACATTGATGGACTTATTAGTAGACAGGAAAGAATCTCTGCTTGAGGCTCTCTCAATAGAAACCTCCAAAACTGAAAACCAGAGAAAAAAGTATGGAAAAGGGGCGCCTGGGTAGCTCAGTCCGGTTAAGCGTCTGCCTTCAGTTCAAGTCACGATCCCAGGCTCCTGGGATTGAGCCCTGCATCGGGTTCCCTGCTCAGCGGGAAGCCTGCTTCTCCCTCTTCTACTTCCCCTGCTTGTGTTCCCTCTCTCACTGTGTCTCTCTCTGTCAAACTTATTTTTTAAAGAAAAAAAGTATGGAATAAAAAAAAAAAAAACAATAGAATACCCAAGACCTATGGGGCAACTACACAGATGAAACATACATGCAATAGGAATACCAGAAGGATAGAAGGATAGACCCTGAGGACATTGTGGTCAAGTGAAACAAATCAGAGGAAAACAAATACAGTGTGATATCACTTACATGTGAAATCTGAAAAAGCCAAATTTGCAGAGACAGAAACTAGAATGGAAGTTAACAGGGGCTGGGGGTTGGGGCAAGTAGGGAGATATTGGTCAAAAAGTACAAACTTTCAGTAAGAAGATGAATAAGTTCATAGGATATAATGTATAGCATCATGATTATAGTTAATAATATTGTGTTATATGGTTGAAAGTTGCAAGAGAGTAAAACTTAAATATTCTTACCACAATAAAGAAATAATTATGTGACATGCTGGAGGTGTTAGCAAATGCTATGGTGGCAATCATACTGTAATATATAAATATATCAAATCAACTTGTTGTATACCTTAAACTTACACAATGTTATATACCAATTATATCATAAAGCTAATGATAAAGAGAATAGAAATAGAAAAGAAGGATCTCTAGACTCATTTAATGAGGCCCATATTAACCTTATACCAAAATAAGGCAGACAATTAAAAGGGAAAAACCTAGGGAATGCAAAATCTTTAATGAAATATTAGCAAGTTGGATCCAAATATATATAAAAGGATAATATGCCACAACTAAATAAGGTTAATCCAAGGAATGCATAAATGATTCAACATTCAAAATAAATGATATGACTATCCCAATCAATTTGGGAGATGCATTTCAGAAAAATCAATATATATTCATAATTTAGAAGAGAAATAAAAACTCCTAGCAAACTGGGAATAAAGGGAACTTCCTCAACTAAGTTCTTAATGGTGAAAGGCTTTATGTTTCTCCCTAAGATCAGGAGCAAAGCAAGGAGTACACTCTCATGATTCCTATTCAACATTTTATGAAAGGTCCTAACCAATGTAATAAGGCAAGAAAAAAAAACCATACAAATAAAAAAAAACTGATTTTATTTACAGATGAAATAATTACATGTGTAGAAAATTCTAAGGAATCTACAAAAAAGCTATTATAATTAATAAGTCAGTTTACCAACATTGCAGGATACAAAGTCAAAATACATTCATTTCAATGTACTAATAATGAACACTTGGAAACTGAAAATTTAAAAATTACTTATACAATATCATAAAAACATTAACTTCTTAGGGATAAATATAACCAAATATGTCAAGACTCATACACTGAAAACTAGAAAACATGCCTAAGAAAAATTAAAGAAGACCTAAATAGGTAGGAAAAAGATGTGTTCATGAATCAGAAGTCTTGATGTTGTGAAGATACCAATAATTTACAAAATAGTTAGTGCAACACCAAACAGAATCCTAACAATCTTTTTTTATGGAAAGGTAACACACTGAATTCTAAAATGCATAAGGAAATGTAAAGGCCCTACAATTGCTAAAACAAATTTGATAAAGAACCAAATCTTACAATGTGCTTTCAAAACTATTATAAAGCTACAGAAATCAAGACAGGGCAGTATTGTTATAAAACAGATGGCTAGATTAATGAAACATATTAAGAATCCAGAAGAAGTTCTGAGAGAGGTAGATAAACAGATAGATAGACAAACCGATAGAGATTAATATAGATATAGCCAATTTGGTTCTGACAAAGATACCAAGTGATTCAGTGGCATAAGAACAATCTTTTCAGTATATAATACTAGAATCATTTAGCTATATATACAGGGAAAAAATGATACAGCTCATTGAATTAAACTGATATGGATCACAGACTTGATCCTGAGAGGTGAACCTATTAAATTCTCAAAGGAATAATATTGATAAATTATACTTCACCAAAATTAAAAATTTCTGCTCATTAAGATAGCATGAAGAAAGTAAAAGACAAGCCACAGTTAGAAAATATGTGTGGTGCACATACCAAAGGACTTGTATCAAAATATGTAATAAACTCTTACACCTCAATCATAAGAAATCCCTCAGCAAAAATGGGCAATAGACACTTTACCAAGGAAGATATATTAGGCAACATCATTATTTTTCAGTGAAATAAAACTTGAAACCACGGAGCATCTGGGTGGCTCAGTGGGTTAAGCCTCTGCCTTTGGCTCAGGTCATAATCTCAGAGTCCTGGGATCAAGACCTTCACCAGGCTCTCTGCTCAGCAGGGAGCCTGCTTCCCTCTCTCTCTCTGCCTGTCTACTTGCAACCTCTCTCTCTGTGTCAAATAAATAAATTCTTTAAAAAAAAAAAAAACAAACAAACCTGAAACCACAAGGCACCACCACAAACCCATTATTATGCCTCCATCAGAAAGGATGAATACCCAACTTTTGTAGCAACATGGACGGGACTGGAAGAGATTATGCTGAGTGAAATAAGTCAAGCAGAGAGAGTCAATTATCATATGGTTTCACTTATTTGTGGAGCACAACAAATAGCATGGAGGACAAGGGGTGTTAGAGAGGAGAAGGGAGTTGGGGTAAATTGGAAGGGGAGGTGAACCATGAGAGACTATGGACTCTGAAAAACAATCTGAGGGGTTTGAAGTGGTGGGGGGGTGAAAGGTTGGGGTACCAGGTGGTGGGTATTATAGAGGGCACGGATTGCATGGAGCACTGGGTGTGGTGAAAAAATAATGAATACTGTTATGCTGAAAATAAATTAATTAATTTTAAAAAAGTAAAAAAAGAAAGAATGGAAAAAAAACAAAAGAATGATTAAAATTATTGCCAGGCTATGCAATATGTTTCAACCATTGTGGAAAATTCAGGACTATACAGACAGCTGTGCTGCATCCAGAATGAAGTCTGTAGTTATTTATTGGGGTATCTATCATACCTCAACTCCCTGACAGCCCTCATCTGCCACCATTCCTCAACCACTGGTCCCTTCAGAGGCTGAGCTTGTTCCCACCACTGTCTCCTTTTCTATGCTGCTCAGTTCATTTTCCTCACCTTTCAGTTAATCTAAACTTCATACCTCTTGTAGGGTTCAAACAAAGTCACTTGGTTCCCTTGCCCCGGCCCACTCTGACCTGGCTCCCCTCTGAACTTCTCTGCCATCTCCCATCTCCATATGTGCAAAACCATGATTAGAACCAGCATTAGGTTCTAAGTGAGGGAGTACTAAAGGGCAGCCTCCACCTTTTACACCCTTCCTATCCCTGCATGGTGCTCAGAACAGGGCAGGCAACCAGTGTCTCATGGCAGCTCTAGTTTTGTATGACCTTCACATCTATATATGAACCTTCATACCTGTTGTCCAGCCTCAAGTTGTGTGACACGCTGTGCATTATTTTCACCAGGAGACTCAAAACCATCGTCTTCCTCTGCAAGTGGGGCCAACCAAATCCGATCATACTCCTCCCTCCTCTCTGGGCTCTTTTTCATCTCTGTGACCAGTGGAATGATGTCTTTGCCTTTGGCAGCAGGGCCCCCTGTCACCTCTTTTTGCCTTGGCAAGTTTTGACTCCTGCACCACTTGTGACAAAAATACTGAAGACTGTGTATTACAAAGCAAAAAGCCCGGCGGAACCGAGCCAGGGCTATCTGGACTTTGGTTTTTTTGGACTCTCCATCCAAGTTTCCATCTCTCTCCTCATTACTGAAGGAATTGAGCAGCAAGGCAATGAAGAGGTTGAGTACCTGGGATGGGGAGGGGGGGACACACAAGGTGAATGGGAATTATAGCAAAGGGAAAGATATAGTAGGTTTCTAGAACAACTTTTCCACCAAGACCCAAAACTAAGTCAAATGAGATGCTATGTCCTCTGTCTCTTGAGAAAGTTCACCTATAAAATGAATAAAAGGAGACAAAATTGAGGAAGACAGGAAGATAAGATGAAAGAAAATCTGAAGTGAAAGGGCGCCAACAGCCAAAACCAGTTTGTCCACATACAAGCAACACATGTTGTAAATTCTGGCTAGGGTAAAGCATAACTATGTGATCACTGGTAAAATAAAAAGTATATATTCCTTGAGGAACAGTCAAATAGTGAGCTTGGCTTTGCTGGAATGGGCTACGGGTCTGATGCCTAATACTGTCATGGGGTCCAACCCTGCTGGCACAGCTTGAGAGATGATGTGCTTTGTGCAGGATCCTTAGGTCCTGTTCCCCAAACCACTACAAAGTATTGGAGCTGAACTGGAGGGGTTTGGATCAAATCTGCAACTCTTCTGTTGAAGCAAGGATCACTTTAAATTCAGATCATCTCATCAGCTACCTACTTGGACTTTTTTGCCTACATTTACACACCCTCCAAATTCATCATCTTTACCTCCACAAATTCCTTTGTTTGTGGCTGTCACTGACTCAAAAATATACAACCTTCGGGGAGAAGCGTCTTATGAGTGTGAATGGATCTAGTCTCCCACAGCTTCACCACAAGAATTCCAGCTGCAGACCTTGGCTCAAGCTTTTATGTTTGCCAAGTGCTCCTTGCCTCTTTAGCTCCCTTCTCAAGTACTCTATCTTCCACGTATCCTTTGTTAACACTTTCTTCCCACTTCCATTGGTCATATTCTGATATTCTTTTTTTTTTTTTAAAGATTTTATTTATTTATCAGAGAGAGAGAGGGGGAGAGAGTGAGCACAGGCAGACAGAATGGCAGGCAGAGGCAGAGGGAGAAGCAGGCTCCCTGCCGAGCAAGGAGCCCGATGTGGGACTCGATCCCAGGGCGCTGGGATCATGACCTGAGCCAAAGGCAGTTGCTTAACCAACTGAGCCACCCAGGTGTCCCGGTCATATTCTGATATTCTGCTCTTCTGATCTTTTGTACCACTTACTGTCTATCTAACATTGCTGGTCAGTCACATAAGATAAAGCCATCGTGTGCATGTGGATGGTTCAGTATATCTGCATGAGAGCCCCAACTTGATTCTGAAGACCTTGTGCTCAGGTATCCTGTGTGTCTTCTGTCGTTGCATGCCCTTACTGGGTACCCAATTAGCTAATAAGATCTGTTTCCAGCTGCAAGTGACAGACTCAAGCAACTTACACAAGAAGAAAACGTAAGTTAAGAAGTTTGAAAATAAAACAGAAGGACCAATTATGATACAAAGTTCGGTCTCTTCCCCTTTTCCCTCTACCTTCCTCAGCTGGCTTTATCTTAGGGTAGTTCTTCTCATGCTTGCATTAGGTTTGCAGTTCTACCAGGAATCATGGTCCTAAAAAGGTCCGGAGAAAGTAAAAGGACCATTTTTTTTTTTAGCTCATCCCTTTTTTTTTTTTTTTTAAGAACAAGCAAACTTTCTCACTAGATATCCCTTTACAATTTATTGATCAAATTAAGTCACAAACTCCTACCTCAGCTATTCATTCACAAAGAGAATACAATTATCTTAGAATAATCACCTGGAATAAAACAGATATTGGGGTATCATTCAATATGAGAAGTATGTGAAAAGAAAGTTTTGTTTCATGCTTTTTATAATTTCCTTGAGTCAAATTCAAATGCAGATTTTAATATTATAAAACATTGAATGTGCAATATCATATTTAGAATAATAATTACCAGTAAAGTATTGCAAAAGAAGCTAATACATTTGTGTAATCCATATGTTAAAAAAAAAAATCTAAGACACTCACCACAAGTTTTCCTATCACCATGATCAACAGAAAGACGACAACGCACAGTGTTTGATTTGTTGCTTGCATACATTCCCACATGTTTTCAATCCATTCACCACAGAGGATGCGGAATACCACCAAAAAGGAATGGTAGAAATCCCCCATGTGCCAGCGTCGTAAACATGGGACTGTAGGTCCACAGGATGTTTTATTGCTCTTTACAGAACTGAATTTAGAGCCAAAAACCTGCATGCCAACCACTGAGAAAATAAAGACCACAATAGCCAGGACCACGGTGAGGTTTCCCAGGGCTCCAACGGAATGGCCAATTATCTTTATCAGTGTGTTTAAAGTTGGCCAGGATTTGGCTAACTTGAAGACCCTCAGCTGTAAAAAAAAAAAAAAAAAAAAAAAAAGACAATAAGCAAAAGAAGAAGAAAAGCCAGTTAAAGACAAATTCCATCTGCTCAGCTATATAGCAAATGACATGCTCCCAAACCATAGCATTTATGACTTTCAAAAATCTTTTCAAAGTCAAAACCATCCTAAACATAGTCATCCACTCCTTGGCCCATGATAATACCTAGACAGGGCTAGAAATGAGGCAAAGTAGAGTGTGACAGACACCGTGAGAGGCAAAACTTTTTGTTTTGAAAATGGAAACATTTTGTTCTAATTTTTGTTAAATGATAAAGACTTTGGAGTCATGAAGATAGAATTAAGCATACATGTTTATTGCATGAAGTTAATGTTTTGGAATCCTGTATAATATATCAAGGGTCAAAAACTGTAGCCCAAGGGCCAAATCCAGCTCACTGCCTATTTTTGTGTGGCCTAACAAACTGAAGGTTTTGGGGGGATGGGGGTAGGGTGAACCTGGTGGTGAAAGAGGGCGTGTATTGCATGGAGAACTGGGTGTGGTGAGTAAACAATGAATTTTGAAACACTGAAAAAAATAAAATTAAATTAAATTTTTAAAAAGGTTGGAAAATAATCAAAAGAAGGGTATTTCATCACATATGAAAATAGTATTACGTTCAAATTTTTGCATCTGTAAATAAAGTTCTGTTGCAACACAGCCACACCCATTCATTCTCAAATGTCTATGGCTATTTCTGTGCTACAACAGCAGAGTTGAGTGATTTCAACAGAGACCATACAGCTTGTAAGACTGAAAATATTTACCATCTGACCTTTTACAGAAAAAAATTGCTAACTCCTGTATCATATAAGTCAGGTCACAAATTTGAATCTAAACTTCTAACAATGATAGGAGGAATACAGTACTTTATATCCAAGAGAGAAAAAGCAGTCAGCTACTCAAAACACACACACTTTTTTCAGAAGTTTTTTCCCACAGAATTTTACAGACCTATGGGAGACAACACAACAACCAGTTTCAAAGCTTATTTCTTATTTTAACTTCCAACATAAACCAGTGTGGTTTCACTCCCAAGTACAACCCTGTTAAGTATCAACTATTTGGGGGAAATACTGCAGGTCAGTAAGACTGAAGACCCAGGAGAAGGAACAGCACTGTGTCCTCAGAAGGGAACTTGGGGCGCCTAAGGGAGAAATCATGCTTCTGTAATACAGAGACAATACTGTACAGTTTCTCCCCTCAGAGCATGGCTGTAATAAGCCTAAACAATTGTAAAGCAAATATAATGTTGCTCACCTAAGTGCCAGTGAAACTCTAGGAGAGCAAGTTAATCATTTCTGACCTTGAGCAGTGTGAGCGCCTAACATATCCCAAGTATAAAATGTATGCCTACGTAACTGAAAAAAATGCCTTACTCTGTAGGCTTATCCCTGCCAAAAGAAAAAGTAAATCTCTGAAAGAGGATCAAGGGTCTCCTTTTATGGCTTCCCGATTCCCCTATCAGGTGTGGTTTCCCTGTAGTTTTCTATCTATGCCTCTCACGGTGTCTGTCACACACTCTACTTTGCCTCATTTCTGGCCCTCTCTTGTCTCATGTCTAAAGGGTAAACTTCATGAAGATAGTACTTTCCTCAGCTTGGAGTGCTCCTTAGGTCAGCTCCTCTCAAGTGCATCTGCAAAGGTCACCAGAATACATCCATGGTCAGCAGATGGAGTACAAAGACCACAGGACAGGAATGACACTGGAAGCAGTCAGGAGGAAACTACTGAGACAGCATCTGCCAGCAGCGCCCAGCCCCCTCCTGGACTCTATAGTCTATTCCCCCTTGGTAAGCCCAGATATGAGGGTGCCTGGCGCAGAGCTCAGGGGTGAATGGTGGGAAAGAGATCATGGGAGGGGGCTATGCTGAGCAAGAAGCCGAATCTTGATTACCAGAACACACCATGTTGCGTCAGGTTATCTAAGGAGTCATCGTGGGATGGAGGAGGCAGGGGTTCAGCTGGGAGGAGACGTCCTGGGACTCCCCAGGAGTATGCAAACCTGGGTGGGAGGAGGAGCTCAGTTCTGATTCTCTGGTTAAGGTAGGATGAGTTCATGTTTAATGCAAAATAGCCACTGAACTTAGTCAAGACTTTTGTCAATTCTGGCAGCTAACAGAGTCAGTAAAACGAAATAGTAAGTGCCTTACCACTCTTAAGGGACGGAGAAACAGCAGATTTTTTTTTTTCCCTAAAACTATACTGTTCATCACATCTGCAAAACTCAGAAGAGCAACAATGCTGTCAAAAATGTTCCAGCCCCGGCGAAAGTAGTTGTAGGGGTCAAGCGCAATAATTTTTAGGCACATTTCTGCCATGAAAACGCCAGCGAAAACCTACGGTGACATATGGAAGAATGAGAAAAGGAAACTATCTCTCCTTGAAGGTACACTTCTCAGAATGGTCCAAGGGAACTGCAGAGATTACAAAAAAACAAAACGCATTTTTATTTACTTTGCTCCTCTCACCCCTCCCCACCACAGTGCCCATTACTATATTACCAAGCTCACAGACATCAGGGTGGAGAATGAGATATTATTTCCCAAGGCACAATTGGATTTTGATAGAAGGCAGGGTGATAGAAAGTGTCAAGCAATTCCCCCTCTAAGTTCCTTTAAAATGTCAATACAACCTCCCAAATGAGGGGAGGGGCAGGATACATAACAGCTCTAAAAACTGATGATAAATATCCTCTATAAAGCAGAATCACTCAATCTCAACACTGATCAGAAAAAAAAAAAAAAATTAAAAGGGGCCCCAGAGCAAAGAACTGAAAAACACTGCTAGGAACAGGAAAACATCATTAAGCAACTCAATATATAGGCTTATCCTATATGATGAATATCTTGGGATAAATATCTTGGTTATGACTGAAAGGAGGGTCAGTGAGTTGGGATATAATCCTAAATCCTATTATTCACCCACAGAATGCAGGATCCATTATTCCAAAACAAAATACCAAAGCATTAAAAGGAAGGGCAAGAGTTAAGAAAGTGCTAAACTATGTGATTTCCATGGGTACAAATAAGTGTTTTTGTTTTTGTCTTTGAAAATTCGATAAATACAGGCTTAAAAACATTGCACAATGTTCAATTAGTGGTAGCTAAATTCAAAACTAAATCTATCATCTACATCTTTGCAGAAGATAAAACAAAGCATTTCTTCATAGCAAATAGCACATTCTAACATAGACACAACTAAATAGATATGAGAAAACAATAGTATGAAAATAATAAGGTAATATTAAAAAGGTTGTCAATAATAAGGCTGTCCTCCACAGTGCTGGAAAAGAAAAATAACTCAGAAATGATTTTTAAGTCTCCATAATGAAAAAAAATCTCCTTATTAAAAGTAACACATGATCTGTTTTTATAAATAATTTGCTGACTTACTATTTATTTTAAAAATTCCTAAAATAAAGTGACACAGTTAAAAAAGGATAGGCAAAGACAAATCCAAGATAGACAAAGAGAAAAGAAGTCAAGGTGGCAAAGAAAACCCTAAGCTCGTATCTATCTTTTTTTTCTCTTTAAATATCGCAATGGCTTCTGCTCAGAGCCACAACCAGTGCCTAAAATCATGCAGTGTTATTATAGTTAATTGTGCTGGACTGATCCCTGTCCCTTTTTGAGCTCCTCATCTCTCTCCTGTCCCCTTCAAGCTTTAGGGGTCTAGCCCTACAGTGTACTCCTCTGATTTAAGCAATACCAAAGCTTAGAGAGTCCATTTCCAAGTCCAGTCCCACAGAACTGCACAGGCCAGTTGAACCCTGGTCCACCTGTCAGAGGAGGAAGGGATGTGTTCTTGGGAACTCAAGGCTCCAAAACCTCCCTTCACCACTGCATACTGCTATGGGGGTACAGAAGATGAGGTGGCTACCACCTTTGCATTGTGTGTTAAGTCTTTTTTTTTTTTTAAGACTTTACTTATTTATTTAAGAGAGAGAGTGAGAGATAGAATGAGATGGAGGAGGGGGAGAGAGGGAGGAAGAAGCACAATGTGGGGCTCGATCCCAGGACGCTGGGATCATGACCTGAGCTGAACACAGCCACTTAACCAACTGAGCTACCCAGGCTCCCCAACATATTGTGTTAGTTTAGGGAATGGGGCACATGGAATGGAAGCACAGGCCACAAAGCCAGTTCTGCCTGTTTCTCATCAGTTTTCAGGGCCTGAAGCACAGCTGCTACCTGTGAACTCAGACATCAACAATATCTCTGTGCCTCCTTCTGTACCATTTCTGGAGAGAGTGAAGAAGAATGTCACTTAATTATCCAGCTTCTGACTGCAAAATGCAGCTTCATCTCAACACCCAGAATACCTAGTCAGTGGGAAATCTGAAAGGGTGGCTGTGTCACTTTCACAGCTGGATCAGCAAATGAAGGGATGGACAGACCACTTTTGCAAACTAGGAAGCCCTGCCTAGGGGCAAGATTCTGGGTACTTTGGGTATTCTCTGGAACTTAGCTAATAAATCCATCTACCAGGAAGTGCTGAAACATGGGTCTGCTGGGTCTGCTGACTCTGCTGAGGCAGGAACCTGCAGGCACAGCTTTCTGTCTCCAAGTGAAATAACACTGTCAACACATTTCTGGGATACATCATCTGGAGAGAGCTGAATACCCTGGCCTTTAGCCCAGAAAACACCAGCCTGTTCAAAGGTACCATGTGTGTTAGGTTTGTCGTGCAGCATGAAATCTAATCTGACCCACACACACCTACAGAGCACTTCTTCTCAAGGGCAGTTTGGGGAAAGAAACTTAAATGCACACTTTCTGTACGGAGAACCACTCTAGCCATGCACTGTGGTCCCTGAGAGGAACACATAACTGAGGGTAACCTCAACCTGATGCACAGAAGCAGCTCTGTGGACCAGCTTCTGATTCAATAGGTACAGTGGGTTCTGATCAGTGTAAAATAATTAAAAAATACATGCCTACATATTGACTAGAAATCCTCTGCAATGCTAAAAATGGTCATCTTTGCTAATAGGACCATAGGAAATAAGTTTCTTCTTTGTATTTCCCTTATCTGTACTTTCCTTTTTTAGAAATTTAAAAAAGCATGTATTGCTTCTTAAGTTGGAAAAATAAAATAAAACTTCAAGAATAAATGGTTAGATGTCTGGTAAGATTAACTCATTAGCTAATTAAGGTAGAACATTCAGTGGATAATTATTTGTTATTTCTGATATTTCGGATTAATTAATCCTCAGGGGGAAAAAGAGAATGCCTTCTCCACAAACAATAAATTGAATAGTTCATGGGGGGTTCTGCTCTCCTATCTTAGTTTTCCTAGTTTAACTGGGACTAGATGCATCCAATGAGAAACATGTTGAAGCAGGCTGAAGTCTAGAGGCTCCCCTACTACCCCATAAGCTCTGTACAACTCCTGGGAAAGTATGCCTCCCACAGCTGCCAGGCCCTGACCCGCCTTTCTAGGGGGAATAACACCTAGTATTGGCAGTCACATTATTTTGTGACAAACGGTGTCATCCATATCACCGGGGACCAGGGGACACATTACCAAGGTCTCTGGATATGGTTAACATTTTCTTGATTATCCCAAATGGCTGAACTTTTAACATGTCTGCTGGCTTCTGGGTTCCCACAGGATGACTAAAGAGATGCTAAGGCATACCAGAGGGTCAACACAGGCCCCATGGTAAATTACTGAACTGGGTAAAAACAAAATCCTAATAGTCATCTTTTCCCTTTACTCTACTTAAGGGGACCAAAGACCTAGGCTAGGTTCGGCCACTCACGACAGGTTTAGACTTTGAAAGAATTATAACTCACAGTTTGAAATATTTTTATCTTTTAAAAAGCCTAAAGTTACCAAATTCCCTATATGCAACATAGAAGAAAAACTCTTGTCCATTTTGTAATGATCCATGGCCAAGAAGATAGTGTTGATGATGATACAGATGGTGATGGCCAGCTCAGTAAAAGGATCAGTCATCACGGTTCTCAAGGCCTTCTTAATGCACAGCCACTGGGGGCTACAGTTCCACACAAGGTATCTGGATGCCAGGTTTTCCCCACATGGGAGGCAAGGCTCCTGTGATTTTTCTTGTTCTGGAGAAGAATGAAAGAGCAATTGAGTAGTTAGCTCTGAATCCATCTGGCTGCTGTTGGCCTGAGTGCATTTCTTCTCCCCACGTCCTTAGGGTCTCCTATGAACCTGATCAACCAAGAAGAATGCTGATGGGTGTAGCAGGAAAGGTTTCCCAAACACAACTTCCATGTGGTATAGCCATGTACATTTAGTTTTCATACTTGTATTGAGCATCTGGGAGCTGTGCTGCACTGCTAGAGATAGAGATATGGAAGCCAACACTGGATGTGAACCCATGATAGAGAGAAATAGAAAATCAAGTTATGTTCATTCAAGGCAAACCAGGGTGAGAGCTGTAACAGAGGTACACAGAGCTACCAGGGCTCAAGGGAAGGAGAAGTATTAAAGAAAAAGTACTCTCCAGCTAGTTGAGTTCAGCCATCAGGCCACTGGACCCCTGATTTCCCTGGCACCATTTCAGGGACCCATGCAAGCCAAATGAGGTGATACGACAGGCTCAAAAGTGCTAAGGATCAATCGGACCCCATCCTTGTAAGGACTTGAGTCCTGCCTTTGATCACCAAACTCTTAGTTGGATCCTGGCTACCTGCCGTGATTGAGGTCCATCAGATGGTTCCAGCCTATCTACATGGTCTTCCACTGTCCATGCCAGATTCCTAACACTAACTTCGAATATAACCGTATCCCACTGGTAACTTCTGTGTCTTCTCTTCTTTGGTCACTATCATTGTCATTGCAACCTCCTGTGACTCCCTGGCCTGATTGGGAGGTCCTGTCTGTACTCTTGGTCCCAAGTCCCATCCCAAGCCTAGCCAGTTCCCACCACTACCCAAGGGCCAACTCAGGGTGGGCCCACTTCTTCTGAGTCACTTAGCTTGCATGCTCAAATTAGACAGAAGAAGTGACTCATCAGGAAGTTCACTGGGCTTCAGAGAGCTCCTGGGGGAGGAGAGGAGAATGGAGAGACGTCATGGAAGTTCAGCTCTCCCTGCGGCTGAGAGACAGAGCTTACCCTGCATGGTGATGGTGAGGATGCTGACAGCGCTCAGGGCCCTCTGTCTTTGGAAGGGGTCCCCGTGCTCATCGAAGTAATCCACTGACAGATTCTGGGATAGTCGTTTGGTTTGCTCTAGGATGTGTGGCTGTAAGAGAAGGCAGGCATGGTGGACCTTCAAAGCAAAGGAACTGCCTCTCCTCAAAACCTCACAAGCTACTTTGTTTCAATGGCACATGCCTCAAAGACACTTCATATCTCATAGAGGTCCACTCGCTTCCACTTCATGGCACGCTAAAGGTTCAGTTTTTGTATTTCATATTTAGTAGATAAGTGCAATATAGTTTGAACATTCATATTTCTTATGCATGCACATTTCAAGGGTCCCAGTGACAGAAAATTTTCTTTCTCTGTGATTTATTCATTGTCAACAAAGAGCAAACAAAATTTTACAAAAACTAATGAATAACAGTTGAGAGCACAGAATCAATAAAAAGCTGAATTTAGAAACAATGTTTTTGAGTGGCATAAGTGGGGGATACATTCAGAAGGGTGGATTGGGGTCAGATAGTGAAGTGCCTTGAATGGCTGCCTAAGTTGATTTTGAAACAGTCAGTAACTAAAAAGAACAGCCAAAATAAATACAACAAAATCTATATACTAAATGTCAAGCACTCTTTCAGGCTGTGCCCAGGAGCTTGATTCTGACCTTACCTCCAATTCTGAAGTCTCTGGAGGTGAAAAGACACACATCTTCAGAAACCTAGAAACTATCCATAATGATTTATTTCCCCAAAGTCCTGACCAACCAGGGCCCCAGAGCAAACTATCCCTTGCGATAAGCTATTTTAAAGGCAACCTATAGTCTTTCTATAGCTATTTCTCTTTCGGTTTAAGACTTCTTATTAGCTGTCTGGTCTTGGTCTATTGTTTTGTGAAATGAGGAAAACCCCTCAAAACACTAAAAAAAAATTTACAGTCTCTTCAATATGCTATGTCCTGACATTAAAGAAGTCTCTAAACCAAGAGATCGGTCCCTGTCACTCCATGAGAGAGCTGCTCACAGGAGTGAATGAGTTCTGATCACCTACTTCAGCAAAGACTCATAGACCCGCTTTCCTGACCCACCCTCAGGTGTGCACAGGCCCCTTCTGACCACTTCACCTCCTCCTTCCACCTCAGGAAAGTGGCTCTAGCCGTTATTCCATGGTCTGTATCTTCAACATTTTCCTCCCCTCACAAGTCTCTCTTCACAATTAAAACATGTTTGAACGTGCCCTACTTCACTGATTTAAAAAGGGAATGGGGAGCAAAATAAGTCAATCAGAGAAAGAAAATTATCATGTGATCTCCCAGATATCAGGAATTTGAGAGGCAACATGTGGGGTTTCGGGGGTAGGAAAGGAATAAATGAAACAAGATTAGATCGGGAGGGAGACAAACCGTAAGAGACCCTTAACCTCACAAAACAAACTGAGGGTTTTGGGGGAGAGGGGTGTAAGGAGAGGATGGTTGGGTTATGGACATTGGGTAAGGTATGTGCTATGGTGAGTGCTGTGAAGTATAAACCTGGTGATTCATACACCTGGGGCTAATAATATATTATATGTTAATTTAAAAATTTTTAAAAATAAAATTTTAAAAAAGAAGGGGTGCTTTTTTCCTACCCCATATCCCCCCATAGCTTCCTTTCTGCATATCCTATGGCCGACTCAACATCCCTGCTAGGATGCCCCACAGGCATTTCAAACTTGCCATGCCCAAAACTGAACTTGCCTTCTTCTGCACTCCCAGCACATGTTCCTTTCCTGTCTCAGTAAACTACCCTCTATCAAGTTGTCTACCCAAGCCATTAACCGGACAGCTCCCCGCTCCCCGTACATCTATTTGACTGCTGAATCTTATTTTCTGGAGATCACTGCACCCTGTCATTCTCTCTTCATCCTCCTGCCCTAACGACAGTTTAAGCCCCTATCGCCACTTGGATTACTGCCACAGCTTCTTAACTGGCTGCATCCAATTCTGTTCTAGTCCCATCCCATCTCTTCAATGCATTTGGGATTTTAAAACTATCAATCTGGTTGTCACTCTTTTGCTTAAAACCTTTCAGTACTGCTTAGTCCTTGCTCTCCAGGTAAAGGGTGAACCCCTGAGCTGGCTTCATGGCCTTTTGTGATGATCCCATCTTACTACTACAGTTTCTCACCACCCACCCTCTAGCTTCATCACATACACACAAGTGCATGTGCACATACACTCCCAAGTGTCCCATTGGATCATGTTCTCCAGCTCTCCTCTGCCTCCAGGCCTTTGTATGTGCTGTTCCCTCTACCTTTGGTGCTCCATTCAGTTTTTACCAAAGGATGAAACATTAATTCACCCTCTCAGCACAGACACTGCTTCCAATCCATGCTTCTCCCACTTCCACCAATTCTGGGTTGGTTGTTGGAAGCAGATGCTGCTGTTGGCTGAATCTTTGTCCCTGGGTCTTACCTGAGGCTTTCTCTGGCAACCTGACCACCCTTTGACCTAATGCATGCCAAGTCAAAAATCCGCAAAAATGATTATCTCCAGAACCCAGCAGTCTGGAAATAATGATCGACCAATGTTGGCATATAAATGCTCTAGTGTCCTCACTCCATGGAGATTAAACATCAACTACTTTCAGTGGTAACTGGCTTGATAATGAACCTTAACTGGCCACCTTTCTCTTCCATGTATCCTTTCTTCCCTCTCCTCTTGGTGCTTCCTGAGATCACTTCCCAAATAATCTACTTGCACTCTAGCATCTCAGAACTTCCTTTGGAGGGAACCTCCACTACAACACTGCTCCTTCTCTGTTCTCCCATAGCAATCATTATGTCAGTCATCACACTGAACAGTAACTGCCTCCTTGTTAGTGTGTCTTCTGTTGTCTGTTTCATACATCTCATGTATCCCCAGTACTTACCCCAATGCCAAGCAGAGAGTAAACACTGTCAAAACTTCGAATGATGCTTGTAAATAAATGGGTAGTTGAATAGACACATAGACGTGAGAAAGTATGCACAAATGGATGAGAGGATAAATGAGTAAATGAATGAAGGAATCCTTTCAATTAGACTGCCAACTTGACCTGTTCCCCTAACAGTGCTATAGTATCATTAATTCCTGGGCTAAGACTTGCCTTTTTTGTGGAATCTTCCTCAGAATCTGATCCTGGAGGCTGGTCTTTCCCAGAGTCTCTCAAAAAAAAGGACTTTCTTTTACTTTTACCAAAAAGCTTTCTCTTCTTTGGGGAAAAAGATGACGCTTCAAGGGAATTAAGTGAACTTCTGTCAATTCCCATGGCAACCAGAGCCTTAGAAAGTGAACAAAAGCAATTAATAAATAGATCATCGTGAGTGTTCTCTCCTCTCTTCTGGAAGCATCATACCATTTAGACTGCTTATCACCTACGTGGAATATGCTAGCTTTGTTATTTTTTAGCAGGGGCACATACCCTGTTTGTTTATCCACAGAAAATGCAATCTCAGAGGCAAGGTTAACTCTTCCATAGCTCTATCACTAACCCTTAGCACAGAGTCTAGGATGTGCTAGGCACTCAATAAATGCTTGTGCCTGACAAAGCAGGTATTAAACTTGATGGACTCCCCACTGACAAATCTCTGTGCAGGATGAGAAAGAGTATAAAACATGTTCCTGAAATCTTAGAATTGGGAAAATGATACCAAGGAAACAATGAAAATGGGCTATAAATATGACAGGAATTTCAAGAAGAGAGAGGTGATCACAGCTGCTGTCTTTAGAGCACCATTACTGCTTTCCCAAGCCCTCCCAGGCAAAGACCTGGAGCACAAACATCTCCAGATTCCCATTAGTAATCCTGCGGCAAAGACTTAGTTTATACTTATGCACATTTTATCTTCTAGCCAGCAGTCTGGGGTCTGTCCTAGAAGGCCCAGGTTTCAGAAAACCTAGGGTTCCCGATTCTTAAGAGCTCTGTGCCTGGACATTGTAATGAGAGACAGCAGCACAGCCTGTCTTCACAGGTCTTAAATTCTCAGAAAAGCACCAGTAGAGAAAGCTCTGAGACCAGGTCTCACAGCCTCTGCAGTCCACACCCCCACAAGCAGACCTCACTGTCTGACACTGCGTGCCCCTACCTCCTTCTCCTCCTTCAGCAGCCGCTGGGCTTCCTGGAACATCTTCTCCTTGGCCTCTGTCTCAGCAGCTACATTTCTGTTCTGTTCCTCATAAGCCATAGTGACAACAGCCAGAGTTAAGTTAATCAGGTAGAAAGAGCCCAGAAAGATGACCACCACAAAGAAGAAGACTGAGTAGAGCCCTGAGGTACGCAAGGTCTGGAAAAGACAGAGCACATACTTGCTTCTCCAGCCTTTCTCTATAGAGGGGTGACTGTCACCTCAAGGGGACATGATACAGTAGCAACAGATCCTCCCCCCAGCAGTGCTCGGGTCAGCTGTCCACAGTATCGTCTATAGCCTCCCATAACCCAGGGACTTCTGACGCCCATCAATGAGCAGATGTCATCCCTACATTCCCATGTAAGGTGTGGTACTTTGTTAGGACTTTCTCAAGGGTAGTTGCATTTTAGAATTTAAAAGGCAGAAGAAGGAATGCTTTAAACTGATCATGGAGGACAAGGGGAGTTAGAGAGGAGAAGGGAGTTGGGGGAAATTGGAAGGGGAGGTGAACCATGAGAGACTATGGACTCTGAAAAACAATCTGCGGGGTTTGAAGCGGCGGGGGGGTGGGAGGTTGGGGAAACCAGGTGGTGGGTATTGGAGAGGGCACGGATTGCATGGAGCACTGGGTGTGGTGCAAAAACAATGAATACTGTTATGCTGAAAATAATTTTTTTAAAAAATTAATTATTATTAAAAAAAAAAAAACTGAAGGAAGCACTGGTAGTAGAACTATGGGTAGAAGGGAATCCAGAGAGGGCTAACATTTCTAGGAGGAGGAGATGGTTATTGATGTTCCTTTTCCTTTTTAAAAAAAAAATTTTTTTTTTAAAGATTTTATTTATTTGACAGACAGAGATCACAAGCAGGCAGAGAGGCAGGCAGAGAGAGAGAGGAGGAGGCAGGCTCCCCGCTGAGCAGAGAGCCCGGTTCGGGGCTCGATCCCAGGACCTTGGGATCACGACCCAAGCTGAAGGCAGAGGCTTTAACCCACTGAGCCACCCAGGCGCCCAGTTTTTGATGTTTCTAACAGAATATCTAAGGTAGAATTTAACAGTACAACTATTGAGGATGAGGAACAGATGACAGAGAAGGAGGGTAGATGGTAAGTTATGAATAAATGACAGAAAGATAGATGAGCTATGGAGGAGGGGAGGAGGAAGGGAGGAGGGCAGGGGAGGAGAACAAGAGAGAGAGAATAATTAAATAACCTGTTGATAAAGCTTCTCCCAGGAATCTTGGGTCATAAGCCGAAACATGCCAAGGAAAGACCAGCCAAAGTTGTCAAAATTGGTGTAATTATAGTCAGGATTCCTTTTGGTGTGTGTGCATTTAAAATTTTCAGAACAGGCACTAGATGGAAACAAGGGAACAGAGGAAGAATTACATTCCCTGCAGGCTGGCTTCCCTCCTACCCCCACTCATCCTAGCCAAGACACAGGCTTTTCTGAGGGCCGAGAGGTCATATGGAAAAGCCCTGGGTGCTGAGTATCTGTAGAGGGACCATGCCCTGCCTGCCAAGCCTTCACTCACTTTCCAGATGGATCAATTAGTAAGCTCATATTCTTAGTTTTTCATTAAAAATTAAGTGCAGTGATACAGTGAATAATTAGTGGTAATGACAGGCAAGAGAAGCATATATGTACCAGTATACATCTTTTATAATACATACATGGGAGTGTGCTTTGAGTACTCTCTTGTGCCTTGCTTTTTTCATGGAACAATATAGCTTGGAGGTCCTTCCACACGAGCATACAAGGAAATATTTCTTTTCATGTCTTACAGTTCTATGATTTATTTAATTGCTCAGCTAATGATGAAGATGTAAGGTTTCAGTTGTTAACAGTCTTTTGTTTTCATAAACATATGGGTCTTACTTTATCGCTTGCCCATAAGTCTTCACCCACATCGCCAAAGCACACATCATTAAACGCATTTCTCAGATAATAAAAGGGTAGGTACTTTCCTCATTTTTGATAAATATACTATTTTGATCAAAGTAATACATGCATGTGGTTTAAAAATCATGTGGCACCAATGAAAACCATTCCATCATTCTTTAACCATCATTTACTTACTGCAAAGTCAACAACTTGTAACTCTCTTATGTCCATATCTTTAAAGATAACATTTATTCTGATATATACCAACTTTAGTCCTTGGTGATTAAGTTCCTGCTAAGATGAGGGTTAGCTCCTCAACCTCCCATCCCACTTCATCACTACTTATATTCCTCCTCCCAAGGAAATACTGTGGCCTGAGTCTATGTTTTCTGGGGTTGGATACTTTTTTTCCTTTGTTTTTGTGTGTTGCTTTTTCCAAGTTTTACTATCTCATTTTTCTGGAACAAATCTCAAATGGCTTCTTAAGAAGATGGGGTGATCTTTGCATATATGAGTATATCTTTATTCTACCTTCAGAGCTGATTGATTGATTGGCTAGAAGTAGAAATCTGGTTTGAAAATATTTTTTCCTTAGAAATATGAAGGAACTGTGCAGTTATTATCCTGTGATGCTATTGAGAATTCTGATGCCATTTTGATTTTTGTTCCTTTGTGGGTGACCTTTTTCTCTTTGGTTTTAGAATCTTTTCCCTGAAAGGCCACAATCAGGTACTTGGCAGGGGCTTTCTTCACTCATTATGTTGGGCACTTTATGGGATGGTGAGGGACTTGCATCCTCAAGCTCAGGAAAATTCTCCGTATTGCTAATTTTCTCCCTTTTGTTTTTTTCTGTGCCCTATTTCAGGAATTTCTATTTAGTCAAAAGTTGGAACTTCTGGTTTGATATTTATTCTCATAATTTTCTGTCTCTTTTGTTGCTACTTTCTGGACTATTTCCTCTACTTGATCTTTTAATTCTAGTACTGATTTTTTGTAATCATGTTACCAAAAAAAAAAAAAAAATCAGTCTTGCTTAGTGACTTAGTGAAAAGGAACAGTTGTTCCTTTTTCATAATGAGCTATTTTTATTTTTATGTATACAATATGTCTCTTAAGTTTACTGAAGACCCTATTTAAAGTTTTAAAAGTCCTTTTGAGTTCTCTCTCTGAACTGTTATTTTGTCCACAGCTTTTAGAGCCCGAATGTTCAGATTCTTCTGAAATTCTTGCATCGCAATCTTAATCTCCAGTGTGATGCTGTTGGGAGGTGGGGTGGGTGGTGATTAGGGCGGGAGGGTGGAGCCCTCATGATAGGAGTCACACCCTCATAAAAGAGACCCCACAGAGCTCACTTTCTGCCATTTGAGGACACAACAGAGAAGACTACCACCTACAGCCCAGAAGAGGACCCTCATTAGAACCCAACCAAACTGGTGCCCTGATCTTGGACATCCAACCTCAGGAACTGTGAAGAAAGAAATTTCTGTTGTTTATAAGTCACCCTGTCTACAGTATTTTGTATTAGCTGCCTAAACTATGACAACATTCATTTTCCCTATTTCTTTATCTCAGTCCCCTTTATGCCAAAGACTTCCTTCAGCTATCTGGTGAGCCTGGGCTATTCAGTAGCATTTAATCAGAGGTCCTGACAAGTTGATTGGGAATTTGCTTAGTGGGCAACATAGCCCTCAGTGAGTGGTAGGCTTTGCATTAGGGTGATTCAGAAGGAAGACATCCATTGTGTCCTCTTTCCCACCAGACCTCAGGGAAACCCTTGAAATCCCAGTGCCCTTATCTTTAAGGAACCTACTGGGGCTGAACCTAACATACTTAATTTATCTTACTTCCTGGTCACCATTCAAAGTATTAGCTTATTTTGCCCAATATCCCCTTGTCTGGATATCCTTCCTATCAACATACACATGTGATTAAAGCTCTCCTCCAGCATTTCCATCTTGGCAAAGACATCACCAGTAACTCACCCCAGAAGCAACAGAAACATCTCGAACAGTTTTCTCCCCTCAAAACACCCCACCACCCTCCCATACATGCACTTGTGCACAGTATACATCTAACCCCCTTCTTCAATTCACAATATTGTTCTTACTGTCTCCTAAATGTGTTTGGAATTCATCCATCCATTTCTCATCATCTCCACTGCACTGTTTTGTGATTTTCATCTGTATCAACCTAGTCTCCTAAGTGGCTGTCTCATCCACTCTATGCATCCATTCTCCATGTAGCAGCCACAGTGACTTTTATAAACAACTATAATCTGCTCAGGTCTTGTTTCCTTTGTGATCAATGTCAAAATATTTGGCACTGATGGGCTACCAGGTCTTGCAGAGTTAGTTCTTGTAAACTTCCTCTCTGCCTAACAAGCTGCTGGGCTTCTTACTCCCTCTGATCTCATGGCCTCATGCCCAGAGTCTTCCCCCTTTCTATTCTAGGGACTGAAATTGTTCATTCTATCTCCTCACCTACCAGAACTCCCTACTTATGCTTTAGATCCACACTGTGGTCACCAGTCACCACACTGTGGCTCTTAGGGAAGGAGGCAGAGAGTAAAGGCTGAAAACCAGGCCTAGGCCCTAGACAGACAGAGAGCTGCCTATGAAGGTGACCTATGACCTTAGACCTGTCATCTCCTTGAAAACCACCATGTTATGATCAATGCAGAAGGTCATTTTCTAGGAGTTCATCTTCTATACAACTTCTGAGCTTTGGGACTACACATAGATTAGAGAGCTATGATTATTACACAAGCTTAGAGAGATGAGGACACAATAAGGACCAGTTGAAAGCCAAGGCTGCCGTGTCTATGTGTCCAAGTGGCCCACCCCACCTTGGATTTTGCCTACAGTAACCGTACCTGCCCTGTATGGAGTCAAGGAAGCACTGTATATAACAGCTGTTGGTCTCCTCATTAAATGAAAGCACCGTGGAGGCAGTGTGTCTGCCGAGGATCATTTTAGAGAATTCAGTAGTCCTTGTATTACACTAAACCCTATGATGTCTTGTGAGTTTGACCAAATATAAACCTATGACTATCCCAGGTAGCATTAGAAGACACTTCCCTCATTTTACAGACAGGGTTATACCCTCTGTTCAATTTCTCTCAGTACCTATATGTCTCTCTTAAAACATTCATCACACTTTCAAGGAGTAAAACACACTTTCTCTCCTTCCTGTGAGATGCCAGATTCAAGAGAGAAGTGATCTCTAGTTCATATTTGCATTCTTTGGGCCTAGCACAGGGTTTGACATGCTCTCAGCCTTTGATACATATTTGTTATTGAGGAACAAATTTTTAGCCTATTTTATCAGAGTGACTTGCATATTATCTTGATTTGAAATGTACTCATTAAATCACTCTGAAATGAATTTCTCGCCACAGAGAGCACTGATACTCTGGAAGAAAAAAGAGTGTCCCTAAAGGGCCAGAGAGCTATGAACCTCTGGGGTGAACGTGTATGAACACACATATACAACTGTATATGAAATTAGAGGCAGTGGTGATCAACAAATGATCACATTTTCAGTAGATTTCTTCAGTTATAAATTCAACATGACTTGGGGAGAAAGCTGCTCTAAACACTTGGAAATAATTATTAAAATATTAATTATAATTAAGTATATCATTTTATTATTAATTTTTAAATTAATTTATTGATTTTTAAATTGATTGATTTTATTATTAACACTTATAATAATGAATTATTAATAACTTAATAATGCATGTGTAAACTTGCCTAAATACTGTTTGCCTAATCAGTACTGTTTGCCTACTGCCATCACTGCTCCAAAAGTCATTAGATGAAGACTGTCTGCCACATTACCCCAAAAAAGGTCCACCACTTTTTTGCTGTACTTGGGATAAAAATGGAGATATGAACTTCTTACCTGTTACCCATCCAGGTACCACACATTCTGAATTCAGAGGAAGTTTTCTTTTCAAAACAATTTTCTGAGAAGGAAAGAATCATAAATTCAGATAAAAAAAAAAACCTGAAGGGAAAAAGAATAGCAAATATGCCAGATTTGGTTGAAACAAATGGTTTGGAATCCTCAGAAATGATCAAAGTGGATGGCCAGAGAGGAACCAGAGCTTAAGCCCTGAGCAAGGAGCAAGAGAAAAGGAGGGTAAGGAGGAAGGTAGAAGGAGGAGGAGGAGGAAGCAGTGACACCACCATGCCCCTGAGGCCTCTCAGTGCATAAAACTGAACCCGAGATCATGCCCGGGGGAAGTTGGACACAGACTCAGCCCATGAGAAGTGCATAAACCAAGACAATCATGGAGAGAGAGAGGTTAGCCACATGAGATCCAGGACACATGAAATTGACCTCAGTATGGAGAGGATGCAGCAGAAAAAAGTGATATTATTGGAGAAAATACCCAAGGAGGAGGGCTGGGAAGTTGCTGGACAAATCCAGGCACTCTGAAGACTTCTGCAAAACATGACAAAGAATTGCGCAGATCCACAGGGGAAGGGATAGGAGCTGATATCACTTATGTGGCTGTGGCTGCAGGCTTTGCCTTCTCCATGGAAACCCAAAGAACAAAGCAGTTCTCTAAGAAACACATGTGCCCACATGAGAACTCTGGATGGATGAAGTCATCCTTGCTCCTAAGAGACTCTGTAATGCAGATCTATAGACAGTATGAGCGATGACAATAAAAGTAAACCGTGCACAGACCAAGGTGTGAAAGGTGGAATATTTACCATCAAGGTTACTGATATTCTCACAGTCCTTATGGATACATCTCTGGTTCAGACTTCCCTTGAAGAGCTGCTGACCTACCAGGGCGAAGATGCTGAGGCAAAAGAGAGTCAGAATCATCACATCAACAAGCTTCTTCACAGAGCGCAGCAAGGCCCCAACAATGACCTTCAGACCTGGGGAGGAGAAAGACCAGTGTGGGGACAAGTGCCCACTCACACACACAGCAGACACACGGGAGGGGCAGGGAGGGAACAGCGAGGGCCTCAAACGTCACCCAGCTGCAGGCTAGAATCAGAAACTGGCCTAGCTGAGGATTCTGATGCCATGGGTTCTGGTTCCAACTCTGCCTGAGAAGCTGCATGGCACTGAGTAGTCCACCAGTCTAGCTCAGCCTTTCCATCCTGCCTGGTGTCTGCCACAGGGTTGCTCTGAAGAGTTAGTGAGAAGACTCTGAGTAGAAACATATCATACAGACAACTTGATTACACTTGTGCAGACACCTCACAGCTGGGGATTCCATGTAGCACCAAGACCAAAAGGAGGCTCCCCTAGAGGAGACAGACCTGTATTTAACATTCAGTAGTCACTACCTACTACAAGGTATGCAAGGTGCCATAAGACAGTGCTAAATTGGGGGGCAGGGAGCTAGAAGGAGGATCTTTGTCTGGAACAAGAAAATGAGAATATTCTGGGGGGGAAAAACTCATATTATTATTTAAAATAGTTTTATTTTATTTTATTTTTTTTTTTAATTTTATTCATTTATTTGACAGAGAGAGATCACAAGTAGGCAGAGAGGCAGACAGAGAGAGAGGGGGAAGCAGGCTCCCTACTGAGCAGAGAGCCCGATGCGGGGCTCGATCCCAGGACCCTGAGATCATGACCTGAGCCGAAGGCAGAGGCTTTAACCCACTGAGCCACCCAGGTGCCCTAAAATAGTTTTATTTTTTTATTATTATTATTTTTTTTTAACATTTTTTTTAATCAACATTTTATTTTAGGTTTAGTGTTTTTTTTTTCTTTTATTTTTTTTTTTTAATTTCCAGCATAACAGTATTCATTATTTTTGCACCACACCCCGTGCTCCATGCAATCCGTGCCCTCTATAATACCCACCACCTGGTACCCCAACCTCCCATCCCCCGTCCCTTCAAAACCCTCAGATTGTTTTTCAGAGTCCATAGTCTCTCATGGTTCACCTCCCCTTCCAATTTCCCCCAACTCCCTTCTCCACTCTAAGTCCCCATGTCCTCCATGCTATTTGTTATGCTCCACAAATAAGTGAAACCATATGATAATTGACTCTCTCTGCTTGACTTATTTCACTCAGCATAATCTCTTCCAGTCCCGTCCATGTTGCTACAAAAGTTGGGTATTCATCCTTTCTGATGGAGGCATAATACTCTATCCCCAGGGGTACAGGTCTGTGAATCACCAGGTTTACACACTTCACAGCACTCACCAAAGCACATACCCTCCCCAATGTCCATAATCCCACCCCCTTCTCCCAAACCCCCTCCCCCCAGCAACCCTCAGTTTGTTTTGTGAGATTAAAAGTCACTTATGGTTTGTCTCCCTCCCAATCCCATCTTGTTTCATTTATTCTTCTCCTACCCACTTAAGCCCCCATGTTGCATCACCACTTCCTCATATCAGGGAGATCATATGATAGTTGTCTTTCTCTGCTTGACTTATTTCGCTAAGCATGATACGCTCTAGTTCCATCCATGTTGTCGCAAATGGAAAGATTTCATTTCTTTTGATGGCTGCATAGTATTCCATTGTGTATATATACCACATCTTCTTGATCCATTCATCTGTTGATGGACATCTAGGTTCTTTCCATAGTTTGGCTATTGTGGACATTGCTGCTATAAACATTCGGGTGCATGTGCCCCTTTGGATCACTACGTTTGTATCCTTAGGGTAAATACCCAATAGTGCAATTGCTGGGTCATAGGGCAGTTCTATTTTCAACATTTTGAGGAACCTCCATGCTGTTTTCCAGAGTGGCTGCACCAGCTTGCATTCCCACCAACAGTGTAGGAGGGTTCCCCTTTCTCTGCATCCTCGCCAGCATCTGTCATTTCCTGACTTGTTTATTTTAGCCATTCTGACTGGTGTGAGGTGATATCTCATTGTGGTTTTGATTTGTATTTCCCTGATGCCGAGTGATATGGAGCACTTTTTCATGTGTCTGTTGGCCATCTGGATGTCTTCTTTGCAGAAATGTCTGTTCATGTCCTCTGCCCATTTCTTGATTGGATTATTTGTTCTTTGGGTGTTGAGTTTGCTAAGTTCTTTATAGATTCTGGACACTAGTCCTTTATCTGATATGTCATTTGCAAATATCTTCTCCCATTCTGTCAGTTGTCTTTTGATTTTGTTAACTGTTTCCTTTGCTGTGCAAAAGCTTTTGATCTTGATGAAATCCCAATAGTTCATTTTTGCCCTTGCTTCCCTTGCCTTTTGCGTTGTTCCTAGGAAGATGTTGCTGCGGTTGAGGTCAAAGAGGTTGCTGCCTGTGTTCTCCTCAAGGATTTTGATGGATTCCTTTCGCACATTGAGGTCCTTCATCCATTTTGAGGCTATTTTTGTGTGTGGTGTAAGGAAATGGTCCAATTTCATTTTTCTGCATGTGGCTGTCCAATTTTCCCAGCACCATTTATTGAAGAGGCTGTCTTTTTGCCATTGGACATTCTTTCCTGCTTTGTCGAAGATTAGTTGACCATAGAGTTGAGGGTCTATTTCTGGGCTCTCTATTCTGTTCCATTGATCTATGTGTCTGTTTTTGTGCCAGTACCATGCTGTCTTGATGACGACAGCTTTGTAATAGAGCTTGAAGTCCGGAATTGTGATGCCACCAACGTTGGCTTTCTTTTTCAATATCCCTTTGGCTATTCGAGGTCTTTTCTGGTTCCATATAAATTTTAGGATTATTTGTTCCATTTCTTTGAAAAAGATGGATGGTACTTTGATAGGAATTGCATTAAATGTGTAGATTGCTTTAGGTAGCATAGACATTTTCACAATATTTATTCTTCCAATCCAGGAGCATGGAACATTTTTCCATTTCTTTGTGTCTTCCTCAATTTCTTTCATGAGTACTTTATAGTTTTCTGAGTATAGATTCTGTGTCTCTTTGGTTAGGTTTATTCCTAGGTATCTTATGGTTTTGGGTGCAATTGTAAATGGGATTGACTCCTTAATTTCTCTTTCTTCTGTCTTGCTGTTGGTGTAGAGAAATGCAACTGATTTCTGTGCATTGATTTTATATCCTGACACTTTACTGAATTCCTGTATAAGTTCTAGCAGTTTTGGAGTGGAGTCTTTTGGGTTTTCCACATATAGTATCATATCATCTGCGAAGAGTGATAATTTGACTTCTTCTTTGCCGATTTGGATGCCTTTAATTTCCTTTTGTTGTCTGATTGATGAGGCTAGGACCTCTAGTACTATGTTGAATAGCAGTGGTGATAATGGACATCCCTGCCGTGTTCCTGACCTTAGCGGAAAAGCTTTCAGTTTTTCTCCATTGAGAATGATATTTGCGGTGGGTTTTTCATAGATGGCTTTGATGATATTGAGGTATGTGCCCTCTATCCCTACACTTTGAAGAGTTTTGATCAGGAAGGGATGCTGTACTTTGTCAAATGCTTTTTCAGCATCTATTGAGAGTATCATATGGTTCTTGTTCTTTCTTTTATTGATGTGTTGTATCACATTGACTGATTTGCGGATGTTGAACCAACCTTGCAGCCCTGGAATAAATCCCCCTTGATCGTGGTGAATAATCCTTTTAATGTACTGTTGAATCCTATTGGCTAGTATTTTGGTGAGAATTTTTGCATCTGTGTTCATCAAGGATATTGGTCTATAGCTCTCTTTTTTGATGGGATCCTTGTCTGGTTTTGGGATCAAGGTGATGCTGGCCTCATAAAATGAGTTTGGAAGTTTTCCTTCCATTTCTATTTTTTGGAACAGTTTCAGGAGAATAGGAATTAGTTCTTCTTTAAATGTTTGGTAGAATTCCCCCGGGAAGCCGTCTGGCCCTGGGCTTTTGTTTGTTTGGAGATTTTTAATGACTGTTTCAATCTCCTTACTGGTTATGGGTCTGTTCAGGCTTTCTATTTCTTCCTGGTTCAGTTGTGGTAGTTTATATGTTTCTAGGAATGCATCCATTTCTTCCAGATTGTCAAATTTATTGGCGTAGAGTTGCTCATAGTATGTTCTTATAATAGTTTGTATTTCTTTGGTGTTAGTTGTGATCTCTCCTCTTTCATTCATGATTTTATTTATTTGGGTCCTTTCTCTTTTCTTTTTGATAAGTCGGGCCAGGGGTTTATCAATTTTATTAATTCTTTCAAAGAACCAGCTCCTAGTTTCGTTGATTTGTTCTATTGTTTTTTTGGTTTCTATTTCATTGATTTCTGCTCTGATCTTTATGATTTCTCTTCTCCTGCTGGGCTTAGGGTTTCTTTCTTGTTCTTTCTCCAGCTCCTTTAGGTGTAGGGTTAGGTTGTGTACCTGAGACCTTTCTTGTTTCTTGAGAAAGGCTTGTACCGCTATATATTTTCCTCTCAGGACTGCCTTTGTTGTGTCCCACAGATTTTGAACCGTTGTATTTTCATTATCATTTGTTTCCATGATTTTTTTCAATTCTTCTTTAATTTCCCGGTTGACCCATTCATTCTTTAGAAGGATGCTGTTTAGTCTCCATGTATTTGGGTTCTTTCCAAACTTCCTTTTGTGGTTGAGTTCTAGCTTTAGAGCATTGTGGTCTGAAAATATGCAGGGAATGATCCCAATCTTTTGATACCGGTTGAGTCCTGATTTAGGACCGAGGATGTGATCTATTCTGGAGAATGTTCCATGTGCACTAGAGAAGAATGTGTATTCTGTTGCTTTGGGATGAAATATTCTGAATATATCTGTGATGTCCATCTGGTCCAGTGTGTCGTTTAAGGCCTTTATTTCCTTGCTGATCTTTTGCTTGGATGATCTGTCCATTTCAGTGAGGGGAGTGTTAAAGTCCCCTACTATTATTGTATTATTGTGGATGTGTTTCTTTGATTTTGTTATTAATTGGTTTATATAGTTGGCTGCTCCCACGTTGGGGGCATAGATATTTAAAATTGTTAAATCTTCTTGTTGGACAGACCCTTTGAGTATGATATAGTGTCCTTCCTCATCTCTTATTATAGTCTTTGGCTTAAAATCTAATTGATCTGATATAAGGATTGCCACTCCTGCTTTCTTCTGATGTCCATTAGCATGGTAAATTCTTTTCCACCCCCTCACTTTAAATCTGGAGGTGTCTTCGGGCTTAAAATGAGTTTCTTGGAGGCAACATATAGATGGGTTTTGTTTTTTTATCCATTCTGATACCCTGTGTCTTTTGACAGGGGCATTTAGCCCATTAACATTCAGGGTAACTATTGAAAGATATGAATTTAGTGCCATTGTATTGCCTGTAAGTTGACTGTTACTGTATATGGTCTCTGTTCCTTTCTGATCTACCACTTGTAGGCTCTCTCTTTGCTTAGAGGACCCCTTTCAATATTTCCTGTAGAGCTGGTTTGGTATTTGCAAATTCTTTCAGTTTTTGTTTGTCCTGGAAGCTTTTAATCTCTCCTTCTATTTTCAATGATAGCCTAGCTGGATATAGTATTCTTGGCTGCATGTTTTTCTCGTTTAGTGCTCTGAAAATATCATGCCAGCTCTTTCTGGCCTGCCATGTCCCTGTGGATAAGTCAGCTGCCAATCTAATATTTTTACCATTGTATGTTACAGACTTCTTTTCCCGGGCTGCTTTCAGGATTTTCTCTTTGTCACTGAGACTTGTAAATTTTACTATTAGGTGACGGGGTGTGGGCCTATTCCTATTGATTTTGAGGGGCGTTCTCTGAACCTCCTGAATTTTGATGCTCGTTCCCTTTGCCATATTGGGGAAATTCTCCCCAATAATTCTCTCCAGTATACCTTCTGCTCCCCTCTCTCTTTCTTCTTCTTCTGGAATCCCAATTATTCTAATGTTGTTTCGTCTTATGGTGTCACTTATCTCTCGAATTCTCCCCTCGTGGTCCAGTAGCTGTTTGTCCCTCTTTTGCTCAGCTTCTTTATTCTCTGTCATTTGGTCTTCTATATCACTAATTCTTTCTTCTGCCTCATTTATCCTAGCAGTGAGAGCCTCCATTTTTGATTGCACTTCATTAATAGCTTTTTTTATTTCAACTTGGTTAGATTTTAGTTCTTTTATTTCTCCAGAAAGGGCTTTTATATCTCTCGAGAGGGTTTCTCTAATATCTTCCATGCCTTTTTCGAGCCCGGCTAGAACCTTGAGAATTGTCATTCTGAACTCTAGATCTGACATATTACCAATGTCTGTATTGATTAGGTCCCTAGCCTTCGGTACTGCCTCTTGTTCTTTTTTTTGTGTTGAATTTTTCCGTCTTGTCATTTTGTCCAGTTAAGAGTATATGAAGGGGCAAGTAAAATACTAAAAGGGTGGCAACAACCCCAGGAAAAAATGCTTTAACCAAATTAGAAGAGATCCAAAATCGTGAGGGGGGTTAAAGGGGATAAAAAGAGGTTCAAAAAGGAAGAAAGAAAAAAAAAAGAAAAAAGAAAAAAAAAAAAGAAAAGAAAAGAATTTAAAAAAAAAAGGAAAACACCTAAGAAAAATGTAAAAAAGAAAAAATATATATATTAGATAAACTAGTAAAAAATCGTTAAAAAAGAAAAAGGTAACAGTTTAAAAAAAAAAAAAATTTACCCGAAGGCGAGAAAAAAAAAAAAATGAAAATGAAAAAAAAATTAAATTAACTGCAAGACTAAAAAAAAATCACAGGGAAAAAGCCATGAGTTCCGTGCTTGGCTTTCTCCTCCTCTGGAATTCTGCTGCTCTCCTTGGTATTGAAACCGCACTCCTTGGTAGGTGAACTTGGTCTCGGCTGGATTTCTTGTTGATCTTCTGGGGGAGGGGCCTGTTGTAGTGATTCTCAAGTGTCTTTGCCCCAGGCGGAATTACACCGCCCTTACCCGGGGCCGGGGTGAGTAATCCGCTGGGGTTTGCTTTCAGGAGCTTTTGTTCCCTGAGCGCTTTCCGTAGAGTTCCGGAGGACGGGAATACAAATGGCGGCCTCCTGGTCTCCGGCCTGGAGGAGCCGAGAGCCCAGGGCCGCACTCCTCAGTGCGCCCTCAGAGAACAGCGCCCAGTTACTCCCGTCTGCCTGACCTCCGGCCGCGCTCCGAGCTCTCCGAGCCTGCGACCAGTTCAAGGTCACACCGAGCTGTGAGCTTACTGTCGGCTCTGTCTCTGCAGCCGGCTTTCCCGTTCCAATACCCGCAAGCTCCGTGACACTCAGACACCCCCGATCCTTCTGTGACCCTGCGGGACCTGAGGCCACGCTGACTCCGCGTGGGCTTCGCCCCGGTTTAGCCTCTGGAGCGATGTCCCTCAGCGGAACAGACTTTTAAAAGTCCTGATTTTGTGCGCCGTTGCTCCGCCGCTTGCCGGGAGCCGGCCCCTCCCCCCGGGGTCTATCTTCCCGTCGCTTTGGATTCACTTCTCCGCCGGTCCTACCTTTCAGAAAGTGGTTGTTTTTCTGTTTCCAGAATTGCTGTTCTTCTCTTCGATCTGCCGATGGATTTTCAGGTGTTTGCAATCCTTAGATAAGCTATCTAGCTGATCTCCGGCTAGCTGAAGCAGTCTCAGCCTGCTACTTCTCCGCCATCTTGACTCCTCCTTATTTTTTAATTCAAGAAATATTTACTAAGCACCTATTGTGTCCATGGCACACTGCTAAGCTACCAAGTTACAACATAAGAAAGACATAACCTTGTGGTACAATGGTAAATGTTTAAAATCAGCTTTCTGGGGGTGCCGGGGTGGTGCAGTCAGTAAGCATCCGACTCTTGATTTCTGCTCAGGTTATGATCTCAGGGTCATGAGATCAAGCCCTATGTCAGGCTCTGCACTCAGCACGGAGTCTGCTTGGGATTCTCTCTCTCTAACCCGCTGCTCCTTCTGCCCCCCCAACAGCGCTCTCTCTCTCTTTCTCTCTCTCTCTCTTTCTCTCTCTCTCTCTAAAATAAATAAGTCCTTTAAAGAAAAAAAAATGCTTTCTTTGTGGGGGAGGAGCGTGTGTGCAGGGAAAGTCCCATCTATAGCATTTACAGACTTCTTTGCTGAATTTTGTAGTGCAGATCCCTTTTCTTCCTCCACAGAGTCCTCTCAGCATGCTGGCTTCAAGCTAAACTACACAACATCACTGGATGCAGAGCTGAAAAGGAACATGCACAACCTGCTGCTGAGGCACCAAAACAAGTCAGCCCCAGTACACCACTGAGTCAGGGGCTCTGCTCTCAGAGTAGCTGGAGAGTTAAACAACCAGACAAAACTTACAATCTGTGAGATGACACAAAGTGGCAACATTTCAACTAATCGGTATAAACCATGACTGGTAGACTTAAGAACAGAAAGGGACACCAAATGGAAGGCCAAACCTGCAGCAAATGAGCCTTCCATGAAGTGCGATGCCACACAAGGAGAAGGCTTCTGGACAAGCTGGAACATTCAATCTGGTTCATATTCACAGCCCATTCTTAGCTTCATCTTGATTCACAGAACACCTTCCTTACATGGCTTCCAGGATCTACATTTCCCTCTTACTTTCTGGTGGCTCCTGCTCATCCCCTTTGCTGGTTTCTTCCCTTCTCCCCTCACCTTTAAGGTGGTAGTGACCTTGGCCCTCTTCTGTTTTTCATCTAGGCTCACTCTCTTGGTGATCTCATCAGATTTCATGGCTCCAAGTATCCTCTATAAGCTCATTATTTCCAAAATGGTATCTCCAGCCCAAGCTGCTGTCTGGAACTCCAGACCTGTAGACCTCATTACCTACTTGATACTTCTATTTGATGTTTCACAGCCATCTCAAACAGAACACATCCAAAGCTAACTTCTCATGCAACCTCCAGACCTGCTCCTCTCACAGAGGAGCTGTATATCTGTATATCAGCTGTATATCTCACATGGGTTTTTTTTTTTTTAGTCCTATGTCTGAAGCTCAACACTCACAAACAGAAGGAAAATACAGGAAAAGGTTCCTTCTCTGACTTTTGGGGGAAAACAAGCTTATTTTTAGTCTCCTGTAAAACTAGTTTCCTGATAAGACTCTGAAATGAAGATTTAATTATTTTTTAAAGAGATGTATATCTTCTGTCTTCCACAGTCAGGTTATCTGACTTCTTAGGAAATGCAGGTTACATTTTCTGTGTCAGTCTGCAATGACTCCATTCTTCTAGTCACTCAGACCAAAAACCTTGACTCATCCTTGACTCTTTTCTTTTGCTCACACCACACATACAGTCATCCCATCAGGAAATCCTATTGTTTCTACTTTGAAATTCATAGAGTCAGACCACTATCTACCAACTCCTCTACCACCAACTGATCTAAGAGCACAACCATCTCTTTAACAGTGGTCTCTTGTGTCATTTTGGGTTCTTCTCTGAGAAGCAGATACTCTGGGACCAGAAGTGCAAGAGATCTGTTGGGTGACATGTCTGCAAAGAAAAAGGGAAAGCAAGTACAGCTGGCAGGGAAAACATCAGAGTATGACATGAGCTGACACCTGGGAAAGGAGAGTGGTAAGGAAGTAGGACTGGACAAGAAAAGCCTCTGACTAGAGTGCCACTGGGAGAGAGTCTTAAACAGGTTCGCTCCCAAGGAGCCCCTGAGCTTAAGGTCCTTCAGGACTTTATCCTTAAGGAATGGGCCTTCACTAGTCCCCCTGACATGCAGGGAAAGTGTGATCTTGGCATGAACATGAATGCAGTTGTGAATCCAGAGATGTGGCAGCTGGGATCATCACTCAGCTATGCTCCCTACAGCAGGAGATGTGAATGGCACATTTCCATGATGATCCCAAGCCTCCTATCTCATCTTTCTGCTTCTACCTTCACTCCCCCACATTCTATTCTCCATACAACAGCCAGAGTAGTCCATCTAAAACCTGTCAGATTAATGGATAAAGAAGATGTGTACACACACACACACACACACACACACACACACACACACACACAGAGGAATATTACTTAGCCATAAAAAAGAATGAGATATAGCCATTTGCAACAACAACAATGAATAGACCTAGAGGGTATTAATGCTTAGTGAAATAAGTCAGACAGAGAAAGACAAATACTGTATGATTTCACTTACAAGTGGAACCTCAAAAACAAAACACATGAACAAACAAAACAAAATGGAAACTCATAAATACAGAGAACAAACTGGTGGTTCCCCAGGGGTTGGGAGGAGGGGGATGAGCAAAAGGGTGAAAGGGAGTGGGAGGCACAAGTTTCCGGTTTTGGAAGAAATAAGTCATGGGGACAAAAGATACAGCATAGGGAATACAGTCAATGGTATTGTAATAGCATCATATGGTGACATATGGGAGCTACAGCTGTAGCGAGCACAGCATAATTTATAGAATTGTTGAATCACTATGTTGTACACCTGAAATTAATGTAACATTGTGTGTCACCTATACTTCCATAAAAACAAATCAAAACAAAAACCCCTGCCAGATCATGTGACCTCTCCGCTTGAAGTCCTCACGTGGCTCCCATTTATCTCAGAGCACAGCCCAAATCCTCCTAGTGGTTATGTGCCTCCCCTCCCCTATGTGGTCCTTCCTCTACCACCTGGCCCCTCACTCTATCCTTTCTATTCCTCAGTCTCTGCACTACTGGCTGTTGCTGGCGCACAGAACACTGCTTATGAAAATCTCTCACTGACTCCAAATCCACTCTCATCTCCCCCCGCCCAGTGACCCCTATTTTGACTACTCTATTGAAAACTGCATCCTGCATCCCTGAATCCCTGTGACTTCCTGTAGCCCTCATATTGTTTACTTTTCCTTTTTATTTTTCCATGGCACATTTCACTTCCTAAACAGGATAGCTAATTACCTCTTAATTACAGTTATTGCTTGGTGTCTCTCTCCCCACCCCAACTCAGAATGTAAACTCCATGAACACAGAGACCTCTGTCTGTTTGCTCACTTTATGTTATACCTCAAGCAGCTAGCACAGTGTCTAGACATATGCTCAAATACACATTTGTTAAGTGATCAAATAAATGAGTAAAGCAGAATTTGTTTGGTTTTGGTTTATATGACATCTTGAAAAATTTTAAATATAAAAGAACATTCCTCCTGCTAAGAGGCAGTATTGAAAAATCAGAGTGATTTACCTGAAACCACTGAAATTGCCTTCAAAGCTCTGAACACTCGGAAGGTACGCAGGGATGACAGACCGAAGCTGTTTTTCCTGGATTCTGGTATGTATGTTGCAAACCTGTAAGACAAAGTACAGGAGAAGTCTGGGCCTACTCTTGGTCGTACAGCCATGCTGTATATCTCCACAAAGGCCACAAATAAACATGGTGGAATTGGGGGCCTCACCTTCCCAACCTCACCTTCATCACGGGGTCTGGTAATACCATTCTCTATTGCTGTGGACCACAGATTGCAGGCTGTGCTAAATGTTATATTTGGAGAGAGTTGAGGATTCCTTAAAATACTATGCAGTTGTGGATACATCCATTGATAACAAAAATCAATCAAAATACTTAGACTACCAAGTTCCAGGTCCAGTGCACTTCCCTGAGGTCTCACTATGTGGCCAAGCCAAGAAGAAACCCAGGCAGTCTGACTCCAGAGCCCTCACCACTGCACTACACCACTTTTCAAGAGCCAGCAGTGCCCAATCATTGAATTTCAAGGGTAAAACTCTGATATTAATAGTATCTACTCCAAAGGGCTTTTGTGAATATTAAATAGGAAAACATATGCAAAGTGCTTAAAACAATGGCTGGCACAAACTAAGTAATGTTAGGTTTATTATTATTGTGCTGGCAAGGGGCCATTGCTCTTCTTGTTCTTTATTTTGCTGACTCTGTTTCACCACTCAGATGCCAAACTGATGTCCTTTCCTTCAGGAGGAACTTCAACTCTCACCTCATGTCATATACAATATACATAATAGTTAACTTAAAATGGACCATGGACTAAAATGTAAGAGCTAAATCTATAAAACTTCTAGGAGAAAATGGAAATTAAAAAAAAAAAAAAAGAACTCCTTGAGAGCTTGCAGTAGCCAAAGATTTTTAAGACTCTGTAGTTCCTCCTACACGTTCTAACAGCCAAATATATGCCCAATTCCTGTCCTAGCACTCACCCTACCAGATTGTGACGGTTGTTAATTTTCTCTCTTCCCATCTGGACTGTGAGCTTCAGGAGGGTGAGAACCATGTCTGTTTGTTTTGTTTTATTTTCATTATCACAACCCCTGTATCTTGCACAGAACTTGGCCCATAATAGGCCAGTGTTTGGGAAGTGAATGGTTGAAAGAATGAGAGCATGAATGTGGCCTAGAAATGGATTCACACTGGAGGCCTCTGGCCAATCGTCTACAGGGTGCTGTTCAGGGCCAATCAACACTGCACTCAGAGCTCTTGGCCTTATTAGGACACAGTTACTCACATGGACCCACACTTTCTGGTGGAAGCCCAGGAGCTTCTTTCCCACCCCGAGTTTCCTCAATAAACAACTTTGATATTCTTACGCTGTTACAATGACAACGGAGTCCAGCCAGTTCCATGGATCTCGAAGAAAAGAAAACTCATCCAGAATTAAACCTCTTGCTAATATTTTTATCAAAGCTTCAAAAATATAAATCCCAGTGAAAACATACCTATAAAGCAAAGCATTCAGAACAAGAAGGAACATGGTAAGTGGTGTGAACAGCAGAGAGCCCATTTGTCTTATCTAGCCTTTATGCAGTTTTTCCATTTCAATGTGACATTCAACATTCTGATTATCAGCAAACCACAGTTCAGTGTAGTAGGTTCCTTAAGGAAGTTCTAGTGGTTAGAATTTCTGAGAAACAGGCCCACAGATAAAATTGTAAAAGTGCTATTCAATGCCTAGCTCTACAGCCATATTCTTGAGAGTCGTTTTAGCCAATCTGGGACCTTAGGAATGGGTGTTGTCACTGTTATTTTTTTTTTTAAGATTTTATTTATTTATTTGAGAGAGAGACAGTGAGAGAGAACATGAGCGAGGAGAAGGTCAGAGAGAGAAGCAGACTCCCCGTGGAGCCGGGAGACCGATGCGGGACTCGATCCCGGGACTCCGGGATCATGACCTGAGCCGAAGGTAGTCGTGCAACCAACTGAGCCACCCAGGCGTCCCTGTCACTGTTATTTTGTCACTACTACTCTAGAGTTGTCACTGTGATGTACTGAAGGGGGTGACGGTAAAGGAACCATAAGTGACAAGGCTGAAAACGGGATCTTTCCATATCCTATATTCATAGGTCTGAAGACTTAATACTATTAAGATGTTTGTACTACTCAGTCATCTACAGATTCAGTGCAATCCCTATCAAAATCACAATGACATTCTTTGCAGAAATAAAAACATCCATCCTGAAATTCATGTGAAATTTCAAGGGACCCTGAATAGCCAAAACAATCTTGAAAAAGAAAAAGTTGGAGATCTCATACTTTCTTATATCAAAACTTATCACCAAGCAAAAGTAATATAAACAGTGTGTAGCTGGTATAAAGACAGACATATAGACCACTGGAATAGAACAGAAAGCCCAGAAATAAGCCCTAGCATATATAGTTAAATGATTTTCAAAAAAGATGCCAAGACTGTTCGGCAGGAAAAGGACAGTCTTTTCAACAAATGGTACTGGGAAAGCTCAACATCAACATGCAAAAAAATAAAGTTGGACCCCTACCTTACAGCATGTACAAAAATTAATTCAAAATGGATTAAATATCTAAGGGCAAGAGCAGAAACTATACAACTTCTAGAAGAAAATACTTGCAAATCATATATCTGATGAGAGGTTAATACCCAGATATACAACTTAATAGCAACAAAGAATTACACCATATACAAAAATAAACTTAAAATGGATTTAAAGACTTAAACGTAAGAACCAAAAGCATGAAACTCCTAGATGAAAACTTGGGCAGTAAGCTCTCTGACATTGGTCTTAGCAATATTTGTTTGGTTCTGTCTCTCCAGATAAGGACAACAAAAGTAAAAGTAAACAAATGGAGCTACATCAAAGTGAAAAGCTTTTGCACAGCAAAGGAAATCATCAACAAAATGAAAAAGGCAACCTATGAAGCAAATGCTATATCCCAAAGCCCCCACCGGATAACATCTAAAATATATTTTAAAAACTCCTACAACTTCAATATCAAGCAAACAATCTTATTAAAAATGAGCAGAAGACCTGAATAGACATTTTCCTAGAGAAGATATACAGATGGTCAACAGGCACACGAAGAGACACTTAAGGTCACTAATAAGGAAGAAAATGCAAATCAAGACCACAGTGAGCTATCATCTCACACTTATCACAATGAACATTATCAAAAAGATAAGAAGCAAGTGTTGGCAAGGATGAGAGAAAAGGGAGTCCTTGTGCACGGTAGATAGGAATGTAAATTGGTTCAGCCACAAAGGAAAACAGTGTAGGGGTTCATTTAAAAATTAAAAATAGAAGTACTATATGATCCAGCAATTCCACTTCTGGGTATTTAACCAAACAAAACCAAAACACTAATTTGAAAAGACATACATACTGCTACGTTCAATGCAGCATTATTTACAACTGCTAACATATGGAAGCAATCTAAATGCCCATCACCAGATAAACAGATAAAGATGTAGTATATATACACAAGAGAATAGTACTCCACCTTAAAAAAAGAATGAAATCTTGCTATTCTTGGCAACTAAGATAGACCAGAGAGTATTATGCTAAGTAAAATTAGACAGAGAAAAACAAATACTGTATGATTTCACTTATATGTGGAATCTAAAAGGCAAAACAAACAAAACAAAATAGATGCCTAGAAACAGAGAACAAACTGATGGTTCCCAGAGGGGAGGAGAATGGGAGATGGGGGATGGATGAAATAGATGAAGGGAATTAAGAGGTGCAATCCTTAAGTTATAAAATAAAAAAGACATGGGAATGTAATGTACAGCATAGGGAATACAATCAATAATATCATAAAAATTTTGTATGGAACTAGACTTATTCAGCCTTAAAAAGGAAGGAACTCCTGACACATGCTACAATGTAGATAAACCTTGAAGTCATTCTGCTAAGGGAAATGAACCAGTCACAAAAAGATAAATACTTTATGATTCCACTTAAACGAGGCACCTAGCAGTCAAATACATTGCCAGGGACTGGAGGGGAGTTAGTGTTTAATAAGCACAGAGTTTCAGTTCTGCAAAATAGAAAGACTTCTGGAGATCGATGGTGGTAACTGGTTGCACAATTCTGTGAATATACTTAATATCACTGAAAAATGGCTAAGATGGTAAATTTTATGTAATATATATTTTACAGCAATTAAAAAGAAAAACCCATTTCTATTCTCTTCCCTGAGTCCTTCATCACGTTCTATCCTCTAATTTATTTCCCTTCTTCCCCTTTCTCCCTCAAAAACAAATAAAATAAGCAAATAAGAAACAACAACAAAACCCCACAATATTCCATCTCTCTTGTTATAAATGCAAGCTGTCAAAAATGCTGGTTCTGCAGAAAAAAATATACAGTGGAAAAAAGACAGTATCTTCAATAAATGGAGCTGGGAAAACTGGACAGCTATGTAGAAGAATGAAACTCGACCATTCTCTTACACCGTACACAAAAATAAACTCAAAATGGATAAAAGACCTCAACGTGAGACAGGAATCCATCAGAATCCTAGAGGAGAATATAGGCAGTAACCTCTTCAATATCAGCCACAGCAACTTCTTTCAAGATATGTCTCCAAAGGCAAAGGAAAAACTGAAAATGAACTTTGGGGACTTCACCAAAATCAAAAGCTTCTGCACAGCAAAGGAAACAGTCAACAAAACAAAGAGGCAACCCACGGAATGGGAGAAGATATTTGCAAGTGACAGTACAGACAAAAGGTTGATATCCAGGATCTATAAAGAACTCCTCAAACTCAACACACACAAAACAGACAATCATATAAAAAAAATGGGCAGAAGATATGAACAGACACTTCTCCAATGAAGACATACAAATGGCTATCAGACACATGAAAGAATGTTCATCATCACTAGCCATCAGGGAGATTCAAATTAAAACGACATTGAGATCTCACCTTACACCAGTCAGAATGGCCAAAATTACCAAGACAGGAAACAACACGTGTTGGAGGGGATGTGGAGAAAGGGGAACCCTCTTACACTGTTGGTGGGAATGCAAGGTGGTGCAGCCTCTTTGGAGAACAGATTCCTCAAGAAATTAAAAATAGAGCTTCCCTATGACCCTGTAATTGCACTCCTGGGTATTTACCCCAAAGATACAGACGTAGTGAAAAGAAGGGCCATCTGTACCCCAATGTTTATAGCAATGGCCACAGTCGCCAAACTGTAGAAAGAACCAAGATGCCCTTCAATGGACAAATGGATAAGGAAGATGTGGTCCATATACACTATGGAGTATTATGCCTCCATCAGAAAGGATGAATACCCAACTTTTGTAGCAACATGGACGGGACTGGAAGAGATTATGCTGAGTGAAATAAGTCAAGCAGAGAGAGTCAATTATCATATGGTTACACTTATTTGTGGAGCATAACAAATAGCATGGAGGACAAGGGGAGATGGAGAGGAGAAGGGAGTTGAGAGATATTGGAAGGGGAGGTGAACCATGAGAGACTATGGACTCTGAAAAACAATCTGAGGGTTTTGAAGGGGTGGGGGGTGGGAGGTTGGGGGAACCAGGTGGTGGGTACTGGAGAGGGCACGGATTGCATAGAGCACTGGGTGTGGTGCAAAAACAATGAATACTGTTACACTGAAAATAAATTTTTTTTTAAAAAGTGAGAAAAAAATTAAAAAAATTTTTTAAAAATGCAGATGTAGTGAAAAGAAGGGCCATCTGTACCCCAATGTTTATAGCAGCAATGGCCACGGTTGCCAAACTATGGGAAGAACCACGATGCCCTTCAACGGACGAATGGATAAGGAAGATGTGGTCCATATACACTATGGAGTATTATGCCTCCATCAGAAAGGATAAATACCCAACTTTTGTAGCAACATGGACGGGACTGGAAGAGATTATGCTGAGTGAAATAAGTCAAGCAGAGAGAGTCAATTATCATATGGTTTCAATTATTTGTGGAGCATAACAAATAGCATTGAGGACATGGGGAGTTAGAGAGGAGAAGGGAGTTGGGGGAAATTGGAAGGGGAGGTGAACCATGAGAGACTATGGACTCTGAAAAACAATCTGAGGGGTTTGAAGTGGCAGGGGGGTGGGAGGTCAGGGTACCAGGTGGTGGGTATTATAGAGGGCACGGATTGCATGGAGCACTGGGTGTGGTGCAAAAATAATCAATACTGTTATGCTGAAAATAAATAAATGAAAAAAATAAAAAATAAAGAATAAATTAAAATATATATATAATATATTTTTAAGGTATTGTATTTATATATAAAATATGAATATAAATATAACATAAATATATAATATAAATATACTTATAAATTTATATATAAATTATATATTATTATATATAGTGTATATTACATATTTATTATAATTATAAAGTTACATAAATTATATAAAAATATATTTATATATAAACATATAAAAATTAATATATAATTTTAAAATATTTTAAAATATATATATAATATATATTTAACTAGAAATTTATTTGTGGGGACAGTTTACTTAGGCCTTCTTAATTCTAGGTTATGACAATGAGTTATGTTTTGTTTCACAAACAGCATGACCTGCTTTGTAGAAAAGAAAAAGATAAATATATATTAAAGTAATTGATTTTTTGAAGAAAAAAAAATGCTGGTTCTGCGCGAGCGCGTGCACACACACACACACACACACACACACACAGGTTTCCCTTTAGGGACAGAAACAATTCAAACAATCTAAACAATCTATCATTTCACAGTAAAAGAAATGGATCTTTTCTGATAGAATACCCAGCCACTGTCAGTCCACAAGGCTAAAGAACTGAGGTCTTGGGAACTTGAAAAATCCAAATCTAAGAGGAGAAATGGTTGTGAGTGGCTCTCTGCTTCAGTTTTGTTTGTTTGTTTTTTTAAGCTGATCACCTTTTAGGTGACAAATGAACGCAGAAGATTAAATCATATCTGCCCTGAAATACCATTCAAATTTACAAAATGAAGGGTATTTTTTGGAAAAAGGCTGTAATTGCAGATTTGTGGGATTTTGCAAGTCTCCTTCTAGATCTCACACCATTGAGGAAACAGCCTCTGACTGCCATTTCTGCCTTCCACCTCCCATCCCCTCCCATTCTCTCTTTTCCAGCAGAAGCCTGGCCAATAGAGGGACAGGCAGACCAACATGACATATGATAGGGAGTAAAGCCATGCCCACCACCAGGAACAGGGCTTGGGAACTCCGTGATAGGGAAATCCCAAACCACCAGGCAAATAAGGCCCTCTGGAGTGTGTCACTGTCAGTTCAATCATGGTTAGGGTATCCAGTCAGGGCCATGAGTGGTGTCCAGATAGGTTAACACCATGACCTATCCTAGGGCACTTTGGCATTCATTCTCTGAGAACTATCAGCTTGGAATCAATTTCCCATTTAAAAGTTTTCTAACCAAAGGACACTGACAAAACTAAGGTAACTCTCCCCCTCATGGGCCTAACAACTCAGTTACATGACTTCTTTTATAAAACCATTATCAACAGCCTTCTCCCACTCCTACTTTCATGAATCCATTGCTAGTCCCTATGCCACCAGGGGACAGCAGCAGCTTCCCTTCAGCCTAGATGTTCGTATGTTTTAGTAGTGAAAATGGTCTTTGAGCAGATTAGCATCCAATTGGGCCACTGCTTTCCATCAACAGAAAAAGAAGACTCTGTATCTCACCAGAAATGCTAGCAGGGCAGACCACTTCTATGGAAGCATTCCCCATTCCTGGATCTGCCTCCTCCACAGATCTCACTTGGTTGACTACGAAGGTTTCCAGAAACACTGCAGTAAACAAGGAGCAGCAGCCCCTGCACTACCAGTTAGCTCCTCACATGGAATAGCCAACTCTCTAGAGGTGAGACCATTTCCCCAGCAATATTGTCAGGATGGTTTCTATTCTCAGGGGTGTCCATGCCCCTTGCTCCAAGGCACAGCCCTGAACTCACTGGCCTTAACTAAATCCCAAGTTTACTTAGCAACAGAGAAGAAGCAATCACTAAAAAGTAATGCAAAGGAAAAGCTAAAACAAAACAAAAAAACAGCAGAGAATTAAAATGAAATATTACATGTACCTGATTAACAACAACAACAAAAAAAGGTAGGAATGAAAGAACAAGAGAAGCACAAAGGAACAAAAAACAAATGAGATCAACAGAAAACTGATAGAAAAACAGCAGACCTGAATTCAAGCATATTCATAATTATATTAAATGCAAATGAAATAAATGTTCCATCAAAAGCAGAGATTGAAAAATATACTGCATAATAAACAAGAACCAACTATTAGCACAAAAGATACACTATAACTACAAAGACACTAAAATACAAAAATACAGTACACTATTAATACAAAAAAGGGTTGAGAGTAAAAGGATGAAAAAAGACATGCCACGCAAACAATGAGCATAAGAAAGCTGGAGTAGCTATAGTAATCTCAGACAAAACAAATACTTAAAGGAATGCTACTAGAGATAAAGAAAGACATTTCATAATGATAAAAGAATGCACATATTAGGAAGATATAATAACCATAAATCTGTATGTGCCTAATAATAGTGTTGCAAAAAAAACACAAGGCAAAACTTACCAAAAAGAAAAGGATAATAGACAAATTCACAATCATAGATGGAGATTTGAAACCTCTCCTCAGTAATTCATAGAAGTACTAATAGAAATGGTAAAAAGATAAAATCTAAATGACACTATCAACCACCCTAACCTAACTGACCATCTTCAGAATATCATATCATACAACTGTAGAATCCACATTCTTTCAAATCCATGTGAAAAATTTCCCAGGGTAGAACCATAAAATAAATTTCTCCTAATTTCAAAAGGTTGAAATCTTACAGAGTATATTCTCTACAACCGAATTAAATTGGAAGTTGTCAATGATAAGACAACTAGAAAAATATAAAATATTTGGAAATTTAAAAAAAAACACACACTTCTGAATAACGTATGGGACAAAGAAGAAATCACAAGAAGAAGAAGGGAATATGTTTAAGCAATGAATAAAATAAAAACACAGGGTATCAATATCTTTGGGATGAAGCTTTAGCAGTACCTGGGTGGAAATTTATAGCTTTATACAATTGTACAAGGAAAGAAGAAAGATCTCAAACCAACCAAGTTTCTACTTTAAGAAGCTAGAAATGGAAAAGCAAATTAAACTCAAAAGCAATTAAATTCAAAGTAAACTGAAGGATGAAATTAATAAAGACTTTGAAACCTTCATATGTTGCTGGCAGAAATACAAAACAGTGCAGCCACCTTGGAAAAGTTTGGCAGTTTATTATTACTCATTTACTCACCATATAACACACAGCAATTTTACTCCTAGGTATTTATCCAGGGGAAATGCAAACATACAGCCACAAAAAGACTTTTATACAGAAATATTCATAGCAAGTTTGTTCATAATAACCAAAAATAGAAACAACCCACATGTCCATCAACAGGTGAATGGGAAAACAAATTGTGGTATACCCATACAAAGGAATACAACTCGACAACAAAGAGGGGGAAAGCTAGTGATATAAACAAGAGCACGGATGCACCTCAAAACATGCTAAGTGGAAGAAGCCAGACATGAAAGTATGATATCATAGATACCATATGAGTCCATTATATGAAATTCTAGAAAGGCAAGGCTAGCCTAGAGTGACAGAAAGCAGATCAAGCCTAGCGTTAGGAGTTGGGGTTAGGGGACTTACTGCCAAGAAGCATGAGGAAACTTTTAGGGTGTCTGGAATGTACTGTAATGTTGATTGTGGTGGTTTCTATCACATAATTAAATATGTGATCAAAATAAGAGATCTCTTGTTATTCTGTCAATTTCTTATTTAATATATTCCTGAAAAACTAAAGCAGTAAATATGTTAAATTAGAAAAATCAAGACAACATATAAGAGAATATTTATTAAAATACAGTACTCTCTGAGTTGAAAAATTAACTTATATGACTGAATAGCCAACTAAAAATTACAAAAAGTAAATATTTTAGTTATGCAAAAACTCACCAAAATGCACCTGGGTAAAAGCAAAAATGATACATGGTCAAAGATGGGAATACCCAATTCACAAACTAAAACAAAAGAGTCCAACCCAACCAGAAATTAAGGAAATGTAAATATTTTCAACTCTATAAATTAATAACTTTTTCAAATTTTTTGGAAACTATTTTGCCACCATATATTTTTCAAGCATTAAAATGTAACTTTTAATCCAGCAAGCCCATTTCTAACACTCTGTCTTAAGAAAATAGTAATTTTTTAAAAAGTAGCTATATGCAAAAATGCTGCTTGTTCCAGTATTTATAGTAGTAAAATGCTAGAAGTTAATTATGGTTTATTCACCTGGTAAAATATTATATAACCATAAAAGTAGATTCCTATAAAGACTATGTAAACCCAAGGAAAACCACTTAAAAGCTAGACATAAAATTTGTATGTGTGCTGTTTATTATTTTAAAATGTCTTTAAAAAACAAAATAAAACTATGTATACCAAACTAAAATGGGCTCTGCCAGCATTTGTGCTGGGGAAGTGGGATTATGGGTGAGTTTGTCTTTATATATCTGAACTCTGATGTAATCACAAGTCTTTTAGGTGAATTTTTTTAAAACCTTAGGACAGACAAGCGCAGGACAAACACTTACTCAGCACTGTCGGCATTACTGCTTTCCTTACTGTAGGCGGTGGCCATGAACACACAGTTGATGATGACGGTGCAGATGATGAACATGCTGAACAATGTGACTGCTGTTCGTTAAGGCAGGTACACTACAGGGTGGCACATGTCATCATTCACAGTGAAGGCTGTGGGCATACCTCCAGGTCTCCTTTCCACAGGTGCACCTGTCTGCTTACTGTGAGTGTTGGCAAAGAACAACTTATAGCTGTCCCTTCCCCTGAAGAACTGTCCTCAGCCAAATGGCAGCCTCCTCACCTGGAGGGCTATAGCTCCCTTCCTCATGTCTGACGGCCTGAGACATAGAAAAAGCTGGCCCCTTGCTTCCAGGGGAGCAGCTCTGTGATTTATTTAGTGCTCCAGAGCTCCTGGCAGGCTCAAGCTGATGTGGGATCAGCTGAGACCCCATCCTCACTAGCCTCCACTTTCTGCTCCATCCTGTTTCCCTCTTTCCTTCTCCAGAGAGCACTCCGCAACTGAATCACTTAAATAAAAATCTCCATCTCGGGCTCTGCTTCTAGAGAATCCAACCTGAATAGTTACCCCTTCCCATGCCCCAGTACTTCATTATGTCTAGCACTCTTGTCTCCCAGTCTAAAAGTGTTTGGTGTCCCCACTACCTGCTGCCCACATTAGCAATGCTGTCTTTACTCTTTAACACTGAGGATGGAATCTCAAAGTCTTAAGAGTTCAGGGATTCATTTAAATGGGTGAGGTGGGCAGATGCGGGGTCACAGAGAGGGGCTGAGATGGGGTGAAGCAGAGCTTGCACAACTCCTCTGAAAGAGGCAGTGCTTCCTCACAACACTGATTTTTGCCAGGTAGGAAGGAAGGCCTAGTCTTCATAGAGGTTCCATCTTCAAAAGATGCTGCAAATCTGGACTTTTAGCATTATGGGGTGTCTCCAGAAAGTTTTAAACACTGTGTAGGTCCAGCACAACACACTGAGCAGCTAAATACAGAGCAAAGGCTAATAGTTTGCAACCTTTGTTTGGGTCTCAACTTAGATGTTCCTTTCTCCAGAAAGTCATCCTGGATGCCTCCAAAGCACTACTACTCCTCCCAAACTGCCCATCTCACTAACAAAATTGCCTGCCTTTAAGACCCATCTCCTTCTGAGGTCATAGGATCCTAGTGCAGGGCCAAGTCTTGTTCACACATAGCAGAAGCAGAGGCCCTGCCACACAGCAGTAGGACCTCAGCCAGAATTTGTTTCAAGAACAAGCTACTTCCACTCAACAAGCATGTGAACAATCTGGGGCTCTTGCACTTTTAACATGACCTGGACTTAGTAAAAGATGCAATGAAAAGATATGAATGGACCGAGATTTTGATGGCTAAACTTCGGATTGGATTGAAAGGCCCAAAAATGAACAAGGCACGCTTGGCACTGAAGCGGTAGATTGTTCTCTTTTTGTTCAACACCATAAATGTCTGCAAAAACAAAAAAACACAACAAGAATTACATGCAGTGACAAAACAATATTTATCATGATTTCATTTAGAGAAAATTTAGTGGAACCACAGATTGAGGTGTGGCTTGGCTCATTATGACCCTGACAGTTTCTGATGGCAGTGCTGTTATTCTGAAGCCCGAGGTACTTTCTGACCAGTCTACACTGGGACTCTGGACACCAACAGATGCACCATGTGGCCTAGGTCTCACTCAGAATCCCAAGATAAGTACTGGGCTGTGGATGGTTTACCTAGTGTAATACTCAGGAGGCTCCAGAAATGGAACATATACACCCTGCAGAAAAACATGGGCAGAGGCTAGTAACCAGGACAAGCAAAATCCTTCATTTCATACTCCATGGTATGTATCTATGGAGATAAGAACTAGAAGGAACTTGGAGAGATGGAAGTAGTATTGAACATTCATATTCAGCAGATTATTTTAAATTATTTTGATTATAAATGAAAACTTCATAACAAACCTTAGAATAGTCAAGGACATAGAGAGCCCATATTGTTGTACCTGAGCTGTTCTATATGAGATAGTCTGTAAGTCAATTCTAACCTTGAGGATCATCAAAAAAAGTCATCAAGGTTCCCAGACTTGCTCTCCCATTCTCCTTACAGACATTCAGGCAAATCCACCTATGGTTCCCAACTGGTGGGAAAGGCCCTACAGAAGGCATCTGGAAATGCATGTGGGTGTTTTTGATTGTCTGTCACAATTACTGGAGGCCCTACTGACCTTTATTGGGTAGGTCCATGGATGCCAAACCCAGGACAGATCTGCTAAATGGTATGCTGTCCCATCCAAAATGCCCACTGGGATCCACTGAAGAATACCATAATTGCACCCATTTCTTCCTACCATGTCTTCCTGGGCTTTGGGAATGAAGCAGCCTCTGGACAACAATCCATCACTCAGAGGCTCCTAACGTCAACTCCCAGACCTCTTCTTTCCATTAAGCCATAATCTGGCTGTCTCCTTATATGTCCCTAAAGTTATTAGTTACAAAAGTCTTCACAGAATGAGGATTGTCCCTGTTTCCCCATATCTCTGCTCCTTTAAGATTTGCAAAAGTACTACTTGACATGTAATCCAGTATGTTCTTATGCAGAAAAGATAAGCCTTGTCACCCAGGCTCAATATAGCAGGGTGGATGCTGCCTTGGCTGAGGTACCAGAACTTCAGTCACTGCCAACCATCAACCATCCTTCGTTGAGTTGCTGGAACTTACTTGTCTGCTGGCCATCTGGCTGCAGAAAAAAATGGAGTAGGATATTTTCTGTTGCCTCTACAACAAAAGGAAATAGGCCACAGAGTTCTCTGAAAGTTATGAGCTCAGGAGCCCAAGACCCACTTTAGGGATTCTGGGCCCTTCCTTTGAATAGAAAGATAATTTCAGGGCAGAAAGCAAGCCTCTCCCTGAGGTGGGTCACCCCAGATTAATAGGTGGCATGATATGGCTCTGTCTCTGTGTCCCTTGATATTTATTAATGCCATCTCTGACTGTTTTAAATATTTCAACTAATGGTGTATTTAACTATATTTGTCAGGGTTTTAATTATTAAAATGATAGGTACCAGCTCCTTCTGTCTGCTTACTGACCCCACCCCTGTCTCTGTAGCTCTTCAAAATGGAAATTTCTAAAGATAGGAAGTAGCGTTAGACTACAGAAGGAGCCCTTGGGTTTGAGTCACAACTCCATCCCTTACTGGTTGTTTGGCCCGGCCTAATCCACTGCCCCCTCTAGTCGTTATCTCCCTCATCTGCGAGGTGGAGTGCTAACTTTCACGTATATCTCACATGACTTCTGAGAGTACCAGCCAGCCATATGGAGTCATGGGTGTGCAAAGTTCTAAAGAAGTATCATGTCTTCTGATTTAAAGCAGGAGCCCAAGCTGAGAAGAGATGATTCTAGAACAGAATCTATCCTCTCAGGACTGTCTACAGCACACCAAGCTGCTGCCTGCTCCAGTCTTGAGGCAGAAGACCTCCAACAGTTAACCCATACTTAACAACTCTGCCTCCAAGAAGACTCTGGAGTTCTGGGGCATAGAAGGAGAAATACTGGACTGTTTCTGTTCCCTCATCTCTCATCCCCCTTCTTGATTTTCCAACTCACACCCCACTTTCCTCTATATACACAGTTCCCATTTGGCCTAGTAACCCTAGGTCTGTCCCAATATAAGGACATACCAGGCAACATTTCTCTGGAGAGAAAAATTTCTTATGGTTGCCAGGAGAAAATGGTTTCAGTGTCTCATATTTCTAGGACTTCTCCCCAAATTTCCTTCCTCTCTGAACTCAGTCTGGTGAGGTAGATTTTCCATTCTCTGCTGGGTCACACAGTGAGATGATAATGGTAAGGTCTTCTGAGCTTTTCTTGAAAGGAGAGGACTGTTCTCACTACCCCAGTCTTTCAAACAGCCATCAGAACAACCCAGAGCTCACATTTTCTCACTCAGGAGTCCCTTTAATGAACTTTTACTAGAATTTCCCTATAAGAACTACATTCAGGTAAGTTAAACAGCAAGCCTATCACATATTGACATGGATTTACATAAAATTCTCCATATGCCCACATGCACCCGAAAGTTTATAGCAGTCATGTCCACAATAGCCAAGCTACAGAAAAAACCTAGATGTCCATCAACAGATGAATGGATAAAGAAGATGTGGTATATATATACAATGGAATACTATGCAACCATCAAAAGAAATGAAGTCTTGCCATTTGTGACGATGTGGATGGAACTAGAGGGTATTATGCTTAGCGAAATAAGTCAATCAGAGAAAGACAATTATCATATGCTCTCCCTGATAATGAGGAAGTTGAGAGGCAATGTGGGGAGTTTAGGGGGTAGGAAAAGAATAAATGAAACAAGATGGGATCAGGAGGGAGACAAACCATAAGGAACTCTTAATCTCACAAAACAAACTGAGGGTTGCTCGGGGGAGAGGGGTAGGGAGAGGGTGGTGGGGTTATGGATATTGGGGAAGGAATGTGCTATGGTGAGTGCTGTGAAGTGTTAAACCTGGCGATTCACAGACCCGTAACCCTGGGGCTAATAATACATTATATGTTAATAAAGAGAACTTACAATAAAAAAAAAGTCAGCATCATCATCAAAATTCATTTGCTAAATACCTAAAATTTGTGATGTTTTGTTGATGATTTATAAATAAGAATATATGGAAGAGATTCCAGTCTCCTAAGACTTTATAAATTAGCATAAATGTATTGACTTAAAATAAGATGTAAGACAATAAAGATAATAAAATAAGACAATAAAATAAAATAAAATAAATAAAATGAAATAAAATAAAATACAATAAAAAAGATATAAGATAACAAGAGAGCAGGCATATTTATGGCAGTAGCACTTTGCTCATTTACTGTTGTCAATAAAATGCAGGTAATTGTGAAAAAAAATTCTCCATATGCCCAGTTGACTGCCATATTCTTGGACTTCATTTATTCTATTATGTGTCGTGTTGTCTGTGGCTCAGGCCTTGAAAAATCTCATTAAGTAGCCTAAAAAGCCTATAGTTGAGAAGTTTGATGAGGAAAACTCTTACTGCTGAAATGGACATTTTTGGACAGTGATATTCATCTTTCATATAGGCATAATGCTTTACAGTTTATAAAGTACTTCCATATCATACCCATGTTATAGGAAGCAGACATGATCCCCATTTTACAGATCAGAAAAATAAGGCTTAGTGAAGTGGTTTATCTGAAGTCAAAAAGCCAATCACTTAAATGGCCTACACCCAATTTTTCTGTTAGTCCAGTCCTCTTTCTGACACCATTTTTTCCCTTTGTTTTCCTTTTAAGCTTCCTGCTGCTTCTAGTCTTCCTCCTCTTTGCCAAGATATACAATACAGAAAGAAAATGAGAACTGAAAAAGGTTTTCAGCAGTACAAAGGCATCAACAAGTGGTGATAGCAAAGGAGAAAGACAGACATCCCTGTAAGCTCCAAGATCAGTGTATGGAGAGTCTTGTAACTGTCATTATAACTGCATGGTTAGAACACCCCAGACCCCCAGTCAACTACCTTATGATTTCTGTAGAATGGGTCCAAGTCTTCCAGAGGCCTTGCTATCAGCTCACGGGGAATGTCACCATAGAGTTTGGGCAACTTCCTGGAAACCTTTAGGTCAAGCTGAGGCCGAGGCTGGGGTTCTAAGGTTGTCTGGTCTTTGCACTTCTTTTTCTCCTTTTGGATGGCGATCCTCTTCTCAATTGCAGCCAGGGTGTCAGAAGTGAAGGGACGGAAATTCCGCTCATCTGGAAAGATCACTGGGTAGCACCTGTCATCCATCTTCATCCTCAAGAGAGAGATAAGTGGTAGGTCCTTAGAGAGCTCTGGAAGGTAGAAACCACACAGCCTGTCCTGGAATTCCACTTTCTAAGGATGTTTTCAATGGGCAGCTATAAGAATTAAGTGAAGTGAGGGGACTTGGGAGTTCACTGGCTGTGGAGCAGGTCAGAAGAGGTGACCACCATTGTCGATATAGCAGGGATTTGGGGCACAGGGAAGACCAAAACAGGCCATCATTCCCGGAGGACCTGGATGTAAGTGGCAAGTTAAGTTCAGGAACAATGGGCAGAAGAAGCCCAGTCTCTAAAACTGAGACCCAAGCACTGAGCAAGACAGTAATACCGAACCTGCCAAACTACTAAAGTTGGACCTGCAGATGGTGGCTCAGTGGCCGCAGTGTGAACAAGAGCAGAAAGGATAGGGAATTAAGTGGGACATAGATATGAGTTGCAAAATCAAAACTATAAGTGCACGTGTCTTCTCACTGGTCAGCAAAGGTCTTAAAATGTGGTGGAATGGAAACAAAAAGGCTATGAACACAGGCACAAACATTTACACTAACACTTATGATTCTAAGCCAACTCTCTTACTTCTGAAACCCTGATCTGGCAGAAATGAGACCCCAAGAAAGCAGCAAGGATTTGCCAAAACTAACAGGGTCATTCTGCCATGGGATAATAGCTGTATTGGCCCCTATCCCTGAAAGTCCTTCTATAAAGACTTCCTCTACAACCTGAAGTTTAAAAGTAGGCTCTGAGAAAATGTAGTAGTGCTCAGGTTAAATGCCTTCACTGCCCATGCCAAGCACACTATTCCTTTCTTTTTTTTTTTTTTAAAGATTTTATTTATTTATCAGAGAGAGAGGGGGAGAGAGCAAGCACAGGCAGACAGAATGGCAGGCAGAGGCAGAGGGAGAAGCAGGCTCCCCGCTGAGCAAGGAGCCGGACGCGGGACTCGATACCAGGACGCTGGGATCATGACCTGAGCCGAAGGCAGCTGCTCAACCAACTGAGCCACCCAGGCGTCCTGCACACTATTCCTTTCTTATATACCTGAATGTCAATCTAATATTGATTTCCAAGGCACTCCAGAGAATTACAGTGGGTAATCCAACATAGTATTGGTTTGTTCATTCAGCAACCATATGCTCAGTGTCTGTTCTAAGAACATGGCTAGGCACTAATGGAGAAGAAACAACAGCCCCTCCTCCTGGTCCTACAAATTATGCTGCCCGGGTGTAGTAGTGGTGAAGACAGATAAGAGATAGGAAATTACAATAGAGTAAGACAGATGTTAATATAGGGAGAGGTAGAGGGTGCTATGTTTGTGCATGGGTTAGGTGTCTAACCGATCCCGGGGAATCAGGGATGATATGCCAAAGCTTTAATGTCCCAGTTGAGATCTAAAGGTGATGTAAGACACAGACAAGAAAAAAGAAGGACATTAGAATGTCGTAGGAGAAACAAACAGCATGTACAGGGACCCATGGGTGAAAAAGAACATGGTGCCTGTCAACAGGTTCTGTCTGCCTGGGATGGAGATTTTGTGGGATGGAATTGTCAGATAAGGTCCCAGTCAGCATTAAGAGAGCATGTGGGGCTGTATAATACTTAGTAAATATCATGGGTTTCACCCCGAGGGTAATGGAGAGTTGCTAAAGAGTGTGTGGTGGTCGTCGTTGTTACAGAGGAGTAACACTATCAGGTTTTTAAAAAAAATATCTCTCTTACTGATGAGAATGGATAGGACTTAGTACCGGCGGCTAAAGGAGGTGAGGAGCTGGAACTGAAGAGAATGTTCCAACAATCACAACCACTAAGGATGACGGAATGGAGTGGGTGGATCTGAAAGTCACTTAAGAAATACCCTTGATCAGTGATTTATGGGGAGGGAGAGATTTGAGGGACAGGAAGGAGCTGAGGTTCCTGCCTTGGGCAGCTGGGTCAGCACAGTGCCACCCATTCAGACAGAGAGTACTATGGAAGGAAGAAGCTTTGGGGAAAAAAGGGAATTTAAAACAGATGGAATTGAAGCTGTTTGTGGAACCTGCAAGTGGAGAGAATGAGGAGGCATTTGAACACAGAGCAATCATAGCTTACACACATTAGCCTTTGAAAAAAGCATGTAAGAAAAAAAAATCAAATTCTCTTGAAAATTCCTCAGGAAGGCACCAAACTGAAGAAGCATCCCACCTATGTGGTCAACAAGGTGAATATGGACAATTTTTCTTCTGGTGCCAGACTAGTCACCTTTTCTTCAGTTAACCCACAGATTGGTTGAATTGTGTTTAAGGGCCATGATAAAGGCAATGTATATGTCTTTAAACATACTAAGGGTAATTTGAAGCCCACAGTGTGGGTATATATCATATATCAACTGAAATGACATAGGGAATCTAGATTCACTGTATTCTGTTCTATTCATTCAAGGTCAATGATGGATGTTCCTGGATGTTCCTGGATGATGGAATTGACCACACTACTTAGATTACTCTCTCTTTCTTCCCACCCCTCCATTCCCCCTCCCTTCCATTCCACTCCCCTTTCTCTCATAAACATATATGATTGAATTGGTATAAATGAAGTGGAAATATAAAGAGATTCTACTGTATTTTGGTTCTAGTGCTCACGAAAGACATTTGAGTCAGGGATGAATTCCTCTGCAGTCAACAGCATATGAACGTTAGGTGATCCTAGAAAATAGATGAGCCTAGAAAGACCCTGGATGGCAAAAACTAGACCTTATGCTAAGTGATAGCAAGGAATGTAGTGCAGCGTTTCTTAAAGAAGAGACTGGACACTCTGACTCCGTTACTCTGAAGCTGGGAATATTTTACTCAATTTCTAGTAGAAAAGAGGCTTGATGGAAATAAGTAACACAAAATAAAATTGAGACCCCTACAAAGCGTGCACATTAAAATTTGTTATAGATGCTGAAATAACTAAAGAACTACATGTTAAAGTTGACACTGAAAACTATAAAAATTGACCCGGAAATAAGAGGACTTTATAATAAATAAATAAATAAATAAATAATATCAACTTAAGTAAATCTGATGAAATAAAATCACGTGCAGTAAAATTTTCTTAATAACTGAAAAAACTGATGAAAGAATCAAATATCTTTAATAAACGCAGACTCCAAAATGGACTATAGAAATATAGGCTGTGCATGCAAAATTAAATTAATAAAATTTAATATGGTGTAACTGATAAAATTTAGAATGATTCAAGTCTTCATTGTGAAACTTATACCTCAAATACTTGATTCTGAAAATTTTTCTTACAGAAAATAGATTGCATTGCATGGAAAATTGGTTGAAGAATCAAATTGGCTGAATACAATTCTTTTCCAAGCTTCAGTAATAATCAAGTATGATGGCAAATTTTTCAGACACTGAATGATTCTTTACAAAAAAATCATTTGAGTATATGCTCCCAAACAATGAAAAGAGAATCCAAAAAACGGAGGATGCTTGAAATCCAAAACATGGGGCACCTAACCCAAGCACGCAATAAAAAAATTCCAGGGTGACTGGAAAAATCAATTGATCCAACTAGAATTAGAAATCAGAGAGCCCTGTGCCATTTGAGATATCACCTTACACCAGTTAGAATGGCCAAAATTAGCAAGACAGGAAACAACATGTGTTGGAGGGGATGTGGAAAAGGGGGAACCCTCTTCCACTGTTGGTGGGAATGCAAGTTGGTGCAGCCTCTTTGGAGAACAGTGTGGAGATTCCTCAAGAAATTAAAAATAGAACTTCCCTATGACCCTGAAATTGCTCTCCTGGGTATTTACCCCAAAGATACAGATGTCATGAAAAGAAGGGCCATCTGTACCCCAATGTTTATAGCAGCAATGGCCACGGTGGCCAAACTGTGGAAGGAACCAAGATGCACTTCAACGGACGAATGGATAAGGAAGATGTGGTCCATATACACTATGGAGTATTATGCCTCCATCAGAAAGGATGAATACCCAACTTTTGTAGCAACATGGACGGGACTGGAAGAGATTATGCTGAGTGAAATAGTCAAGCAGAGAGAGTCAATTATCATATGGTTTCACTTATTTGTGGAGCATAGCAAATAGCATGGAGGACATGGGGAGTTAGGAGAAGGGAGTTGGGGGAAATTGGAAGGGGAGGTGAACCATGAGAGACTATGGACTCTGAAAAACAATCTGAGGGGTTTTAAGTGGTGGGGGGGAGGTAGGGGGAACCAGGTGGTGGGTATTAGGGAGGGCACAGATTGCATGGAGCACTGGGTGTGGTACAAAAACAATGAATACTGTAATGCTGAAAATAAATAAAAAATAAATTTTAAAAAAATAATAAAAAAAAGAAAAAGAAAAAAAAAAAACCACCATCCCAGCCCTCAAGGTTCTTACAACGTGGGGATTTAGGGGAGTCAAGGATAGAGGATGAAACCACACAGTGAGTGTGGCTGCACTAGGGAGAAATTTAGATGCTGTGGGAACCCAGAGGAAGAAGTGGTTAATGAAGAATCAGAAATCATTGAGCTGGGAGGACAATGGGAGATGTGCGCATGTGTGAAAACACTGAGGGCAGCAAGGGTTTTTGTTTCTTATTTATGACTCTACCATTCATTATAAAATTTGTATAACTTCACTGTGCTACACATCAGCAGTTTGCCCACCAGACCTTTCCCTATCCTCCTCTCTGCTCAGAGCCTGTGCAACTGATTCACATGGGCCCCTTAGTGGGATCCCTGGACTCTGGCTTCTGGCTAGCTTTGGCTGATGGGAGGCACCAGCAAGAGACCCAGAGAATAGAGGAGGGTGAAGTCCGGTTTTTCCTCCCCACCCTTCCGCCCAATGGCGGTCATGCACCACAGCTCCTTCCATGTGACCCATCCACAGGGCTCTCCCTGGTTCTGTAAAACCTCCCTTCCTGGGCCCCTTCAAATGTAGGTCTAATGATACCCTGTTCTCACCATACCTGAAAACTGCACCCTCATTGGTTCCTCTTCCTGAACTCTGCCTCCATTTAAAAAATATCCCTTTAATAAAATAGCCTCAAAATGCCCAGTTTGAATGTGCCATCTGTTTCCTGCCAGGGCCCTGGCTGATGGAATCATCCATTAAATAAAATTTAGAAAACAAGAAAAGGAAATGATCACCCACAAACAAAAGCCACCTAGCATATGCACGTTTTTCAACATTTTGGTATATTTCTTTCTGGCAATCTTTATGTCCATATATTTAGTAGCTGACATTGTCATGCATATGCAATTTGCCTTGATAAACTTTTCAATTAATGTGGTATTACAAACATTTTTACAGTGATAGCAATCATTTAATGGCTTCTATCCTGTTTCAGGTAAAATTTTAAGTGTGTTAACGTTACATTATCTCATTTAATCCTCAGAACAATCTCATGGAGAAAAAGAACAATGTCATGAGATAAATATTATCTGTTGGGGGTTTCTGAAAGGGAATAGTCATCTAGAATGAAGGGGAACTATTTGTGTCCTTCTTTTAATAGGCAGGGGTTTTAACCTTAGGTCTTCTTAGACTACTGTTTCTCTCCAATTTTCTCTGTCAGTAAGAAGCCAAACTGGACAACCTGATCCTCACCCTTTACCCTAACCAGCAGGGGAAGTCACTGGGGAAGCCACCAGAGGTTTGCAACTACACGACCAAAACATTTCGATGTGGCTTTGGTATACACAATCTGAAACTCTGCACTGAGATTAATAAGAGCTCTAAACTATGGGCTAAGCACTGGGTCAAATGCTTTAAGTAGATTATCTCTCATAATCTCTCTTAACTTCCCAGGAGATCTACAAGGTAGATGTTGGTATATCATCCACATTCTACAGAAGAGAACAGGAGACCTCAGAGAAATTGAGATACTTGCCTATGATCACATAAGGACATGCTAGAGAAACTCAGTCCCAAGTAATCACCACCATATAATCCACCTACCTGCCTACTTCTTCCTACTCCAAGCTAAGACACCTCAAGGAGGTGAGAGAAGGGAGTCAGGAGAAGAAAGCCACACAGCTTCCAGCTGGGCTGGGCAGGGTCTATGACACCCTCACTGTGTGATGTGCTTCCCAGGACATCAGCCTCACTGGCACCTCTGAATTCACCTGTCACTCCCACATGCATTCCACCGCCCCACCATGACACCCTCCCATACACCCAACCCAGACAGCCCAATGGTAATGTACCCTACAAGATGGCCCTTTGTCCATTTGGGGTGGTTGTCTAAACAACAAGATCTTAACTTTGGTGACACAGAAGCAGGTCCATCAATGCGGCTCACAAAAAATAACATCCCATAAGAAAATCAGAAAACAAATGAACATGAACAGACTTCGACACAACTGATCTCAATCCAAAATCAATCCCAGATTGATTAGCTCTTCAGAAAAAAAAATTTTAAGTATACATTAATTTCTGATTAAATTAATTGGGCACAGAGAACTCAGAAACTATTTGGAAGATGTGCATGATAGTCTCAGGATATAAGACTTGAACATATCTTCTCTAGAAAAACCCAATTCCTGACACAAAGGCCAGTGTTGTAAGCACTTACTAGGCCGGCAGCTGTCTCCTGTCCCCGTGGCCTCAGGCCTTCTCAGAGCACTTGAAAGGAGGAGAAACACCTCCATGGACCCGGTAACCTGAGCCATGTATCTTGTACCTGGTTCCTGACTCTGATTTGAGCAGGAAATGATTACAAAAGGCCTGTACCCCATCCTGATGGAAAAAACACAGCAAGTTCCACAGTGACAAGTCTAGCCTTGAAAGCACAGAAGAATAGGGCTGCCCCAGCCCAGAGGACTTACCTGCCTTGGTTAGGTGGCTCCAGACAGCAGCCCTAGTGGTACCTCTCAAAGCTCTCCACGCAAGTCTCTCAGAGTCTGAGCTCCTGCTCCTGGCAGTTGGAGGCCTTCTGGGAGGGGCGGCTCGGAAGCTGGGTGGAGAGCGTGAGGAAGGCAAATGGGAACACGGCCAAAGTGATTTTAAAGAATCGTGTAGGAAACCCTGTAACCGGAGAAGTGACTGAGATGGTACTTACATTTATACTTTGGAAGCATCTGCCTTTAATCAGCGCTTAATCTAACTCTGCAGAAAGCATCATTAATAAAGAAACAGGTTGTTTCTTTTCTTTGACCTCATCCAAGTGGGTGAGAGAACTGCGAAGAGTCCATCTGAAAAGCCATGCTGGGCTTCTCCAAGCAGCGTAGCCTGCAGGCCATCTAAACCAGGCGCTCTGGGGTTTTGCCCCCCAGGACTTACTAAGGCCCACAATGTGAAATTGTTCATAAGGTACCCAGTCAGCTGCTCCTTCTTTCTTTTTTCTTTGCCACCAACACTTGGGGTCCCCACTTATGAAAACACATGCTTGCCTATGTGGTTGTCATAAAGGACACCAAGAAAATCCCTTGGCCTCTAAAGCAACTCCAGAAATGTATCTGTCCTCAAACCCCAAACTCCCCCGAGTTAGCTTTTTGTTTTACTAATTCTCAAGGACAACTTGGATCTCTTTGTAAAGTGTCACACCATAAGCTATTTTCAGCCACTGTCACCTTCCAAAGGCTAGCTGACGGCCAACAGGGATAAACAATTCAAGATGGGTGTTTACATGGGGGCAGGAGGTAGGAAGTAGGTGTTTAAAGGAATGTTGGAGTAGAATTACAGGCAGATTTGGGTCCTGCCAGAAGTGGCACTGAACACTAGTCAAAAGAACTGGGCATAAATCCCAGCTCTACCAGTAAAGCTGCATGGTATTGGATAAAGCACTGAATTTCTCTGAGTCTTAATTTTCTTTATATAAAATGGGATAATTCTTTCAAACCTCCTTAGTCTTAAGAAGCAAATGTGATGATAGCTATACTGCAAACACTGGATATAAGTATCTTCCTTTTTAAGAGGGAAAAGGCCTGGTTGTTTTTATCCCCCAACTGACTCAACACCTAGATCCCACACAGAAAAACTGAAATCACAGACATGGGATTAGTACCAGGCTTGGCACAATGTATATGCCCTCACTTTTTAAAGCAGTGATGATCAGAAATTCTAACCCTCTCTGATTTCAGAGTGATTCTCAGAATAACAGAAGGCCAAAGAATAGGAGAAGCACTTAGAGTTAATAAATAAGCATTTTTATATGGATAAAAACGTGTGGCAAGAGGTAAAGGAGGCCTCTAAATCCATTATCTTAAAAGGTCCTGGCCTTTTTAAATATAAACTCTTTGCAAATATTATTTTCCTAAGCTATTAAGTCATTTTCTGACTTCCCACTCTGAAGTTTCAGAGAACATCCTAGCTTCATCTTCAAGGTGAATGCAAATGATTCCAAATATAAGGGCTTCTAAAGAGTAACATACAAACAGGCCAGCCGAACAGTGTGGGGTTTGCATTCAGGACTTTCCCCAGACTCACTCCTTCCCTGGATAACTTGGGGAAGGCAAATATGCATTTGAAAGCTGGAGCAGATAAGCAAAATAAGTCAATCAGAGAAAGACAAGTACTGTAAGATCTCACTGATAGGAGGAATTTGAGAAGCCCGGCTTGGGTGGTGGAGGAAGAGAGGGAGAAACGAAACAATATGGGACCAGGGAGCCATAAGAGACTCTTAATCTCAGGAATCAAACTGAGGTTGCTGGAAGGGAGGGGAATGGGAGGGATAAGGTGGCTGGGTGATGGACACTGGGGAGGGTATGCACTATGGTGAGTGCTATGAATTGTGTAAGACTGATGATTCACAGACCTGTACCCCTGAAGCAAATAATACATTATTTGTTAATTTAAAAAAAGAAAAAAGAAAGCTGGAGCAGAATCCCTGTGTTGAGTCCTCATAGTAAGAAGATGCTAATATCAGCACAGGGTCAGGATGCCCCACATTTGCTTTCTTGGACCCATTCAGCATTGTCACCTCTCTTGGCCACCATAAATGGCCAAGTCAGAATCATCAGCTTTAACTGCAGCCATCCATCCATCTGTTTATTTAGCAAAGATGACATTGAACCTCCACTATTCTGAATATCTGAAAATACGAAAACAAGACCTGAGTCCTTAAGGAGCATGCCGTCTGCTGCATGAGAAAGAAAAATGTACAAAGAACTATAAGCAAGAAAGACAACATCAAGAAGCTGCAAGCAAGATGCAAAAAGAGGTCTCCACAGAAGGAATCAGGGAGCAACTCATTTTGGGAAAGCTTCCAAGAAGAGGTAGGATTTGAGCTGAGACAATGATTGAGAACTCAATATGCAGAGAAAGTAGGGATGGACTTTCCAGGAAAAGCCGGAACAAGGACACACAGGCCTGGAAGGACAGGACATGTGTAGAGAATCTCAAGTGGTTCTATGAGGATGGAGAGGTGACAAGGAGAGGGACACTAGGGAAAAGGAAATTTTGCATGGCCTTGCATACCATTTGAAAACCACTGAGTTTGAACTTGAACTTGTATTGAGTCACAGGCCTGGCACTGGCAAAATTTTAAGCTTCTGATAACATATAACCACCAAATCTTCTGTTTCCCTGATGTGCACCCCATTGGTATCTCACTGACAATAAGACATCCATGCAAGTAAACAATGTTCATGGATAATGCTGAGGGTAGTGACATGCACCACAGCAGGTGTGGCAGTGAAAGCGGATGGAACATTTGTGGGAAAATTTGGGGGGAGCAAACTAACCAAGGGGAACTAATTGGCTGTGACTGATTTAGCTGAAGTCAGAGGTGATCTGAGGAAATGTAGCAGTGGTACCGAAAACAGCTGCTCTACTCCGAAACCTAAAAGCTGGTTCTTGTATATTCTGCCTTCACCTAATGCCACAGGGTCAGCCAAAGGCTTGCACATACATGTAGAGACTGGACAAAGGTTTCAATGTCCAGCTCCTGAGGTCTCTTGCAACACAAGAGTGAAGACTGCTTCATCTTCTAACTTCCACAGTTCATTTCTGGCTCCTGCATTTAGTATTTAGTTCACTGTGCTTCTACTTTCTGATATGTATGCTGATATGATGTGTATTTCTGGTATGTGGTATTAAGGAGTCTTTTAGTTGCAAGTAACAAAATCCTAAGCACAGTATGCAGTATAAGCAGAAAAGAGACTTTATTGACAAGGATCACAGGTGTCACATAGAATCCAAGGAAGAAATGCTGTGAACCCTCATGGATAGAACCAAAAACTGAAGACCTATAGGAAACTCAGAAAGCTCCATCTCTCTTCATCTCCTGTTTCTACTGCTATTCCTCAGCCTCTAACGCTCCACTTTTCTACTATACACTAGCTTTCTGTGGTCTTAGTGGACCTATGTGTTTAAATGCAAAGCCCTTTTATTCTGGGACACAAAAATCCCTGAGGAAGACCTGAATCATCCCACTTGACTCCAGCACCTGACTCTGAACCATCAACAGAGGTCAGGGAGCTGGAGGTCAGGCAGCTCTCACTGCCAAGCTGAGAATGGATCCAGGAGAAGCAGCTCCTAAAGAACCCCCAAATGGGAACAGCACCAACATCACAATGTTTTAAGAATTAAATGAGGCAATTTGTATGAACTTCTCTTTGTACACTCTTAAATATTAAACAAAGATACAACTTTATGGATCTTTGGAAACCAAAAAGACCCGGACACCAATCCTACGTTGTTGTGCCACCTAAAAGCCATGAGCTCTCTTTTTAAAATGTCTCTAAATCTTGGTTTCTTCTTCCAGAAATGGCACTGATAACACCTACTGTCCACAGCATTCATGAGGTTTAAATGATCAGGGGATTACACCACTTTGTGAACTGTAAAGCACAAGCTAAAATAAATGTAGGTGGTTGTGGTAAGAGTCAGTGTTCACACACGTGGCTGACTGCTAACTACAGTGCCCTTACCACCCCACCCCCACAGACACAAGTACCCACGTTCCAAATTCTTGATATCCACCACAGCCCCTCCCGTATTTAAGCTACAGTGGATTGCTAGCTTGTCTGCATAGGAGGGAGAGGGGACTAGGTGGAGGAAGGAAGGGAGGGAGGCAGAGAACTAGGCAGGCAGACAGGCATGCCGCCAGCCTGAGGCTGGGATAGGTGGCCAAGTCTATATGCAAGCCCAGTGAAGGGACTGGCTGGAAGTCAAAAAGGATATAATTAACTTAAGAATCACAATAAACTTGTAGCCACACTTAATAGGCTTCAAATATTTTCTCAATTTACCCTGGCTTCATTCTTCTCTGTTTGCCCTTGGTGAGGAGGAAGGGAAGGGAAAAAGGCAAGGAAAAAAAATCTTAAAGGGACAGCACTCCCCACACGTAAACAAGAGGAACAGGTCTAGGCTCTGAGCACTCAGGGGCCTGCCTGACATTAGACCTCTGTGCATTCACTCCTCAGAGAACACAGAGAGGAAGGGAGTTGAGCTGTAGGAACAGGAAGAAATACATCTGACCTATGAAGCTGCCTTGCCTGACCACCCATTCCAGCCCCACTCCTCAACTCTCCTCTCCAGTAGCCCTTAATACCCTAGAGGCTGAAAGGTGGTCTTGGGGCTGCAGCTGAGTGTGCTTTGAAGAATTCGGAAAGGTTTGCCTCATGATGCCCTAGTTGTTTTGTCATTTCAGCTTTTTCTGTGCTTTTTCCTGACTGAGCAGAAAATGTATGTTGGTATTTCTGGAGCAAATGTAAAGCCATCTGGAAATGAATTCACAATGTGTATGGAAGAGAAACAAGGTTTTCTGAGGTTCAAGTTCAGAAACAGAGGGACTGCGTGTCACAGGAGGCATCGGAAGGATCCTCCTCTTCAGCTGCATCACACAGAAACCAAACATGACGATACTCAGCTCTCTTCGAAATCCGGGGCACAGTAGCTCCTCTGGCTACCTCCATAAAAGGTGGCCTTACCAAAACCTTTGGAATACTTGAGCCTGTGGCCATCAGTGGCTATCGGAAGAATGTATCCTTTTATCTGTGGCACAGATGTTAGCTGTCTGCCCCTCGGCTGTCTCCTGGACCCACTCCTGCTGTCCCTCGCTTTTGGCCTGGGGAAATCTCTCTTGGCCTTCCCCAGCCCCACTGGGCCCTCAATTCTTTTCATTCACTTTAATTTCCTACCGCTTTCCTCTCAAGAATGAGGCATATTTCTTTCCATGACTTGAGTTTAACAGTTTGAATGATATTCCCTACTTTTTTAAAATGCATGCTCTTGGGTCTCATCTGCCATCTCAAGCAATTTATCTGAGTATTCCCTTCAAATAAATAGTATGTTCTCTGCAAAAGAAATTTTAGTAAGAAGCATGTCTCCACCTCATTGGACTGCCATAATTTGGAACTAAAAGTAATACTGTCTTACTTTGTTTGCTGTCAATTTTACATTTAATTTTAGAAATTAAAATGGATACCAGAAATCTCAATTAATTTTTTGATGACTTATTTTTAAGGCAGCTTAGTCTTAAAAGACACCATGAAGTGAGTGTATATATACAGGTTCCTAGATGCCCGGAGAGTCAGACCATTGGGGTCCCTCTGCAGCTTTTCCCCCTCTGCTCCTCTCTACTCTTGAATTATCTATGCCCTGAACAGTCCAACTTGTCATCATCTCAGCCCCTTAGGGCCAGTGAGATCACTCCCCCATAACACCCAGCATGAATTTTCTTCTTAGACAGGGTCAGGTCAGTCGGCAGTAGGCGCACCCTGATGATGGGACCTTCAGTGAACTCCCAGAGCCCTGGTACCTTGCTCAAGAGAAAAGCCCGTATGGGTCTCCTTCAGGTCCTCTGAAGGCCTAGGCTTCCTTACCTCTACACCCTTAGACACATCTTCTACTGTCAGGGAGCCCAACAGACCTCAACAGAAGACAAAGCTGCTACCAGGGTCCCTGTGGGGTTCGAGGGTCTCACAGTCTCAGTGACTCAAAGCTACAGCCCTGTTACCCCAAATTTCTTATTACCACCCCAGGCCCAAATCCAGAGCACGAGTGTCTGATGAGGGTCCCTGGGAGGCCAGGTATGAATTCATACTCACTCATACATAGAGTGAGAGAGAGAGAAAGAAAAAGAGAGAGGAAACCCAGCAGAAAAGAGACGTGAAAGTAAATAAGACCCAGAAAACATAAAGTTTCCCTGGGGCCACTATCTGACTTCTTCTGTAAGCTTGGGCTCCCCATACCCTAAACACCATGAGGCTAAGAAAGGGAGGCTCACAGACCTGGTGATCCCAAAGAGGAGACAAAGCAAAAGCAGGCAGACAAATGGCCACCCTGGGTGGTGCTGGCCTACTCTCAAGTTATCTGTAGGCTCATGCCCAAATCCACACCATGCTCCTGCTAGGACCCTTCACGGATTGGCCTATCCCTTATGTCCTTCCTGAATCCACACCAACATTTAGAACTCAGCTGAAGCCCTCTCCTCTAGGGAGCTTTTCTCACAGCAAGGTCTTACTTTGGTGACATCGACTGTCCCCCACTTCCTCCTCTGCCCATTTCATGTTCGATGAGCCTCATCACCCCATTTAGGTTGCAGGCTGGTCCAGGGCAAAGACTGTGTCCTCTTCCCTTGCATCAAGCAGCACCCAGCCTGGAGTTCATGGTCATAAATTAACATTCAAGTTCCCTATTAAATGGAATGAAGGAAGCTAGATGAGAGACGGCTCAGCTGCTTCCAGAAAGACACTTGTGCTTCAGAGCTCGAGGAAAGCAGGGGGAGGGCGGGAGAGAGGGAGAGAGAGGGAGGGAAAGGCTCACTAAAAGCTTATGAAATACACAGAAGAGCTGAGCACCAGAACAAAGACTCATTTAAAAGGGCAAAGGAAACACTAGATGGCTGTTAATGGTGAACTGAATATGATAAATTATTGCTTAAATCACTTGGTTTCACTCCTTGTTGTTATGCACAGTTAATTGGAGAGAACAAAGCACTGTGCCTGGCTGAACAGGATGGGAGGTGGCAGCAGTCTCAGGCTTGTAGCCTCTCCAGGACCACAAACCCATCATACAGGGATGACAAGCATGGGGCCAACCTCAATCCCTAGCCCCCTGCAGTGGCCCTGTCCCATTATCCACAATCTGCTCCCCTACAGGCTGTAGCTGTCTACAGCCAATGGTCCTAAAGGAGAGAGAGTCAGAGAGATGGTATGAGAGTCAGGAGGTCACCTTATGATCCCTTAGTATCTAAACACCAAACTTGCCCCCATAGAACCCCACTCAGATATCTCTCACCCTAAAGAAAGCCAGGTAGCCTCAATAACAGATTTAATCTCTGTTCAAAAACTTGGATTTTGACAGTTTTTTTCCTTATGCTTCTGTTCTATTCAGTATACATATATAACCTAAGTTCCTACTAAATTATAAAGGACTTAGTGGGGGAGAGGGTTAAGGAGACCCAGAAAAGAGTAAGACACAGCTTCTTCCTTTACTCAGTTGAAAGAACCGACATTGAACTTGTGGGCTGCACAGAAAAAAAAAATAAAAAATCTTTCTAACACTTAGTTTAGTTTAAGACAAATCATCTGTTAGAGTCTGGGATTTTATTAATAATCCTGTGGCCAAAGGGCGAAGAAGCAGGGAAAGCGAGCCTGGTAACATCAGCAAAGAAAGAAATTTAGAAACATTAGAACTGTTAAAGACTGGAATTTCACACATAATGTTTACACGACAATTAATTAGCAAGGCTTGGAGAGTTATAGTTACTTGATATGGAAGACAACATTCAAATGTTGAAGTCTACATGTCTACAAGATAGTTTAACAAATACTACCAAGAGACATTTTTATGGTTACAGAAAAAGAAGGTTATAAGATATAACACCAAGTATAAGTTTGAAGTATAAGTTTGAAGACCATATCCTTTTTCCTAAGCACAAATTTAAATTTATATTTAATCTTAGGTTTAAAGACTATTCTCAACCTACAGTTTTATCACAAGGAAAAGTTTTTAATTGCTATACTCCTTTCATTATGTTTTTGTGTAAATAAATGTTATCTCAGGAGAAAAAACTTGTTCACAAGACTGTTAATTAGAGGCTTACAGGCTCTTCTTAGAGTCAGGAGTCAGTATAGGGAAAAAATCACTTTTTATATATATAAAATCACTTTTATATATATATGTACATATATACATATATATAAAATATATATATATACATATATATAAAATCACTTTATATATATGTACATATATACATATATATATAAAATCACTTTTTTCCCTATACATATATATATGTATATATACATATATATATATTTACATACACTACACACACATACATCTCAAAATTCAAATGCTAACAAAGAACAGAATACGGGATAATGGCTTTTGTATTAGAAAATGTGAGCTTAAAGACCTTGGAGCAACATTTCCAACAGTATAGAGAGTTAGATACCTTGAAAATTTTGTGCAGTTGAAACAACTAATATACCAGATAAAACGGTAAGAGATGAAAAATTAGGAGCACCTTGGTGTCTCAGTCAGTTAAGCAACAAACTCTTGAGCACAGCTTGAGTCATGATCTCAGGGTCATGAGACTGAGCCCCACATCAGGCTCCACACTGAGCACAGAGCCTGCTTAAGATTCTGTCTTCCTGATTCTCCCCCACTCTCACTCTCTCTCTTAAAAAAATAAAATAAGGGGAAAACAAATAAAATAAGTGACGCCTGGGTGGCTCAGTCAGTTAAGTGGCTGCCTTCGGCTCAGGTCATATTCCCAGGGTCCTGTGATCAAATCCCACATTGGGCCTCTTGCCTAGCAGGAAGCCTCCTTCTTCCTCCGCCCTTCCTCTGCCTGCCACTCCCCGCTGCCTGAGCGCATACACATGCACGCTCACTCTCTGACAAAGTCTTTTAATGAATAAACAAATAAATAAAATATGGAAAATTAAAATGTTTAAAAAGCTCTAAGGACTCTACAGATAGACAAAACAGAGACCCTTGAATGGAAAAGTATTGGAACCACCTTTTCTCTAAAGGATCTCTGACAAGCCTTAGGGACCTTATGTTTCCAATACAGGTCTTCACGGGGTGTGGGTCAGGCCAGAAAGCCTAGGGCCCATCTAAAGTGGGATATCTAAGAGTAGTCCACTGTGTGAGGTGGGAGCATCAAAGGGTTTATGTCCATAATGCAAGGTGAACAAGAAATAAAATCTGCCTATAGAAGGAGACTGGCAGAAGTGAACACAAATCCTTTCTGAACAAGTTGCACTGTGATCCAGGACCGTAAAAAATTCCCACAATAATGTTTTAATAGCAGGGATGCCTGGGTGGCTCAGTTGGTTAAGCAGCTGCCTTCGGCTCAGGTCATGATCCCAGCATCTTGGGATCGAGTCCTGCATCGGGCTCCTTGCTCGGCAGGGAGCCTGCTTCTCCCTCTGCCTCTGCCCTCCATTCTGGCTTCCTGTGCGCGCTCTCTCTCTCTCTGACAAATAAATAAACAAAATTTTTAAAAAATAAATAAATAAAAATTAAAAAAAAAAAAAAACTTAGCAGTCCACAATCAAAATCACAAAACACACAAGGAAGTAAGTCATCATGAGTGAGAACGAGTCAAAGTAATAGACAACATAAAAATTTTAGTTTCTAGAATTATCTTACAGAAAAGTTAGGTATTAATAAAGAAGCTTAAAAATATGAGGGAACAAGAGACTATAAACGATGATCTTTGCAAATTTTAAAATGAATCAAAAAGAATATCTAAAAGATAAAATATTTAGTAACTACAATTAGAAACACAATACAGAAATAAAGCAGCAGATTAGACATATACGAAGAGAAAAAATTTAAAACTAGAAGATAAATATAAGGAAATTAGACCAAAGTGCAGCCCAGGATACAAAATTAGTAAGACAAGTTAGGCGACATGGAAGATAGATTAAGCCTAATTAACATAAGTTCAAATTGAAGTTTCATAAGGAAATAATAGAATTAAGAAAAGGACATTCAGGGGCGCCTGGGTGGCTCAGTGGGTTGGTGCCTCTGCCTTTGGCTCCGATCATGATCTCAGGGTCCTGGGATCAAGGCCCGCATTGGGCTCTCTGCTCAGCAGGGGGCCTGCTTTCCCCTCTCTCTCTGCCTCCTTGTGATTTGTCTGTCAAGTAAATAAATAAAATCTTTAAAACAAAAAATAAAAAAAGAAGAAAGAAAAGAACATTCAAAGTATATGATAATAATGGAGAAATTCCCAGAATTGTTAGAAAAGATTAATCTTCAAGTCCAAGAATCTCAATAAATCCAAAGAAAGGAAAAAAATTTTAATAAAAAAATTCAGAATACCAAAAGTGACTACATTCTAAAAGCTTCTATGGAGAAAAGACAAATCATGTACCAATGCATGGTAATTTAATTGATGGCTGACACTTTTTTTTTTAACTTTTAATTTTTTAAAATTTCTTTTTAGTGTACCAGAATTCATTGTTTATGCACCACACACAGTGCTCCATGCAATACATGCCCTCCATAATACCCACCACCAGACTCACCCAACTTCCCACCCTCCGCCCCTTCAAAACCCTCAGATTGATTTTCAGAGTCCATAGTCTCTCATGATTCATCTCCCCCTCCAATTTCCCTCAACTCCCTTTTCATCTTCATCTCCCCATGTCCTCTGTGTTATTTCTTATGCTCCACAAATAAGTGAAACCATATGATAATTGACTCTCTCTGCTTGACTTATTTCACTCAGCATAATCCCTTCCAGTCCCATCCATGTTGATACAAAAGTTGGGTATTCATCCTTTCTGATGGATGGCTGACACTTTAACAGCAAAAGATAATCCAGAAAGGAACAGAATAAAATGTCCAATGGGACAAGAGAGGGGGAAAAAGGTAAACCTAAAATTCCAAGTTAACAAATATATCTTTAAGAACAAGAATGAAATATAGACAATTAAGACAATAACTAAGAAAAGTATCAACAAAAGATCCTCACTAAAAATATACCTCAAGCTGAAGAAAAATTTTCCCAGATGGAAAGTCTGAGACACATAAAAGGATGCCGAGTAAAAGTATGTTAATGTGGGCCCCAGCCATCTTGTGGGAAGAGCTCAGGCAGGTGCTCCTGGCTCAGCACTGCCACCTGCAATCTGTGGAGGAATGGGCCACGGAGCTACCATCATGCTTCGGCACTTACAAGAAAGCTTCAGCTGTGTGGTGACCAACTGATTCGACTGGTAATCTGACAATGACTCGGACCCCTATGAGGTATTGAAGCAGCAGAGAACAAGAAAAAATAAACCAGTGGAAATGGTTTTGGGGGCCCTGGGGCCAAGAGGGCAGCTCAAGCCACAGTCCAGACCAACTCCACTGCAGAAGGCAAACAGCTGCCTAAAGAGTCCCAGAAAGACCATAAGAACCCACTGCCTGCCGCCCCCCCAACGTTAGTGTGGCTGACAAGAAAGAGGAAATGTAACTGCCCATGGTGTTTAAGAAAGAAAGAATAAGAGGTGTTCAAAGAAGACCTAATCAACAGCTGCAGCATGAAGGGAAAATAATTAACAGGAGACCAGAAAGGTGACCACCTTGTGATGACGATTTAAAAAGCCACTTGAAGAAAAGGATGAAGGAGGAGACTTTTCAGTGGGTGGACAGATTACTGACTGGCTTATCCAAGTCTGTAGGGTCTTGGAAGAGGTTGAGGAGACTCTGGACATGGAATGGGCCAAGGAAATAGATTTCATTCTGGTGACAAACATGAATTTGAAAGGCATCATGGAAGTGACATTATAGTGTCCTGAAGCACGAGGACAAATGTGGAGGTAGCAGATCTCACAACTGGAGAACTGTCAAGATGAATTAACAGAGTCCCCAAAATACAATTCAAACAAGTATGTTATAATTGCAGTAACTTGGATCAATCAAGTGTGACTGAGAAAACACCAGAAGGTGAAGAATATCCAGTTGCAGACACTGACGATATGGAGAATGATGTTGAAGAAATAAGGGAAGAGGGTCCAAAAGAAATTACTTTGGAAGAGAGGAAAGCTATTCAGAATAAGAACTGGGCAAAAGTAGAATTTAATATCTGAAAACTAAATGAAGATACGGAAGGGCAGTGGAAGAAGGGATTTGTTCTTGGACTATCATTTGATTGGGTTATGGACCATCATTTCCGGAAGCCAGCTAATGACACAATATCTCAGCTGCAGGTAAGTTTTGGAGACTTTGGCCACTCAGGACATGGTGGCAGGAGAGGATAATATGGCCTTGGGCATGGTGGACATCAAAATGCCGAACCATGGCAACAGACGTGACAACTCAAGTGCTTCTACTCCTGGCATAGTTGATCCTGAGGCATTCCCAGTTCTGCCTTAACTGGATGCCGTAAGACAATCTTGGTTCTTCTGTGGACCCTCCCATCTGAGGTTTTGCATGCTTAAGGATCCCAAACAACTTAAGATTTAAAAAAGAAAAAAAAAAAAAAGACTGTCATTCATACCATTCACACCTAAAGACTGAATTTTATGTGCTTTGAAAATGAACCTTCTCTGGGCGCCTGGGTGGCTCAGTGGTTGAGCCACTGCCTTCGGCTCAGGTCATGATCTCGGGGTCCTGGGATCGAGTCCCGCATCGGGCTCTCTGCTCGGCGGGGAGCCTGCTTCCTCCTCTCTCTCTCTGCCTGCCTCTCTGCCTACTTGTGATTTCTCTCTGTCAAATAAATAAATAAATAAAAATTTAAAAAAAAAAAAAAGAAAATGAACCTTCTCTCACTACACAGAAGTAACAATATGGTAGTCAGTTTGCATTTAGACATGTATTGGTAGCAGCGATGTTTTCATAATTTTCAGAGATTACGCATTCTTCATGAATACTTTTGTATTGCTGCTTGGAAATACGCATTTCCAAACTTGAGATACATGTGTGAACAGTGTATACCAATTTAAAGCTTTTGTTTCACTTGTTACATAAGGATTTAGATGTTCTCCCAATTACAAACTAGTTTTAAATATTGGACATAATATCAATTTTAATACCCGCTTTGCATTTTCATACATGGTCAGTTGGGTCATGTAAACTTTGATTTGTCCATTTTTATGCTGTGTGAAATACTACTTTAGTATTTTAACTTAGTTTTAATATTTTCATTGCTGGGGAAAATTATATTTCACTTCTCATAATAGCTTTTATATGTGTTAAATCTTTATATACAGAAATATCAGTACTTGGACAAATACAAAGCACATTGGTTTATTAACCCTTGCTCCTGCATAGTTCATTAAGTTCAAAATTATAATTGATTCACAGCTTCAACTATATTTACTTTAAAAAATGTGTGACTTTCCATTTTAAAAACCAAACTAGATACTTTGTTGGTGATAGTTTAAGCTACTTATTATTGATACACATCTTACCAAGTGAATTTTTCCCCTCCAAAGGGTGGATGGACCAAGATAATTTGGCTACTGCATAATATTTAAATTGCTCTGTAAAATAAGTGGCCACTCAGCATGATTTGTGTGTGTAGAAGGTCCCAAATCAAAACTGTTCTTCCATGATCAACAGCCCTTTAGCCCTTCCTTTTTCTAAAGAAACCAAAGGGCACTGGTTTGTATGGTAAGATGGGGGAGTATATTAATTTTGGGGGATTTGGAAAGCAGCAGGTTTGCTTTACAAGGTTGGAACAGCAGCACCGTCCATGAAACGTAAGGCAAAAATCTTATTGTTTCTGAATTTCCTATATTACTATTAATTTTGGTTTTAAGTTGATAGATGCCTGTTCCATGGAAAGTGGTGAGTATCTTTTACATCTTCCTCCATTAGAAAATTAGGCTAATGGATTCCTTGAATGGGAGCATCACCACTTACTAAAACACACAGGGAGAGAATTATCAACAAACAGATTTTCCAGGATCTTTTTTTTTTTTGGTAAACAAGAAAGGAATTTCATGTACAGTTTTAAAGATCTTTTGTCACTCAGTATTTTCTACCTGTGCACAGTAATATCCAGTTTTAAAAATACTGATGCTCTCAAATCATATAACATCTGCTATTTAGCTGAATCATTCTCCCATGCATTTCTAAAACAGAAATTGCATAGTACAGGAGTTATTCATTTGGATTAGATTTATTAATCTAGGTACCTGCTAGTGTGACATCTTAGGAGGGAGGTAATTGGTTTTTAGTGATGGGTAAACTTTTGTCCTGGTGTTTTGGAACATACGATGCTAAGCACGTTCCACACTGGTGTAAATGTCTACTCTAATTTAACACTTACAAACATAAAAAATAAGTTACTATGTGGGTAAAACTAAACAAACACTGACTTAAAAGTTAGTAACAATAACAGTAACAATAATAATGCTCAATTTGTGGTGTGACAGGTAGGCTAGAGAGTAAAATACTAGATATCAGGGAGAAGGATTAAAGCATTCTTAGATCCTCAGATTGTCTAATTAAGTAGTATTAAAATGTTGATTAAATTTAAACTAGTGTAGGCATGTTAAAATAACTTGCTAAGAAGTAGACACAGAGTGTATAACTTGCAAACAAGTTGAGAAGAAAATCTTAGAAAGAAAAAGATAAAAAGGCAAGGATGGAGATTGTTGGACACTACGCCTAAGTGAAATAAGCCAATCACAAAAGGATTCCACATACACAAGGTACCTAGAGAAGTGAATTGATAGAGACAGAAAGTGGAATGGTGGTTGCCAGGGGCTAGGTGGAGGGGAAAGTAGGGGGTTGTTGTTTAATGGATATAGAGTTTCAGTTCTGCAAGCTAAAAGAGTTCTGGATATTGGTCTCATGATGATGTGAATATACTTAACACTTGAACTGTACACTTAAAGTAACTGATGGTAAAATTTCACGTTATGTGTATTTTATCACAACTTTTTTACAAAACAAAAAAGAAGAGAGACTGTTTTAACAAATTAGAAAAGAGCAAGTTAAAAAGGAAAACAATAAAATAGTAGGAATATATCTTAGTATATCAGTAATCACTATAAAGGTTAATAGAGCTCTCCAGTTTTAAATAATGTTGTCATATGAGATTTAAAATTAAAAATCCAGTTGTAGGTTTGTTATGAGACACAGTTAAAACATAAGGAAACAAATAATGAAAGTTAAAGAACAAAAATACACATACTATCACAAATCTGTATGAGTTTCCGTATGTATGAGAATTGTTTCTCAGTTTTTACACAATCAAAGCATTGGCCACTCACACATCACGTGAGACATTTTTGCATACAGGGGGTATTCCTGAGGGCCTGGGGAGATGGTGGCAAGGCCTGTACATTACAGAAACACAAACTGTTTCAAATCAAAGATTGGACACTCCTGATCTGAACAGTTCTTTGGTCACCCCTCAAAGCCTCAGGCCTCATGTGACCTCACTGGCTTAATCCTTCTCCCTCCCACACCCCTCTTTTTGGCAACCAGGGTCTCCAATTCTCCCTGCTCTTCATTCCGAGCAACTCAGCTTTCTCTAGTCCCTCTGTCCAAACTCAGAGGAAACTTCCCCCTCAGAAGGAAGCGGTTTATGATTAAATGTAGAACTAGAAGTATCTGAGGGAAATAATTTAATATCCAATACTGCTCAGAGTGTGGATCCTTTGAGAGCAGAGATTCCTAACCAAGGCTAAGAAGCAAATCTCTGAAAACTTCCCACAGACCCTCTTAATCAGATGTCTTATGGTGGATTTGGATCCACATGCATTTCCACTTAAAAAAAGAGAACATGGAATTTTGATTGGAATGGCATTAGAAGTATAGATTGCTCTAGGCAGTATCGACATTTTAACAATGTTTATTCTTCTGATCCAAGAGCATGGAATGGTCTTCCATCTTTTTGTGTCTTCTTCAATTTCTTTCATGAGTGTTCTGTAGTTCCTCAAATACAGATCATTTACCTCTTTGGTTAGGTTTATTCCCAGGTATTTTATGGTTCTTGGTGCTATAGTAAATGGAATCGATTCTCTAATTTCCCTTTCTGTATTTTCATTGTTAGTGTATAAGAAAGCCCCTGATTTCTGTACATTGACTTTGTATCCTGCCACGTTGCTGAAATGCTGTATGAGTTCTAGTAGTTTGATTCCAATCAAAATTCCACTGGTATTCTTCAAAGAGCTGGAGCAAATAATCCAAAAATTTGTATGGAACCAGAAGAGACCCCGAATTGCTAAAGAAATGTTGAAAAACAAAAATAAAACTGGGGGCATCACACTACCTGATTTCAAGCTTTACTACAAAGCTGTGATCACCAAGACAGCATGGCACTGGCATAAAAACGGACACATAGACCAGTGGAACAGAGTAGAGAGCCCAGATATGGACCCTCAACTCTATGGGCAAATAATCTTCGACAAAGCAGGAAAAAATATACAGTGGAAAAAGGACAGTTTCTTCAATAAATGGTGTTGGGAAAACTGGACAGCTATATGTAGAAGAATGAAACTCGACCATTCTCTTACACCGTACATAAAAATAAACTCAAAATGGATAAAAGACCTCAATGTGAGACAGGAATCCATCAGAATCCTAGAGGAGAACATAGGTAGTAATCTCTTCGATATCAGCCACAGCAACTTCTTTCAAGATATGTCTCCAAAGGCAAAGGAAACAAAAGCAAAAATAAACTTTTGGGACTTCATCAAAATCAAAAGCTTCTGCACAGCAAAGGAAACAGTCAACAAAACAAAGAGGCAACCCACAGAATGGGAGAAGATATTTGCAAATGACAGTACAGACAAAAGGTTGATATCCAGGATCTATAATGAACTCCTCAAACTCAACACACACAAAACAAACAATCATATAAAAAAATGGGCAGAAGATATGAACAGACACTTCTCCAATGAAGACATACAAATGGCTATCAGAACATGAAAAAATGTTCATCATCACTAGCCATCAGGGAGATTCAAATTAAAACCACATTGAGATATCACCTTACACCAGTCAGAATGGCCAAAATTAACAAGACAGGAAGCAACATGTGTTGGAGGGGATGTGGAGAAAGGGGAACCCTCTTACACTGTTGGTGGGAATGCAAGTTGGTGCAGCCTCTTTGGAGAACAGTGTGGAGATTCCTCAAGAAATTAAAAATAGAGCTTCCCTATGACCCTGCAATTGCACTCCTGGGTATTAACCCCAAAGATACAGATGTCGTGAAAAGAAGGGCCATCTGTACCCTAATGTTTATAGCAGCAATGGCCACGGTTGCCAAACTGTGGAAAGAACCAAGATGCCCTTCAATGGACGAATGGATAAGAAAGATGTGGTCCATATACACTATGGAGTATTATGCCTCCATCAGAAAGGATGAATACCCAACATTTGTAGCAACATGGACGGGACTGGAAGAGATTCTGCTGAGTGAAATAAGTCAAGCAGAGAGAGTCAATTATCATATGGTTACACTTATTTGTGGAGTATAACAAATAGCATGGAGGACAAGAGGAGATGGAGAGGAGAAGGGAGTTGAGAGAAATTGGAAGGGGAGGTGAACCATGAGAGACTATGGACTCTAAAAAACAATCTGAGGGGTTTGAATTGACTGGTGGGTGGGAGGTTGGGGTACCAGGTGGTGGGTATTATAGAAGGCACGGATTGCATGGAGCATTGGGTGTGGTGAAAAAATAATGAATACTGCTCTGCCGAGAATAAATAAAAAATAAATTAAAAAAATAAAAAATAAAAGAGAACATGAATAAAATTATTATTGATGAGTACATAGTGATTACTCAAAACAAAAAAAAAACAAGTGGGTTTCTGCTTCACTGGGAATTTCTCCAGGCTAGTCCAGCTCTCATTGTTTGTCTGACATGTTGCCACGGTTTCTTCCCTGGCCAGCCTGCCTCCGTTCCTCCTCCCCTCCATCTGCCCTACACGTGCCAGAGCTGTTCAGAGGCTTGGAGGACTCCCTGGTAGCCATTGAATAAGAGTTACACAACCTTGAACAAGTCACTTAAACTCTCTGTGCCTCAGTTTCTTCATCTGTAAGTTATAGAAAATGATAACTCACATGACGCATGAGGTTGATATGAAAATGAATAGTGTTTGTAAAGCATTTCAAACATTGCCTGACACATCATAAGCACTCAACACATGTCAGTCATTACACTGTTTATGTTATTTTTTTATTCTGTCTTGTTTTGGTCACTGCACTGTCCACACTGCAGATAAAGCTGCACACTATAGCCTTACCCTTACCTGCCTTTCTAGACTCATTTCCCACTGTGACTCAAATTGGATCATCTCCGTCTCCCCCCACTAAATATGCCTATGAGTTCCCAATTCTGTACTTTGGCTTACTCTGTAATTTCCACTTAGATGCATGGTTTTTCTCTACAGATTGGTTAATAGGCAGATGGGTCATTTTTTTAACTCAAGTGTTACCTTCTCTCCTCTTCTTTTCTCTTCTCTTCTCTTCCTCTTCCTGCTACTATTCTGTATCAAATCTGTACCATTTCCAGCCAGGAACATTTGAATAATCAAACCATCCTCAGCTTCTCCCCACCATTATCACCATCCTTGATGCTTCCAAAAATTATCTTCTCCTTAGAAGAACATTCTCTGATTACCTGTGATGTGCCAAGCACTGCCAGAACCTTCTACAATATTTCATTACTCATTGCAAGCACCCACATAACATAGGTATTACCATCCCTATTTTACAGACAAGAAAACTGATACTCATTGCCAGGGTCACTGAGCTACTGGTGGAAGGACCAGCATTTCAAACCAGGTCCGTTTCTTCCAGTATCTATACTCATTTCACAAGAATTGTCTCTGAGCCATGTTTGTAATTTTTGCCAGTTCTGTTTACTGCCTGTATAACTATAAACTTACTATTTTTTTTAAAGATTTTATTTATTTGTCAGAGAGAGAGAGGGAGAGAGAGTGAGCACAGGCAGACAGAATGGCAGGCAGAGACAGAGGGAGAAGCAGGCTTCCTGCTGAGCAAGGAGCCCGATGCGGGACTCGATCCCAGGACGCTGGGATATTTTTATTTAAATCAAGTCAATTTTTAATCTTAAATATGTTCTTCTAAAAAATCTGAATGTTACCACTACCCATTAAAAACTAATAACACTTGCCATAAATAGAAAGTAATCCTGAACAATAATATCATGAAGGTAACATTAGGTCTGGCCTGTGCTTCCAGCATTGGATCCCTTCATTCTTTCCCTATCCTTTCCACTTGGCCACAACAGTTTCCTTTCTGTCCTTATTGTTTACCATGCCTCCTGAAGCCACAGGGCATTTGCACATGCTGTTCTCCTGCTCAGAACGTTCTTTCCTACCCTCGTAGCTTACTTAAACACTTTCTAGCCTTTCAAATACAAGTGTAAGATATTTCCCTGGGAAAACCTTTACAAACCTCCCTGAGTGGACCAAATCCACCCCCTCTGAAGTCTCAGAGCACTGCAGGTCTCTCCTCAGCATTTCTCCTAGCCATACTTTTCCATTTGCTTATGGGATCCATTAACATCCATCTTTGTCTCTGGATTATGTAAATTCCACCAGGGCTACTGAACACTGTTGGTTCTGCTCACCACTGAATTTCTAGAATCAAGTGTTGTTACTTAATGGTATTTGCTGAATAAATGAATGAATCAGTCAATCAATCAATCAATGATTCCTAGGTTTTTCAAGTATCAAGTAGTAAAGTCTTATAATTCCTTGTAGGTGTGAGTCTTCCCTTCCCTATTCCACTTCTGTATTTCTGATTTGACAATGAGGCATTGCGCTGCAAACTCTCTCCAGTGAGGCCACAACTGCTTTCTGGGATCACAGAGGTAGAGTGTGGTGTGTTGCTCACAGGTTTTGAGAGTCAGAGCTTTCTGAACCTTCTGAGTCCTCCAGATGCTGCCATTACTATGTTCATTCTCTGCAGACCTGCTCCATGTCATACAAATGAGCTTATAACAGAAAGGGACTTCAATATGTGAAATAAACACGTAATTAATAAAGTTTAAAATGGACTTCCCTGAACCTTTAAATGTTACCCTTTCTAAAACCCTTCTCTGCCAAGTCTGCATGATGTTCCTCCAAAACCTCTTCTGACTTGGTTTTCCCATCTCCCACTACCAATCTCTAATGTGTGCCCTCTGGCATCTGGACCACTACAACACTCCCCTCCACCCCGTCTTCTTTAACTGATTTTCTAGACAGTTGAAAATTCATGTATGAGCAGGTTGCCTCTGAGCTGAAAAACTTAAATCTCCCATTCCCTCCAACATAACATCTCAAAACTTCCCTGGCAAATAGTTCAAGCCCTCTTCAGCATGACCCCAACCTTGCATTCAGGCTCTCTGGTCCACAAGCGAGGACGCTGTTCTGTGGTCACACTGAGACTGAAACCAGGCCTGTAGCCTGCCTACAGCACATACCACGTGCACCGCAGTGCCCTGCGCTGGGGACTGAGCAGAAGGGGGTTGTGCATGAGTCAGAGCCACGCCTGAGGAGATGCTCAGAGAAACAGGCAGCACTGGCTGCTCAGGGCACCTAAGTGTTGGGACCAGTCATCCTTTTCAGCATTACTCTGGATGTGAATGAAGGGATCTCTTTCTGCTTTCTTTGAGAGGAAGAAAAATGACCAATTTACCTTGAAAGAAAAGAACAATTTACTTCGTATGGAGAAACCATGGAGCACTGAAGAAGAAGGGGCTCACTTCCAAAGGCAAAGTGGTTTTTAAAACATCTTTCCAGGAAGGGAAGTTAATGGGTGAGCAGTGCCACAAAAGACCCAGAACCACTGCAGGCAAATCTGGCATGGTGATCTCAGTCATTAATGGGAGTTAGGCCTCACAGCTACCCCACACTCTCACTGCAGAGTGCAGAAAGGTCACTGCCCTCTCCAAGTCTGTACCACACAGATTGTAAACCGAATGCCACTGGAAAGGCAGGAGAACAAGGAGCAATGTATGAGAGGGCGCTATAACTGTAATCAGGAGATTACAACTGAGATTATAGATTATAGTTATAACTGATTATAGATTATAGATTATAACTGAGACCAGTGGAGATTTGGGGGCTTTTTGAGTTTCTAGTAATTGGTAGTGTCTAGCAGGGAGGAGCTCACAGTTGGGCCAGGTCAGACCCAAAATTTGGTCCTAAGCTTTGACACATCAGAAACATTTCATTTATTTAGTAAAACAATTGTGACTGCTATCCTGGGCAGCCTCATCCCAGTATCAGGATTCCAGGGAAGCCAGATTAGTAACCAGAAGTTTTTTAATTGGGGGTGAAAGTGAGGCAAAGGGGACAAGGCAGTTGTGGACACATTTTTTGTTTTGTTTTATACCCTAAACTTACACAGAGCCTGAAATTTTTGATGCAATAGAGAACTGGTGTGCCTAAAACCCAGAGTGAGACACACCAGAATGCCAGACACAGTGCCTCACTCCCTGGGCTGCAGCTGAATAAACCTTGATGCTGGTTTTCTCCGGTCTTCCTTTGTCTAGTCCTCTGCAGACTTCCACCCTTCTGTCTGTGTCTGTCATTACCTTGTCACTGTTTCCAAGGTTACAGTTTATTTGATGTGGCTCCTTATCTTCTTCAATAGGAAAAACCCTAACATCCAATCAACCATGTGTTCATAAGGCTTCTCTAGAGTTGGGCTTCCCATCTATTAGCGACATTCTTATTACCCAAAGGCATCACTTCCTGAACTGATGGACAAATGCAAAGGGTGCAACAATCTCCCCTCACATAGGTCCCTTCTGGTGGCTCCCTCCCCCTTTTGTTTATCTTCTGATATCAGTCCAATGTTCCTACTCCACTTTACCTGTCCATTGGCATCTTCTGTCCCTGTAGAGATCCAGAAGTGTATAATTCTAATCTCAGGCTGATTTCACGGGTGATCAGAGTTCTTTGGTAGATAATCAGTTCACTTTGGGAGACCCATGGAAACAGCACATCCTACTTCTCCGCCATCTTATCACCACCCAGTCCTTTACCCCCAAGAAGAAGTTCAGAAACACAGACCTGGAAAATGGCTTCAAGTCAGCTTTAGTATGAATCAGAGTTCTGGCAGCTGAGAGCTGAAAACCAAGGCAGCCAGTGCTTCCCAGGCCCAGGACTATGGGGATGTCCTTAGGGATCAGTCTTGAGTCTCTATTTTTGCACTCTCATCCACAGTCTTGGGAAAGGGCAGCAGGCCTTCAGCTTATGGCAGATTGTTGAAGTCAAGTGCAATAGCAGCCATCCTAAGGCAAAGAATGAGGTTAGCAACAGGGCAATCAACAGGAAAATTCCAGTTCAAAAATCATGAGGAACAGGGAATGATCCCACTTGGCCTCAGACTTTCCAAGGAATGGGATGAATCTGACACGGAGTACAAAGTGAGACAGCACTGACTCAGAACTATGGGAATGAATAGAAGACAAAAGTAGGGATGACGGTCAACACCAGGCCTATTTAAAGCTGGGAGGGGGAGCCAAAAAGCTGAGTACTCCAGAGGAAATGGTAGCCCTGTTGGGAACCACACCTGGGCCAGCTTAGGATGCAGAATTCCTGGAATTTTTCATGAGTATAAAGGGTATTTTCCATAGAGCAAGAGGAAATGAGCTTTACTCCCAACAAAGTGCAAGATTGTCCTGGCCCGCTAGGCACCACTTTCCTTAATGGTTTAATGGGCCGTGGGTAAACAGTAGGTGAGCCCCTGATTTAAATGGAAAAGTCTGAGTTTATAGAATACAACCCCACAGAGCTGATAAAGCAGGGTGGGGAGCTACTTTAAAGCGGCTCCTCCTATATCAACCTAAAAGAACATAGAAGAACCTTATGGACTATTCTACTGGAATAAGCTTTAAGAACAGTTTCATTTATCAAGGGAAGGAGATTTCTGTAAAAATAGGGAAACAGCAGCAATATGCATTAAAGTATAACAGCAAAGCATTACATGGTTACCTGAAATGTGTCATGCTACATAATAAAGATGGTTGATGGCTCAGGAAAGGGGAGGGGGCAGGAGAGGGAAGCCAGGAAGGACAATCCTGGCCCAGGAACCTGGGCTGTCATGTAACACCTACCAGTAACTGTAATCTTGCTGGAGCCCATTCTGGGCCTTGGCTTCCACATTCGTGAAGGTGTTGTATTAATAATAGCAACTGACACTTATTGAGAGCTTCCTCCAAGGGCTGGATACATGCAGGTTATTTCATTTAATTGTCACAGTGATCTGATGAAGTAGGAGAACACTTCTGACTTCTCTGAAAAAAATCAGGAAGTCTGACAACGTTGGGTGCCAGTCCAACATGGCAGAAAAAGTCAGAGATGAGTAGAAGCCATGCTCTTTTAAATGGGACCACTAGCCCCAACTCTTTACTTTGTTTACAGTATCTGAATGGTTCTTGCAGCAAGTGGGCTTGTGGCCCCTGGAGTCAATGGTCTTAATGATCCCGCCTCTACCCTGAGAGTTGATGTTCTTTGTTCCGTGTCAGCCTACCCAGAGTGGTCATTCCTCAAAAGTCAGACCTCAAATAGTGGATGGTGGATATCCCCCCTACCTTCGAGAACTCACAGGAATCAGGAGGGCTGGGGACTGAGAGCGGGTACCACAGTGCCCTGTGAAATAGAATTTCAGTGGATACCGGGCTATCTGCAGCTTGCCCTCACCTGAGCCAGGAGTTTAATCTCATTTGAATGGGGAAAAGAAGTGGTGGAAGAATGAACAAGGACATTCTGAAACCCTCAGAGACTATGCGGATGAACAATGACCTTCCTATCCTAGAGGCAAGACAAGGTGTGACCCTAAGGCAAGTTACTCAATCTCTCTATGCCTTGGTTTCCTTGCCTACAAGTTCGTAATAGTCCCTACCTCACAGGGAGGCTATAAGAAGCAGGGGAAGAACACCTATAGGTTGCTAAATACTCTGAATTTTCTGGTCCCAGTCCTTTGGCCATCATGAGACACCTGCAGGTTCATAAAGAATGATCTATCTCTAATAAAAAAATAAAAATAAAAATAAAATAAATTTAAAAACCCTTTCTACTTAAGCTAGCTTGTTTTGGGTTCTACCCACCAGGAAGTTAGAAACAGAAACTACTTACACATTACAAATCCTTTAGGTCTGTGTGCTTTTTCCATTGTTTCCTAAATGGGCCTCTGATATAGATAAAGAGCAGTTTACTCATTTGTTCACAGAAGAATGGGGCAAAGTCAGGCCCTGCTCATCACATTTCTAATTCTTTTTTGTCCAACTGCTTTGGGAAGGTTTCTACAGTGGTCATCCTTCCCCAAGCTCTCTTTCTTTCTTCTCTGCACCCCCTCCTCAACTCCTGGGCCATAGGAGGAATCCTGGAGCAGTCTTGCTGTATGACCAGTAGGTCCTTTTCACTAGCAGCTGTCGCAAACCACATTTCTCCAGTTGAGTTTCCTCATTCTTCAACTGAGGCCCCTGTACAGGGGCAGGTACTCTATTCAGAAACTGCCTGTTCAGAACTGCCCAATACCTGCTTCTTCCTGGCTCTTCAGCACTGCCTTCAATCAAATGTGCTCCTCCTGGGTTCTCAAGATTGCTATTTTTGTTTACATAGGAAAGTGTTGGGGCATCTGGGTGGCTCAGTTGGTTAAGCATCCAACTCTCGATTTTGGCTCAGGTCATGATGTCAGGATTCTGAGACTGAGCTTTGTGTTGGGCATTTTTAGCCTACTTAAGATTCTCTCTCTCTCTCCCTCTACCCCTTCCACCCTCCCCCCAAAATAAAATAAAATAATAAGTAGGAAAGAACTAGTTTTATAGCTTTCAACCCAAGAACCCTAGCTTCAATATGGTACCTACTGGTGAGGTCAAGAGAATAGATGGTGAAAGGGAATTGGTTATACTGAGTTGTCAAGAAAGAGATGAAATTTCTAAGGAGATTAAATTTCTGCTGAGCCTTCAATTAAGTATGTAACAAGGCAGGCAAAGAATTGGGAAGAAGCATTCTAGGAAGGCAACAAAGAATGCAAAGACCTTGGCAGGGAACATCATCAAGGAGCAGCAAGGAGGCCAATGTGACTAAAGCCAAGTAATTGAGCAAGGGAATAGAAAGAGAGAAGATGAGAAGAGAGAGCTAAGCAGAACTTGGATCCTGAAGCATCCCTGGGATGCAGTGAGGGGTTCGGGTTTTATGATTGGCAAGAGCCACTGGAGGGCTTGAACAGAGTGACATATTCTGATTAAAAAAAAAAAAAATCCTTCTGGCTGGCTGTCTTGAGAGCTTCTTGTGGAAGACAAGTGTAGAAAGTATAGTAAGACCAGGGAAGACACTTTTACAGGCATCCAGGAAGATGTGACCATGACTTGGGTGCAAGTCAGAGAGGTGGAGATGGAGAAGAGTGAACAGATTTGCAATATGGTTTTAAGGAAAAGTTGCCTTTAAAAACCCATTGGTGGGTACACCTAGGTGGCTCAGTCAGTTAAGCATCCAACTCTTGGTTTCATCTCAGGTCATGATCTCAGGGTCATAAGATCAAGCCCCACTTTGGGCCCCACTCTGGACATGACCCTTGCTTAAGATTTTCCCTCTCCCTCTCCCTCTACCTCTTCCCCTCCCCACTCTGCACGTGTGCCCTCTCTCCTTCTCACCTAAAAAAAAAGAAAAACACTTGTTGGTATAGGGTGTGAGGGAAAGAGAAGAATCAAGGTTTACTCTTAGATTTTGGACTAAACCAACTCCATAGTTGCCATTTACTGGTATGGTAAAAACCATGGGAAAGACTTGTCATTTTATTAGTCATCTACTGCTACATAACAAATTACCATAAAATGTAGTGGCTTCAAATAACAATAGATTGTCATTATCTCACTGTTTCTGTGGTCGAGAATTCAGGAGTCACCAGCTGGGTGCTTCTGACTCATGTTCTCTCCTGAGGCTGTTGGCTGGGGTCACATCACCTGAAGTCTTGGTTGGGGCTGGTGGATGTGCTTTGCACGTGGTTCACTCACTGGCCAGTGCTGGCCACTGGCAGCGTTACTTACTTGCCATGGTTACCAAGTAACCATTACTTACTACCTGGACCCTTCCACAATCTACCTGAGTGTCCTTACAACAAGGCAGCTGCATTGCTCCAGGCAAGTGATGTTCATTACAGACCAGCCCTATTCAGTGTGAGAGGGGCACAATCCCAAGAGGCAAGAATCACTAGGGGCTGTCTTGATGATTGGTTCCCACACTTTCCACTCAGATGTCAGAACACAGTATAGACAGAGCCAGTGAGGGTGTCAGAGGGACCCGACTGGAAGAAGGGACCTGGAGAATGGGCAAGGCTGGAGCAGAATAGTTAGATTTTAGATATATAAATGAGTAAGAGGGAAAGATTCCAGATGTGTGGAATGGACTTCAGTGGGGCCAGTTGTTCCTCCACTGAAGGGGGAGCTGGGCTGGAGAGACACAAAGCCCTACTTGCCAAAAAATTTCATGGATTCCTGTTTAGGGTTCAGAATATATAGAGGAGCCCACATGAGTTCATGAATCATGATATGGGGAGGTAACCATATCTGTTGAAGGAAGAAGAAACCCGGAGCTGAAATGTAAAAGACATCAACCAAGGCAACTAGTCAGTGTTAAGAGGTAAGAATTAGCCCCCGACACATACATCCCTCTCTTATTTTATTATATTATTATATTATATCTTATTATTATTATATTATATCTTATTATCTGAACTTATTATATTATATTATTTTACAGGAATCACCATGACCTTATAGGGTTAACTAAAGGCACAGGCATGCCTAGGACCCATGTTTATAGTTTATGCCTTCTGCCACAGGTGACAGGTTCTTTTCCAGTGCCTGAAACTTCTCAAAGATTCCCCAAGGAATGTGGGTTGAGTACTGAGGAAGGTATTAATCTCTCCAAGATACTCTGAGACCCAAGAGTTTGCTCCTAAGCAGGCTGCACAGGAAGGAGAAAGCTATCCACCCCTGTGAGCTGAAGGGCTGTGACTTGAGTCCCGAGATAGTCAAATTGTGAAAACTATCAAACTCACTCTGGGCATTGACACTTCTGTGAATGCTAACTGATCAGATTTACTGAGTCTTACTTAAAAATGCAAAGACCAGGCTCTGGAAAGACTCAGGTCTGCTTGAGAGAGCAGGTGCTCTCTTGTGCCAGGCCTGTCTTTATGGAAGGGTTCTTTTAAGAAATGACCCTGCCTTATGCCCATCTAACTTTACAGCAGGACATTTCTCCTTCTGTCCCCATCTTCAGCCTCCATCCATAGAAGCACATACCTCAACTTTGCTATCCCGTGAGGGATTTGGCACAAATTCTGCAGCTGAGCCTCAGGATTAAGCCTGAAGGCAATAGTCAAATTGCCCTTCCTGCAGGACCAGTGCAAGTTGAACTGTGAGACTCCTTTTTCATAAATTATTAAGAATTTCAAAATGGTAATAGCAGAGCATTAAACCAAGTGCAAAGTCTTTTTAGAAAGAGTGCAAGGCTCTGTGTGTCTGTACAAGGTTGCACACACACAAAATCAGTCCTTCCTAGCTGTTCCTTCCCCTGAGTGCACAGCTTTGATGCCTGCCATTGACATTCATCCACCCAGTCTTTGTATGTGCTCCCTCCAACCCTGGGCTGAGGCACACAGAACACTGAAGGAGAAAAACTCTTCCTTCCTCTATTTATTATGTCACAGCAATTTCATCTTCTCACCTCCCTGGGCAGGTACATATCCTGTGGTCTCCATCGTCAAATTTTCTGGACAACCCCATTCCTCTTCCTTACAATGTTCTTCCTGTCTTGGGCAGCAGTGGCAGCCCTGCAGCCCACAGCTGTCCTCTTGGGTCACCTTCTAGTTTCTTCCTGTCTCAGGTGGTCTCACACATGCCTCTCACCTCTGTCCAGGTCCACTCTATTTCCCCACCATTGCTCTCAACACCCTCTCCACATTTCTCCATTTTTACCAAGCTTCTGCCCAGCAAAAGAGTTCTGCCTACAGTTTGGGAATATTCCATTCCTTTCCAATAATACTGTTCAGAGATTTTTAGGACAGCTACGTTTTAAAGATACTTTATAAGTGATAAAAGATATCTAAAGGTGTACTTATTTCACATAAATTATTTTATAAATAGGAAACAAAATTTGGATGGGTTAGGGTAACTTTTCCAAGGTCACACAGCTGGTTAGTGGCAAAGCCAAGTCAGGATTTCAGCACCTGCTGACTCCAACTACAATTTCTAAACTAATTAGGAATTAGTGGGGTCATAAAAAAAATAAAGAAATAAGGACATAAAGAAACAAGACAACATAGTGGTTTAAACAAACAAACAAACAAACAAACAGCTGCATGTTCTTTGGCTCTATTGAGAGGTGGGGCCTGTGTCCCTTCCTTTGAGTCTAGTGTAGAAGTGATACTAGATCAAAAAAGGTCTGCCTGGTTCTCCTGGGATGCTCCCTCTGGGGAAAGTCAGCCCCCATATAAGAGCACCAAATATCTTGAGACTGCCATGCTACAGGGGCCATATGTGGACTGAAGCTTTAATCAACAGCCCTAGCTGAGCTCCCAGATGACAGCCAACATCAACTTCCAGACATGTGATGAGCAACACTGAATATCCAGCCAGTTGGACCCTTAGAAGGTTTTCACCCCAGAAGTCAAGTGACCCCCACCAGTAAGTTTTCCCTGCTGGTGCCCCAGGCATCATGGAACAGACATACCTCATACCACATCCTCATTGTTGCCTGGCCTGAATTCCAGAGCGACACAACCTGTGAATATAATAAAATGGTTGTTGGAAGACAATCAGTTTGGGGGTGACTTGTTATGCAGCAGTAACTGGAACAGACATGGGCAAACCATGCCTCTGCCTACTAACGTCTAAGTCATACATTTCACATGACTTCCTCTAACAGATTTCCAGAATCCCCTTAGCAGGCAAAAAAAGGTGGCTCTTATGAAGGATGTGCTTAGAGAGAGCAGGGCTTTCCCCCCACCCCATTCATACTCATCACTCCAGCCCGGTCTGCTTTCTGGAAAGAAGCAGACAAAGTGGGTTTTCAAGTCCAGTGTCCCATTAACCTCTCTGAACCTCAGTTTTTCATCTATAAAATGAGAGATGAGGTATGATTCTCACTTGGTGGATCTGGTGGGGGGTCCAGGAAAGCAAGTGCATAAACTGGCTCTGAGAACACTTCAGTACACTCTAGGGATAATCACTGAGGCCGCCTTCCATCTGTTTCCCACCCTGCCCACTCCACAGCCCCCTCGGCTTGATGCCTGGGATATACAGCCTGACTCAGTGGGAACAATGTTACCAGTCCAAGCCATTAGCTGGAGAGCCTCACACAGCTGCCATCCTTCCTCCCTCTAGTTTGCACCTTTCCAATAAAAGCACTGCCTTTTTTGATTACAGGAGAAATCACTCTAATTGACTTCCAGGCATTAAAATTTTACTGAGATGATCTCAGAAGCTCCCTGGGGACAAGAGAAGTGCCGAGCAGTGCCGCCCTTGGGGCCCTGATGCTGGGGAAGGGTTTCTAAAACTGTTTGCTCTAAATTTTGGCAGGGTACCTTCTGGGGAATATGAAGAGCAGCTCGAAGCAAGAGAAGCACTCCATTTCCCTCTCACCTCTCGCCCCGGGGCCTGGAGGAGAGGGGCAGCTGGGTCCCAGGCTCCTTGTTGCAGTGGAGTCCCTGGCACCTGCACCTGCATTCCTGCCCTAACTCTGTTCATGCAGTGCCTCAACAAAGACACAAAGAAGTAAGAGGTGTGCTGCCTGGCCCGGCAGGTCCACAGTACACGCACACACTGAAGGACTGTGAGACAGTATGAGCAATATAATAGGGTGCCAATTAGGTGGCATGATTAGCCCTAAAAGAGATAAACAGAAGAGGGGCAGAGGAGCAGGGATTAGGGATAACTGAAGAAGGTTTCCTAGTGGAGAGGAAATAAGCACTAAGCTTTTGAGAATAGTAATAGTAAACACTTATATACCACTTGGTTTGTGCCAAATCCTGCCCCAAGTCCTTTATACACTTTAACATATTTATTCCTTTTAACAACTCTTTGAGATAGATTCTGCTTTTAACGCCCTTTTACAGATGAGAAAATCATAGCATGAAAAAGTTGAGTAGCAGCTAGCTAGCAAGTGGTAGAGCGGCCAATGGAGCCAGAAAGTTTGATTCAGGATTTGTGTTCTTTACCACCACGCTGTGCTGCCTTTCAAGGTACCATCGCAAGCAGGTGAGGGGACAAGGAAAAGAGGAGACTCTACAGGTGCAAAGGCTCAGAGGTGGGACTGTGTTCTTTGTTCAATGGCTAATTGTACCTTTCCTCCGACTCTTGGGAAGAAAAGGAATGAGGTATATGGCTTTATAAGCTTAGCGAACTTCTGGAGTGACACACACAGAAACATAATATTGGTGATTACCTCTTAGAAATGGGAATTAAAAAATGAAAGAGAAAAAATGACAAAAAGAAATGGAAGTGAAGGGAAAGGAGCTCTTTTCATTTTATACTCTCCAAATGTGAGCAAATTTTGCCTTGAACCACTTTTATAATTCAATATTGTTTGGCTAAAAAATGAGGCAACGGAAGACCCTCCACCCCCAGGCCCCAATATTCCCTTCAGAGATGCAGCTGTCAAGAGGGTGAAGCACACCAAGCCAGGGCCAGTGCTTGGGCTACAGGAGTAATGCAGGGGAGATGAGCCTCTGCATCCTGTCCCCTGCCCAGAATGAGCTGGGTACCCACCATCCTGCCAGTCAGAAGGCCCATCCTTCAGTCCCAGGATGCTAGGCTCACCCCAACCTCTCTTCCCTCAGAGCCTCCCACCTTTCCAGTCACCACCATGTGTTTGCAAAAATAACAAAGAGAGCCCCTCAACTGTGTTTGGCAATCTTTAAAATTAGTTGAGAACTTATAAAAATTGAGAAATTCCACATAAACAGCTGGATTTCTTACTTCTTTTGACCAAACCAGAAGGCTCGGCAATTATCGGCCTGCATTCTTACGAGGCCCTGTGAAGCCAAGCTGAGGCTCTTGGCTCTTTCAGTAGGACACATGTTCTGCTTGTGTCTGTCTTTACCACTCCCTGTATTTTCAAACTAAGGCCAAATGCCATTGATATTGCCTCTAGGCACTGGTTTTTCTTACAAATGGCCTGCCTCCTCAGCTACATCACCTGCTGGGTCCTGGTAAACAGCTGAATTTTCAGTTTGTAGTTTAGATTGCAAATAGTTCCCAGTTGTTTCATAAATCTGTTCTCCCCAAGATCCTGGAGTGCCAGAACAGTTCAACGCATCCTTTGCATTCCACACATCCTCTATCAGTGAAGCTTTTCATTGAAGCCTGATGAATTGATCCATCAAGGTTAATTACAGAGTAAAGATCTCAATTTCAGTCTATCCAGGACTGGCAATGGCCAACTCATCCATGCAGTTCAATGCTCAATCCTCCTGTCTCTGCATAAAAGCATATAACCTGTGCTTTTATGCCTCAAAACATTAATAGACAATCTACTGTTCTCCCCTAGGTCCACAATTTTACTCAATATAACTGCTGACTTCTGTTATCGGTCTTTACAGACAACCTGCATCCCTTTGGCTGATCCATCTTTCCCCCATAGATAGTCAACTTCCCATTACTCCTGCTCATGCATATTATATAAATGACTCATGTATCAACAAAAAGAGGAATCCCCTTACCTTCTACTTGACTCATTTTAAATAGTAAAAATACTATTACAGTTATTACATTTTGTTAATATTCTTTCACACATTTGATCTTACTTAACTCTTATAGTTAAGAGTTAAGAGAGGCATAGACACTATTTTAGAGATTAGGAAACCAATGCACAGATGGGTTAAGTGACTTGCCAAGCATCACACTGCCCAGATGGGACCTGACTCTAATCCAGTGCTTTTTCTTGACTTTCAAGGACAGATACAGTTGTTTGAAGGAGAAGTGGTAATGCTCCACTTGGCCCACTCAGCCCCAGAGAATGAGTTGCAGTGAGAAGAGGAAAGGAAAATCTGATTCTCCCAACTCACTTTTCTGTCACAGGTCAGCTCTGACTAGTTGTTTGGGATGACTGTGACTCCCAAGTATGTGGGGAGCCACCTGGACTTCTCTGGGGTGCCCATGGGAGTAGAAAGAAACTTTCTAAAGGGTCTTGACAGGGGCAACAGACCCCAGACCTGGGGCACTCCTGGGAGTTTTACTCATTGAAAAATCTAGGATCAAGTTTAAAGGAATCAGCAAAAAGAGAGCCCTACCAAAAATGAATCTCCAGTGCCACTTAGAAGCATTGAACCCAAACCATGTCTTGCCTTTTCTCAACCAGGTCACCCCATATTTAGATGTCTCACTTAGTCATCTCAGGCTGCTATAGCAGATACCGTAACTCGAAGGCTTAAATAACAAATATTTCTTATAGTTCTGGAGGCTGGGAAGTCCAAGATCAAGGTGCTGATAGATTCAGTATCTGGTGAGAGCCCTTTCCTAGTTTACAGTTCCTGGCCAACTTACTGTTGTATCCTCACATGATGAAGAGAGATAGCAGAGCATAAGTTCTGGTGCCTTCTTATAAGGGCACTAATCCCACCATGAGCATCCCTCATGATTTCAATTAGACCTAATTACCTCCCAAAGTCCCCACCTCCTATGGTATCATCATAGAGGGGGTTAGGGTTTCAATATACTAAATGGGGACATTAATATTCAGTCCCTAAAATTGACCTTAGTTTCTTTTCCTCCCTCTAAAATTATTAATTTCCAATCAAATACATTTATACTAAACAAGAGAGGGATTAATTTTACTACAAGAAACAAATTATGCATTGATCATAAAACCAGGCCAATAGTCACTGAATGAGATTTCAAAAAATTACAGGGAGACACTATAAATCCAGAAGAAACAGAGGTCTAAAAAACCTAAACATTCAAAGAAAGAAAAGCCCAAGTTAAATACCTCTCAGAACATTGCTGGTTAAACTAAGATTTAACAGGTAAAGTTTGGGATGAAATATATTTGAAAAGTCAAAATATCTCTCAGGACCACAGCAGCAAGAACAGAAGTCCCCTGCAACCTCACTAACAACACTAACAACATATGTAGTAGAGAGTAGGAGATAAAGGGCCTGGTCCACAGAGAAAATACAGTCAAAAAGCAGAGTCCAGTGGTGCTCATATAGCACTATCCAGAGTGGGGAGTGCCTAACAGATGGGATATTTCAATTGGCTTGAGGAGTCTGTCCTTTTCAAGGATGGGTACATCTTGCATCAAGCTCCATGACATCAGTCATCAATTATCCAATAAACCCCTTTTGCAGAAACCCCAGGCTTCACGGTTGGGTGGCTTCCATGAAACATTTCCCTAAAGAAGGACCTTAGGCAACAAAGACCTAGTTTTCTAAGCAGTTCTGTCGTTCTTTGTAAATGAATAAATCAACATCCGCCTGGTGTGGGCCTTGAACTTGAGACCTTATCTTTGAGAAAACTGAAGCATTCAGAAGAGAATTCCCCCAAATCCTACAATTATATCTGTTCACCTATTGGTATCTGCATCCATATTCATTGCCTTCCTTCCTGTAGCAATTGCAAAAAATGGCCACAAATGCTTCCCTTTCCTGAATCTATATCATTGCAATATCATTGTGCAGCTTCTTTTATCGGGAAGTAGAATCTGTTTCTCTTAACTTTTGAATCAGGGCTTGGCCATCTGGCTTGCTTTAGCCAGAAGGGCATTAGTCAATGTGATGCAAATACAGGCTTGAGAAATATTTGCGCATTGGGGTTGGCCTTCCCTTGCTGAGCTTGGAAATCTGAGACTACCATGTGAACAAATTCAAGTAAGCCTCCTGGCAGAGTGGTCGCCATGTGGAAAACAACCCAGGCACTCCAGTTGACAGCCAACTGCCAGATATACGAGTGGTGCGTGAGTGCCAAATAATGATTCAACTTCTAGCCAACCTACCAGTGGACCCACAGCAAGCCCAGCAAAGATCAGTCAAGCTAGCCCAGACAAAAAGAACCGCTCCACTGATCCGCTAATCCACTAAGTTTCGGGGTGATCTGTTATGCTACAAAAACTAACCAATACATTCCCTGTTACCTTGGGTGACGTCTCCATGACCTTTTTAAAACCAGGCCCTCTACTAGCGCCATCTGTCTCATCCCCTCTTGTAAATTTAGAGACATAATTTCATCATTTCTCTCTTCTCTTTTCTGCATCAAAAATGTTTCCCACTTTAAGGAATCATTCCTACCAGCTTAAAAACATACTATTTCCCCCATACTAAAAAATAAATCAAAACCTTCTCTTTACCCCCTTCCCCTATAAATTTCTGCCCCAATTCTCTACTTCCTTTCACTCTAAGCCTCCACAAAATGGTTGTCTAATTCTTGCTGTCTCCAGTTCTTTTCTTCCTGTCCTCTCTGAATCCCATTCTAACTAGGCTTTTGCTTCTACCCCTATAACAAAACTTCTCATGTCAAGGTCACCACTGAAGCCCACACTGTTAAACCTGATGACTGGTTTTCAGCCATTTAGTAACATATGACACAGCTGACCATTCTCTCCTTTTATATATAGTTCTTCCCTTGGTTTCCAGATCACCATACTCCCCTGGTTCTCCTCTGGCGGCTCCTTCTCAGTCTTCAATTTGGGGTCCTCCTATTCTCCCCAACACCTTTACGTGTTAGTGCCTGGGAAATCCATCTTGGGCCCCTTCTCTTCTTCTTTACTACCCCTGGTGACCTCATCTACCAACGTGACTTTATCATCTATCTATTGATAACGATAGAGGGTTGTTTATATCTCCAGTTTATATATCTAGCCTATGCCACTCTCCTAATCTCTAAGCTTTTATTTTCAACTGCCTATTTAATATCTCCACTGGGATGTTAAACTTAACATATCCAAAACTAAACTGCTAAGATTTTCTCACACTTGAAACATAGTCTTCCCCATCAGCTGATGGAAACTCAATCCTTCCAGTAACTAAGAAACTTAGAATCATCCGTTGTTTCTCTTGCATCACATATCCAATGTATCAGGATAAATGTTGGGTCTGCCTTCAAAGCCAACCAGATCTGAACACTTTCTTTGCCTCTATGTCAATTTAAGTAACCATCAGTACCTGCTTCCCTTAGTGGAAGTACCTCCTAACTGACCTCCCCACTTTCACCCTTGTCATGCAATTTAAAAAAGAGATACACTGGGGTACCTGTATGGCTCCATTGGTTAAAGAAATAAAATCTTCCAAAAAAATAAAATTAAAAATAGATACACTAAATATCTATAAATTAGGGATGGGGGAAGGATTTTCATAAAACCCCCTTCTGAAAAGGGAAGGATTCTTTGCTTTAACAACCTCCTACTACATCAGGGGGATTCTCTGTTTTGTAAACATGGATTTTGCCCCTCCCACAGAATTGACTCATTTAATAAATTTTTTATTTACATGTACCACTTTTTAAGAAATGTAACTACAGCATTAAAGGAAGGAAGAACAGCCAGTTACATCAGCAGCTGAATTTCTCACAAAGCCCAGAGAGCAACTTCTATGAGCCAGATCAACATCTTCATGATTCTAGTCTATGATAACTGATGCAGTCATCATAAGTGTAAGGGCCTACTTAGCCAGAGCAAGCCATTTTGTTGTTTATACAGTAAACTTAGATTGACCCTATCCCCCCAGAGGAACTTACTTAGAAACAAGTCTGGGAAACCAGTAAAATATGACTGACCAGTCCCTGATAACAGAGCCCATATACCAGGACGTGTCAGGTCAGGGGGAGATAACAGAGCCCAGAATACAAGGATGAGCCAAGTCAGGTGGAGACATCCAATCAGGAAAATACCTCCCTAACCACCCAAGAATGTGGGCCCTGCCTTTTGGGTGCCAATTCTGACCAGAGTGATAGGCTAGTTCAAATAACTACTATAGGGTAAATTGTAATTCAATTGGCCACCTGTGTGTGGCCAGGCTCGACCACATGGCCTTTGCTCTAAAAAAGTTAGTCTGTGAGACTGGGAGGGGTCACCTCTTTGCAAGAGATGGCCCTGGCGGTCAGTTTGATTCTCAATGCTTGGCGCAAAATAAAGCTTTGCTTGACCTTCGCTTTGTATCAGTCTCGCTCCTTTGACCATGGACCCAACAATAGGGACACCTCACTCCTCTTGGGGGAAGGAGCTAGGCCAGTGATCTGGAACCAGATCTGTAATTTCCACTAACCAACACATCTAAAATGTTCTCATGCCTAGTGGGCCCTATAAGCTCTTGCAGGGTAAAATTAAGGAATTCTCCAGGGAAAAAGAATTGGTCCTGGCAAAAGGTCACTTTAAGCAACATTTTATAGCAAACGATAGGGGTGAGGGGGAATATAGATTAGAAATTTATCTCAAAAGAACTAAAAATTATCATAGTAAATTTATTTTATATTTAGCCACATTTTGATTATAACTCAACTATGGACTAATTCTTTGAACAGAAAAATGAATCAAATCATGTTTGGGGCATACTTTTTTCTGAAAGAAGAAATTATTAAGATAGCGAAATATGGCACCCATCACTTTTCATGGGATCTTCACAGTGAAGTTTTAAAGAAAGTAAATTTTGCAAAATAGTCAAGGGCTTTATCACTTTTCTACCACTTTACTCTTAATTTTTCAATTTCTATTCATCCCTTTCTGAAGCCTCCATTATGCCATCATCATTGTTGATTTTCTCTTTTTCAGTTGTGACCAGATAAACTCTGCCAGACCCTCATTTCTTGGAGGCTTCAGTAATAATAATTACTGAATCAGTCCTCCACCAACACTTCCATTATCGTAGTGAAGTCTTTTGCAAGACTGGCAATTTCACTTTGCAGTTGTCTGACATAGTAATCACAGTGAAAACATCTGACATTAATGTTGGGTGGGAGTAGATGTCAGTGTTAAGCCAGAGAGAGATGTGAAGGGGGACTGGCTTTATAAGGATTTGTTAGTGAACATTTCATGTTGGGAGGACCTTTGCTTCCCAACATGTAATTATGGGTACTCCAATAATAAACACTCTGATAATGCAGTTTCCTTTGCACTCAAAACCAGGAATTAACACTGCAGTTTCTGGGTAAAAGGACTCCACTGGGAGAAATGTGAGGAGTCCACTGGGGGTAAAGGTGGTCATTTAGAACCTAAATGATGCTGGCCAAGGTCCTTCCAGGGTCTAGCTTCCTATGTTTGAGCCCTTAGGCTGTGTTCAACAACTACAGCTAAAATCCGGAGGCAAGGGAACGGGACACAAAAATATCTGCTTTGTGAACACTGCCACCTACTGAAAGTAAGCTGCATTCCAATTTGACTGTTGTAGACACTATAAAGGACTCTAAGGGGCAAAGTATTTCGGTCTATGCCTCACATAGATTAGCTGAGGTCTGGCAAAGCTTAAAACCCCTTCCTCCTAATGGCAGTCTGTTGAGAGATTCTGGGTTTGTGCCTGGTTTGATCTGGACTGGGTTGGGTCTGGCTATACAAGTCTTCAAGGCTTGCATAGTAATAGGGAAATTCATTCTTGGAATATAGCTCATTCTTTCATACCTGACTTTGCACATGTTCTTTATACCACTGGACGACTCAGCAAACTGTTCTCCTTCAAGATCAAGTTCAAACGTTTCCTCTATAAAGACTTTCTCAACTCTTCCAAAGTTGTTCTCCCTTTCCTTTGTGCTTCAAACAAGTTTTTCTCAGTTCTGTTACAACACTTACCCCATGTAACCTAATTAGATAATCCACCTCCTCCTCTAGACTCAAGTTTTTGAGAATAGCTGTCATGATTTAATTTTATTAGCATGCATTCTACTACGTAACACATTGAAGACACTCACTTAACATTTATTAAATGGATAAATAAATACTGTGATCATACCAAAGAGTCCAAGTTTACATCAGCCTCCTGAACTCAGTATTTTTAAATGAGGTAAAATTCACATAACATAAAATTCAATACTTAAGTCATTTTAAAGTATACAATCAATGGTTTTTAGTATATTCACAATGTTGCATACTAGGTATAGCCAACCTATGGGTAGGAAGTGGTAACATACTGTGATTTTGATTTGCATTTCTTTAATGACTAATGATGTTAAGCATCTTTTCATGTGCTTGTTGACTATTTGCACGTTAGGGCTCAGGATATATCACCCCAAATTCTGTCATTTGGCATACTGATTATTTTGAATTAAACTAGAGTATGTTAGGGTACGGAGTCGACCACCCCTCAATTAGACAGAGAACACTCTCGATAATGCAAGTCACACAGAGAGGTTTATTTCCAGCTAGCTGGGGTCCAAGTATCCGCCCGGTGCAGCGGATTTCAACAAGGACCCCGAGCACTCAAAGACAAGGGTTTATATAGCATTTTCAAGGCACTTTTCCATAGCTACATACATATCTTGCACCCCACTTTGACAGTTTAACTTTGTTTAACCTTTTGCCACCCCTGCATCACCCTGGCACCATCCTGGTGGTTAAGTGAGATTTAGGTTTAGAAGAAATTTAACTTTATTTACATTTCCTTCTGCCTCAGCCTCCCTGTTTTATGGTGGGAAGGGCGATCTTAGGCCTTGAGAAACTGAGCCATTTGTCTCTGGAAATTGGGCCATTGAAGAGATAGCCCTTCTTGTCGTAAATCATCAGGACATTTGCAAACCAAGGGAGACTCCTGTCTTGCAGGATAGTGATCTCTGCAAGTTAGCTATTTGTTTTTAACATTTGGTCCCTGTGGCGCCATTGCCTAACTGCCCTGGTGGTATATGATTAAGTTGTTTCTTAGGTTTTAGCTACTTTCTCTTATCTCAAGTTACGTGCGCCCTGTGGGCTGGTTAGGGACGCTCAGAAAAATGGCTTCCTGGCCTTTAGGATGGCCATTCTTACGCTAACCCACTCTTTTTTTTTTTTTTTTTTTTTTTTTTTTTTTACGCTAACCCACTCTTACAGTGCAAGGTGCCAGCTTTTGCTTTACCAGGATGACTGTACTTACGTCAGGGCTAGACTCGAGGTGGGTACAGCCTTGTTTTTCTTGGCCTCCACACCTGGAACTGGTTTCCAGGACTTGTTTTTTAACTCCCCTGGGGGAAGGGGAGTAGGGACAGTAAAATAGGTCCTTACAAGAAACAGCCAGTGCAAGACAGACACTCTGACCTGCCTTTGTCCCTCTGAAAGTGGGAGATAAATCTCCCATGTAATAGGTCCCTCTCCCTATGCCAGAAGGGTAGGAAGTATCCTTATCGCTAGAAACTGGGAATTCAGCGTCAAAAAGGGTGTATAAACAAACCTCGTTTCTTCTTCATCATTTAACTACCTTTCATCCAAACCCCTTTACTAGTCAATTCTTCAGAAATTTGTTATTTCTTTGTCTAAAAGGTATAAGATCTTCCTATTTTGTCGCTTCTTTGAGTCTCATATCTTTATGGGGTTCTGGTACATACATATGCAATTAAACTTGTTTTCTCCTGTTAATCTTTTTATTGTAGGGGGATCTCAGCCAAGAACCTGGAAGGGTACAGGGAAAACTATTTTTCCTCGCCTACATGTATATCTTCTTAAAAGAAATATCCAGGGGCGCCTGGGTGGCTCAGTGGATTAAGCCGCTGCCTTCGGCTCAGGTCATGATCTCAGTGTCCTGGGATCGAGCCCCGCATCGGGCTCTCTGCTCAGCAGGGAGCCTGCTTCTCTCTCTCTCTCTCTGCCTGCCTCTCTGCCTACTTGTGATCTCTCTCTCTCTGTCAAATAAATAAATAAAATCTTAAAAAGAAAAGAAAAGAAAAGAAATATCCATTGGGTTATCTCTTTTTTGTTCAAATGTAAGAATTCTTTCTATGTTCTAGATATGCGGTCCTTACCAGATCTTACAATTTGCAAATATTTTCCCCATTCTGTGAGTTGCCTTTTCACTTTCTTGATAGTACCCTTTGGTGTACAAAAGTTTTAATTTTGATGAAGTTCAATTTATCTAATTTTTCCTTTTTTTTGCTTGTGTTTTGGGTGTCATATTTAAGAAACCATTACCTTACCCAAGATCATGAAGGTTTATACCTGTATTAGCTCCTAAGAGTTTTGCAGTTTCAGTCCTTACATTTAGGTCTTTGATCCATTTTGAGTTAATTTTTGTATATGGTATGAATCAAGGGGTCCACCTTCATTCTTTAGCACGTGGTTATCCAGTTGCCCCAGTACCATTTTTTGAAAAGGTGTTTTCTTTCCTTCAATGAACAGTTTTGCATCTTTGTTAAAAGTCAGTTGACCAGAGATATGTGGGTTTATCTGCAAACTTTCAATTCTATTCCATTCATCTACCTGGTTATGCTAGTACCACAATATTTTGATTACTGTAGTTTATAGTAAGCTTTGAAATCTCACCAATGATTCTTAACCAATAAGGTATGAAGAAGTTTAATTGAGATACAAAGACTATGAAATCATGAACTTGTAAGTTTATTTTGTCCATAATATGCCCCAGTGCTATAATAAAATCTTTTTACTCAAGGATGTTTTGTATGAATGGAATATGTTTATGAAGTAAAAAGAGAGCCGAGTTTCACCATTGGGGATAATAAACAAAAGCACAGAGGCAAAAGATATGTGAATGGATGAAAAAAACTACAGTACATAAAAAACTGAATATTATTTAGTACTAAAAAGAAATGAGCTCTCAAGACATGAAAAAAGACAGAGGAACTTCAAATGCATACTACTAAGTGAAATAAGACAATCTGGAAAGGCTAGATATGGTATTATTCCAACAATATGATGTTCTGAACAGTATGAGGACAGTAAAAAGACCAGTAGTTGCCAGGGGTTAGGGGTGAAGAAGGAAACGAGTAGGTTCAGCACTGAAACTATCCGATGTGACACTATAGTGGTGGCTTCATGACATTATATATTCATTAAAACCCATAGAGGGTATAACATCAAGAGTGAACCTGATTGTTAACTATGGACTTTGGGTGATAATGATGTCAGTATAGGTTCATTGACTGTAACAAATGTACCACTCTGGTTTGGTACATTGATAGTGGGAGAGGCTATGCATGTGTGACAGCAGAAGGAATTTAGGGAATCTTTGTACCTTCCACTTAATTTTGCTATGAACATAAAATTGATCTAAAAAATAAAGTATATTGAAAACTTTAAAAAGATTTGGAGGGGTAGTTCTAGGTGGACTAACAATGTCTGCAACAGGCACCATCCTGAAATTAGGAAGACTGAGTATTTATTTGCTGAGTGCTAAGATGCCCAGTGTTCTTCCTTCATAGTGTTTCAGAACACTGGAACCTGTATATACTTTTGTGAGATTATAACTTGTAATAACAAATATACACATTTGGTCTTTGTCCCATTCCTGGCACAGAGTTCCTAAAATATCTTAAAAGATAAAGCGTGACAGGATCTTCTTTTGCCATAATATTTTATCTTTTGTCCTTGGTTCCTAAAATAGCTCAAGAGTATAAAGGTTTTGTCATTCGTAACAAGCCCCTTTCAACCACAGCTGAGTTTACATTAATGAAGTAATTTTTGTAAAGTTCCTAGATAGACTCAAGTTGGGGGACTGGTTGCCAGGAGCACCAACCATGTGATTAGAGAGTTGGTACTAATATTCTTACTCCTTGACCTCCCAATAGAGGACAGGGACTATATTAAGTTAATCACTAAAGGCCAATGATTCAATCAGTTGAACCTACATAATGGAGCCTCCATAAAAACATAAATGGACAGGGTTCAGAGAGCTTCCAGGATGTAACAAACCTGAAGGTCCTGGAAAGGTTTTGTACTTGGAGAGAGCATGGAAACTCCACACTTCTTCCCCCCATACCTTGCCCTATGTCTCTCTCTCTCTTTTTTTAAATTTATTTATTTGTTTTATCAACATATAATGTATTATTTGCTTCAGGGGTACAGGTCTGTGAATCATCAGTCTTACACAATTCACAGGACTCACCATAGTACATACCTTCCCCAAGGTCCATAACCCAGCCAGCCCATCCACCTGCCCCAAGCAACCCTCAGTTTGTTTCCTAAGATTAAGAGTCTCTTATGGTTTTTCTCCCTCCCCGGTCCCATCTTGTTTCATTTTTTCCTTCCTTTCCCCCCATGACCCCCCTCCCGCCACCCTGCCCTCAAATTCTTCATATCAGAGAGATCATATGATAATTGTCTTTCTCCAATTGACTTATTTTGCTTAGCATAATACCCCCTACGTCTCTCTTCTGACTGTAACCTTTTAATAAATGGATGATAGCAGGTAAACTTTTCTTAAATTCTGTGAAGTGCCCTAGCAAACTGATCAAACATGAGGAAAGGATCATAGGAACCTTCAATTCATAGCTTGTCAGAAGCACAGGTAACAGCCTGGACTTGTGACTGGTGTCCAAAATAGGGGAAGCCTGGTGGAAATGAACCCTCAACCTGTGAGACCTTACACTGTCTCCAGGTATATAGTATCAGAATTGAATTACATCACAGGAAACCCAATCAGGCCCACCAGAGTGTTGAAGAAGAATTGCTTGATGTGGGAAAAAGTCCACACATTTTAGTGACCAAAACTGACAACAGTATAGGAAAAAAAAAAAAGGAGTATCAAGCTTCCATAACAAAATACCAGTTTAGGTGGTTTATAAACAACATAAATTTCTTACAGTTGTGGAAGCTAGAGATCAGAGTACCAGCATGGTTAGATTCTGGTGAGCACCCTCTTCCAGGTCACAGGCCTTTCAGTGTATTCTCACATGGCAGAAGGAACAGCATCTTTTATAAAGATGGGCCTCTTTTATAAAGGTATTAATCTCATTTATGAGAGCCCTGTGACCTAATCACCTCCCAAAGACCCTACCTCCTAATACCATCACATGGAGCATTAAGAATTCAATATTTGAATTTGGGAGGACAAAGACATTCAGACTACAGTAAGCAGTATTTTTCTTTTACAACCTTCTAAGCAGGAGATTGAAAGGGCCTTCTGTGGGGAATCTGACCAACACAGGAAAAAAGACCTAATGATACTGACATTAAAGTTTCCTTGATAAATGACCCAGCCAGATAATCCTCCAGTGAAGCCCACATTTGATATGGCCAATCGGGGAATTCCTGCTCTACCACTATATAACCAACCAAGAATGCCAGGCATCTAGGGAGAGTTTTTAACATGAAAGATGGAGACTAGCAAACTTACTGATAAAAGCAAACTAAAGGAAACAGAGATTCTCCAAGGAGAAGAAAACAGAAAAAAAAAAAAGTCATCAATATCCTCAGAATACTAAGAAAAGATGTTACAGGCATGGAATAAGATAAAGACACTATTTTTTTTCAAGGGTGTTTTTTTTTTTTTTAACACACAATGTAATATTAGCTTCAGGTGTATGACATGGTAATTCAACACTTCCATACATCACCCAGTGCTCATCATGACAAGTGCACTCCTTAATCCCGATCACCTTAATCCCCATCATTTGAACCACTCCCCACCCACCTGCCCTCTGGTAACCATCTATTTGTTCTCTATAGTTAAGAGTCTGTTCCTTGGGGGATCCCCTGGGTAGCTCAGTCAGTTAAGTGACTGCCTTAGGCTCAGGTCATGATCCCAGCGTCCTGGGATTGAGCCCCATGTTGGGTTCCCAGCTCAGTGGGGAGTCTCCTTGTCCCTCTCTCTCTGCTCCTTTCCCCCCACTTATGTGTGCACTCTCTCTGTCTCTCTCAAATAAATAGAATCTTTTTTTTTAAAGGAGTCTGTTCCTTGATTTTCCTCTTTTCTCCATTTGTTTTGTTTCTCTATTTGTTTCCTCTTTTTCCATTTGTTTTGTTTCTTAAATTCCACATGAGTGAAATCATATGGTACTTCTCTTTCTCTGACCAACTTATTTCATTTAGTGTAATACCCTCTAGCTCCAACCACATCATTGCAAATGGTAAGAGTTCACTCTTTTTGATGGCTGAGTAATATTCCATTGTATATACATATATACATACACACACACACACACACACATACATACATACACACACACACCACATCTTCTTTATCCATTCATCAGTCAATTGACATTTGGGCTCTTTCCATAATTTGGTTATTGTAGATAATGTTGTTATGAACACCAGGAAGCATGAATCCTTGAATCCTTTGAATTAGTATTCTTGAATAAAGACACTATTTTATAAAGGAACTTTCAGAGGACTGTAATGCTATTACAAGAAATTATGAAAAATGCAGAAGGGGCACCTCGGTGGCTCAGTCGATCGGGCATCTGCCTTCGGCTCAGATCATGATCCTAGGGTCCCAAGATCAAGCCCCACTTTGGGCTTCCCTGCTCAGCAGAGAGCGTGCTTCTTCCTCTCTCTCTGCTGCTCCCCTGCTTTGTGCTCTCTCTCTCTTTCTGTCAAATAAATAGATAAAATATATAAATAAATAAATAAAAATTCAATAGAAGAAATGGAAAATAAATCAGACACAGAAAAAAGGGACCAGGAGTTAGAGGACAAGCTCAGAAGGCCCAACATCTGAATAATAGTTACAGAAAGAGAAAAGATTTAAGTGAGAATATCATCAAAGCAGAGATTCAAGGAAATTTTTCACAGGATGAAAGTAAAAGGAAAATTTTTTTCCTACTCAAAACACTTCTGACACCAAATGTGTAGGTGTCACATTTTACCCCACCAAGATATTTTGACACTACCTACTTAGAGTTAGTACAGACCCTATGAGCTAAGGACTGAATCCCACAAGACTTCCCCCTACTTCAGCCACCAATCACAAGTCATAAGTTTGATTTGGTTACAGACTGGAGATTCCTACAGCTCTCTCCTCAGGTTTGATAGTTTGCTATAATGGCTCACAGAACTCAGGGAAACACTTTACTCAATATCACCCATGTATTATAAAGCATATAAATAAACAGGCAGAAGAAGAGGTACATAGGGCAAAGTCTGGAAGGGTCCCAAGCACAGGAGCTTCTGTTTCCATGAAGTCTGGGGGGGCACCACCCTCCCAGCTTCACCAAACAAGGAGCTCTCCAAACCCTTTCATTTAGGGTTTTTATGGAGGTTCCATTATGTGGACATGATTAATTAAATAATTGGCCAATGATGTTTAACTCAATTCCTAGTCCTACCTTCCCTTCCCCCACTCCTGTAAGGAAGTGAAGCTAAAAGTTCCAACCCTCTAATCACATGGTTGCTTCCTCTGGCAACCAGCCCCCAACCTTCAAGAGTCACTTCCTTAACATAAACTCAGGTACGGTTGAAAGGGAGGTTTTATAAGGAAACATATCACTGTGAAATTTCAGAACACTGGGAACAGAGAGAAAACTCTAAAAGTTCCCTGAGGGTAAAACACGAGGATCAGGAGTCACAATGGCTTTTGAGTTATCAATGGCAATATAGGCAGTTAAAAGACTATGGAGAATAATGTATTCAAAATAATGATGGAAAGATAATTTCCAAATTATTATAAATTCAGCCAAATTCTCAATGTAGTATGAAGGTAGCATATTTTTGGATATGCAAGGTCTAGGAAAATGTGTCTCCTCATTTCAAAGAAAGCTATTGTGGGATATACTCCACCAAAACAAGAAAAGGAAGCCTTGGGATATATGAAACAAAGGCCTGATTACCTTTGGAGAGAAGTGAAGGCAGATCCCAGGATAACAGCTGAGCACTGGGTGCAGAGGGAAACCAGGCCATATTGGAGCAGTCAGAAGGATCCAGAAACAATTCCATTTTAAAAGATTAAATTGTTGGAATACTTGTTGCATTTGAAAATATGTAGACCAGTCATTCTCAAAGTGAAGTCCAGTGACCCTACGAGGTCCTCAAGACCCTATCAAGGAATTTGCAAGGTCAATCTATTTTCACATGAGTATACAGTGGAGTTTTCCAGAGGCTACTTAACATACAACATACAAATGACAGATTGAATGCAGAAGTACAAATGAGAAGCAGGCTATCTACTAATAAACCCAACGTTAAAGAGACTTGAAAGTATATAAAGTAATACCTCTTTTTTTATTAAGTTTATTTTGTTTTGAAAAATACAGTTACGTTTCATAAAAAGTGTTATGTTTCTATGAAATAGATTTATTAATGTTTTTGAATGTTTATATAAATATTTTTCAGTGTTTATTTATATATAAATATGGTTTCCAACATGGCACATGTCACTGGGTATGACCTACATTAATGAAAACTTTTTGGGATCCTCCATAATATTATGAGTGAAAGGGGATTCTGAGACCGAAAAGTTTGAGAATTGCTGATTTACACAGCTATTAGAGTGTTTGAATTACACTAGTGTCAAGTAGACCTAAGCAAACAACCTTAAAACTCTAGAGAAGAGAGACAATCGAACAGAGAAGGAAGGTATCCAGAGCATACGGCATGGCTCAGCTGAGAAAAGCATTCACATGTAAACTGATATTGTCTAAACGAAAGTATGACATAAGCATGTTAGGGGCTGGGGACAGGATCAGGGGGCTTAAAAAGGGGCAAAAGATAGCTAACTCTGTATCTCCCACAGCAGAAAATCAATAGATAATAACATAGTAAATTAGGGATTCTAAGTTTTGATTTGAGAGGTGGAAGATGATAATATGCTGATTTTCAGCTGAAGAAGGGAACATAAGAGAATCACAGGAATGGGAATGCTCAGGCAGGGTAGGTGTGATCTGAAGAATAAACCACTGTTTGAGAACCACTAGTATGTATAACAAGCAGCGAAGGTAAAGTCAAGAGAATGTTTTGTGGTTCTGCTCTGCCTCTTACTCGCCTAACCAAGGCACTTGGTCTCAATTTCCTGTTAAATTAGAGGGCTGCCCTTAACAGTTGCTAAGATTACAATGAAGTCTAAAAATTACTGTATGTTCTACCAAAAATATTCTGAACAGCAAAGGCAGGTCAGTCAGATTGATCTAGATGAGGAAACTCTTTTATCTTTACCATAGAAATAAAAACATTTTGGAGAAGAAAATAATATTTGATTTGCTCTTTGAGAAATACAAATTTAAAAATCTATAATTCTATTCATTGAATAAAATTAGCATTCTGGATACAGTTCCATTACATGCAAATGCCATGGGTTTTTATCTAGGCTCCTTGTCAACAGCTTCTCTGCTTTGTAAATTCTATTTAAGATGCTGTTTTCTCTTCCTGATCTCTATGAGGCTAGAAAAAAGGAATTATGCTTAAGTAATAAGTGATGATACTCATCTGTTACTTTTTCTTATGTTCATTTCTATGGCTTCTACTGCAATTATGTTTCTTTACAGAAGATATCTAAAAATGTACCTGTAGCAAGAGCTTGTAAGTGCAAGGTAAATGTTTGATTAGCTGCAATTAGGGGCTCATGAAAATAAATACCAGGTGACAGTTTGCACTATTCATCAGTGTATTAACAGAGGTGAGAGGGGGTATACTTTTTTCTTTTTAAAAATAACCAAATGAAGAAAAGTCATCAATAATGTTCACTTAAAGGAAACCACCTTTAATAGACTGTATCATTTGAGAACATAGTATATTCCAGGGGGCACTTGGGTGGCTCAGTCGGTCAAGCATCTTGACTGTTGATTTCAGTCCAAGTTACGATCTCAGGATGGTGAGATCGAGCTTGTGTTGGGGTCCACACTTAGTACAGAATCTGCTTGGGATTATCTCTCACCTTCTCCCTCTGCCCCTTCCCTGATCACACATACACTAGTGCACACATGCTCTTTCTCTCTAAATAATAAATAATTAAAATCTTTTTTTTTAAAATAATAGTGTTTTCCAACCCTTTTTCTTGGCAGATCTAGTAAACAGAGTGGTCCAGAGACAGATTTCAGTGGCACATTTTAGAAGTGCACATACACTGTCACATACAGAAACGTTTGTACATGCCATAGTTGGTCTATGGAGGAGACCTGACACCTGCCAGAGATGATGCCCAGAACAGAGGAAGAGGAAGAAATTCCCTAGTTTCCTCCATTATTTTCCTTTCTGGTTTCCAATAGTGCTAAACCCAGCCAGAGGCCAATGGACATGAGGGTCTGGAAAGTGCAGTCGGAGGGGACAAGTGTGAGGCATAAACAAGAGCCACATCAGCACAGTCCACCCCTTTTGCTACTCAGCATTCATTCCCATCTTTCCACCCATACTTAACTCTCTAAAACAACTTCATGCTTCTACCTAACAAAACTGCAGCGTGAGTGCCTAGCATTAAGATTTTAATTGCTGGGGCACCTGGATGGCTCAGGTGGGTTAAGCCTCTGCCTTCAGCTCAGGTCATGATGCCAGGGTCCTGGGATCGAGACCCGCATCGGGCTCTCTGCTCAGCAGGGAGCCTGCCTCCCCCTCTCTCTCTGCCTGCCTCTCTGCCTACTTGTGATCTCTGTCTGTCAAATAAATAAATAAAATCTTAAAAAAATATATTTTGATTGCTGAGGCATCCATTTTGGAAAGACATCCATTTTGAATATACATTTTGCCAGTTGTATGGAAAACACTCAGATATGGAATTAGGAAAACAATCAGATATGGAATTGAGCCATCATTACCCATGAAGTTTCCTCTTTCAGAAAGCCCTGGGTAACCTAGACAGTTGACCACTTGAATGCCCCACTTCTCCCTTCCCATGCCCTAATTCTCACTTCTAAACTTTAAATTAGCCAGTGAGGAGTGAACCCATGAAACCTGAGACACTCCACCCCTGGGTTCTAATCAAGGCAGAGCCCAAGGTCCTTTCTCTCTCTCCCTTTACCTTTGACCTCACTGTATGTCCCCCTAGCATGCTGTATATCCTTCAGGACTTGTGAGTAATAAATCATGTTCCTCAAATTTCTCTGATGGTTTCTTGCTGAAATGCATCCTGAAATCATAATAAAAATCACAAGGGCTAATCCAGCCAAGACTGGCCCTGGTGGGGAAATGTCTGTGGGGGCTTGCTAAAAGTAATACAGGTCTGGACAAGTGCCTCAGGCATTCCTACCCAACAGCAACACTATGAATAGCCTGAGACCAACATAATAAAATGTCAGGCAGAAGATGTATCTTACAAATGAAGATGTTCGCACCCTTTCCACAGCAAGGGGAAATATAATTCCATCTACCATGTTGTCCATATCAAGTCTAGGGTCTCCAAGGGATATGCAGCGCTGACGGGTCTGAGTGTGACTCCTCATAATCTGGTTTCCATTTAATTAAATTATAAAGTTAAGCACTGCCAAAACTCTATGCAAAATGACAGAGAAGGAAAGGTGTTGAAATTACTCGTTAAAATACACATAATATAGCAGCCTTAGTTCTCAACTTCATAACTGATCATAAGGCCATTACAGATATTTGTCATATCCTTCTTCATCTACCTATTCCATGTTACTCTTGACTTCATTCAGACCTTGGCTGCTTGGAATTCTTTACCTAGTGAGGGGACACCAACCTTCATTCTTTATGGACTTTAGTCCTTAATCATCCTGCCTTTTGGGGTTGCTAGTAACCCTTTCCCCCACACACCTATTGAACATGCAAGTATTAAGAAGCATCCCAATGAGGGGCACCTGGGTGGCTGAGTTGGTTAAGTGTCCAACACTTAGCTCTGGTCTTGATCTCATGTTGTGAGTTCAAGCCCTCCATTGGGTTCCATACTGGGCATGGAGCCTACTTAAAGAAGAAGAAGAAGAAGAAGTAGCAGCAGCAGCAACAGCAGAAGCAGCATCCCAGTGAATACCAATTCCAGACATAGTCTTATCTGTCTCCACTGTGTAGAAATACCTCCACATCAATGGAACCATTGTTGTGTATCCTAGTGGGAACATTCTACTCTTGGTAATTAAGACTTCTAGACGAGAAGAGCTAAGGTTACAGAAATGAGAGGCTAAACTTTTACAAGTGTGTTATTAGTTGTGAGAAGCTCCTCCCAAACAGTGTGCTCTTGTCATGAAAAAAAAAAAAAAGCAACATATATTAACTGTTGGTCCAAATCATAACCCATAAAATAACACTCCAATTTGGTAAGGTGCTGTCTCCAAGCTGGTACCATAACCGAGTCTTCAGCAGACCATTCCAACATTTTTGTAAGACCAGCTGCTTCTGGATTTTGAGACACATGATAAGACTAGTTGAATCTCTTGCTGCATATGCTTATGGTAAAATTAGTTCCTTGGTTGGAAGCAATGTTGTATGTAATACCTTGATGGTGAAAAGGAATGCTGTGGAATGCCAATAAGTCCATGGACAAGTGTGATGGCAGAAGCCAATGGACAGAGAGAAATAACCCATATTCAGAGAATAATCAGTGAGGACAAATTAGTTCCTACTTAATGAAGGAAGGGCTCCAATGTAACTGACCTACCACAGCAGGTAGGGCTGGCTAGTCCCTCAAGGGAATGATGCCATATGAGGGGCTCAGCACTGCTGTTAGCATATTGTGTGCTCAACAGTAGCAACAGCCAGAGAAGTCATAGTGTGAAAAGGTCCATGTTGTTAAACTGAGGTACGGCCTGCCTTTCTGATGTCATGACCACTTTATTCATGAACACTGAGTGAGCAACAAGGTGGTTGAAAAAAAAGAGAACTCACTCATATCAACAGGATAGTTATCCACTTCATTGTTGTGAGGCTCCCTTAACATGGATGCCTTTTGGTCGGTATTTACATTGGATACAAATATGTATCTGCCTCTCCTTAATCAGGTTCCTCAAAACAGAACCTGAGACAGAGGTTCATATATCTGTGATTTATTTTTCAAGCACTCTCAGGAGAATCTGATAAGGGAATGAGAGAAGCAGGGTAGGAAAGGGAAAGCAAGAATGTGGTTTCAGGTGAAGTCTAGCTTCATTCTGATTACACAAGGAGGTCTGGAGGGTAAACAATTACCACAGAACATGTCCCATCTTGAGCCAAGGGCTTTACATTTCCACCTTGGTCAGTCATTGACTATAGGCTGCCAGGACAAAGCAGCAGCATCATTCCCAGGCACCTCTGGGCAAATAATCTTGGTTGTTCAAGGATAATCCTCCTGAGAAAGCTGCAAGTATGAGGCATTGCCTGGGCATCCACTCAGCTCAGAGATATGCATGCAAATTAAGCATTAAAAGGATCCTATTTCAGGGCACCTGGCTGGCTCAGTTGGTAGAGCATGTGACTCTTCATCTCTGGGTTGTGAGCTTGAACACCACATTGAGCATGGAGCCTGCTGAAAAAAAAAAAATGATCCCATAATTAGTGGTCTTTATTCCCTTGTATAGATCCAGATTTCTATCTGGAATCATTTTCCTCCTGCCTGAAGGACATCCTTTAATATTTCCTGTTGAATGCGATGTCATAGTGATTTAATTCTTTCAGACTTTGTTAAGTCTAACAACATATTTCACCTTATTCCACCTTCATTTTTGAAAGATATTCTTATTGGGTATAGAATTCCAGTTTGACAGTATTTTTTTTTTAATTTTAGTACTTTAAAGTTATTGCTCTATTATCTTCTCATTTGCTCTATTATCTTCTGCTCTATTATCATCTGTTCTATTATCTTCTCTTCCCAAAAAGAAATCTGAAATCATCTTCACTCTTGTTTCTCTATACATGGCATGCTATTTTTCTCTGGCTATTTTTAAGATGCTCTCTTTATCACTGGTTTTAAGCAATTTGATTATGATGGGCCTCTATGTTTTCTTCATGCTTTTTATGCTTGAGTATTTGTGAGATTTCATATATATACATCAGTATGTAAGTATTTATACTTCCTATCAAGTTTGGGAAATTTTCTTTTTTTTCCTTTTTAGATTTTTTTTTTTTTTCTGATAGAGAGAGAGAGAGAACACAAGCAGGGGGAGTGGCAGAGGGAAAGAGAGAAGATACCCCACTGAGTAGGGAACCTGATGTGGGGCTCCATCCCAGGACCCTGGAATCATGACCTGAGCTGAAGGCAGACATCCTTAACAGACTGAGCCATCCAAGGGCCCAAGTTTAGGAAATTTTCAATCATTATTTATTTAAATATTTTTTCTCTCTTTCCCTCTCTCTCTCCAGGGACTCCAACTATACTTGCATTAGGCTGCTTGAAGTTGTCTTACAGTTCACTTATTAATTTTCACCTCTGAAAGCTCTGAGTGTTTTTTAAGCATCTTCCGTGTCTCTACTTAACTTTTTGAACATATGTATATTGTCAGGACATTTTTTGGTTTGCTCTGGCTAAGCAGGCTCTAATAGTTAAACAGGTTTTAACATTAAATTAGCCTGTTAGGGCCAATTTAATGTTAAAACCTGTTTAACTATTAGAGCCTGCTTAGCCAGAGCAACTCGATATTGCCTAGGTAGCCATATTGTTGTTTACATCCACGGACTTCATTCCGGGAATAAATGCCCCAGTAGTTCCTGGTATGATTCCGGGTATCGATTCCAGGAGTAAACGCCTTAACAATAGAAGCCACGTACTTTGGGTCTGCAGTTATGCCCTATAAAACCAGCCTGTGGGATCAGGAGGGGGTCACTCTCTTCAGAGGCAGCCCCTGGCCGGTCAGTCTGACTTCTAATGCTTGGCATAGAATAAGGCTTTGCATAACTTTCACTTTGTCTCAGTCTTGTTTCTTTGATAACGAACCCCAACAGAGCCCACCATGGGCTTTGAACTCACAACCCTGAGATCAAGACCCAAGTGAGATCAAGAGTCAGACACTTAACTGACTGAGCCACCCAGGTTCCCTCATGGTTGTAATTTTTAATATCTTTGTCTGCTAACTCTTCTGTGTCCATTTTGTGTGGTTTCGACTGAATAATTTGTCTCCTCGTTATGGGTCATATTTCTTACCTCTTTGTGTTGCCTGGCAGTTATTTATTGAATAGAAGGTGTAAAATTTACTTGTCAGGAGTGGACATTAGTGTTTGAATAAACATTCCTGAGCTTTGTTCTGGGACACTATTAAGTTACTTGAAAAGTGCATTTAGCACTGGGTGTGGTGCAAAAAATAATGAATACTGTTATGCTGAAAATAAAAAAAATAAATTAAAAAGAACATTAAAAAAAGAAAAGTGCATTTATCCTTTTGAGTCTTGCTCTGATGATGTGTTAGGTGGGACTTCCACAGTGCTCATTCTAGGGCTAATCATTTCCCATTACAGAGGTAAGACACTTCCGTGTACTTTACTCAGTGCCCTGTAAATCTTGAGGTTTCCCAGTCTGGCTGGTGGGCAGGAACTATTCTATGTGAGCACTGTGCATTGCATTGTTACCTCTCATAATTTGGTGCTGCTTTCCCTATCCTCATGTTGTTTCCTATTTTTCCTTTCTTTCTTTCTTTCTTTTTTTAAGATTTACTTATTTGAGAGAGAGAGAGAAAGAGCATGAGCAGGAGGCAGAGGTGGAGGGACAGGGACAAACAGACTCTCCACTGAGCAGGGAGCCTGACAAAGGGCTCAATCCCAGGATCCTGAGATCATGACCTGAACTGAAGTCAGCTGCTTAACCGACTGAGCCACCGAGGCATCCAACTCAAGTTGTTTCCTTACATGCATTCACTGGTCCCTATTCTGCTGAATAGTTGAGAGCACTCTACAGGTCTCTGGGTTTCTCTCCATTGCAGTGCTCTCCTCTTTGGTAACCCATCCTGAGAACTTCAGCTTTCTTGTTCTCCTCCAAACTTTCAGCTCCTCCTCAACTCATGGAGTCTGCTGGGCTCTGCCAGGGTTTCCCTTCCCCCACCAAGGCCTGGCAGGACTCACCTTGTTTCTTGTCAAGAGATCACTAGTCCTATGTTGCTTGATATTGAGTGTCTTGAAAAATCCCTGTTTTACATGTTTTGTCTGCTTTTTGGTTGCTCAGGGGGGAGGGTACCTCCAATTCCTGTTACTCCATCTTGAGCTGAATTAGAAGTCTACTCTATTGTTATTTTTATTAGTTCCTTACATTATCCAACTAGTTTATTCTTTTCCTAACCTTTTGAGCAGAATGTTTAATTCATATAATGTCGCTCTTACTTATAACAATATTTTCTTTTCAGCATAGCTTTAACCAGAACTCATAAATTTGGACATAGAGGGTTTTTCTTTTTAGTTTTTCTATTAACATATAATGTATTATTAGCCCCAGGAGTACAGATCTGTGAGTCGTCAGGCTGAAACACTTCACAGCACTCACCATATCACATACCCTCCCCAGTGTCCATAACCCAACCACCCTCTCCCTCCCCTCCTCCCCCCAGCAACCCTCAGTTTGTTTTGTGAGATTAAGAGTTTCTTATGGTTTGTCTCCCTCCCAATCCCATCTTGTTTCATTTATTCCTTTCCTACCCCTCAAACCCCCCATGCTGACTCTCAACTTCCTCATATCAGGAAGGTCATATGATAATTGTCTTTCTCTGATTGACTTATTTCGCTAAGCATAATACTCTCTAGTTCCATCCACATTGTCGCAAATGGCAAGATTTCATTTCTTTTGATGGCTGCATAGTATTCCATTGTGTGTGTGTGTGTGTGTGTGTGTGTGTGTGTGTGTATATATATACATATATATATCACAACTTTATCCATTCCTCTGTTGTTGGACATCTAGGTTCTTTCCATAGTTTGGCTATTGTGGACATTGCTGCTATAAACATTTGGGTACACGTGCCCCTTCAGATCATTACATTTGTATCTTTAGGGTAGTAGTGTGACTGCTGGATCATAGGGTAGCTCTATGTTCAACTTTTTTGAGAAACCTCCATGCTGTTTTCCAGAGTGGTTGCACCAGCTTGCATTCCTACCAACAGTGTAGGAAGGTTCCCCTTTCTCCACATCCTTGCCAACATCTGTCATTTCCTGACTTGTTAATTTTAGCCATTCTGACTGGTGTGAGGTGGTATCTCCTTGTGGTTTTGATTTGTACCTTCCTGATGCTGAGTGATGTGGAGCACATTTTCATGTGTCTGTTGGCCATCTGGATGTCTTCTTTGCCGAAATGTCTGTTCATGTCCTCTGCCCGTTTCTTGATTGGATTATTTGTTCTTTGGGTGTTGAGTTTGATAAGTTCCTTATAGATTTTGGATACTAGCCCTTCATCTGATATGTTGTTTGCAAATATCTTTTCCCATTCTGTCAGTTGTCTTTTGGTTTAGTTAACTGTTTCCTTTGCTGTGCAGAAGCTTTTGATCTTGATGAAGTCCCAATAGTTCATTTTGCCCTTGCTTCTAGAGGGTTTTTCTTATTGGTGCTTTCATTTTCTCTGTAGACAGTTTTTTTAAATTCCCAAATGATGGGAGTATATATTGTTGGATTATTATACCATTGTTTTTCCTAACATTAACTAGAATTTCTAGAATTATTCTAGCATAATTAACATTAACCAATGTAGTTTTCTCACACTGTGATTAAAGGCTGTGGGGAAGCATACCCCATAGTGGTTAGCAGCTGCATTCTTGAGTCAAAACTCTGAGATTTAAATCCCTGCTCTGTCTTTCCTGGCTATATAACCTTGGGCAGAGAATTTAAACTAAGGCTCAATTTCTTCATTTGTAAAATTAAAGTAATAATCGTACCTATCTCAGGTGGTTGTCCTGAGGGTTAAATTAAGACAATACATGTAAATCATTTAGCACTTAGGAAATACTCAACTAATCTTAGTTAAAATTTCTATTGGGGGAAACTTTTGGGAATTTTTTGGTCAACTTTTGCTGTTCAATTGGCACTTGCAAGAAATGAAAAATATATATTTGAACATATAAAGTTCATGAACATATAAAGTTCAATACAGTATACAGGCTCTTGATCCCATCCATACCCCCTTGGTTCCCTCTGAGTTTGCCTGCAGCTATAAGCGACAATGTGCTGACAGTCCCCTCAAAAACCTATGCATCTCCTCTTCTCTGCTTGAAAATGGCCAGCAATGTTTGGGACTTAAAACCCTCAGAGATAATTCTCAGCAAATGAAGGACAGAGGAAAGTGGATAAATATTCCAGCTTTGCTGTCCCTGGAGAGGTCATATCTAAGATACATTCTATTTTTTTTTTTTTTAGAATAGAATAAGATACATTCTATATGTTCTTCAAAGGATCTCCCACAGCAACTGAACTTCAGTTACCCACATGTGAAACCTGCTCATAATGCACCCTGGACAGGACTTTCCTCCTTCCTGGCTCACTGTCCCTGCTCTTTTTCTTTTGCTTCCTGAGATTACTGCCTAAATAAACTATCTGCACAAGACCTCACCTCAGAATCTGTTTTCTGGAGGAACACAGACTAACACAGATATATATGTATTAGATTATCCTAGTTAATTGTACAGTTCCCATCTGCTAAGCGTGGTTCTCAAATCTCATTTCAAATTATAATCAACTGGAAATAAATACATCAAAATTTCTAGGTATTGTCAAATAAGAAACATCCAGATTTAGTAAGGAGAGACTACTGGAAAGGACTAATGCAAAGGGGGTGAGAGGAACTGCTGCTGCATGGAGAAACTATGACATAAGATCTCGAAGGAGTTTTTCTTTATAGAGAAGAGTAAACAAGACTAGAAGGAACTAGGTGTGGAGAAGTGGGGTGAAAGAGTGACTTAAAGAGTAGATCACAGAATGCTTTCCCCTGTGCAAGAATTCTCTGCCTTTAGCACTCGCGGTTCTTGATCATGCTGCTTCAAAGAATGAAGAGGTAGACCAGAAGAGTGGTAGGCAGCAAAGCAAGTTTCCTGAGTGATAGTACAAAGCTCCCAGAGAGGGAAAGATCCAAGAGGGTTGCCCTCAGAGTTTCTAAGTTTAGGGTTTTGTTTTGTTTTGTTTTTTAAAGATTTTATTTATCTATTTGACAGACAGAGATCACAAGTAGGCAGAGAGACAGGCAGAGAGAGAGGGAAGCAGGCTTCCCGCTGAGAAGAGAGCCCGACGTGGGGCTCAATCCCAGGACCCTTAGATCATGACCTGAGCCGAAGGCAGAGGCTTTAACCCACTGAGCCACCCAGGCGCCCCAATTTAGGAGGTTTTATGAGCTGTTTTGTGGAACTATCTTAAGCAATCAGGGTGTGCTGCGTCACACCAAACAATACTTTCATCATGTTATCTACCTATCAGGTTAACATCAACGTGCTGAGGGGTCTTTTTTGCTGACATCTGGGAGCTTATGTCTTAACTGCCCCTTGCCTGTGATAGTGACAAATGTTTTGTGGGTAATTATCTTATTCTAGGACGTTTTGCAGAAGTCATTTCTGCGAAGGCTGCAAAGCAGAATGTCAGTGCAGTCCTGTCTAAGCTGCAAAACAGGATGTTAGTGCTGTTTTATTTTAGCTATCCTGACTCCATATTTTCTTCTTGGGGACCCTGGCCTGGACTACCTCACCGTCCAACTAACTCCTTAGAAGGAGAGATTGTTATGAAGGAGTTATGCACTGGTTCATGCTGGGGGCAGGTCAAAGCTCAGAGACTTGGAAGTAGGAGAGAATCTTAACCAGGGTTTGGTTAACCAGAATTTTGTTCTGATTGGTCAGTAGAAACAAGCAGTTCAGCTAATCATTTATGAGGCCATGGGTGGGAACTTAGAGGGTCTGTGCCTAATCTTGCCATAGGTAAATAAGGGGGCATACGTGAGTCTTACCTAAGTCATATGGGAAAGGATGGTTCTTTGCAGTAATTCTTTTCCAGAACACAAAAGAGGTTGTGTGTGTGTGTGTGTGTGTGTATTTCTAAACTGTCACTATTTTCCAGGAGCTCAGGTAAATTCAACGCTTTGGGGATGGAACTTAGACAATAATAGTTTCTAGAAGCATGACTCCCCAAGATAAGCTATAAATTACAATAAAAGACTTGAGAGACCCATCAACTAATCCAAATGTGTAGCCCTTATTCAGGTCCTAATTCAAATAAAACTGTTTTTTTTAATGACATTAATAAAACAATGAGAGATTTGAACACTGAATCCTTGATGAAGTTGAAGAACTGCTATTTATTCTTCAGGTATGATAACGATATTGTGCTTATGTGTGGAGGCCGAGAAAATTAAGTCCATCTCACCTCAGGTTTAGCATTAGCACAAGTACAGCCATCCTATCTTTGGCAGCCATCTCAGGCCCAAGGGCTGAACTTTCCCCTACTTTACTTTAGTTCCAGGGATCCCCCCCCAACCCTGCTTTAGTTCTAGGGACCCTCACCCTGCTTTAGTAACAGGAATACCTAACCCTGTAAACACTTCAAGGAAAAACCGCTATACCTAATCCTGTAAACACTTCCAAGAAAGTACCTAACCCTGTAAACAGCCCAGCAACAGCTAATCAGCTTACTGCAGAAAAGTCTGAAACGTCTCCTCCTCTCCCTTCCAAGCCTCTCGTAATGACCCATAAAAACCCCTGCCTTAACTAGCATTGGGGTCCAAGTCCCTACTCCGCTGCGTCGGGTATACTTGGGCCCAAGCTTAAGCTTGTCAAATAAACCATGTGATTGCATCGGTGTTGGCTCCTTGGTGGTCTCTGGGACACGAAAACCTGGGCATAACATACGAATTTTTAATTTTAAAAAAGTGATGATGGTATTGGTGGTTATGTTTTTAAAAGATTCCTTACATTTTAGAGCTCTCACTGGACAAAATGTTTATATATTAAAAGATACAATTTCTGGGATTGCTTTAGTATAGGAAGGGGGAAAGTGGGTAGAGAATTAGCTGCCCATGACTTGGTAAAATTGCCAGTGCTGAGGTGGTGGGTACCCCAGATTCATTAGGCCAGTCTGTTTACTTTTGCATAGGTTTGAAATAAAAAAGCTTTTCTAAAGAAACCCCTTAATTATTCTTCATTTGCAATCCATGTTGAAAAACTGCTTTTCATAGCTTTATTTTTTGTCTGCTCAACAATCAAAACCTGAAAGAGGTTTGTTAAGGGTTCCCCTCCCCCAATTATTACATTTTTATCCATTTCTCCTTGTATTTCTTGCAATGCTGGATTTATAGATGTCATTGCTTTATTATTTGTGACATGGAGGTTTATGAAAGATTACCTTGGAAAAATAATACATGCTCATGGCAAAAGTAAAAAAATATATATAGCAAGCAATATTTAAGAGTATAATGAAAAACAGATTTTTTTCACCTCAAATTCCCAACTTTCAGCCCCTCTCCTGTGTGTCAGCCATAATTACTGATTTCTGTCTTCCCTGAAGAATGAAAAAAAATATATATATATATAGAACATATATATTATATATATTATATATATTATATATATTATAAATATACATATGTACATATATATGTGTGTATACCTGAATATCTTTTTTTGAATATAACTGGGACCCCAGTGTTTTACACTCTGTTAGACTCCTTGCATTTATCACTTAAATCACTTAAATCTTGTACAGAAAACAGCTACAGTGGAAACTGCGCCTCAGCACACTCTGCAGCCTAAATGAATCAGTTTCTGAGAGCTATTTTACAACTCTGTAAATTACAGATAACAATGCAAAGTAATTCCTGTCTGTCCACACGCAAATCAATTCCGGCCAGTACAGGGACAAGCTCCCCAACCTGTGGAAAAACCAGTTTTGCCCGTTTTGCTCATTTATTTCAACATTCCTTTACTGCCCGTTTTGCTCATTTATTTCAACATTCCTTTACTCCACAGAAATTTGTCCTTCTTTGATTTCTCCTGTGAGCCAGTAGTGACATCTGCTTACTTCCTTTGTTACAAGGAAATTAAATCTGCAGCATGTGTTCATTTTACATGGGCATGAGAGTCTTTTTTTTTTTTTTTTGAGAATTATTCTTAACGGTGTTTAGCCAATTGGTTGAACATACAACTTATGGGATGTGTGGAAAACCCAACTTTATTTTTATCTCTCATTGCCCCTGTGTGAGTAACTGTATGTATCAGTAACTCATTTAATCTGTTCCAGTCGTTTGCTTCAACAAGGCTTTGATAAATATGCTTTTACTTGTGTTTTTAAGTCAAACTTAATTACACTTGTAGGATGACTTCCTAGAAGGACTAAATCACTCTCCGAAGAAATTATACCAATTTATCTTCCCACTAAGAGTGTATAAAAATGATGGTTTTTCATATTCTCTGACCACAGCACATTATCAGACCTTTAGATCTTTTCCAGTCTGGTAGGTGAAAAATGGAATCTTAACTTAAACACGTATTTCTTTCATTATGGATTAGATTGGCAAATTTTCATACAATATAAACTATCAGTTTTCTTTATCTGTAAGCTGCCTATTCATGTCCTTTGCCCATTTTTTTCTATTATTTTGATATTGTTAATAATAACAGATTGGCCCTCTGTCATGGGTGTTGCAAACATCTTTTCCCACAATGGAGCTGGGGCTACAGTGAAGAGATGGGGCCAGGCAAGCATAGCACAACTCAGTGGATTTAGAACGTACCTGCATCTAGAAAAGCTATGTCTCTCAAACCTCCTGCCCTCCATCTGTGACTGAGTCCTCACCTTCTCATTCACAATCCCTCAGCAATGAAAATCTAATTGAAGTGCAAGAAAAAGGATGCATTGAAAAGTCACCATGGAAACTGCCCCTCCCACAGCATTTACCATTCAAGCGCTTCTACAGGCATTCATGTAACAACAAATTAGCAAAGAAAGATTTCCAGACTCACAACCCTAATTTGAATGCAGTTTAAAGGTGCTCAGAGGCAAGAAGAATGCCTGTGGTTTCCATAGGGAGATTACTAGGAAAAGAATTGTCTCCAACTCCAGCTTCTGTGGAGGATAATTTGTTGAGACATTAGACTGTATTTTGTTTTTGCTGCAATTTTCCACCCTCCCCTACTTTCTGCTGATGGTTGCCAGTTCACAGTGCTTAGTGGGCCTTAAGCCTAAAGACTACTTCTGGTCTGCCTTTAGTGAAAGTCTGGACTCACTGAAGAGGTTAAACGAGGTGGGAAAGCGTGTGCAGAGGAAAAATCCATTCTCTTCGGAGGGCAGAGAAGTCAATGAAATCAGGAGGACAGGTTCTGCCAGGGGTGACGACCTGTGGCTACTGCTGAAAGCATCCAGGATGGTGACTGTAGGGGAGAAAATCTGCCACCCCAAAATGTGTCTCTTTGGCATGTGAATTATTTTCAGCTGATTTGCTTTTAAGAAACAAAAGGCTCAGGAAGAAGCTTTGACTGTCCCCCTGACTGAAAAGAATTTAGACATAGAACCTGCTCCAGGAAGGGAGCATTCACCATAGAAAACAACAGCATAATATGAATTGGGGTGGTAGACAGGGAGCAAGGTAGCAAAGTCTGTTTGCGTAAATTCCTATGTCCATTGTTTCTGGATGGTCCAGCAAACATCAGATTACCAAATGTTTATCTTTTTCATCTTCCTGTGATTTATCTTTCTTCCTCATGAAGTCCCAGACCACCACCTCCTTCTCCTTAGCTCTAGATAAGCCTCAATTGCCTGACTGTGGCTCTCATATTCTTATGAGTCCATCTATGTATGTATATAACTAAATATGTATGTAACTATGTATGTAACTAAATTTAATTTTTTTCCTGTTAATCTGCCTCACGTCAATTGAATTCGGCCAGCCAAAAGAACCTTGAAGGGTAAATGAAAATTTTTCCTCTGAACAGTGACAGAAACTGATCAAACATGGCTAATGGCTAGTGATCTTAGGGAGGCAGGGACTGAGGCTCTGAGAATTCCAACTGTAACAAAAAAAAATCCCAGTCCCAGTGCAGGAAAAGACCAGAGGCCTCGTCACTTTCAAATGACACTGGGCATCTCAGCCCTAACCACTCTGGCCTGGGACTATTGATGCTTCCTGTTACCTGTGGGTGACTCCCAAAATCTATGGGTGACTATCATGGATCAGGATGGCTAGGGGAGTCTAAGCAATGACTGAGGTAGACTTTACCATCATTTTGACTGGCTGAGGGCTCAAAATTATACTTCATATAATTTTAATAATCTCATATGATATTTATATACCAAAATTTATAGAGCAATATTCATACTCAAAGTACTTTTTAGGACTAGCATTTTGGGAAGCTTCAGCCAGTTAGCTATGGTACAAAAGCCCCACCACAAAAAAAGTACATTTCTGATGTAGTTTTAATTTTGTTCTTCCACTTAGTAAATGCTTATAAATGCATAACTTTTGCTATATTTTCTTGAATTTTTCTAATAAGTTATGGCTTTTTTATGGGAACAAGTAGATTTCCCAAAAAGGTACTTCGGTTATGACATTTTTGCAGTAGGAAATCCATTCTAAGTTTTGATTTTGTCACCTTACAACCAGTGAAGGCCAAAATCAGGGATGATATCAATGTTTCTCTACTGCCCTCCAGTGGGAAGCTGGATGGAGGTGGTAACATTTTTGGAGTGAAAGAGACTGGTATATATTTCTACATAGGCATGTAAAAATATAGATAGAAAGAAATAAGAAGAACCAAAGGCTATTTTTCTCCCATTATGTTCAGAAATAAGTGAATTGTTGAATGATGAGTGATTTAGTACCATGCCTTCTAAGGCCACATTTAAACCCAAGGAGTTACTGACAAGACAAAATAGCACACAGTTTTTGAGGTAAACATCTTAAACATTCCGAGTCTCTATATTTACTTATATGAAATTGATTTACTTATACATACTTATGTAGTTATGATGATGTACTCTTATAAATGAAACATTCTTCTTAGTAGAAAATCATCAAAGAGTTAAAGAAAATGTATGCAGCTTCTCAATTTCTCCACGTTTCTGATTGATATCATGGCAGATTTACATTAACAAGTTTATTTAGCACATCTGTGTGAGGCTTAAAATTTGACACTTTTTAAGTTAATTTTAAGGATTTTATTTATTTCTGTGAGAGAGAGAGCACATTTGGGGAGGGGGGGCTGTGTGGCAAAGGAGGAGGGAGAAGCAGACTCCCTGCTGAGCAGGAAGCCTGAGGCGGGACTGGATCCCAGGATCAGGAACCATGATCTGGGCTGAAGGCACAAACACTCAACCGAATGAAAAACCCAGGCACCCCAATCTGACACTTTTAAAAATTCACCTTTCAAATATCCAAATTAATGCATTAGGTACTACAAACAGTAGTAGTTGCAAACCAAGGCTCTATAGGGTTTTATGTTTGTAAACGAATTTTCAAAACTTATTAATTCATCTTAGACAACTAAAACAAAAAGCATGACAACATTTATGTCTCCTCCTGGTGACGGCAAATCTGGGATATGGTACAAAGACATACAAGGTTACCTTCACTTTGTTCAATAAATGGTTTGATCTTTGAGCCATAAAACATGAATTTAAGCATGGACAACCTTCATTTCATGGGTCTTTTTCCAGGCTGTTGAGAACAAGAGAGGAAGTAAGACCAAAAGGTATGAAATTTCAAATTGGTCTGAAAACTTTAAAAGGTGATAGAGCCTACATTACATTAAACTTCTGAGACAATCTACCCTAGGAAAATATAGCACTCTGGCAATATTCCCTGAGCAAGGTGACGATCAAAAATGATACCTAAAATATATTGAATATTTCCTGCATACCAGCTACTATGCTAAGATTATCTCATTTACCTTCGTAAGAACCACAATATATGTGTAACTGGAAGGACCAACCCCCAGAGAAAGATTGAATAAGAACATATCTCTTTTATTTGGAAGTAGAAGTCTTCTATAACTCTAATTTATATTTACTGCATTTTTATTTAATATGTGTGTGGATTTTTTTTTTTCAGAATTCTAAAGGCAAGTGTCTCCACATCTAAGAACAATATAATAGGTGTCAAGCCTTCTTACTTTTTTTTTTTCCTTCTTACATTTTGAATAAAGATGCCAATCTGCCCATGCAGGAAGTGCTATGAGACTGCTGAAGGAATTCTGCCAGGATAAGCCTCCTGGCAGTTACACCAGAGAAGACAAAGAATGAAAGAGCGATTGCAGAGGCTGAGGGTGAGAATATCTTTGCAGAGCTATGAAGAGGCTGTGACATTTCCTCTCCTTCTGGAGGAGGGAGGATTGTACCAGTTACCTATTATTCTGTAACAAATCATCCCAAAAGGAAGGTACCTAAACAATAAGGACTTACTACCTTAGATAGTTTCTATAGATCTGGAATTTGAGATCATGTTAGCTGAATGTGCTGGCTCAATTTCTCACAAAGTTGTAGTTCAAGATTTCATCTCACTGAGCAAACTGAGGTCACATGCCTATACTCTCACTGTAAGAAGGCTAGAAAAAGTGAGTAACCGTCTTTCTCACTTTCTGTAAGCACTGCTCATCACCACCAAGACACACTGTAGGTAATTCCCCAAACACAGAAAAAGAACTAAAATGGTGCACAGCAAAAAATAAAACCACAAAAATGTCTAACTCAAAGTCATCCCTTTGGCTGGCTAAAACTGGTACAACCACTGCTTTCAATGCTTATACTTCAAAAAAACTTGCCACTTAAAATGTTGCAAATATCCTTCATCCAGTCAAAGATGCACTCACTCTATTACCCTCCAAGAAAGTCAGCCAACATTTCATCAGTTACCACATCCGTCTGTCCATTTCTAAGTCTAAAACCTCTAGTTGATATCTAATCCTTTGCAATTTATAGGCTGAATAATCAAGTTTATGAACAATAGCACACCCTACATACAGTAGTGAAATAGAGGGCAAAGAAGAAAATAAAAATTAAAACACATAAAAGTGCATATGATACTCATCGAGATAGGAGATTCAAGTAAAGATGCCAGCTTTCATTTCTTCCCCTGATGATGAAGACTGCACCATCCTTAGTGACTTCCTTTCTCCATCAGCCATTCTGTGTTCCCTTTGCCTTCAGCCAGTACCTTCGTTGCTAAGGGGTCTGTGTATTTGATAGAACTATCTGTTTAAAGGTATAACTGCTGGAATGCCTGGGTGGCTCAGTGGGTTAAGCCTCTACCTGCAGCTCAGGTCATGATCTCAGGGTCCTGGGATTAAGCTCCTCATCAGGCTCTCTGCTCAGCGGGGAGCTTCCTCCACTCTCTCTGCCTGCCTCTACCTACTTGTGATCTCTCTCTCTGTCAAATAAATAAAATCTTTTAAAATAAATAAATAATAAAGGTATAACTGCAAACCTATTTCTGCTTGATGATCAGGGTGAATCACTCTAGCCAGTATCATAACCTTGTTCTTCTCCTTTTCCTTCTCTTGCCTATCCAATGACTCAAGACACACAAAATGGTTAGATAGCAGTCTCATCCCCAAATCAATGGAACCACTGCTCAGCCTGTGTTGGAATAATTCCTTTCTTTGGTAACAGACCTCTAAACCAGCAAAACCCAGAATCTCTGAGACTGGCAGTTAAGAAAAAAATAATAGCCCTTTGTTCCTAAATCCATTATTTTTGCATATGGAAGCCTGATAGTTTTAAAACATATCCACAAATTCTTTGACCCTTCTCCATTAAGAAAAGGAGTCTCTGGTTGCTGGAGGGGAGTGGGGGTAGTGGGATGGGATAACCGAGTGATGGACACTGGGGAGGATATGCATTGTAATGAACACTTGGTATTATATAAGACTGATGAATCACAGTCCTGCACCCCCAAAGCAAATAATACATTATATGTCAATTAACTGAATTTAAAGGAACTTTTTTTAAAAAAGAAAGAAAAGGAGTTTCCTTTGACATAACTATCCTTAGTAACTAAGTCCTAATGAACCAATGTGATTTTGAAGTGACACTGCAGGACTTCCATTGTTGGTTTAGAAAGGCATTACAGTTCCCATCCAGATTTCTCTCTCTGGGGATGTTTTGCCCTTGGAACCCAGCTACCATGTTGTGAGGAACCAAACAACACTGTGAAAAGGCCAAAAGTAGGTGTTCTGGCTGCAGACTAAGCATCAGTCCCCAGACACGTGAAAAAGTGAAACTTTAGATGATTTTAGCCCCCAATTTTTTGGCTGCCCCAGATGGCACCAAGTGGACAGTAGAACAGAGATAAACTGTCCTCATTGCATCCTGCAGAAGTTATGGATTTGAAAGCAAAGTGAATGTTGCAGTTGTTTTAAACCACTAAGTTTTGGAGGTAGCTATACAACAATTGACAGCAAGGACATGAAGGAAAAGTCCTAAACATTGGACACCAGTTCAAAGAATTTGCTGCAAAAAGGGTTATCTCCCAGAAGGCATCATAACTAAGTCTTCAGTAAGATGTGTGCTTCTTGGTGACACACGATACAATTAGAGTCCGATACAATTAGACCAATGAACTCTATGGGCAGTAGCCCACTGCATCACTTCTTTCATTACAGGGTGAGTTTTTTGGTCAGAAGCTACATGGTGTCAGATGCAATGACTATGTACAAAACATTCAATAAATCCCCAGATGGGGGTACTGACAGCAGCACAGGAAGCAGGAAAGCAAATCTAAACCTAGAGTAAGCAATTTCGGAGAGGAAAATAACTATTCTCTCTCATTGACTGGGTTGGGTCAAAGGAATTGACTTGCCTCTGAGTGGCTGGCTGGTCCTCCTGGAGCAGGGCATATCTCACCAACTCAGAAATGGTCAATGCTGCTGGCAACCTGAACACTCAACAGTGGTTTGGTGATCCCAGGCATAGCTCCAGTCCTGCTATCATTTCCATTTCATTCATGATTCCATTGAGCAAGCACTGAGCCTGGAAAAGGAAAAGGAGGCTGAATTTCCTCCATAAAGCAGTTCATTTCATCTATTTGATTCATAAGATTCATTCTGCTAGGTCCATTAGCATATCCCCTCCCAAATATTCCTTGTCACCTGTTCTCCAGTCTTGCTCTTTCCAATGTCATTGACCACTGGGCAAAACAATTAGCTTTGTACTATGAATTATTACCCAAGGCCAACTCTCCTTTCAGGAAAAGTGAACTTCTAGACATACTGCTGGACACTCTGCACATTAAAAGGACTTCATGACTTCAGTGTTCTTCAGGTGCAAAGTGGGACCCAACAATCTCACAAGGCATTTCTGGCAGGTACCACCATATCGTCCAGAGCAACAAACCTGAGCAATCCCTGGCACATCATGGGTACCCAACGGACATTTGTTGAATCATTCTTCAAAAATGCAGATCGTAACTAACTAAAACTTAAACATTTGGAAGAAAAAAATGTAGATCATTTCCCTCCCTCCTCTGTTTAAACTCCTTCAACAGCTTGCTATTGCTCTAAAAGACCCTGCTGGGTATAACCTCTGCCTTTTCCATCCTCTTGTTCTCTGAACTCAAAGCATTGGTCCTCAATTCTTGGAATATTCCATGCTCTCTCCCACCACAAGACTTTTGCTTGGACTGTATCCTCTCCTTGTCAAGTTAACTCCATCCTCATGTCTTGACTCAAGGATTCTTTCCTGTCTTTTAACTATTTTTCTTCATTATAATTAACTCCGTATTTATTTACGTGTTTAATTAAATTTCTGCCTTACCCTGGGACTCTAAGAATGTCAGGATTATGAGCACTCACCACTGGATCTCCAGCACCTAATATATTGCCTGGCACTTAACAGTGCTAAATAATATTTTGCTGAATGAACACATAAATAAATGAATGTATGTATCTGTACTAAAATGCAGCATATGTAATTTATCTCCAAGTTATCACTGCCAGTTTTGCTTAAGAAGCTTTCTGTTATCAATTCCTACTCCTTAAATTCACATTTCTTTATTAATTTAAAAAGGCATTTGTCTAGACAAAAACTTTCCTAAGCATCGTTCTATAATAGAACTACGCAACAGAAATATGTGAGCTACATATAACTTCAAATATACTATCAGTCACATTTTAAGAACTGAAAAGAATTAATTTTACTATTTTACTTAACCAGTATTTCCAAGACACCGTTTCAATGTGAGATAGATATAAAAAAATTGATGAAATATTTTACATTCTTTTATTTATCCTGTCTTTGAAATTTGGTGGGTATTTTAGTTTCATTGTATCTTGGTTTGAACTAGCTTCATTTCAAGTGCTCCGTACGGGACAGTGCAGTTCTTTAGAACTCACTTTCACAAGGAGTCTGACCATCCTCAGCACCTAAATTCGTGCCAGGAAAGCGTCCTCAGGTCGAACTTTCATCCAGAAGATCTAACTGTTCCAGTATAAGAGATGATTTAAACCAGATACAAGAGTGAGCCCAAACTCCTTCAGGATTCATTTAGAAAGGTGTCTCTAGAAACAATTTTAATGTCCATCTTCCTATAACATCTTTTTATGTCTTATTTAACTAGAAACTTTGCTCCTCCTGAAGTTATGGGCCACCTTCTTTGCCGACCTTTAATTTCTCCTCCTTCGAAGCCAATTTATAATTCTCCATTTTTAGGTTCTTCATGGCAAATAGGTCCATTCCCTTGGCTGCTGAGGAAAGTTGGGGCGGTGTGGGGGTGTCTGTCGAAACCTCCCATGTTCAGTACTCATTCTTTGGGCCTCTTCGTTATGCCTGCTTGGACCTCTGGAGGTGGCCGCCGAGAGAGCAGCCCAAATCATGGTTTAAGGCCCAGAGCTGGAGTTGGATTGCTCCTTCGGTTCAAAAAGCAGCTCTCTGTCTGCCAGCACTATACGCACACAACGGTTTTTAGATGCTTTAGCCTCACCAGAGAGCCACTGCCCAGAAAAACAAACAGCATTAGCTAGCGCTAGACAAGCCCTACCTCGGCTTCACCACGTGCCCTTGGCTAAAGAGGAAGGGGCGGGACATCCGCCCTGCCCGAGACACTTCCGGAAGTGACGTAGGAGTGTCAACATGCAAGATGGCGGCCCATCACCGGCAGAACACGGCAGGGCGGAGGAAAGTGCAGGTATGGGAGTCCCGCTCCTGGACCTCCAGGACGTGGCCTGCGGCCCCGAGCCCACCTGCAGCAAGGAGATGCCTCGGGCCGCGGTCGTTCAGGGTAGCGGCTTGGGGCGAGCGGGACAGGGCGCGGCCGGCGGCGAGGGGTGGGGCCGCGGCGCTAACGGGTTGAGGAAGGGGCGGGGGGCGGTTGACTGGGCCCTCCTGGCCCAGTCCCGGGACTCTGGGGTGCGCGGTTTGGAGCTCAGATCTGTAAGACTTCAGCTGTCTCGTAGGCTTGGGCTTGCTGGATCTGGAAGGGCTTGTTTCCCACCCACCTGGCTCCCTCTTCCCTTGCTTTTCATCAAAACGCTCTGCCCTATCGCGTCTGAGCCGAGGCCTGCGGGCACTTCCTCGGCGGGCGGCTGCGGAATAGGCCTGTGCGGGGGCGTGGCGGGGCAGCGGGGCGCAGATGACCCTGAGGGGTTTCTGTGGAGGATTCTGCACTTGGGAGCCCTCTGCCTTTTTATGTTTTTGTTTTTGCGGAAGCTTTGTTTCTGCTCAGGTGGAAACGACGTGGAAGTGTGCAGGTGTTAGTGGGAAATTATCATTTTTCTTCATTTCTTCATTTTCATAGTGCATCCTCAAATCTTTTTTCCCGTTTCTAATGATTTATTATTCAGGGGTAAAGAGTTATCTGACCCTTTCGTGTGTTCTTTATGCCTTCGTGAATGCACTCTTATTTTGGGTACAATTAAGAGTTACCGCTCTCTATTATTTTCAGCTGTACAAGGAGTAAAAGGCCTTATGGCAAGTGTTTGACTACAGGTATATTGTATATAGGAGTGACGGTTTCTGCGCTTATTCATTAAACGTTTACTGAGCACTTAATTTAGTCCTAAAGATGTGCAAAAAATTGAGACAGTATGGGACATAAGTAATACCCAGGATCTCTTTATGAACTACGTTATATGTAGTTCTGCAGATTGAAAGCGATTGTTTAATAGGTAAATAGGACAAAGTGATCCTTTAGGAAGGTAACCCCAGCAGTCGCTGTAGGCCATTGTCTTCTGGGCAGTTCACTTACTTGTTTTATTGGTCTCATTGATTCACTACAATGACCTGAGTATTCACTAGATGTCTCTGAGTGATGTCTCTGAATTGAGTGAAATTAATGAGAATCTAAAATAACTTACCTTGTTAGGTGATTTTTAAGTGCATCAGTAACAGGATTTAAGTAACGCCAGCATTCAAGCTAGGTGGGTGAAAATGTGTGCTGTGGACTAAAATGTAACTCAAAATTTTCTTAATTGTGTTCTAGACACTAGAGTGGTACACTTCTTAGGGTAGTGAGGCGGGTTAATCAGGCATCTGTTTCTTGCATTTAAATGTAAAAGGCCATTTAAAAGTATAAGATGAAAAAAAAATTTAAAAAAATAAATAAAAGTATAAGATGAAGAAATATAAATTCGCCACAATGTGTGTGGAAAAATTGAGTCTTTTAATAAGCTGAATGTGAGCCATCGCATGCTGAATGAGGGAGATAATTCATTCTTTGCCGGTCATAATACAAAACTACAGTTTGAGGTTCAGCACTTATTTATCTTGTTCTTGATAGGTCTAGCAGTCAGACTGGTGAAGTAACCTGAAAGTATTTCCTATAAAGAGCTCAAAAGAAGGAAGATTAGCCTGCTGAGGAGAAGATTTAGTGAATCTTGTTAGTTGCTTTCAGAATTTGTCCCCAAGATATAGAACCAATGTGAGAAGCTACAGAGATTGTATCTCATTGTGAGGGAGAACTTTTGTTTTTGGCAGTGTTTTTCAAACTATTCTCTGAGCACTTTTGGCATGTTGGGCTGCATGATTCTTTATTCTTTACTGGGGGCGGGGGGCGGTCCTATGCATTATAAGTTGTTTGCATCATCTTGGCTTCTGTCTACTAGATGTTAGCATCCCTCCAGTGTTGACAACCAAAATTAACTAGATACTTTGAAATGTTCGTGGGAGGTTGAAAACCAGTGTTCTATATCTCTTTGTGCATGTGTACCCAATTTACTTGATTATTTTTTAATTCTGAACAAAATCATAGTATTTATTGTTCAGTGTCCTGCTGTTTGGCAAAATTTTAAATAACATTCCCATTGACCCAGCAATTCCAAGTCTAAAAAATTGTTTTACAAAAGTGCAAATGAGGGGCGGCTGGGTGGCTCAGTTGGTTTAAGTGTCTGCTCAGATCAAGATCCCAGGGTCCTGGGATTGAGCCTTGCTTCGGGGCTCCGGGAATCTGCTTCTCTCCCTCCCTCTTTCTCTTTCTCTCTCTTTCTCTCTCCCTCCCTCTTTCTCTCTCTCTCTCTTTCTCTCTCTCTCTCCCTCCCTCTTTATCTCTCTCTCTTTCCCTCCCTCCCTCCCTCTCTCTCCCAGTGCTCCTGCCCTGGCTCATGTTTCTCTGGCTCTTTAATTAATTAATTTAAATTAATTTTTAAAATTTTAAATAGTTTAATTTTTTAAAAAGTTTAATTTTTAAAAAAACAGCTTTCTCTAGTTGTGCAAGAGTGTTTATTTTAAGAATGCTGTTATTGTGAAAAAACTCAATGTCCATCAGTAGTCACTTAGCAGATAAATACACTTACGTAGTGGATTAATTTGCAGTTGTTAAAAAGATAAGCTTGATCCATATTATTAAAAAGGAAAGATGTCCAGAAGTCAGAAAAACAAGTCAACATAACATAGTCCCATTTCCACAAAGGAAATAATGTGTTTTAAACGTCTGGAAGGCTATTAACAGTGATTATCTCTAGTATTAGATTATGTGATTATGGATAAGACAGGAAATGGGATATCTTTTATTTTAAAATATATGTTAATATATATTTTCAAGCTTTTTACAAAATTTTTGTTTTTATGAATAAAATCTCCATTTTGGAAAAAGTGTATAAGCCTACCTAAAGATTTTTGCTTCTTGGCTGTCTAGTAGCAAGAGGCAGTAGCCCTGAGCTTCATTATTAAGTTGTAGGCCAAAAAGAACCCTTGAGACTTATAATACTGATAAATAACCAGTGGAGAGGGGTCCAAACATTACTGCTTATTAATTATAGACATAATGAAGAATGAACACATGTCCTACCATCTTCGACTTCTAAGCAGCCTGAAGGTGAGTATGAGGGGGAGGGTGGATTTGTGATTGGCAGAAACATGATCAGACAGTCAAATGTATGAATTCAGATATATGATGCAGATTTTTTCCTGATAATCAAGGTACCAAGCAAGTATTTTCATTCCCTGGTGGTCCCTTACTGTTACTATTTTCTTTTGTTTTGTTGTTGTTGTTGTTGTTGTTGTTGCGTATCAGTGATTTTATTTCTTTTTTTTTAATTTTTAATTTTTAATTTTTTATAAACATATATTTTTATCCCCAGGGGTACAGGTCTGTGAATCACCAGGTTTACACACTTCACAGCACTCACCAAAGCACATACCCTCCCCAATGTCCATAATCCCACCCCCTTCTCCCAACCCCCCTCCCCCCAGCAACCCTCAGTTTGTTTTGTGAGATTAAAAGTCACATATGGTTTGTCTCCCTCCCAATTCCATCTTGTTTCATTGATTCTTCTTCTACCCACTTAAGCTCCCATGTTGCATCACCACTTCCTCATATCAGGGAGATCATATGATAGTTGTCTTTCTCTGCTTGACTTATTTCGCTAAGCATGATACACTCTAGTTCCATCCATGTTGTCGCAAATGGCAAGATTTCATTTCTTTTGATGGCTGCATAGTATTCCATTGTGTATATATACCACATCTTCTTGATCCATTCATCTGTTGATGGACATCTAGGTTCTTTCCATAGTTTGGCTATTGTGGACATTGCTGCTATAAACATTCGGGTGCACGTGCCCCTTTGGATCACTATGTTTGTATCTTTAGGGTAAATACCCAGTAGTGCAATTGCTGGGTCATAGGGCAGTTCTATTTTCAACATTTTGAGGAACCTCCATGCTGTTTTCCAGAGTGGCTGCACCAGCTTGCATTCCCACCAACAGTGTAGGAGGGTTCCCCTTTCTCCGCATCCTCGCCAGCATCTGTCATTTCCTGACTTGTTGATTTTAGCCATTCTGACTGGTGTGAGGTGATACCTCATTGTGGTTTTGATTTGTACTTTCCTGATGCTGAGTGATGTGGAGCACATTTTCATGTGTCTGTTGGCCATCTGGATGTCTTCTTTGCCGAAATGTCTGTTCATGTCCTCTGCCCATTTCTTGATTGGATTATTTGTTCTTTGGGTGTTGAGTTTGCTAAGTTCTTTATAGATTCTGGACACTAGTCCTTTATCTGATATGTCGTTTGCAAATATCTTCTCCCATTCTGTCAGTTGTCTTTTGATTTTATTAACTGTTTCCTTTGCTGTGCAAAAGCTTTTGATCTTGATGAAATCCCAATAGTTCATTTTTGCCCTTGCTTCCCTTGCCTTTGGCGATGTTCCTAGGAAGATGTTGCTGCGGCTGAGGTCGAAGAGGTTGCTGCCTGTGTTCTCCTCAAGGATTTTGATGGATTCCTTTCGCACATTGAGGTCCTTCATCCATTTTGAGTCTATTTTCATGTGTGGTGTAAGGAAATGGTCCAATTTCATTTTTCTGCATGTGGCTGTCCAATTTTCCCAGCACCATTTATTGAAGAGGCTGTCTTTTTTCCATTGGACATTCTTTCCTGCTTTGTCGAAGATGAGTTGACCATAGAGTTGAGGGTCTATTTCTGGGCTCTCTATTCTGTTCCATTGATCTATGTGTCTATTTTTGTGCCAGTACCATGCTGTCTTGATGATGACAGCTTTGTAATAGAGCTTGAAGTCCGGAATTGTGATGCCACCAACTTTGGCTTTCTTTTTCAATATCCCTTTGGCTACTCGAGGTCTTTTCTGGTTCCATATAAATTTTAGAATTATTTGTTCCATTTCTTTGAAAAAGATGGATGGTACTTTGATAGGAATTGTATTAAATGTGTAGATTGCTTTAGGTAGCATAGACATTTTCACAATATTTATTCTTCCAATCCAGGAGCATGGAACATTTTTCCATTTCTTTGTGTCTTCCTCAATTTCTTTCATGAGTACTTTATAGTTTTCTGAGTATAGATTCTGTGCCTCTTTGGTTAGGTTTATTCCTAGGTATCTTATGGTTTTGGGTGCAATTGTAAATGGGATTGACTCCTTAATTTCTCTTTCTTCTGTCTTGTTGTTGGTGTAGAGAAATGCAACTGATTTCTGTGCATTGATTTTATATCCTGACACTTTACTGAATTCCTGTACAAGTTCTAGCAGTTTGGGAGTGGAGTCTTTTGGGTTTTCCACATATAGTATCATATCATCTGTGAAGAGTGATAATTTGACTTCTTCTTTGCCGATTTGGATGCCTTTAATTTCCTTTTGTTGTCTGATTGCTGAGGCTAGGACCTCTAGTACTATGTTGAATAGCAGTGGTGATAATGGACATCCCTGCCGTGTTCCTGACCTTAGCGGAAAAGCTTTCAGTTTTTCTCCATTGAGAATGATATTTGCGATCAGTTTTTCATAGATGGCTTTGATGATATTGAGGAATGTGCCCTCTATCCCTACACTTTGAAGAGTTTTGATCAGGAAGGGATGCTGTACTTTGTCAAATGCTTTTTCAGCATCTATTGAGAGTATCATATGGTTCTCGTTCTTTCTTTTATTGATGTGTTGTATCACATTGACTGATTTGCGGATGTTGAACCAACCTTGCAGCCCTGGAATAAATCCCCCTTGATCGTGGTGAATAATCCTTTTAATGTACTGTTGAATCCTATTGGCTAGTATTTTGGTGAGAATTTTTGCATCTGTGTTCATCAAGGATATTGGTCTATAGCTCTCTTTTTTGATGGGATCCCTGTCTGGTTTTGGGATCAAGGTGATGCTGGCCTCATAAAATGAGTTTGGAAGTTTTCCTTCCATTTCTATTTTTTGGAACAGTTTCAGGAAAATAGGAATTAGTTCTTCTTTAAATGTTTGGTAGAATTCCCATGGGAAGCTGTCTGGCCCTGGGCTTTTGTTTGTTTGGAGATTTTTAATGACTGTTTCAATGTCCTTACTGGTTATGGGTCTGTTCAGGCTTTCTATTTCTTCCTGGTTCAGTTGTGGTAGTTTATATGTTTCTAGGAATGCATCCATTTCTTCCAGATTGTCAAATTTGTTAGCGTAGAGTTGCTCATAGTATGTTCTTATAATAGTTTGTATTTCTTTGGTGTTAGTTGTGATCTCTCCTCTTTCATTCATGATTTTATTTATTTGGGTCCTTTCTCTTTTCTTTTTGATAAGTCGGGCCAGTGGTTTATCAATTTTATTAATTCTTTCAAAGAACCAGCTCCTAGTTTCGTTGATTTGTTCTATTGTTTTTTTTGGTTTCTATTTCATTGATTTCTGCTCTGATCTTTATGATTTCTCTTCGCCTGCTGGGCTTAGGGTTTCTCTCTTGTTCTTTCTCCAGCTCCTTTAGGTGTAGGGTTAGGTTGTGTACCTGAGACCTTTCTTGAGAAAGGCTTGTACTGCTATATATTTTCCTCTCAGGACTGCCTTTGTTGTGTCCCACAGATTTTGAACCGTTGTGTTTTCATTATCATTTGTTTCCATGATTTTTTTCAATTCTTCTTTAATTTCCCGGTTGACCCATTCATTCTTTAGAAGGATGCTGTTCAGTCTCCATGTATTTGGGTTCTTTCCAAACTTCCTTTTGTGGTTGAGTTCTAGCTTTAGAGCATTGTGGTCTGAAAATATGCAGGGAATGATCCCAATCTTTTGATACCGATTGAGTCCTGATTTAGGACCGAGGATGTGATCTATTCTGGAGAATGTTCCATGTGCACTAGAGAAGAATGTGTATTCTGTTGCTTTGGGATGAAATGTTCTGAATATATCTGTGATGTCCATCTGGTGCCTTACTGTTATTATTTTCTGACAGCTAGAGTCTATTGGTTGACTCAAACTCTTTTTCTCTCACTCTCCCTCTTCCTCCCTCTCCCTCTCTCCCTCTCTCCATCACAATGGACTCTTCCCTCATTTGCTTCAGAATTCTTGAAATGAGGTTATCAGTGCTCATCCTATTCAGGAGCAGCAACCATGCCCTAGTATCCAGTGATGTTTTAAGTATATACATACTTGGCCTTCCATAACAGGATTCTTTTCCTTGGAAATGACCCCCAAATCCAACTTAACGAGGCTCACATAATAAAAGACATGTGTTGGCTCAGGTAAATGAAAAATCAAGAGGTAATGCTGGTTTCATGCAAATCTTGAACCAGCAGGTTCACTGTGACTCTAACCTAAGAAATGTTGTAATGTCAGCTTTACCATTGCGCTGCTGCTGAGTTCTCTTCCATTCCCAAACTCCCAGCTCTAAGCCTTCACTCTATTGGAGGGGGGTGAGGGGGCAGGAATGGGCTGTCCCATCCCAGTTCTTCTGTCCTTTCACAGTGTTCAAGTCTCTTAAGTAGCTCCTGTAAATTTTCTTCTAGGATTTGCTTGCCTTGAGGAGAAGAAATGGGGAATGCATGGAGAGGCAGCCAACAAAGGTTTCTTCTATCAGTACTTACCTTTTTTCTTTGCCAAATATTTAGTTATTCCAGACCTATTCAGAACTCAGTGTGGGTCCTTATTTTTGATTCTGAGTCCCAGTTTTGGGTTGGTTGTTTAATCTTTGAGACCTTTTTTTTAAAGGAAGTAAAGTGTGCCAAATCCTGACTTCTCAAGGAAAGACCTTTACAAATTAGCTGTATGTCCAAGATGAATTACTTTTTATGTAGGATGGGTAGTAGAACAAATTATAACAATGTGACAGCCATTGGAACAGAGGTCAGTAAACTTTTTCTCTAAGGGGTCAGATGGTAAGTATTTTAGGCCTTGCAGGCCATTTTACTGCATTATAAACTACTCAACTCTGCCATTATAATGTGAAAGCAGCCATAGACAACACCTAGATGAATAGATGTGGCTGTGTTCCAATAAAAAGTTTGTTTACAGAAGCAGGCTTTAGCCCGGATTAGGACCGTGGGTAGTTTTTTACTAACCCCTAGAGGAGTTTTACCAACACGCCCTGACTACAAGTCACGCTAGAAGATGTCCTATTTTTATCTGCAAGAGTGCTTTTTAGAATAGTTTTGAAAATTGGCACTCTTGAAACTAGGTACAAGAAGGAAGTAATGGGCCACAGAATTGAACAGGGAAAACAGATGTGGGAATTACTGCTATCTGGCCAATTTTTCTTGGCCAGATTTAGTCTGATTTAACCTGATAGCTGGAAGTAGCCTTACACTAAAAAACTGTGTGATTCCACTTATAGAATGTTATAGAATAGACAGAATTAATCTGTTTTGAAAAAAGTCAGATCTAGGTTGCCTAGGAATGGGGTGTAGAGGTTGGGAAGCAGAGGAGGAAACATTTTAGGGTGGTAATAATGTTCTTTATGTCTTGGGTAGGGGTTTGTATTAAACAGATCCATACATTTGTTAGAAGTGTCTGTATACACATAAGATTTCTACTTTTCATTATATGTAAATTTTACCTTAAAAGAAAGCTGTTTTTTAAAAAAGCCACAAATAAATAATGAACTTTAGATGATGATATACAAGTTGAAGTATTTAGGGGGAAGTGGTATTGATGTGCAACTTATTTTGAAAGGCATTGAAAGTAATAGATCAAGTGGTTGGATGGGTATGAGATAAACAAATACAAACAGTGTTAATTGTAGAATAGATGTGGGTATACAGACATTTGCCATGTAACTCTTTCAACTTTGAAATTTTTGTAATATAATGTTGGATGAAAATAAGCTTTAAATGTTAAAAAATGGTTAGTGATAAGCAGCAGCAGCCGGGGGAAGTGAAATTTTAAGTGTGGTGGCCAGAAAAGGATTTGCTGAGAAGTTGACTCTTGAGTAAGGATCTGAAGGAAATGAGATTGCCATCTGGAAGAACATTCCAGTGAGAACATCAGATGTAAAAGTCCTGATTGGGAATGTACCTGGCTTATTTGTGGAATGCTAATGAATCCTTTGTGGCTAGTATGGAGTCAGTGAGGAAAGAGGAGCAGGAGATGAAATCAGAGAGGTAACTGCAAGCCAGATCTTTTAGAGCCCTATAGGTCATAGGAAGGGCTTTGGCTTTTGCTCTTGAATGAGATGGAAAGCAATTGGTGAACTTGGAGCAGAGGAATATATACAATATATGCATGTTTTAATAGGACCAGCCTGGCTGCTGTATTTAGAACAAACTGCAGATGAGCAAGGGCAGAGCAGGGGGACAGTAGCTATTTAAGAAATCCAGATAATAGTGCTCCATGAAGGGTGGTGAGAAATAGTTACATTTTGGAAGACTAGACTCACTGACAGGATGTGAGATGAGACAAACTGAAGTAGTGCTGGCGCCAAGGTTTTTGGCCTGAGTGACTGAAAGAACGGAGTTGCCATTAATGCCCATCAGTGAGAGAGACTACAGGAAAAGCTAGTTTGGAGAGGAGTGTTGGTTTGGACAATGCCACAATTAAGATGCCTGTTAGACATCCAAGTGGAGGTAAGTCAGGGCACACTGTTGGAGAGTAGGGGGTGGAGCAGGCTGGAGAAATAGCCCAAAGTCTTCTTTTGTGAGCCTGAAATGTTTTATTTGTCTTTTAAGGTGTTTATTTATTTATTTGGCGGAGAGAGAACGCAAATAAGCGGGGGGGGGGGGGGCCAGACAGGCAGAGGGAGAGGGAGAAGCAGGCTCCCCGCTGAGCAGGGGGCCCAATGGGGGCTTGATCCCAGGCTCACTCCTACGACTCTAGGATCATGACTGAGCCCAAGGCAGCTGCTTAACGGATTGAACTACCCAGGCACCCCAAGCCTGAAATGCTTTGAAGTATCCCTTGTTTGCTTAAAAAGTTTGTGAATTTTGTACTTATTCCGTGATATAGCATATTTGTTTTCATATAAAAAATTGCCACTGTGATTGGCAGAATTCCCCCTGCCCCCCAGCAAATGCCCATGCCTATTCCTTGGAAGTTGTGAATATGTTATATTGCATGATAAAAAGAACTTCACAGATGTAATTAAGGTTACCGACCTTAATGGGGGATTATCCTGGATTATCCCAGTAGACCCAATTTAATCATGTGAAGTCTTAAATGCAGAGTGTATTCTCACAGTGGACACAGAAGTCAGAGAGATTTGAGGCACTAAAGGGACCCTCTGTAGGAGAGGGCACAAAGAAAGTAGGAGAATGACAGCATGCAGCCTATAGGAGCAAAGATGGACCCCTGGCTGACAGCCAGCAAGGAAACAGGACCTTCAGTTCTACGGCTTGAATGAGCTTGGAGGCCAACTCTCCTAGAGCCTCTGAGAAGGAACACAGACCTACCAGTCAACTCTTGTCCATATTGGCCTTGTGAGAGCAGAGGACTTAGCTCAGTATGGACTCCTGACCTTCAGAATTGTGAAATAATAAATGGGAGTTGTTTGAAGCCACTAAATTTGTGGTAATTTATTATGTCAGCAGCAGAAAACTAATCTGATTATCATGAAATTTATCAAGGATAGTTTTTCTCCTGATTGCCTCTACCCTCCTGCATATTACCAATAATTCAAGGCTATTTAAACTTGAAATGCAGAGACAGATCACATGAAATTTAGTGGATCGTCCCCATTATCTGATTTCTTTATTTTGGGTCCCAGATAATTGTTGGAGAAATTAATCAGAGAGTGCTTACTAAGCCAGTTACAAATACTTAAGAGTGTAACCTAACTGGATAATTGCTGCTGGGGCGCTACCATATTCTTTTCCTTGTTCGTCCCTTTACATGTTTCTTCTAAAATGCATAGCTCCTACCAAAGGTCTGGCTTCCCATCCCTTGCAGAGTTCTTAAAGTACCCTCTGCTCTTCCCCATGCCCCCGCTTTTTAAGCAATTTTAAATGGTCAGATATGATTCTTCATCTCTGCATTTGCCTATACCCTTGACTGTCTAAATAAGGTTTTTCCAGGACTTTGCTCACTCATTCATTACTACCATCTCCAGCACCTTCTGCTTTTCTTTTTCCTTTTCTTCCATCTCTTCTGCCTTCAAAGCTTACCTACATCTTGGGGTGGGGTTGGGGGAGGTGGGGAGTGGCAGCAGATTTCACTTAACTTGCTATGACTTCTCTTATATTCTTTCCACACTAGAATGAAAGCTCCAGGGCTACCTGGGTGGCTCAGTTGGTTAAGGGTCTGCCTTCAGCTGAGGTCATGATCTCAGGGTCTTAGGATCAAGCCACGTGTCAGGCTCCCAGCTTAATTAGGAGGCTGCTTCTCCCTCTCCTTCTGCTCCTCCACCCTGCTCATGTGTACACTCTCCCTGTCTCTCTGTCTCTCTCTCTCAAATAAAGAAATGTCTTAAAAAATAAATAAAAGATTGAAAGCTCCAGGAAGCCTTCTGTGCTCACTCACAAAATCCTCAGTGTTTAGAATTGAGCCTAGACACTGGTGGATGCTTCATCAATATTTGTTGAAAGAACTGCATCCTGTTTTTCTTTTATCTACAGCCATTTATTTTATTTTATTTACTTATTTGAGGGAGAGAGTGAGAGAGGACACAGAGGAAGAGGAAAAAGCAGACTCCCCTCCCAAGCAGGGATCCCAGTGCGGAGCTTGATCCCAAGACCCTGGGCTTATGACCTGAGTGGAAGGCAGATACTACTTAACTGACTGAACCTCCCAGGTGCCCCAATTTTTTTTTAAAAGATTTTATTTATTTATCTGACAGAGATCACAATGAGGCAGAGAGGCAGGCAGAGAGAAAAAGAGGGAAGCAGGCTCCCCACTGAGCAGAGAGCCTGATGCGGGGCTCAATCCCAGGACCCCGGGATCATGACCTGAGCCTAAGGCAGAGGCTTTAACCTACTGAGCCACCCAGGCGCCCCCAGGTGCCCCAGTTTGTTTTCTTTAACAATACGTTTTTAGGGGCACCTGGTTGGCTCAATCGGTTAAGTGTCCAGCTTTTGATTTCAGCTCAGGTCATAATCTCAGGGTTGTGAGATCAGACCCCTCACTGGGTTAGAGCCTGCTTGGGATTCTCTCTCTTCCTTCCCCTCTGCCCCTCCCCCCACCCTTGTGCTCTCTCTCTCTCTCAAACTAAGTTCTTAATGATATGTCTTAGAATATACCAGCATATAGAATTCATTTTTTTTTTTAAGATTTTATTTATTTGAAAGAGCGTGCACATGAGAGACGACACAAGCAGGGGTTGCAGCAGAGGGAGAGGGAGAAGCAGGCCCCTGGCTGAGCAGGGAGCCCGACATAGTGGTGGATCCCAGGACACTGGGATCATGACCCGAGCCGAAGGCAGGTGCCCAGCCAACTGAGCCACCCAGGCGCCCCTCATTTTCATTCTTTGATGACCACTTAGAATGGATAATTTATCTAGTTATTTCCTTTTTGAAGATACTATTGTTGTTTTGTCCATCATACTAAAATTTACTAAAAAAAATTCATAACAGTTAAAAAATAATAAAGGAAGTCTTACAAAAGTAAACAAAAGGACAAAGATCCATAATATAGAATGCATAAAAGATGTAGGATCATTTTGGAAGTTCCAGCATCTGATCAATGGGGGTTTGAGAAGGAGCAGAGAAACCAGATTATTAGTGACATCATACAAGAAAGTTTTCGAGAGCTGAAGTGCCACAATCTTGTAGATTGAAAGGGCTTTCTTAGTGCATGGCAAAATTGATAAAAGGACCAAAAAATAAATAAGTAAAGCAGCAAAAAAATAGAGAAGATCCTAAACACTTAGGAGTGAGGAGAGTGGGCAGGTGGCAGTACAGGAAACAATGAAAATGAGATCACTTTAGAATGAAATGAAACAGAATGCCGTTGAATTCAGTAACAATGCTGCATGCTGGATTGGAAGTTGGAGCCGGGGCTTCCAGAAGCAGAGGGGTTTTTCTACATGGGCTTCTTCACCCTGCCAAATCAGATGTAGAGGTAAAGACCTTTTTAGGCTTGTAAGGACTAAAATCACCTCCCATGCAGCTTTTACTGTGTTAGTTTCTTAAGGTGCTGGGAATGGGTTTCAGCAAAACTGGAGAGTGAAGACAGAAGAAAAGAGACATTGTAACTCAGGAAACAATGGCTTGAACCCAGCCTAGCCTAGAAGAGCAGTAAAGGAAAGCATCCAAGGTGCCAGCTGTGCCAGCGGACAGAGAGGGCAGGTAGCCTGGGCCAGAGTGAGAGGATGTGTGTTTCTGAGAGATTTCTGGGTAAAGCGGGGTGATCTGGGCCTTTGCTCTAATATCTAACATGGTGCTGCAATGACAGGGAGTTGAAATTAAAGTAGAGGAAAGCACTGAAGAAGGGAAGAAAGGGAGAACACCAGGGAAAACAAAAAGCTAAGAAAAAAAATGTATTCTTGGTACAGTTCTTGGCCAGTCAGTAGACAGCATTTACAAAGGTGAACAGTGTAGCTAGTGCTAGTGATGCATTCACCTGAAAATCGTGGTACATTTATATCATAAGAGTAGAGGGAGGAGTTACTGAGGGGAGTCACTATCCCAGCCTGCCATAGCCTGAATAAACAGATAATGTCTAAAATGGGTAAGCCAGAAGGTTGTAGGATAAGCACAATATTTTGAGAAAGGGGTAACTCTGCAGAGCAACCAAGAGTTGAAATGAGTTACCCCAGGGAATTAAGACTGGGTATAAGGAGTCTTACCTGGACAACACGATTTTCATCAGAGTCTTTCAATACTACGGTATTTGATCTTCTGAGTATAGGCAAGAATTACTTGGACAGAAATTATACATTCAAAAAACTAACTAATATGTGTCTGTCATAAAACATTCATACCATACAAAAAAGGCACGAGTGAATGACAGTCACCGTAATTCCATCACTTGGGAGTAACTACTGATAGTTTTATGTATGTATATCCTTCCAAACTTATTGTTTTAAAATACACATTTAATATTCTGCAACGTGTTTATAATATTTATTTTTCACTCCTCTGTTGGACATATTTCACTACAAAAAAACACATCATGGCTTTCTTCCATGTTGGTTAGTCTGTATCTGCATCAACATTTTTAATGACTAAATAGCATTCTCTTTTAAAAGGTGTGTGCCAAAATTAACCCAACTAGGATACTTCTAATTCTTTGCCATTTCTAATCACACATCTGTAGCAGATACCCTTGAAGAGGTAAGCCTGGATTTGTTTTGCTGAGAATTACTTTCCACCTGGAATGAGGACCTAACAATCATGTTGTTACTTTCTGACCATTTCCCACTGGACCAATCAGATAATCTGCCAGAAATTTGAACTTTAAGATTCCTATGTGCAACATAGTCTCCACTATGAAATGTGCCTTGGAGCCCCAGAGAAGAAGAGATTAAAAGAGGTTGAAATTGACAATGAAGCTGTCTTGGTTCTGATGGCTTTCCAGTATCTGATTCATGCAACAATATTTATTGTGTCTTTTATGTGCCAGACACTATAATGAGGTACAGTGATAGAAGGCACAAGGCTGACAAGTTCCTTACCCTCTTGAAGCTTTTATTCTAAAGGAGAAGATACAACAAAAAAAGAGAAATACAGAGAGTGGTAAGAACCATGCAAGAAATAAATAGGGTAAGTGATGGAGGAAGGAGATCAGGGGATGCCTTTCAGAAGAGGTGACTTTTCTGCTAAGATCTGAAGGGCCAGGATGAGCCAGACCAGATAAAAGCCGGGGGAAGGTATTCTTGGGGGTTTATAGAGATGGGGGATATTCTTGGCACAGGGAACAGTTCATACTGAAGCCCTGGTATGGGTGGGCTTGATGTGTTTGAGGAACAGAACAGAGTTTGGAGTAACTCTCATGAAAGAAGCCGAGGGGAGTGAGTTTGAAGTGAGTGTGAAGATGCAGGATCCAAAGCATGTGAGGAGTTTGGACTCTTAATGCTGTGAAAAACCTTTGGAAGATTGCAGTAGAGAAGTGTCATGATTTTATTTTAAAAATGTCATATTTTTAAATATTTTTATAGTCATGACCATATTTCCTGCCCTTGGGCCCTTGTATCTTTATGTTAAATACCCTCTCTTTCTCGCTCTTTTTAATTTAAGCTGATTTGAGTAAATATCTATTACAGTTACTTGTACCCAAAAGACTAGGTCAAAAACAACACTTTAGTTTTTGTGCATAAAGCCCTGGCCCTTTTTGTTTCTTTATTTATGTGTTTGTTGACATCTTTTCTTTTGAAAAAGTATCCTCTTCATGATCTATATTCTTCTGTCTGTTAGAGAGTTTGATGACTTCTTACTGTTTTGTATGGACTCTGTAGGTTCTCAAGAGTAAACGTTTGTCTTTCATATATATTTCATTATTTTCCCAGTTAGATATTTGCCTTTTCACCTTGCTCATCTTATTTTTTTGGCATTCAGAGTTTGGTTTGGTTTTGGTTTTTCCCCTCTAAATAACAACAGCATTATTGAGATAAAATTTGTGAACTCACCCTGTTGAAGTATAGGATCCAGGGTTCCTTTGTAAATTCATAGTGTTGCACATTGATCACCTTATTCAGAGCCTTTTGTCACCCCAGAAAGAAACCTTATATCCATTAGTATTCACCCCCATTTTCTGTCCTCCAAGTCCCTGGCAACCACTAGTACACTTTCTCTTTCTGTAGATTTACCTGTTCTGGACATTTCGTGGAAATAGACTCCTAAAATAGGTGGCCTTTTGTAACTGGTCTCTTTAACTTAGCATGATGTTTTTAAGATTCTGTCAGTGTTTGAGCCTCTGTCAGTACTTCACTGCTTTTTTGGCTGAATAAGATTCCATTGCACAGATATACCACATTTTGTCTATCTTTTCATCAGTTGGTGGGCATCTGAGTTGTTTCCACTTCTTGGCTGTTGTGAATAATGCAGCTTGAGCAGTTGTATATGTATGGAAGGTTTTGACTTGTGTTGGTCAGAGCAGCATTGGTCTTTTTCTTTGAAAAGATTACCATTTCTTGTCATATCAGCAGAACCTTCTCTATGTAGAGATTGTACATATTTGCCTGTCTTTTTAAAGTATTTTTATGATTAAATTGTTAAATTTCGATCTTTAGTTCATATGCAGTTTCATTTTGGTTTAAGATTTAGAGAAAGGATATAACTTTTCCCAGTGGAATCACTAGATACTCCTAGACAATTTATTAAAGAGGTTCTCGTGCCTTCATTGATTTGAAACACTACGTTTATATCAAAATTAAGAATTTTCAATAGGAAAATACGTGTCCAAATTTTGTTTTATTCTAGTAATCCTTTTACTCCATTGTAATTCTCATAGCTTTACCTTTTAAGATCTTTAAAGACTATCCTTTTGTTTTTAAAAAATGAGTGGGTATTTTCTAGACAGTGTACTACTGTATGTGTTTTGTCAGCTTCTAGAAAATCTGGTAGGATTCTAACCAAAGTTGGATTAAATTCACAAATTTAGGAAAGAATTATTAATTTTGAATCTCTTGTGCTATAATATGGCACATCTCCTTTATTCAAATTGTTCTTTTTTGTACCTTGTGCTGTTGATTATGTATCTTCCTCACAAAATATGTTTTTAGTACTTATTCTTGTTCTCATTGTAAGTCATCCCCCCCCCCCCCAAGTTTTTTCTTAACTAGTTACTTTGTTAGATTAGATACATTTGTCTTCAGGCACCTAGGTGGCTCAGTGGGTTAAGTTTCTCCCTTTGGCTCACATCATGATCCAGGGTCCTGGGATTGAGCCCCAAGTTGGTCCCTGCTCAGCCGAGGGTCATCTTCTCCCTCTCCCTCTTCCCCTGCTTGTTCTTTCTTGCTCACTATCTCTGTCTCTCTCCATTGAATAAATAAAATCTTTAAAAAAAAGAAAGAAAGAAAGAAACATTTTGCTTTGGGCTGCCTTTTTATTGCTTATAATTGCTTTTGGTTGATTCTCTTGGGTTTTCACATGGAGCAGAGCAGACAGGTTACCAACAGCAAAGTAGAGGAAAACGCATTGAAGGAAATGTTTAGCATATTACAGGAACACAAAACTTCATTTTGTGTAGCAGGTCGGTTGAGGCCTTTTTGAGGAAGCATCATTTAAATACATGTAAAGACTGCAAATGAGTGGGGAGGAAGAGCTTCCACACAGAGGAACCAGTGAGTGCGATGGTCTGGAGGCACAGTGTGCCAGAATGGCGAGCAGAGTGTGCAAAGATGAGTGGCAGGAGAAGAGGCCAGTCAAGGAGTTCAGATCAAATCCTGAGTTAAGGAGAGTAAGTAGCTAAAGAGGTTTAGAGCAGAGGTAAGATACATTCTAGTTTACATTTGTAAAAAATGGCCCAGCTGTTTTGTGGAAAATGGATTCAAGACAGCCAAGAGTGGGGAGGAGTCTGGTTAGGAAGCAGTTGTAGTAAGTTAGGTTTATACCTACTAGTCCTGGACTAGGCTATTATGAATGTCATTCTTATCCACTTCTCAGTGTTTCAGTCTCTACAGAATAAAATGACATTTTTATAGGGTTGAAAAATAAGTTTTATATTGGAAAACATGGGATTTTGGATTTCACATTGGCTACTAGTAGACTGCGTTTTATTATTGCATGTCTTGTGACTTCATAAAAAGCAAATCTGGACGTATTTATCAGGTATCCTATGTTATTCGAGATGAAGTGGAGAAGTACAACAGAAATGGAGTCAATGCCCTGCAGCTGGATCCAGCACTGAACAGACTTTTCACGGCCGGTCGAGACTCAATCATAAGAATATGGAGTGTCAATCAGCACAAGGTAAGGCAGGGAGTGCGTTTTACATTTTAAATCTGTACTCAGTAAACGTCAGTCTGTCTGATATGGCACCTTTCACAGTTTCACATTTAATCTCTGAGCAGTGACTTATTTGGTACACTGCAACCAGAATTCTGTAAGCCTCTGAGAAAAACACCCCTCGAGGAATATTCAAAACTGCTTTAGCTAAAGTGGGGACCGTGTAAACTAGGTATGTGATAAGAGCTCTCTGGTACAAAGCAACAAAGATTGGTTTGGTAGGAGGATTACTTTGAGCAATTTATTTTCCGGTTTTAAGTATGTTCCCCAAAAGGTTCTTGGCAGCCCTTTACAGTGCTTTAAAAAAAAAAGAAAAAGTTGGATATGCTTTTTTTACGTTTATAATTAATCTGGAACTTTTGATTTCTTTCTTTAAAAGTGATTAGGATGCCAAAAAAATCCTTAGGGCCTTATTAGATAATAAAAGGTTGATATAAAAATACAAAGACAACATGGTCAGCTTCTTCAGGAGATTTCTTAAACAGGGAGAGGACTTCAATCTATGTAAAAAATTAATCCCCAGTCAAATGGAAAGGCACTCTTTTTATATTTTCTTTGAATGCCTGTATTGTGAATGACATAGGAAGGAAGATTCAGGGAAGGAGAAAGAGCATTTACTGAGCTCCTAGGCATGTACCAGATATACTCTGAGCCCTTTCCTCTCCAGTGTGGTTTTCTCACAACAGCCCTTCAAGGCAGCTGATATGATTCATTTTCATAGATGAGAAGACGGGCTCAGAGAAACCCATGGTTAAATAGCTGGTAGGTGACAGAATTAGATCCCAGTCTAACTTCAGAACCCTGGGGCTTGACCTTGTAGTTTTAAAAGGCTGTGTCTTTCTAACAATCTGTGGAAGTCTGATGTTCAGTCTGAAAAAGAGCCACTACTCTGCACAGTTGCTGGATAATGTTTCTTCAGATGGACTTCGGTCCAGTCGGCTTTAAATTTTTTAGCCAGTGGAAATAGTGGTGGCCAAGTATCAGAAACTAAGAATACTGTGGCTTTGAAATACTTGTTAGAACTCATGTTTGAATTGGAATGTCACTTTCCTAGGAATTGATAGTATTTCAAATACATTAAGGAAAATACTCGCAAGAACTTAAGCCTCAGAGAATCTAGCAAGCTACCTGTCCTGCCCTTAGAAATCTTTTTTCCAGTCTTCATTTCATGATAAGACTGAGTAGCATCATTTCTCAAATAAATCTGTAGAGAGCTGAGCTGTTCTTTTCACCCTTGAAGAGTCTTGAACTTGCCTGTGTTTGGTATAGGATGTAACTAAATGCTTTAAAAGGCCTCTCCTGGTATTTAAGCCAAGAGAGAAGAATGGAAGAATCTCAAGTTACTGAATTGAAACAGTGGCACAGGTAGTACTCCTTTAACTTTGGGCTTCTGGTTCTTCTCTGAACTGCTATAGATATCATGAGGAAAACATTTAATTCGGAAGGTAAAAACCTTAGTAGGAGTTTAAGAGCGAAAATATTCATCTCCCTCTACAGTCAGGCTGGGCTTCTCAATATTCTTGTCGGCCGCGTGATCGTTTCTGGGTCTGCTCTGAGCCATTGCCACCCCAATCCAAATCCCTCCAGCCTGAAGATCTGCTCACATCCTATCCTTCCTAGGAAACACCTGCCTGCAGCACTCTGTGTCATATGCAGTGTCTCGCCCAGATCTTGTTGCTTTTGCTAACTTAAGGTGTAAGAATTAAGCATTTGTTTTAGAAACCTAGGCTTTCTTCAGTAATGAAATTTCTGAAACAAAACTTCAGTTTACGTCTGTTACATGGAAGCACCAAATGTTTGATGAAATTCTACCCTGAGGGCACCTGAGTGGCTTAGTCAGTTAAACATGGGGACTGTTTGATTTGGGCTCAGATCATGATCTCAGGGTTGTGAGATCAAGCCCTGCACTGGGCTCTGCACTATGCAATGGAGCCTGCTTAAGACTCTGTCTCTGCCCTTACCCATCTGCTCAGCTCAGTGTGCATTCTCTCTCTTAAGTAAATTCATTCATTCATTCTACTCTGAATTCACTGAGAGCAATGTGTCACATTAATTGAAGAAAGTAAACATACATATAATTTGTAATATATTTCATCCTCTAAAGTAAACTAATGATTTTCTTACAATTTTTCTTTTAATTTTAGCAAGATCCGTATATAGCATCTATGGAACACCATACTGATTGGGTAAACGACATTGTACTTTGTTGTAATGGGAAAACATGTAAGTACTTCTTCGGATTATTGGGCTTCTAGAAGTTTTTTATTCAATTTGATATGCTTTTCATTTTTTATGTACTTTTTTATTGAAATTTGACATATATACAGAAAAGCACACACACCTTGAGAACCCAGCTTCGTAAGTTTATGGGTGAACACCCATGTCTACATACAGATTACCAGAAGCCCCCTTGGACTGTCCTTTTAATCACTCCCTTATGCCCAAAGATAACTGCTTTCCTGTCTTCTGAGCACTGTAGATTAATTTTTCCTGCATTCGGATTATATATAAATAGACTGATAGCAATATGTATTCTTTTAGCCTTATTAATGTGTCTTTTGTTCATGTTATGGTACAATCCATTTCTTGGTTTTGCAGTCTGTGTTAGAGAAATTTTTCTCAATCAGATTAGTTGCTCCTTCAAGTGAAACATTAAAAAAAGGTTTCCCTGCCTCGTTTAAAAAATATTTGAGGGGGACTGGGTGGTTAAGCATCTGCCGTCAGCTCAGGTCATGATCCCAGGGTCCTGGGATTAAGCCCCGTGTCAGGATCCCCGCTCAGCAGAAAGTCTGCTTCTCCCTCTGTCCCTCCCCCTGTTCGTGCTCTCTGTCTCTCTCAAATAAAAACAAAATCTTAATAAATAAATAAGTAAATATTTGAGACAAAATACAGTAGGTTCTAGGAGGAGCTTTTTGGTGTGTGTGTGTGTGTGTGTGTGTGTGTATCTGTGTGTGAACATTGGTTTCCAAGTATGTTGCATTGTTTTAAGTCTTTAAAATGGTGAAAAGTCTTACTACTCAGGTTTGTTTATTCTTTGCCTCTTCTAGTAATATCTGCTTCTTCTGATACGACAGTGAAAGTGTGGAATGCACATAAGGGATTTTGCATGTCAACACTAAGGACACATAAGGTAAAACAACAAATGTAATTTTCAGTGTCTCTCGTATAATACTGAGATCTCGCTACTTTATGTGGCTCCTTTCCTTACTGATCTAGTAGATCATTGTATGTGTGTTCTGTTACAGGATTATGTAAAGGCCTTAGCATATGCCAAGGATAAAGAACTGGTAGCTTCGGCTGGGTTGGACAGACAAATATTCCTTTGGGATGTGAATACTTTAACAGCATTGACTGCCTCAAATAACACTGTCACAAGTAAGGTGTTTGAAAAAAATTTCTTGAATTCAAGTTGACATAAAGAATGGTTTATGAAACGTCTTTGATAGGTTTGCATCGAGACAGTGGTTCATATTTTGAGAATACTTCTACCTACGGTGTTCTAACCCCCAAGAGTATGTTTGAACAACAACGAGCTAATTCCTCACTACAGTCTAAAAATGGTAACTTCTTCAGGTGTAACCTGGTTATTTTTGTTACAAGTGCATGTCCTGGCTCCCTAGGTAAAGTGTAGGTTCCTGCAGGGCAAAGGAATCTGTCTTATCGTTACTTTGTACCTCGCACAGCATTGCCTGACCCAAAGCTGCAGTCTCAGCAGATACTGTTGATAGAGGTGGTGATTACTTGACAAAGTAGGCAGTTTCTGACTCTTAGAAGTATCACTCTGTCTTTTGAGCCCTTGAGTTGATGGAGTTGATGGCTAAGGTGAAGAACAGGCCTCCAGTACCGATTTTAGGGGACCCTTTCAGAGCCGCTCTACACATTCCAGCCGATTTCAGAAGAGTTCAGAGGGGTTGGGTGCCTCCAGAGGCAATTCACAGACATTCAGAGCTGGTTAATAATAGCATGGGTTTCTCATCAGCTAAGAAGAGATCTCAGATTACCAGATCAGACCCAAACAAGTCTAGATTTGAAACTCATCCTCACAGCTGGCTCAACCTACTAGAGTCCTCTAGGCCAGGTGGCAGAATGGACACTTAGGAGCACCTTATTGGCTAACCCTGGCCTGGAAAGTCTGTGTTCAGGATCTGAGCTATCTAGATCCCTACATATAGGTCCAATTTGTTGTGGCTGTGGAATTCTTACACTGACATAGCTAAAACAGTTGTAAGATAATCTAGGATGTGCCAGGAAGGGCATGTTAAGAGACTGATGTTTATAATTTCTTGAATATTGTTCTGCCCTTTTCCCCAGGAAATATGCAAAACTGTAAACACTACCCTCCCTTTGTTCTCCTTGCTTTTTCACCAGTGCATCACTGTAGTGATTCAGCACCTGGTCCCTGCTGGGGACTGTCATGACAGATCATTTAGTTTTCTCTAGATGGAGGGTCTACCTCAAAGAGACAGTGACAAGAGGGAACGAAGCAAAAGAAGTCAGAATTGTCCCAAGGTCAGAGACCAGGGGTAACAGATTCTGCAGTAGATACATCTTGCTTAGAATTATTTAGCGAGATTACCACACAGGTTGATTTATGATAGAAATCTGAGAGCTAACATTTATTGAGTACTTACTACACTAATTTTCTAAATATGTGCTTATATTAACTACTTCACTCTTAAGTCCTCAGTATGTTTATTTACTTCTTATTGAAAATTAGGATCAAATTGTATAGACAGTTTTATATGCAACTTTTTTCACCTCAGTAAAACTTAGATCTGAATCAAAGAGTGTGAGCATGATTCTTGCTACACATTGCCTAATGTCCTTCCAAGAGTTGTACCAAACAAGTTGTACTTACCCCACAACTAATGTATGGGAGTACCATTGTACTATTTTTGAGAACTGTTAGCTCATTGAAAATCTAAATTGGTAGGTGAAAATAATGTTTTTTGTTTTGATTTGTGTTTCCTTGAAAATTATGAGTTTGGACATATTTTTCATATTTATTAGCATATGTGTATCTATGAAAATACATAGATACTTACATAAATAAATAAAATACTTATGTCGATAGTTTTTAAATAGCAGTGCAATTCAGTTTGGCAAATAATTATTGAGCACCATACTCAAATCTAGAAATGATGTAAATTTTGATAAAAGTCTTGTTTAGAATGACCTCCATCATAGCTAGATTTCTTTTCCGTAGAGCACTCACAAAGATAAGATTTTCTTTTTTTTTATTATTTATTTTCTCACCATAGCACATATTCTTCCCGACGTCCATCGCCCAACCACCCCATCCTCCAGTAACCCCTCCAGTAACCCTCAGTTAAGATTTAAGATTTTCTAAACCAAATAATTAAACTTAAAATTTTTGCTGACTAGCTGCCGAACAGCTGATGATTTTGTTAACATTTGCTTCGTTTATCCCTAATAGCTTCTTCTTTAAGTGGGAACAAAGATTCCATTTATAGCCTGGCAATGAATCAACTGGGAACAATCATTGTGTCAGGGTCCACTGAGAAGGTAAGGGTATATTTTAACACTGGAAAACAAAGACACCAAAATAATTTGATCTGTGTAATTACTAAATATATAGACCATGGTTTTGCCTGGAGGGTGCTAAAGGAAGGGTTTTATTTGAACAAACAAGAATGTAACTATATAATTACTGTCGTGTGTGGTGATGGGGGCAGGGTGGATGGGTGAGGGAGGCCTATTTGTGTTTTGACATTAGAAAGGCTTCCTCCTACTTGAGAAGACGGGGCCTCAGCCAGTGTCTTTGGAGACCAGTATTTCCTTCTCAGAATGTAAAGGTTGTCATTTGACTTCTAAATCATTTATCATTGAAATTTGTTCATGGATATACACAGGTTGTATGATATTTTGTTCAAATACACAGGTTTTAAGGGTATGGGATCCAAGAACGTGTGCAAAACTAATGAAGCTGAAAGGACACACCGACAATGTCAAAGCACTGCTGTTGAACAGAGATGGCACACAGGTACGTACATGCACGTTTACCTAAGGACCTTGTCCAGAATTCCGGGCACCAGAAATGTCCCGCTTTCTTGCCTAGGTTGATCTCAACCCAAAGCCACACATAAACTGTGGTATACTTTTAAAACCTTAAAATACTCAATTGTATATAATAGTAATCCACATTTTGAAATTACTCTGTTTGCATCACTTCTAAATAAAGGCCAAACAAGAAGTTCTCCCCCTGGGGGCGCCTGGGTGGCTCAGTGGGTTAAGCCGCTGCCTTTGGCTCAGATCATGATCTCAGGGTCCTGGGATCAAGTCCCACATCCGGCTCTCTGCTCAGCAGAGAGCCTGCTTCCCTCTCTCTCTCTGCCTGCCTCTCTGTCTACCTGTGATCTCTCTCTGTCAAATAAATAAAATCTTAAAAAAAAAAAAATTCCCTCAGAATAATACTTACATCAACTAGTATATGCAGTTATGATGTATATAGGACAAAACAATTTAAAATGTTACTTTGTATAAAGCAAAAGGAAGTTTTGGTATTGAATGCTTTGTGCTAGTGAATTAAGGAAAGATTTGCTGACGGTGGGTCTGACTTTGGGCAAATCCTCTCATTTGACTGTAGATACAGTGTATAAGTTTAGTCACCTGTCGTAATACTTAAGAGTCAGCACTTCAAAGGAAAACATCTTGGTAATGTTTGAACATGTACTGATGCTCTAGTATTTTGTTAGGTGCGTAATTCTGTTTGTTCTGTAGCAGTGGGAAAATGATCTTTCATCGATGTAGATGATAAAAACAAAAACCGAGCACCATTTTCAGTTAAGACCTAACACTACCCTATACCTCTGCCTCCCCCAGCCATTTTTTCTCATGGGCCAGGGAGAAGCCCAGAGCTAACTGGGATTGATTGTGAGCAGGTTAGGAAAGGGAGAGTAGGGAGGTGGCATGATGAGAGGTGCCATCACTTTTGTGGAAATTACATCATAGGAGCTGCCTCACACATGGACTAGAGAAACCTTTGTCTCCAGAGGTGAGAGAGAGGTTTGGAAAACTAGCCCAACCAAGAACTCATCTTCAGAACCAAGCAAAGATAGGCTTGAAGGTGCCCATGGAGGTCTTTGGAGATGCAGAAGGATCTAGATGTTAATGTACTTTTTGGTCTAGAGGAGAAAATTTCATGTTACTTGTCCTTAGTTTACTCATCTGCAAAGTAGGGACCATAACATTTGTTTGTATGGTTGTGAGAAGATTACAAATAGTAAATATATTCTTGTCTATAGGCCATGGCATTTTCTAGCATTGTTGAGTTCCTTTCCAGCCCCATTTTCTTAAGAATCTAAGAAGCCCAGTTCGGTCAGCTCCTCACTGTTTGCAGTGTAGCTGTTGGGCTACACCTGAGATGGCTGCCCCTGCCTTGTTCTGTGAGGTTCGTTCAGGATTTGACTGTGTCTTGTGGTCTTCATGGGACTGAAATGGGACTGTGGGCAAGATGGTTTTCAGTAGGAGGCCAATGGGCTCGGCAGACTTTCTAAAGCTCCTCCTGCTGCTATACTCCTTGCCTTGTTTCCTATCTATATAGTCATGAATGTGCTTTTTAGGTAGCACGTATGGTTACAGATGCACTTCATGTGAAGTAAGCTCCACTTACTGTAAGCAGACCGTTGGAAATGCTGCCCTTGAGTGGTAGAGCACATAATTCTGCAGATACCAGCCTCCTTGAGTTCCTCCTCCATCCATTTTCCTTCTTGGCAGTAGAGGTGAAATATAAACTTAACCACCAACTACACATCACACTTAGGGAATTGATCAACAAAATAGCAGTAACAACTACTTGTTCAAGTCAAAGGAGAAGAAAGAATCCTTTGACTACTGATTCTCAAACTCTTATAATATCTGAGAGAGATAGATAGTTGTTGGACAAGAGCACGTACTGCATCCCACAGAGTTGCCCTGCAAGTTTCTAATGAAGGATCTCTTGGTGACATCAGGAGTTGGGAACTTGTGATAAGATATGCATAATAGGCCAGTGAATCCCATCGACATCCCCATTTGTTCTGTTGTTTATTTAGCAAATCTTACTATTTGAGGACTGTTGCCACTATAGTTGTTTTGAATAGTGCCAATATTATTGGGCTGAGGCACCTGACATTTCAGCCCTTGTACTTACTAAGGCAGTTGCTTAAGAAACTGGGACAATCTTCTGTCTTGGTTTGAGTCAGTGGCATTCTTCTGTGTCCCTCACAGAAGAATGATAGGTTCTTGATAGGTTCAATGATAGGTTTTCCTATCATTGAAGTTTTGCCAAACCTGGCTTAAAGTCTAGGGGTGTTTAAGCGTCAAGCCACTCCTTCCCCCAACTTACCTTATGCACTTTGTTGCTGACTGTTGACAGTTACAGTTGCATATGCATTCCAGAAACACTTGTGTTGGTCAGCAGCAGCCTGGCCTCAGTACACTGGTTCCCCCTCATTTCTGTTGGTAAAAGCACAAAAACCTGATCAGGGCTGTAGACTCTGTGCCCCTAAGTCTAATGTAGTAGAACCATTGAGGTCCTTCTGTCCTAGTCCCAAGAATTACTTTCTAGTGACAGGGTCTTCACATTTATCTAGTGAAAGGGTGGAGGTAGTGGGAAATGTATGATGATTACTCTAGCTCCTACAAGGTAGCAGGCACTAGAATTCCTATAAAATAGGCATATCCTTCAACTATACTACCAAATGCTGCAAAGAAGTTGGCCAGCATTGTACTTTTTTTTTTTTAATTTTATTTATTTATTTGACAGAGAAAGAGACAGTGAGAGAGAAAACACAAGCAGGGGGAGTGGGAGAGGGAGAAGTAGGCTCCCTGCTAAGCAGGGAGCCTGATGTGGGGCTCAGTCCCAGGACCCTGGAATCATGACCTGAGCTGAAGGCAGATGGTTAACGACTGAGCCACCCAGGCACCTCAAGCATTGTACTTTAAAAGTAATTGTTGTCTCCTTAGGGGCCTACTTTTTAGTGGTCTTAGATTACAGTTGCCATCAGAGATTATTTTGTGTTCAGTATCAGAGTTGATACAGCTCTGTTCCCTCATCTGCTTTTAGCTGTATGTTTAGGTTTGGGACTTACCTCTTCCCTACTACAGGTTGCCTGGGCTACTAGGACTTAGCTTTCCTTATCCTAAAGTTGTCAGACCTTACTCTCTGGAGATACATAGCCTAGATCTGAGTGATTAAAGCTACACCAACAAGGGCATCTGGGTGGTGCAATTGTTAAGGATCTGCCTTTGGCTCAGGTCATGATCCCAGAGTCCTGGGGTCGAGCCCTGCATCCAGTCCTGCATCACACCTTACATCTAGCCCAGCATCAGGCTCCCTGCTTGGCAAGAAGCCTGCTTCTTCCTCTCCTACTACACCTGCTTGTGTTTCCTCTCACTGTCTTTCTGTCAAATAAATATATAAATAAATTTTTAAAAATAAATAAAGCTACACTAACAGCTTTGCCACCTCAGAGTAGCAATTCTTCTTGGACGGGGGAGCCCCTCCTTGGCCTCTCTCCATCAGATTGCATGGGTCCTCCCACAGGTATGTCAGAGGTCTGCTTGTAACTTCCTCCAGACAGTTTCCTTGTTGGTTAGGCTCTTGGTTGCCTTGTAACCAATTGGAGTAAGGAATTAAAACACTGATGCCCCTGGCAGTTTATGGGGGAGCTTCCTAGTGGGTGTTCATATAATTAAACATGTCCAGAGTTCTAAAGGCCCCTTCCTGTCACAGGGCACGCCAATAAATCTTAATATTCTTGAAGTCCTCATCTATTCAGACACTTTTTAAGTCTCCAAGCCCACAACTATCTTTTCTTCTTTGAAGCTCTTTGCCTTCTTAATTTCTTATACCAGCACCAGCAGTTGCTTTTTCTTGACACCATTTTTTTCCCCCAAAGAAGCAAGTTTTTATTCTCTTTTGCAAATCACCACAGTAACTGGTAGTGAACCCCAGGCATGCCAAATATGAATGGGGTGTGGCCAGTTCAGCCTCTTTCTATCAGAGTCACAGTGTGCTCAGCCATACTTTGTGTGCCAGCATCTTCTATGTAGTTGATGCTCCTGAGCCTTCAGAAAGTGTCAGAATTGCTGATGTTAACTCTGAATGCTGAAGGTCCATATTTTATATTAATGTTGAACTTGAGGCTCAGATGGGAAGTATGCAAGATCACAAAGAGTGAGTGATAAGCCTGAAACTAGATTTTGCTTCTTATTAATGGAATTAGTGACTCTTATTAATGGAATGTCAAGAGACCTTATTAATGGAATTAATGATTCTTATTAATGGAATATCAGAGACCTGGCAGGCCATTAGGAATCCATTGCCATGAGGGAGAGGTGAGACAGAGGTGTGACCTAGGGCTCCAAAAGGCCTTTTAGCCTAGTGCAAAGGTTGTCAACCTTAGTGTACCAGAATGACCTGGAAAGCTATCAAAACACAGATTGATAGACCCTGCCAGAGTTTTTGCCTCATCAGGTTTAGAATCTGCCTCATTAGCTTTGGAATCAGACCAGGTATCTGCATTTTTAAAAAGTTCCCTGGGGATGCTGATTCTGCATGTGGCCAGGTAGGAGAGGAAAGAGGCAGTTTTGCTCAAAAAGTTTCCTCTGCTTTAGCATGCACTGTTGCCTTTGGTCATTTCAGCCTGTGGTGCATGCTTATCAGAGGTCTTCATCAGAGGCAGAAATACGGGTTGTTAGACGTGGGTGTTTGACACTATAGAGTCAAGAGAGGCACCAACTGCAGAGCACAGCAAAGCAGGAACTTTTCTGGTTGGAACTTATTCTAACTTCAACTTTCTTCGTTTTCAGTGCCTTTCTGGCAGTTCTGATGGGACCATTCGCCTTTGGTCCCTTGGCCAGCAGAGATGTATAGCAACATATCGAGTCCATGATGAAGGTGTTTGGGCTCTGCAAGTCAATGATGCCTTCACACATGTGTATTCTGGAGGAAGGGACAGAAAAATTTACTGTACAGACCTAAGAAACCCTGACATTCGGCTACTAATTTGTGAAGAAAAAGCACCAGTTCTCAAGGTATGTCCCGTATTTTAGTTGAGTGGTTAAGATTGTTACATGTACTAGCAATCTGGCAAAATCTGTATGAAAACATGAATCAGCTGTGGATTTGTAAAAACAAGTATTTTAATTTTCGTTAGTCACTTACAGAAGAAATTGTGACTTCTTCTGTACCTCAGTGACATGTAGCTGTCCCACTGGCGAATCCTAGTGCGATTGGCCCACATTGCTCCTGAGCTCAGTTGGCCTTCCTAACCTGTCCTTAGTGGAGGGATGTGACAAGTTCAGGTATCTATGAGCAGATAACAGGAAAGCACAAGTATGTCCACTGCCCAAGAAGGAGGATGTGGAAGAGTTGCTCCAGAAGAGAGAACAAGCCAGTTCATACTTCAAACCGTGACTGCCTCAAAGTAGTCCTGATTGCCAATCAGTCAGGGTGAAGGGGTACTCCAGAAGCCGTCCACATTGACACCTGCTGAAAGTGATGCCTGGACTGCAAAATGGCCTTGTCATCGTATGACAAGTTGCTCAGTTTCCCTGATAATCTCAGAACTACACATTAAAACCATAGTAAAGAGATTTCCAGATTTAAAATGGAGGCATAAGGACAGCACTACTTTCTTCTCACAGAAGTCATCCAAAAACAAGAAAAGCAAGAAACAGAACTGCAGATACCCACGGAACTAAAAGACCCCTGAAACTCAGACCACAGTATAAAAGGAAGGGCTGAAAAAAGGAATAGAGATCGAATGAGACCATTGAGGCGGTGCTTGTGGCCTAGGAGCGCACACATCCTGGCCGAGTATAGCTCTTCAACATAGGTGTTGCCCCTGGAGGACAAAACCAGTAATCTAGGGAAGCAGGGGAGTTGATGCTGAAATCAAGAGTCTGTGCAGGAAGCAGGCTGCTGGGGGCCAACAACAGGGAGAAGAGACACTGCGTGTGAGTCCTGCAGCTGCCAGGATCTCTTGGCTGTGGAGAAAAAGGTGCAAAAACTTAGTGGTGCCATAACTGTGTGTTAGAAGAAACATCACTTTGAAATAAAGAGGATTCCTACTTGCTAGGAGTCTATCTATCCCACTACTCCCAACCTTCAATTTCCTGGCACAAGAAGAATAGTGGATGACTGACCATAGAGTGATTTCATGTGCATGCTGTCTATATGCATGGGTGTAGGGACATATTTCTGTGTGTTCTATTTTAAAAATACAGAAGGTACACAGTACATAGATATACTATTCTTAGGTGAGGGAGGTGAATTATGTGGGTACTTGTCACTTTTGCTATGTTGGGATTTTTTTTGCTACAAACATTTTCAAAGAGAAAAGGAGACCTACTTCCTTGTTACTAAAAAAAAAAATACAAAATACAAGAGTAACAAAAACAAAATTATGGTAAGTCACCCTTTGACAGTACCTATTTGGATCCCCTAATTATTTAATTTAAAATTACGCTGAAACTTTCAGCCACTGTTTTTGGTGAAAAGTCACCCCTATTATATTTGTAAAGGCCATTTTTCCTTTAGCAGAGACACTCCCTCATTATTCTGTGCAACCCTAGCTTTTACCGCCTGCCACGGTGCAGTCAGCATACAGTCAGCATAGAGTCAGCATACAAACATGGAATGAAGGAGTTGATGTTTAATAATAGGTAGCTAGTCCCGGCAGCTCAGGAGAGTCTGCATTCCACAGAGTGGTGTTTTTGTGCTTTGTTTTCAGATGGAGCTTGATAGATCAGCTGATCCCCCTCCCGCAATCTGGGTTGCCACGACTAAGTCTACAGTAAATAAATGGGTAAGGGAACCGCTGTATCCCTGACAGAGGTTTGTAAACATGTGGTTTAGTTATTGCAGACCTGCCAGATACCAGTAGTAAATGCTCAAGATGAACCTGATGCTCGGCATGCTTTTGAACAGTGCAAAAATCTGAAAGCCTCTGTGAGTGCTCTGAAGGATTGTACTAAAATTAAGATAACAGTCCAAATGAAGCTTCTGACTTCTTTGTCAGGAGCCAAGATAGACATTTGGTGTGCCTAGAGTAGGCACTGTTGCCTGATAAAACCAGTAAATGTTAGTACAACATCTGAGCTCACAAAACTGCCTTTGAAAACAGGCAGCCCAGGTCCAGGTTTTCCCCACTATCTGAAAGTTCGCTTCCCACCATTATGATTACCCATTGTCTCTAACCAGAAGAAATCAGAAGAGAATTTTTGCTTTTATAAAATGGTGATTGCTTCTTTGTCTTTACACTGTCTTGGCTTATAAAAGACTTCATACAAGTGCTTAACTTTTGGATAGCAGGGAATACCATACCAACATGGCAGGGACACTGTTAGGTTTCTGTTCTTCCAAATGTAAGAGAAAATAGAAAAATTGTGCTTTCAAATTCATTCCTTTTTTCCTCATAGCATGAAGAGCAGGGATAGAAATAGAGGATAACCAAAGAGGTCATTATTTAAAGTGCTTTTAATTCTTAAATGTTCATTAAAGAAGATTTAAGTTTTCTTGCTTACCCGACTATATGTGGATAACAAAAGAGAGACTATATGTTCCCATTTGTTTCTGTTTATACACTAATCAAGTGGCCTTTCTCAGCTTTCTCAGTACTTGTAAAAAATGTTATATATCTTGTCTAAATTTCATTGTCCCAATGTGAGATCAATATAACTTTACCTGGAAGAATGCCTACTTTTCCTTCCAAAAAGACAGTATTAATATTCCCATCTTAATCCTTGGTTTGTTTCTTGAAGTTGTGGTAGATAATTACACTTTATGATTAAGTATTTTTTGGTTGATGTTACTGTTTTGGTTTTTCTCATTTGTCCTTTGTTTTTCTTGCCACTTTTAACAGATTGGCAAAGCTTAGAAAGCATAAAATGATTAAAAAATGAATTTTGTTCCTTTAGACCTTGAAGGGAATTCATAATTTTAGAGCCTCTGGAGATTATGACAATGACTGTACAAATCCTATAACACCACTTTGTACGCAGCCTGACCAGGTTATTAAAGGTGAGTAAGGAAGGTGGGAGGTATTATATCTTTTACCGAGGCTAATTATAGTTATTAAGAGATTGACAAAAATAAAGGAGGCAACCTTCCTTTCAGTGTAATTCTGATGTCAATAGAAGACACAGTGTATTGGTTTATTTTTAATAGAAGAAAAATATTCTTTAAATGCTAGTTACTTTAAAAAGCAGACTTTCTTGAGGTAAACTTTTTGCCCAGCATCAGAATAGTTGTGGTCTGTGGCGGGCTAAGAACCACTTTGTAAAATATAGAGGGTTGAATGTTATCTTTTGGCACAAGTCAGATCTGGTCCCCGACTTCTCTGTGCTTCAGCTGGAAGTGGCACCTCTGACTTGAAACACCTGAGTGAGGAGTAGAATGCTGAACAGGTGTTCATCACAGTTCTGTGTCCATGCTAATGCCTCAAGAATCACATGTGCATGCCCGAGGCAGAGTTAGAGATGGGACTGATCCAGACATCTGCTGTTATCACTTGAACTTTTCCCAGTGGTTAAAACTGTTTGCCCTTAACAGTTTTCTACTGGAAGCCCCTCGAAGGAGGGAGTTTTTTCATCTATAATCTGTTTTTTAAAATCAGACAGTTTGGGGGGCACCTGGGTGGCTCAGTGAGTTAAGCCTCTGCCTTCGGCTCAGGTCATGGTCTCAGGGTCCTGGGATTGAGCCCTGCATCAGGCTCTCTGCTCAGCAGGGAGCCTGCTTCTCCCTCTCTCTCTGCCTGTTGCTCTGCCTACTTGTGATCTGGCTCTCTCTGACAAATAAATAAATAAAATCTTTTAAAAAAAAAATAAAATAAAACCAGACAATTTTTCTTAGGTTCACCTTAAACAGCCATATATATATGTAAAACTGTATGTGTATCTTTTGACTCTCCTTCTCCTTTGTGGTAGATTGTATGATTTCTGTTGTTACATGCCAATGAGTAATTACTGCCATATGGTGAATTTAAACAGGGAATTATTTTCCTAATTGTGTGGGTTTTTTTCCTTTAGGGGGTGCGAGTATTATTCAGTGTCACATTCTTAATGATAAGAGACATATATTAACCAAAGATACCAATAATAATGTGGCATATTGGGATGTATTGAAGGTGAGTAACTTTTTGTATTAAATATAGATAATTGGGTCATGTATCCCCTTTATTTTTTGTATAAAATATATATATATGAAATAACCAAAGTAATAAGTACAAAATTAAGATTAGACTGCAATAGTACTTTTTTTGGGGCGTGGATACTTTTTTATACAAGTATTTAGATGAGACAATAGTTTATCTTTTTTTTTTTTTTTTTTTTTTTGAGGCCATGGTTTATCTTAAAAGCACCTAAAATTTTGGTGGAACCATTTCTGCTGTGTTATTTGCTGCCTTACCTTAAAGTAAATATATCACATTTCCTCATCCTTGACATTATTGACATTTTGGGCCAAGTAAGTCTTTGTTGAAGGGGCCAGGATAGAGTGGGATCTGTCCTGTGCATGATAGGGTGCTTAGCACCACCCTCAGCTGCTACCCAGCAGGTGCCAGTAACCACCTTCCCTTCCACTGCAGCTTTAGTTGTGATAGCCAAAACTCTCTCCAGATATTGCTAAATGTTTAGGGGGAGGAAGAAAGAAGCAGCATACAAAATCACCCCAGGATAAGAATCCTTACAGTGCACAAAATAAATTTAGCCATTTCTTAGGGTTTATAGACATCACTGTGAGTGTAAGTTACAACTCTGGGTCATGTTACGCTGATCCTGTGGGATAGTTAGATGTTTTAAGCCATTCAGCCACATTCTAAATAGCACTAAAGAATTTATAGGCAGGGCGCCTGGGTGGCTCATTCAGTTAAGAATTTGCTTTGGGGGGCACCTGGGTGGCTCAGTGGATTAAGGCCTCTGCTTTCGGCTCAGGTCATGATCCCAGGGTCCTGGGATCGAGCCCCACATTGGGCTCTCTGCTCTGCTCAGCAGGGAGCCTGCTTCCCCCTCTCTCTCTGCCTGCCTCTCTGCCTACTTGTGATCTCTCTCTGTCAAAAAAATAAATAAAATCTTTAAAAAAAAAAAAAAAAAGAATCTGCTTTGGGCTCAGGTCATGCTCCCAGGGTTCACATCAGGCTCACTGCTCAGTGGGGAGCCTGCTTCTCTCTCTCTTCCCTGCTCATGCTCTTTCTCAATCTCTCTCTCTCAAATAAAATCTTTTTTTAAAAATTTATAGGCAAGTTGAAGAGTTTGCTTTTCTTGGTGGTGATAGTATATTTGTTGTATATATTATGTATTATTTCCTGAATTGAATGAATATTGTGTGCAGAGAGCTGTGTTGAGTCAGATAACAGAAAGTCTGTACCGTGATCCCCTCTGATAGGGACAGGGGTAGGGAAATGGGAAACCTTACAGATAAAAAGACGAAATTACAGGGTAGTTTATGGACAGGGGCAATTACTTACAAGTAGAGAAATCAGACGAGTGTCTTCGTGGTGGAGAAATCATTTGAAGAATGTCTTAAAGAACTCCAGCAGATGACTAATGGTAAGGCATTTTAGGAAGAGGAAGTGAGTAACAAAGGCACAGGAGGGAAGGTGGTGCTCATTCAGTGACTTTGACTTTTGTGTAATTGGAGACTAGAGGGAATGTTGGGGGGAAGCAGTAGGGGTGTAGGGGTGAAAGGTGCCATTCAAGTAATTTCCCAGAGAGTCTTGAATACAGGCCCCATGGTTGGCCTTCTTTGCTGTTCCCTAAAGAATCTAAATCTAAGATTGTACTGGAGCGGGAAGAATCCCATGCCCAGAGCAACAGTGGTCTGTGCGATGGGGAAGAAGCTGGAAGGCCGTGTCTTCAGCATAATGACTTGGGGATCTAAAGGAAGAGACAGATGTTGGATACATGATAAGGAAGAATTGAAAAGCTCTGGGGTTTTGGTTAGGCTCCTGGTTAGAAGAAATGTCTGGATCTAAAGAATAAACAGCTTGCTTTCTGAGAAGAAGGGACTGTCTGAATAGAAACCTTGGCCTGCCTGACACTTTCCCTCCCCATGGGCATGGGTATGGGAAGTCACATAATGAAGCAGTTGCCTGGTGAGCATGGTTGCAGAGTAAGAGCATAGTTGAGTGGAAAATGAAATTGCAGCAAACCCCAAAGTCCAACTGGTTTTTCTTAGGATAGAGATACACTTCTCGGGACCAAAGACTCATGTTTGTTTCAGAGAGGGGTCCTGTGGAGACTGGGAGAGTCCAGAGCAGTCCTGAGGACCTGGTCAGCAGGAAGTTAGCTACTCTCCCACTGACGCGGCCTTCGTTCTGGCCTGTGGCTGGACTTCTCATGCTGCCCAGCATCTGATGCTCTCCAGAACATAACAGAATCTAACTGGGCCAAGCTGCTCTTTCATGGTGGGCTGACTGATTTTCTGCCTGTGGATCTGATGTTCTTTCTCTCGGGCAGATTAGCCAAAGCCTTGGTAGAGTCCTGCTGTCTGGGAGGTAGCTCTGCTTAGATGGGGCACTGACCTGGCATGTTCCATAATTGGCATTTTTTGTGTCTCCAGCAGCTTTCAGTACCCAGACACTAGGCCCTGAAGTGTCAAGATCAAGTGACTGGGAGTGATGGACATGACATTAAACAGAAGTAGGGAGTCGGAAGTATTTAGGAATATAGGCTTAGAGTGAGAGAGTTGCATTCTAATCTTGGTTCTGCTAGCTACATTAGCCAAATGATCTCTGGAACATGATGAACCTCTCTATACCTCTATCTTTATTCCTAAAATGTGGGTGGCACCTATTTCTTGGTGAGGTTAAGGAGATGTTCGAGAAGTAGTTATCATAGTGCCTGGCGCATAATAGTTAAGAGGCTATTACACTGATGCAGGTGAGAGATCAGATATTTATCTGGACTAGGATGGAAAAAAACAGAATCTTGAGGAAGGTATTGAGACCTGTGGATAAGGGGGAGCTTGAATAAAAGGGTGTATAAACAAAGCAGCAGAGTGAGTCCCAGGTTCCTGGGTCAGATAGTTTGGTAAGTGGAAGTTATGGGCTGGGGGAGGTGATGTAAGAGGGAAAATGGATTGTTGGGAAAGGGAGAACACGATGAACAAGACAGTGAGTTTGAATTTATGTGAATGTCTAGATAGATAGGTCCTCACACACCAGTAAAAGAGCTGGGCCGGAGAGACAGGCTCAGCGGTCAGCAGCTGGTAGATTATAACTGAAGCAATGGGAACATCAAAGTTTCCAAGGGATACATCAGTACTGAAGAGAGAAGAAACCAGCCATCACCCTTTAGGGAACTGTTAGAAAAGAGAAAACCACAGAGGTATATAATAAAAAGGGGTTGGAAAACCAAGAGCCATTGAATGGCAGGTCAAGAACTAAGCAAGCATTTCTCGAAAGGGCTTGTGCTAGCTGGCCTACAGAGAGTTTATGTCCAGTTTGGAATGTAATGTGCCTGGGATTTAACCAGTAGGAAGGATGGTGTTGGGGCAGAGGGGTGGGCGGACAGCAGTCTTGAGGGAGTCCTTAGAGCCCTGATAGAGTGGATTGTGGAGTGATTGGGAGGTAGTGGAGCAATCGTGGATGAAATTTGACTTTGGGGAGGTGGGCAGGAAGAGGATAGAGGGATCGGAGGGTCAAGCAAAGGTTTTGTTTTGGTGTTCTCAGGTATTTTTGAGATGGGAGTAATGGGAGTGTGTTTGCTGCTTACAGGGAGAAGCTGGGAGAGACATGAGAGGGTAGATTCCCCAAGAAGTGAGGGGATCTGGAGCACAGCAACAAGGGGCACTTTTTCCCTCACAGTGGGAAGAACAGTAGTACCGATTTAAGGGGATTTTGTCAAGGCTTCTCTAATTTGGAGGAGTGGAGGTTTGTCCTGTGCTGAGGCACAGTGAGGGAGGTGACAAGGCCAAACAGAAGGAGGGTAAGATTTAACCGGGGTGTTGTGGGGAACTGATTTTGGAAACAGAAGAAACCCCAGGTGGCAGCAGTGATGAGGCTGCAGACCATACGTTTATGGTGGGAATATTGGCAAGGATTTGAGAGGCCAGCATGCCCTGTGTATTATCCATGTGGATGTGGATGTTGTCCAGGATGTTTTTAGACTCTATTTTTTTTTAGACAGGTGTGAAAATGTGTAAAATTTGGAATACCTAAGTCAGAATCGTTCAACACTTAATATTGATAATTATTATACTTTTTTGCTGTGTAGGCATGTAAAGTTGAAGACCTGGGCAAAGTGGATTTTGAAGATGAAATTAAGAAAAGATTTAAGATGGTATATGTGCCAAATTGGTTCTCAGTAGACTTAAAAACAGGGGTAAGTTAGCAGCTGATATTTGTACAATTGGGAATAGTTGAAAGTTTCTGATACAGCTAAAAAGTAGGTTTATTAGTTACAGAGTTGTATGTGTTTAAGTGTGGAGATAGTAAATTTCTCATGTTAATACTTAAAAAATGCTGGGGCGCCTGGGTGGCTCAGTGGGTTAAAGCCTCTGCCTTCAGCTCGGGTCATGATCTCAGGGTCCTGGGATTGAGCCCCACATCGGGCTCTCTGCTCAGCGGGGAGCCTCCTTCCTCCTCTCTCTTTCTGCCTGCCTCTCTGCCTACTTGTGATCTCTCTCTGTCAAATAAATAAATAAAATCTTTAAAAAAAAAAATACTTAGAAAATGCAGTTTAAAAATGCCTTTTGGTATCTCAGTAAATTAAATTGTAGTTGGAGTGAATCACATGAAACATTTTCGTTCTAAATCTGTGGCTTAGCTTCTTAGTCAAATAGTACAGATAAATAGGGCCTTAGAGGCTTATTTGGAAAATGTATTGGAATGGAATGCCACTTACAGTTTTTTTTTTTGACAGATGTTGACTATTACTTTGGATGAGAGTGATTGTTTTGCTGCTTGGGTTTCTGCAAAAGATGCTGGCTTCAGCAGCCCTGATGGGTCAGATCCAAAATGTGAGTTTAAGTGTTCTTTCTTCCTTTCCTCCTTTCAAAAGAGAAGGTGGATCTGTGCTGAGTTGGGTTTTCTTTTTGTTTCGATTTGTTTTTTGCTATCTGCTCTTTTATTTTTTTAACAATATTTGAGGTTTTTAAAAATCATATTCTCTCTTGAAAATGGAAAATACTGTTCATTTTAAATGTTTTGTGGGGTCTTGATTTTTCTCACAATCTGTGGTTTAGCTTTAACAATTAAACACTCAACACACTCTCTACCCTTAAACCTTTCTGGAAATCTGATAGGGTAGGAAAAATGAAGCTGGGAAACAATTCTGTTGTTTTCCTTTTTTTTTTTTTTTTTTTAATTGAGATATAATTGACATAACATTAGGTTCAGTTTCACATGTACAACATGATTCAGTATTTGTATATACTACAAAATGACCACAAGTCCAGTTAATACTCATCATCACAGTATAAAATCACACATTTTTCCCCTTGTAATGAGAACTTTAGAGATCTACTCTTAGCCACTTTGAAATATGTGTTACAGTATTATTAACTGTAGTCACCATGTTGTACACTGTACCCCTGTGACTTTATTCATGTTATAACTAGATGTTTGTACCTTTTGACTCTGTCCACTTCCCTACCCCCTGCCTCCGGCAACCACCAATCTATTCTCTGTATCTATGAGTTTTGGGTTTTGTTTTTGGTTTTTTTTTTTAAGATTCGACATTTAAGTGAAATCGTATGCTATTTGTCTTCCTCTCTCTAACTTATTCCACATAGCCTTCAGTGTCCACGTAAGTTATTGCAAATAGCAGGATTTTGTTCTTTTTTATGGATGAATAACATTCCATTGTACATACATATCACGTTTTTTCTTTATACATTCATCCATTGGTGAACATTGGTTGTTTCCGTATCTTGGCTATTGTAAATGCAGCTGCAGTGAACATGGGAGGTCCATATATCTTTTCAAGTTAGTGTTTTCATTTCTTTGGATAAATACCCAGAAATGGAATTGCTAGGTAATATGGCAGTTCTATTTTTAAGCTTTTTGAGGAACCCTTGTACTTTTTTCCACAGTGGCTGCACCAATTTACATTTTCACCACCAGTGCACGAGGGTTCCCTTTTCTCCACATTTTCTTGAACGCTTGTTATATTTATCTTTTTGATAATAGCTGTTCTAGCATGTGAGGTGTAGCTTGTGGTTTTGATTTGCATTTACCTGATAGTGACATGAGCATTTTTTCATATACTTTTTGGCCATCTGTATGTCTTCTTTGGAAAAATGTCTATTCAGCTATTCTACCCATTTTTTTTTATAATATTATATTTATTTATTTTTTTAAAGATTTATATATTAGAGAGAATGAGCAGTGGGGAGGGGCAAAGAGACAGAGAAGAGAGAGAGAAGCAAACTCCCTGCTGAGCAGGAAGTGTGATGCAGGGCTCCATCCCACAACCTGAGCTGAAGGCAGATGCTTAACCGACTGAGCCACTCACGCACCCCTGGAAGATTTTATTTTTAAATAACGTCTGCATTCAACATGGGGCTCAAACCCTTATCAGATATATGATTTGAAAATATTTTCTACTATTCCATAAGTTGTCTTTTCATTTTGTTGATGTTTCTTTTGCTGTGGAGGAGCTTTTTATTTTGATGTAGTCCTACTAACTGACTTTTGCTTTAGGTGTCAGATCCAAACAGTCACCAAGCTCAAAGAATTTATTTGCCTATATTTTCTTCTAGAAGTTTAATGGTTTCAGGTCTGACATTCAAGTGTTTAATCTATTTTGAGTTAATTTTTGTGTATTGTGAGAAGAGACTCATGAGAGTCAATTATTTTTTGTTGATTATATCTTTGATTGGTATTCTTCTACGAATGTAGCATGTAGACATACCTGATATATATAAATGTAATTTTAATGACTCTATATGGAAATATTTTCTTAAAGAGTGTAATTCCTGTTTTTATTTGTTCATTTTTAATGAATGTCGATATCTGAACAACCAGATAGAATGTCTTATTTGCTCCATGTTACTACTTCTTTAAACATTCTAAGATAAATTTTAATAGATGCAAAATCTTTCAAGTCTTGCTTTTAAACACCATTGGCATTGGGTTTAGAATTTAATATCAGAATATGTGGAAATAAAATTTTTATTCCTTTCCCTCTGTTTTTAGGCTAAAACTAATAAATGTTTTTCATTTCTTTTCATCTTAATTAACTCTTTTGCAGTGAACTTAGGAGGACTTTTACTCCAGGCACTGCTAGAATATTGGCCTAGAACACATGTGAATCCAATGGATGAAGAAGAAAATGAAGTAAACCATGGTTCGTGTTTTTGTATCAGGATAATTGATTTAAAATTACTCAGAAGTTTAGGATACTTGGAGTGTTTGTTATTCCAGGAATGTTTAAGAAACTTTAAGAAGCATTTGTTAAGTCATAACATAATAAATAACTCGGGATGTGCCCAGTTTATCCCCCTCCTTTCCACATATCAAAGAGCAGTCTTAACTGAGATTCCAAGAGCACTTTCACTCAGTGATGCTGCTCAGGAGGGGTTAAAAAATCCCTACATATTCAAATGACCTTTGCCCTTAACAGCAAGCAGCTTGGCAGCCTTCTTCCAAAGGTATTTCTCAGAGTAGCTGTGGGCCTGGGGGACTTAACCTCCAGAAACAGCTAATGAGCTGCATCGAAAGCCGTTTCGGTCCTTACCTTGTCATGGCTCACGTTGGCCTGAAACAGACATTACTGAGTCTGATGATCTACCTGATCTTGTCTCTAAACATTTCAGAAGATCAAATTCCAACTCAGAAGTGTCAGGATAAGTGAACAAGTATGTGTAAGAATTAATGTCACAGAGGACATTGTAAAGCTGTGTGTGCCACAGGCAGTGGCAGCAACTTTCTCTGGGCAGCAGAGAACATGTTTTGAATTTACAAATTTGGTTCAGTTTGATTGAAAAAAGGGAAGAAAAAGAACTTAAACTTTCACAGCTCATATGTTACAGCCAGTCAAAGAGTCTTTGAGTCCCACCTACCAAGGACTTACTCTGCTGAATATGAATGAATCTCTGAGTTCTCTGAAGATTCTGCTGAAGATGGCCCACTTGTGGTGGTCAGCAATGACGAGGACCTCCTAGTAGAGATTCATTCTGGTCAACCAACTCATCCAAAATGATTTCTGGAGTTAAAATCTCTTGTGCAAGGATGGCATGCTTCCCTTCAAGCCATTCTTCTGTTGTCCCTGTCAGAGAGGGCACTGACCCCACCCATGGGGACTTTTCTTTTATGTCACCGGGCCCATTCCCCTCCCCATCAGATGTACAGTGGGCCCGGAGCCAGAGAAACTCAATGGAAAAGTCTTTCCACAGAAGCTTGAAAAAGCTAAGTTTTAGTGTGGGCTCTGCTGTTTATCAGCTGTGTCGCTGTGGGCATGTCATTTCCAGTTCTTGGCTCATCCCTCTCCATCTGCAACATGACAGACAGGGTGCCTTTAGAGGCCCACTAAATAGACAGTAAAGGTAAAAAACCAGAAGTACAGTCAGCACCCCTGGCATCAAGGGTTTGGTTTTGGGAGTAAGGAAAAGTTAGAGGAAACCCCAGATCATCCTTAAAATCAAACTGCCACAGTAAAGGCAGAGCCCCCCTCCGTCCCCCCGCCGCCCTGCTCCACCTCTCAGACAGAAGCCTCTGTTTTGTGCCTGTGTGGTCATCTTCTGTACCAGCACCACAACCAGTGGACTCTCAAGAGTCGTGTACATTCTACTTGTTGAGCAGCTCAGGTGTTCGGGCGTCTGTAGGAGTTGCAGGCAGGGGTGCGCAGAGATAATTGGGCATGGACTGCATCCTTTAGGGACTGACATTGTGGTAGGGCAGAGAGCTCCTCAGAATAGACAGAACATGGTAAGGTCAGAGGGAAGATTGGTTGTTTCTCCAAGATAGGATCTGAAAGTGCTGTAGGCTCAGAGGGTGAGGTTGCTTCCAGATTCACCAGGGATACCTTTAGGAACAAGGTGGCACTGGAGTGGGGCTTAACCGTACTTGGTCAAAAGATTACAGAGAAAGCAGAGTGAAATGAAGTCTACAGAGAATAATAAAAAAGAGGTGTCGACTTCACTGAGGATTTTATTTTTCACCAGTACCTCTGCCATTAAGCATAAATTTTTTTTCTGGCCCAAGAAATTTTTCTGAGCTTGGTGTTCCACACATGCACACACATGCACACACACACACACGTGTGCGCACACACACACACACACAAAAGCATATTGCTATTTATAAACAGGCTGTCCTACCTTTTCCTGTGGCTGAAGTAGAGTTCTCCTTGTTTCAAGTCTCAAATATTAATCTTCTCTCTTAAAATTCTCTAAAATTATAGTCATTTCCCATAAAGTACATTACAAGTTGCTTTACTTCTTATTCTTTGTAGAAATTTAACTTTGATTTTTTTTTTCACCTTTATCTGACCCTGCTGACTCATCAGACTTTTAGCTTTGAAAACTTGGCAATGTTTGAAGCTTGTAGAAACAAAATGTTTAGAATCTGTGTTTTTAGCACTAGTTCTGGATACTGATGTCATCTGCATCTTTTCCTAGTAAATGGGGAGCAGGAGAACCGAGTACAGAAGGGAAATGGATATTTTCAAGTGCCCCCCCACACTCCTGTGATCTTCGGTGAAGCTGGAGGACGCACACTGTTCAGGTATGAGTGTGGAGGGCTGGAGACCTGCCTAAGAAATCATCCCCTTTGCTAAGAAGTACTGATTCAAACGTCATAACTTGTTCTAGGAGTATAAGGGGTTCAGAAGCTTTTCCACCTCCATGAGATAGTTAAGTGTCTGATGCTATTAGACCACGTTCTAATTGAGAACTGAGCCTCTTGTGTTAAAATGAGGTCGATACTTTGCTTTAAGGCAGCTTCTGTGGTGGTTTCTACAGAAAGCTGTCACTTTCTCTCACTTAGCTGACATGACTGTTGGGGTCAGGAAATCCCCAGAAGTCCCTGCTCATAGAATAGCATCAGAGAAGATAACTTCCCTCAGGCTGGGCAGTCAGTACAAGATGGGCTGGGCTGCTCCTGAGAACTGTTGTGCTCAGTGGTGCGCGACTTGAGGAACGAGGCAGTCCTTCATGAGGCCATGCTGGGAAGCTGGACTGGCTTCACCTCAAGGGGCCAGCCAGGCCCTGCTGGAATCACAGGGGAGAGCTCAGTAGTCTTCTGTAGGGCCAAAAGTAAGAAAAACGCAGGCCAGAATTCTCTTGCTTTCCAGTGGTTTCCTGAGAGTGTGATGACCAAAACAGTCCTGATCCCCATGATGTGTGGAGGCCTGTGCCATGCACTGCAGCCCTGGCAGGGGATGTTTCTTGAGTATTTTGCCTACAGCCAGCATTCCTATCATCACCCGAGGACTCAGAGAAGCAGCTCTAGTATATGCATGGCCTCAAGGATGCGGGGGCCTGAGTGTTAGCACCTGCCGCCCCCCTTAGCCGAGTGAGCCATGCTGCCTGGCTGCACTCCATTGCCTCAGCTGTCAAGTGGGGCTCATCCCGAATGGACGCTAGGGTCCCTCCCACTAATGTTTGTTGACCGTGGTTTGTCATTTGTGCTGCTGTGTCACTGACTACCTGACGGGTTATGTTTAGGCTGCTCTGCCGAGACTCCGGGGGTGAGACTGAGTCGATGCTTCTTAATGAGACAGTGCCACAATGGGTAATTGACATCACTGTGGATGTAAGTGTCCTCCACTCCTGTTTTGCCCTTTTGTTTTGTCCAAACACAAAGGAGATTAAGAGCAGCTTTAGACTATACAGTCTTAACGTTAGTAAAAACTAGGCTGCCAAGGGGAACCCTCCTCAGCCTCCCTGCAGTCCCAAAGTTGCCGAAGAAGTACTGCTAATTAGTTATGTACTGTTTATATCCTTGTTGGATTCAGTTATAACTGTAATATGTGCTTATTAAAGAAAATAAATGAATCGGGGCGCCTGGGTGGCTCAGTGGGTTAAGGCCTCTGCCTTCAGCTCGGGTCATGATCCCAGGGTCTTGAGATCGAGCCCCACATCGGACTCTCTGCTTAGCAGGGAGCCTGCTTCCTCCTCTCTCTGACTGCCTCTCTGCCTACCTGTAATCTCTGTCAAATAAATAAATAAAATCTTTAAAAACAAACAAACAAAAAACACTAAAAAAAAAGGAAAAAGAAAAAGAAAATAAATGAATCGAGTGAAATGCCCATCTCTTTCCAGTCATTCCTCTCTTCCACTCACTCGTGTCCTGCTCCCTAGAGGGGATAAGTAGTCGTAGTTCAGGCCATAACCTTCAGGACCTTTTTCTGTGCATACACAAGCAGATACTACTGAGGTGTGTGTGCATGCACCTATGTGTGTGTACAAACACACAAATAGACACAGTTCATTATTTTGCACAAAATCTGTTATACATACTGTTCTGCAACTTGGTTTGGTTTGGTTTTTCACTTAAAAATGTATCTTGGACATCTTTTCATGTCTGTACATGTAGGTCATTCATTCCTCTTTAATGACTACATAGTATGTCTTTGTATAAATGTATCATAATTTATTTAACTGGTCTTCTATTGATGGACATTAAGGTTGTTTCCAGTGTTTTCTGCTATGAGCAATGCTTCAGTAAACATCCTTGTACATGTATCTTTGTGTACTTTTTAGGATAAATTCCTAGAAGTGGAATTGCTGGATCAAAGGGTATGCACGTTTTCAATTTTGATAGATAACTGCCAAATTGCCCCCCACAAAAGCTCTAGCAGCGTACGCTCTCACCAACACTATGAGTGCCTGTTTACCACACTCACCGACACTGGTTACTTTTCAGTCTTTGCTAAAAGATGGCAAATATCTCATTGTTTTAATGTGGGGTGTTGTTTTTTCACATGTAGTGAGGTTAGGCATCTTTTCATACTGGCCATTTGTATTTCTTCTGTGAGTGTACTCATTTTTCTGTTGGGTGATTTGTTTTTTACTGATTTGTAGGATTTTGTCCTATTAAATATTAACCCTTCTACTATTATATGTGTCTCTCAACCAAAGTTTTACTTTGTTCGTGGCTGGTGTCTTTTGCCTGGCAAAAAATTTGAATTTTTTGTAATCAGATTGATCTTTTATGGCTCTGAGTTTCATGTCTTGCTTTGGTATTTCCTGTCCAAAGTAGCAAAAATGTATTTCTCCTCTGGTACGTCTGTGATCATTGTGTATGTCTAGATCTGTAACCTATTAGAATTTATTCTGTTTTGTGTGAAGTAGGATGCTAACTTTCTCCAGATGGTTAGCCGCTGTGCCAAAACAATTTTTTGGAGTGCTCTATCCTTTTCCTACTAATTTGAAATGCTATCTTTATCATATACTAAATTTCTGTATACACATGGATCTGTTTCTACACTCTCTTATGTGCTGTTGACCTGTTTTACATATTCCTAAAGCCATATGAAAAGAGATTTAACCTCTATAGAACTTTCAGAAAATTTTTTTTCTGTCCCAGATATACCTCCAAGAACTTAAAGCTAGTGTGACACCTGATGGATATTCTGTGCTCTTCTCTAAGTCCAAGATTCCCATAAACCACTGCTTCCTTTGACTGTGAAAGTCACCTGGGATACATTGCTGACTTTAGGCGTGTGGCTTATTCCTGAGAGGAGACATCCAGACAGGATATGACATGGAAGCTCAGAGGGGATTAATACCCAGAGAAAAGATGACCAGTTAAATTTATTCTTTATCTAAGTATGTGGTTTGCTTCATGATAGTCATCTTGGTGGTTGGCTGAAGTTTCTACTCTTGCTTAAAACCTCAGACCTGAGGTCAGAGGGAGAGAAAATGGGAGGACCTAAGTGACCTTTTCATTTGGATGGTGGGTCTCACCAGGCCAGAGTGTACAGTAGAATGTTGTGGGTTTCTCTCAAGACACTGAACTTTTTGTTTGGGCCCCTAGGTATCAGCCCCAGTGTTTAAGTGTGGAATTGAGATTTTTATTTTGAGAGCTTTAAGAGTTAAAGCTTATTTCCCTTTAATACCTTGAATTATTATTTGAGAAGAGCCATTCTACAGCATCATAATGACACTGACCTATCATTTGTCTCACATATCTTTTATTACAAAGCTAAACATGATACTTTCCTGATACGTTTTCACTAAGGCTGACAAGGATAATTTGATATCTTACTGTACATTTCATAGAAAGTCAGTTTTAATTGTAAAATAACTTACAAATCATGTTTTTCTGTTGACATCATTTTCATTCATTGGCTGATCAAAATGATCATACCTTTCTTTTTACTTTCAATATTTCAGAAAAATATGCCCAAATTCAACAAAATTCCTTTCTACCTCCAACCTCATGCATCTTCGGGAGCAAAAACCCTAAAAAAGTAAGTAAATGCAGTGTTACATGATGCCTTGATCTCATTAATGGCCAGCACTCTCTTCTTCTTTATAATTGCTTTCATAATAAAGGATAACTAAAGCAGGTTTTGTGATTCTGAAAGCTTATACAGTTGAGCGTTTACCAAATACCTCCGGTGGTAGGCCACAGATGTTCAAAAGTATAAGACTTGGTTTTTTTTCTCTTGCCATAGCATAGTTTAGGACACAATGTGTATATAAAAATTGCTTTTATGGATACTTAGGGAATCATGGGAGTAGGGGAAAGAAATGAATCGTGGGCTGGAGCTTCCAGAAAGTCTTCTTGAAGGACATGGAATTTGAGCTGGACATGTAAGAAATGGATAGAATTTCAAAAGAGAGGTATTATACATACAGGAAATGGTTTGAGGATTTGGAAGTAGGAGCATACACAGGATCCTGAAAATTAGCAAGGACCGGTGTAGCTGCAGCAGAGACTCCAGAACTGGGAAAGGAAATTTAAGGTCTTGTGGACGTGTATCTGAGCAAGTAAAATCTGTTAGGGGCATTTCTAGACATATACAAACGAGATCAGGGGCATGAACCCCCGTTATCCCCTCAAACAGCTCCAAGGTCATCAACACATGCCTAAGCATTTTCCTTCACCTCTGCCTCTCCCTCCGACCCACCTACACACACATATACACCCCACATCATTTTAAAGCAAGTCCTAGATAGAACTTCAACCAGATTTAGTGACTGAAGGTCAAGATGGCTTTCAGACTTTGAGCCCGAGCTACTTGGGTAGGCCATTTTGAACTGACGTCAGTGATACAAGAGAAGTAGGTTTGGGGGTGAGGAAATTGATGAATCTGATTGGGGACATGTAGAGTTTGAGGTGCCCATGGGACATCCTTCTGGAGATACCCAGCCAGCTGTTGGGCTTGTGGCCTAGAGTTTAGGCAGGAGGTCTTGGCTCTAGGGCCAGGAGCCACAGGAGAAATGAGCACCTGGGGAATGGGAGCCTGGTAAACATGGTGGGCTGCCTTCCCTCCCAGGAGCATTTAGTTTGCCCATCCTCTAGGATCGTCTTTAAGGGAATAAAACCCAGCAGGCTGTTAAGTTTTAAGAACATGCATTTAATTTCACTTACATGTAATCTGTGTCTTTGGAGGAACACAATGGAAATGTGTTGGCAATTCTAAAACTGGATTAAGGCAATGACCTAAACATTCTTCTTGATTTGCTTCCGTGCTATGTTTTGTCTTTATCCAATGGAACACCAAAAAATATTTAAGAGATAACATCCAGTGATTCCTGATGGCACAATCTGCCCTTGCTTCTTACAGAGACAGACTCTCTGCTAGTGACATGCTCCAGGTCCGGAAAGTAATGGAACACGTTTATGAGAAAATCATCAACTTGGATAATGAGTCGCAAACCACTAGCTCTTCTAATAATGAAAAACCAGGAGAACAGGAAAAAGAAGAGGATATTGCTATTTTGGCAGAGGAGAAAATTGAACTTTTGTGCCAGGACCAGGTAAGTGCACTTAAGGACCATAGCTCCATTTTTTCGTGTCGATGCTCAGCAAGTTACATGTGGTGTCATTATGGTTCCCACGTCTGTTACCTGTGGGGGTACTTCTGCTTTTAGGGAGGCTCTAAGGAGTGCTGGGTCTCTTCCACCTATTGGTGAGACCCTTTCTGGACGGGCTCTGCAGCCCACCCTAAAGTTCCTATTTACCCCAGGGAGATTCTCGGAAAAAGGACATAGAGATTAAAATGCACACACAAAGGGTGAATGTGCTGGTGGCTTTTTTTTTTTCCTGACAAGAAAAAGACACATGATCAACTCGATTGACAGAGCAGTGTCGGCCATGTTGGTTTAAGATTTGAAGCAGAGGTGGGTGGAGCATTGGGGGCACTGTTTTAAATAAAGGTGCACTCGAGGCATCTCCTCAGGGGAACGGCTGAAGTTGGGATCTCCGGCCTAGCCACCCAAGCTGCTCGTCTCTCACTGCCCAGACTCGTGTCTGCGTGCATGGGAGCTCTGTCAGCAAGAGCAGGCCACCAGGGGCAGGCGAGGGGAGGACGAGCTGGATGACCTGGTGAGAGTCCCTGAGTTTACAATAAAGGTCTTGGATATTACAAAGTAGAGGCTTTGACATTTATTATTATTTATTTTTGGCCGTTCAGGTTTTAGATCCAAACATGGACCTCCGAACAGTGAAGCACTTCATATGGAAGAGTGGTGGCGACCTCACCCTCCATTACCGTCAGAAGTCCACGTGAGGGGTGGGTGAGCGCTCCTGGGTATTCATTTACTGACCTTCCTCCTTGGCCCCGAGAGTAGTCCTAGGAAGCCCGAGCCCCAGTGGGAGCACGACTTCTAACGGCCGATTTGGTATGGACCGAGATTCTCTTTCAGTTGAAGTGACTAATTGCGGTGTAAAATAGAAACCAGTCTCCATGTGTAGATTAAGCTGTCCCCAGGGAGGCAGAGAGTGCGAACAGAAAACCCCACAGGCACACTGTGTCCTGTGAGATGTACAGAAGACGGACGACAGGCCAGCACAGACTGGGCTTCCTTTTGTTTCAAAGGACCTTATCTTCGTCTGTTAGCACTTGTAGAGACACATAGGTAAAGCCACATCTGTCACTGTGTTTCCACTTCAAACCTACATGCTCTGTAGCTTTTATAAGAGAGTACATTCCATTCCTGCAACACCTATGAAGGCTTTTTCCAAGTCGGTCATTAAAAACAAGTTGTTCTCACATTTAAGACAGTTATTTTTAATAGGAATTTGCTGTTGTACAATTCCAGAGCCAGCCCATTTCATAATAAATTATCCTTGTTGGGCTCGTTTTAATATTGCATCTCAGATGCGTTCTTTAGGAAGACCTGCGAAACTCTGGGTGCTGGCCCGTAGCACTTGGACTGCCAGACTGGAGTATGCCCAGCAGCGCCCAGGGCTGCTGCGCCCCCACAGTGCCCCCGGCTGTGTGGCAGCCACGGGCAGGTGCCACGCTTTCCCTGCTCCGCCGCATCCAGCTTTGTTGAGGGGCCAAGCTACGTGATGCCACAGGTTCGCGCTTTGGGTGAGCAGCGCAACACCATCGAAACTTAAGACCACGAGGAGAAAAGAAAAGGAAAAAAAAAGACCACAAGGAGATACTTCATTTAGATGCTACCTGAAATTTATGGTGTCTGAGAAGGAAGGGTATCCTAGTGAGTTAATTTGATATTCCCCTCCTGGAAGTATACATACTTGTTTTCACCAGAGTTTTATATGCAGGTTTTTGTTGTGGTACCTGTATCCGGAGTTCTTTTCGTTGTTCTTTCTAACAATCTGAAGCTTTCATAGAATCATTTGAGTCTTGTACAGAATATAACTTATTGGGGATAAACACTTCAACTTTTGGCAGAAGAAAATACTTTGGATTCTCCCCAAGGTCATTTGTATTCAGAATAGAACAGTCCCGTACAACTACGGAAGACAAGCCTCCTGTATGAAGCCAGAAGCACAAGTGCCTTCAGAGGGCAGTTTATTCCAGTCCAGTTGCCTCCCCAGCTCGCATGCAGTCTGTCCCCACAACAGCAGGGACTGGGGAGGGGCTGGAAAGGGTTGTTTTCTTTTCTACATCTTGACAGGTTCAGCGGGAAGCAGCTGATGGGCCTAAATCCAGACCTTTCTATTTGAGATATTCTTACCTGCACAACTGTAGAGACAGGGTTCCCTCACTACTGGTCAGCTTCCTTTGGAAAGTGGACAGGTCACTGCCTCCAGCACTTTGAAGAAGTGAGCAAAGACATGCCACATTTCCAATGAGTCTTTCTCCCTTACACAGAGAGCAACCGGCTTTTTTTTTTAAAAAGTCCTTTCTATCTGTTGGATACAACAGTGTGCTTTTGGTGCACATTTTTTAGCAATAGTTGTGAATTAAAGGCAAAAACAAACCCCACAACTCACTTATCAGCCCTCTGCTGTGTTTGCAGGAGGGGCCCTTGGGGTAAAGGAATAGGTTTCACTGGGCCATTTGGCCCCATGTGCCGAGACTTGAGGGGTGGCTGCACTCCCTTCCTGTCACAGATCTGACCCTCAGCATGCTTCTACTTTTTTTCCTTCCAGTCAAACCAGTAACAGTTTCCAGAAAATCTGACAGTCTGCAATGCCAAAAGGGTAAAAATCTGTATTTCACAGTTGTATAGAATAAAGGCTTTAGTTACAATATTTCAAAGTGTAGTACACCTTTATTTCTTTCACTTGTCATTTTCCTTCATAGCAGATTACAGAGAAACTTCTAGTTCCATGTTTACCCTGACAGTCATCAACGTCAGTACCCATTTTATCCCCCTGGTCAGGGCGGGAAGTATGTAAAAGTGAGAGAGGAAGAGCCAGAATCCTAGGGTGAGAGGGATGTTGGGCAAGACTGTCAGGCTGCAGTTCAGGGAAGCTGGCCTCCAAACAGTCCTGTGGTGATTCTCTTCTACTTCCTGGATTCCTACAGGCAGACACAACACCTCCCTGTTCGACAGGCTTATCAGCTGCCATGACAGGCTTAACGAGGGCTTGCTTCAAATGCAGTCACAGTGCTAGAAATTTGAAGAGTTTGCTCATTGGGGGCCCTCCCTGCATATACTTGGGTCAGTGCCTCCCCCTGAGCAGACGGTCCTTATTGTGTGGGCCCAACAGAACCCTGAATGCACTGTTAAGTGCCCACATTACAGAACAAGCCACAAACATGGGACTTTGAACTGGGTAGCAGCTAGAAGACAAGGCCAGAGGCAGCTTTTTTAGCAATTAGCAAGATGTGGGCAGGTGAGGGACTTCAGGAGCTGTTCCTGCATGGAACCCTCTTTCTGGAGCAACCAGGTAAAGCACAAGATCTTGCCTAGTCTTAGCCACTCTGGGCACCAGGGGTGGAGGGAACAGCCTCCCATACTATGGGAAAGAACAGAATGGCCTTTACCCACCGTTGTCCAGGCCCCTCATTCCCCCTTAGGGTGGGAGCTGTGTTCAAGAAGTCCAGTCAGGACTGGCTTTGAGTCTGCTTAGGTTGGTGAATTTAAATTCGCAGTCTGTATTCTCCACCTGGGCAGCCTGGATGCCTTGTATATTTAGAAGAGATGGTTGTGTAAGTTTGGGATCTGACAGGAGTCACCATTAGGGGTACTGGGTCTGTGGGGTGTAGGCCCTGGGGAAGAAGAGACATCATGGTCCCAGAACAAGTGAGTCTCTGCTGACAGGGCTAGAATTTCCAACCCTCCTCCCCCAGGAGAGATGGACTAGTTCACTGCTTCTCTCCTCCAGCTCTGACTGGCAGATGTCAGTCAGCCTGAGCCAGCTATGCAGTGTAGCAGAGGTGAGGATACGAGACTTCTACAAGAGACGGTAACTGGGGCCTCAGGGGTCCCCAAGGTGTGGGGCTGCCTTCTAGTACACGTGGGGCTGCCTTCTAGTACACACGGGGCTAGCTGAGCTGTACAAGAAGAATCAAGGCAAGCCCTAGCAAGTTGCAGGCAAATACTCCAGACCTATCCCTTCCTCCTTCACTCCACCCTTCAATCCTCCTTCCTCCTTCCTCCTTCACACCTGACCCTGTGTGGACCCTGCTGCTGCCTGGGCAGCCATAGTGACCAGAGCAGGAGCAAGCACTGGACGTAAGGGTACAATGTGGCCTAAAGATGCTCTTGCCGATGGTCTCCTCTTCCTAACCACTGAGGCTCTCTGCCCGACCCAAGCAGCAGAGTAGTCCTTTTCCTCTCCTACCCCAGCTCCTGCAAAACTTAATCTGGGTGCTGCTCCCAGCTCTCCACTACCCCAAAAGGACTTGTCTGAGACTCTCAAACAAGTGCCCGACTCCCCAAAGCCAGGACCACCAGGCAGAACCAATGCTGGAAGGTCATCTCTTGGACGCCGGCAGGGGTTATGGGCACACATGAGCTCCCGAACTGCAGAAGTCCCTGCACAACCGGGAGCCACTGCCTAGAAAGCTGCACACACTGGGCCGGGATCAGGCAAGGGGCTGAGCTGCATAGTGCGGCCTAAGCGGCTCCCCCCCTCCCCCCGTCTCAGCCTCACGAAATGCCATCAGGGACCTGGACACAGCCTAGGGTGTTATTCAGGGGTGGAGAGCAGGGCCTGGCCACCTGCCCCCTCAGCCTCCGCCCCGAACTCTGGGCTCTCTGTGCTTGCTGGCTCGTCCTCAGCCTGTGCTTCGAGCAGCTCAGCAGACAGGCCGTCTTCCGGTGAGGCTGCCGAGATGAGGCTGTCGGGAAGAGTTAGCTGAGGCAGGTGGTCTGGTTGTGCCTGGGTGCCTGGGCTGTCCGGGAAGGAGACCTCAAACTCTGATCCGGACCATGTGGCCTCACCTGAAAAATATAGGGAGGGGCTGAGAAGGCCTGGGGCAGCCCCCACTGACTCCCCCCGCTACTCGCTCCCCAGACATTGATGGGGAATGGGAGCTCTAGTGTCAAGATGCTTTCACGTGGCTGCATTTCACCCAATAGCCAGCCTCCCAGCCAGCTGAGAAACTCAGGGCAACCTTGCCAATGACTCAGGGTCCTTCCCAGAAAGCTTGTGCAGGTGTGGGCCACTCACCACCACGCTCGTGAGAACCGCTGCTGGAGACATCCTCAGGGCCAGAGGCTGAGAGACCCGTGGACGTCAGCTCTATGGCAGAGGGCAGGCCGGGCCAGACACTGGCATTGCTGCTGTCCAAGAGGGAGATACCTGACACATCCAGGAAGCCTAGAAGAAGGATGCAAGTCTTTGCCAGCACAAAACCCAGATGACTGGAAGGCCCATATCCTGGGCCTCAGGCCCCTGTTCCTGGAGTGCCTGGCCCAGCCTGAAACTGTAATCTCAATCCATAAGGGTGCCCCCGCCCAATCCCAAAGTGGTCCCCACTGCCTGTTGCTGAGGGAAGAAAAGGACTAGCACAGAGGCAGAGGGCCCAGACCCTGCTCTGTCCCCACTATGCAGCGTGACCTCGAGCAGGCCGTGTCCCTTCTGTGGACTGCAGTCCCCCCACCGGCACACTAGACAGGCTCATCTGCAACCCTCTTGGCATCTGTGAGCTAGGAGGCATCCGTGGGTCTGAGGAAGGTTTAGGCACTGCCCTGGAAGCCCCGCCCCAAACCTGGGGCCCACCGCAGCACCGGGGATTGCAGACCCCTCCGCCTCCTCTCTGGGGCCCACTCACTACCTGGGTCCATGACACGCTGCACTGGAGGTGGAGGTTGAAGAGGTGTCTCCATGGGATGTGGAAATCCCCCAAGGTCTGGAGCACCACGGCTGGGACTCCCAGGCTCAGAAAACTGTCCCTCCATGAAGGAGCTGGGTGCCTGCAGCAGGGCCTATGGGGGCCAGGGAAGAAGGAGGGAGCACTGTAGGGGCAGTTGGGGCAGAGGAGTCCAATCTAAGCCCCGGCCCACACTGACCACAGAAGCACTGCTCTGCCTGATGGAGCAAAGAGCCGTGGTGTCCTGCCACCGGATCTACAGTCCGGTATAGGAGGCCCGCCTGGCTTCTCCGTCAGTGCTGACAAGGAGGGGGCGCCCTTCCTGGTCTGCTGAGGACTGAGCACCCACCTGGCTGGGCTCCTCCAATGACCCACCTGAAGAGGAACCCTTGGATGAATTCCAGCATGCCGAGGGAGCCATCAGTACAGACACTAGGCAACAGCCGAGTGCCTGAAGGTACTCAGTGACTTTCCCACAGGCATGAAGGCAGGTCTGGCATTCCTCTACAGATCTGGCCAAACAACCAGCCCAGCTGGGGTTCTGGATGCCCAGCCTCTGGCCCAGCCTGACCCCAGACTCCTCAAGGCACAGTACAAGGCTCTGTGTCTGAGCCTCTGTGTCCTACTCAGGAAATGAAAGCAACAACTAGTGCTTTGCCATGACCTTCACCTCCAGACCTAAGTGTCAGAACTAAACTGGGCTTCACTGTCCCAGGATTGGACCACCTGCTTTCACTGGCCCCCAGAAGCAAGAAAGGCCCCCCAAGGGCTCCACAAATGGGCCCCGGATGACAGCAGCCTTGGGTCCTCCTTTCCTAGGTGGCAGGCCCCTTTGCCCATACGAAGCCCCCCACTTCCTCTCATTGGCAGATGATCCCCACCTACCTCCATGTAGTCATCCTGCCTGGAGCCTGTCTCCAGGCCTGAAGAGGCAGGAGAGTCCTGAGGGGTGGGTCCAGGAGGCAGGGTGTCAGGTGGCGGGGCATCAGGAGGCGGGGCACCAGGTGGCGGGGCATCAGGTGGTGGGGCACCAGATGGCGAGACGTCAGGTGGCGGGGCATCAGGTGGAGGGGCGTCAGGTGGCTTCTTGTGGTGGCTGGGAGGCTGGGTTGGGATCCGGTGCAGATACCCGTAGCCAATACCACACCCCAGACTGCCGAAGTCCAGAAACATTCAATCCAGGGGGTTGTCCCATAGCCCTTCCTAGGTCTTCCAACCCCACCCACTCCTAGCCATGAGGGGCAGCAAGGGTGCCTCCTGGACCAGTGGTCATCCTCAGGATCCCTGGACCCTGGGCCCAACCTCCACCCCCCACCATGGGATTCTGGGTGTCCACGTCCAGCGGCCGGGTCCAGCCGGTGCTCTGCTGGGCCCCTGCCCCACCACCCTCCACCTGAGAAAGTACCTGCCCTCTCCACCCCAGGCTGCGTTGGGAGTTACAGTCACCTCCCGGCAGGAGTCGGATTCGGAGTTGTAAACCATCAGCTTCAGGGGCTTCCCCTCGTGGGACTCAATGAGCGTAAAGAAGTCCTCGGACTACGACAAAACCAGCACCTGAGCCCCACTCCCCACACTGAATTGGGAGGCCTCAACTAAACAAGGCCCCCCTCGTGGACAGCACCCATCTCGGCACCCTATCCGGGGGGCCTGGGGAGGACAAACCAAATGCTGCTCACCTCCTGGAGGATCTGGTCTGAGCCAACCACATAGTCTGTGTATGGGCGCAGGCCAGCAAGGGAGGCAGGTGAAGAGGGTTCCACGTCCTGGGGAAAGAGAAATCACCAACTATCTGTCTTACTTCTCGAGTTGGGGATGGAGAGGGGCGGGCGGGGAGGATGGAGGGGCTCCCTTTCCAGGTACTGAGCAGGATACTTGTTCTCAGGCTCCAGGGCTAGGACAAGCCCAGCCTCTCCTACTCCATCCTTCATTTCCTGACCTCCCCAAGGTGCACAGCCGGCCGGCAGAGGGCAGCACCATGGCACTGCTCACAGTCCTGAGCTCTGGAATCTCCTGTGGGTTAAATCCTGACTCAGCCAACCTCTAACCTATAACTGTGGACAAATACTTAACACCCTAGCATCAGTTTCCCCACGATTAAAAGCAGGGTATGCAGTCCTTCCTCACAGGGTTGCCGAAACAATTAAAAATAGAATACAGGTAAAGAATGAAAACGACAGTTGGCCCACAGGAAGTGTCCAACTGCGGTGCTGTTACTGGGTGCAGGCATATGGCTGAGACCGCTGTGGAGGGGCTGGAGGCTGGGCAGTGAGCAGAACTGGGTACAAGCATCATTTCCTCCCTTGGGAATCTCTACCACTCCTAGCTCCAGGTCTCCCAGAGCAATGCAAAGGGATTTGCCTCATCACCCCATTGTACTGGTGGATAAACTGAGGAAGGCTAAAAGGTTGAGAAGTCTCCCACAAGAACTCAGTGAGCAACAGAGAAGGCTAGAGATCAAATCAGTCCGTTTCCAGCTCAGGGCACCCTCCTTCCACTAAGCCTTGGCACTAAGCATTCAAGATTGTAGGCACCATCGTGTGTGTGTGTATGTGTGTGTGTGTGTGTACAAAGACACAGCAACATCTGTGACAACTCAGTCACTGAGATTCAGGAAGACCCCAGGCCCAAGGCCCAACCGGGCTCTAAGGAAACCTGCCAGAAATGACTAGATCCCGGTAGGCCATAGAGTCTACCAGAAAAGACCCCATCTATAAAGACCAGGAACAGCAGCCTTCTGGCAGTGTGGGGTACCACCAACCGGCCCCTCCAGTTGGTGGTATCCCACCCCTCAAAATAGGAAACCAAGGTCTGGAGGGTGAGAAGGGTGCCGTAGGTCGCCTGGCTACCAAGCAGGGTACACAGTTATATGGATGAGGAGCGGCCCTCAGGAGCCCTGTCCCGGAAGCAGGTCATTGGCCCAATCCAGATGCCCCACACCCAACCCTTGCCCCTCCCCCCCACCCCCCACTCACCAGCACGTGCCACACGTGCTCGCTGGCTCTGCGGAAGCTGCAGAAGCGCACACTGGCCCCCAGCAGGCCCTGGCCGCCCCACATGTTGCTGGGCACCACCTCCACTTCGCGCACCTTCATGGTCTTCATGTTAAACACCTCCAGCTTCACGGGCCTCTCCACATTGGCCTTCAGCAGGGCCTTCAGCGTGTCATTCTCCTTGTTCTGCGGCGGCAGAGGGGCTGACGCCAAGACCCCCTGCCCCCCACTACCCACCCCCCAGGTTTGGGCCTCTCAGACAAGTCTGGGTCCAACGTGGGTAAGGGCCCAGGAGGCCAGGTGCCCCAGCGGGGTTTGGTGTGGGCGTGGGCCAGGGCAGGGTCTGGGCCTGCGACCACTGCAGCCCCTTGAGACCACTGCAACCCCCCACCACCCCTAAGCACCACGAAACCTGCCTCTCTCAAAAACCATGGAAAAGAAAACAGAGTGAGCGAAGAGCCTGCTTGGTCCAGAGCACTGCAGGGCTCCTCTCTCTGACAGGTCCCTTCGCACCCTGACACCTCTCGTGTCCTGAGAGGCAGGCCCTTTACACCTTGTGGCCAGCTCCAAGAGCCCCAAAAAGCTCAGGAGCTGGACACTGGGCAGTGCACCAGTCAAGCTGAGTACACGCCTAGAAGGAGGAGAGGTGAGCTGGGCCTCCCTCCGGAAGAAAAGGGAGAAGGAGCAGAGTGGGGCCTGCTGTGGGACAGGGGACACACACACACACAGCAGCTGTAGCATGGGAGAGCCTCACCAGCCTCGAGTGCCCGATGGTGATGATGAAATCAAAGTAGGGTTCCAGGCCTGCCTGCTGGGCTGGGGAGTTCTCCTGCACCTGTCCCACAGCAGAGGCCACAGTCACAGCAGGCACCAGCCTCGTGACTCTCCGAGAAGCCCCCATCCATGTCCACAATTTCAGAGACCATCCATCACCACTTTCGCTGTCACAGCAAGAACCCGGGCCCTGCACAAACTGTTCTAGGCAGGTAGGTGACCGGTGAGCACAGTCAAGGTAACTCCACCCTCTGGCTACCTACCTGGGCAAGGTTGTCCTCTTTGGGAAATGGCTCTTGTTGGGTCACACATCATACTTCCAGAGATGCCTCACAGGAGAGCCCAGGGTAGCCCTGGGAGCTTCTAGGAGGCCACACAGACACAGGGCACCACAGCCCTGTGGGGAAGCTTGGGCCACTGGGAAGCTGGCAGGTTTACCAGAGAGGTTTAGATGTGGACAGGAAGGGAGGGCCCCAGAATAGACGGAACCAGGGGTGTGCTCAGAAAGACAGAGAGGGTGGGCAGCCTGTGGCCAGATCCCAGAGCGCAGACCCTGTGGTGACAGATCCGAGCTCAGCTGGGCAGGTGTGGGACCTACTGAGGAGTGCAGCTGAGGGAAGAAGACCCAAGGGACAGGGGATGTGCCTGAGCTGGGAGTCCTGCAAGAGGGAGTCCCAGAAGCAGGGATGAATCCCAGCCTCACAGCCTAGTCTCCCCTTCTGTGTGGAATGGCTCCTCCTCCCTTCTCCCAAGCCCAAGGGGGCCTCCAGCCCTGTATTCTGGAACTCACTGCTGCTCCAAAAACACAGCAACCAGGCCTCCCAGCTGGGGTAAAAATCCATCTCAAAGGCCTCATTTACAGAGCCTTGCTCAAACAATGCAGCCTTTATCCTCAGGGCTGGACCCTGCAGTGGGCCGCACACCCTCAGGCCTTTGGCTGTGAGCACTTGATGTCCCGCTGGCCAGGCATTAGCCCAGAGGACTAATGCCTGGCCAGGGCTCATGTGGCTTCAGGTTCCCGATGCATCCACCATGGGAAGGCCCTGGGGCTTCAGCCACCCACCAGCCCAAAATTGGATTCCCCAAGCTGAAGGAGAGCTCACCCCACGCCTTGGGATCCAGGGTAATTCACCCCTGGAATTAGAACGCCCTTCTAGCTGGGTCACCACCCACTGAGGCCCTGCTTGCCATCCCCAGGAGCTTGCCATGGCTTCCAATGCCAGTGAGCCCAGAAACCAACTCCAGTCCCAGTTGGCCTGCAACAGGGGAGCTCTGAGCCGTGCCCCTCTCCCTCCACAGGAAAGCTGGGACAAGGTGTCTTTTGAAAGCCACTGGACAGTTACTCAGGGACAGCAAATGCGGAGGTAGTCCTCCTTCCCAGCTCAGGACCTCATCCATGCCACTCCTGCCTCCCCCTGCTCCTGAGGCCAGTGCCACCCAGCTGCCAGCCCGCTCCCCTCCTCAGTTACTCCTTGTCAGCTGCCCTCCAGCATTACTGAGGTCCAGAAGCTCAAGCCTCCCATCCCCAGGCCCTCTCGCCACCCTCTGCCGTGACCTTGTCTTCTGGCCGTACTCCACTGCCCCTGCCCCCCACCTTGCAATCACACTCTAGGGCTCTGGAGCAGAGCTAATCTGCGTGGCTTGCCACTACACCCCCGCTCCCGCCATAAGCGCTGTCCCCTGTCCAGCTCTCCTTTGAAGGCTCCCAACACCCTCCACCTCGCAGCCACTCAATGCTTGCTGGTTTCCCACCACCTTTCACTGTGTTCCCCATCAGGGAATCTAATGTAATTAAAGGGACAGCAGCTGACACTTGCTGAGGACTGGCTCCGTGCCAGGGGACCTGCCCTACCTTGTGTTTAACTCTTTTACTAGCACTGACTTCCCCAGGAGGAAAAGCACTCCATTATTCAGAAATCTGACTCCAGGAAGTCCAACCCAGAGCCTGGACAGGTAACAACCATTTCCTGGGGGACCCTCCAGGCCTCTAATCTCACTGAGGGCAAGGACTTCTCCATCGTGCCTGGTGCACAGTAAGACCACCAGTATTTACAGAAGACAACAGACATGTTCTTCAGTTTTTAAAAAATGTAAGTAGGTAAGGTCACACTTCCACGGAAAACGTCCCCCGTTCCACAGCGCAGGAGAAAATCCTGATCTTCAGGACACGACAGGCCCTGCATAGTCTGGTCTCTTCCTTTAGCACTTGTCCTCCTCACATGGGCCACCCCATTTCTGGACACCAGCCTCATCTCCTGCTTTCTCAACCCAACCGTCTCAGAATGCTCTTCCTCTAAGTATCTGTAATGTCCACTCCTTTCCTCCCAGGTGTCTTCCTGACCCCTCTATCCAAAACAGCACCCACTCAGCCTCTGTATGCTCTTCCTCTACCTTCTTCTCCTCGCGCTGCTCGCCGCCTAGCATATATTTCTGTTTCGTCTGTCTCCCTCCTCTCTGTGCCAGCAACAAAGGATAAGTTCCACTCCATGAGAAGAGGGACGGTGTCTGTTCTGTCCACTGCTTTATCTCTGGCACCCAGAATGTGCTCAAAAATACCTGTTTTTGTGGATGGAAGACCTCCAATCTCTTGACCTCTCCACTCAGCCCCTCTCCCACATTCCCCCCACCACTGCCCCACCTCTCCCCTCTCGCCAAGTCCTCAATTTCTTTGCTTTCCTTCAACCTGCTGGGAGATTCTCCTGATGGGAGGCGTTCGGCCGTCCACTTTTCTGTCAGGTGCCTCACTGTGATGCCAACCAGAGAAAGCCCATTGCCAAACTCGAGGCTGTCAACTCTGGGTCTTGAAGCCAAGCTGGCTTGCCTTTTGGGAACCCCCTTCTTTCACCCTCCCCTCTTGTGGTTAACAGAGCTTCAGACACCCCTCAGCAGCCAGGTACCAAACTGACCAGCTTGCCTGCCTACACTCAGCTCTGCAATCCATCCAAGGTGCCCGTGGAGAAGTATGAGGTCCTTCCCCGCTGCGCTGTGGGTTCGGAGACCCTCGTGCCCTTCTCACCTCCGTTTCAGCACCTCCTTCTCCACAGCCACCCCAGCTCTCCATCTGGCTGCGGGCCCTCTCCTCACCTTCAGACTCTAGGAACCCTGCTCCGTCTCCACTTTGTCCAGAACTGCTTGTCCAGACTCGTCCCTCCCCTGCTGCCAACGCTCGCACCCCGCCTTCTGCGGCAGTCTCCTGGCTCTCCCGCTACGGCTCTCCCTAGCTGGTTGGCACTGCTCCTCCAGCCCGGAACCGGAGGCCGGTCGGCGGGATACGCGCCGTGGCAGTCGGCGTCCACCTGGCCATCCCGACAGGGACCTAGGGTCTTGGTCTTGCTGGCTCTCTTCCCAGGCCCAGCAAGAAGGCGATCACAAACATGACCCGGGTGCACAAGTGCGTCCCGGCTGGACCTGATGCAATCTTCACCTGGGAGAAGTGCCATTCCGGGCCGCCGGACCGGACCAGGAAACGCTCCCGCTTCCTGCACGGCTGGCACTCGGGGCCGGCGCCGGGCAGACCCAGCCGCAGATGGCCCGGGGGCCAGAAAGCCTCGACGCCGCCTCCCGCAGGCGGCTCCCACCGGGAAGGAGGCACACGCCCCACCGGGAAGGAGGCACACCCCGGCCGCTCGGGGGACCGGGACCCTGCCGCTGCCGCCCTCGAGCCGACGATCAGACGTCCCCTCGCGTCCGTGCGGGCGCCCCGCCAAGGTCACCGGCGCCGCGGAGGCGACTCACCCCGTGCAGATGGAAGCCCTCGGCGCCGCCCGCGGGCTGCTCGGCGCTGGCGCCCAGACCCATGGCTGCGGCCCGGCGGCGGCGCGCGTGTCCCGTACCGCGGTGCCCACCCCGCAGCGCGACCCGACGCCACCAGCGCGCACTCGCCCTCTCGGCGCTCGATTGCGAGCGCCTTGTCACGTGGGTGCCTGCCTCTTCCACCCCTGATTCTGACGTTCTTAGCAACCGACCCTTACCTCCGTTTCCAGGGACGCGCGCCTCCAACTTCCGGTCGCGAGAGGCGTGTCGGGGACCCTGACTCGAGAATCCAGCTCCGGGCGGCCCCACCAGACCGGGACTCGGAGGCCCGGGAGCCTGGAGATGAGCAGCGATGACTCCTCTCTTATGGTACGTGGCCCGAATGCGGCCAAGCCGCTCCCTCCGGGACTCTCCGCCTCCCGCCCCGAGACCCCCGCGCCCCGCTGCTCTCCTGTCACCTCACCGACCGCCCCTGCTGTCCCCTTTACCCGCCTTTCGCCGTCCCCCGCCGGCCGCTTAAAGAAGAGTCTGGCCCCCTCTGCTTCACTGTTCGTGGCCAGTGCATCTTTCTCCTTGTGTGTTCTCTGTGAACTCTGAGCTCCAAATCAACATCCCCACCCAGTCTTGTCCTTGAGCTCCCCCCAACCAACGTAACCAAAACCCATCTCTTTCATTTTGCCATCATCTCTCCCTCCCCTGCTGCTGCTTCTGCGTCCCCCACTTCAGTAGAGGGCGCCTCTACTGATCCTACAGCCTTCAGTCTTCCCCATTCCCATCTCACATGTGCCTCACATTCCTGCCTATCAGCAGGAAATGTCAGCCCCTACAAGTCTCCTGACAGAACCCTCTACTTTGTACCTCCTAGTCCGGGATAACCGCTCCCCAGGCACCTGAAACACTACCACCCCCCCCACACACACCCGGCAACACACACACCAGCTCTCTCCTCACCAGCAGTCCCCACACCACCACCACCACCCACACACACACACACACACATCTGAACACATCCCTCCTCCTGCTTTAAAACCATTCGATCCAGCTGCTTCCTATTACCCTGAGGATGATGTCTGCGCTCTTTCATATGGCCCACAAGACTGTTCACAACCCAACCACATCTCCTCCCCAACTCCAGCACCCACAAACCTTAGGGGAAGTGAGACTTCACTTTGAAATCTCAGCCCCTATTACTGCATGACCTTTGTCAAGCCATCATCTCCATAGGCTTCAGCTTCTTTAACTATGAGGGATATGGAGGGCATAATGCATAAGATAATGGGTATAAAGCCCTTGATACGGTTTCCAACAAGTGTTTAACCCAGAGTAACTTACAACTCTAACTAGTGGTGTACCCATTCTTATGATCGGCCCTCTCTTTCCCCTTTTCCCCTTCCTAAGACAAAATCTAAATTGAATCCTCCATTGTCTTTGACCCAGAATATGGTGATCGTTCCCGAATACATCCAAGCTCCTTCCTGGGAAACTGCAATGGAGCTGCTCCTGGGACTAGTGAAGAATAAAATGAGGCCTTAATGTTCTCTTCCCCGCCTTCCTTTTGCAGAATGGAGGAGGAGCAAGGAATAGGGGAGAAAGTTGGTGAGATCAGAGAAGGGACTGGGGCTCTTGCCCCTGTGTCTTCCTTTCACAGGCTGGGATCATTTACTATAGCCAGGAGCAGTATTTCCGTCATGTGCAGCAGGCCGCAGCCTTGGGCCTGGAAAAATTCAGCAATGACCCCGTCCTACAGTTCTTTAAAATCTACGGGATCCTCAGGGAAGGTAAGGATTTGCCAGCATTGGCCTCCTGACCTAAGGCACTAGCCCAGCCCTGACACTCTGGCTCCACCTGGAATGCCTCCTTACACCCCAGCCGCGTGGCCATGGGAAGAGTCTTATACTCAGTGGCTAGGTTCCCAGGTTAATCCACGTGTGGCTGTGTAATACATATCTAGTTGACTTTTGAAACATCAGAGAGCTCACCACCCTTGCTCTGCCCCTCGGTTTCCCTATCTGGAAAACGAGTGGGTGGGTAGACATGACTGCATGCTTATTGGATAAATTCTGGACTTGGAACCTGGGAGCTGGTAGTGCAAGAAAAGGAGGAAGTGGGAGGTTTGGGTAAAGGCAAGTATGGTGCCGGAGCAGGGGGAGGAGCGATGCTCAAGCAGGTGCTGACTCACTGAGGCCGAGCTGGCCGAGCTGCCTACAGCCAACCTCAGTGGACACGGAGGGATAAGTGGAATCTATGGCTCTGCCCTGAGATCCTTCTTCAGAACTGACCACCCCGCCCCAAATCTTGGCCTCACAGGTGCCCCTGCAAGTACTCACAGGTGCATCCTCCAGCCCCAGGCAGCCTGGACCCTGGTGTCAGCAGCCCCTTCAGGGGCCACTGGGGATGTCTGGACCTGTTGGCCTTATGATTCTGGGTGAAGCCAGGTGGTGCTAAGCCTTGAGTCAGCTCTGACAAGGGCTCCCATGTGTCTGCCACAGAGCCTCCTGCCCTCTGGGGACGTAATCACATGAGCTTTCCTTTGCAGAGCACATCCAGGATGCCATTAGCAACCTGGAGAGCATCCGGAATCATCCAGACGTGTCCTTGTGCTCCATCATGGCCCTCATTTATGCTCACAAGTGCTGCGAAACCATTGGTGAGTGCAGCCATGCCCGGCAAGGCCTGGCCCCGCTGGGGAAGGCCGCCCCACTCCAGAGCTATAGCCGCCCAAGGGCCTGCCACAGGAGGTCGGTGCACCCGTGGCAGCACATGCTACTGGCCAGTGAGGAGTGGCTTCTGTTCCCTCCCCTTGGAGGCCTCAAGGAAGAGCCCCTGCCCATGTCCTGCTGAGTGGGAGCTGCAGGCAAAGAGCATGACAGTTGGAGGGGTCCTCCTTTCAGAGCCCAGGAGTTGGGAAGACACCCTGCTTTCCTTGCCCCAGACCTTGTGGAGACAAATCAAGTCAATATAAATAATTCCACGCATGGGGTGCCTGAGTGGCTCAGTCCTTCACTGTCTGCCTTCGGCTCGGGTCATAGTTCCAGGGTCCTAGGATCCAGCCCTGCATTGGGCTCCCTGCTCGGTGGGAAGCCTGCTTCTCCCTCTCCCTCTCTTGCTCCCCCAGATTGTGTTCTCTCTGTCTGTCAAATAAGTAAATAAAATCTTTTTTTTTTTAAGATTTTATTTATTTATTTGACAGACTGAGATCCAAGTAGGCAGAGAGGCAGGCAGAGAGAGAGGAGGAAGCAGGCTCCCCACTGAGCAGAGAACCCGATGCGGGGCTCGATCCCAGGACCCTGAGATCATGACCTGAGCTGAAGGCAGAGGCATTAACCCACTGAGCCACCCAGGCGCCCCTAAAATCTTTTAAAAAGTAACAATAGGGGCACCTGGGTGGCTCAGTGGGTTAAAGCCTCTGCCTTCTGCTCAGGTCATGATCCCAGGGTCCTGGGATTGAGCCCTGCATTAGGCTCTCTGCTCAGCAGGAGCCTGCTTCCTCCTCTCTCTCTGCCTGCCTCTCTGCCTACTTGTGATCTCTCTGTGTCAAATAAATAAAATCTTTTAAAAATAAATAAATAAATAAACAAACATTAAAATTAAATAATTAAATGATTCCACCCTTAATGTCCCCCTCTCTAGAGTCAGGGAAAGATTCCAAGACGCTGCCAACAACTATTTCCCCTCAGGATGGATTGTGGGCCTGAGGTACGGGATTCAGTTTGGTCTGTCTGCTCTGCAAACTGCTGGGCACAGGGGAGACAAGAGAAAGCTCAGACTGCAAACCCAAGTACTGGCGTGGGCGGCTGCTGCTGCAGTTTCCAGGCCCCAAGGCCCTCAGGGCCTCCTGTAGGACCGGGCAGCCCTCCTCCCTCTGACTCGCCCCCTTCCTCCTCTTGGATTCACAGACCGAGAAGCCATTCAGGAGCTGGAGAGCAGCCTGAAGGAAATCCGCAAGACAGCCAGCGCAAGGGCCATGTACTACGCCGGCCTCTTCCTCTGGCTCATGGGGCGCCACGACAAGGCCAGGGAGTACGTCGACCGCACCCTGAAGCTCTCCAGCAGCTCCAGAGAGGTACCTGCCACAGGGGACAGCACCTGCAGAAAGCAGCATCCCAACATATCCCAGTGGAGTGGCCGTTACTCCTACGGAGCACCCTGGGGCTGGAGAGGGCTGCATCGGGGCCCCAACAAGAGCCCAGGTCTCATAGGACCCCCCACCCACACTGTCTCGGGCTTTAGCTGAGTACGTGCTGGCATGTGTCCAGAGTCTAATCTGCAGACAGTTGTTCAGGGGCCTGGACTTTCTATTTTTTAAGTCTTGAATTTGTTGCCAACATTTTGAAATCAAAAGATTTTGACCAAAAAGCCCAGATTTCCAGGTTCTTTGGGATAGCCAGATGAGCTGGTTATGACAGGCATCAACCTTCCCTCCTTGCCATGGTCTGCTGGGTATCAGTGGTGGCCCACCCAGGAGAGTCTCACACGTGGTGGATTGGTACTGTTGCTAGAGTTTGAAGCCTCAGTCCCGGCTCAGTCTAGCTGCCACCTCAGCGGGGAGTGACCTCACCCCCCCAAGGGGGTGAAAATTGGTTCCCCGAGGAGGGGGTGAAAAAAAGTCTTGCTGTTTATGTACAAAACACAGATTTACATCCTGCATAGACAGATAGTATATCTGTGAGATTAAAATATCTTGGAGGGAGAGGAAATGATTAAGGGAAAATATCTGAATGGTCTCCTTAGGAGGGGAGCCATGGGAAAGGAGTTGAGAAACACTGGTTTTGGGCGTAACGCTTCAGGGCAATGTCCAAGAGACCCCCGACCTCACCTCCCAGGCCTGGCCACCCATCTGCCAGCAGAGGCTGGGTGAAGACTGGAGCAGAACCCTTGAGCTCAGAATGGCCCCTACTCACCCTCCAAGAAGACATTCCCGTCTCCTGCACAGTCCAGGTGCTGTGCTGGGCTAAGGCGTGGAGAGAGGAGGAGAGGCCATGCCCAGTGGCCTGCGGTGGCCTCCTGACCCCAGTGTAGAGTAAACAGGCAATGACAAGACAGGTGAGAGCATGTCAGTAGGGGCAGCAGAGCTGTGAGGGTCCCGGAGAAGGCCCACCCTCAGCCTGGAAGATCATAGAAGGCCTCTGACAGGAGGGTCCTCCTAGGCTGAGTTTGAGAGACTCATGGTGGTTAATCAGGTGAAGAGGTTTGGTTGGGAGCGCTGCAGGGACAGCGAAGTGAAGTCCCAGAAGTGGGAGGGAGCAGGGCTGCACTGAGGTCTGCAAGTCGGTGTGCCTACTTGCAGGTAGGCACTTGCCGGGTCTCGGGGTACAGAGTGATGGGGGGCGGGGGCCATGAGGCTGGAGAGCTGGCTGGGTTCTGAGAGGCTGTGCAGGACCAAAAACTTAATCTTCTGTCTTGTTCTGATCCCAGGGCTATGTGCTCCGAGGCTGGGTGGACCTCACCTCAGACAAGCCCCATACCCTGAAGAAATCCATTAAGTACCTGGAACAAGGAATGCAGGACAGCAAAGATGTGCTGGGGCTGATGGGAAAGGTAGGCAGTGGAGGGAGGGAAAGGATCTCTGCCTGGGCCCCTGGAGCCAGGGAGCCTCTGTCTCCCAGCCTTTACCTGGCCCATGAGGAGCAGGGGCCCAGAGAGGATCAGGGTCACACAACAGCCCAGAGCCCACTTGGTTCTCACAATCCTGCCTGCTCAGTCTGGGTCCCTGTCTCATTCTGCATGGAGTCTGCTCTGGGTCCGTCCTTTTTTCTCTGCTTCTTTCTGTCACGCTTTCTCTTCTGACCTATAAAGTTCAGTGTGCCATAAGAGAAGGGAGGTAAGTGTTTTGTGTTTTCTTTTTTTTTTTTAAGATTTTATTTATTTATTTGACAGAGAGAGAGAATGAGCACAAGCAGGGGGAATAGCAGGCAGAGGGAGAGGGAGAAGGAGGCTCCCCGCCGAGCAGGAAGCCTGATGCGGGGCTCAGTCCCAGGACCCTGGGATCATGACTGGAGCTGAAGGCAGATGCTTAACTGACTGAGCCACTCAGGCACCTGTTTTGTGTTTTCTGATCTCAATTTAAATTAAGTTCCTTTTTTCTTATGTGACCCCCCCGAATCAATCCATGAAGGAAAAGCTAGCCCTCTGATTCTCTTCTCTTAGTATGTATCTTCTTAGAAAATGAATATGTACTCATTAAAAAAGCAGATGGCTAAAAAAGTCAAAAGATGACCTCCTTCACAACTCCCCCTCCAAACAGCTCACGTGGACATTTAGGACCTTGGTGTCTTCCAGTCTTTTTTACTAGCATGTGGTTCAGAGGGTGCCTTAGAAGGGCTTTCTGGGAAGTGGAAGCCAGGGAGAGCCTTGTACAGCAGTATTCGGAGCACCCTTGGGACCAACACCTGTGGGAAAAGGGACAGAAGCAGGACTGGGTGGCAGGAGAAATTGGGCTGTGACACAGCCCTAGCAAAGGCCTCAGCCAACTTGGGGTTCTAGAGCTGGGGTGGCCTATCCGTGACCTCCTCCCTGGCCACGTGCCAGGTGGGGGCTGCCCCTGCAGACGGGTGTGACCTGGCACAAGGCTGCTGCCTGTAGCCATGGGTGACCCAGCGGGTAGGCCTCCCAGAGAGCTATCAGGCTCCAGTTCTTCTGGTCCTGAAGGTGCTCCCACGGAGCGATGGGAGATAGTGTTGTTATTTAATTTAATTGTAATCATAAGGCATCTTATCACTCGAGTTCCTTTTCTTCATGTAAGATTTTGTCATAAGCCCCTGTCATTTTGAACAGCTCCTTCAAGCCAATCCCCTATTGTATGGCCCTCATAAAATTTGCCAACCCAGATTATTTTCAGTTTACACTTATAAACTGAGTGCTGCAGTGAGCACATGTATGCATAAATCTATCTAGAACAATCCTCCTCTTGTTCTTAATAACTCTCTTGAGGGCAGGTTGCTGAAGGTCTAATGTAAGCTGTCCCTGTCAGAGTCCAGTTTCAAGTCCTTTGGGAGCATTGCTCTCTGCCCTTCAAGCACCTGGGGCATGACTCACTCAGGAGAACCTGGGGGCTGGCACTGGCCTGCAGAGGCCAGAACCCCAGCCCAGTAGGCCTCAGCAGAGAAAAGCTGCCGCAGCCCCCCTAAGAAGGGTTTTGCCTGCAAGTCGGAACTGACCCTGGGCCCGAGTGAGCAGTTTTCAGCAATAAGCTTCAAGAAAGTGAATGGCAAATGAGTGAGCCCAGCACCCTCAGGTCTCCCACCAAGGGCAGCCTGCACATGGCCTTGCCATCTCCCACACTTGCTAGGCCTCCCCCATCTCCCCAAGAGCCCTTGCCTTGCCTGTCGAGGAACCCAAGCCTTCTGTGGACTTTGATCTGTGACTCTGAGGGATGACTCCTTCCCGCACACCTTACCCCCGAGGCCTTGGAAGGATTCCTTGGCCCAGCTGAGGGGACTTGCATGCCCTGTGTCAGGTTCTGCTCCTGTTCTGGTAGAGACCCAGACACCTCCAACCTCCCTCTGCGGGCACTGATGGAGGCTTTTCTCCTGGGCTTCCAACAGGCGACCTACTTCATGTTGCAGCAGAACTACTCGGGGGCACTGGAGGTGGTGAACCAGATCACTGTCACCTCAGGGAGCTTCCTGCCTGCCCTGGTCCTAAAAATGCGGCTGTTCTTGGCTCGACAGGACTGGGAGCAGACAGTCGAAATGGGACACAGGTGAGCAGCAGTTGTCAGCTGACACCACCACACCCATGTACCGATGCTTTCCTTTTTTTTTTTTTTTTTGGCAAGCCGAGGGTGCTGATATGTTCCCATCTTACAAGCTGGGGAGATGGGAGACATCGTGTATTTGATGGAACAAGACATAAAAGTAAATACTGTCAAGAGAGGAGGTATGAATAGTGAGTGATGTGATCATATTGGGGGGGGGGGGGCACAGGGAGGCTGTGGCCTCTGATGGATAAAGAAATGGGCATATCTAGAGATAAAAGCATATTGTTGGGGCACCTGGGTGGCTCAGTGGGTTAAAACCTTTGCCTTCAGCTCGGGTCATGATCTCAGGGTCCTGGGATCAAGCCCCGCATCGGGCTCTCCGCTCAGCGGAGAGCCTGCTTTCCCCTCTCTCTCTGCCTGCCTCTCTGCCTACTTGTGATCTCTGTCAAATAAATAAATAAAATCTTAAAAAAAAAAAAAAAGCACATTGTTTAGGAGACAGGTGGAGGGAATGACCTAAGGAACCCAAAGCAACCAAGGCTACAGGGCGACAAACAGTTGCCTCTAAAGAATGGTGGGTAGGGGGCTATAAAGGGACTGTTGCTTTATTTAATTGTTTTAAACTATCGATATGATATACTGTAAAAAAAAACTTCAGGGGCAAGATCATTGGTGACCGGGAGACCTTTCAGCTGAGGCCGGGTCCATCAGCCAGACAGTAAGAGCTGGGGAGTTCCTGGGGCTTTGGGAAGCCAGACACCAAGTTGGGATGACCTTAGAGTACTGTCATTGTCGATAGAAATAAAGACCACTTAGGGGGAGGGATGTTTGATGGAAGGTTTTCTGAGGATGGAATTTTCTAGATAATTGAAGCTTGTCTCTAAACTCTAAGACTTGAACTACTTTTATTAAGTAATTCTAAAATGTATGCTACTAATTTTCTTCCTTAAAAGAGTTAACAGACTTTGAGTGACCATAGGGCATCACTCTGATTTGTTACTAAATTGTAGTACCATAGTTCATAGTTCAAAACCAAAAGCAAAAACCAAAACCAAAACCAAACCATAGCATAGTTCAAAACCAAAACAAAACACAAGTGGACCTCTTCCTTTCCCATGGAGGGATGGTAACTCCTCTGATGATCATCCCTGGAATTTGCATCCCAGAGAGAGGCACCTGGTAGCAAATGAACATGATTCGGGCCTGCTAAGCCCACAGGGGCCCCCTCGTGCAGTGCCTGTGTGGGCCTCGGCTTCTCTATCCCATAGTTGACACCTGGCCAGTGTCCTTGGCAGGAGTTGGGTCAAGAGCTTGCTTTGGAGGCCTGGCCTTCAGCCAGCAGAATCCTGGGAGCACCTGGCTGAAGGCCACAACCATGGTGTGTGCAGTCTCCCTTGGCCAAGGCCCTGCTGCCCTGCCCACAGGGAACAGTGTTTAGTGCCAATGGGCTGAGTCCCATACCCAACTCCTTCCCTCCTGGAGGTTTCCCCAGCTGTGGTGTTCATAGAACTCCCCCATTGTTTTGTATTTTTTTAAAAAAAGTTTTTAAATGTTTTTTAAAGCTTACTTATTTACTTACTTATTTAAGCAACCTCTATTCCCCTCTACGTGGGACTTGAACTCATAACCCCAAGATCAGCAGTTGCATTCTCTACTGACTGAGCCACCATTGTGGGTTTTTTTTTTCTTGTTTTTTAAAAGATTTTATTTATTTATTTGACACAAGGAGAAAGAGAGAGAGAGAGAGAGCACAAGCAGGGGGAGCATCAGGCAGAGGGAGAGGGAGAAGCAGGCCCCCCCTGAGCAAGGAATCCAATTCAGGGCTTGGTCCCAGGACTCTGGGATCATGATCTGAGCCAATGGCAGATGCCCAACCAACTGAGCCACCCAGGGGCCCCAAACCATTGTGTTTTAAATCTTTGCCCCCTCTAGATGTGTTTCTCTTTCTATCCCTAACATTATTTATTTTTCCCTTCCCTCTTATTTTTCTTCATCTACATTAATTTGTTTCTTTTATTCATCTTTTTAAAGACCCAGTTTGAGTTTTGTTGGTGGTGTCTATCACATCTCTGTTTCTACTCTGTTAATGTCTGCTCTTTATGATTTATGGGCCTGTTCTGCTCTGGTTTTCTAACTCTTGAATCAGATGCCTGGCTCATCCATTCTCAATTTTCTTTTAGGATATAAGTGTTTTTTTTTTTTCAAGTTGGGAGAATATGAGTGTTTAAGTCTGTGGATGTCCCTCAAGGTACCATTTTAGCAGTATCTACACATTTGGATTTGATAAATTCAGTATCCTTTGGCTCTAAGAATTTTCTAATATCCATTCTGATTCCTCCTTAGTTCACAAGTTATTTAAAAGTTTGGTTTTTTTCCCCAAATGTATTTGGTTCCTAGTACCTTCAGAATCACTATAAAGGGTTAGAACCGTTTGAATGCTGACTGCCTAATCAATCCTGTTAGAATCAGAGTAATCCTCTAGGAAGCACAAGGCCTAATCAATCCTGTTGGAATCAGAGTAATCTTCTAGGAAGCAGAAGGCCATCCCTGACCAGGATGAAAAACGGGAAGTTTCCTATAAAGAAACAAAATATTGAACATCCCATAGTATATATGACCAGAAACTGTGTCTTCACAGTGACACATGATGGAAAACAAGCGTCCTTTTTATCATACAGCTGCAGACAACCCCCCAACCACCTCTCCACCACTCTGGGACCCTAGGACCACAGTACCATGATCATGTATGTGAGAGTTGGAATATGAATAGGCTTCTGTCACAAATTACCCCAGATACATGACTTAAATGACATGAGAAGTTATTCCTCTCTCAGGTAAAAGTCTGGGTGGTTGGCTGGGACTGGGACAGCAGCTTAACTCTGTAGGGTCCCAGTCCCCTTCTGTCTTACTGTTTTACCATTCCTAGGATGTGGCTCCCATAAAAAGGAAAGAGAAGAAAGAGAAGGTGAGCTGTAAGAATACAGCAGGATGTCACCTGGGGTACTTGTGCTCACACACTATTGGCCAGAACTTAATCACAGGGCCACCACTGAACTGCAGGGGAAGCTGGGAGATGTAGTCTTTATTCTGGGTAGCTGGGAGCCCAGCCAGACTAGGGAGTTCCATTATTAAAAGGAGAAAGGGGGGTGCCTGCGTGGCTCGGTGGGTTAAAGCCTCTGCCTTCAGCTCAGGTCATGATCCCAAGATCCTGGGATTCAGCCCCACATCGGGCTCTCTGCTCAGCGGGGAGCCTGCTTCCCGCCCCCGCCCCCCCCCCCGCCATTCTCTCTGCCTACTTGTGATCTCTCTGTCAAATTAATAAATAAAATCTTAAAAAAAAAAAAGATTTTATTTATTTATTTGACAGAGAGAAATTACAAGTAGATGGAGAGGCAGGCAGAGAGAGAGAGATAGGGAAGCAGGCTCCCTGCTGAGCAGAGAGCCCAACGCGGGACTCCATCCCGGGACCCTGAGATCATGACCCGAGCCGAAGGCAGCGGCTTAGCCCACTGAGCCACCCAGGTGCCCCAATAAACAAAATCTTTAAAAAGTTTTTAAAAAAAAGGAGAAAGGAAGACTGGATATTTTCAGACAATCCTGAGTGGCGGCCACACGGTGCTAGCCTGGCCTATGAATACTCCCAGTTCATGTGGCTCCTCTTCCTATTTCAGAATTTTAGAAAATGATGAGTATAATATCGATGCCTGCCAAATCCTAGCCATGTATGAGCTTGCAAGAGAAGGAAACACGACCACAGTAAGTTCTTTCAAGACTTAGGAGTTGGGCCTTGGGACAAACACAGCCTGGGGGAAAACATTTTGACAACCCCCATCCCCAGCACCTTGGAGCGTGCTCCCTGGATCTCCGCTCCCTCCCTTCTCCCTCACCTACTCTTGTAAGGAGTTCAGGGGGTCTGCTCTGGTTTGCTCTTTGGGCAGGCAGTGAGCGTGGCTCTGGTTCTGCCCTGAGCCTGGGCAGGTTCACCTGGAGAAGCCCCAGGCTCCTCATTTGTAAACTGGAGATAATTCCAACCACTTTGTGAGGCTGGTAGAAGGACTAAGTGGAATGACATGTGGGAGAACTTGGAACAGTGCCTGATTTGGAGAAATGCCATTTTTTTAAGGAGTGGACTGGAACTGCTCAGGTATTGGCCAGGTAGATCCTAGCCCCAGATTTGCTCCTAAGCCCTGTAGTTTTTCCAAAGAAAGCCAGAACAGTCTTCGAGCACAGTCAGACACATCTGGAATTCTTCATGAAAACCTCAATGCCCAGACAGGTTTTTATTTTCAAGAAGAGTTTGTGTTTCCAGTCATAACATTGCCTTTTTGAATAATTGTGTTGCCTCGGTAAAGGGTGGCAAATCAGGAGTCTGTAAGGGTTTCATGATGGGAAGAGGAAGCTTCTGGTTCCTTCTGCACAGCTCTGAGTCTATGGGTTTTGTGGGGCGGGGTGAGAAAGAGGGTACACTCCATATTTGGGAGGAACCCTCCACAAGGGCCCCAGTGCCATCTCTGGGTAGGAACAGGAGAATAGGGCCTGTCCTCAGCTCTGTGCATCCCCAGAGCACTGGGCAGTCTTCCTGGGGCCTGGCCTGAGGGTTAATCCCAGGGGCGGAGTTAGCATTAATGCCCATCCTTGACCCCCCCACCTCAGCCCCTGGGATTTACCCCTCTACCCAGGCTAACCTTGCTTATATCTACTGAGCAGAGTAGTCCAGCCCCATCCTGGGTTTCCCTTCTGGCACTTCTTTGCAAAACTCCCCACTCCTGGGTAGGGAAAGGACAGAGGCATCCACTGGAAAGAACACAGGCTTTGGAGTCAGTCACCCAGTTGGCTGAATGACCTCTGGCAAATTCCCTAACTTTTCTGACCCTTTGTCGGCTAGACTGGAAAGTCCAGAGAGTTCTAGTGACTTACAGGGTCGTGGGGAGGATTCATTGGAGTGATGGAGTGGCACAGTGTGGTGACTCCCGTCAACATGGAGTACAGGCTCAGGGCCAGGGACCCACCACAACCATCTGCTCTTAGAGCCAGCCCAGCTGGCCAGTGCGCTGCCGGCCTGGGGGGCTGCCCTTGTGTACACCATGACAGCTGGCTCCGGCTCTGGCTGGGGGGATCTGAAAGGGCAACTTCTCTTCACAGATCCATGAACAAAGGGGTGGTGCCAGCTCTTGGCTGAGCAAGGCTCCCGAAAGATCCACCTACCGGTTTTAAAATAATACCGGGCTTACCCCAGCCCAGATGAATCCAAATCTTTGGGGCTAGCTCCTGGGTGTGGGAACTTCTCCCAGGGGATGCTAACGTACAGCAGGGTTGAAACATCTGCCCAACTCCCATTTTCTACTTTACCTTTGACCTTGTCTGTTTTGTCTCCCACAGGCTACCAACCATGTTAGAAATCTGATTAAGGCACTGGAAACAAGGGAGCCTCAAAATCCAAGCCTCCATCTTAAAAAAATTCTTGTGATTAGCAGGCTGGTAAGAAGGGTCTTTCCAGGTTTTTGAATCATGCTTCTTGCTGTGTTCCTAAGGGGAGCGCTGTGGTCCCCTGGAAGCTGCCTGGGTACCCTGTCCTCCCCTCTCTGGCTCAGACTTGGCCTCTCGGGTTGATGGCCCATGCCCAGTGGCCCCTAACTGCCTCTGGCCAATAGCTGGATCATGTAGGCTCTGTATCTGGGCCCAGATGCTGCTCAGAGACACTGTAAAGATGAGCGCGATGGCATCTGGAAGTGCTTTTAGAGTAGGAGGTCCCTTATTTGGGGGAAGAGGGAAGTATTATGTCTGTTACATAGCAGAACCATACCCAGCCGTGGCTCGGGGTCCTGAGATACCCGACTGCCATATTCTCTCTATGAAAGTGTCCTGGAAAGGCAGGCCTGCCTGTACCTCTCTGACCAGACCAGGTGCAAAAAGACCAGATTGCCAAACAATTTGCCTCTGTCAGACCCTTCAGCCCAAAGCAAGATTAACTAGAAGGAATCATTGCAAAACCTGAGGTAGCTCCGGGGCCTTGGGAACCAGAACCATGGGGTCAAGTGCCACGGGGACACCATCTTTCCCACAGAGACACAGATCTATGTCTGATGCTCTCTGCTCATTCTGCACATCTGGCAGGGAACATGGCTGCTCGCAGCCTTCTGGGCAACTTCCCATATCGACGGGATACAAGAGCTTCTGTCACCCAGCTTCAATTTTTGAAAAACTTCTTGGTGACTTGGACCAATTACTGTGGTGAGACAGGAGATGGGCCCTTTGGAGGGCCCTGTGCCTGGAGGCAAGTTCCACAGATGTGGCCAGGGTGAGGTTCTTTGGAAGCTGGACAACTGCACAGACCCAGCTGTGGGTTGCGTGCAGCCTTTGGGCTCTCCTGAGCAACTGAGATGTGCCCGTCTCTGATGTGGCCTTGTTCAGACAGGCTGCACTGACTGGTTTCCCTAATCCCATGTGTCCATTCCTCACAGTGTGGGAAACACCAGGCGATTCTCCGGCTGGTGTGCCCCTTCATGGAGCGTGCATTCGTGGCCACACCCTCCTATGCCCAGGTGGCCACAGAGCTGGGCTACCTCTTCATCCTGCATGACCAAGTGAGGGAAGCGTCTCGGTGGTACTCGGAGGCCTTGAAACTGGATGGGAGCAGTGTGGCTGCCTTAACAGGTCTCTGCAGGCTGGGCAGGGTGGGGGCATGGGGGCACAGAAGGCAGGGAGCAGGGTAGCATCCATGAATCCAGAGGAGAAATGCTGGGAAGCATTCTCTCTAGAGGGTGTGTGAGTTTGGGGGTACATTGTATGACAGGGGCACCTTTCTGTGACATATAAACAGATAAACCCATACTCCAACAGAGGCGGAGATGGGCTACCTTAAGAAATAAGTAGACCCATTTTTTCCCCCAGAGAGCTCCAGGAAATACAGAAATTAAACAAAAACAAAAACAAAAAAGCAAAGCAAGCTCAGAGTCATTGGAGGCTGAGAGCAAAATAGGCCGTGGGGCAGTGGGGCAGTCAGTGAGATAATGAGATAACTTACTGGAGGATTGGTAGCAACTGGAGAATGCAATCGAGGAGACCCTTAAGGGGGGGGTGGGGCGGGGCAGGAGGTAGCAGGTGGGAGCCCCTGATGCTTCCCACCACCATCAGAGACATGAAGGACAAAAAGACTTGCTGCTCCACACAAAGGCCACATCCCCTGACATTCCCCCACTTGGCTCAGTCCTTCCCCACTTCCTCTTTCAGGGGAGACCCCCAGCCAGTCAGCGGGGAGGGAAGTCCACCGGCCTGAATGGCCATCCCACACACCAGCCTGGGCCAGTCCTGTCAGGTGTGTGCTGGAGTCACCCTCTCATCTGACCTGTTTTGGAAAATCAGTGACCTTAACAATTTGGGAAATGTGCCTTAGCTGCTAATACTCATCAGTCTAGTCCATTTGTAAATCTGCTAACGCTTTGAAAGAGGGGCCAGGTGGGACATGGAAAGCCACAGCCCTCTGAGGAGCAAAGTTAAAGCCAGTTATAGAAAAAGACGTCCCCCTCCCCCACTAAAACACCTCTCGTGTTTGCAGAGGCTTTACATACAGTCAGTACATAAAGAACAGGCTACTGTGAAAAAGGGTACAGGGAACAAAAAAGCTACCGAAAATTAAAAATATGATTGCAAAGTACAAAATTCCATAGATGAGCCAAATGGTGGGATGGATAGTAGTGAAAACCAAGATGGTATAATTAGGAGGACAATCAGGAATAAATACACTGAGATGACCAGAAAGTACCTATAAAAGAGGAATAGTAAGAATAGATGGATTTGGTGTCCCAAATCTAAAACACAATAGTACTTAAGTCAGCTTGGGGCCAATGCTGGAATAAAGAGGCAGATAAATGGCACAGAAACAGGTCTTGAGAATAAGGTGACATTTCAAACCAACACAGTGGTAGGTTTCAATAAACCATGGCTGAACATCTGGCTATCCAGCATGAAAAAAGTAAAAGGAAGTTCCTATCTCACACCATACTCAAAAATTAACTCCAGTTTATTGGCTCAGTTGGTAGAACACGTGACTCTGGATCTTGAGGTTGTGAGTTTGAGCCCCACATTGCAGGGAGGGGGTGTAGAGATTAGTTAAAAAATAAGCTACAGATAAATTAGATATTTAAACCTAAAAATTCAGTTGGACTTGTCTTCCCTGGGGGAAACTCAGAGGCTGGAAGGGAAAATATGTAAAAGTTTCAATGTAATGGATGGCAAAAGACACTGAAGAGGTAAATGGCAAACTAATGGAAAATGTTGGCTACAAAGGATTAATCATCTTAATATATAAAAAGAAAACAACCCTAAAAGAAAAACAGGCTAAAGCTACTATGTACAGGAGATTCATAGTAGAAAAGAAAAAGGCCATTCAATATACAAAAAAAAAAAAGAATATATATATATATATTTATTTTCCCTGGCAATTAAAAAAAAAGTGAATTCAAATGAATTACTGTTCACTCTTTAGACTGGCAAAAAATAAAGCATATCTGCGAGGTTGTGCAGAAAAGCCACTTTCAAGTTCTTGGCTGTAATATTAATTGAAATATCTCTGGAGGACAAGTTGGCCTTACCTGTTAACATTTTAGATATACATGCCCTTTGACCCATCAGCTCAACTTCAGGAATTAGAACATGGGAATACGTTTACCGAGACCCTGCAACATTTAAGCGTCAAAAGCAAACTAAATACGAGATGAGGTGTCCTTCAATGGGACCACAGTCAAATGCTGTATGGAATCCACAGTGGCATGTTATGTTGCCATTAGGGAGAACGGGGTGGGTGTTTATACACGGACGTGTATCATGTAGACGCAAACACATTGCTAACAAATGCATGCTTAGAAAGATGGTCCAAGGACTATACTGCAAATTGTTAAGGGCAGTTACCTGTGGGGAGAGATCTGCTTCAAGCTAGCGTATGAACTAGGGATGTTTTTCCATATTGCCTCATGCTTTGACTTCTCTATCCTGAGCATGCATCACCCTTCCTTCCGCTGTTGCCTCTGTGCTCCTTGGCCTGCTGGCCTGCTGGCTCCATGTCAGTGCCGGCTGCTCACACTCATTCTATCCCGGGCCCAGGGATCATCTGGTGCCAGATCCTGGACGGCCACCTGGAAGAGGCAGAGCACCAGCTGGAATTCCTGAAGGAGGTGCAGCAGTCCCTTGGGAAGTCTGAGGTCAGAGCCCTCTGAGGGGCATGGGTTCCTCCAGCATTGGGTCACCCCCACTTCAGTTTCCGGTATCCAGCAGCCCACATGGCCTGGACTCCTGCTTCACCCTCGCCTACCCACTGCCCAGCTGGCATTGGTGCCAAGAGCTGCACCTGCCTCCCACAGGTGCTGCTTTTCCTCCAGGCCCTCCTGGCATCCCGCAAGCACACGGGAGAGCAGGAAGTCACTGCCCTCCTGAAGGAGGTCGCAGAGCTGCACTTCTCCAGCATGCAGGGCCTCCCCCTAGGCTCTGAGTACTTCGAAAGACTGGACCCCCTCTTCCTGGTCTGCCTCGCCAAGGAGTACTTGTTCTTCTGCCCCAAGCAGGTTAGTGGAAGTTCTGTCCTCATGGTGGGGGTCAGGAGCGTCGGTCTGGAGAGAGGCAGGTACATCACCTGGCTGGCTACCAGGCAGCGCTGTACTCTTGTGGCTGGGGAACCCCTTCTCCTCTGAACAAACTTGAACATGTAGCATGTGAACCACTTGAGAGTTGTTCCAGTGCAGATTCTGATGGGTGCGGGGGGTCGGGGGAGGGAGCCTGCCTCTGGAAAGAGCTCCCAGGTGATGCCTGTGCTGTGATTGTCCCCTCCCATGGAGGGGCAGGGCACTGGACTGTGCCCCTGCCTTTATCCTAGAGAAAAACCAGTCTCCTTTTCTCCAGCAGTCTTCTAAGAAATCTACTAGCCTTTACTTGTTTGTCTGCTTTACTCGTTTGCCTGTTTTCCCAGCTAGCCAGGATTCCCTGGGGGCAAGGATCGTGTCGCCCCCAGTGCCATGTCATGAGTTGTCCCACAAATATTTATCAAGTGCACTAGCCACGTGCCAGATACCAAGTTAGGTACTGGGGACATGATAGCGAGCAAAACCAAGTCCCCGTTCTCTGGAGCTTTTGCTCTAGTCCTTGATGGCACAGAGTGCCATAATAAACACCTGGAATGAGGTAAAATTCCTTCACTGAAATAGTGCTGTCTGAGAGCTTTAGGTGTCTGTCTGGCACGGGGACAACTGTACAGCTAGGCCCCGTGTTCCTCCAGCCCCGGTCGCCAGGACAGATTGTGTCTCCGCTCCTTAAACAAGTCGCCATGATCCTGACTCCTGTAATCAAAGCAGCGCCAGCGCTGATCGATGCCCTGTATGTGATGGCTCAGGTCAAGTACCTCTCAGGTGAGTCCCCCCTCCACACACACACACACACACACACACACACACACACCCTCACCAGGCCTGCCCGCATCTCTGGCCTCCAGTCCCCTGAAACCAGCCTGATTCCCCTGGCCAGCAGGGGTCTCTCCCACCCAGCCTGCTGTTGGTGGCTTCTAAGCTCTGGGCCAGGTCATCATCCCTGAACTTCCATTATACACCGGGGCCGAGCTCATGCTGGGCTCCGGGAGTCCTCCAAATAGGCAAAAATTCCCTCACGAGATTTGCATTCTAGTAAGGGGAAATCGACAATAAACAGAATAAGGAAGCACACTGCGTTGTTTGTTAGGACCTAGTAATGCCGTGGGGAAAACTAAAGCAGAGGAGGAGAGGTGGCGGCAGGATTGCAGGTGTTTTAAAGGTGGTCCTGAGGGCCTCATGGGGAGGTGAGACCCCGTAGTCTTAGGGCTTTCAGAATCTCAGGGTGGCCAGAGCAATATCCTTCCAGCATCTTCCATCTCAAGGCCAGGCCCTGGAGAGAAAGAGGGAAAAAGGGAGAAGCCTTCGTGGGAGACTTATTGTCCTCTCTGGGTACTCTCCCCTGGCAGCCTTGTAACCCTGTCTTCCTGGAAGACAAGCTGATCTCTGGTGTGCTGGGGGCTTCTGAAGAATCCCAAATGCCAAGGCATGCACTGCCGTGCATGGGTCATGCTGCACAGAGACCTCCTCACCCCTTCCTCCTCCGGCTTTCCAGTGTTTCTCTGGGTTCCAGGCTTACCCACAGTTGCAGGGGCTCCTGGGTATGAGGCAAGGGCAGGAGCACTCCCCCAGGGATGCTGGCAGCTGCCAACAAGTAGGTTTAGGGCCAAAGCCAGGTCTCCAGCTGCTTCAGTTGCCATAGTGACACTTTCACACTTCTGCAGCACACAAAGAAGGAGCAGGGAGTCGGGATCCACATGCAGGTGCTCCTCACCCGCCAGGTTATGGACCCTGAGCAGGAGCTGTTGAGAGATGCAGAGGAATGCAGGACCCTCCTACTAGCTTAGTGTACCCCACTATTGGGCTTCCCACTGGGGCTGCAGGGAGACCCCGTACCCCCTAGTGCTAGATCAGAGCTCAGCCTCAGAAACCAATTGCCCTGGAGTTCAGTGCTGACTTGGTTCCTTGTAAGATGAGTGACTTAATCGTCACTGGGTTCCAGTCCTACAGCTAAAAGACATGGATAATACTGCCAATCTCACAGGGCTGGGCAAATATGAAACCCCCTTTCTAAAGATGCTTTGCATGTGTTGGCCATAGAGCGGATGCTTTTTTTAGTCTGATATAGTTACCATTATTGTTAGGTTTCACTCTGCTCTGAGGTGTGGGAATCAAGACTTAAGTGTTCCCCAGAGCTTCCACACAGAGCAGTGATGTGACTTAGTGGTCTCCCTGAGGGCTGCAGAGAGAAAGGAGGGGATCACACCATGGTTCGAGTTTCCTGGCTTTTGTCTGGGTCAAAGCACAAACCGTAGTTCTGATTTTAAGATGAGAACTCCAGGGGCGCCTGGGTGGCTCAGTGGGTTAAAGCCTCTGCTTTCGGCTCAGGTCATGATCCCAGGGTCCTGGAATCGAGTCCCGCATTGGGCTCTCTGCTCAGCAGGGAGCCTGCTTCCTCCTCTCTCTCTGCCTGCCTCTCTGCCTCCTTGTGATCTCTGTCTGGCAAATAAATAAATAAAATCTTTAAAAAAAAAAAAAAGATGAGAACTCCAAGTGAAACAGGACAGACCCGGGTCAAATGGCCAACTTGGGTATTTCTGGGTAACGGGACTTAGAAACTTCATTCTGCCTTTACATCCTAGGCCCTGAGAGTCCACTGGGTGCCCTGGATGTAGAGGTCTGTTTCTCATTTCTAGGAGAGTTAGAGAATGCCCAGAGCACCCTGCAACGCTGCTTGGAGCTGGACCCTACCTCCGTGGATGCCCACCTCCTCATGTCCCTCATCTATCTGGCACAGGGCAATTTCACCATGTGTTCCCACTGCTTAGAGCTAGGCGTCAGCCACAACTTCCAGGTGGGGTCCTCTGTGCCCAGCTGCCCACTCAGCACCCCTCAGCCCACCCAGCTGCAGCCCCCTACTTGCCCTGGGAGGGTAGCCCCAGGCACTCCCTACAGCCTGCAGACCCTTCTGCTGGCCAAAGGCGGGGCAGGCTCAGTGGGCTTCTGGAGCTTTCTCCAGGCTGTGTACTGTGAGTCACAGCAGCAGCAGCGTGCTGGAGCCCTGTGCTCCTCTCTGCTTCTCTAGGTCCGAGACCACCCCCTCTACCACTACATCAAGGCCAGGGCCCTCAACAAGTCTGGGAACTATCCAGAAGCCATAAAGACCCTGAAAATGATCATAAAATTACCAACTCAGAAGACAGAAGGAGGCAAGAAGTTCCACGGGCCCTCTGTACAGCCCAGCGAGCGGGTGTCCATCTTACTGGAACTGGCAGATGCCCTCCGGATGAATGGGGAGCTGGTAAGAAATGCCATGCTCTCTTCCCTTGGGACTGAGGCCTTTGGAGGTCCAGGGTCATCAACCCAGGCTCTCTGATTCTAGTTATCTGTGCTATTATTTGAGCCTTTATTCATTTGGGAGCACATCATACCCCTGCCTAAAGGCTTCTGTGGCTCCCACTGCCCTCAATGTAAAGCCCAAACCCTATTGTGTCCTGCCCGATCCATCCCCTGCCTACTACACTGTCCCTGTGAGGACATGCATTCAGAGCAGAGAGGCCCATGAGGACAGCTGCAGGTAGCTATGCAGAGGGGACCAGGTAGAGTGCCCATGGATGCCATCATCACACCAAACCTTTATGAACTCTGTCCCCTTGGAGTTTTGTGGTATACAACATGGTCAACTGTATGAGGCAGCCCTGGGGCCTTGAGGGGATGACTAGGCAAAGGCAGGGAGCACCTTAGCATCCTATGCAGGTGTAAAGGAGCATCAGAGAACACAGAGATGGATGACGGGAGCGGGGAAGCTGCCTCCACATGCTCTCTTGGCCCCACTGACCTCACTCACCTGCCCACTCTCCAGAAAGGGGTTTGTCAGCAGAGCTTCAAGACCATTTCTGCGATCCCCTAGTCCTGGGGCATCTGGCCTCCTGTGATGACCCTGCCATAGAGAAGGAAAAGCCCATGAGGCCCTTTCTCCTTAAAGTTAAAAATTGCCTTTGGAGTAAAGATAGGGATGCAGAAGCTTGTTTGTGCTTCCTTCCTTTAAATCTGCCAAAGGGATATAAGAATTGCAAGTGGAGACGGAATCTCCATCTATAATGAAATTAGGGGAGTGCCACATCCCGAAAAAGTTGATTCAGCTGGTCATTGATTTGGCTAGAGACTGAGGGCTAGCTATATGTCAGGTGCCATGTGGGAGTTGGGGATAGAAGAGAGCAGCCAGCAAGGGCCCCATCCTCTCAGAACTTTACAACCATGGGGGAGAGAGAAAGAAGGGTGCCTGAGGTCCCTGCATTTGCTTGAAACTTTCTGAACCAGAGATGTGGTCAGCCAGGAAAAGCAGGGGCATTTCCGCTTTTGGAAGGGGAGGACCACAAGACAAGAACTCTCTGCTAAAATGCCTCCTTCCTTCTCTCTGTCCAGACTCCTTTCTAGGAGACATGGGCCAGAGGAAAGTAAGGAGGGAAATGACCAGAAAATCAGTTCTGCCACTTGCTTTTCTAGGATCTGTAGACTGAGGCTTTCCTGTGAACCAGGGGTTCCATCCTGACCCCAGCTTCTCACAGAGTCTACCCCACAAGGGAGGACCCACAGGAAGCTCAAAGGAAATGGGCTTCTGGGCAGTTGTGCTAGGCCCTCTCCCTCTCCAGCCTTGTTAATAAGAAAAGGGAATGAGAATGGCATTTGAGACTGAGCAGTCATCAGAAGGGGTCCAACATGGTGGCTATAGGGAAGGAAGGAGGCAAACAAGGGAGGGAAAAAAGAAGAGGAGGGAAGAAGGGAGGAAAAGTAAGAAGGAAGGAAGGAAAGGATGGGAGGGAATGAAGGAAGGCAGGAAGGAGAGAAGGACAGAAGGGAGGAAAGAGGAGAGAGGAAACAAAATCACAAGCCAAAGACAAGTGAGGGTTACACTTTGGGAGAAAATATTATACAAAATAGAAGAAATATTTAGAAAAAAAATTTGTGGACTCAATGAAAATAAAAAGAACATGGACTCTTGTAAAAACTAGCTCAAAGCAGAGCACCAGAGATCCACAAAGGGGTTCACTAGCCAAGCTACAGGAAGCAGTAATCTCATTAGTCCCCCAAAAAAAATAGAAAATGGCTGAACCCTTGCTGAGGCTCTCTGATGGGAGAAAAGGTTGAGAAAATCACTGAAGTGATCTGAGAAGATGACAGATAAGAAAGAAAGAGGCAAATAGCCAGCCAATGCAAAATCATTGTTTCTGCAGAAGGGAGATGGAACAGGGGACACATCAGAGAGGTACTGGGAGAATGATTCCTTTAGGGGAGACATGAATCAGTGACCCAGAAAGGCACTCTGTGCTGGAGAAATAGCAGTAAAATATTAAGACCAAGAAATATCCTAATAGTAATACCCTAATGAAGTTACGAGAATCAAGGATTCACAATGTCATTGAAGGTTCTGACAATCATCTGGGAAGGCAGCTGTGAGAAAAAAAGAATCAACTTGGCCTCAGACTTTTCCTCAACTATACTAAATTCAGGGAGGTAACAGAACAATACTTATAAAATATCGAAGGGGTTGGGATGTCCCCCAGGATGTCTTTCATATGTGAAAGCAATAAAGGATTCTCTAAAAAATTGAATAACTCCAGAATTATGGTGTTAATTAAAATATTTTGAAAAACCTACTTGTCGATATAATGCAGACAACCAAAACACAAAATAAATGAAGTTTTTACAAGTGGGAAAAATCTGAACTGTAAAAGGACGCATAGAACTTATCTAAATAAATCTAAATATAATTACATTGAAATAATTACAGTCATTTCGACTCAAAGCCAGCATAATAGCTAAATTCTTGAAATAAAAGTTATTAAAGTCAAAATAACAATAGTATCCCATAAAAAATTCAGGGAGGAAGATGTGAAGGGAAGGTGAGGTTACTATATGCAATTTTTTTTTCCATCTTTATAGAGTGCAAAACAAAAAGTTTTCACAAAATGTTTCTTGATAGAAAGATAGCTCTTGGTAGAATTTTTTTTAAGATTTTATTTATTTATTTGACACAGAGAGATCACAAGTAGGCAGAGAGGCAGGCAGAGAGAAAGAGGAGGAAGCAGGCTCCCTACTGAGCAGAGAGCCCAATGCAGGACTCGATCCCAGGACCCTGAGATCATGACCTGAGCCGAAGGCAGCGGCTTAACCCACTGAGCCACCCAGGCACCCATCTTGGTAGAACTTAAAAGGGAAGATTTACACCACATTTTTCAAGAGTTATGAAGAAAGGAAAGCAGAACCTCACATTAGGCAGAAATGAAGCTGAACACAGCAGCATGTAAAAATGAATACAACAACAAAAAAAATGAAAACAAAACAAGTTGACAGAAAACCTAAGAATGTATCTGTGATAATAAAATTGTAAATGAAATAAATGTGCCTATTAAATAAAAGAGGCATTGGAGTGGTTTAAACAAGCAAACAGAAGGAACCTTTACTGTCTATATTTCAAAAACCAAAGGACCCAGAATGAAAGTAAAAACATGATACAAACATATGAAGCAAACAAAAAGAAAGCAGAGGTTGAGGAAGAAATGTCTGGTAAGACTGAACCCAAGTCAAAAAATCACCAAAATAGGGAAAGGTACTTTGTTAAAGTAATCAAGGGTATAAATATAATGAAGAAATAATTCAAATGGACTTTTATGTACCAAATACCATAACATTAAAATACTTTTGGGGCACCTGGGTGATTCAGTCCTTTAAGCGTCTGCCTTCAACTCAGGTCATGGTCTCAGGGTCTTGGGATAGAGTCCTACGGGGTGGGGCTGGGGGCTCCCTGCTCAGCGAGGAGTCTGCTTCTCCCTCTGCACCCCTCATTCCTGCATGAACGTGTGCACATGCATGCGCTCTCTCAAATAAATAAATAAAAATAAAACATACCTTTGACCAAAAGCAGGAAAATACAAGATGTGTCATAGGTCTCCAACAGGAAGGAATTGCCAACGGACATTGAGGTGCTAAGAATAGGCTGGTTCTTACAGTAACGGGTTTCTGTACCCCCAGGTCTCTGAGCACCTTCCCCCTGCCATCCCCCAGGAACACTAGTTGTGGACATTGAAGGGCTGTCTCTCCTTTCTGCCACTGGAACCTCTCTGCAGGTGGATGTGAGCCATCCTCCCCTTGGCTTCCGTATAGCAGGATGCTCCCAGCTGTCTCTGTTTCCTTTCTCTCCAGGGGTTAGGAGTGGGAAGAGGGATCACTTAAGTCTCCTCCAAGAGGTTTCAAGTGTGGTGGGTGACAGCTAACAGAGCGTCTTTTGGATTCCCATGTCCCAGCATGAGGCTACTAAGATCATGCAGGACGCCATCAATGAGTTCAGTGGCACACCAGAGGAGATCCGCATCACCATCGCCAACGTGGACTTGGCCCTGAGCAAGGGGAATGTGGACATGGCACTGAGCATGCTGAGGAACATCACGCCCAAGCAACCCTGCTACACAGAAGCCAAGGAGAAGATGGCCAACATCTACCTGCAGACCCGCAAAGACACCCGCCTCTACATCGGCTGTTACCGGTAAGCCCCAGGAGGCAGCACCCTGACAGCCGCATTTCCAGTGTTGGTTTTGGGAGTGTTTCCTCCAGATTGTGTTTCTTCCACCTGGGTCTCCAGTGCACGTCCTCCAAGTGTGTTAGATGCCAAGTACAGAATTTCCTTTGGGTCAGAATTTGAGTGTGCTGAGTCAGTCAGACCGGCTCATTGCTGAGATCTGAAGACCTGGAACCAGATCTGTCCTGCTTGGCTGCCCTGTATGGCCCCACATTCTGGTGGGAACCATGGGAATGCACTTCTGCCCTGTCCCTGTCTCTGTCTGTCCCTGAAGAAATGTCCAGTGACTTGATGTGGCCAATGAGAGGTGCAGGAGGGTGGAGAGCTGGGGTTAGAAGCCCTATATGATTTGACAGTGGGGGCATAAAAGTACCTTCCCAGCCCCTCCCTCAAGCAAAATTCTGCCTAAGCAATCCAGTGGGGAAGCAGTGCTAGGGGGGTGGGGATGAGGGAGGCGAAGCCAGGAGCAGGGAGAAACCAATGAACAGTAGAGTAACGTGGTCACATGGAGTTTTAGAAAGAGCAGGATAGGGGTGCCTCAGTGGCTCAGTTGTTAAGGGTCTGCCTTTGACTCAGGCCATGATTCTAGGGTCCTGGGATCGAGCCCTACGTTGGGCTCCCCACTTGGCGGGAAGCCTGCTTCTCCCTCTCCCACTTCCCCTGTTTGTGTTCCCTCTCTCGCTATGTCTGTCTCTGTCAAATGAGTAAATAAAATCTTAAAAAAAAAAAGAAAGAAAGAAAGAGCAGGATGCCTGCTTATGCAGAGGGGTCTGGGAGTTGGGAGTGGAGGCCAGAGGAATGGGTGGAAGTTCTGGCATGTCCAGAAAACAGATGAGGAGAGCCTAGACTAAGGTGGCTAGTGTGCACAGTGGGCTTTCAATGAGTATTGGGTGATGAATGAATGGATTAATGAATGAATGAATGGATTAGTGGGAAAGAAAAGGAGGAGATGGATTGAGAAACATGAAAGATGCACAGGTCTGAGCTAAGTTTTTGTTTGCTTTTGGAGGGAACTCTGTGAACATCTGCCTGGTCCCCACACCAGCCTGCTATTGGGTGATGCTTTCATGAACATTCAGGAGGTGAGTGAAAGCCTCATGGCCTTGCCACATGGTCCTCTGATCTCATGTCTCCAGTGGGAGAGAAGAGACAGAGAGAGAGAGACCTCTGGATACTTTCCCCACCAGCCTGAGAAGGCCTTGGAGGTTTATGACGAGGCCTATAGAAAGAACCCACACGATGCATCCCTCGTCAGCAGGATTGGGCAAGCCTATGTGAAAACCCACCAGTATACCAAGGTCAGGCTAGGTTGGGGTGGGGAGGTAGGGGTGGGGTTGGGGGAGACAGCCCAGCAGGGAAGAGGGAGGAGGATGTATGGGTAGGAGGGTCAGGATGGGAGGGGAGTTTGGCTGCATTTCCACCCTAGCTCCCTGCTGAATGGGGTATCAAGGGGAGAATTCAGAAGCCAGCCACCGTTTCTCCCCACCCCTCCATATACACCTGCCCAGCTTGAGCCCTCTGCAGCTGGGAGGGCCTTTCCATCTCAGGATTCTGTGTTCTGCGGGGACACACAGTGGTGGCCGCTGAGGGGAACACGGTGTGAGGCACTCAAGGGTAGAACCAAACCCAATGCCAGTATTTCCCATTTACCCTAAGGCAATTAATTATTATGAGGCCGCCCAGAAGATCAGTGGACAGGACTTTCTGTGCTGTGATCTGGCTGAGCTGCTCCTGAAGTTAAAGAAATTCAGCAAGGCAGAGAAAGTTCTGAAACAAGCACTGGAACATGACTCTGGTGAGGCCATGTCTGAAAGTCTCTCCCCCAGCATACTGTGCCCCCCACCGCCCCCTACACTCTCTTTGCCTGCAGAATGATGCAGGGGTCTTGAACCCAGTTCCCTCCCTCCCCCATCCCCCACTTCCCAGGGGCCAGAGAACACTGATTTGAGTTTCCATTTTGCAGTCAAGGACATCCCATCCATGATGAATGATGTCAAGTGCTTGCTTTTGCTGGCAAAGGTTTACAAGAGTCATAAAAAAGAGGACGTGATGGGAACTTTGAACGAGGTAATTGACGATAGACAACAGACTCAAGCAAGCTCTTTATCTGCCATTTCCTGATGGGAGCTATAAAAGGAAGGCTGGTCTAGAAGGCTCAAGAGCTGGCCCTCAAAAGGGAACCTAGGTTACACCTTAGGCCTCTGCCTTCCATTTATCCCCATACCTGTGCTCTTCATTGATGGTGCCCCAAAGTTCCTGAAGGCCAGCTGGGCCAGGCTGGAGAAGGCAGGGAGGAGGAAGGTGCCCTCGTCCTCAAGGATGCTAGAGGTGATAATACTCGACAATGCCAGGAGCTCCCAGTCACTGAATGCTCTGTGGTGGGTGCTATACTAGGCTTTTTGCTTTCTTATTAATTCTCACGGTAGCCTTTGAGATACAGCACTGGGACGTTCCTGCTTCACAGATGAGGCTCCAAGAGGTTAAGAAATATGCTCGGAATCTCACTGCTAGTAAGTGGTGGAGGTGAGATTGGAACCAGGTCTGACCTGATCCAAACAAAGGTCTTTCCCCACCCAGCTGCCTCGATGGGACACTTCCTGGCCATTCCTGCCATACCTTCCTCTCTCGTTCCAGCAAGGGCATGGTCTGCCACTTGTTGGGTAAAGGGGTGCATTCTGTGGGTGTAAGAGCAGAGCCCACTCTCTAACTGTTGAGATGATTTATGCCCTTGTTTCCCACCAGATTCCCACTCCCTTTTGGCCCTTAGAAATCCCAAAGCTTGACCCTGGTGTCTTTAATCCGTCTTCTTCCGAAACTCCCGGGTTACTCACTTGATCATTTCATGTCGTGGGTATTTGTGAAGGCTGCCTCAGAGTCCCTGCAAGGTAGTATTCAGAGTAAATGCATCTGTCAAAACCCAGCCTGCTCTGAGCACCTACTCTGGGCTTGTGCAAGCGCAGATTAGACAAGGAGGCAGCAGGGTGTGATGGAAACAGGTAAACAAGGACAGTACACTGGAGTGTTTTGTTTGGGCACCTTTGCTTCTACTCCTGCCCCCAAGGCAGAGCCAGTTTGACTCCCGAGTGCTCAGCCAGTGGCCTTGCCTGTCCAGAGTGACCCAGATCTGCTCAAGGGCACTTGAGATGCCCTTTCTGATAATATGCTGACACAGAAACCAGAGCGTGGAGACTGGTTGTGAATTGGCCTGAGATCCAGCACATCAGGCTCCGAGTCTCTGATCCTGACTTTATGGGTCTCCCCAGGCCATGGACCTCCAGTCTCGGATCCTGAAGCGTGTTCCACTGGAGCAACCAGAAATGATCCCCTCCCAGAAGCAACTGGCAGCCTCCATCTGTGTCCAGTTTGGGGAGCACTACCTGGCAGAGAAGGAGTTTGCCAAGGCAATGCGGTCTTATAAGGATGCCCTCTTCTACTCGCCCGTTGACAATAAGGTGGGGTCCTCAAAGCCAGAGCCTGCCCCTTCTCTTGGGCTGTGATGCCTTGCAGAGTTTCCTGCCTAGGGGCAGAGACCAGGTCCTTTCCTGTGCCTCGCTGAGGACCTGAGGTATAAGGGCCCTGAGACCCATGGTGTGGGGAGCCTGCTCTAGCTGACCGTGGGGCCCTCGAACCAAGTCTAGGAAGCCTCACTTTGGACAGCCACTTGTGGGAGGTGGAGTGGGAAAGACCCTGCCAAAAGTCATGTTAGTCTGGCATTTCTGGGTCCCCCTTGGAGGTGGTGACACAGTGAGAGCTGTGGCTGCCTGGGGTCTTTGCGCACAAACTCAGACTAAGCTTCCAAGGAGGTTTAGGGTCATGAGGGTGGTGTGACTCTCCAGAGAGAGTGGGTGGAGTCCATACTAGGAGAACGGAGAAAAAGCTTAGTGGCCCAGCCATTCATTCATTTAACAATCATTTGGGACACCTGGGTAGCTCAGTTAAGCATCTGCCTTTGGCTCAGGTTGTGATCACAGGGTCCTGGGACTGAGTCCCACAGGCTCTCTGCTCAGAGACTGCTTCTCCCTCTCCCTCTGCCTGTTGCTCTGCCTGCTTGTGCTCTCTCTCTCTTTCTTTCTGTCACATAAATAAAATATTTAAAAACAACAACAACAACAAAACATGTACTCATTTAACAGATGTCTCAAACGTGCCAGGCACAGTGCTAGGCCTGGGAGACGGTGGGCCCAGATCTATCCTTGCCCAAAGACTGCCTCAGGGAGGGGGCACAGATGAGCACATTTGTAGTTCCAGTGCTACACGATATGTGCCTGCATGTGGGTCTGCACACTGTGGGAACTCAGAAGATAGGTACCTGCTCCGCGTCTGGGGCACGGAAGGCAGCCCAGAGATGGTTAGGTCAGAGCCAGAGCTGAAGGAGAGGTACAAGTTATACTTAGTTAGTAAAACACATGGTATGATTGGAGAACTGGTAAAGGAAAAGAGTAGGGCCAGAGACCTAACAGAAATGGGTGATGAGAGCGGGAGACATTAGCCTCGGAGTTTCCCCTTGATGCTCGCTGGTCCGTTTTGTCTGGTCTTGTCACAGGTGGTGCTGGAGCTGGCGCGACTCTTCCTGCTGCAGGGACAGCTAGACCTGTGTGAGCAGCACTGTGCCCTCCTCCTACAGTCTGAGGAGCACCACGAGACCGCCTCTGTGGTAGGAGCCCCCAACCCCGAACCTTCTGCCTGCCCTCCCCAGGCTCCCTGTGACTCTGAGGGCTGCTTCCCAGCCCTAGAACTCAGTCGCCTGGCTGCCCCACACAACAAGGGCTGCCAGGCAGAGGGGATGGAGTGCGGGGCCGCTGCCCTTCACCAGGTAGGGGTGGCAGCAGGGACCACGTCAGTCTCCTGGGCCCATCCAGGGGGGGTGGAGGGGAACCACACCTATAGCTGGTGAAGGCAAGGGTGGGACAGGTTCCTGGGTTTAAAGAAGAGAGTGGGAAAAACGCTCTCCTGCCTGACTTCTCTCCTCCCTAACACCCAGGCAGCCACCAGGGCCACCCCTAGAAGAGGGGAGCCCGCATTCCACCTCTGCTGCCTGCAGTTGGCAGTTCCCAGACACGGGCGGAGAGGATAGTTCTGTTGCAGCCTGTCAAAGGGTCCTTCTGGTGTCCAGCCCTGGGCTTCTCTTCCCACTTACATCCTCTCCCTCTAACCCCAGTCAGGTCTTCCTTCTGGGCTCCTCCTGGGGCCACTTCTCCCAGTGCCTAGAGAAGCTTCCCCTGGAAGTGCTTTCTCACCTGCCCTGCTTATCCCCACCCCTGGCCAGCCTACCCACCAGGGAACTCCAGGGCACTGTGTGTTTTCTGACAGATGATGGCTGACCTGATGTTTAGAAAACAAAAATATGAAGCTGCTGTCGATCTCTACCACCAAGTCCTGGAGAAAGCGCCAGGTAACTGCCTGCATTAAGACTGGCTACAACAGTTCCCACCCTGCAAAGACTGTTCTCCCTTGAGAAGGGTGGGCCCCCTCCCCTCCTTCCTGACTGGGCAGAGGAAGCCCCTTCCTCTCTGATTTGTTCCCAGAGCGGCAGGAAACTGATAAAGCCTTGATGGAACATGCTGGCCCTTCCCCAGTCCAAGGGGCCAGTTCCTGGTCTCCTGGTCTCAGGCAGGGCAGCATTTGGCACCAGACCCAGGAGAGCCTGTCTCTCCCCACATCACAGCCATTGGACTGAATGTGGCTCCCTTCTGAGGTCACAGCACCTGGAGGTGGCTCGAAATTCTCCCTTATGGGTAGCTACATTTCTCCCTCATTGCAGTATCAAACCACACTCTTGCTGGGGCAGGGACCATACCTGATGCTCAGACTAGAGCCCCTGGAGGCCCAAAACCAGCTCTGCCTAGAGGCCTAGCCGAGTGCAGCTATTAGGAGTGCGGATCCTGGAGCCAGATGGCCTATGTCTAACTCAAGCTCTTCCACTCACCAGCTGTGTAACCTTTGGTAGATAACTTCTTTGTGTCTCAGTTTCCTCATCTGTGAAATGGGAAGCATTGGTACCCCGTTGTATAGTTAATATATAGGCAAAGCGCTTCATGCCAGGTACTGTACAAGTGTTAGCTATTATTACTACTTTTCAGTATGATGATGATAATTCTCTCAACTGTGGAGACCAGTGGAGACATTGAGGCTGCTGGGATGTCCAGGCTCAGCCCAAACCAGGCAGTGTCTGCTGGTCCCCTCCCTTCTCCATGCCATCTGGCAGCACCCAGACGGATCTAGCTAGTGGTTAGCATAGCCTGGAGATTTCTGCTTTCTTATTTTAGACAATTTTTTGGTACTGAATAAACTAATTGATCTGCTATGGAGAAGTGGCAGACTTGAAGATGCCCCTGCCTTCTTTGAATTGGCCAAGAAGATGTCCAGCCGCATTCCTTTGGAGCCAGGCTTCAACTACTGCAGAGGCATCTACTGCTGGTGAGTGGAGCAGGGAGAGGGAGGTCAGCATGATCTCCAGCAGGGGGTTCTTCCTAGGGGACACGCTGGGCTTCTGTAGCAATTCAGCGTGCAGATCTGGGGTGGGGTGGGGGGGTGAAAAGCAGCGATCCAGCCCTAGTGTGCACAGACTCAGGGAGTGGTCCCTGCAAGTCCCTGCCCTCACTGGCCCTCAGTTTCTGTCTCTGGTTCTTGGGTATTTCTCTTCTCTGCTACAGGCACATAGGGCAACCCAACGAAGCACTGAAGTTCCTAAACAAAGCACGCAAGGACAGCTCGTGGGGCCAGAGTGCCACCTACTACATGGTGCAGATCTGTCTGAACCCAGACAACGAGATCGTGGGCGGAGAGGCTTTTGAGAATCTGGTGGCTGAGAGCAAGTAGGGGCCTGGCTGACCTGGGGTGGGGGTGGGGGCGCAGGGGCAGGACCCTGGGAAAGGAGGGGAGAGCCTCCTGAGCTGCGGGGTCCAGGCCAAGTGAGGGCCCCACGGGTTCCGGGTTCCGGTGTCCAATGGCTGCAGCTCCACCGACAGGAAGGGCTCGGAGCAGCATGGTGTGCGCACCGCGGAGAAGCTGCTGCGTGAGTTCTACCCGCACTCGGCCCGGGGCCAGACCCAGCTGCGGCTGCTGCAGAGTCTCTGCCTGCTGGCCACCAGGGAGAAGGCCAACGTGGAGGCGGCGCTGGGCACCTTCATCGAGATGGCGCAGGCTGAGGTGGGCCGGCGCGCGGGACAGGCGGCTTGTGGGGCGAGGCTGGGGGCCCAGTGCACTCACGCCGGCTTACACCCCAAACCCCCCATGCGCAGAAGGAGAGCGTCCCCGCCCTGCTGGCCATGGCACAGGCCTACGCGCTGCTGAAGCAGGTCCCCAAGGCGCGCACGCAGCTGAAGCGTCTCGCCAAGGCCCCGTGGGCGCTGGATGAGGCCGAGGACCTGGAGAAGAGCTGGCTCCTGCTGGCGGACCTGTACTGCCAGGGCGGCAAGTTCGACCTGGCGTCGGAGCTGCTGCGGCGCTGCGTGCAGTACAACAAGGCAGGGGGCGCGCCGCCGTCGGGGGAGCAGGGACGCTGGTGGAGGCAGGGGGCGAGGGGCGCGTGGGCATCAAGGGCAGAGGAGGTGCCGGTTAGAACTGATGTGAAGAGGCTGGACAAAAGAGGGCACATGCACGCTAAGGAAGATGGGAACGGAACCGGGGGCAGGAGCAGGGAGTGGGACCGGGCTAGGTAAGAGGAGGCGGTCAGGGTGGGGCAGCCAAGAGAGATGGGAAGGGGTGTCGGGGTCAGAGCCGGAGGGCTGTGGGGAAAGGGGTCATACCAACGTCGGGGTAGCCTGGAGGGGGCACACGGTGGACCCCTCGCAAAGGTGGGAGATGCTACTGGAGACCCTGAGAGGTTAGAGTTAATGCAGCTCACCACCATCCTTTGCCCCCCCAAATCTCCCCTCCCCTGTGGGTTGTACCCTGTGCTGGGACCGGGTGTGGCTTTCCCTACAGTCCTGCTGCAAGGCCTATGAGTACATGGGCTTCATCATGGAGAAGGAGCAGTCCTACAAAGACGCAGCCACCAACTATGAGCTGGCCTGGAAGTACAGTCATCACGCCAATCCTGGCATTGGTAAGGCAATCAGCCAAGGTGCATGTGGGTGACCTGGGCACTGGGCAGGAGGACCGAAACCCTGGCTCTTGGGTGGTTAGGATGCCACTGTCTGTGTTCCCTGTGCCCCTGGACAGGCTTCAAACTCGCTTTCAACTACTTGAAGGACAAGAGATTTGTGGAGGCCATTGAAGTCTGCCACCATGTAAGCCATTGTAAGCCCCTGGGATACATTAGGGGTGGGGTGGGGGGCTTGTGCTGTGGCCTGGTCCTGGTGCAGAGATGGACACCCCCTGCCTGATGCTGCACCCCTTTCTTCCTCTGTCCCAGGTTCTCAGAGAGCATCCTAATTACCCCCAAATCAGAGAAGAAATTTTGGAAAAGGCCCAAGGGTCTCTGAAGCCCTAGCTGTGGTCAGTGGGAGCCAGGGTGGGTGGAAGCCATCAAGCTAAAGAAGTTTCTTGGAGGGGTTGGGAAGTGGGGCAGGGGAGAAGAGATTCAGAATATGACATATTCTTACCCATTTCTCTATTGTGTGTGGTTTATTTGAATCATGCCTCATCTGGTCTAAGGGCATCCCAAAGCTTTGTGTTTTTAAGGCACAAGAGGCACTTTTGCTCTGAGGAGAAGAGGGATCCACCAGCTTAACTTATGCTGGGCTCACTGGGCACCTTCTGTTGGGTTCCATTTTTATTCCAGACTCTGAGGGAGCAGAGGGGAACAAAGAGGCGGTTTGGGGAAAAAAAACAAAAACAAAAACAAAACTCCCTACATCTATTTTCATATTATTATGTTAGTTTATAAATGCCTCCCCTCCTCTATCTGGTCTTCAGACCCCCAGAGCTCAAGAAGCGACTCCCCACAGCATCCTGCCCAGCTGGGACACAGACAGGACGACCAGCTCAGAAGGTCCCACAGCTGAGGCTGTGTGAGGGAGGCCATCATCCCATAGGCTGTGGAGGCCCTTGGCTCACTCTGTCCATACATTCTGTCTCCTCCCCAGGTCCTCCGCTGGCCTCTGCTGCTCCTCACTGGTTTGGGACAAACCCGATTACCCATGACTGGTACAGCCCAAGAAAAAAATAGCTCCCACTTCAGATTTTCTAAAAGACACTGACCAAGAGATTTATCCTCCAGAAACCTTTTTCACGCCTTGGAGGATAAAAGCAATGGTCCCTATTTAGAGGAATTATGTTACTTGTAACTGGCAAGAGAGTGGCAGAGGTCACTTTAGCTGCAGCTCCCAACACCTCTCTTCTTGTTTCTCATGATGCCAGTAACAGGCCCGGTTTGGCCTCAGAGGAAGGAACTCTGAACTGGGAGTTAGGACTGTGACCTTCCCAAGAGCTTCTGCTCTGTGGACTTAAGTGTCCCCCTCTGTGGTAGGAAATTAGATGAGATGTGCCTGTCCCCAAAACCATAATGCAAATCCCTTCCAATGATATACAGCAAACAGTTTATAGTTTAATAGCCATGTGTTTAAAAATCATTGTTACATAATAGAGAAAAATTACTAGCATGACAAAGTCATGAATTCATGAGTGCTGTTACTCAGAATGGTTCTAACTTTTAAGTATATCAATATAATTGATATAAAGCAAAATACTTAGTATGAGTAGAATACAGCAAAATTTTCAAGAGAAGTTGTCCAGTGATGACAGTTTGGGAACCGGACAGGTAGGGGTCGCGTTTAGAATAGACAGAATTATCCTTGGTGGTGGCTGAGCCTTGTCTTTGTAACACCCTGCTGACCACATGGATGGCCTCTTGATTTGAGTCAGTCATCTGGAATGCTTTCCCCAGCTTACTACCATTCTTCCTATGGGAAACCGGTCCCCTTTACTAGCATCTGCTTTACAATCTGGTTTCTTGGGGTGGCTTGTTGAGAGACAGGTTTGTCTGTATGGAGAATGATGCTGTAAAGGATTATACATTAATCACATTTTTATTACTGTAGAACCTAAATGGTCTTCATTTATCTTTAAAAAAAAAAAAAAGGCCAGGAAGCGATCTTATTGCCCTAGACAGGGAGAGGGTAGGTTCAGTCCTGCCATGGTCTGTGTCCACGGTTTAGGGCCCTGTGGGGGCTTCCCGCCAGGGAACTGGAGCGGCCAGGAGTTGCTGTCCAGACTGCCAGGCTAATCAGAGCAGGGCCTCGGAGCCCTTGGAGAGACCCAGACTTTGAAATCATGCGTGCTGAAGCAAACTCTACAAAGAGTGTTCTCAGCTGAGGACCAGCAGCAGGGAGACAGAGCAATGGAATGTACCAGGATACTCTACCAGGAGAAGCCAAAGTCCTAGCTAAGCTGCTTACAGGGACAGGTTACCCATCACAGGCCAGGCACCAAGCTATGGATCCTCCTCTGACCATTGATGATGAGGCCATGTCCATGCATGTTCAGAGGTAAGAGACAGATACCCAAAGAGTAGCAGAACTGGCAGAGAGAGGATGATAAAACATAGAGATAGTGGCAGAAACATGAAACAATATGGAAGTCACAAACATGCCCCAGGTACTCTCCTAAGTGCTGCGTATATGCGAACTGAATGAGCTTTTGAGACAAGCCGTGTTATTTGCACAGTATTGAGGACACCAAGACCCAGTGGTGGTAAACAGTGTGATTTGCCTAAGTCACTTTGCTAGGTAGGAGAGCTGGGATTTGAACCTGGCATTCTGGGTCCATGTTCTTACCCCGTAAGCCTCAGAGATAAAGTTAAAGAGAGCCCAGCACAGACCAAAAGGCAGAGAATCAGAGCCAGATCTAGTCTCCTTATTTGGTCTTCCCTTCCAGCACTTTGTATAAATCCTTATTCCTAAGGGGGAGGCTGACCTTGCTCCTCAGGCCCTAGGCTGGGAGTCCCCAGGGCAGGGTGCGGCCTGCTCCTTTGGCCCACAGCCGGGCTGCTGGGGACAGGTCAGACGGGTCTGGCTGGTGCAGATGGCTGAGGTCCTGCAGCTTCCTGTGCGCAGCCCGACAGGAGGACTCTACCAGCCACATCCCACTGTCTGCCCCTAACTGGGGTCGGGGTGGAGGACTCTACCAGCCACATCCCACTGTCTGCCCCTAACTGGGGTCGGGGTGGGGACGGGACTTCGTTCTCTAGGCCAGGCCCCACCCAGCTCAGTGAGACCAGTGGGAAACAGCTGAGCAGAGAACCATCTCAGAAGACTACACTGCCCCAGCTCACCACCACCCTGGGAGATCACTGGGGAGAGATGGGCTCGTGGGAAGGGAAAACTGCTCTGCCTGGCAACCTCCCAGTGGGCTTCCTGTCTCCAAGGTGAGAGGCCTGCATGGGAGGAGGCCCGCTGGGTTGTGACCCTCACTCCTACCCCAACATAGCCTCTGAGTCCACACCATCCTGCGGGGGTACCCTCTCCCTCCCCCCACACTACCTCCCAAGGGTATACCCCCCCATCTCCCAGTCCCACAAACGCAGACCACAGTTTAAAAATAGAGCCTCTTTATTGGTACCTGTAAGCTCAGGTACAAGGTGTTCCCACAAGCAGACAGGCTGGCAAGGCCTCCTGGGCAAGGCGGCAGGCCCAGAGCCTGGGCTTCTTGGCACAGACATAGAGAAAAATGAATAAATTATAGTTCTGATGCTCAAGGACGATACAGAAATTAGGATGCAAAACTCAACATCGGCAAACAAAGGGCATAAAAGCCAAAAGGGCCTCTCCTCACCGGAGCCAACTGGCTTTAGGGCATGGGCAGGTGGCTGGGGCTGACATGCAGTGCCCAGCAAGCCCTGAGATAGTCGTCAGGAGCGTGCTATGGGCACAGAGGCTAGTCCCTTGCCCTCTCTGGGCTTCCTGCTTCCCTTCTACATTAGTGGGCCCAGAATAAAGCCTGTGGCCTTTGGGGAGGAATACCACGAGGCAGAGTACAGGAAGCAGAGGGGGCTGTGTCGGGGCAGAAGCAGGTTTTGGTCACGGTTGGCTTGGCTTGGCTTGGCCTGGCCAGTCCAGCCCAGCCCAGCCCAGCCCAGCCCAGCCCAGCCCCCTACCTAGACGCTGTCCCCAGTCACTTGCCTCTCATAGCCAGGCTGCTGCTGCAGTAGACTATAGGCACCCAATCCACACCTGGTCTGTACCAAAGCCCAGGCAGGGTAGGGGATGCACGACAAGGCAGAGGGACTTGCAGGGATCTGTGCCCTACCCCAACTCCAGCACTGCCCACTGGCCAGAGGGGAGAAGCCTATACCTTCTAGTCTCCAAATAAATTATGGAAATAAATTATAGTCTTCACAGTCCAGAAAATATAGCCACCCATGGGTCTGGGGCTCAGGGTGGCAGGAGAAGCCATTAGAAGTGGCAGATTTCAGCCCTGTCTTGTTCAGGCTAAGGAACATCACACGAGACCAGAAAGGGGTCTGCAAAGCTCCAGGGGAGCCATATTTCCTCCTGTTCCTGGCATACACCATGGAAAGTGGAAGAAGAGACTGGGGGGGCTCTGGGGGGGGGGGGGTGCTGACAGGGAAAGCCCCCTCCCTGCCCTCTCTTCAGCACGGAAGTAGTTACAAAAATAAATAAGTCAATCCAGAGTGTTGCACAAACTCAGGAGTGCCTGCATGGATGAGCCAAAACTCTTAACATACAGACCTCAGGGAGCCCCCAAATTACAACAAAGCAGCAACAGGGCTCTTAGGACCACGAAAAGGTCCCCCAGTCCTCACACAGGCACCGGCTCCACCAGAGGCGCTGGGGCCGGGTCCTCAAACAACTGGCTGTCCATGAAGGGTGCCGGGGCCTCAGTGGCGGAGTCCACCAGGCCCACAAGGGACTCCAGGAGGCAAGCGCCGGTGTCCCCTGCTGGAGAGAAGGTTGGCAGGGGGAAGAAGGGGGCCTCCGGGTTGTCCAGGCTGTCAGACACCTTCCGGGAGGTGTAGTGAGGCCCCAGACTATAGTCTGGCAGGGCCTGGAGCAGCTCGAAGGAGTCACAGGAAGACAAGCTAAGGTCCACAGAGTTGCTCTGGCCGGCATCTGAGCTGGGCAGCACTGAGGCACCAGGGAAGCTGCCTTCTCCCAACCCTTCAAGGCTACTGTTCAGGAAGAAGCTGGCATCCAGGTTGGCGTTTTCATCCAGGATGCCTGACGTGAGGCTAGAGCTGGTATAGCTGTGGGTCCAGCTGGCCAGGCCACCGGGCTCACCAGTACCAAAGATATCAGCTGGGTGGAAGCAGCTGAGGTTGTCCAGGCTCCCCACTCCCCCTTCCTCTTCCTCCTCCTCCTCCCCTCCCAGGTCAGAGTCACTGAGACTCAGGACCCGGGCCAGGCTGTCATCATCCATGTCAGCCTGGAAGCCAGGGCCAGGCAGGGCTGGGTGGGCGGTGCCGCTCGGGGCCTCGCTGGTGCCCGAAGCTGTGGAGGAGTCGGTCATGTCGCTGCTACAGCTGTTGTCTCCCAGCTCGCTGCTCACGGGGGGCTTGGCTAGTGGGAAAGCGGGGGCCAGGACCTGCTCACCAGGGCTGGCTGGGCCGTCCTGGCTGTGCGCCTCCAGCTCCCCCAGGCTCTCGGCCCCCTGCTCCAGCTGCAGGCGGGTGAGGGTGTGGAGGAAATGGGTCTGCACGCGGGCCTGATTAAATTCTACACGGCCCTTGGGGTTCTCGCAGCCCTCCCTGCAGCAGCCGCAGGGGAACGCAGTGTGGTCCATCTGCAGAGAGAGCAGAGCATAAGTAAGGATCCTGTAGAGCCCAGAGAAGCCCGAGCTCAGGTTCTGCTTCCCGGCCCGTACCTGGCACTTGATGCCCGCCAGACTGCAGCTGCAGGTCTCGGGGTCACAGACCTGATCACAACGACAGCCACAGTCCTCTCGGGACTGGCGCAGAGCCTGCAGCTCCCGCTTCTCCTCGCGATCGATCCTCCGCACCCCAGCAGCCCGCAGCAGAGCCCGCCGTCGCCGGGCTGGGTAGGGCTGTAGGAAGGTCATCTCCTCCAACCGGCCACCTGCCACGGCCACGGCCAAGTCCTCTTCCACAGAGGCATCATCAATGGCGTCCACTGTGAGTGGCAGGCTGGCCTCCGTCTCAGGCACCCCGCTCTCTGCAAGCTGTACCACAGCAACGAGGAAGGATGTGAGAGACAGACAGGGGTCTTGGCCCCTACCGCCACCAGTCACTGGACAAATGTTCCCCACAGGCTTATTCGGGCTGAGCACCATGGATACCACAGTGAATGTGAAGGCCAACAACACTGCCCTTGGGGCACTGGCAAAGAGATTTCCTGTTCCTGTCATTTCCCCAGTTCCTGGACAAGCCCCCAGCCTCCCTCCACAGCCAGGCTGACACCCCACCCCCAAGGTCACATCAACTACCCATCCCTCACATGGCACTGTCAGACAGCTTCAGGCACCATGCCCCCAGCCACTACAGCAAACACAGGCCCTTCCACACCCCACTCTGTCTGTGGATCATCCAGGTAACAGGCCCTGATGGAGCAATACTGGCCCCAGAGGCCTCCTTCCCTAAATTCATAATGAGCATACTGGCTCCCACCCTAAAAGCCCCTCCCCTCTAAGGCTAGGACTTCAGAAGCCAACCAAGAGCCCCTGCAATGGAGACGGGTCTCCCCTACCTTCCACCGGAGCGCCTCCAGCTTCTCCTCCTTCAAGCGTAGGCACAGCTTCTCACGCCGTGCCCGGGCTTGCTCCTGGGTGAACTCAGCCAAGGAAAAGCGGCGGCAGGCACTGTGGCGGGGGCCCATACCCAGAGTGCAGCCACCACGGCTGGGTACACTGGTGAAGCCCTGGCACCGTGGAAAGTAGAAGACGGTGATACCATCAAAGGCGACACGGCCTGGCCGCTTCCGGGGAGCCCGCTTCAGGATGGACAGGGCTGGAAGGCACAGAGGGAAGGGACAGGACATTAGTTCTCTGTGAGGCTCAGCAAACCTCCAGGAAGATGGTACTGAATGACCTTTCCTCTCACATCCTGCTGTGACTTCCCACCCCGAGAAAAAAAGAAATGAATCTGAATTGAACCAGCCTGGCTAGGATTAGAGCTGGTAAAATTGAATGGCCTTCCTTACTATTACTTACCAGTTCAAATGAGACTGTTAGATTAAACACCTCTGTCATCTTTATTAGCCATTTATAGGTTCCTTAGGCAGTTTTCTATAGGCTTTTTTTTTATTCATTTGTAGGAACTCTTTATATATGATATTAAAGACACTGATCATCTGTCTAAGCTATCTGCAAATATTTTAGTCTTTTATTTTTGTTCAAGGCATTTTACAAAATAACTTCTAAGGCCATGTAATTAAAAATATATTGACCTTTTCCTTGAGTTTCTTGCATTTTGCAACAGGCTTAGAAAGGCTCTTATCTGAAACTGCCTAAGTTATGGATTGTATATTGATTACTAAGCTATATTTGGTATATTCTATACAAATACTGGTATCCTATTGCTTTTAATTGAACCATAAATAGTTGCCTTAGAACAGCCGAATACTGGCAACTGTATGTATTTCAACTTACTATTTTGCCTGTCCCAATCCAATACACAGAATTCTTATTCTCTCAGCAAACTGAACTGGGTAGCACTTACTGAACAATGTTAACTACTAGTGGTGACAACATCCTCATCTTGTTCCTTAGTGGGACGGCTTCCAGTATGTTCTCACTGACAGGAATGCCAGCTTTTGGGCTGAGACACATTTAATCACTTAAGGTAGAATTCACTTATTACTATTTTACCAAGGGCCTTATCTAGAAGGAACATGACATTTTATCAAGTGTTTTTCAGCATCCACAAGCGGCTCTCTTATTTTTCTTCCTCTGACATAGTCAATGGGTAAACTCTAAGACTGGATTTTATAAATATTAAACCATTCTTATATTGCCAGAATAAATCCAGTTTAGTCAACATACTGTTAGGTTTTATGTGCTAAAAATCATACTCTTTTTCTATGTATAATACACAGATACATATATTAATACATAAACAAAGACATCATACCCAGGGATTAAAATGTCACTGCAGTAATAATTAGGAAAAATATGTCTAAAAAGGTTCCCTGGGGTTGGGGGCAGCAATAATGAAGAACAAAATTGAGGAATACTGCTTTAGGGCTCTTTGTCATTTTGAAATCAGAATGACGCCAGCTTGAAAAGTAACTGGGGATGAAACCTTTCCACTATGTTCAGGCAAAGCCAAACGGCATTTTGACAGGAGAGGGACCGGCCTGACAGGCCCCGCAGTACAGTGTGGGGCGTGAGACTCTAGTGGTTCAGTTGGTAGGACAGGGTGTGCAAGCTGGAGAAACGAAACTGGAACATAAGGGAGGAGTTGGAGCCAGAGGGCCCCAGGGCGACTCTGAGGAGCTCCGTCCTGACCTGCAGGACTTCTAAGCAGGGAGTCCTGAGGTCAAAGGTGAATTGAGCCGGGCCCAGGTGCCTCTGGACAGTGGCCATTCCTCAGTGACCACTGTATTACGGGAAGTGGCCTCGGTGGAGAGCCAAAGCCATTGGGACACGACCTCCAGAGGCCAGCATGGCTTTGTCAGGGGCCTCCCAATTTCATTTTCAGGAAGGAAGGAGGGGTGCGGTGGTTCTGAGGAGAGAGGGACTCACGGGGGAAACTCCGGGGGCCACAGAAGTCACGGTCAGGCAAAGGCGACTGATCCCAGGGGCCCTCCTCATCGGAATCCCAGGCTGGGGAGACTGATGAGCTTGGAGAGCAGGAGCGAGAACGGCGGCCCGAGGAGGACAAAGAGGAGGAGGAGGAGCAGAGCGAGGAGTCGTCCTCATCCAGCTGGTCAAACTTCCTCTTCAGGGGCCCAGTCATGGTGGGGCAGGGGGTACTCTGGGGTCCGCACACTGACAGCCTGGAGTGGAAAGAAGAAACCTCTGGGTGGCAGGCCTGCAGACAGGCGGCGGCTGCTCAGTCTCGACCAACTTCCCTTACCCTCCAAGGTGTCCCAGGCCTCCCCCTTGGCTCTGCATGCAGGGGGATGGCTTTGAGAGGCTTCCTGCCGCAGGCAGAGTACCGAGGTCCAGACCCTCTTCCTGGCACTTGCAGATTCCCACCATCTCTGCCCAAAAGCCTTCCTAGGACACCACTGGGAACCTTCCCCACTACCTCCTACAACCCACCTACACACATGCATTCACCAGACCAACAGATGGACCAACAGACCTCAGCTGGGCCTCGTTCATTCCCCGACAGGAATCCTGGGGGCTGACTCACTGGCTGGGTGATTCACACAGCTCGCATCTGTGTGCCTTTGTGTGTGTGAGGCCGTCTGCAGCAGCCTGCACAGACAGCTCTGTACGGTGGCTCTCCTTCCCCCTCCTCCTCCACCACCACCCTCAAACACTCCCACAGATACACCACCCTATGCACGGGCGTGCGCGCGCACGGACAAACAGACAGACAGACACACACACACACACACACACACACACTCTCTCTCTCTCTCTCCTTCTGTCTCTGGGGCCAGGCTGACCAGGGCACTCCGGGAAACAGGCTGCCTTCGACACTGGCCCCGATTCCCAGACACAGGACTTTCCGGAGCCCCTCCTCTCCTGTGACAGAGCCACTCAGACTTTCCCTCAGAAACCCCCGCCCCGCAGAAGTCCCCTGCTTCCAGGCCTGGCTGTGCTTCATGTGTCTCTAACAACTCCTGTTTGATCTTAAAAATGCATCTACATCTTGCCTCAACTCCAACATCTAGCTCTGTTTGTTTGAATTAACTTCCTATGGAAAATTATTTTTTTCCTCTCAAAACACACACACACACACCCCACCACCACCACCACCAACTCTTAGTGAAACTGACCAATCAAGATGACATCCAGGTGTCTCCTGTTTGTAGCTTGGTGACTTGGGGGTACCGCAGGACACAGCTTACTGTGTCTCCCCTTTAGGGGCTCCCACCCCTAAATGCCTCTGCTATCCCTGGAAATCCCCAAAGGACTCAGGCCTAAGGGCTGAGCTACCTAGTCTCTCTATGTCCTACAGGGTTCAGGCCTGGGCCCCAGGAGGTCACCAGGAGGAAGGGGAAACGGTGAAGAGGCCCTAGCGCTGGGGAGCCCCTCCCCCACTGCCATCACAGGAAATGAGAACAGGAAAAACCGACCAGAAGGCTGGCAATCTCCTCTCCTCAGGTGTCCTTTCTAAACACCCTTGTCCCCTTTGCCAAGCCTAGGACAGAGTCTCTGGATCCTACAGCTAGATAGAAGGTGCGCGGTCAGTAGACTTACTGGATAAAATTCATCCTGAGCACAGCCTCTCCCTACAGACGAGAAAGAAGCAAGAGAAACTCCCCTCCTTGCTAACCCTTCACACTGGGCCAGGGGAAGAGAACGCACAGGTGCTTCCGGGGACTTCTCAGCGGGTTGTTTCTCAGGCTTGGCACCCACAACCCCCGGCCAAACCACAAACAAAAACAACCCAGCTCCCAGCTGACCTGCAGCCTCTCCTAGGAGTTGGGGGAACTCATGACCCAGAGCCTGGCGCACACACATGTACACACGTGCAGACCCCAGAGACAAACACAAACACACGCCGCCAAGCCACACACACATACCCTGCCCTACCAGCCCGGTGGGGAGACCCCATCCTCTCCCAAACTTCAGATGCTGTCCATAGGGTGCTGAATGCCTCATCTACACGCCCAAGCTCAAGACCCACCCACCGCCAAAACCAAATGCCCACTTTGTATCTCTGCCTGGCTGTCCCTAAGAAACATAAAATTCCATAGGCCCCAAATCGAACCCCTTGTTTCTGTTCCCCACCCCCAACCTGTGCCATCTGTTCCTCTTCCTGTGTTCCCTATCTTAGTAACGGCACTGCCACCCACCCAGTTACTCAAGCCAAAAGCCTGCAGCCATCCTCAATAACTCCTTCCTCCCTCTCCCTCCGGCCACATCCAAGCCCCCAGTCCTGCAAGCATACACTAGCTCATTTAATGCACACAAGGCTAGGCAGAGACAGTAGGGACTAGGGAGGCCATCAGCATAGGATTAAGAACCTTGGCTCCAGAACCAGACTGCCTGCACTGGAACCCTGGTTTGGCTGTTACTCGGCTGCGTGACCCCGGTCAAGGTCCTTAAGCTCTCGATGTCTTCAGTTCTTTGTCTTAAAACCTCACAGGGTTGGGAGGTTTACAAGAATCAGTACGTGTCAAGTTCTTAGGACAGTGATAAGTGCTGAGTGAACATAGCATTCTACACTGTGGGAAAAAGGAGCCCCTGGATACAACATGTGAATCTCAGTGATGTCATATGGAATGAAAGAAGCCAGATGCAAGAATACACGTGAATGAAGTTCAAGGAAACGTAAACCCAATCAGTGATGATACAAGTCAGAATGGGAGGGCTGGGAGTTTGATATGCACTGGGGACAGCGGTTGAGGGGGAGCCTGGGGACTTCACATTGCTGGGTGAGTGGGTTTCTTGTAATGTTCTGTGTTACCTGGCTGGTGGTTCCATGAATGTCTAAAACTAAAAACTCATCTAGCTGTACACACAGAATTCATATGCTTTATGCATTTCATATATGGCTCCTTCAATTTTATTACCTTATGTCTCTGTCCCCACTGCAACTGTCAATGTTCCCTGCCTCTGCTCCTGTTGTCCCCATGCAGCCAGAGTGATCTTCCTCAAGATCTCTGCTTGCCATCCCCATGCTTAGGAAAGCTGGGCCTTAGGATCAAGCCTAGAATTCCACGAGAGGCTGAAGCAGGCCTGGCTGCTGCCTCCCCCTTTCCCTCACTATACCTCCAGCTGAACTTGCAGTTCCCCTAATTGCCATGACCTGCCCGCCTCCTGGCCTTTGCACAAGCTGGAACTCAGCCTACTCTCCTCTAACAGTCATTTCCAAGAGGGCCTCCCTGAAACCCCTATTTCTCACTCTTGACTACATGCTTCTCTGGGCTCCCACAGGCTCTGGGAATCCCCTACCCCACCCTTCTCTCAAAGTCTTGCTGCAGCCTCGCTGTCTTTCCCTCACACCAGGCAGAGGGCCTCTCTGCCTGACCATCCCTGTACCCAAGCTTAGAGCAGAGTCTGGCATAGAGAAGGCACCTAAGGACCAGCAGAGGTGGACCTCAGTGCGACTTCCTGATCCTGTCAGTTAGTCTGGGGGTACACATGTGCAGACCAGAGATCCGCCTGCACTGGAGCCATAGGAGCGGGTGGCTCTGAGGGTAGGAAGCTCGGGCTGTGGTCCGATGCCAACATAGGCATCTCAGGAGACACCTTGTTCCCCAGAAGTAAACAGACAGATACCAAGCAAGCAGATTTAAGCCAGACACCCTGGCTCTGCCTCGGGCATGTCTACAGAATGGGAATTTAAGGTGAAAGTGTTCTGAATGTCAGGAAAAACAGGGACACAGGGAAGCTACAGCCATGCTGCAGGTTCTAGTGGTGAACCCAAGGAGGATCTGCAGACCTAGAGTGTAATGAGAACTTAGCTCTTCCCTGATACTCCTCTGGGGTGGAGGGAGGAGAAGGAACAGCCCTTGGGTCTTGTGCTTCTCTGTCTCACCTGGGAATCCAGAGACCAAGAGAGGCAGAGGCAGGAGATGAGAGAAAGACTCAGCAAGAGACAAGGACAGGCCAAGTCAGAAAAAGGAATGAAAGATAGTGAAAGAGTCCAAGAAAAGTGTCAGACAGTGAGTCAGAGGAGGGGGGAGGGGCCCTCCGCAGCTACCCAGGAATCAAAATCCCAACCATGGCTCTGTTCCCAGGGTGAACACAGCCCCCTCCTAGGGTCCTGGAGGAAGGAAAAGCAATTCCCAAGAGTTGGCTCAGACAGAAATGCCACAGCCCCCCCCAGAGGAGCCCCAGAGACAAGCCCTGAATCAAAGAGAGCAAGGCTTCTTCCGGGATCTGCCTGGGCCCTGAGATCAGGCCACCCTCCTGTCACCACACACAGGAGTGGGATGGCTAGGATGAAGGGGTGAGACTTCCCCACTCTACTACTCCTCAACTGTCTACACACTCCGGCCACACTGAATCCCAGGAAGGTCCCCTCATCCTGGGGCATCAGGCAAACAAAAGCTCTCTGGTGGCCAGGGGAGTATCTCAAGGCCTCTGGGAAATCACATCAACTCCTTTCTGCAGCTCGCAGTCCTCATGTCCCAGCTCCCTACCAGAGCTGATACTGGGGAGAGAGCACCTTCAGCTTCGTCCATCCTCCTCTGGGAATCTGAAGAATGTGTCCTTTAACCTCAGATCCCCAGGCTCTGGTCAGGCCAGCTCCCCCTAACACCTGGGGTCACATGACTCCAGACTCTCAGGAACTACTTCCTGGGACAAGGAAAAGACACCTCTGAGTACCTCTGGCCCCCACTGGCAATGGCTAGAAAAACACTGGGCAGAAGCACAGAGAGGGCAGACAGGAAGCCTCCACATACCCCATCCCCCCATCTCTCAGAAAGTGATCCTGGGGGAGGGCACAGTTCCTCAGCCTTGGCCTCCAAGGCCTGGCACTGGGTAGGTGCCAAATGTTTGCTGCCTACAGGAGGCCAACTGCTCCTGCAGAAGGGAAATTGCACCTGACAGCAACTGCTTCCTCCAGCTAAGCAAGGCCTCCTTCATTCTCATTCATTCAACAAATATGGAGCTCCCACGGCATGCCAAGCACTGTGTCAGGCACTTGGGCGGACAGGGAGCAAGATCCACACTAGGGTTGCACTCTTGCGGCTTTGAATTTAGGAGCAAGGAGTATAGTTACAAAACCTTGGTGAGTGCTGGGATGGCAGGTGGGGGGGGGTGGGAAAGGAGGGGGAAAGCTGAGGGTAAAAAGAATCTCTAGGAGGAAGCTAGGTAGAAAGTTCCAGAGGGGGCACAGCAGGAGAAAGCGAGCCAGAATGGTGAGGGGGAGGGCCATCCTGGGACAGGTTACGAGAGCCGAGGCTGACAGGGCAGGCTTTAGCCTGAGGGCACTGGAAGCCACAGAAGGGTTTAAGTAGGGAGTGACAATACCAGATTTGCATTTTAAAAAGATGGCTCAGTCCCCGACCGTAGGGGGGGTGTGACTAGTTGGCTCCGGGCCAGGGTTAGGTGAGTGATGACAGGACAGGGAAGGCAAAGGAGAAAGGGGACTAGGCTTGCCGACCACTGGATGTGGAGACGAAGAGGGTGGTGATGTCAAGGATTGGAGGGCGAGCGGAGGCGGCCTGCTCCAGAGGACTGTGAGACATCTGAGTGGAGGTGTGGGGTGGGCAGTGGAGCTGGGGAGGGCTTCTCCAGTGTCAGAGGAGTGTAGGCTATGTGTGTGTCTGTGCCAGAGAGCTGGAGTGACTAAGTGTGTGAGGGCTGCTGTGGTGGGGACATCCAAGGGTGCGAGTCTGTGGAAAAGCCCCCAGGGAGGGGAAACTGAGGACCGGGAGGAAGTACGTGCTGCAGAGGGGAGAAGTGCGTGGGAGAGAGCCTACGTGTGCCCGCGGGTGTCCGGTGGGGCTGCTGCGCCCGTGACTCACAGCGGCGGCCTCTGCGTGTGACGGTGACTGACAAACAGGTGAGCGTACGACACAATCCCTCCTCCCTCCCTCCTGCCGGGGTCCGTGACTCACGAAGCCTCACTCCTCCACGATCTTCTCTCCACTCCCTCCCTGACCCCAGCCGGCCGGGGGCGCCAGGCACGCGCCCCAGCCCCCGGTGAGGGGGGGAGCCCGAGGAGGAAGGCGACAAATGTCACCTGCTCCGGCCACACGAGGAACTTCTGAAAAGTTCTCAGGCAACTAACTGGGTCAAAAGGAAACTCCTGTGGACGCGCGCACCCCGTCACCCCGCCACCGGCGCTAATCTCCGCTCAGCCGCCACCCGCACCCGCCTCGGGGCTCCGCGACTTCTTGGGGGTACCGGCGGCGGCGCGGGGGAGGGGAGCGGAAAAGCTGCCACTCTCTCCTCTCCGCCTCCCCTCCCCGGACGCCGGCCGGCCGCGCACAGGCAGGGGCCGAGCCGGCCCGTCCCCGCCCCGGCGCCGGGGGTGGAGGGGCAAGTGGCAGGGGCCGGAGGGGCGCAGCCCCCAGCGCGGGACGTTCCCTCCCTAAGGTCCCGGCCCGCCGGGCCCGCAGCCCCTCGGCGCTCACCTGCGATCCGGGAGCTCGCCCGGGACACTGATGCGACCCGCGTCCCGGCCGGGTGCGCTCCCCGCGCCGCGATACCGTGCGCGCTCAGCCGGGCTGCCGTCGGCCCGCCGTCGGCCCAGCCGCCCCTCTGGCTCTGCGCGTCCGGCAGCGGCGGCGGCGGCGGGAGACTGGCTGCGCCCGGCCCCGCCCGCCGCTCCGCCCTCCTCGTCAGTGGAAAACTCCGGGGCTCGCAGCGCTGACGCACGCCGGGCCTCCCGCCAGGCAGCCCGACAGCCCCGCCCCGGAGGCGCCACCTCCCCCCCGCCCCGAGCCGGGCGCAGCGGCCCGCGGGGCCTCCCTGCGGACTCTGACCCCGCGCGGGCGCGGGGGCTAACCTGCGCCTTCAGTCGCCCTCGCCGGTACCCCTCCCGCAGTTTCTTGAAGTCGCCGACGCTCCCAACCGGCAGAGCGGGGTCGAAGAGATCCCCCACCTCGCAAACACGGCCCCCGTTCGCGGATGGGTAGACTGAGGCCCGGAGCAGAGCGGAGCGTCAGGAAGGCCACCCGGCGACGGTGGCAGAGCCGAGGCCGCCTCTAGGCTTTCACCCCCGCCCTGCCCGAGGCAGTTGCTATCATCCAATCTAAACGTTCTTCCTCTGCGCCCTCCTTACCACCCACCCCCAGATCCGCCTGAAAAATAAACTGTGACTGGAGAGGAACCTGGGCAGAGAGAAAGGGGAACGAGGCGGGGGGGGGGGGGGGGGGTCATCTCTGGGCCTGACCTTCACCTCTGCCCACAGGTCTGAGACCCTGCAGAAGCCCTGAGCTGGGAGTTCCTGGAAACAGCTATCTCCTACCCACTCCCTCCCTATATCTCCTTAAAAAAAGAGAGAGAGAGAGAGATGTCTTCCAAGCCAGACACCCTGGCCACTTAAAATGGCCCACTGCCTTCCCTGCTCCCGCCAAGGCCTTTCCTGACTAGGGGCCAGCTCTCCCTGATTACTGCACAGGGGAAAGTGTGTGCATGCCCCGGCAGCGATCCCTGGCCAGGAGACCATCCTCTGCCCTTCTTCCCAACCTCAGATCAGACCTTACCCAGCACACAGGTCCCTTGAGCGTTTCTACCTTCACGCCTTTGCTACACAGCGTTCCTCTCGCCTGGAATGCCTGTCTGCCTTCTCGCTGCTTACCAGAATCTCATCGCCTTTAAGGTCTCAACTTGCGCTGCCTCCTCCAGGGAGCCTTGGTGGGAGCTTGACCCTCCCCCTCCCAGTCCTGCTCCCGCTGCATTCTGGGTTTTTCTCTGACTGTCCTAGATGAATGCTGTCACTCTCTAGCCCAACCCTCAGGATTCCTTTCTACCTTCCCCCAGGTAGGGGTTGGGGTGATCTCTCCAGCATGGATGGCTATGGGCTGGAGATGATGGTGAGGGCCCCTTGAGCCACAGGTGCTTATGTAGAGCCAGCCAGAAGGGGTCTGCCTGCCCTTCACCTTTCCAGGGAAGAAAAATAGGAGGAAAGGAGGTTGGAAGAAGCTACAGCTCTTGCCCTTGTTGTATGTATGGAGTGTGTATGTCTGGGGGACTTGTAGGGACAGGTATCTGGCAGCTGGAGCCAAGCTTTCAGTGACTTCCCAGTGTCCTCAAGATGAAGTCTCAACTCTGTGGGGCCTACAAAGCCCAAATAATCTGGCCCTTGCCCACCTTTGCAGCCTTACCACGCTCTCCTGTGCTCCCACCCCCAACTCCCCTGTTCCATTTCAGTGTCTGTAATAGGTATATGTGTCTTTTTATTTATACTCTATGCATGTAATATTGGTACGGCTGCATGTAGTTTTAATTTACATGTGAGATATTCTGTTCTAAATCTCATTAAGTTTCTTCCAGCCTTCTCTCTGCACTCTCACCCCCACCTCTTGATAACCACTCCAGTCCCTTGGCCAAGGCTTGTTTTGGGGACTGTGTCCTCCTCATCCTGATTCAGACTTCCCAAGATGCTCATCTCCAGCCTGTACTTACCTCACACTCAGTTGTGTGGTTTACTTGTGCATTTCCTTGCGTTGTCTGGGAGTGGTGGGAAGGCAGGGGCTGTGTTTGACTCTCCTCAGTGCTTGGTAAGAACCTGTTGAATACATTAAGTATACTTAGTAAATGTATACAGGGAGCTGAGGCTCTAGGAGTGTGCAGGGCTGGAAGTGGAGATGGAAGGGTCATCAGCATAGAGCAGAACGTTGAAGCCACGGGTGTGGCTAAGACAGCTCAAGAGGGAGTTAAAGGCTCCAGAGCTGGGTGTTGTTAGAGGTGACTCAGCCCTTAGGGCTATGATGGCAGGTGGCCACCCACCCACCACCACCCCTTCAGACATTCAGCCCTGTCCTCCCTGTAACTGCTGGTTGCAGACCGTTTTGGTTCCAAGGAATCCTTTCTTCCACTGCTGCCTCCTTCCTGCCTCAAATCCTTGGGACAGGTCCCCAGGATAAGGGAGTTTCTATGACTTAGAGTGTAGTGAAGTTCTAGTTGTTTCCCCTCCCTCTGGACTTCACTCTTCCAATGTGTAAAATAGAGGCACTGGACCAGAGAACCCCACCAGCTTCAACATTCCTTGAGTTACTTTCTAGAAGTCACTGCCTGCTGATCATCTGGGCAGGACTGAGCACTTGTGTTAATGCGGGTGTCTCAGGCTGCCTAGGTTTGCATTCTGCTGGCCAGTGTACTGGGAAAACTAGATGGGACAGAGACCAGGGCAGGGAGTTGGCAACGGGTGGAGTGGGGGCTTAGAGCAGGGAGCCCAAGGGTTGATGGGGTTTGGGGGGCAGGAAGGGAAGAAGAGAAAAAGAGAAAATATAGGAGAATAAAAATAATCAAATAAGTGATGTGTTTTCTCTAGCAAAGTGTCTCCCTGTCCTGGGATGGGCTTACCAGATGTTCCCCAGATGTTGTTGGTGATGGGAAACATCTCCCTCTGGGATCCCGACTAAGCTCTTCCTGTTCATGGAGAAATGAAGGGTCTGTTCCAAGGCAAGGAGGGTGGGGTCTGGAGCAGCCCCATCTGTGACTATGGCACATACATAGGCAGAAACACACCCACAAACCCTCAGGGAATTTCTGAATACTTAACAAGAGTCCAGAAAATTTCTCAAACATTCAGCATCCCTGGACCACCCATTTTAGGTAAATAAAACTATTACTAGTTTTAAATAAATATTTTCAAACTTAAAAAGGAATGATCCCCTCTGAAAAACTAAAATTAAAAGAGGAATGCCAAATGTGGAAGATTGAGAATTAACCAGATCTGTCATGCATTTTTGGTGGGTGAGTTGATGCAATCACTTTGGAAAATAACGTGGCAGTACCTAGTAAGGCTGAACATAGGTAAGCTCTATGATCATCTTTTAAAAAAAAAAAAAAAAAAGTAGTAGCTTTATTCATGACAACCTAGAATTGGAAAACAACTGAGATGTCCAAAGGATGAATGGAAACAAACTGATTTACCCTGCAATGGAATGTTACACAGCAACGAAAAAGAACAAATGCTTGACCCTTGCCAGGACAGGATGAAATCTTTAAAACATTATATTGATTAGGGGCACCTGGGTGGCTCAGTTGGTTAAGTGTCTGCCTTCCACTCAGGTCGTGATCCCAGGGTCCTGGGATGGAGCACTGCCTCCCCCCGACCCCCCTCACCCCCAGAGTCTGCTTCTCCCTGTGCCCCTCCTTCAAGTCGTGGGTGTGCAGGCTTTCTCTCTCTCTCTCTCCCACTCTCTCCCTCTCAAATAAAATCTTAAAAACAAAACATATTGACTAAAAGAAAGCAAGCACAAAAGAGCAGTAACTGTAATTCCATTTTTTGTATAAGTTTAAACAGTGGAACTAGATAAATAACATTACCTTTGGGGGTATTCAAGGGGAAGAGCCATAACAGAACCTTCTGGGATGCTGGAGATGTTCTATATCTTGATTTGGGCAGCGGTTGGTACATACATAGGTAAAAATTCAAGTTCCCCACTTCAGATTTGTTCAGGTTCCTGTATGTAAATTTCACCTTGCTAAAAGGAGCAGGGAGGGAGGGCTTGGCAATCGGAGTGAGGTGATTGGGACAGGAATGCCCTTTGTCTCAGCCTTCCACCAGGAAGTCAGCCTACCTCCTTACCAATGAGGAATACCAGGGGCTCAAAGGTCAGGTTCAACTGTTTAGATTTCTGAGATGGGTAAGAATTTTATTCCATCATGATTCTTAAATGGAAGAGGATTCATGTTATTTTGCACCCATAAGTTTTAAAGTTTTCGCTCTTGTGGTCAGGTCTCCGATCTGTTTAGTTTTTTAATACGGTGTAAGGTCAGGGTCTAACTTCACCCTTTTGCATGGGAATATCCAGTTTTCCCAGCACCATATTTTGAAAAGATGTTATTTCTCAACATCAAATCAAAACAGCTGAGTCCACCCAACGACTACCTCCCTCAGCTGGAATACTGTCCAGTGTTCCAGACCAGTCTCATCACCTCTGAGCCTTGTCTGAGAAATGGGAGCACCTTTCCCCGTCCCAGGTAACCTGGCTCTCTGATTGTTGTTAGTCTGTATTGTCTGCTTATGGCTAATACACGCTCCTTAGCACACCTGTGGATTCACGGAGAATAGCTGCTATCTCCGAAACAGCAGAGTTGAGGTGGGGGAGGAGTCTGGTGAGGCTGGGAACAGGACCAAAGTCCTGTCTCCTTATGCCGATCAAAGGTCCCTCTCTGGGCACCTCACGGCATCACCTCCTCCTCTCCCTAGTCCTGTGTTGGGGAGTCTTGCTCATCTCCACCTTGCCTCCTCCTCTTTCCCTCAAAGGAACTCACCCCTTCAGGCCCCCATCCCTCCACCCACACCAGGCCCCACAACAAACTAAAAGGGCGGCTCCCAGACCAGCAGCCTCTGGATCACCAGAGAACTTGTTAGAAATGCAGATTCTTGCGTTCTCCCCAGACCCCCAAAATCAGGAACTCCTGCATTGGGGCCCGGCAACCCATCTTCCAGCAGCCCTCCAGTGGATTTGGATGCATAAAGGGGCTTGGGCCCCACTGAGCTAAGGCCTTGGGAAGCAAAACCCAAGAAAGGGGACTGTCTTCCAGTACAGGTCTTGAACACTCTTGTTTGTTCCAACTGGAAGACTTTTGAATGGAGATCTGTGGATTAAAATTCTGAGCAGTGAATCGGGGTCAAAGGATTTTGACAGATATTGCCAAACCACCCTCCCTAAAAGTTGCCCCAATTGAACTCTCTAGGGTATCTGAGTGAGCCTGTTTCCCAACATTCTCCCTGGCACTGGGTGTGATCAAATATACTGATCTCTGCTGGTCTGGCAGGGGTAACAGAGAAGATGCCTTAGTGTTTTCATTGCCATTTCTTTAGTTATGAGTGAAGTTGAGACTTTTTTTATTTAAAAAAATTTTCTTTAGATTTTATTTATTTATTTCAGAGAGAGGGAGTGAGAGAGAGCATGAGAGGGGAGAAGGTCAGAGGGAGAACCAGACTCCCCATGGAGCTGGGAGACTGATGCGGGACTCGATCCTGGGACTCGTGGATCATGACCTGAGCTAAAGGTAGTCACTCAACCAACTGAGCCACCCAGGCACCCGGAAGTTGAGACTTTTTAAAGCCACTGCTGGTTTATATTCTTTACACATTTCATATAGGATTATAGGATTAAATCTTTGAGGACTAAGGATATGAGCCCTTCTCTCCGTCACTCATGATGCCGTCATTCCAACTTTCTTTTCTACCTTAGTTTATAGTATATTTTACACAGAAGTTTTAAATTTTTATATAGTCCAATTTCTTAAGTATTTAGGGGTACTGGGTTTTAGGTGCTCCATTCCCTATCATAATATTATAAATTCACCTATTCTTTTCTCTAGAGTTTTAAGGTCTATTTTTAATATGTAAATCCTTTATCCATTTGGAAATTATTTTGACTTAAGGAATGGAATAGTGTGCCCACTTTCTTTTTTCCCCAAATACTTATTTAAGTTTTGTTTTTTTTTTTTTTTCAAAGATTTTATTTATTTATTTGACAGAGAGAGAAATCACAAGCAGGCAGAGAGGCAGGCAGAGAGAGAGAGGGGGGGGGAAGCAGGCTCCCTGCTGAGCAGAGAGCCCGACTCGGGACTCGATCCCAGGACTCTGGGATCATGACCTGAGCCGAAGGCAGCAGCTTAACCCACTGAGCCACCCAGGAGCCCCTTAGTTAAGTTTTTAAGCTACCTTTTTCTTCTAATTTAATTGTTACCTTATTTTTTTTTTTTAAAGATTTTATTTATTCATTTGACACAGAGAGATCACCAGTAGGCAGAGAGGCAGGCAGAGAGAGAGAGAGGAGGAAGCAGGCTCCCCGCGGAGCAGAGAACCCGATGCGGGACTCGATCCCAGGACCCTGAGATCATGACCTGAGCCGAAGGCAGCGGCTCAACCCACTGAGCCACCCAGGCGCCCTAATTGTTACCTTAAATGGGTAAATTATCTGGTTTTCTATTCTGGCTCACTGGGTTGTCTATTTAATCTCTGGGTACCAAATTGCTTTACAAATTATAATTTCATAATGTGGTTTTATCATCTGATAGGTCTAGCCCCACCATGTTACTTTTCTTTTCCAAGACATTCCTGGCTCATATTTATTTGCCTTTTTGAGTTTCATGTCATTTTTTGGACAAAAATACAGTGAATAGGGGTTCCTGGGTGGCTCAGTGGGTCAAAGCCTCTGCCTTCGGCTCGGGTCTTGATCCCGGGGTCCTGGGATCAAGCCCCACATCAGGCTCTCTGCTCTTCGGGGAACCTGCTTCCTCCTCTCTCTCTACCTCCCGCAGGCCTCCCGCTGAGCAGAGAGCCCGATGTGGGGCTCGATCCTAGGACCCTGAGACCATGACCTGAGCCGAAGGCAGAGGCTCAACCCACTGAGCCACCCAGGTGTCCCTCATATCTTATTCTTGATTTTGAAGCTATAGAGATTTATTATAGAGGTGCACAGAGATTTTTAAAAACTAGATTATTAATGTGGATACTGCTCTCTCCTAATAGCGTCCTTGAGTCTCATTTAACATTTTCATCGGTAATTGCAGACTCAGCTCAGTATTTTCTTGTATAACTTGTTTTAACTTAGATTTTTAAGTTTCCTAAGTCATTTTGGTAACGGTACATCTCTTCTATACAACATACAATAGAAGATTGTTTTATGATTCAATGTGAGTCTTTTTTCTGTTAAAAGGATGGGTTTATCCTATTTACATTTGTTGATATAACTGATATATTAGTCTTAATTCTGTCGTCTTATCTCTGTTATGTTTTCCATTTTAATGCTTCCTCTGTTTTTTGTTTTATCATGTGTATTTTTTGTCTTCTTTGATATGTATGTGTGCGCACACATGTGTTTGTATTTTTGTCTGATGATTTGAAAGTTTACAGTCTGTTTCTAATTTTTCTAGTGGTTGCCTGTATATTGATTTATTTCTCTGCCAAGAGAAGAAAATCTTCAAATGTAAGGGAAAGAGTCATCTCAAAGGCTGAGACTTGACACCACAGTTCTGTCTTCAAATTCTTGATATCTTAACCTCAATGTGAAAAATGGTTGTAGTCTTGCCCTGAAGCCAAAGGTTCAGGGTGATCAAGATATTGACCGTGCCTCCCAGAGCTGCCAGTGCCACAAAGACAGTATTTGCTGTATTTTGCCTTATTTTCTCTTATTTCAGAGCCTCATGTGAATATCTTTCCCCACTAGCCCATGTACTTTGTTCAAAAGTGTCTTGTACTTGCTGTCCATTTCTCTGCACAGTAGTTGAAGAGACACAGAGAGACCATGAATGGAGTGCATTGACTCTTCTTGCTGCTTGTTTTCACACATACCGAGATCAGGAGCCAGATTGTTGCCTGACAGCTGGTTTTCATGAATACAGTGGTGTGTGGTTGGTGTTCTGATGCAAGTTGTGTGTGTCTGTTTGTGTGTTTTCTTTTAAGTCTGTGGACTGATGCTGGTAGATCAGTCAGTGCACCAACAGATAAAGGCACGCTCAGAAGAGGATGATTTTAGGAAAGCTTGTTTACAAGGACTGTTTAGAAACATGTAGGTGTAGGAGCACCTTGGGGGATGTTGCAATAGCCACAACACAGAAGAGCTGTTACCATCAACAGGCCTGAAGGGAAAGGGGATGGTCACCAGAACCGAGAACTGAGCAGAGGAGGCTGGCTTCCGTGGGACCCCGAGCAGCAACCCCACCACCGAAGAACAGATCCAACACAGGGAGACTCACAGGCAGGGAACCAATGGGCTAAATGCCCATTTTCACTCTCTTCTCTCTCCTTTTCCTGCTGGGGTTCCCATAGCTAACCCCACCTGGAAGCTCGAAGCTCATTCATATCATCTTACAAGGGAATTTGGTGATAAATAGAACAAAGAGTCATTGAGTACGTCTCCCTCATGTTTTTCTGAAAATATGTGGAGCGCTGACACATCAGGGTACACGCATTAGAAATGCTTTCAACTACCAGTACTAGAGAATCCAAGTTACAGTGATTTTAAAGTAGATGGTTTACTTCTCTTCGGTAACAGGAAGGCTGGATGTAGGCAACCACAGATATTCAGTAATGTCAGTGCCGATGTCTCTAGAATTCTCTCGGCATTCACCTCGTGCTGGTTGCTTCATATTTGTAAGATGACGGCCGAGCACCAGGCATCATGACCATGGTTAAGTTAGGAAGAGGGGGAGGAAGGGGAAGAGGGGTACCAGAATGTACAACCTTTTTATTCAAAACAAAACCAAAAACTTTCATAGATGTACCCTCAGCAGACTTCACATCATATTTCATTGGCCAGAATTGGTTTCGTGGTCTCACAGCAGCCAGAGAGCCTGGAAAAGTGGGAAATGGGCTGGTCGTGACTGATTTAGACTCCTTATAATTAACTGCCTGTGATTGGAGACGTTGGTGCATGGATAAAAATCAGGAATCTGTTATCAGGAAAGAAGGGAGGGGATAAATTCTGGGTCAACAATGAACAAGGCTTGCCACAAGTGGTTTTAGTCAACAATAAAGCCAATTGTCTGGAGCACTCACTCGGGACAGAAATTGCTCGTTCACACTATGTGCTATTGATTTTATGTGACACCCAAAAAGTAATTTTGCCTAAATCTTGCTCTGCTCTGAGCCTATGATTTAATTTACAAGCCACAGTTTGAATCATGTGTTGGTGTTTGCTCTAAGTTCAACAACTTTAAGGGTGCTTCTATGGTTTTGATCTTTTCTCTGTCTTTGGTGGCAAAATGCATCATTATCACACAGACCTGATATCACCCACATTCTGGAAGGATTTGATTGGCTTTCTGCCTAGACTGCAGGGCCTGATGTGAGGATGATGCAAGTATCTCAGTGGGCCTCATGCCAGTATTGGACAAAGTTTCATAATAGACGATGCCTCAGGGACTAGAGGAGATGGATTACCAGCTAACAAAATCCTATTTTCAGAGATCCATTCCCACATCTGTCCTTCTTTTTTTTTTTTCCCCAAAATTTTATTTATTTATTTGACAGAGAGAGAAAGAGATCACAAGTAGGCAGAGAGGCAAGGGTGGGGGGAAGCAGGCTCCCCGCTGAGCAGAGAGCCTGGCGAGGGGCTCGATCCCAGGACCCTGAGACCATGGCCTGAGCTGAGCTGAAGGCAGAGGCTTAACCCACTGAGCCACCCAAGTGCCCCTCACATCTGTCCTTCTGATTCACACTTTTTTTTCTACTTGTGTAAACTCATCCCCTTCTACACACTCGTCTACCCTGATCACATTTGATCCCACATATGATCACCTTTGATATTGCACAGTTTTGTTACTATTTCCCATACTCCTTTTTTGCTTAACGAACTTCTTTTGAACTACTGTTCTATCTTTATGATTTGGGGCCACACTACCATAGTGTAGTAACAGCAAAATGGAAATATGACGAATGTAAACAATAACATGAATGTGGTTGAAAACATCTTAGGGGCACCTGGGTGGCTCAGGGGGTTGAGCCTCTGCCTTCAGCTCAGGTCACGATTCCAGGGTCTTAGGATTGAGCCCAGCACCAAGCTTTCTGCTCAGTGGGGAGCCTTCTCCCCCTCTGTCTGCCTCTCTGCCTACTTGTGATCTCTCTCTCTCTCTGTCAAATAAATAGATAAAATTTTAAAAAAGAAAATAATTTAGCAAGTTGAATTATAGTTAATGGCATTCTCTTTACTAAATATGAGCTGAATCAAGTAAGTTCTGGTACAGGGACACCAATAGAACTGTGATGATTGTCGCAAGGTAACGGATTTGTATGGAAATGGTCACCTGTTTCACATTTTTAAAGAAAGATGTATTTATTTATTTGAATGAAGTTGGGGAGGGGGAGAAGGAGAGGGAGAGAGAATCTTGAGCAGACTCCATGTTGAGTGTGGAACCTGACGCAGGGCTCCATCTCAGGAATCTTACATCATGACCTGAACCAAAATCAAGAGGCAATCGCTTAACTGACTGAGCCACCCAGGCGCCCCACTTATCTCACACTGATAAAATGTACATAAACCAAATTGCGAGTTGTCCTATAGCAATCCCAATTCCCACACATGCTCACGGCACCTCGCTGCAAACACATGTGACACTCGACCTGGGTTATTTCTCTGGTCACAGGATGGTGCTCAACTGGCACACGGGCCAGGCTCGGAGTGCCAGGGAGCTAACGCCCAGATGCAGACCTTCACTCGAGCGGACTAGGGTGGGGGGCTCTCCAGAGCGTGTTGCACATAGCATTCCAGAGGCCCCAGCGACACTGAGCCACAGTTGCCCACAGCAGCAGGCACACATCAACACACACTGTGGGGTGGTTTCCTTCCCTTCCCAACCTCCCCTTCTCTCCATTGGTACTTCAGGGGATCACGTCCGAAGTGAAACACTTCTATTCAGATCTTTGTCTCAGGGTCCTCTTCTGGGGGAATTGAGACCTAGGCTATTTTTTCTCTGAAATTCCCTGCTGGCCATGAGATTCATGAACCCCACGTTAGGAAAGTCTTCTCTAGACGACTCTGCTGATTTTACAAATGCCTGATGCCTGGAGCCAGGGGTCATTCTATGGTCACAGGCAGGCCAGTTCCCTGTCATGGAACCAGCACAGGAGGAGGCCCTGATGCCTTTAGTGGCTGCATTGGAGGGTCTGGCCCGAACTCCTGACCCAGATGTAGCACATAGGGACCTTGAGGAATATGGGATGGGGCGGCTGAGGGCCTGGGTCTGACCGCTCTGCTCCTCTACGTTTCCCTGAGCCACTCCCAGTTTGGTCCAGCCTCTGCTTCCTGACCCCAGCATTGAAATGGAGGTTTTTCGGGTCTTTCTTTCCTGAAGAATTCCTCCCCAAACATCCCATACATCACATGCATGCTTCTTTCTGGGATCCCAATTCTGTGGAACTCAAAAGATACAGTGAGATGGATTTACATCCATAGCAGAAGAAGAGAGATTTTTCTCTGCTTTTTCCCCCTTTTTCCTATCAGAGAAGCTTGTGACCCTGGCAACCATTTCCAGAAGAAGAAACTGGCTTCTAGGAATGCCTGGGTGGCTCAATCAGTTAAGCTGCTGCCTTTGACTCAGGTCATGATCTCGGGGTGCTGGGATCGAGGCCCACATTGGGCTCCTTGCTCAGCAGGGACCCTGCTTCTCCCTCTCTATCTGCCTCCTCCTCTGCCTACTTGGGTTCTCTTTCTCTTTCTGTCAAATAGATGAGTGAAATCTTTTTTTTTTTTTTAAAGATTATTTATTTGACAGAGAGATACAGAGAGAGAGGGAACACAAGCAAGGGAAGTGGGAAAGAGAGAAGCAGGCTTCCCACTGAGCCGGGAGCCCCATGTGGGGCTCGATCCCAGGACTCTTGGGATCATGACCTGAGCTGAAGGCAGATGCTTAACAACTGAGCCACCCAGACACCCAAGTGAAATCTTTAAAAAGGAAAAAAAAAAAAAAAAAAAAAAAAAAAAGAAATAAAGAAAGAAAAAAAAGAAATTGGCTTCTAGCCCAGCTTTCTAAATAATATGATCATCCATTCCAAATGTCCAACCCACAGACCTTTTCTTATTTCCATTTGACAGGCGGGACACCTAAGACCAAGATGGAAATTATAGCATGAGCCCAGTGACTCTCAGACAGTGATTTGCCATTCCATTTCCACAGCAGGCTTGTGAGGGAGTCTGTTTAAGCCACAGACTTACCCTCAGGATCACCCACAATCCCAGGGTGAGTAGAGGCCGTTGGAGTCAGGGTTCTACTGGTAAAACCACCTGCTCTCTGGGCTGTGCCCTTTCCAAGTCCTTCACCTCGGTTTCTGTGGGACCAACACGGGTGTCATCCAGGGGAGCACAAATGTCCAGGGCCAGTTCCTCTGCAAGAAGTTCCCTTCTGTCACATTCACTGAACTCTGCAGCAAACAGGGCCCTAGATTCACTTGGAGAGCAACAGGGGAGAGGGATCTTAATGAATCCAAAGGAGCCCTGCCCTCCCACAGAGAGCTCAGAGGCTAAGAAGTCAGATAATCCACTCAGGAGAAACTAGAGTATCCTAAGGGCCACAATAATAAAGGTTGTGATGGTTTAAAAACATGGTCATACAGGCACCTGGGTGGCTCAGTTGGTTAAGCCACTTCTTTTGGCTCAGGTCACGATCCCAGAGTCCTGGAATCGAGTCCCACATCGGGCTCCCAGCGCCACAGGGAGTCTGCTTCTCCCTCTGACCTCCCCTCTGATGCTCTATCTTACTCTCTCTCCCTCAAATAAATAAATAAAAATCTTGAAAAAACCAAAAACCCATGTCCAAAAATTCTTTCACACTCTTCTTATTAAAAGGAGGAATTTAATTCCTTTCCCCTGAAGTATGGGCCAGCCTTGGTGACTTGCTTCTCATGAATCCAATGTTGAGGAAGTGATACTGTGTAATTTCCAAGGTAAGCTACTGCCTGCCTGTTTCCTGGGACACTCACCCTCGAAAACCCAGTCACCGGACTCCAAGGAAGCCTGGAGTACTTGAAAAAACCATACGTAGGTGTTTGGATCAAGTCCCAGCTAAGATCCCTTACAGCCAGCCTTAAAGGCCACATATATGAGTGGGCATGGCTTCAGATGATCCCAGCCTTTGTGCCTCTCCAGTTATAGGCTGTCTTTACTAAGTCCCAGCCATCTTATAAATTCATGAGCAAAATAAATGCATATTTAGAGATTAAATCCCGAGGGTGGTTTGTTAGGCAGCAATAGCTAACCGGTTCTATATTTACTAGAAGCCAAATATTGTGCTAAACCCATTACAGAATGATATTCACAATGAATCCTCCAGACAATCCTATTAGGCAGATACTATGGGATCTCCACATTGTGGAGGAGTGACGCACAGTGATCATGTGACCTGTCTGAATCATAGAGCCTGTAAGTGGCAGAACCAAGACCTGAGGCAATAGTGTGCTGGTAAATGTTTACCAACCAGGGACGGGTGTGTGTGTGGGGGGAGGGGATCAAGATCCGCAGTGTTTACCAATTTCCACAGTGTAAATTCTCCCACTGTGGCTGATTTCAAGCAGCACAATAGAAGCTGAGAAGAGATGGGCATGCAAAAGGCAGCTCTTCAGGAGGTTTGGGCCTGCTCCAGTGTACCACTGAGTGGAGGCCGCCAATACCAGGAACCGTGTCCTGAGATGACAGGGATTTTAGTGAGCACCGATCAGGGGAATCTTCTTGCAATGTAGGTAGAGCTATGGAAAAGTCCTTTGGGGGCATTCACGCATGCTATTTACCAAACTATGCCAGACGCTATTGTAGTCACTGATCATTAGTGGCACATTAACACAGACAAGGTCTCTGCTCTCATGGAATTTTCATCTCAGTGGGACAGAGACCGAGAATCTCAAAAGTATAGGGCATATTGAGAAGTTTCAGTTATTCTAGGAGTGGGAGATGGAGAGGGAAGTGGAGCCCAGACTTATCATGCCACAGCCGGTTCTCAGGAGGGGAGATGGGTTGGTGGCGCCCTTCCTTCTTCTGGCCCTTCCCTTCGGGGAAAACCCGAGTCCAGAAAGTCTCAAGTCTATTAGATTGGGAGTAGCCCCTCCTAGCCCAAGGAGGCAGCTCCAGGAAAAGGAGGGGACATAGGCTTCCCAGTGTTATCTCCACCAGCCTCCCTCCCACAGCCATCCCTCCAGGTATTATGAGAAGTTCCCTGAAGTTGGCCTTGAAGCTCCTCAGGCTGGGTCCCTGTCCCCAGGATCTGCAATGGGGAGAAGAATCAGTGCTTGTGCACTGAAGTAATATCCACTTGAAGGTGATCTTTTTTTTTTTAAAGATTTTATTTGACACAGAGAGAGAGAGCACAAGCAGGGGGAGAGGCAGAGGGAGAGGGAGAAGCAGACTCCCTGCAAAGCAAGGTAACACCCCCCACCCCCCCACTCCCGGCCACCCGCCGCCATGGGACTCTATCCCAGGACTCTGGGATCACGACCTGAGCCGAAGGCAGTGGCTTAACCAACTGAGCCAGCAGGTGCCCTGGAGTGGATTCTTAACTGGAAGAAAAAAAAAATGCTTCTAATCCAAAGGATTCTGTACTCTGCAGGGAAGGAATACCTTGTCCAAGCACAGCTTCAGCAGAGAGAATTATGAGGACTCAGTCTCTTCCAAGATGACTACATCCAAGCTTGTGTGATTTCTTCCAAGGAAGGGGACTTACTTATTTTTTTAATATACAAGATTGAAAATACTTAAAGCATGACGTGTACAATAATGAAAAATTTACTAAAATGTGAGGAATTAAGTTTTCCTGAAGTCTTGGATTGTGCAGAGTGGGGGCTGGGGAAGTCCCTGAGGGGATTACCGTGCAAACAGAATATAGTTCAAACCAGATTTCCGAGGTTGCTGCTCCTAAAGGCGGTGGCTGGACTGACACAGGAAGGAGACCCTTCCAGCAACACTCTCCTCAGCCCCACCCCTCTCAGGCTCCAGTCACTTCTCTTCAAGTCCCAGTGCTACCCGAAGTCTGTCTTCCAGTTTATTAGTGAAAACTGTGGATCTGCTCTTTCTGTAAAACTGTATCCCTCCTGCCACGGAAGATTCTTGCGTCAGGCTCCCTGGCTGAGCAAGGAGCCTGCTATCTCCCTCTTTCTCTGCTGCTCCCCTGCTTGTGTTCTCTCACGCTGTAAAATAAAATAAAATCTTAAAAAAAAATTAAAAAATAAAAACCTTAGAAAATATATTCAAAATGGAAGAAAATACAAAGTTGGGCCTCGTCTTTGCCTACCCTTGGTGTCTACCAGAGGCACTATTATTAGGGCTTTTTCTTTTTGTCTTTTTCTAGAAGCAGTCTAAGTACATGATACACAAAGACACACACACACATACCCCACACAGACATATATATCCCTCATCCTACCTGACCTAGAGGGAGCATATATCCCAGCCCACCTGCTCCCCCTCTTCCCTCCTTCTCGGCGCACTGGTGTCGCTAGGCCTTGAGCATGGGTCTCCTTGTTCTCCCATCTCAATCAATGCAGCTTTGGAATATCCTTTCCTGGATCCATTTTATTTCTCAGTCTGGTAGGAGGGCTCCCCAGCAGTGACCTTTGCCTCTTTCCTACCTACACTCACTCCCTAAGCAGCCCCTTCTCCAGCCACGGCCTTGCAGAGCACCCTCACCAGTGACACTCTCCCGCCTCACCCGCACTGGGTTCTCCCATTCTTCCATTTGCTGTCCCAGACCCACTCTCCACCCTTCTCCTCCCAGCTCTGCGCCCGGGGACTTCCCTGTCTGGCTTTCCTTGGGGTTTGACAGCTGGCCAACACAGACAGGAGTTCAGAGGGTGGAGAGTGAGGTCAGGATATATGTTTTCCATGTACAGTGGCCAGGGATGAGCTACACTCCTCCACTGAAGCTCTCCACTTCTGCCTGTGTGCAACATCTAAACTTGTATCTCAAAAATAAGTGCCTTCCCTTGGAAGAAATCACACAAGTTTGGCTACTGTCCTTGCCATTTCACTCTGTCTGCCCCCAAGTACCAGCAACTCTCACCTTCCCTGCATCTGAACTAAGGATGGTCGACATTTTCCCCGTCCCCCCGCCGCGCATTGCTACTAGTCCCGGGGTCCTACTTTGTTCTGGAGTTTTCTCTACACCCTGCTACCCTTCTACCCTTCTGTGAAAGCCCCTGTTATTAAACCCTCCTCAAATTTCTCAGTCCAAATGCACCAGCTGTTTCCCTCTGGAAACATCTGTGCTACAAATTCCGAGTAATTCTGAGATTTCTATCACCCCTGAACTCCTGACCCACATAAGTAGCTCAGACTACTGATCCCTCATCCCGCTGGCTAAAAGACCGGCTCCACCCAGTCTTCCCCGCCCCGGTAAACGATAACTTCATACTGGTAGGTGCTGGCACTCTTACTCTTCCCCAGTCACGTCTGGTCTATCAACAAACAAAGCTGCCACAAGCCACCTTAGGAATTTATCCTTGCCGTCCTGTCTGTAGGGCAAATCCCTGCGTGCGCCACGGTTAGGTTAAAGGCTATTGCCGAGTTGTTCTCCGACCTGGAAGGCCCAGCCGGTTCCTGTCCGCCCCGCCCCCATCACTCCTCCCCCACAACGGTGGGTATCGCTCCGGTTTCCCCACCCGCTCCTCTACGAGACATCAGAGGTTAACACGGTTCGGTGTGTTGGTGTCTAACCGGCAATTCTACCCCGTGGGAGAAGCGAGGCCCTTTTTCCCCCGGGAACCGCCCCGGGGGTTTGCTGGAGCCGAGCGTGGGACCCCGCCGAGTCAGGCGCCCCGCCGACTGCGCCCACGGCTTCACTGACTCCCTCGTTTTCCGCGATTTCCTCCCCCCGCCCCCTCCCCGCCCAAGTTTCTGATTCCTGGAACCAGGCTCGGTGACCTCACGCCAGTGACTTCACATCCGGGACCTTCTGGGAATTCTCAGAGGCACTTTTTCGTAAGAAACCTAACGCGGGGAGCCGGGAGGAAGAGGGCGCGACGGAAGGAGGAGTGCTCAGCTTTTGGGGAAGAAAAGAGGGAACCGCAGGGGCAGCTTCCTCCTTCCGATCGGGGACGGTTTGGAGCTGGCAGGACCGTGTGGCCGAATGGTAGACTCCCGAGTCCCCGCCCCCGCGGCCGCCATCCCGCACGCGCGCGCCCCCTCCCTGGGTCGCGGACCCCAAACCTGATCGTGACTGGTTTGGAACCAGGGCAGGATTCCCGAGGGCTCCCCAGGTTGAGCCTCGGCTTGAATTTTCTTTGGAAGTTAGATGTTCGTCTAACGTGGCAGCTCTGCCAGAGGTGGGGAGCAGGTATCTAGAAGGAGAAAACGGAGGTGGAGGTGGTTATTGACTTGCGGGTACTGACGGTGCAGTGGGAGAGAGATGCCCTAAACCAAAGGGTTATAATCGGGTTTCCCAAGCTGCAAAGCTGCGTAAGATTGAGAGGTCAAAGAAGGACATTCTTAATGGCTTTTGCTTTCTTGAAAAAGTTGCCTCAGAGCTGAGTCTTCCTCCATAAAATAAGTATTTAAAAATAGATTTTACAACTGTGGTGGCATAAAGACGAATATGGTAATGTTAAGTGTTAAGACAATTTCTTCTATCTAAAAATTCCCTTTTTACCCCGTTCTGGTTTTATTAGAAGTTAGAGCATTTTCATGGGGCCTTGAAAGTATTGTGGGCCCCAGGCTCCCTGCCTGCAATGCCCAATGGGTAAGCTGGCTCTGGGCAAAACCAGGGGTGTGTGACCTGGCCCAGATGGAATATTATGGAGGAGTGGATGGAGAAAGGCAGTAAAAACCGGTAGCCGCTGTACACGAAGAGCCTTGAATGACCTGAAGGAATGTGAATTTTGTGGTGGAGCTGGTAGGAAATCGCTGCAGGGCTGGACTGGAGGACTGACAGTCTGGAGGTGGCACTGGAGGTGGGGAGAACATCGGGATGGCTGTTGATGTAATAGGACATCCAAAGTCTCAGCCACAGCGGAGATGGAAGGGTAGGGAAAGGCAAAGAGAGATTTGGGAAGCTGGCAGGTTGATTGGTGTGTGTGTGTGTGTGTGTGTATGTGTGTGTGTGTGCAAGGATATGCCTGGGCCGATTCTCATGGAAAAGGAGCAAAGAGGAGAAACTGTATGGGTTTCAGGACTCTGGGAAGATGGAATGGAACGTCTGTCACCAATAACAAAGGAAGGAAAATGTGCATACCGTTTGGGGCACCTGGGTGGCTCAGTGGGTTAAGCCTCTGCCTTTCAGCTCAGGTCATGATCTCAGGGTCCTAGGATCAAGCTCTGCATCGGGCTCTCTGCTCAGCAGGGAGCTTGCTTCTCCCTCTCTCTCTGCCTGCTGCTCTGCCTACTTGTGATCTCTCTGTCAAATAAATAAATAAAATATTAAAAAATATACGCATATCATAACAGGCTTGTGGGTGGTTTCTTCCTGCCCAGATCTCTTCAATAGCTCCCTCTAGGCCATCCAACCCCCTCCCTGCTGCCCGAGGCCCCTCTCCAAAGTTCTATTTCCGTTGGGTCACTTTCCTTCTCCCTGTGGTTCAGAGGACAAAACTGCAGTCCTCTCCCGGATAGTTCCACATTTTGAATGAGAAAAATCAGATTTGGTTTTCAACACCCTTACAGTAGAACAGTGTTCCAGAACTTCACTTGGCTTTCTCAATCTTCAATAACTCACCCTTCCTGCCAAGAAACAACAACTATACTTGACTCCCATCTTCCAATGCAAACACTGGACTTCCTCCAGAGCAGACCAGGCTAAAACCAAGGGCTGGGGCAGGAAATACACTTAACAGGGAGAAGATAAACCTTCATTTATTCACTCTAAAACATGGATCAGGCACCTACTAAGTGCTTTTGTACCATTCTGGCAGGCACAGGGGATGCAACAATAAACAAATGAGAAGTGATTTGTCCTGGAGATGATATGCTGGTGGCAGAAGACCCCATGTGGACATGGCACCCTCCAAAAATGGCCACATGTTCTTCTAGAACTTTACCTCTTTCTCATTAAAAGGTGGTGTCTAATACCCCTTGCATTCAATCCAGGCAGACTTGCGACTTGTTTGTAACCAGCAAAATGCAGCAGGAGTGATTTCGTATGATTTCCAAGGCTGGGTCAGACAAGGCAATATAGTTTCTGCCTTGTTAGTTGGGATGCATGCCTTTGGAGCCTTGAGATGAAATGTAGGAAGTCAAACTACCTTGAGACTGCCATGCCATGAGGAAGCCCACGCCACGGGGAGAGGCCGTGCACATGTGTTCTGGCCAATATCCCAGCCAATAGCCAACATCAGCTGCCAGACTGAGTGGATGAGCTTTTAGATGTTTCCAGACACTAGCTGTTAAATTACCTCGGCCTTCAAGTCTTCCCATACATCATGGTACAGAGACAAGCCATCCCCACTGTGTTCTGTCCAAATTCATGACCCACAGAGTTCATGAGTGTTATAAAATGGTGGTTGCTTAAACCACTAAATTTGAGGTCATTTACTATACAGCAATAGTATTAAATTGAGAACACTGACAGTACGCAAATCCGTGCACAAGATAATTTTATATTGTGGGAGGTCTCATGAAAACGAAACAGCATGATAACTTGTTGGAAGGCCTCTTTTGATGGGGAGCAGGATGGGGGGGCAATAGGCAGGGGAGGGAGGGATCAAGAAGGTCCTTTCTGGAGAGACATTGGAACAGGATCTTAGTGAGAAGGAGCCCAGCCACTGAAGATCTAAAAGAAGGGACATCCAGGCCCAGGGTACAGCAAGTGCAAAGGCCCTGAGGCAGTAATTGGTTTGGTAAAGATTCTGTGAAGATCAAGGCCAGTGTAACTAGGGAGAGGCATATGAGGAAGAGAGTGGGGGAGACAAAGTTGGGAGAGGAGAGCAGAGAGACAAGTCATTCTGGTCTTAAAGGCAGAGAAGAGTTAGATTTAAGACAGTGAGCTGGGAAGCCACTGGGGAGTATTTACACAAGAGCGACTTGATCTGGTAAACTCTGTGTAAGCGCTTTGGCTGCCAGATGAACGTCAGATTGTTAGGACAGGGGGAAGCAAGGAATACAACTTGGGAGGCTATGGCAGTGGCCCAGGAAAGCGGAGAATGAGTGATGGCCCGAGGCAGCGTGATGGCACTGAAGGTGGGGACTGGTGGACAACTCGGGACACAGCGGCAGTAGCAGGGAGTGACGAGAAGGGAGGAGGCACCCGGCCCGGCAGGTCGGCCCCGGGTGGGGCTGCCACTTGGGTGAGAACCGGAACCCGCACCCGCCTGGAATCCCGGAGGGAGGCTCCGAGCAAGGGCTGGCCAGGACGGCGCGTACTGGCGTCCAGCGTCTGCCTCCCTGAGCCGGCCCTTGGCTGCGCGCCTGCCCGGCGTTTCCGGGCAACGGCTGCAGCTGCCCGAAGGTCCCGAACCCGGCGGCCGGGGTAACGTTATCGTCACCTTGGAGACGGCGGGAGGGAACGCGCCCCTCCTCTGCCTGCCGCCGCCCCCGGCCCAGCTCCAGGGGCGTGGTCTGGGCGGTGCGCGCTCCACCTGCGGCCTGGCCCCACTTCCAGCTCCGCCCACTCCAGGCGGGAGGAGAGGTGGAGCCTGGGTCTCCCCGGCAGGTGTGGTGTGGCAGGTGTGCAGGGCTGTAGGCGAGACCTCATCGAGCGGCAGCTACTCTCCTTGGTGTACGCTGCCGCCGGCGTGCTCACCACTCACCCACCTATCTCTTCCCACCCTTCCCCCTAGGCTGCCACCTCGAGTCGTACGGACCCGCTCCAGTGCCATTAAGGTTACCTCCGCGGAGATGATTTTCCCAAACTAAAGTAACAGCCAATTCGCTTCTCGTGATCTCGTTTTTATTTCCTTAACAGTATCGCTCCCTTCCAGAATTATCTGCTTATAATATATTGTCTTCCCTCTTTAAACCCAGGCTCCGTGAAGGCAGGGATAAATACTGCCTTGTTCATATCTATCCTCAGCATCCTGAACGGAACGTGGCAGGAAGTAGGTGCTCAATAAATGTTAGTCGGATGAATCACTGAATTCACGTAATCATTTCGTTCATCTGTGCCTTCATTTATTTGACATTTACAGAGTGCCTTCTAGGCAATTTTTATAAGCACCAGTGGTACTGAGATGAACAAGACCGGAACTCCACCTGGAGGTGAGAAAGAGATATGAAAATTAATGGTTACCAATAACGCTAAAAAATGAACATGTTGGAGTTCCGGATGCTAGGCATATAGCTCCAGGCACTCTGCACATAATAATTTGCTTAATCTTCACAAGAGTAAGTACTGTAATTGTGCCCACTGTACAGATGAGAACAATGAGAACAGTCATGCTGTAAGCTGCTGGGCCCCCGCAATCAACTGAGAGTCCCCAGAGGGCAGGGGAGGGGGACATGTGGCCAGGGTCCCAGAGAGTTGTAGGTATTAGCCCCAAGTGGGTAGATTCGGTATCTTAATTGCTCTCACACACCACTGTCTTCCACAGGGGAGTGGCTCTTTCCAGTTCAGAGCCCAGCTGCCCCAAGGGAGCTCACCGTGTGAGAGCAGGCAATGAGCGGGCTGTGACATGACATGTAGAAGACTGATTCCGGGGCTGGTGGTGGTAGGCTAGGATCCTACCTGCTCAATGAAAGCAAAGTGTGGACAAGCTCCCACATAACCTTGTTGTGGGGGGAGCGTGGGGGGGAGGTAGACAGATGGAGGGGTATCCAGAAAATTGAGGGATGGCACTCATTCCCATCTCTGGATTTTTGCATGTCTTCTTTTCTCTCTGCCTAGCATGTACCTTCCCTTGATTTTCACATAACTGGCTCTTATTCAGATCTCAGGTGAGGTTTTTCTCTTGGAGAGGTTTGCCTTTGCCATATGCTCTAGGGCAATTACCTGTCATTATCACACCACCGTGTGTTAACACTCTTCCCCTAGAGTGGAAGAGTGACCTAGTCAGGTGCATTATCCTTATTCCTCATCTGTTCTTTCCTGTTTATTCGTGGTCTGTATCCTCATTCTAGAAGGTTACTTCCCTGAGAATGTGATACTGTAAGGCTTCATCTCTGTGTCCCTGCTGCCTAGAATAGACCTGGCATGCAGTAGGCACTCAGTGCCTTTTGAAAGAGGGTAAAGGGGCCTGCACTAAATCATTCTGGCCTTCCAGGCCATGCTTCATGCGCTTGCCTTCCCAGGAGCCCCCACTCTGCATGCAGCACCTGGCCTGAGCAGGGGAGAGGGCCCAGCCATCTTGGCCAATGGTGTTCCCCTGGGGTGTGACCCTCCCCCCTTCCTAGGCCTGACTGGGCTACTTTCCCACTCTGGAGCAGGATTCTGGTCAGACTCCACTCCAGGATGATGTCCAAGAACCTCCATGAGGAGAGACCAGAGGTAGAGGGGTAGCAATGTGTGTATGGGCTGGGGAAGGGGGGAGGGGGGAGCAAGGAGAATGGGGGGATTGTGTGGGGCCTCTTTGTTTCCCAGCGACGGTGGTAGAAGAAGGGGTGGCTTTTTAGAGATCTCCAACACTGCTCTTGCCAGGAAAATGGAGCTTTCACAGGTGGTGGCTGTTCCCCCTCTCACGCCCCAAAGTGGGAGCCCAGACTCCAGAACAGATGCACAAACGGCAGACATGCAGAGATGACAGAATAAAACTTGGGTTTATTTAGACTGTATCCTTCCATTTGGGGTGCAGAGTGAAGGGCAGTGGGGGTGGGGAGGCAGTATCCTTGGCTTTAGGGACATGAATCAATTCTGAGCTTTTCCGTGGGAACTTTGGGCTGCCAGACTGACCTGCTGAATGGTGGAGATAGTGATGAAGGGGCTGCAGCAGGGCCCTTCTGGAGCCTTCAGACCAATCCCAAGAGAGACCAATCCTGCTGTCCAGTTGGCCCTGTCCTCTCCAAGAGTTAAGGAGCTGGTGACTGAGAACATTTTGACTCATAACAAAAGAAATAAAGGCTGAGAGGAGAGGGTCCCTCCAGTCCCAAGGGGGCTCCTCTTAGGCTCAGCCTGTGGGCTAGGCCTGTGCGAGGAGCATGTGTGTCTGTGTATGTTCCATCCTCCACCAGCTGCTGCTGGCAGCCATGCTTCTCCCATGCCCGGGCTACTGGGTGGACCTCATCCCAACCTTTCTTCCTCGCCTTTTGCAGGAGCTGGGCTTACTGATGGAACTGAGGAAAGGGAAACTGCTCACATGTCCTGCAAGATGTCCTTTCTTCTTGGTCCTTGCCTCACATGTGTGGGAGGTCAGCGCCCACCTCGGGCCCCGGAGGGCAGTGCTGGTGGGAGGCTGTGGTGGAGGCAGAGGGGTTCACTGGGTTGCGGGCTGGGAGTGGCCATAGGGGGCCTGCATCATCCTGGCTTCTGCTGAGCCTGGCTGGGCTGTGCAGGAACTGCCGGAGCAAGGGGGAAGCACGGAGCTCGAGGTGGGGGCCTGGGCCCCTGGACAGCTCTGCCTGCTCGGTGACCACAGTGGGAGATGAGAGAACTGGGTTCCTGCATGTGTCCACCCCTTCACACTGCTGAGTAGCCGTTCTTGTGGCTCTGTAGCACTGAGAGCCACTGGGTCCAGTCTGCAGCTCCAGAACACTCTTCTGCTGCCCAGTGGGCAGGGCACTTGCTGAGGCAGGGGCAGGCTCGGGCTGCCCAGACCGCTGGGTGACCTCCTCCTTTCCAGCCTTGTCCTGGAGACCTTTCTGGTGGGGCCTGGCCTGGCCCACTTCCTGTGTCAGGTGAGTGCTTTTCACTGAGACATCAAGGATGCCTGTGGGGCTGGGAGCCTCTGGAAGCATCCTTGCGGCTGACTCAATAAAGATGAATGTTGGGGAGCAAGATGGATCTCTTCCAGAAGGCAAGACTCCAGGGAGGCCTGGGTCTTCTTTCAGTGTCTCTGGCCTCCTGGTAGAAGGGATGATTGAGGCTGCTTGACCTCTGGCCTCTATGTGATTTCTGACCTTGGCCTGACTCTGGATCTCAGAATGGCTTGTAGCTTGGGTTTGGTTCTTGACTGCAGTTTGCCCTCTGACCTCCTGGCCTGAGCAGTTAGGTCTGGCTTTACTTCTGTCTGTGTCACCAATCTTGCAGGCACTGTGGGCCTGCGGAGGTCCTGGGGCATGGCCTCTGATGTTGGTCTCAGACTGGAGGTTGGACATGGAGCTGAGAGCCTTGTGCACAGCCTCCTCAATGTCCAGCAGCCTGGCCAGAGTCTGTTCCCTCAGCCGGGCCACCTCTGTGCTGACCTTTGTCAGCTCCCCAAAGGCCCGCTCCACTGAGGCCTCAGGTTTGTGGGGGGCGGCAGGAGCTTGAGGGGCCACTGCCAGCTGGGGCACAGTTTCAAAGAGCCTCTTCAATGCCTGCACATCCACACTGCTTGCGGCCTCCTCCCCTAGAGCTTGCACCTGGCCCAGGAGGCCCTGGAGTTCTTGCTGGCTTCCCTGCAGAATCTCAGTGCTCTCAGGGGCCCCGTGCCAGGAGCCTGCTGTGGGCTCCTCTCCTGGGGGACTGGGACCCTGCTGTGGTGAGGCGGGGTGAGTGCTGAGAGCTGAGAGCCTGAGGGGCTCAGGGTTTTGAGCACTGCTGCCTGCAGCCTGGCTCTTGGTGAGTCCGGAAGCCCTGGTGCTGGGGCCATGTTGGGGGCTGGGCTGGCTCTGTTCATGGGGGAATCCAGCCAGAGTTCTGCATCTCTGGCTTGCAGTGGTGGGGACGCTGGCTGGCGGAAGGGTGGTTGCATCTTTCTCACCTGGCTTGTGTCCTCCTTGCCCTGCCCCTTTGGAGGAGTGGGGAGAGAGGGCTGAGGGTGTGGGCAGCCTCCGAGGAGGCGGGATCTGGCTGAGGTATGCCGGTTTAGGAGGCACCTGAGGCTTCTTCCTTGGGGGTATTTTGGGCTCCAGTTTTGGGGTCCTTGTCTGTGACGCCCCAGGGGTTCTCTGGCTGGCAGGGCTGCTGTGGGAGTGGAGAAGGGGGTCCTGCAGGGACTCGGCGTCCTGTTGGATAGAGTCCTCATCATGGTGGGCGTGGGCTGGGCAGTCCGGTCCTGTCACAGCAGCTGGGAGAAGAGGAGGAGAAGGAACAGAGGCATTATGGGAGTGCATACAGGCACCTGCAGGCCGAGGCACAGAGGCCAGAGTGTGGTGGGCTGAAGAGGCAACCTTCAGGGGGTTCTCTGCAGCTTGGAGGCCTCCTGGGCCTACTCTTGCCATTGCCTTCTCTGGAGCTCCCTGGCCCATCTGTGTGCAGCCCCCAGGCTCCTCCCACCCAGGCCTCAGTCTTTGACCTGGGCCTTCCTGAAGTGGGGTGGGAGCCTGGGCCGAGAGGGCAGTGTCCCTGCCCCACTGTGCGGGCTCTCTTTCAGAAGGCTGTACACCCCCATGGGGCTCAAAGGTCCTCATACGGTGAGTAGTGTAGATGCCATCCTCAGTAGTCACCCACCCCTCAGGCAGCCCTCCGGGCAGTACTTTCTGTTCCCCACTGACCTTTCTGGGGTGTGCTGGGGTCCTGGGGTCACCTCCAGCCACAGGTCTAGTATTGCTCTGGGCAGCCACGGTGACCACGGCCGATGCTTGCAGGGGACCATCAGGGTGCCGTGGTGGCTCCGGAGGTGCTGAGGTGGCTCCAGGGGCAGAGTCTTGCTTGTTCTTATTGAGAACTTGCTGGCTCAGGCTTTGGGCCTCCGCTGTTGCCATCCGCAGATTTTGCATGGCAGCCTGGAGGTCTGGGGCTCCAGACCCCGTGGGTGTCACTGTGGTTCCTTCAGACTTTCCCAAAGCTGTTATCCCTTTCTGCCCAGTGCAGCTCTCTTTTTGCTTTTCTTCCCCAGCCAGAGGCACTGCCTTTCCAATGACCTGTGGGAGGTGGGGGGTGCCCCCTGGGCCTCTCAGGTGCCCCATCCCCATACTGGGGTCCAGTGGGGGAACATGGATGATGTTCTCCATTGCGGGCAGCTTCTGGGGCCCCTCGCTGGCTGGCACTGGACTTGAATCAGCTGGTGGCTCCCACCGCAGACTGTGCAGGCCACTCAGGTCTCCTTTGTCTATGCAGCTGGCCAGCAGCTGCACACTGCCCCTTTCAGGGGCCCTGCTAGTCAGCCGGGGCTGCAGGGAGTAGGCAGTCAGCGAGACCAGGCCCTGCTCTGTCTCCTGCATCACCAGCCCAGTCCGTGCTACTGAGGTCCCCAGGCCACAAGCCAGCACCTGTTGGAACTCAGGGTCCATGTCTTCGAGGTTCCCGCTGCTGCCTGGAGCTGGCAGCTTCAGCGGCTTAAGGCAGAGCTGGCCCACTGGGTCCTCCTGAACCAGCATCCCCTGCGGGTCCACATCTGGCCGGCGCAGTACTTGGCGGACAATCCTGGGAAGCTCGCCAGACACCAACTCCTCCTTCCGTATGTGGGGTCCCCCCTGCCCCGGGCCTGGCAGTACATACTTGGCAAGGCAGAGCTCCCCCAGGCCTCGGGCCTCCATGAGGATGCCTCCGTGGTGCAGGAGGCCAGGCATAGTGTGCAGAGTCCTCAGGGTCCCCTTTGCTGTGGTCTCCTGCCTCTCTGGCACCCTGTTGCCTGAGGGGCCCACGGGCTGCTCCTCCTGGAGGTTGCCGCCTCGGATGCTCTCAGCTGCCAGGGAGCCCATGGGGCAGTTCTCAAAGAGCCAGGTGAACTTGTGCACAGAACCCGCAGAGATTGGCTGGGGGAGTACCTTGGACCCCTGGTCTTCCCTCTTGCCTGCCTCCAGGGCCTGGAAAACCTCCTTCTGCCGAGACACCTGCCCGGAAGGGATCTCCACTCGGCTGCAGTATCGCATAGGCCCTCTTCCGCAGGGACGGCCCGAGGCCTGCAGAGGCTCAGTTTCGAAGACATGTCCGTCTGTCTGTCTTTCCCCAGGCTGGATCTGGCTAACCTGCAGGTGCTGCTCCCTGGAGCCTTCTGGCCTGTCCAGGGTTTGGGGCGCAAACATCCAAGTGCAGGACCGCGCCTCCGCCTTAGCTGTGGGTTCTATGACCTCTGACCCCTGCTTCTCAGCCAACTCACTCATGGGGCACGTCTCAAACAACCAGCGGATGGTCTGCACATCACCCTTTGGGAGTGACTCAGGCTGGGAACCTGCCTGGCTCTTTCCTTCTTCCTCCTGGCGTTCTTGCCGTTCCCGCTGGTGGATCACCTCCAGGGGTTGGGTCTCAAAGAGCCACCGGGCAGTGCCGACATCTCCGGCCACCACTTCCTGCCGGGTGATGCCCCGTACCACATCCACAGTACTAGGGCTTCGGCCCAGTTGATCCAGGGGCTGTGTCTCAAACATCCACCGGTAGCCCTGCACATCACCTCCAACTATCTGCTCTCTGCTGACAGAGGTCAGGGCGTGGAGATGGCCTTTGCCATCCTGCATAGCGTACACTGGGGACCCTGTGTCCTGGGACAGCCCCATAGAATCAATTCCTTCTGCTCTGTTCATACTCCGAAGGGCCAAAGGCTCACCCTGCCCAATGCTGTCCAGGGGAAGGGTCTCAAAAAGGTTCTTGAAGGCCTTCACGTCCCCCTTTACCCCATCCCTCTGGGGGGCACTCTGAGAGTGGGATGGTGCAGAGGAGCCATCACTGCGTGGATATTCAGCCATGAGCCCCTCACACTCCCGGGGACCCACTCGCTGCAGGTGGCCCACTTGGACTTTGTCTCTAGGAGTGTCCAGGGGCTTCATCTCAAATAGCCACAGGGTAGAGCGGACATCGCCAGGGACTACTTCCTCTTTGGGTGGGTGCTCTGCTCCAGACTCCTCTCCCCCCTTGAGAGTGTCCAGTGCTCGGGTCTCAAACAAATGCCGCTGCTGCTGAACATCTGGACCAGGAGGGACAAGGTCTGGCGATGGCTGGAAGTCTTTCTCATCCACCAAGATCTCCCGAATGGCGTCCAGTGGCTGTGTCTCAAAGATCCAGCGAGTTGCACTGACGTCAGGCCGGGCCCCCTCCTCCAGGGAGATCCCCCGGATTACCCGCACCTGACTGGGGTCCCTGTTGATGGCATCTAGAGGTTGGGTTTCAAAGAGCCAGCGGGCACACCTCACTGCATTGCTTTGGATTTCCTCCCGGCATGCGGCCTTGACCTCGTGGATGGCACCTTCTGCATCCTGGATGGCACACAGTGGCTCTGTTTGGAACAGCTTCACTGTCTTCTTCACATCACCCTTCAGCTCCTGGATCTCTGAGCGCAGCTCCAAGGGGCTCTGCTCCTGGATGGAGGGGCGGGAGCCCAGGCGGTCCAATGGCCGCGTCTCAAAGAGCATCCTGGTGCCCTGGACATCCCCGCTGGCCTCAGGCTCCCTCGCCGTAGCCCCCGATGCCTCAGCCTCACCAGTCAGCTCATCCAGTGGCTTTGTCTCAAACAGCCGGCGGGCTGCACGAACATCCCCTCTGCATGGCAGAGGTCCGGCTGGCTCCTGGTCCGTGCTGTTGGCAAAAGAACCTTCCTCAAACTTGCGGGAGGTAGCCTGGACATCACCGCCGGTCACAGGCTCCCTGGCAGGCGGCTGCTCGCGGTCCCCAATGGCATCTAGCCGCCAGTTCTCAAAGATCCAGCGCATGCACTGGACGTCACCCTCTGTGGGCTCCTCGGAATCCAGGACGTCAGCCAGGTCTTCAGCCACAGCCTCGGCCAGATTCTTGCGGAGCTCAGGGTGTATGTGCTTGTAGAGGCGGCGGAGCTCGCTGGCTTGTCTCTGCTGGTGGAACTTGGAGAAGGACTCCTTGGGCGGGGGCGGGGGCAGGTCCTCCCGGGCTGGGGGTGGAGGGAGAGGCAGGTCCTCTGCGGTGGCCATCGGAATGGTCAGCATGGGGGCTGCCTGCGTCTGGGCTTTGGCCATCCTTCAGAGAAGGGGCAGAGACGAGGATGGGGCTGGTTGCTGGGAGAAATGATAGCAGGCAGAGCCTTAGGGTAGAGTCGTCCCATGGCACCTTTTGTTGAGACTCCCTCCCTCTCCAGACCCCACCTGGCTATCACCCTACCCCCTGCGGGGTTGCTATGTGACAAGTCAGAACTTAGGGCATATGGAGCCACCCATCAAGGTGGGTCCTGCTTCCCCAGAATTACCTGGTTTGTTAGGGAGCAGGCAAGGCACTAGTGACCGTGAGTTTGTCCTTTAGCCCTACAAGGGATGCCGAAACCTCCAATAGGCAAACCGGACAAGTTCCATCCTCACCTTCCTTTACCAAGGTCGGTTTTCCCCTCGTGAACTCCCAGGTGAATCCTAACTGAGGGGTTCCCAGTCTGGGAGAGGCGGTTCCCTAAGCTGGGGACTTCTTCCCATGGAGAAGAAATTCCCTTTCACAGCACCAGAGGGCGTACTTGCCACTTTGCCGGGAGTCCTGCCCAGCCTCTAAGGTCTTCCCTCCTGACCAGCTCTCCAGCCTTCTGGCCCCAGGGGGTTTAGCAGGGGCTGGTGGCCTCTGCTACAGCAGAAGCAGCTGAGGCTCTGTGAGGGGCAGTTGTTCGCAGGCTCTCTTAGGGTTCCACGGAGCCAGATTCTGAGTGTCAGGTAGGGGTTTGGGGTGCATTATCCCAAGATTCAGAAGGTGGGAGTGGGGTGGGGGGCACTCAAGGGCCTTCTAGTCCAGCCACTCACAATTAAAGACAAGGAAACTGAGTCATGGAAAGAATCAAGTGAATGAGTGGCAGGCAGTGCTAGCTCGGGGTTCCTAGACCTGATTTGGGACCCTGCTCCCAAGAAATAAGAGGGAAAGGGGCACGAAGCTTTCTTATTGGCTGTGGTGCCCCTCTGTTTTCCAGCACCCACCCCAGGTGTGAGGGAGACACCCACACGGAGGGAAGGCACTGGACAAGAAGGCTTCCTGAAGAGACCTCCTTGCCCTGCCTCTTGGAGATTCTTCCCCAGCTGTAGGCCACCAGGCCCAAACTCCTGTACTTCTCTTTGTCCCTCTTCATGTCAGTCAGCTTCCATCAAGGGTACTGCTTCCCCCCAGCCCCCCCACTCCCTTGCCTTAGCCTTCCACCGCGCAAGCCCTCCTTTGCTCTCTGTCCTCTGTGTCTTATCTGTCTTGTGACAGGTGGACTGACAGTCCCCAGAGGCCAGCAGGGAAGGAATGGGAAGCACGTCTCCCACCCCCATCCCCGCCCCACTGCCCCTGACCCACTGCTCTGCTCCACACTCATGCTAAATATAGCTGCTGTCCTGGCCTCGGCCCAGCGGCCCTGGGCTCAAGAGGAAGGCCCAGGCTCAGCCACTGGGACCCTGGGCTCCCTCACCCAACTTATCTCCTTTGTCCTTTGACCCCCCTTCTGAGATAGCCATCCAGTCTGCCCACCAGACTTCAGAGACCCGATGTGGGGAAAACTCTGAAGCCTGCAGCCTGAGTCTCCTCACACACTCTGTGTGGTTCCTTTCATCTCTGAGTTCTGATGGGAACAAAGGCAAACCGTGACTCCCAGTCTAGTCACAACCATGTGGCCTGAGCAGTTGGCATGTATGGACCATGAGCTCCACCCCACCACTGACCCCAGGAATCTCTAGAATCCCTGCTATGGTTATAAATTGTTAGCATCATGGAATCCAGGGATGTCAGAACTGTGGACCCTCAGAGGTCAAGGAACCTAACCCCTCATTGTTTAGACAGGGAAACAGAGGCCCAAAGACAGAGAAGGAGCTGTTCTCTGTTCTGGGAGGCTCTGAAAGGTGATAGCAAGACCTGAAGCAGGTTTTCTGCCCTCTGGCCCTTCCACCCTTGCACCTGCCTGGCCCAGAACTCCTGGGGCTTAAGTTCTACGGGACAGGAACAGGGGTGGGGTGTGGGTAGAAGCAGAATTGGGACCACCACACTTAGGGTCAGGCCTGAACCCCAAGAAGTACACCAGAGCTTGGCCTATCCAGGGCTGAGCCAACCTCTCAGGGAGACTCCACCTTTGCTGCCACGTCCGGTGCTCCTTGGTTCAGTCTCCACAGGTCTCTACATCTTCAGATCCGGTCTCCCCTCCTCATGTCCCCAGATTTGCCCCAAGGGCTTTCCCACTGGGTAAGACTATGGTCTGGGGCAAAGTCTGCTCTGTACCTCAGGCCCTGGGCATTGATACGTTGGGAGGTGGTCTCAGAGGCCAGTGCTGGGGAGATATTCCTGGTTCCAGATATGCCAAGACTTTTGCCCACAACAGCTGCACATGGGGTTTGTCCTAGCAATGCTGAGTCAGGCCTATGTCCTACCCTCCAGCCCTATGTCCTCTGATCTCTTTTGTGTCTCTCTTTCTTGTGGACACTGGGCCTACCTGGGCTTCCCTGAGAGGAATCCCTGAAGCCTGGGGAGCTCCATACCTGTATTTTAGAAATGGCAGCTCCAGGCCACCTTCTGCTGAAAGCCAGACTGGTAAGAACCTGTGTCTTCTGTGGGACTCAGGTCTGTGGCAACCACTCTGAGAGCTCCCAGGGGGCTCATGCTAATGCTCCTTTAACTTCCTCATGGACTTTTTACATCAGGGACCCCCACCCCCCACTCACCTCCTTCCTCCACCCAGAGCTGACTGTGATCTACACTCCCCTGTGAGCCATCCCACATTGCCCATAGGGGACCCCAGCCTGCTGTGGAAAGACAAAAGGCCAGGTCACTCACCTGAAGGTCCCGCTTGGCTGAGGGGATGCTCAGGTCTGTGGCAGGTGTGATCTAATGGTCTGTCTTTTCTCTTCGGCTTCTTGTTCAGGGCTGGTCCTGCTCTGCTGGCCTCGTTAGATGCCTTCTTGCTGCTCTGGCTCGGGTCTCTGTCCTCTGCCAGCCTAGCAGCTGCCTTTATCTTGCTGACTAGGGGGTGGGCCAGGTGGGGGCGGGTGGGAGAGGCTAAGTTCAGAGTATGAAGTGGCTCAGTTATTTTTAGGGCCTGGGGAAGTTCCCCGTCCATCCCAGGGAATCAGTTACATGTCCTTTCTGCTGCAAGGGGAAGAGGAGTAGGGACCGCTTCATTCATTCAAGTCTCATCTGAGGACTGGGGTCAGTGACTCAGTGTCAGTGTGGGGTGCAGGTGTCCCAGACTATTTTGAGGGAATGAATCAAGAGGGGCATCTGACACCTAGACAGCCCTACCCCCTTGTCCCACGTGGCCACCTTCTCTGCTCTGGACTGGTCTCTGACTATTCCTGATGTGTGTGTTCATTGTGCCAGGGGACTGGAGGCCCCCTGAGGGCAGGCCTGGGTCCTCTCTGCTCCTGGCCTGGACACTTCTGAGGGTAAGCCCAGCTCTCCTTCTCCCCCATTCCCTCTGCACTAAGGATTCCCCTCTCTTGTCCTAATTCTTTGTGCCCCATCCACTGGGCTACACAATCCGGAGTGCAACGGACTAGTGGAAAGACATCTGAATTTCCAGGCTTCAACTCTTTACTAGGTCCTCGACTTATCAAAGAATTCCACAGAATGGTTCTGTGGTTTTCATAGCCAATGATCTGGGTCCTTGTTTACTTTTGGACTCTTCCCTCTGACTCAGGGCCCAAGCTTTCTGGGAATGGCGGGGGGGGGGGGGGGGGAAGGGAGGGGTGGCACATGGCAAGCTGACTGTGGTGTTATTTCTGACCCTGGAGTCATCAGCTTCCCAGTCACAGACAACTGCGGGGGGTCATGCCTCCCCCTTCTTTGCTTCCCAGAACCCAAGGTGCTAGCAGGGTCCAGAGGTCCTGGTGTTCCAACCAGGAAGGGTGAGGGCATCAGGAAACCATCCAGAACACTCAGGAAGGGGGCGTATTGCCCAGGTGCTGGGTCTAAGGCTGTGCAGGTGCCTTCTGTGATCTGGCAGCGCAGGGTCTCCTTCTGACATCCGGGATGCCTTCTGGTGCCCCGCGGTGATACCGGGCACTGCTCGCTTTTTCCACTGAGTCAGCATGAGTCAGGCTGCACTCACGTGGTGCCAGACAGAGGGGTGTCTAGGGACCCCTTCTCCTGCATCCGCTCGTGCTTTTGGCTTCCCCTGTCCTTTTCCATCCCCCTACCTGCTCCCTAGGCTTTTCCTCATATCTCCTTTGTTCTTATCTAATACAACTTTCCTTTTCAATATTGTCACAGGCTAGCGGCAGGTGCTGATTTTTAGAGAGGAGAAGGGAGTTGGGGGAAATTGGAAGGGGAGGTGAACCATGAGAGACTATGGACTCTGAAAAACAATCTGAGGGGTTTGAAGCGGTGGGGGTGGGAGGTTGGGGGAACCAGGTGGTGAGTATTAGAGAGGGCACAGATTGCATGGAGCACTGGGTGTGGTGCAAAAACAAGGAATACTGTTATGCTGAAAATAAAAAAAAAATTGAGTGAAATGAATTAAAATAAAAAATCCAGTTCTCCATCACACTAGCCACATTTTGAGTGCTCTGTAGAGACGTATGCCTAGTAACTACCATGCTGGACACATCCCGTGGAAAGTTCTATTGCACTGCTAATGCGATCAACACTGAAAGGAGCTCAGGAAACTCCGAGCTACGTTCCTAGTCTAGCAAGTAGGCTTTATGGGTTGCAGTCTGTTTAATGAGGATGACCAACTGCTGCCTGTCGGAGGGGTTCTCAGAATAAAGGACTTTCAGTTTTAAAGCTGGAAAACTGAAGAAAAGCAGAATGAGTCATCCCAAGTGTAGTGATCCAATGGTGCCACATCACGAAGGTATCAATTACAAGGCTTCTGAGGCATGGTTTATCAGAGCATCTTTAAAAAAAAAAAAGATTTTATAGGGGCGCCTCGGTGGCTCAGTGGGTTAAGCCTCTGCCTTCAGCTCAGGTCATGATCTCAGGGTCCCGGGATCGAGCCCCCTGTCAAACTCTGCTCAGTGGGGAATCTGCTTCTCCCTCTTTCTCTCTGCCTGACTCTCTGCCTACTTTGTGATCTCTCCTTCTCTTTCTCTCTCTGTTTCAAATGAATAAATAAATAAATCTTAAAAAAAAAAAGATTTTACTTATTTGACAGAGAGAGCATGCATGAGCTGGGTGAGAGGCAGAGGGAGAGGGATCCTGCTCAGCGTGGATCCCAGTCCTAGGACTCCGAGATCATGACCTGAGCTGGAGGCAGACACTTAACGAACTGAGCCACCCACGTGCCTTTATCAGAGTAGCTTTGGTGGAGACATTGCACATCTCTCTCTTTCGGCTCCCTCAGATCATCTTGGGAATGAGGCTGGGAATAAACACACTGAGGTTGAATAGCTGTGCTGATTAATGGAACTTTGTCCAAAGGCAGAGCGGCCTTGGGGGAGGGGTGGTCGTTTCCGGAGGATGCCAGTCCCTCCTTCTGGAGCCCACTGCTCCTCAGTCTTGAGGGCGCCTTCCCTGGTCAGCCCCTCCCTCCACACAGGGCTCCGCCAAAGGTCAGAAGTTCATGGTCTCCCCGCTAAGCCGGCATGAGATGGCAGAGCGCAGTCAGGAGTTGGTGGCAGACTCACCAGAAGCTTCAGGAGAGACAGGATCCACGGATGATTAGGGGCCGACTGCCTGAGTGTGAATCCTACCTGTGACACTCACTAGCTGTGTGACCTTGGCAAGTTCCTGACCCCTTCTATTCCTCAGTTTCCTCATCTATAAGATGGGGATGATAATTGTGCATACCTCAAAGGGTTGCTGTGGAGAGTATACATTTCTCTCTCTCTCTCTCTCTCTCTCTCACACACACACACACACACACACACACGGTGCATTTAGAGTAGGGTCTGGCGCACTACAAGCTCAATAAATGAGTAAACTCATTAAGTTTTTCCTGGATCCCTGCCAACCCCAGATTCTCCAGGTCCCAGATCGCAGTGTGTCCTCTTGGTCTGAAGACAAGTGCCCTTCAAGGCTCTGGCCAGCAGTCCTGGCTTCCCTGTAGCTGGGAAGCAGACACTGGTGCCAAGGGACAGCTCTGAGCAGGCCAGACTGGGTCTCTTCCAGGCCTGCAGGAGACAGGTCTGCTCAGCCTCTTGATAAAACCATCTGAACCCGGAACAGGGATTTTCTGCTCTGGGGGCAGCTCGGAGGGTGGGCACACTGGCGAGGATAGGGGGTGTCTCCACCCTCCTACTAGAGGAATGTGGCTACCATGTGGGAGGTAGTGGAGCATGGGATCTGTCGTCAGACTGCTGGGATCAAATCGCCAGCCTGTCTCTTCCTATTTATATGCCCTCTGAATGTCTTTCAGTTCTGTGCTGTAGTTCCTAGCTCAGGATCTTCCAAGAGTCGACCCACCCCCATCCCCTGGAGCATTTGGGAGTGAGTGAGTTCCTGGGGAGGGGAGGAATGTGCTGAGGGAGTGAAGTTAGCTGGGGGCAGGAGGAAAGCGAGTTACTTATTACTGTGGATGGCCAGGGCTTGGTCCCACTGGGGGGCCTCTGCCAGCTGGTGCAGAATGTGTGTCACCAGGGCAAGGAGGCTGGGGTGTTCACCCACTCATCCTCGCTCCCGCCCGGACGGAAGCCCTGGGCTCTCCTATCCTTCTGGCCCGCCCCTCAGACGGAGAGATACAAGGGTTGGATGTGGGAATCTGTGAGTCTGTACAGGGACTGTCCCCTGAAGTGGAGTGAGGGGGGTACGGGGCGGAGTGGGGACCAATATGTGTGTGCCCACTTTATAGGTCAAGAAATGAAGGCTTGGAGAAGTCAGGTCAACATAGGAGTGACAGGCTCAGCAAGGACTAGAACTCAGGTGTCCTGTCCCGGAGGTCAGGGTGGTCTAGCCCCTGGGGGTGCTTTGTGAGGAGGGATGTGAGGGGAATAATACAGACCTGGGTCTCACTATAGACATGGCCACCACCAAGGTGCCTGCCCTGCCTGACAGAACAGAAGGAAGCCTGGAGGCGGTTGCCCCTTAATCCTTGAGCTTGAAGAATTGTTGTCAGTCCTACACACATTCTGGGGACCCCAGAGCACTTGCGGCCAGGGAAGGGTGCCATTGGCAGCTTCCTGGGACAGGGGCCCTGCCCTTTGACCCTGTTAGCATCCTGCTGGTGAATTTCTCCTCCTCCCTTCCTTCTCTAATACTTACCAGTGCCCCACTGGGCCAGGTTCTATGCTGGACAATTCCCAGGACATGACAGCTTGTCAGCAGTAGAGCCTGTCCTGGGAGCCCACAGCTCCATGGGAACTGGACCTGGTACCAGCATGGACAGAGGTACCAGTGTGGCACTGAGGGGCTCAGGGAGGGAAAAGCAAACTCCAAATTGGATCCCTGGGGATGGTTTCATGGAGGAGGTAGCCTGTGAGCTGAATTCATATATATATATATATATATATATATATATATATATATATATGAGAAAGAGAGCAAATGGGGGGAAGGACAGAGGGAAAAGCAGATTCCTTGCTGAGCAGAGACCCTGACATGGAGCTCAAACCCAAGACCCTGAGATCATGGCCTAAGCCAAAGGCAGACACTTAACTGACTGAGTCAGCTAGGCACCCCTCAGATTCATATGTTGAAGCCTTAACTCCCAGACCTCAGAATATAATTGTATTTGGAGAGAAGGCCTTTAAAGAAGTAATTAAGGTAAAATGAAGTCAAAAGAGTAGGGTCCTAACCCCACAGGACTAATGTCCTTTGTAACAAGAGAAAGAGACACCAGGGATGTGTGTGCACAGAGGAAAGGCCATGTGAGGACACAGGGAGAGAGGCCTCAAAAGAAACCAAACCTGCCAGTACCTTAATCATGGACTTCCAGCCTCCAGCACTGTGGGAAAATTAATTTCTGTTTTTTCAGACACTCAGTCTGTGGAATTTTGTTCTGGCGGCCTGAGCTGATGAAGTTAGTAGGGAACAACACTTAGGTGGAAGGTATGGCCTAACTATAGGCAGGGAAGTGGGAAAATCTGACTGAGCCCAGGGTGAGGAGAGAGATGGTTTGATACGGGAGTCCCAGAGATCATGGGGTCAAGTTTCAGCCATTTCGGCACCCCCCCACACACATTGCAGATTAATTCGAGCAGGTCTTTGTGGGATGTAGTTGGCAGAATTCTAAAGATGGTCCCCCAAGATTCCTGTCCCCTGGTGATTCATCAAACGCCGCTCTAGGCACTGCCAAGAAGGGATTTTGCACACGCAAGTCAAGTCCCAAGTACGCTGATTTTAGAATAAAGAGATTATCTGGGTGGGCTGGACCCAATCCTGAAAGGCTCTTAGAAGTGGAAAGCTATCCTCTGCTGGTGGAGAAGGGAAGTCATTGAGACTGTAGACAGAGAGAGATTTGACAAACCCTCCTTGACTTGAAGAAGGGGGGATCTTGTGAACCACAACCCGGTTCCTTAGGGAACAGAGAGAGGCTCCTGGCTGGCAGCAAGGAAAAGGGGACCTCCGTCTTAACAATCACAGGAACCGAATTCTGTCATCATCTGGCATGAGCTTGGAAGAGTTTTCTTCAGTTTCCAGGTGAGGTTCAGCCTCTTTCCAGCCTTATGTTTCTCTGAGCCGAGAGCCCAGCCCTGCCATGCCAGACTTCGATATTAGCTACAGAACTGTAGCTAATGAATGGTGTCGTTTAAGCTGCTAAGTTTGTGGTATTTTGCCTCACAGGAATAGAAAACTAATAAGAGTGGAAACCGGAGCAGTGGAGGGCGGATGGAAGGCCACGCCTGCCCACTTGTAACAGGCACCCAGCCAGCCCGGGTGGGGCTCGGCCTCAGCATTCCCCACTGTGCGGCAGGCTAGGGGGTCGTAGGCAGCTGTGCTTGGCACCCCCAGGTCACCAGAGAGCCTCAGAGCATCTCCGACTCCAGAAATCCTAGTTAGGGGAATTCAGAGCAAGAAGATCCCAATCTTTCATCCACCAACCACCCCTCTCTCCCCCGTGCCCCACCGGCCATTTCACACCTGGGGGCTGGAGGTTTGCAGCAGATCCGGGAGTGGAGTAGTGAAGAAACTGGTTCAGGAAGCCCTTCCCTGGAATCCCAGCTCCACACTTGCCAGATCTCCAAACCTTAATTTCTGTGTCTGTACAACGGATTTGGGCTGAGGAAGGAAGGGCATCTGGCCAGAGGGAAGCGAGTGAGCACAGACTGAGGGGTGCAGATGATGTGACATGGGCTGTGTGACTTGAGTGCAAGGTGGGTGACAGAGTGGAGAGTGGTCTTGGGCAGTGGGCTCAGGGACACGTTGTGAGTTGGGGCTCCATCAGGAAGGGTGTTTTCAGGGCCAATTTGAAATTGGTCGTAGGTGGTGAGAGCCGGTCCCAGCAACCCGGGCTCTAAGCAATGAAGATTTTGGTGGTGGCAGAGAGGAGCGGATGAGGGGCTGAGCCCGCGGGATTCTCAGGAGGTAGAACAGACAAAATCCAAGTAAAAGAGCTGCAGGGTGCCTGAGTGCTGGGTGAATTATCTGAGGTGGCAGGCAGAAAGCTGGTCAGTGTACTCGGTGGTGAGGAGAGGGCCCTTCAGAGGCCATCCCCAGCTGTCTGGCTTGGGGCAGTGGGTGGGCACTGGGAGTGAGGTGGAGAGCAGGGTGGCTGGCGGGGAGGGGGAGACAGGCTGTCTTTGAATCAGATGTGGGTGAGGTAGGCAGAGCCATCTTCAGGGGCCAGATAATGGGATTTGGACCTCTGGACTGGGGACAGGGACCCAGCAGCCATATGTGTGCAGAGGGGGCCGTGTTCTCCCAGAGGTCTGTGGAGAGGGGCAGGCTCAGGGGCAGATGTGGGTGAAGGTGGACAGTAGTGAAGCTGCAGAAGGAAGTAGCAGCCAGGGAGGCAGGAGAAAAACCAGGAGGGGAGCTGGTCTTGGAAGATGCTGAAGGAGGAATGCATTTCAAGGAGGGAGGGGAGCGACAGTGTCCAGTGCGCCACAGTGTAGAGTGGGAACGGGCTGCCAGGTTCACCAAGAATGCCCTTGAGGACTTTACCCGAGAGCCACCTCCAGGCTGTGGAGGGCTGCGGACGGCTTGGGCTGAGCATGTGGGGGCACTTGGGAGAGACGCTTCTGGTAAATAACTCCTCCGGTCTTCAAAGTTCTCACCGGTCTAGTGGGAACCAATATAGGAGTCAGGGCTCTGGTGAAAAAGAAATCAGGGTCAGGAGAGCACTCCTGGCGAGAGAGATGCCCAGTTCCAAAAGCAGGTGGGCAAGCGGTGTTGGAAATGGCTGGTAAGACCCCCAGTGCCCAGAAGGTGGCAGCACGTCCTCGAGGGACACTTCGCCTCTCTGGACCAAGACTGCAACCAAGACTGCGTCTTAACCTCTCATTTATTTATTAGCACCTGATGAACCCTGGGTGTTACTCAGCTAATGAATCACTGAGCACATCATCAAAAACTAACGATGTAGTATATGTGGGCTAATTGAATTTTTTCATTTTTTTATTAAGTTCAGTTAGCCACTGTGCAGTACATCATTAGTTTTTGATACAGTGTTCAGTGATTCAGTGTTCAGTGATTTGTTCAGTGTTCAGCGATTCAGTTGTGTATAACACCTAGTGCTCATCACAAGAAATGCCCTCCTTTTTGTTTTTGTTTTTTTTAAAGATTTTATTTATTTATTTGACAGAGGGAGAGAGAGATCACAAGTAGGCAGAGAGACAGGCAGAGAGAGAGAGAGGGAAGCAGGCTTCCTGCTGAGCAGAGAGCCTGATGCAGGGCTCGATCCCAGGACCCTGATATCATGACCTGAGCCGAAGGCAGAGGCTTAACCCACTGAGTCACCCAGGCGCCCCAACACGTGCCCTCCTTAACGTCCATCACCCTGCTACACACTCCCACACACACTGAATTAAAAAAAAAAAAAAAGATAATGCTTTGCACAGCTACTGTGTGCTGAGCTCTGGGCTAAGCACTGAAGATTTTATATATAGATCTCTCTATCTATCTATCTGCATCCTCATGGAGCCTACATTTTGGTTAGAGGCCGATAAAACAAGCAAGTGAATTATCATCGTAACTATCAATTAACTCTCTAAGCTTCAAAGCTTCATCTTTTCTGAGTTCCAGGGGAACCTTTGTAGAACAAGACAGATGTCCCTTCCTCCTTGAACCGAGCAGCACCGTGCTTGTTCATGGGACAGACTGAACGAGTTTTCCAAAGACGGCCCTTCCAGTATCTCCCATCCTATCCCATCTCCCTTCAAATGTGACTTTGACACTCTTCCAACAGACAGAAAGGAGTCTATATCGCCATTCTCTTGCATCCAAGCAGGGTTGTGACTGGTGGAAGGGCATTGTATGACTTCTGAGGTTGGCCATAAAAAGCAACACAGCTTCCAGCTGCTTCTCTGCAGACAGTGGAACCCCGTCACTGCGCCGTGAAGAAGCACAAGCAGTCTGTGAAAAGATTACATAGAGATGAACCAAGGGCCCCAGCCCCCGGCCCTGCTAATTCCACCGGACAGTCAGCATTAGTTACCAGCCCCACGAGGAAGCCAGCTTAAAGGGGGTCTTCCAGTTTCCAGGCGAGTTGTCCCAGGGGACACCACAGTGAGCAGAGGTGAGCTGACTCTGATTGCCGAGCTGTGGGTAAGATGATTGCTATTGTTTTAAGCCACTTAAAACTTGAAGTAGTTTGTTGTGCAGCAATAGATAGAATCAAGTCATTAAATTCATACTTAAGAGCCCAACATACTGTTGGGCTCTTTGCTAGGAGCTGGGGTTAGAGGGCAAAGAGGACAGGCACGATCTCTGCTATCACGACGTTTGCTGTCCAGCTGGGGGAACGGAGTATGACCAAAGCACTATAATTCACTGGCTAAACTTGAAGCCATGACAAGGTTACCTGGTTCCAGGCACCTCCCCTTTTTACCTTGTCTCCAGGTATAGTAAATGAATGGTTAACCTCCCTTTCCTGAGTCACTGTGAACCTCCCATGACAAAGTATCTATTGAGAACATCCAGGGCAGCCCCTGGGGTGACCTGGCCCATAAGCCTCCCAACTCACACTACCTCCAGAGACTTTGCTGCAGCCCAGGCCACTGTGTCCCACCTCTGGGATGAGACCAAAGTGTGCCAGGGCTCCCAAGACTCTGAGCGAAGCAGCAGCCCCAGCTGTGTCTACGGCCCCACCTTGCAGCACTCTCTCCTTCTCTCTTTTTCCAGCCCTCAGGATGCATCAAGCTTACTCCCATTTCAGGATCTCAGTACCTGCTGTTCTCTCTGCTGAGCTGCTGGGGACACCTCCTCTGCTCCCTCCCCTCCCCGAACATTTACACCAGAAGCAGGAGTATATATAGAGCTTGTCCTCCTCCTGTCCCTGTTCTGTCCTACACTGTGAGGGGCCTGTGTGTGTGTGAGGAGACCCCAGACTGCTGGTCCCCCTGGCATCATAAATTCCCTTCTCCATGGCCACTCTCAGGCCTTGATATGTGGGCCTGGGCAGAACAGTATGCTGTCCAGTGGATGGACCTAGAAAAGAGACTAGACTGAATAGAAAATACCAGGGTCCTAGGTACATTGAGATGGAGAGAGACCTCTCCAGAGGCCTTGCTCAGTGGGGCTGGCTGGAGCCCAATGGAAACCCCTAAGAGAGAATATCTGTAGGGGTAGACTTCAAGGTCCAGTGGCTAAATGGGAATTATCAGGAGCATCCACCATGTCGGTAAGTGCAGGCGGTATGGGGCTTGGGGGGTCCTCAAAGAACCTTCCACACACCCCATGATAGAAAGAGCCAGCTTCCTGAGCCAAGCTCAGGAATCAATGCTTCAGGAAAGTACGAGTCCTGGGATCTCTCTCCCTGTGCCATCCCCTGAACTTGGACTCTGGAGGGGTCAGAACACAAAGGGCAAGCTGGGCAGGCAGGGGAGGTGAGCAAGGTGGGATGATGGAAGAAGGCTGCCCCGGTTTAGCTTGGAAACCCGGTAGGGAAGGGAAAGGTAGCGGGGTTATCTCACTCTTTCCTCTCCAAACTCTGTTCTCTTTACCCTTTACCCATCTGCTGTTACTCCAGACTTAGGGTGCAGGAAGAAGAGGGAGGAGAGACAAAGAGGGCAGGGAAAGTGTTGGTGGTGCCCTCCGGGAGGGTCAGAAGCCCATATGTTGGCTGTTCCTCATGTGGACTACCCTGTGGGTGCACTGGGCAAACAGACACCATCCACAGGTAGGCCATTCCCTGATCAGGGTTACATGACCCCAAGACAAGTGCTGATGCCATCTTTCCACCTACACACACCTCTTCCTGAGTGTGTACAGGAGACCTTCCTCCCTTTTCACTCTACTCTCCACTCAGCCCAGGGGCTGGGGTCTCCTGGGGGCGCTCTTGAAGGCCCCCATCAGACCTAAAGTGGGAGGAGGACGGCACTTGGCCTTCAAGAAACCCTCTTTGCGGTTTCATTTCTAGTCTCAAACTTCTGCCTGGAGGCACGAGTTGGATGAAAGGTCAAAACCCAGTTTGGTTGCCCACTTTCTTTAAGTATTGCACTTCATTTCAGATTGGGGGTGGGGCCGCTCTTGGGTCCTTTTTTTTTTTTGAACCTACAGAGCTTTTTTTTTTTTTTTTTTCCTTAAAGATTTTATTTATTTGACACACAGAGAGAGATCACAAGCAGGCAAGGAGGCAGGCAGAGAGATAGAGAGAGGGAAGCAGGCTCCCCGCCAAGCAGAGAGCCCGACGCAGGGCTCGATCCCAGGACCCTGAGATCATGACCTGAGCCGAAGGCAGAGGCTTTAACCCACTGAGTCACCCAGGCGCCCCTAAACCTACAGAGCTTTGACTAAAATCTCGGAGACAGGAAATGCCTTTTGAAAGTTCTTGTTACATGAATGGTTTTCTACCTGGAACGGTTCAAGATATACTTCAATGGCATAAAGTGATTTTAAGCTAAAAATCTCTGAATACATAGCAGCCACAGGAGAAAAACCTTATCTTAACTTTTTCTGTAGATGCGAGCAGGACCTCCTGAAAATTACAGTTGCCATGAATGCTCCCTCTCTGGTACGTTTATAGCCAGAAGGAGACTAACCATTATAACTGGCATGAGTAATTGCTTCAATAAACTTTATCTGAAGCTGTCCTACCTTCCATTTATTCTTCCATAGAAGATCTTTCTCCTTATTAAGAGGGTTATAAGCCTCTATCTTTGGATATGTGGGGAGCCAATAAATGGAAGGCTCCCTGGCAAAGAAACGTTGTCTTCTCCCCTCTTAATCTGTTTGTTGTTAGTTAATTCACAGGCTTCCAGTACTGAACCTAAGTGAGTAGAAGAAAACTTTTTTTTTTTTTTTATCCCAACACATTCTTCTCTTGACAACAAATGTATGGATGGTCATCTAAGATTTTCTGCCTGATACTGGATTCTATCTTCTTGCTCTGCAAATGTTACAGCACAGCAGAGTTCACTCATTTTCTCCCTCTCATGCATGTTAATTGGGTTAGAAGATGAGATGGGAGAAAAGAGCATACGAGAGATTTCACTGCCAAATTTATTACTCATTTATAGAAATCACTGTACCTCTAGTTTAGCCACAAACAAGGAAAGGCTGTTGTATTGCTAGGGAGCAGCTGTATGGAAGGAACGTTTTCTCAGTTCCAAAGTGATCATGGCCAGGATGAATTATGTTGTTTTTATTCATTTGGGTCTAATTGCTCTTGAATGCAGAATGTCACCAGGTAGCTGATTACAAATGACTGGACCCCAAAAAAAAAAAAATCAATAGCTTGTATATTAATCAATGTGGGCCGCCATAATGAAATACCAGCAATTGGGTGGCTTAAACAATAGGAATTTATTTCTCACAGTTCTAGAGTCTGGGAAATCCAAGGTCAAGGTACCTGTAGATTTGGTCCTTGGGGAGGGCCTCTTCTTAGCTTGCTTAGATGTCAACCTTCTTGCTGGGTCCTCTCATGGCAGTGTAGGGGAGGGGAGCAAGGGCAGCTCCTTCTTCTTCTTCTTCTTTTTTTTTTTTTTTAAAGATTTTATTTATTTATTTGACAGAGATCACAAGTAGGCAGAGAGAGGCAGGCAGAGAGAGTGAGAGGGAAGCAGGCTCCCTGCTGAGCAGAGAGCCTGATGTGGGACTCAATCCCAGGACCCTGAGATCATGACCTGAGCTGAAGGCAGCTGCTCAACCCACTGAGCCACCCAGGTGCCCCAGGACAGCTCCTTCTTATAGGGATACTAGCCCTGTCACCAGGGCCCCCGTCTCATTTAACATTTTATTTCTTTATTTATGAGAGAGAGAAAAACAGAGAGGCAGAGGGAGGAGAAGGCAGGACTTGATCCCAGGACCCTGGAATTGTGACCCCAGCTGAAGGCAGACACTTAACTGATTGAGGCACCCAGGCTCCCCTGAAAATTATCTTTTAACATGGGCCAGCCTTTGGGAGGAGAAGTGGCAAGACTCAGCTTCCAAAGAAAGACTGTCCTGCTTCTCCATCTTGGGTCATAGTCACCCACATGCCAGTTGTTGAGGCCCCAAAACCTCAAGGTCATCCTTGACCCTTCCCTTGCTTGCATGTCCCCATCCAACCCTGTGGTTGTCTGAATGATGGCCCCCAAAGATGTTCACATCCTAATCTCTGGAACACATGAATATGTTACCTTCCATGGCAAAGGGGATATTGTAGATGCGAGTAAATTAAAGATTCCAAGATGGGGATATTATCCTGGATTATTTAAGTGGACCCAATCTAATCACAAGGAAAGCAGGAGGACAAGTTAGAAAAAGGAGATGTGAGCATCGAAGGGGAAGCTGGAGTGATATGCAGCCATCAAAAAGCCCTGAAATCTGGGGCACCTGGGTGGCTCAGTGGGTTAAAGCCTCTGCCTTTGGCTCAGGCCATGATCCCAGGATTCTGGGATCGAGCCCTGAATCGGGCTCTCTGCTCGGCAGGGAGCCTGCTTCCCTTCCTCTTCTCTGCCTGCCTCTCTGCCTACTTGTGATCTCTGTCTGTCAAATAAATAAATAAAATCTTAAAAAAAAAAAAACCAACCTGAAATCTTGCCATTTGCAATGCTGTGAATGGAACTAGAGGATATTATGCTAAGTGAAATAAGTCAATCAGAGATTATCATATGATCTCTCTGATATGAGGAGTTTGGGAGGGAGGGAGGAGGGGGCTGTGGAGGGTAGGGAGGGAAAAATGAAACAAGATGGGACCGGGGAGGGAGAAAAACCATAAGAGACTTTTAACCTCAGGAAACAAACTGAGGGTTGCTGGGGGTTGTGGGGAGGGATGAGGTGGCTGGGCGATGGACATTGGGGAGGGTACGTGCTATGGTGAGTGCTGTGAAGTGTGTAAGCCTGATGATTCACAGACCTGTACCCCTGGGGCAAATAATACATTTTATGTTAATTTAAAAAAAAAAAAAAGAAGAAGCTGGAGTGATATGCTCTGAAGGCAGAGGGGGTGGGGGAGTAGGGCATAAGCTGAAGAACACAATGGCCTTGAGAAGCAGAAAAGGCAAGGGAATGGAGTCTCCCCTCCAGAGCCTGCAGAAGGAACCAACTCCCCAAACACCTTGGTTCTAACTCTGGAGGCTCTTTTCAGGGTTCTGAGCTTCAGAACTATAAGAGAATAAATTTGTGTTGTTGTAAACCAATACATTTGTGGTAGTTTTCTAGCAGCAATAGGAAATGAATGCAAACACCCGAGCAGATAATGTTGGTTTTATCTTTGAAATGTAGCCAGAATCTGACCACTTCTCCCCAGTTCGCTGCTGGCATCTTGGGCCAAGCCAGTTCCAACCGTTGCCTGAGTTGCTGCCATCACCTGCTTACTGGTCTCAGCATGTCCTGCCCTGCAGGCTTTTCTGCCCTCTGGATGCAGGAGATGAGAGTCTTTACTGCCAAGAAGGGCCTCTGGTTTTCCCCATTGGTGTACCTTAGAAGCCATTGCTGCCGCATCCATTTCTGTTGTCCTTACAGTTACTAAAGTTACTACTTCCATACCTCTAAAGGCCTGATCTGTGGCACCCATCAGGGCTTCCCCTCCCTCCCTGCACCATCCCAGTTCAGCCCCAGGGATGGTTCAGACAACTGCGCTTCTGTGGCTTATAGGTGGTTCGTACTTACAGCAGCAAGATAATCAGCTCCAAAGTCCCATTTCACGTTTGCTTTCTCAGCACGTGCTTGTTGCAGGTCACGTTCCCCAGGACTCAGACTCTGAGTGCAGATTCACACGCAGGAAGCATTCTGGGGAGTACTCTGGAGACCGAGAGCTGTGGGCGAGGGATGGGAGGAGATGGACTCCTGAGATGAGTGGGGCACAGTGGAATTGTAAGGCCCCCACCCTGAGGGCCACAGCTGTCAATCCTGTAAGCAGGTGTGCGGCTGGGGTACTCAGGGTACTCATCCATGTTGTCTACACATGGGGCAAGAGGGCCAGCATTTCCTGTTCCTTCATAGGTGCATGTGGGTTGGCTGCAGGAAGGGGTACAACCATGGGCAAGGGAGTTTTTCCCAGCCCTAGGCAATCCTTGGGGAGAGTCTCACCTGAAAGCTTTCAGCCACCAACCTTCTCAGCAGCTGGTGCGGAGATGAGTTCCAGCAGGGGTGAAGGGGGAGGGCTGGATGCCGTCTATCACATGAACTTTTATTAAAGCTAGCGTTTTGGTTTTTTTTTTTAAGATTTTATTTATTTATTTGACAGACAGAGATCACAAGTAGGCAGAGAGGCAGGCAGAGAGAGAGGAGAAAGCAGGCTCCCCGCTAAGCAAAAAGCCTAGTGCGGGGCTCGATCCCAGGACCCTGGGACCATGACCAGAGCAGAAGGCAGAGGCTTTAACCCACTGAGCCACCCAGGTGCCCCTAAAGCTAGCAGGTTTTATCACCATCCTGCTTAAAGCCTTCTAATGACATAAAACAAAATCACATGCACTAGGCCCAACACTCTCCAACATGAGCTAACCAGGCTCCCTCTGGGTCACCAGGCTCTGTCATATTAGCCTTCTTTCTATTCGTTTGCTCAATATTTGCTGAGTATTTACTATAAACTACACAATGGTCTAGGTCATAGATGACAAAACTATATTTGTAGGCCAAATTGTGAGGCTGCTTGTTTTTATAAAAGTTTTAGGGGCACGGGGGGGGGGGGTTCAGTTGTTTAAGCATCTGCCTTTGGTCTGGGTCATGATCCTGGAGTCCTGGGATTGAGCCCCACGTCGGGCTCCCTGCTCAGTGAAGACCCAGCTTCTCTGTTTCCATCTGCTCCTCTCTTTGCTTGTGCTCTCTCTCTCTCTCAGATAAATAGATAAAATCTTTATTCAACCAATCAGTCAATCAATCAGGAAAAGGTCACACTGAGAAATCACTTACTGGTCTCTGTAAGGAAGGTATGTAGTGAAGGATTAACCTTACCCAAAGAGAGGTCTTTCCTTTGTCTCAGCTCCTGGGAGGTGTCTCCAGGCCCCCAGAATGTCCTGCCTGTAGAAATGTCTGTCTTTGCCTGGGGGCTTTGGCTACTGACATCTAAGGATGTGACTCAGGATTGGGCTGTGGACCATGCTGTCAGTTCTGGCCTCCAGGGGAACTGGAGACCACAGTATTCGCAAATGTCTGGGAGGGGCTGGGGACTAAAGGTCAGCAACCTGCTCAGTGTGTGCCCAAGCTTCAGGAAGTACTCTGGACACCAAAGACTCGGGGGACTTTCTTGCCAGTTCGCATTACTCTTTGCACACCGTCACATTCTGTGGCTGGTTGGAGAAATGCGTTTGTCTATGGCTCCACAGGAGAGGACAACCAGAAGCTTCATGTTTGGACTCACCCTATGCATCCCTTTTCTTAGGTAACTTTACCTGTATCCTTTCCCTATAATAAACCATAACTGTAAAAGCTCTCAGCGGATTCTTCCAGCAAGTTATCTAACTTGACCGGGGTTTTGGGAAGACTGCTGGACTTGCAGTTGGTATCAGAAGTCAGGTGGTCTCTTGTGGGCATTGATTCCTGTAACAAGTAACCTTGCCTGAAATAATCAGCAAGGCCAAAGGCCAGGCGAGTCCAGTAGTTTTGGTAAGTGTCGAAATTTTAAGTTGGAGGATCCCATTAATTCTTTCGACGTTGCCTGAGGATGGAGGGTGACAGGGTCAGTGATTCCAAGATGTTTGCAAGGTTTTGTTAAGGCTCACATGATTTGCCTTGTGAATGGGCATCTTGGGTACTGGGGATTGTGGAAGGTGTGAAAGAGTGACACAACTGGAATCATTTTAGAATAGACCCAGGGTAGCCCTTACAGGGAGATCACATTTCCCATTTGTTTAAACTGGGCCAGAATCTTTGGACTGGCCAAGCAGCTACTGTTTCACAAGCAATTGTTTGAGAAGTCAACAGGACAACAGTCATCCTGATCATGACTTTCTGAACACAGAAGAGCTAACTAACGCAGGCCCGGGATGGTTTCATGTGCTAACACCAACAGAATAGTCCCTCAGAGGGAGAGAGCAGCTCAGCTTGTTGGTCTGACAGACAATTTCATTTTCTCTTACCTAAGTATTTGCCCACGTCTTATTTCTCATCCAAACCCCTGCTTTCATCCCCCTGGTGGGACACTTTTCTGATTATTGCCAGAATCTGTGCTTCCCAAACTGCAGTTCTTTGATCCTGAATAAATATTCATTTACCTCACCATGGCTCTTTGCTTTCCAGTTGACAAAGGTATATCCCAAGAGGGACACATATTCTCTAATAGGGTTTTTTGTCTTTTTTAAAAAGATTTTTATTTATTTATTTATTTGAGGGGGAGGGAGGGAGCGTGTGCACATAAGCAGGGGAAGCAGCAGGCAAGGGAGACGCCGACTCCCACCGAGCAGGGAGCCCCATGTGGGACTCGATCCCAGGGCCCTGGGATCATGACCTGAGCCAAAGGCAGATGCTTAAAGACTGAGCCACCCAGGCGATGGGCTTTAGCCTTAGGGCAACTATGATACACACGAGCAACGGCTTCAAGGACTTTGTCTATTACTGTGTTCCTGTGTGTGTGTTCCCAGGGCTTGATTATTCTTTTCAGGCCCAAATAAAGTAAAAGGTAGCTGTAAAGCAAGCAGTTCTTACAGAACTTATTTTTAGTCTTAATAAAACCCTGCTCGTGTTTATCTTCCCAAGGAAGGGATTCAGGGATGGAAATTTTAGTAAGTTTATAGAGTACAGAGTTGATAGAAAAAATCAGAAACCCACAGTCTATAATATCCAGCCAGGACTAAGAATCTACAAAGCTGTGTTTTAGTTGTGGGTCTGGAAAATTCCTGGATTATGCATTCTTTTTGGAGATAACCAGTTTAGACTCTGACCTAGCTCATGAACGATGCCTAGAAATAATTGTAATTTTTCCTTAGAGACTTTGTGTCCTTTTTAGCTATTACAGCAAATACATGGAATCTTTTATGGGGTCTCGTTGGTGACTGAACACAGCAAGAAGCTAACTAAACATTGTAAAAGGGTGGGTTTAAGTACTCCAGAGAACAGGAGTGCTTAAGTCTTGAAGTCGTAGGGGTCAAGGGCATGCTACCCTAAAATGTGCTATTTTGGCATATTGATTATTTTAAATAAAAGTTACTTAAGAGACAGCCAGGGCAAGAACACTCAGACCCTCCTCTGTTTCCTCCAAAGCAGGAAACAAGTCTCTCATAAAAAATACCCTCTTTGGGGGCACCTGGGTGGCTCAGTGGCTTAAAGCCTCTGCCTTCGGCTCGGGTCATGATCCCAGGGTCCTGGGATCGAGTCCCGCATCGGGCTCTCTGCTTAGTGGGGAACCTGCTTCCTTTCCTCTCTCTGCCTGCCTTTCTGCCTACTTGTGATCTCTGTCTGTTAAATAAGTAAATAAAATCTTAAAAAAAAAGTACCCTCTTTGTACTAAGAAGTACAAAGGCATCTTTATCATCAGAGACAAGACCTTCAAAGCTGTGAAAACTGTAGAAACAAATCTCATCACTTTTTTCCTCTTCTATTACCTCAGTGTAACTTTTGCTTAGAATTCCCCGCTAATTAAAGCAGCCAAACACCTGTTTTCTTTATCCTGTCAATTCCTCACAAATTTGTTGCCTCTTTGTCTAAAACATATCGAAAACTCCCTGCCTTGGTCATATCTTTGGGCCTCAATGTCATTGTTGGGCCCCCCTGAACGTGTAATAAAACCTTGGGGTTTTTTTCTCTTGTTACTCTGTCTCATGTAAATTTAAGTCTTAGTCCAGCTGGAAGACCTTAAAGGGTAGACAGGAGAATTTTTCCTTCCCTACAAAGTACTTGGGAGTAATAAGAAGGGCCCTCGCAGAACGCCTGAGGCACAACTGTCCAGGTAAATCGTTGGTTGCTCCAAGTAAAGGTAAATAGATACAGGCTCTTCACCTCCTCGGGGATGCTGAAGAAGGCTGGGCAGGGGTTTACCACAGTGCATCATTTTGAGACAAATGGTGATGAAGGATAGTTGGAGGAAAGGCAGGCAGGGATAAGGGGGTCCTCTGCGCTAAGAGAAAACCACCCTTAAAAGGACTTTACAAGGAGCCCTCCACCCTTTCCCACGTGATAGGTGATTGACAACCATCTGATTGGAGGGTTAATCAAAATGAAAACAGCCCGCCAACAAGGCCATGAAAACTCCTAGATCTAAACGCCAAGTCAGCAACTCTCTCCGGTCCCCTCTCTCTTTGCAACCTTGCACTATGGCTCAATAAACTTCGCTTTGCTGCTACGGCTCTTCATCTGGTCTACCTCTTCGTTCCTTGAAGTGGCAGAACCAAGAACTGCGTCCCTAAAGGAAAAGAAATCCCGTAACAGTGGAATTTCTGACAAAAGGGTGTTTGGGTGCAGAACAACTAAGAAATGGGGAATAAATGTCTTGTTAATTATCTGAAGTCCTGGACACGCAGCCATCCCTGTGCATCGGATCTCTGAACTGGTGAGATCGGGCGTGTTGCAGGGACAGGCACAGGGAATGACAAGCCCGTGGGTTGTCATTGACGAGGCCTTTTACTCTTGATGTGAGGCTTTGGGTGGCCTCAGGTTGGAATAGACATGGAAGTAATTTAGGGGGAGTTTTAGTTATATCTATCTGAATCTTCATAGGTTCTGCACTTTTTATTCTTCCAATGTCAGTATTAGAAGTAGGCCACAGGGGTGCCTGGGTGGCACAGTCGGTTAAGCGTCTCACTGTTGGCTTCAGCTCAGGTTGTGATCTGAGGATCATGGGATCAAGCCCTGTGTCTGGCTCACGCTGAGCATGGAGTCTGCTTGAGATTCTCTCTCTCCCTCTACCCCCCACCTTGTGCTGTCTCTCTCATTCCGAAATAAATAAATCTTTAAACAAATTAGGCCACGGATTTTCAGGCACCTCAATTAAATTAGGGAACTTTTGGGGGGAATTCTTCCTCTTCTGTGTCAAGGACGGACTGTAAGGAACATAAAAGATCAGGTTCGACTTGGTCAGGAATTCTAAGGTGAGGTCTCCATTGGAGGTAAAAACCCATTAGCCCTTTCATTTTTCATTTTTTAAAAGATTTATCTATTTATTCATTTGAGAGAGAGAAAGAGAGAGAGAACATGTGTGAGCCCGTGGTGGGCAGAGGGGCAAATGGAGAGGGAAAGAGAGAATCTCCAGCAGACTGCCTGCTGAGCAAGGAACCCAGTGTGGGACTCAGTCCCGTATACCTGAGATCATGACCTGAGCCGAAATCAGGAGTTGGATGCTTAACTGACTGAGCCACCCAGGCACCCCAACATATGCCCTTTTAATTAATTAATTATTTTTAAAAAGATTTTTATTTATTTATTTGACAGAGATCACAAGCAGGCAGAGAGGCAGGCAGAGAGACAGGGGGAAGCAGGCTCCTAGTTGAGCAGAGAGCCCGATGGGGGCTTGATCCTAGGACCCTGGGATCATGACCTGAGCTGAAGGCAGAGGCTTTAACCCACTGAGCTACCCAGGCGCCCCTGCCCTTTTAATTTAGACGAAGATTTCTGCCTGGGGATAGGCTGAATCACATAGTAAGAAGTGTTTTTCAGTAAAAGGTCCCAGAGCCGTTTGTACCGATTGTGATGAATTCTTTCTGAACTTTTTTAGATGACCCCATCACAGAAGCTTTCTTTGTACTCTGAGGGATTTGTTGTTTTATGAGTGTGGTGTTTAAAGTAGAAAGCATAGTTCAACTAGAATTTGATAAGGTATCTCATTAATTTTTATTTTAGTTTCCCCTTGGCTGTTCAGGAGAATTATTGGCAATAGTTTACTAGTGGTAACAGTTTAGAGCTCATCAGCTATGGGTGAGGCTCCTATGGGATCCCTCCTTTGAAGGTAGACATGAGGAAGTTTGAGAATTTACATAGGAACTTTGAGGACAATCTCTTTTCCAGTGTCCAGGTGCCTTATACCTGAGGCATTACTCTCTGGACCATTGATTTTCTAATGATGGACCTCTAGTGGGATGCAATGGGAGAGGTATTGAGTTTCTGCCCTTGAAGCTCTTGTAGCCATGAAGCTATTAGTTTGGCGGATTTTTGTTTGTGATCTTTTTCAGGGTCCTTTCAAAATGCTCATCTGTGGTCACGAATTCAGTCAGGCAACGGCCTCTTATCTTATATTCAACCACTGATTTTAGGAGATGATCCATTTACAAAAAGGGCAGCTGAAGCAGGCTGGGTGAACTCATTTATTGTATGGAACCCAACAAGCCATAGAGAAATGCCTTTCAAATGAGCTTGAAAACCTGCCACAGATTTATCTTTATTTTGTCTGCATGTTTGTATCATACACCAATCAGCGTGAGCAGGAAAGACTCTAGGAATGGCTTATAAAATGTTCAGTTGCTATTCTGCCAGTCCTTTCTGGTCGAGGATCTCTAGTTCATCGCTCTTGGGGTTTTGCCATCTTGCTTCCTGCATCCATCTGGGCTTCCCCAGGACCTGCCAAAAGTGTACAAGGTGCTAAAGATCTGGCAGCCCAGGGTCACTGGCCCAGATAATGGCTCCACGGTCTTCAAAAAACTTTCGAGTTTTCCTCTGTAGGTGTAGGAAATTCCGTAACTTTGACCCTATCATTCAGTCTTTGACCGAGGGCTGAGGGTACCTCAGTGTCGTTTGTCAGTGGGTAGTTTTATTTTAAAAAGGCAATGTTAGGGTACGGAGACGACCACCCCTCAATTAGACAGAGAACACTCTCGATAATGCAAGTCACACAGCGAGGTTTATTTCCAGCTAGCTGGGGTCCAAGTATCCGCCCGGCGCAGTGGGTTTCAACAAGGACCCCAAGCACTCAAAGCCAAGGGTTTATATAGCATTTTCAAGGCACTTTTCCATAGCTACATACATATCTTGCACCCCACTTTGACAGTTTAACTTTGTTTAACCTTTTGCCACCCCTGCACCACCCTGGCGCCATCCTGGTGGTTAAGTGAGATTAAGGTTTAGAAGAAATTTTTTTTTTTTTAAAGATTTATTTATTTATTTATTTGACAGAGAGTTCACAAGCAGGCAGAGAGGCAGGCAGAGAGAGAGAGAGAGGAAGGGAAGCAGGCTCCCCGCTGAGCAGTGCCTCAGCCTCCCTCAGTTTTATAGTGGGGAGGGCGATCTTAGGCCTCGAGGTACTGAACCATTTGTCTCTGGAAATTGGGCCACTGAAAAGATGACCTTTTTGTTGTAAATCACCATGACATTTGCAAACCAAGGGAGACTCCTCTCTTGCCGGATAGTGATCTCTGCAAGTTAACTGTTTTTCTTTAACATTTGGTCCGGGTGGCGCCAGTCCTGGTGGTATATGATTAAGTTGTTTTTTTCAGGTTTTAGCTACTTTCTCTTATCTCAAATTACATGCACCTTGTGGGCCGGTTAGGGACGCTCAGTAAAATGGCTTCCTGGCCTTCAGGATGGCCATTCTGATGCTAACCCACTCTTACAGTGCAAGGTGCCAGCTTTTGCTTTGCCAGGATGACTGTACTTATGTCAGGGCTAGACTCGAGGTGGGTACAGCCTTGTTTTTCTTGGCCTCCCCATCTGGAGCTGGTTTCCAGGACTTGTTTTTAAGTCCCCCGGGAGAAGGGGAGCAGGGACAGTTAAAGAGGTCCTTACAGTAACTGTCTAGGGGCACCTGGGTGGCTCAGTCGGTTAAGTGCCAACTCTAGATTTCAGCTCAGGTCATGACCTCAGGGTTGTGAGATTGAGCACCACATGGGACTCCTTGCTCAGTGGGGAGTCTGAGCTTCTCTCTCTGTCTCCCTGTGCCCCTCCCTCTCTGTGCACATTCAACATACTCTCTCACTCTCTCTAAATAACAATCAATCAATCAATTAATCATCAATATTAAAAGGTAACTGTCTAATAGTCTCTTTAGGGAGGAAAGGCAGTTCAAACAGAATTTGGTAAATGTGAGCACGCAGGTGAAGAGACTGCAGGGAAGTAGTAGGAATCACAGCAGTCCTATTGCCTTGTGTTTTAGGTACCTCTTGAGTCTTTAATTTTTCATTATCCGTTTGTAATGAGTCTCTTAGTGAAGCTATTTTGGAATCTTGAGGACTTTTGGAAGTTTCTGCATACCAATTAAAGCAGGTATCCCATTTTGTTTATTCAACTTGGAATCCCTTGAGCATTTCTCAAATGCATTTCTTAAATGAGCAATCTTGTTTAATTGGAATGTTGCCCATAATGGCCCTTGTAATACTACATGACTTTCAGTAAACTTTTGCCATTTTGCCAGATATCTGCAACTTCCAGGATTGTTGCTCTTTTGTTGTTGTTTTCTTGTTTGCTTTGTTTTATTTTTGAGAGGGAAGATTATTTTTTTATTAATCGAAGCTCAATTTATAAACATTTTGTCATTAAATTAAGGTTTAAGATGCAGAGCAAGAAGTTCTGTTTGATGGATCAGGAGACTCATGGGATGATAAAGCGAAGTCAGTTCGTGTCCTATCCTCCTTGGGACCGAATCTCCAGCGAGGTAACAGAGCCGTGTCTGCCTTATGTTCCCATTCCTCACCACACTTGAAAAATCTGCTGGGAAGAATCTGTATACTGCCTGTTCCTCCAGTTCCCCTCTGGTGGGCTGGGACTTGTGCTTCAGCACCCGATGCTGCCAGAGACCAGCTCCTACTGCTCAACCTTCTGTTCCAGATCACCCACTGCTCCATCATGGAATGGGAGTTGGCCAACTAGAGCCCGAGGTCGAGGTGTCTGTATATTTCTCTGTATTCCGGCAGTCCAGTTCTGGCCACCACTATCCGCTGGCCGTACCTGTCTAGTCTTTGGTTCAGCTAATGCCTGCACAGATGAAGCTGACATCTGATCCTTCATGCCCCTGACAATCTGCCAAGTACCTGGCACGAAGGTTTATCTTATACTTCATTCAGTCGCATCGAGTTTGAATTTTCTAGCATTTGCTTAAACTCTGCTATGATCTCATCAAGGTCCTCTAGATCCCATTCTATGCTCCAAAGGTTGTTCCTCAGCTCATCAGTGATCCAGTGGATTTCTTCCCTCGTTGCTGTGGAGGGGTCCTGGAGGAGCTCTGTCCATCTCTGGAATAGTCCCTGGATGGTGTTGACTGCTTTCTGTACTTCTCCTTTCACAAAGTAGGGGTTCTCCATAGACATGGGGCATCCCAGCCCCTAGCTGCCTCACGCCTGCTCCGTGCACAGGACAGCTGTGCCCTCTGGCCCTCCCTCTGCTGACCCCACAGGCCCGCCACAGCCACGCCACTTCCTCAGCCTGGGGAACCCAGAGTAGCCTGTGCATGCAAGCCAGTGCACATGGCTCAGATAGGCACTCTTCAGATAGGAAGAAACCTATTCAAACAAATTTTATTCGCCTGAGGCCTCCTGCTGAACACCAGTCCAGGTCTTAAACTAGACCCAGTTTTAGCACGGCAACAGTTGGAATTTTCCACTCAGAAACTGGGAACTGAGATTCAAAGCGCTTAGGGCTAGGTTCCAGGCAGAACTGTCTGGCACCTCACTTGGTTCTAGGAAGAATCCTCTGCCAGCTCAATCTGACCTACCCTGAAAGGAAAGCCAATTGGACTGGGAGCTTGGTATAGAGGGCAGACCTCAGAACTGAGAGGAACTTACCTATGACCCTCAGAAATGGCAAGAAAGAGTGTGAACTTGAAGGTCTTGAGGGTACCATGCCTGTGTTTCTCACTGAGCCCAAAATGCCCCTGGAAGACCACTTCAGATCTAGTCACTGTATCAAATCTGTTGAAGGACAAAACTTTGATGTCACCCAGAGTTCAAGTAGCTGCATGAGGGTATCAAAGACAATAACCGACGACACACTAAGAGGGCAGAAATCCAGAAATGCATTTCATAAAGCCAGCCAAAAAAGCTTTAGACTCAAGGCAGGGGCGCCTGGGTGGCTCAGTGGGTTAAGCCTCTGCCTTCGGCTCAGGTCATGATCTCAGGGTCCTGGGATCAAGCCCCGCATCAGGCTCTCTGCTCGGCAGGGAACCTGCTTCCTCCTCTCTCTCTTTGCCTGCCTCTCTGCCTACTTGTGATCTCTCTCTGTCAAATAAATAAATAAAATCTTTAAAAAAAAAAAGACTCCAGGCAAAACAAAACCAATTACCACTACTCCTAAGATAAACATTGTGAATGATGAAAATGTTGACTGAATAAAGCTTGTGTAGATATACAAAAGGAACCTGCACATTTCTCAACAGCTGATTCCTCAGCAGTGTCAAAATGTTGTTGAAGCAATTAATGGTCATTTTGATACACTGGTGATATATCAAATATCCCAAAAAGACCAATAAATTAAATGCTTTATTTTAAAAAATCTTGTTAATGTACAGGCATGGGCACATTTTTCAAAAATATTTATTTATTCATTTTAGAGAGAGTTGGGGAAGGGAGGAGCAGAGGGAGAGGGAAAGGAGAGAGAGAGAATCTCAAGAAGACTCCCTGATGAACTTGGAGCCCAACACGGGGCTTGATTCCCATGATCCCGAGATCATGACCTGAGGTGAAATCAAGACGCAGAAGCTTAACTGACTGAGCCACCCAGATGCCCTGCCATTGGCACATTTTTAAAACAAACTACATACACAGACCTCTCCTATAATCTAGGAAAGTGGAATGTCAGAAGTCAACAAAATGTGATAAACTTAAAAACATTAAAACAGAAGGCACCTCACAAAATCTGTTCACTGTAACAGCCGATAGACCCTCATTTACGTCCTTCACTTCATAAACGGGGTGAATGTGTGTCTGGGTTGGAGGACACACAAATATAGACAGTTTCATGGAAGTAAAAATTGTAAGGCAAATGAATACTGAGTCCTTGGTCTTTTTTTTTTTTTTTAAGGTTTTTGATGACCTTACGTCTACTTTAACTTTTCTCTCATTAAGAGGAAAAAAACAGAAGGATTCAGAATCGGAAGAAAAGGTGGAAGCCCAGAATGTAATTACTTGTGGGTGGGGGAATTGGTGGGTATTAAATCACTTTTTTCCCCTGCAAAAAAAAAAAAATTGAGCTGAGTTACACTGAGACCTAATTGGCGTCATTCAACAATCCACAAACAGGGCAGCATCCCACCTAAGAAACAGACAGGACTTCCAAGAAGCTGTATGAAATGGAAGGCTTCTATAGGAAGGAAGGTAGAATAGGGAGGCTATTAGTGAAAGGATAAAAAAAAGATTATTTCAGGCATGTTACCTTCCCCGGGGGGAAAGGCTGGGGTCTTATCAGGCAGATGAACTTACTAATGCTGACCAGGAAATGCCAGACAGATTGGTCTAAAATTCCACTCCTGGGAGAGGTTGAAACTACAATTAACTCTTGGTTTGGTATCCTGGGGGCAAATGACTCCACCTTGAGCCTATTATTTCTTTTGTTTTTTAACGGTTGAAAGAGTGATAAATGTACAACCTAAACAGAAAGGTATGCAATCAGCAGTAATTAAAAGTAAAACTTTCTCCTATAATTTGCCTTCATCATTCTCCTGAGATGGATTAATTATTTCTTGCCCCCTTTTTCCTTTGTTTATTCCCTTATTTTGTTGGGATACACCCCAATACTTCGAAAGGTGTGTTTATGCTACTTTCAAGTTATATTGGTCATTGAACTGGCTCTAGAATTCTAGAATTTTGCAGGGTTGGTGTTTGGCTTCTAGCCTTCAGGGTTACTGATGACAGTCTGATACTCCTTTCTTTGCAGGTGACATTTACTGCTGTTACAATATATAGTTTCATACCAGAAGATTTTAGATTGCGTTTGGATGCCTAGTTCTGAGACCTGACCGTGTGTCCAGCTGTGGGTCTTCTTTCATTTAGTCTGTGCAGCCCTTGGAGGGTCTTTCCAACTGAAGAGTGTATCTCCAACCACCTGAATTAACCTAGCCCTTCATTTCAACCATGAATAGGCAATGACTAACCACCAGACATCTCTGCAAAATCAACACCAAAACTGATGAAGGACCAAGAAGAACAAACAGAAAGAAACAGATATAATTCAGGGAACTGAAAGTTTCAAAGTGCTGACTGGTCTCTAACTTCGTGACTACCAAAAACCTCAAGGGGCCCAGCATGCTATTCAGTAACTGTCCTTCTTTTCCTTATTCTACTCACTCCCTTCCTCCCCTCGACAATGACTTTATATCTTTATCTCTTCCATCCTCATCTGCAGATAACTACCTTGATTTCCCTGAGAATTAGAAGAGTCAGAAGAGAATTCCCATGAGCTCCCAACATCAGATCTACCCAACTACCTGATCCTCTATCTTCCTCTTATTATGAAGGCATAATCTCTGGTCTTAAATCAGCCCAGCTCCTTCCCCTATGCCCTTAGATCCCATTCCTTCCCTCCATCCTAGGGATACAGCTTCACCACTGCCTCCCCTCTATCCTGTGTCATTACCCCTCTACTGTATCATTCCCATCAGTATGCAAACAGGCATTTCCACACCTTAAAACACAACAAATAATCCTCTGCTTCCCTTTCCAGGTACTGCTTTCTCTCCTCCCCTTGTTGCTGGGGAACTTGAAAAACTCGTCTAATCTAGTTGCTTTTGAGTTTTCATCTTCCATTCTGTCTTAATCAAAGATTTTGCCCTCACCACTCTGCCAAAATAAATCTGGTCAAGATCAACAATGATCTCCATTTATATACATCTAATGTTCAATTCTCAGGTCCCATCTTACATTGAAGGCAGGCAATCACTCCTTCTTCGAACACTGTAACCACTTGGCTTCAAGCACTCACATTCTCCTGGTTGACCTCCAACTTCACTGGCAGTTCCTCCTCACTCTCCATAGCTCATTCACCTTTCTATGTCTACCCTCTTAATACTGGAGTCTTACCTACACTTTTTGTGAACTTCTTTCTGACAATCATCTATATCAGTATCTACAGCCTTAACTTTTCTCCTCTGATCTCTCTTTTTTTTTTTTTAAGATTTTATTTATTTATTTGACAGACAGAGATCACAAGTAGGCAGAGAGGCAGGCAGAGAGAGAGGAGAAAGCAGGCTCCCTGCAGAGCAGAGAGCCCAATGTGGGGCTCGATCCCAGGACCCTGGGATCATGACCTGAGCCGAAGGCAGAGGCATTAACCCACTGAGCCATCCAGGCGCCGTCTCCTCTGATCTCGACTTATCCATTTAACTGCATATTTAATATCTCCTTTTGGATGTCAAATAGATACCTCATGCTCAAAAAGTCCAACATTGAGCTCCCCATCTCATCATCCTTCTTCCCAAATAGCTCCCCCTGAAGTCTTCCTTCCTGTTGCTGAAAACAGGGATCAGCTTTCCTAGTACTCTACCTAAGAACAGGAGAATCCTCTCTTTTCCTCTCATGACACATCTCATACATTATATATTATATAACATACCCATTTTATGTCCAGAATATGACATGTAATAATCACCCCCACCTGGGCCATACTACAATCATTTCACATCTGGACCTTCTGGAATAATATCCTAATTAGAATAACTACTTCTTTCCAGTTTGGCTGTTACTTTCCTGATTTTCTCATTGCAGGTTCAGTTTTGGGAAACCCCCTCAGCCCAGGGCAAACCAGAAAAATTTTTAATCCTGCTTTTACCATGGCCTCCCTACATCTATTCTCAATGGAGATAGGCTGATTCTTTTGAAAAGAAAATTTTATCATGTCACTTCTGTGTTCAGAACCTTCAGTGGCTCCCCATTCCACTCAGAGAGGAAACTTGCTTTCAGTGACCTCTGAGACAGGGAGATCCACGGGCTTGAAAGCGAAGATGGAGAGTTCCATTTTGATCTGGCTGATATGGAGGCATGTGCTTGTGGCATGTGCAATTGGCATATTCTGTAAAACAAGAAAAGACGGTTATGGGAAAAGTTGCAAGTAAGAATTCTAGAAAATTAGAAATACTTGCTAAATTGAAAAAATATAATAGTGGGACTGAAAAAATTACATAATCTATCTTAGGTATACTAATGATAAATAAATGTCATATACATGTAGTTGGCTCCTATAGTATTTCAAATCCAAAATATAAAAGTTGTATAAATATATATCTTTGTAACACAATACCCTAAACTCCCAGGATCTCCGGTGTGCCTCTTCTCAAAGCAAGGACATATGACCCTCCAAACCAGGACATCAGAAGTCAGCATTGGTATAATGCTGATATCCTATCCAAGGATCATTCAGATTTCACCCATTATTCAACAATGTCTCTTTCCTGTTTGGTTCATGTTTTTCACTTAATTATCACATGTCTTTTGTCTCCTTCCATCTAGAACAGTTCTTTAGTCTCTCTCTGTCCTTACAACCTTATTAAAGAGTACAGACCTTTCATTCTGCAGAATGTAGATTGGTTTAGTTTCCTCAGGACCAGACTCAGATACGCCTTCTTGGGAGCATTATATAGAAGTGATGATGTCCTCTTCCCATTTCATCACATCAGGAAACTCCTGATATTGATTGTTTGACTGCTGGTGACATTAATCTTGATTGCTTGGTGAATTTGATATCTGCTATGTTTCCTCGAGTTTTTCTCTTTGTAATTGATAAGTATATTGTGAAAAGATACTCTCAAACTATGCCAATAGCCTCATCTCACTAAACCTCCATGCATTTGACTTAGCATCCGTTGATGATTCTTGTCTGAATTAATTACCATTGTGTTCGTTGTTATTTTTTTTCTCTCCTTCATGATTTGATTTATTTAGGTCCTTTCTGTTTTCTTTTTGATAAGTCTGGCTAAGGGTTTATCAATTTTATTATTTTTTTCAGAGAAGCAGCTCCTGGTTTCATTGATCTGTTCTATTGTATTTAGTTTTGCTATCAGAAATTTCTGCACTAATCTTTATTATTTCCTTCCTTCTGCTGGCTTTAGGCTTTGTTCTTTTTCTAGCTCCTTCAGGTGTTAAGACTGGTTGTTCATTTGAGATTTTTCTTGCTACTTGAGGTAGGCTTTTATTTTATTTTTATTTTTATTTTTAAAAAAGATTTTATTTATTTATTTGACAGAGATCACAGGCAGGCAGAGAGGTAGGCAGAGAGAGAGGAAGGGAAGCAGGCTCCCCGTGCAGCAGAGAGCCCAATGAGGGGCTCCATCCCAGGACCCTGGGATCATGACCTGAGCCGAAGGCAGGAGGCTTCAACCCCCTGAGCCACCCAGGCGCCCCGGCTTTTATTACTAAATACAGCTTCTTAGGTCTGCTTTTGCTGCATCCCAAAGGTTTTGGACTGTGGGGTTTTCATTTTCATTTGTTTCCATGTATTCTTTTTTTAATTTCTTCTTTGATCCTGGTTGACCCATTCATTGTTTAGTAGCATATTGTTTAATTTCCATGTACTTGTGGTCTTTCTAGACTTTTTCTTATGTATGGTTGACTTCAAGTTTCATAGTGTTGTGGTCAGAAAATATGCACGTATAATCTCAATCTTTTTGTATTTGTTGAGGCCCAATTTACGACCCAGTATTCCGGAGAGTGTCCCATGTGCACTTGAAAAGATTGTGTATTCTGCTGCTTTAGGACAGAAAGTTCTGAATATATTTGTTTAAGTCTGTCTGGATCAGTGTGTCAAAGCCTTTGTTTCCTTGTTGATTTTCTGTTTAGATGATCTGTCCTTTGATGTAAGTGTAATATTAAAGTCCCCTACTGTTTTTGTATTATTATCGATGAACTCAAACAAACTTTCTGTTTGTTTCAATTTTTTTATATATTTGGGTGCTCCCATGTTGGGGGCATAAATATTTACACTTGTTAGATCTTCTTGTTGGATAGACCCCTTAATTATGATATACTATCATTCTTCATCTCTTTTTATAGTCTTTGGTTCAAAATCTAGTTCGTCTGATATAAGAATGGCTATTACGGCTTTGTTTTGACTTCCATTTGCATGATAAATGTTTCTCTGTCCCTTTACTTTCAATCTGCAGGTGTCTTTAGGTCTAAAATGAGTCTCTTGTAGGCAACATAAAGATGGGTCTTGTATGGGAACATGGATTTTTAAAATTCACTTTTTAAACATTACTTTTTTTTGAACTCTTTTTTTAAAAAAAGTTTTTATTTATTTATTTGACAGAGATCACAAGTAGGCAGAGAGGCAGACAGGGAGAGAGGAGGAAGCAGGCTTGCTGCTGAGCAGAGAGCCCGATGCGGGGCTCTATCCCAGGACCCTGGGATCATGACCCGAGCTGAAGGCAGAGGCTTCAACCCACTGAGCCACCCAGGCGCCCCTTTTTTGAACTCTTTTTTAAATAATTTATTATTTTTTAAATTTCTATTCAGTGTACCAGAATTCATTGTTTATGCACCACACCTAGTGCTCCATGTAATACATGCCCTCCATAGTACCCACCACCAGGCTCACCCAACTTCCCACCCCTTGCCCCTTCAAAACCCTCATATTGTTTTTCAGAGTCCATAGTCTCTCATGGTTCATCTCCCCCTCCAATTTCCCTCAATTCCTTTCTCCTCTCCATCTCCCCATGTCCTCTGTGTTATTTCCTATGCTCCACAAATAAGTGAAACCATATGATAATTGACTGTCTCTGCTTGTCTTATTTCACTCAGTATAATCTCTTCCAGTCCCATCCGTGTTGATACAAAAGTTGGGATTCATTCTTTCTGATGGAGGCATAATACTACATAGTGTATATGGACCACATCCTCCTTATCCATTCATTCGTTGAAGGGCATCTTTCCACAGTTTGGCAACTGTGGCCATTGTTGCTATGAACATTGGGGTACAGATGGCCCTTCTTTTCGCTACATCTGTATCTTTGGGGGTATCCAGTAGTGCAATTGCAGGGTAATAGGGAAGCTCTATTTTTAATTTCTTAAGGAATCGCCACACTGTTCTCCAAAGTGGCTACACCAACTTGCATTCCCACCAACAGTGTAAGAGGGTTCCCCTTTCTCCACATCCTCTCCAACACACATTTCCTGTCTTGTTAATTTTGGCCATTCTAACTGGTGTAAAGTGGTATCTCAATGCGGTTTTGGTTTGAATCTCCCTGATGGCTAGTGATGATGAACATTTTTTCATGTGTCTGATAGCCATTTATATGTCTTCATTGGAGAATTGTCTGTTCATGTCTTCTGCCCATGTTTTGACATGATTATCTGTTTTGTGTGTGTAGGAGTTTGAGAAGTTCTTTATAGATTCTGGATATCAGCCTTTTGTATGTACTGTCATTTGCAAATATCTTCTCCTATTCTGGGGGAAGCCTCTTTGTTTTGTTGGCTGTTTCCTTTGCTGTGCAGAAGCTTTTGATCTTGATGAAATTCCCAAAATTCATTTTTGCTTTTCTTTCCTTTGCCTTTGGAGACATATCTTGAAAGAAGTTGCTGTGGCTGATATCATAGAGGTTACTGCCTATGTTCTCCTCTATGATTCTATTTAATCCATCGAGATTTTTTTTTTCTTTACAGTACAGAGGCAGGAATGTCTCTCAATCTCTTTCAAGTATAGCAATCAAGTGTATTGTTGAAGAGTTTGTCCTTTCTTCTGCTTTAATCACAATTCCTTTGGCTGTGGTTTGCATAAGGGCTCAACTCAAGAATGTGGGGACAGTTCATGACTCATGTTGACACTAGCACAGGAAGTCAGGAACTGAGGATACTCTACATCTTTCAAGAGCCAAGTAGTTTGTCATCTTTCATGGGCCACGGGACTTACTCATCACTGCTTCTCTCTGGCTCCTCCTTTTTGTTAGCACCTGCTTCTGCTTGCACATGTGCCCCATGGCTATCAACCTCAATCTGTCTGATTTGGCCACTGGACTGCTGTCGCCCTCGGTCCGCAAGGACGACAATGAGCCTGGTATGGTGTTAATGCTTCATTTCCGTTTATTTAATCAACTTCCTTAGCTTATATACAGCAGGTGACCAATAAGGGGCCAAGCAATGGGGAGAGCCAATGAGAGTCCTGTTACTATGCTGATTAAATTTGATACAGCCAATAACTATGTCCTCCTTTAGGCGGGCTTCACCAGAAAGTTCATTGTATACTTGCAGCGTATTTTGCTAGCAGTGAGCCAAGCACCTTCTTGTAATGGCGGGGACTTTCCCGGCTGGAGGCAGTCCCCGACATCTCCCCCTTTTTTGTTTTATGGCAGAGATCGTGCCTGTCTTAGGTCGTCAGTAGCAGAAAACATCCTTACCCGTCATCAGACACAAGATATCGATGATCTCTGTCCTGTCTTAGGTTGGTATGTTTCTCTACTGATCTTACCCGTCTTTGACTACCGATCTAGCATGCTTAGCCATATCTGGGGAGATGTCCCAGCCTCTATTGACATAGGGGCTTGTGCTATAGCTCGCCTCTGCTCTCGCTGCTGTGTTCTCCATTGGTGAACGTTTCTGAATAGAAGCAGAATGCCAATAAGGAGGAGGACAAGATGACCAATTGTACCAGCCCATTGTTTGGTGAACTGGAACATATTGCTGAATGTTGGAAATAGCTCTGGAAGGGAAGCTGGTTGCACACGCATACTATTTACTCGAGTTATCTCAGCCAGAAGGATTCATGTGAAATTTTGAAAATTGTCAGACCAAGTACCCTGCAAATACTAAGAGAGCTGTTGGGAGGTATTGCTGGCCTTATTAAATTGAGAGAATTTTACAGGGGTAACACAAAGCGCAGAGAAAGGAACAATAGAACCAACACTCAGTATATCAGCTAGTGAAGAATGGGGGGAAGATAAAGGAAGAATTAGTTAAAGGTAAAGGATAGGGCCAAGCCTTCAGAATAGCCCATAATTCACGTGTCGCCGTCGGGGGAATTAGGAATATCAGAGTCCCCCACGACAGTAGGAGGATCACGGCTTCCTCTGTCCTCATCCTCGTTCTCAGGGGCCTTCCGGACCAATCTCTCTGGAATCCAAATCGGCACTTCTTTGTCCTGTGGGAAAACACAAACGGAGCCTCTGCTCCAGATTAATACAGGATCTGGGCCTTTCCATTGTCCTGTAAGGATATCCTTCCAAAGAACTAAGGGCTTGGGGGAAGAATCCATACGGGCTGAATGTCTTTCAGCTGCTGCTTGACCGTTTTTATCGAGCGTCAAAAAATTTAAAATAAATAGAATTGTATTTAGTTTGTCTTTAGGGGACCGGAACGTGTCCCCTATTCCCCCTTTTTGTTTTAAAAGAGTTTGTTTGATGGTTAAGTGGGCACGTTCCACGATGGCCTGTCCTTGAGGATTGTAGGGAATACCATGATTTAGGGTAATGTTTAGTTGAGTAAGGGAACTGTGAAATACTTGTGAGGTGTATGCAGGTCCATTGTCTGTTTTTATTTGTCGAGGTTTACCCCAAGCGGCGAAGGCTTGAAGGCAGTGGGAAATAACATCTTTGGATTTTTCCCCAGCATGGATAGAGGCGAATATGACACCAGAACATGTGTCCACGGAAACATGCACATATTTTAGTTTGCCAAATTCAGGGATGTGAGTAACATCCATTTGCCATATATGGTTGGGTAACAGGCCTCGTGGGTTAACTCCTAAGGAGGGGGATGGCAAGAGGGTAACACAGTTTTTACAAGAGACTACAATGTCCCTGGCTTGAGCTTTTGTTATGTTGAATTTAAGTCTGAGAGTAAGAGCATTAACATGAAATAGCTTGTGAAATTGTTTTGCTTGTTGAATATTTTCCATTAAAGTGAAGATAAATTGCTCTTTGGTTAACATATCTGCAGTGCGATTGCCTTCCGTCAAGGGGCCGGGGAGAGCCTATGTGCCCTGATATGCCCTATGTAAAAGGGTACCTTTCTGTCCCATATAATCCTTCCATGGTAATGTAGCAGCACTACACATAGGACTTTGGCAACCCCTAGGCCTCTAAAGGTTTGATCAGCCCTTTGTAGGGGCCAATCTTTTGGCCAATCAACTTCATTAATGATACTACAATCAGCCCCGGTATCCAGAAGGCCCATAAATTTTTTTCTGATCCACAGAGAATAAAGAGGTCTAGCCTCCATTCCAAGTGTTAGACATGCGAGGGGCGGGCCAGTGGAGCCAAAACCCCTCTGTCCACGGGATTTTTCTGTGTTGGGGAATAGTTTATGACAGCTTGGTAACACTATAATTTGTGCTATTTTATCACCTGGACTGATAACTGTAATGCCACGAGGGGAAGACACTAATATTTTGACTACTCCTGTATAATCAGCATCAATTACTCCGGGGTGTACTATTAATCCAGCAAGGGCTGTGGAGCTACGCCCTAATAATAGGCCTACAGTGTTCACAGGCAGTGGGCCCTTAAAATCCGATTCCACCACCTGGGTTCCCATCTCGGGGGTTAGTACAAGTCTGGTGGTGGCGCGGATGTCCAATCCGGCGCTTCCTTTTGTAGCCCGCCTTGGCTCGTCGGCGGGTAATGCGTGCGGGCTACCTGTTGAAGCACCCCATACATTTAAGGGCCCTGGGGTGATGGGCCCCATTTCCCGTTTTTTTGAATTCCTTGGGGGTAGTGGATTACCTTGAATATCTTTTACTGAGCGACATTCATTCGCCCAGTGTGTACCCTTGCCACACCTAGGACATATGCCAGGTTGCTTTACTGTTGGGGGACCCTTGCTGTCAGGACATTCTCGCTTAAAGTGCCCCTGAGCTCCACATTTGTAGCATTCCCCAGAATTTCCTTTAGCGCCCTTACGTTGGGATAGCTGAATGCCCTGAAGGCCTTGAGTAATGGCTGAAGCAAGTACTTGTCCTTGAATAACACTGTCATTAATATCCCTGCATACCTTAATGTATGTGCTTAAATCTTTAGCCATCCATGGCCTAAGAGCCTCTTTACACCATTTATTGGCTTGCTCATAGGCCAGTTGTTTAATTAGAGGCATGGCTGTGTCAACATCCCCAAATACTCTCCCAGCTGTTTGCATCAATCTTGCAACAAAATCAGCATATGCTTTATTTGGTCCTTGTATCACCTTAGATAGTTGACCCTGCAAGTCCCCACTGCCCTGGAGGGTTTTCCATGGTTTGGTGGCGGCAGCCGCAATCTGCATGTATACGACAGGGTTGTATTGCAGTTGGTCATGTTTACCAGTGTATGGCCCCATGCTCATAAGCATATCCAGATTCCATTGTGGATTGCCTGCCGTGGCATTACGCGGTGCAACATCCTGGGAATGCTCTTGCCATGCTGTCTTCCAGACCAAATATTGCCCTCCAGAGAGGGCTGCCCTTGCTAAATTCCCCCAGTCTTCGGGGATTAAATTCATGCCTGCTATGGACTCCACTAGAGAAATAGTAAATGCTGCCTGAGGGCCATACTGCATGACCGCTTCCTTTAATTGTTTAACTAATTTAAATTCCAAGGGCTGGTGATACCGTTGATGATTTTGGTCCTCTAGAACTGGGAAAATCGAGCTGCTATTGGCCCCCCTCCATGCGGTCTTCCAATCCTCATTAGCAGAGGGATGACATTTACATGCTATCTCCCCTGCCAGGGGATTGTAAGGAGGCGGAGCACTAGGGGTCACTGCTGAACAGGGAGGGTCTGGTTTTAATTTGGACTTCCACTCTAGCTCCTCCCCCGACATTTCTTCTTCCCCTTCGCTAGAACTACTCCTTTCCGAAGCAAGAGATGAGCGTTCTTCTTTAACTTCCTCGAGTGCCTCAGCGCCCTCCTGAATAACTGAATCACATTTCGGCTTATATCCTCCCAGGCACCCTCTGACTAGAGTCCATATAACTAACGTTCCCGGTGGCAATGGTTTATTTTTATCCCTCTTCTTAAAATCCTCACCTAACTGGTCCCATTGGGGGATATTTAGCAAGCCCTCATCCAGGCGCCACTGTCTCAACTGTATTCAAGAATGTCCTAGCAGTTTTCGTTTTTAATGGCGTGCCATTGGCCTTTAGAAGGTCCTTTAGGGAACCCTCTAACCTCGACTTTGACAGTCCAGAACCCATAATTAGAATCCCAGCCTAATGGCTGTTCCGTGTATACTCGCTGCTTAATCCCGGCTCTAAGGCCCCCCGCTTCTTATTGCAGTCTTGTACAAGATTCCCACCACTTTGATCGTGATCCCTTCCCCGCTTACCTGCGGACTTCTCCCTTGCAAGGTTTTTCTATTTTTCTTAATATTTCCTGGGTCTCAGCACCATTTGTCGCCCTTGGCCCACAAGGACGACAATGAGCCTGGTATGGTGTTAATGCTTCATTTCCGTTTATTTAATCAACTTCCTTAGCTTATATACAGCAGGATGACCAATAAGGGGCCAAGCAATGGGGAGAGCCAATGAGAGTCCTGTTACTATGCTGATTAAATTTGATACAGCCAATAACTATGTCCTCCTTTAGGCGGGCTTCACCAGAAAGTTCATTGTATACTTGTAGTGTATTTTGCCAGCAGTGAGCCAAGCACCTTCTTGTAATGGCGGGGACTTTCCCGGCCGCAGGCAGTCCCCGACAGACTGCACACTGTTATTGACTATGGGGTCTATACAATGCCCATCTGAAAGGGATAATTGGCTTGACCCAGTCCAGGCTATGGATTGGTTCATCTTAAGTCTAGGGTCTATCTCTGGTCCAGTCACATTGGGTCAGGGTGGGGGGAGCAAAGTTAGAATAGCTCCTGGGGAGATCCGCCTCAGGGCTCTGGATAAGATTAAGCAATTTCTTTAAGAAGGTTGAGTCCTATAGAGGACACGGAATCTATCTACTAATTCTAGAGTCATACATTAAGTTCTCATAAGGAAGGTTTTTAAAAAATCAACTTATAGGGGCACCTAGGTGGCACATTTTGGTTAAGAGTCTAACTCTTGGTTTTGACTCAGGTCATGATCTCAGGGTCCTGGGATCAAGCCCCGCATGGGGCTCCATACTCAGCATGGAGTCGCTTAAGAGTCTCTCTCCTCTTTTCCTCTGCCCCTCCCCACCATAAAACAAATAAAATCACTTATTTGACAGAGAGAGAGAGAGAGAGAACAACAGGAGGAGCATCAGGCAGATGGAGAGGAAGAAGCAGGCTTCCCATTGAGTGGGAAGCATGACACAGGGCTTGATCCCAGGACCCTGACTGAGATCATGCCAGAACCAAAGGCAGATGCTCAACCAACTGAGCCACCCAGACACTCCAATAAAATCTTCTTAAAAATCAATTTATAGATTTTAATCAGTGAGGACATTTGGTAGAGGTTTTGTGAATCTGAAAATTAAGAATTAGTTTGAGTTTGTAGGTCATTATTGAGAAACACTGACTTAAGTCCAGCACTGCAACTTCTCAGATGAGCAAACTGAGGCCCAGAGAGGATGAAGGATTTGCCCTGGTCCACATGGCCTGTTAGTGCAGACCTGGTATGAGAACCAGCGTTGGCAGTACCGTGAGGCAAGCCAATGTACAATTTAAGGAGGCCTTCACTCTCAGAGTCATGACAGTGACCCAGGTGACTCCCTGGCCTCACCCTCAGCCCCAGCCCTGATTAGAACTCTAGGATCCTGACTACCAGGAGGGACAGATCAAGCACATCTGATTTGAAGGATTTGGGTGAGGGGGACTTATGGAGAATTTTCCTGCGTTGCTATCTTCAGAGCGAAGTTCCTAAGGAAGATTGGGTAAGCTGGTTTTCCCAAGGTGAAGGATCTGATCGTTTGGGATGGCTGCTCACTGGAGGAGCCTGAAATATCCTTTCTTCCCAGAGCATTGAAGGCCCCCAAGTCTGGGCACAGAGTTCCTTGCCTGGGCTATCTTTAGCTGGTTGCTGAGGGTTGCAGCATTTCTGAGACCTGGTGATGGATACTTCTCTCTTCCTCCTTTCATAAAAATAGGTCTTCAGTCCAACCAGTCTTGTAGGCTCTGTTCTTGCAGAAATGGAACATGTAGGGTTTGGGTTTCTCTTGTCTCCTGTCTGGTATCTGTTTCCTTCGTGCAGAACTGCTTACTAAGAATTTTACCGCAGGAAGATTTTAAGAAAGTTAGTGCTGCCCTTGTTGTTGGTCAAGGGGAAAAAAAAATTCACCAAGAAGCTCATTAAGACAAAGAAGAAATAAAGGAGAGAAGAACAAAAGAGAAATGTCCTGAATCAGTTTGTGACCCTTTCTCTACTCCCACCAGCTCCTGCCTGCTCCCACCTACTCCCACACACAATCTTTTCCACCTGGACTTCTGCTTTTCTCTCAGCCTGATTTGGTGTATTCTCAACATGGAAGCCAGAGGGATTTGTTAAAATATGAGTCAGGCAAGAAAATGAACTAAAGAGCATTCTGGTTGGAAAGGAAATGAAACTAAGTCTATTTGCAGATAGCATGATCTTATATTCAGAAAATCCTAAGATACACACTAAAAAACTATTAGAACTAATTAATGAGTTCCCTGAAGTGATAAGATACCAACGATAAGATCAGTTGTATTTCTATACATTTGTAATGAGCAATCCAAAAATGAAATTAAGAAAACAATTTCATTGATAAGAGCATCAACAAGAATAAAACACTTAGGAAAAAACTTAACAAAGGAAATGCAAAACTTATATTCTGAAAACGACAAAACAGAGTTGAAAGAAATCAACGAAGATCTACATAAATGGAAAACATTCCAGCTCATAATTCAGAATATTAGTAAGATCGCAATAGTTTCCAAATTCATCTATAGAGTTAATGCAGTCCCTATCAAAATCCCCACTGGTTTCTTTTTCTTTTTTTTTTTTTTTTAAGATTTTATTTATTTATTTGACAGAGAGAAATCACAAGTAGATGGAGAGGCAGGCAGAGAGAGAGAGAGAGAGGGAAGCAGGCTCCCCGCTGAGCAGAGAGCCCAAGGACTCGATCCCAGGACCCTGAGATCATGACCTGAGCCGAAGGCAGCGGCTTAACCCACTGAGCCACCCAGGCGCCCCTCCCCACTGGTTTCTTTGTAGAAATTGGCAACTGATCCTAAAATTCATATGGGAATTCAAAAGCCCTAGAATAGCCAAAACAATCTTGAAAAAAGGAGAAAAAGTTGGAGGACTCTCACACTCTCTCTGTCTCAAAGGAATAAATAAAATCTTAAAAAAAAAATAAAAAGACTCCCAAGTTGTTCCTCTCCAAGGAAATCTCGAGTTAAAAAAAAAAAGCCAAAACTCTTTAAACAGTCTGAAAAACAATCTGAGGGTTTTGAAAGGGTGGGGGGTGGGAGGTTTGGGGATCCTGGTGGTGGGTATTATGGAGGGCACATATGGAGCACTGGGTGTGGTGCATAAACAATGAATTCTGTTACACTGAAAAGAAATTAAATTTAAAAAAAGAAAAAAGAAACATAGTTGTAAATCTTCATGATCTTGGATTTGGCAACCTATTCTTTGCTACAACACCAAAGGTATAAGCAATAAAAGAAAAAAAAATAGATAAACTGCCCTTCATCAAAATTAAAAAAAAATTTTTTTTAAAGATTTTATTTATTTGACAGACAGAGATCACAAGTAGGCAGAGAGGCAGACAGAGAGAGAGGAGGAAGCAGTCTCCCCACTGAGTGGAGAGCCTGATGCGGGGCTCGATCCCAGGACCCTGAGATCGTGACCTGAACTGAAGGCAGAGGCTTTAACCCACTGAGCCACCCAGGCGCCCCAAAATTAAAAATTTTTGTGCTTCGAAGGACACCATCAACAAAGCAAAAAGGCAACCCACAGAATGGGAGAAAATATTTGCAAATCTAGGATATATAAAGAATTCTTGTGACTCAATAAAAAGACAAATGACCCAATTAAAAAAGTACATGAGGGATTGGAATAGACATTTCTCCAAAGAAGAGAAATAATAGCCACCAAGCCCATGAACCGATGCTTTAACATCATCAGTCATCAGGAAAATGCAAATCAAAACCACAGTGCAGTAACAGTTCACACCCACTATGATGACTTGTATAAAAATACGATTAAGTGTTAGCAACAATGTGAAGAAAGAACCCTCAGGACTGGTGTGTAAAATGCAGCCACTGAGAAAAACAGTCTGGCTGTTTCATGAAAAGTTAAATGTAGCTACCAGCTGACTTAGCAGTTCCACTCCTAGTATATGCCAAACAGAAATGAAAACATAAGCCCGAATAAAAACTTGTATATCAATGTTCAGAGCACCATTATTCCTAACAGCCAAAAAGTGGAGACAACCTTGGATTCTACTATCAAATGAATGGATAAGCAAAATGTGGTATATACAGACAATGGAATATTTGGCCATACAAAGGAATGAAGTACTGAAATGTGCTGCAACATGGATAAATCCTGAAAACAGTAGGGTAAGTGAAAGAAGCCAGTGATATAAGAGCATTTATCATACAATCCCATTTGTTCCAAATGTCCAGAAGAAGCAAATATTATAGAGCTAGAAAGTAATTGGTGATTACTATGGTTTGGGGTGAGGGCTGGTGAAAGGATTAGGAGACATCTGAAAGGAAGGGCTTGCCTTTTGGGGTGATGAAGATGTTCTAAAATTGACCTTGGTGATGGCTATACAACTCTATGAATATACTATAAAGCAGGAAAGTACTTTACTGAGTGAATTATATGATATATAAATTATATTTCATTAAAGTCATCCACACCTACATCTGTATCTAGAGATCTGTGATCACATCTTGCCTCTGCCGAGCACTCTCCAAGGGCTCTCATCTCACTAGCATCAGTTTCAAAGCCCTTACAAAGTCTACCAGGATGTGGCACCCCACTATTACACTGCTCTCACCTCCTGCTCCTCTGCCCCCTTTGCTGTTCCTCTAAATAGACAGTTTCCTTCCAGATAATTGCAAGGCTCATTCCCATCTTTCCTTCAGATCTCTGCTCAAATGCCACCTTCTTGATGAGACTTAATTCTGATCATTCAATTAAATTTCACAGTTCTTATCAAACTGCCTTGCTCTGTTTTTCATTTCTATAGCACTTACCATCTTCCTAGCAGGGAGGACATTCCAAAATATTTATCAACCCATGCTATAGGTATGGAAATATGGTATGGAATAGAGTATAGACCCTAGAGACCCCTGCTGGGCTAGTATCAATCCTTTAGGGTCATAGGGAGATGGGGGCAGGTGGTGTTCCTGGGAAAATCAGGGCAGCTAGGAGGTACCTAAGCTTTAGGGTAGATGTACAGAAATATTTTAACTGCTCTGGCTTACTACTATATATCATGATCAGCTCTGTTTGCATCATATTATATCAGTTTCTTAGATTTATCATCAATCTCTCCCATGGGTGCTGAGGGCAGACCACCCTAAAATGTACCACTTTGGGGGCACCTGGGTGGCTCAGTGGGTTAAGCCTCTGACTTTGGCTCAGGTCATGATCTCAGGGTCCTGGGATCGAGCCCCACATCTGGCTCTCTGCTCAGCGGGGAGCTTGCTTCCCCCTCTCTCTCTGCCTGCCTCTCTGCCTACTTGTGATATCTCTGTCAAATAAATAAAATCTTAAAAAAAAAAAAGAAAAAGAAATGAACCACTTTGGCATATTGGTTATTTTGCATTAAAGTTACTTAAGAGGGGCATCTGGGTGGCTCAGTCGGTTGAGCATCACATGCTTGATTTTGACTCAGGTGTTGATCTCAGGGTTGTGGGATCGAGCCTGAGGTTGGGCTCCAAGCTCAACAGGGAGTCTGAGGATTCTCTCTCTCACAGTCCGTCTGCCCCGTCCCCCAATTGTGTGTGCTCACTCTCATTTCTCTCTCAAAGAAAACAAATAAAAAATAAAATCATTTAAGAAATGGCAAATGCAGGGGCGCCTGGGTGGCTCAGTGGGTTAAAGCCTCTGCCTTCGGCTCAGGTCATGATCCCAGGGTCCTGGGATCAAGCCCCGCATCGGGCTCTCCGCTCAGAGGGGAGCCTGCTTCCCCCTCTCTCTCTCTGCCTGCCTCTCTGCCTACTTGTGATCTCTGTCTGTCAAATAAATAAATAAAATCTTAAAAAAAAAAAGAAATGGCAAATGCAGAAAGAACACTCTGACTCCTGCTTTGTTTCTAGAAAGCAGAAAATAAACTCCCACGTAAAAGGTACCCTCCCTTCACCAGCAGGTGGAGAGACAGCCTTATCGTCAGAGAGAGGGAATTTAGGGCTGAAGAAGCTTATATAAACAAATCTTGTTACTTTACTAATTTATTACCCCAGCCCAAATTCTGCTTAAAATTTCTTGCTAATTGAAGTCCCAAACATAAGTATTCTTTGTCCTGTCAATTCCTCCCTAAATTTATGTTTCTTTATCTAAAAATTATAAAAGCTGCCTGCCTTGGTCATTTCTTTAGGTCTCAATTTCATGATTGGGTCTCTATGTACACATAATTAAACTCTGTTCTTTTTTCCTGTTGATCAGTCTCATGTTAATTTAATTCTTTGGCCAGCTAGAAGAAGCTTCAAGGGTGGAGTGAATGATTTTGTTCAGAGCTCTTTGGTAAAACCATGTGAGCAAAGTTTGATTGGAATGCATTTAAAAGAGCATGGAAGGAGAGAAAGAGGAGTCAGGAAAGAGAAAAGAAAACTTTTTTTGGGAAGAGTTTTTCTGTGAAGGAGAATACAGGTTAATTGGACTTCCATCTTCCTTCTAGGCTGGGATCAGTCTGAATTCTAAGCTCCGGGCTGAGGTCTGTTTCCTTCTCCTAGATCCTTCCTGGCTTTGCTCTGCTGGCTGCCTACTTCCCTCTGCTATCAGCCCTATTTTTCTGGCTTTAGAGGTGGGCTGTAGTATAGAACAGGGAAGTGGTGTCAAGAGGCATTTTTAGAATTAATGCTTTATAATTTTCTTCCATCAGTTTAACGTTTTTTTTAAAAGATTTTATTTATTTATTTGTCAGAGAGAGAGAGCACAAGCAGGCAGAGTGGCAGGCAGAGGCAGAGAGAGAAGCAGGCTCACCACTGAGCAAGAAGCCCAGTGTGGGACTCCATCCCAGGACCCTGGGATCATGACCTGAGCCAAAGGCAGACACTTAACTGACTGAGCCACCCAGGTGTCCCAATATTTTTTATTTTTTGATTTAAGTTTTTATTTGAAGGTAATAGTAGATCCACATGCAGTTGTGGAGAATAACACAGAAAGACTCCTTTTCCCAGTTTCAGGAAACTGGGAAACATCTTAATACTATGCAACAGTATCTCCGTATCTCAGTCAGGAAGCTGACATTGACCATCAGGACACAAAGTATTTTCCCCACCACAGAGATCCCATTAAGAACAACACCCCATCCTTAACCTCTGGCAGTTGCCAATCTATTACCCATTTCGAGAATTTTGTAATTTTGAGAATATCACATAAATGGAATCATAAAATATGTACACATTTGGGATTGGCTTTTTTCCACCTAGCATAATTCTCTAGAGATTCATCCAAGTTGTCTCTTATATTTAGTTTTATTATTTACTTATTTTTAAAGATTTTATTTATTTATTTGACAGAGGCAGAGATAGCGAGAGAGGGAATACAAGTAGGGGGAGTGGGAGAGGGAGAAGCAGGCCTCCTGCTGAGCAGAGAACCTGATGCAGGGCTTGATCCCAGAATCCTGGGATCATGGCCTGAGCCAGAGGCAGACGCTTAGTATATGTGCTGCCGAAGCGAGCACAGAGGCAGACGCTTAATGACTGAGCCACCCAGGCGCCCCTGTATTTCTTTTTATTGCTGAATAGGACTCCATGGTAGTATTATATACCAAAGTTTTTTTTTTTTTTTAACCATTTTTCTGTTGAAGAATATCTGGGCTGTTTCCAGTTTTTGGCTTTCACAAATAAAGCTCTTATAAACATTTGTGCACAGGTGTTTTTTTTTTTTAATGTGTGTGTGTGAACATAAGTTTTCATTTCTTTAGGATAAATTCCTAGGAGTACAACTGCTAGGCCATATGGTAGCTGTACATTTAGCTTTTAAAGACCTTATAAATTGTTTTCCAGAGTGTCTACACCACAGGCGATGCACGAGTAATCTAGTTTCTTCACATTCTTGCCAGTATTGGTTTGTCACTGTGTTTTATTTTCACTAACCTGATAGATATATGAGAGTATCTTATTGTGGTTTTAATTTGTATTACCCTAATGGTGAACCTCGTGGAACATCTTTTCATGTGCTCATTTGTCTTCTATATATATATTTTTAATGAAATGTCCTTCACATGGTTTTCCCACTTTCTAATTGGATTGTTTGCATTTTTACTGTTAATTTTGAGTCTGAAAAATAGATTATTGCTCTCAGTCTCTTGTTGGCTATGAGGTTTGCAAATATTTTCTCCCACCATATAGCTTGTCTTATCCTTTTTGCAGTTGTTCAATGCAAAAAAATTTTACAATTTGATGATGCCCAATATATTGATTTTTTTGTTTTATGGATTACACTTTTGGTGTCAAGTCTGAGAACCCTTTGCTTAGCCCTTGATTCTGAAGATATCATTCTAGGTTTTTATTTTTTTTCCACAAACATTTTATAGCATTATGTCTTACAGTTAGGTTTCCCATTTGGAGTTTCTGGTATCTCGAATCTGTAGATTTATGTCCTTTGCTAAATTTGGGAAGTTTTCAGCCATTATTTCTTCAAGTACTTTTACAAACTTGCCCTATTTCTACTTTTTCTCTGGGGCTTCCATGACGTGATTATTAGATCTCTTATAGTCTTGCATGTCCCTGGATCTCTATTATGAATTAATTAATTAATTTTTTGGTCTGTTGTTCTGTCTTCAAGTTCATGAATTCTTTACTTTGTCTCATCCATTCTGATGCTAAGCTCACCCACTGTTTTTGTTTTTTGTTTTTAAAAATTTTGGTTATTGTATTTTCCAGTTCTAAGATTTCCATTTGGTTCTTCTTTATATCTTTTATTTATTTACTAAAACTTTATATTTCCTTGCTTAAAACTTCTACTTTTTTCCCTCTTGTTTCAAGCATGCTTGTAATTGCTTATTGAAGCATTTTTATGATGGTTGCTTCAAAATCTTTGTTAGATAATTCCAACGTTTTTGACATCTGTGTGTTGGCAACATTTCGACATCTGTGTGTTGACAGTCTTGATTCAGTATGAGACCTCCTGGTTTTTGATATGGTAAATGATTTCTTATTGGAACCTGGACATTTGGGGTATATTTTATGAGACTATAATTAAGCCTTCTATTTCAGCTGGCCTCCACTTGATACCACTCAAGCAAGGGAAGGGGTGGTATTGCAGCTGGTGAAGGTAGAAGCCCAGATTCCTTACTTGTTCTTTGTTGGCACCTGAGGAGGGACACTCCTTGTTGCTGTTGGCTATGCTTGTTGAGTTCTGGCTCCCACCATCCTTCCACTGATATTCCTTTGGCCCCAGGAGGTGGGAGGGCCTTGTTCTGCTCCCCTCATGAACTTCAATGACACACAGTAAGTGGGTGGCATCATTATCACCAGGCAGTGGCAGAAGTCTCCAGTAGACCTCCACCAACACTACCCCAGTAGGGAGGAAGCAGCAGTCCAGGATCCCAGATGATCTCCACTAATACCATAGAATGTGGGGGTTGGAGGATAAAGCTTGTTTCGGACAAGGAGGGTCAAAGTCTAGGATCCCCCACTCCCATTTGCTGGCATGAGTAGGAGTGGGGCCAGTGTGTTTTCTGTGGTGTGGTGCTAAAGTAAAGTCATTATTTAAAACTTTCTGTCTTGCTAGGCTGCCTCTTTCCTGGTCCTTAGGTTAGACAGAGAAGCCTTTTCTTGTTTTTGTTTTTGTTTTCCTGTCTGTGCTCTTTAATTTTCTGAGTTTTCAGTTTTCTTAGCTCTTGGTGAGGATATATGAGACAAAACACAAAGCTAGGGAGCTTACTATCATGTCCTCCCTTGGGTCCTGAGGTCTTTAGACAGTTTGCCTTATTCTCTCACTGCTCAGAATTTCTTTTTTCCCACAACACCTTTACTTTTCCTTGACAGCTTCCACTCAGCCTTTAATTTTGGTCTAGGTTCAGCTCCTAAAGGGCAGTACCTATTTCCTTCCTGCTTTACAGCCTTCTTCCCAGAGAGGCTGGAAGCTTGGTTTCCTGGGCTGTGCTGACTCTGATATAACCAGCACCACAGCAGATATAGGGTCATTTATCATGCTGGTTTTCCTTGGTGATGGTGAACTCACTAAAGGCAGAATCTTTTAATGGCTCTGCCTCCTGGCTTCAGTCAAACTGTGTGGGAGACATATTAGGTAAAATAAATGCCTTTCCACTCCATCCAGGGAGGTTCACAGGTTGAGCTGAGAACTCTGATTTAGGATTTGGAGAATGGGCAGAGCACTCTCTGCAAGGAGGAGGGTACTGGCAGGGGGAGGGGGACACCTGTGTTCTGAGTTTTCCTGTCTCTCTCTGAAGGAATGTAACCCATGCAGACAACTGATGGGCCTGTGCAGACCACAGAATTTGTGCTGGAGAGAAATGAGTAAAAGTAAATGGGAAAACTGCTGACTTTGGAAGGTACTGAGTGCTTACTCAGTGATAATTCAGGACACTGCCCTCTGTCTTGAACAATCTCAGTCAACATTTATTTGAAAAGGGGCTGGGGGGGGGGTGCCTCGGTGGCTCAGTCATTTGAGTGGCCGACTCTTGATTTTTGGCTCAAGTCATGATCTCAGGGTTGTGGGATGGAGCCATGAATTGGGTTTTTCACTCAGTGGGGAGTCCACTTAAGATTGTCTCTCCCTGTCCCTCTGCCCCTCTCTTCACCCTTGTACTCATGCTCTCTCTCTCAAATAAATAAATATATCTTTAAAAAAGGGGGGTGGTGGTGAAGGAGGGAGTGAGTGGTTCTATTTCCTGCCAAGAGCTGTGTGCCTTCTGAGACCCTAGCAGCAGGTGGGCGTCTCCTTCAGCTGAGAAGTGAGAAAAACACACCCTGTGTATTGTAGGGGACACTCCAGAGTTGCTGTGTGCCTCTTCCCTCCTCGGTAGGTGTGCCTGGCTGGGTGAGGCGTCCTTGCATCTAGATGCAAAGACTCCTAGCTGGAAGGATTTGAGCCATTTTTCAACTGATGGTTACAGATGTACCATTTTGGATGAGGTTCCACAGTTTAGGAAAAAAAGGCATCAATAGTGACCAATAAATTAAGAGAAACTGGACATTTAAGGATGTTCTTGATGGACAACTGCAGGAAATAGACTTGGGAATTAAAAAAAAATTATTTCTTTATTTGAGAGAGAGCATGTGCAAGAGGACATGGTGAGGGGGGGCCGAGGGAGAGGGAGAAGCAGACTCCCTCCTGAGTAGAGAGCCCAGTGGCAGCATGGGGAGGGGAGAGAGCTCAACATGGGGCTCAATGTGGGATTCAACCCTAGGACCCTGGGATCATGACCTGAGCTGAAGGCAGCCACCAAACCAACTGAGCCCCCCAGATACCCCATAGATTTGGGGCATTAAAAACATTGCTCATCCCAGAGAGGAAAGCAAGAACTGGTCAAGAAATGGGGGCTAGGGACACCTGGGTGGCTCAGTTGGTTAAGCGACTACCTTTGGCTCTGGTCATGATCCCAGGGTCCTGAGATCGAGTTCCACATTAGGCTTCTTGCTCAGTGGGAAGCCTGCTTCTCCCTCTACCTGTTCTGCTTGTTCTGCCTGCTGCTTCCCCTTTTTAGGCTCTCTCTCTCTCTCTGACAAATAAATAAATTAATTTAAAAAAAAAAAAGAAGTGAGGGCTAGTGGGCACCAAATGGTGATGGAATTAATGGCCTTGGATTAGGAATGTGGCAATCAGAGCAGAAAGTAGGGTTGGGCCTTGAGAATAGCGAGGCAGTAGCTGAAACATTCACAGATTCTGGGAGGAGAGCAGAAGATAAGGATCTGTTTATAAAAATCCATAACCACCACCTTTACAGGTTAAGAAAGAGTATGAGATCTTCTGTTATTGTTTCCTGTCATTAGAGGGGAACCAGATAAGAAGAGGTACTTTTTTGTGTTTTCAGCAAAATTGAGGAAGAAACTAACAGAGTTAGCAGCTAACAGATCATTAGAAATCATTTTGATGAGGTGGGATGAATGTTACTATGAGGTATTTTTTTTACATGTTATTAATATTTAAACCAGTAAACTTTGAATAAAGCAGATTACCCTCTGGATGATAACCTTCATTTCAAGGATGAGGCCCACTCTCGTTCAATCAGTTCAAGGCCTTAAGAGAAAAGACTAAGATTCCCAAAGGAAAAAAGAATTTTGTCTCCAGACTGTCCTGCAGATTTCATATTTGCTAGTTCCTACAATCACATTAAAATAAATCTCTCTCATATAAAACCAATAGGCTATGCATATTATATATAATATGTATATTCTATTGATCGTGTTTCTCTGGAGAACTCTAATACAAGTCTCAAACTAAAGCATGCTTTCACACAACAAAATTTATTTCATTTGATGTTCACAACATTCTGTCACAAGTTAAGTACTGTTGAGATGAGACCAAGGTGTGAGTAGAAGTGTGCATCTTTACTCCTCTGATCCTTCTATCCTGTTCTTTTTCAGGCTGTCCTTGTTTATCCCCCTCCCAGTAACAGTCATCCAGAGACCATCAGGGAGCAGAGCTGAACTGGACAATGGCAGTGTTCCGAGCACACAGAGCCCCTCTAGGTAAGGTATGTGAGCAGCTCGGACAAAGATGCTTTGAGGCAGAGATGGTTGGGAAAGTCTTAGTCTTTAAAAGAGCTACCTCAAGGGGTGCCTGGGTGGCTCAATGGGTTAAAGCCTCTGCCTTAGCTCAGGTCATGATCTCAGGGTCCTGGGATAGAGCCCCGCATGGGGCTTTCTGCTTGGTGGGGAGCCTGCTTCCCTTCCTCTCTCTCCGCCTGACTCTCTGCCTACTTGAGATCTCTCTCTTTCAAATAAATAAATAAAATCTTAAAAAAAAAAACTTCTAAAAGAACTACCTCAGGGTGAGATTCTGTTCCATGTTCTTCATTGCCCAATTCTTTAGGTTGCAAGCAATCATGCTGAAGTAAATAAAAAAGGGAATTTACTGGCTTATGTAATGAAAAGGCCAAAAGTTTGGGTTTGATGGGATGCTGTTCTTAAGCTATGTCATCAGGACTTGGTCTCTCTTTCGTCATGTTTTGGTTCTGCTTTTCTTTGTGTGAACCTCATTCTATAGCAGATTTTTTCCAAATGGTAGCAAGACACTGGTGAACATGTTTAGATTTCCATCCTTACCAGATGAGGATTTATAGCAGAGAGAGAGAGAATATTTGCTTCCCAGTGGTTCCCACAAATGTTCTGAAATGGACTCTCATTGGCCTATCTTGGAAAAGGTGCTTACCCATGATGAATCTCTGTGGTCAGAGTAGTGGAATATGTTGGGTTTCCCACTGGGTTCCATCCAGTCTCTGGACAGCCTAGAGTATATCAAAATCCTTTCTGATTCTCTGACAAAAAAGAATTGATAAAGGAAGTAATTAGTGGATTTATCTAACTGAAAATTAAAAGTGTTTGGATGTCAACACCCATGATAAAAGTGAACAGAGAATTGAACAAAAATACTTGTCAAATTCATGGTTAATAGTCTATTATAGTCTTAAAATATAGAGCACACACACTGATGAGAAAAACACTGCCTCTGTGATTTAGAAAAATGGTCAGTTGGCAGCACCAATAAGATATCCCACAAATACCCCAAAATCAGATTGCAAAATGGACCCCATCATTTGTATCAGTTACAAGTAACAAAAACAAGCAAGTAACAGAAAAAGTTACTCATACTAGTTTAAACTATAAATGCAAAGACCAGAGGTACACAGTGTACCTCTGGTCTTTGCATTTATAGTGCAAATATTGATCAGAGCTCTAGTTTTATCTGTCTGAGATTCCCTTTGCTCCTCCTCTTTTCCCATGTCCAACTTCTTCCTCAGGCTGGCTGCTCTCATGTTAACAAAAAGTCTGCAGCGGCTTCAGGGTTTCATAGGTTGACATCATTCTCTCTGGATTGAAAGAGAGTGTGTGACCAAGAATTCCAGACAAAACACTTGATCTTTGCATTGATTGGATCATTCTTAAGCCCAACCAAGGACAAGGAAATGCCATGGGCCAATTAGCTTAGACCTGCTTCCTGAAACCGTTTCTTTGGAAAGAGGTGAGATTATCCTGTTCCATCTAAGTCCATCAGAGTCCACCTAGGAGCTGGGTGAATTCAAACCCACCAAACTTCACGGCTGTTATAAAAATGAGATGAGAGAGGAATAATTGTTGGGGAGATTGCCATAAAGTCCACAATATCATCAATGTCTCCAAACATGCCTCCTCCCTTATATTCTCTATCAATCTGCGTTGAGGCCAGAGTTATATTTATAAATCTTGCAAAATCCCTTGTGTAAAACTTTTTAATGGTCCCATGCCACCTATATGATACAGTCCCATTTCTTCATTATAACTTAAAAAGTTCTCCAAGAACTAGCTGTTAGGTCTCAAGACTTGCCTTGCAAGTCTGTCTAGTCTCTTCCCTTGCCCTATTTCCCCGTCTCTCATCCTTTCCATCTACTTTCCAGTACACTGATCTTTTTTCCTTTTCTTTTATCCTTCTTTCTTTTTTCTTTCCCCCAGAGCTTTATGCATACTTTTTTCTTTTACCCAGAGGACTCTTCCCTCACATCTTCAGGGAAATTTGTTTTTACCTCTAAATTCTCAGGTTAGGTGTCCCCTGCCCCTCAGAAGACTATACTGATCTTTTCTACTCCAAGGCTGGGTTAGGTGTCTCTATGCTTTACATGTGTCATCTATCTGCCCCGCTCCTGCTTGTCAGTTCTGTGATGACAAGTTGGTCTTGTTCACTGCTATACCCCTAGTTTCTTCCAATGTTCTCTGACACAAAGAGCATGTACAATAAATATTTGCTGAATAAATAAATGAAGTAACAAAGAAGAAAATATAATATTTGGGGTTTCCTGGGTGGCTCAGTCAGTTAAGCATCTGACTCTTGATTTCAGCTCAGGTCATGATCTCAGGATTGTGATATGGAGGCCAGTGTTGGGCTCTGCATCGAGAGTGGGGCATGGCTTAAGATTCTCTCTCTCTCTCTCTCTTCTTCTGCCCCTTCCTGCACTGTCTTTCTTTAAAAAAGGTGTGTGTGGGGGAAGAAAATATAATAGTTAGTAAACCTATGTAGAGTATTTATCTCTGGACAGAGTCCTCAAGGATAATTTTTTTTATAGTTTTCTATAATGTTCCAAATTTTCTTCTGTAAACCTTTATTACCTAAATTACAAACAGTACAGAAAAAGGTAAGTTATTCCAAATATTAATTGGAGAGTTGATTTCTGGTAGCCTCCTCCACTGATCCTGGCCCTGACCCTGGGAACCTTACAGGGCATATCTGTGCCTTTTGGCACAGAGACATCCATGTTGTTAGTTTTATGTCTTGAGGAGAAAAACAAACAAAAAGGAACAAGTGTGTTTCCCCTCTTTTTTTTTTCTTTCACTCAGACATTCCTGGGCTGAAAGGAAAGGAGAACGAACAGAGCTGATTTTAGAATTTTTTTAATAATCTTTTTAAAATTGTGAAACATACTCTATAGGCAGAACAGTTTATGAAGATATAGTGGAGTTTATAGAAAGACAATAAAAGGAACATCCATGTCATTACCCAGGCTAAGAGATAAAACATTAGCTTATGTCAGAAGCCCCCGAGTATTCTCCCCAAATGTGTTCTTTCACCTGGTCTCAGAGCTAAGGACATTCTGAATTTTATTTATTTATTTATTTATTTCTTTATTCATTTATTTATTTATTTGACAGACAGAGATCACAAGTAGGCATAGAGGCAGGCAGAAAGAGAGGGGGAAGCAGACTCCCTGCTGAGCAGAGAGCCCCATGCAGGGCCCGATCCCATGACTCTGGGATCATGACCCGAGCTGAAGGCAGGGGCTTTAACCCACTGAGCCACCCAGGTGCCCCATCCTGAATTTTATACCAATCTTTCTCTCATTTGGCTTTATTATATTTTTTACCACTTGGGCATGTGTCCCCACACAAAGTTTATTTAACTACTGGCTTAAGGTTCTATATTTTTTAATATCTGTTATGTTTCTTGTCCTCTCTTCTTTGCCTTTTTCTGGGTTGAATGTTTCAATCACTCAGTTTTCCCCTCTTTACTAATTTGGAGTCCAATTGTATGTATCTTAGACAATTTGATAAGACTACATAGGTTCCTGAGGCTCTATCATTTTTCCTCATTATTTTCCCCTCCACTCTCATATTGGATAATTTCTATTGGTTTGCCTTCAAGGTCTCTGGCTTTTCCTTTTGATAACATCCAATCTCCTGCTAATTTCATCAAATGAATTTTTTAAATTTAGGTACTACAATTTTCAGTTTTAGAGTGTCCATATCTCTGTTTTTATAGTTTCTATTTCTCTGTTAATATCCCTTATGTATTCAGTCAGTAAAACCAAATTTTACTTTAATTCTTTGAACATAACTTTTTTGAAGATTTTATTTATTTATTAGAGAGAGAGATAGTGAGAGCCGCACAGGTGGGGAGGAGAGGAAGAAGCAGACTCCCTGCAGAGCAGAAAGGGCAATGTGGAGCTCAATCCCAGGACCCTGGGATCATGACCTGAGCTGAAGGCAGCTGCTTAACTGACTGAGTCACTCAGGTGACCCTGAACATAGTTTTTCCATCCAAATTTTGAAATGTATTTTTTTCCAGGTTGAGAAATATTAGTTGACAGCTATTTTCTCTTAGGATATTAAAGATCCATTCGTGCATTTATTCTTTCAACAAAGATTTGTTGTGTTTGTTAAATACTGGGATAAATAAAATAAAGCATTTCCCTTACGTGGGCACAATCTGGGCCATGTAAGGAAATTATTTCCTATAAGTACAAAAGTAGAGTCATGAAAAGATATACTAATGGTACAGATGATCAATCTGACTGTCCATCAGGAAAGATGTCACAGAGAAAGGTAACATTGAGTTGGGTCCTCTAGTAGAAATACAAGTTTACTAGGTAGATAAGAATTGGGGAAAATTCTGGACATACAGAATGACATGTGAAAAGGCATAAAAGCATGAAACAGTATGCTTACACAGCTTAAAACTGTACAATGTATTACTCTTTCAGATGAGGCTGGAGAGGAGATTTCATCTCTCTTATACTTCCCTTCTTTAGGTAAGCCAGTCCATAGACCTGAGCCTCAATTACCAACCAGTATTTCAAATGATCCTATTCTCCTTGTTTTCTTTTTTTTTTTTTAAAGATTTTATTTATTTATTTGACAGACAGAGATCACAAGTAGGCAGAGAGGCAGGCAGAGAGATGGGGGGAGCAGGCTTCCCTGCTGAGCAGGGAGCCCGATGTGGGATTCGATCCCAGGACCCTGGGATCATGACCTGAGCCGAAGGCAGAGGCTTAACCACTGAGCCACCCAGGCACCCTTTTCCTTGTTTTCTTAAATCCCTCTTTAATGTTTTCGCTCTCTATCTCTGTGGCATGCATTTTGGTTAAGTTCTTAAGTTCTATCTTCTAGTTTTCTAATTCTCTCTTTAGCTGTATTTATCTACTGCTAACCCGTCCTTTGAATTTTTAGTTTTAAAGTTAAAATTTTTTATCTTTAGGAGATCTATTTGGTTTTATTCTAAAGCTGCTTTTCTTTAACTCACATTTTCAAGTTTCCCTACTGGTTTCTTAAAACAATTAAATATATATTATTTTCTCATTTTGATAGTTCCAATATCTGAATTTCTTTAGAACTGATTCTTCCATCAGTTTGTTTCCTGCTAGCCTTTCCTCATGGTCTCTTTTTGCCTTGTATGTTTTGTTTGTTTATTTGTTTTTACTTTTCTTAGGAATTTGTGGACATTCTTTCAGAACTAGGATAGGAAAGTTTCCTCCAGAGATTTGAGTTTGCTTTTACCTTGCACTAGAGTAACTATCTTTCCAAAATCACTTTATGTCAAGTTATTATCTGAAGTTTTGTTAATTTGGGGCTTCAAATTCATGTGAAATAATGGGATGTGGTTAAAAAATTATGAGGGAGATAGTTCTTCTCTCTGTTCCACCCCAAGGATTGAAACATTCACTTTCCTGGGAATGTAGGACTGTAGGCAGGTCTGTATTAGATCACTGTTTTACTGTGGATACAGTCTTTTGGGAATCCAGCTTTAGAGCTATTAATCTCTTAGACTGTCTTGGGCAGATCACGAGTTTCTCTTCTGTCTCTCTGCTCCTCGACTAGAAAAAGTCATGCTCAATTTCACAAAGTTTTATAATGCTGTTAAGACTGAAGCTGGCATCAGGGTTCTATTTATATATACTAAATTAGTCCCTGCATGCATATTCCTCTTTTTTCAGATCATGTATTCCTTCAAGAAGGTGGATTTTGTATTTTATTCAACTTTTTTTTCCCCTCAAAGTTTCCACTCACCTATTTAACAGAGAGAGACACAGCAAGAGAGGGAATACAAGCTGGGGGAGTGGGAGAGAGATAAGCAGGCTTCCAGCAGAGCAGGGAGCCCAATGCAGGGCCTGATCCCAGGACTCCGGGACCATGACCTGAGCTGAAGGCAGACACTCAATGAGCCACCCAGGTGCCCCTTTATTCAGCATTTTTATTTGTTTTTACTGTGAGAAAAGGGAAATACAAATATGGAATGGGGGACCTGTAATGTTAGCTTGAAATCAGTATCAATGTGGACTCTTGATTTTACATGTGTATGTGCATTTGTGTGTGTGTGTGTGTGTGTGTGTGTGTGTGTGTGTTTATCCTAGATCTGTCCATTAAAAGAGTCTAGAAGCAATAATATCCCATAACACATAGATGCCTAGCATCCAGATTTTGGTTTCTAAATTCCATTCCTCACTGAAAGAACTAGGACTCTTTGAGAAAAATGGCTAATTCCATGTCTGAGGAAGTGAAAGGGTATTTGGAGCACTATTTGCTCCAGAAAGCATTTGTACTCAAATACAAATAGAGACGTGTGAAAAGAACATACGAGACAACCTGAAGGGGCTTGCGCTGGCCAAATCTGGGAAAATTTGAGCCTCAGGCAGGAATAACAATGGAAATGGAACATAAAATACTGAATAAACCCCCCCATGAATCCATAGTAATACTTTGGATGGAAGGATGGAAGAAGGGAAGTTTGGGAGAAAGGCCCCTTTTATAGAAGAATAAAGGTCACAGTTTAAGTTTCCCAGACTGGAGAATAGAGATTTGTATATAGAAAGTTCATGGGGGAAGGCTTCTATGATCAACACTCTGGGCACCTCAGAAAGCAGGACTGGACAGACTGGGGAGGTAATCTGTAATGTCATCATAGCTGACTAGTAGCTGTTTTCTTTTTCTTTTTTAAAAAATTGTATTTATTTATTAGAGAGAGAGAGCGAGAGCGAGAGCGCGAGCACAAGCGGGGGGAATGAAGGGCAGAGGGAGAAGCAGGGTCCCGGCTGAACAAGGAGCCTGATGTGGGGCTCAATCCCAGATCCTGGGATCATGATCTGAGCTGAAGGCAGATGCTTAACCCACTGAGCAGCCCAGGGGCCCCAACAGCTGCTCTCAATAGGGAGTTCTGGGGTTGGAATGACTCATCAGAGTTGTCCCAAGTTGGGGCAAAGGTCCAGCAGTTGTATTTCCTCCCACTACATTCTTAGAGATGAGGAACATCCTCAAGGAGCAGCAGTAACCTTGGAGAAAGTAGTTTTTTTCCATACAAGGTGATTTTAGGGGAGGGTCTCACCTAAGAGCTTTCAGCAGACAACACCGACCAGCTGGAGGAGTAAGTGCCTGTCCTCAAGGGGGAACCAGGAAGGCATACCACCACATCCACTATGCCAGATGATAAATGTGGAGAAATGACAGAATTTGATAATTATGATTTTGCAAATGTCAATGTATTCATTGGCCTAGGCTAAGATTACCAACTCCTGGACCATCAATGCTAAAAGGATTTGGTGAAAAGTTATGGGGGAACAAAATGTTCTCATGGTTCTGAAATTTCTCCTCACTTTTTAGTTATTTTAATTTAATTACTTTTTAATTATAAAGAAGGAAAAACTACCTTTACAAGAGAGATCTGACAGAGACCACTTTAAGAGATCAAACTTCATCACACCAGTAATGGGACAAACTGACCTTACATGCCTCCTGGTGTGATGTAATGTGAAGTCCACAGCTTCTTCTATCTTGAATTTTTGCCCACCATTCTAACCTTATCTTTTTTTTTTAAAAGATTTTTTTTTTCTTTGAGAGAGAGAGAGAGAAAGAGCATGAGTTGGGGGAAAGGTAGAGGGGAAGGGAGAAGCAGGCTCCCCCGAGTAGGGAGCCCGACCTTGGGCTTGATCCCAGGACTCCAGGTTCATGACTTGAGCTGAAGGCTGATGTTCAACTGACTGAGCCACCCAGGTGCCCCTATTCTAACCTCATCTAATCATGAAGAAACAATCAGGAAAACCGTGTATGGGATATTCTGTAAGACAACAGGCTTGGACTCATCAAAAATGGTGATGTCATTATGGACAAAAAAGATGGGAAGAATGACTTAGATGAGGGTTTGACAAACTGTAATTCATAGGTCACATCTTGACACACACCCACACCCATTTGTTTGCAAAGGACCTTGGCTGCTTCTGAGCTACAAGAGCAGAGTTGAGTCATTGAAACAGACACCTATCTGGCCCTTCACAAAAAAAGTTTACCAACTCCTGCCTTAGATTAACGATGACTAGAAACATGATGATCTATCAAGTGTATAAAGCTGAACCTTGATTGGATTCTGAATATTTTAAAAGACTGTACAAGAAAATCTGGGGAAAACTGGAGAAACTTTGAATATGAACTATATTGTTATTTATCATATGTTAAATTATATTATTGAATTAATGTTAAGTTTCTTGGGTGTGGTAATGATTTTGTGGTTATGTGGGAGGAGTCCTTCCTCTTTGAAGATATGTGCTGACACAATTAGGAGTTTAATATCAGGATATCTGTAACTTATTCTTCAGTCAAAGAAAATTCTGTGTGTGTGTGTGTGTGTGTGTGTGTGCGCACACGCGCGTGTGTTTATAAAGAAACAAATATAGCAGAGTGTTAGAATTGGTAAACCTAGATAAAGATTATATGGCATTTGTTATGGTAACTTGTTTGACTTTTTACCTTTGAGCTTTTTCCAAGTAAAATGTTGGGAGAAGGGTGCTGGGCTCCATTGGTTGAGTGTATGCCTTAGGTTCAAGTCATGATCCTGGGGTCCTGAGATCGAGTCCCTCATCAGACCCCCTGCTCAGCGAGAGTAAGCTTATCTTTTTCTCTCTCCTTCTGCCTCTCCCACTGCTTGTGCTTGTTATCTCTACCTCTCTAAATTCATAAATTTAATTTATAAATTAATAAATTAATAAATTTATTATTTATTAATTAATAAAGTTATAAATTTATTAATTAATAAAATCTTTTTTAAAAGCTGGGAGAGAAAGTGAAAGAAAACTTTCTTAATTCTTAATCTGGTTAAATATCCAGAAGTCAGTTTTCAGACTTAAAGTGATTCATTTAATTTTCTCAGAATGTAAAGTTGAAAAAATTTGAAGGGACAGTTCTCAGGCTTTGGGGGCTGCCCTGCGGTTGGATAACAATCAGGCCAGGGGCTGTGGAAGAGAGAGGGAAAAGAATAAAAAAAAGGGTGGGGGCATTGAAGTCCAAGGAGCAGGGAGAGTGGGGAGAAGGAAAGTGGGCCCAGAAGGATAGAAGTTGGGGACATTTCTGCAGATCTGACCCAGGTCCACTCTAAGTCCTCTGACCAGAACCAAGCAAATGCGTATATTCTCATGATAGCAGGTGCGAGAAGGCACCAGCCGACCTTTCTCAGACCTCTGGCTGTGGGGGTGTTATGGACCACTGTGCTTTGAGGTGGCACCCAGCACCAGGACATCCCTTCCCAGGAAACACGGGGCTCTTCTGGCAGTGACTTTGGCTCCATGACACCCAGTGGCCTTGCCCCAACTATCCCTCTGTCCAGCAGGGGACATAGTTACCTGATGATCTGAAAGCTGTCCAAGCTCCCCATGCTTCCCAACTTCCTCGCAGGTCCCTGTGTATCTCATCCCTTCCCAACCTGGCTCTGCCTCTCTGAGGGCCTGAAGTAGCAGAAACCCTAACTCTAGGCACTAGTGTTAGGTTTATTTGCCATCTGGGAACACCAGGGCACATAGGGCTACAGTGAATTGCCTCGAGTTCTGCAGCCAGTATGAGGCCACACTGAGACTTGAACCCACCTGCGTACCCACCATCTGCTCTCAGTTACCCTTTCACACAGGGGATGATAGAGTCTGAGGCAAGTTCAGAGGCGAACCCGCTGTCATGTAGCTACTGTGGCCCAGATGCCCCAGAGTATGTATTAATCCAGTAAACATCAGCCCTCAGCAGTCTGGAGTCTTGGGTTCCCTTGGGTGGGGATGACATCTCCCTGTGCCTTCCTGGAGTCACAGGGGCAGCTCACAGGTGTTAGGGTCTAGGGTCAAGTCTGTGCTCTTGGATGGCATCCCCCATGTTTCACCAGACACCAGCCATCCCCTGCCTGGCATCCATGTCTCCTGGGAAGCTGTATGCAGGATACCTTGGAGATTCTGAGCATCTGCGGGCTTGCTGGCTTCCATGTGCATCTGGGGAAACTGTCTTGCTCCTCAAAGGGTCTCTGGCCAGGTCCCAGAAAGGGCTGGGGCCACATGCCTCCTGCTTCTCCTTCTCCTTTTGCATCACCAGGCCCACAGAAGCAGGTACTCACCAGTCACCCCCCCAAAAGACTGTATCCTGCTCACCAGGGAACAGCGCATGTCTGGGTTCTGGGAGGGCTTGGACGGCCCATTCTGTCCCAGCAGAGGTTCAGACTTGCATCTGCCTTAGTATATGAAAACCCTGCTCTTCTAGGAATCAGTGCTGGAAAGACCTGGAAGACAGGGGAGTAACAGTAGCTAGTATACAAAATGATGACTTGGATATGGGGATAGCAATGCACATAAACAAGGAGAGAGAAGACAGAAGGGAGGGTACATCTCCAAAGACGTCAAGTCCCCACCCGGAGCAGGTCCTTCAGATGGCAGCAGGCCCAAGGGATGTTTGCTTGGCTTGTCTGGACTTCGAGGGCTGCTGGGTGGGTTTGCCTGCATGTCAGCCAGAAGTTCTGAGACCCCAGGATCACTGCTCTCTTCATCCATCGCTGACCTTCTCAGCTCGCTCGAGGTTGGGTTTTTATGGGGCTGCTTTCTTCCTCTTCTGCAGACAGAAAATCCACACTTCCAAGTTATAAAGCCACTGCCACTGCCCTGTACCAACTTGCCTTACTTTCTGGCTTGTGTGTGTGTGTGTGCATGTGCACGCATGACTAGGTGTGTGCACATGCGTGCATGTTGTATCTGGGGCTCTCTCTCTGCCCCACTCGCTCCTGGCTGCACAGCCCCCAGGACAGGAAGAGTGCTGGTGGGTCTTTTAAAGAGCTGACACAGAGAAAAGTTTGCCCCACAAAGGCGAGCCCTGTGTCCTCTCTCAGGCGGTGGCCTCTGACTGCAGTGGCCTGGGGAGGAGTGGCCGTGAGGTCTGGACTGGGCTGTAGGAAGCTAGAGCAAGAGATTGTGCTTTGCGGGAGGTCAGTGGGCAGTGCTGGGAAGGGGAGGCCAGCCTCATGGGCCCCAGAGGTAGTGCATCTGGCAGATGAGGGAGCTGTGAGTGACAGCAGGGAGGGGCTGTTTGGCAGAGGGTCCAGGGGTATGGGACAGTGGTGAGCAGGCCACTCTCAGGGCTGGCTGTGGAGGGAGAGAGGGGCAGGACCCAAGGGGTCCCTTCAGCCCCCTGTGTCTGGTGACTGTGTGGTTCCTCCTCCTCCTGTGCTGTGAGACCACACTTAGCACACCAGCCTCTTCCTCACCAGGCTGAAAAATTTCCCATCTAGCTGGTTTCTAAGTCTGCCACCACAGTACCCACATTACCTAACACCTCTGCCTACCACCTTCCTCCTCTGACCTTGGACAACCCCCCCTGAGGCTCTGCCACCCTGGGGTAGGGGCATACACTGTCCATCTTTTCTCTCATTCCCTCTCTCCAGATCCATGCCATTTGGAATGTGTGCCAGGCCCTATAGGGCAGGAAAAGTCAGGGGATTTTCACCTAATATTTTTCTGGTTACCTTTCAAACACTTAAATTTCTCAGGCAATGGTAAAAAGGGAAGTTTCTGTTTTTCTTTCTGTCTAGAATCTAAGAAGATTCCTTGGGCAGGAGGAGGATGTTGGGAATGTATAGACATTGGTCCCAAAGAGCAAGGCACAGTCCTTGCCTCGTGGCAGAGGCCTGGACATGCTGCAGGGTCTTTAATCGTCCGGAGGCCTGGGGACAAAAGGGATCTGTGCCCTGCTTCCTGGTCAGAGGCCTGGAAAGGAGCAGACCCCTAAACAGGGAATGGATCTAGGCAGATAGGGCCATAACCAGCATAACCCGTACTGGGTTGTGGTGCAGCTCAGGGAATTCTGGGCCCATGGGTGGCATAGACAAGTGAGGACAGAAGGTGGATGGGAAGACCAAGGCAGACCAGAAGGGGAGCCGGTCTACTTGCATGGCTCAGTGGCTGGTGTGTAGAGGGGAAGGTGGCTGTCTGGTGGGCACGTGCATGGAGAGAAGGTATGAAGGCAAGGACACCTATTGGGTAGGATTGCAAGCAGCTGCAAGCAGCAGAAAATCCGGCTCCTGGTGGCATCGACAGCTTTATGACTTCCACACTAGGGCAGCCCAAGTGCATACAGCACTGTCAGTGTCACGCAGGCCACCGGCACCTCACCCCTTCCTTCTTTATCATCCTTTTTCTCTGAAAAAGAAGGAGCAAGCTGTGGGTTTTGATTTAGGAAATAAATTTAGTTCACACAAATGATACATCCTTAAAAAATGAATTAGGATTATAGAAGTACATTCTTCTTTAGTTATATTTAAATATAGTTCACAAATATGAGTGAGCTAACTATAGCTACTTCTGTAACTTCAAGTTGCCTTCTACTCAGCCAAATGGCAACATTGTAGCAGTGGAAACAGTCACTATTTCCCCTCTTCTCCACCCTCCCACCACCTGCCCAGCTTTATTGAGATATGATTTACATGTAACATTGTATACATTTAGGATGTCATCCTGGGGGTTCTTGGGTGGCTCAGTGGGTTAAGTGTCTGCCTTTGGCTCAAGTCATGATCTCAGGGTCTTGGGACTGAGCCCCTCATCAGGCTCCCTGTTCAGCTGGGAATCTGCTTCTCTCTCCCTCTGGCACACCCCCCTTTCTGCTCGCTCTCCCTCCCTTCTCTCTCTCTCTCTCAAGTAAATAAAAAAGATCTTTATATTGGGGAAAAAAGAATGTACAACTAGATGATTTGACACACATAGATATTGCAAATTGATTACCACAATACCCATCACCGTACTTATCTTGCTTTGTGTTTGGTGAGAAATGTTTAAGATCTCCTTTCTTGGCAAAGTCCAAGTATTGTTAACTGTCGTCACCATACTGCAATTAGATCCTCAGAACTTACTAGTCTTACAGCTAGAAGTTCATATTCTTTCACTAATGTCTCTCCATTCCCCCTGCCTCCAGCCCCTGACAATCCCCATTCCACTCTGTTTCTATGAATTTGGCTTTTTTAGACTTCACATATAAGCGAGATCATACAATATTGGTCTTTGTGTGTCTCATTAATTTTTTAAACATGATGACCTCGAGTTTTGTTCATATCGTCTCACGTGTCAGGATTTTCTTCTTTTTTATTGTTGAATAATATTCCATTGAATATATATATCACATCTTTTCTTATCCATTCACCCATCAATGGACACCTAGTTTGTTTCCATATCTTGGCTGTTGTGAGTAATGAAATGAACGTGAAGGTGCAGATATCTGTTTAAAATAATGATTTTATTTCCTTCAGGTAAATGATCAGAAGTGGGATTGCTGGGTCATATGGTGGTTCTTTTTAAAATTTTTTTGTGGATCACTTCTTGGCCCTTTGGCTAAGATCAAGTGTAAAATTTTTTTTTGTGGAACCTCCATACTGTTTTCCACAGTGGCTGCACCAGTCTCTTATCTTTTGATACTAGCTATTCAAACAGGTGTGATTTGGCATCTTGTAGTGGTTTTGATTTGCATTTCCTCAATGATGGGTGATGTTGAACAACCTTTCATGTATCTGTTTGTCATCTGTATGTCTTCTTTGGAAAAAAGTCTATTTGGGTCTTTTTTCTGCTTGGATTATCACTATTTTTTAAAAAAAGATTTTATTCATTTATTTGACAGATCACAAGTAGGCAGAGAAGCAGGCAGAGAGAGAGGAGGAAGCAGGCTCCCTGCTGACCAGAGAGCCCGATGCAGGGCTAGATTCCAGGACCCTGAGATTATGACCTGAGCCAAAGGCAGAGACTTTAACCCACTGAGCCACCCAGGCGCCCCTATTTTTTTTTTTTTTTGCTCCATTTATTTTACCCCTGTAAATCTTTACTACTTTATCAACATCTTGCACATTCTAAATAGCAGCTGCTGAATGTACCCAGCATATGTCAGTAAACACAGAAGTCATGTATTTCCAAGGGTCAACTTGTGCTAACTACAGAGCAGAATAACACCTCTTGCATTTCCCCCTGCATATTCTGGTAAGCAAAACTGTGTTCATGAAAATACATGCAAAACTTCAGGTCCTGCCTGAGACCCGTGGTGGGTCCAAACCTGAATATGCAGCTCTAGGACTTTGGGATACCACCAAAGGTTCCTTGGGATACCTGTGGACACGAGGTCTCATGCTACATATTCTCACTCCCACTCTGCTCTTATGGAGGGAAGAGAACTGAGATGCCCATGGGAAGGGTCCTAAATACTGGAATTAAGGCCAGTAGGGCTTGAGGTAAGAGCAGCTCAACTGTGCCATCTGGGGCAGCTGACAGAGGAAATGAGTTGTGAGTCTGTGTTAGTCCCTGCCTTGGGCTAGACACTGGTGCAGCTGCTTGCATAGTGATCTCTCATTTTCTCCTGTGTATATAGGCACCAACACCCCATTGTTCTGATGAGTTAAACACAGTCAGAGCAGGGATGCTTAACCTTCAAGTCCAGGCTCATTAGGAAGGGTGAGGGTAGATCTTCAGGCAATAGACTGTAGCAAGATGGCCCTGGGCTCTTTCTGGTCTCACAGAAGGCTCTGCGGAGCAGAAGTGCTGGACCCAGAGGTGGTACATCTGTAATATTTGGAAAGAAGAGGAAGTCTGTGGGGCAGGCATTCCCTTAGGCCTGCGAGTAGACAAAGGTTATCAGGGTAAGTGGAATAGAATGTCCTGAGAAACTAAGGTTAATTACCTGGGTCCTTACATCTCCTAGGGTTGCTCTGACATTAAATTTAGGGTCTCCACACAGTGCTTTTATTGTCCTCTGTGGCCAATAAAGGTACAGATTTCAGATATTGTCTCAACTCTACACTATTGCCATTGCACTATCCCTAGACTGAGCATTTTCAAATATCCCTCCTTCTGTAAGGTTCTGCTGCCATTTTACTGGTTCATGTCTCTTCAAGTAAAATACCCGGATGCCTTAAGGTGTGACAAACTGACTGTGATAAACACTCCAAAGAATGGGCATCAGCATCCCATGGCCATTATTCCCCAGACTGTGTATCTGCCTGTGCTTTGAGTAATGATGAATTAATGCAGTATGATTTCTGCTACCTCTGATTAACTGAGATCGTGACCATGATAACCATGTTGTAGCTAAAGAGTCATTTTCTTGACTCAGGTTTGAAAGGAATCTGGCTAGCAGCCTCTGGGACAGCTCCTTGCAATATTTCATTAAAATGCTAATGAACACATAGGACAAACTGGAAATGCCAAGTAATGCCATGGATGAAGACTAAACACAACCTTGACAGAATGGGGAGAAATCTGCATTGACTATAAGGCAGGGTCAATTGAAAAGAGAAACTACTGTGACTTTTGCCTTATGAAACAAAAAAATAGTGAATGACATCAGGTAACAACATTTGTAATATATATGAAAGACAAAAGACAATTCTGTTTCCACTGTAACAAGCTCTTAAAAATCAATTTTTATGGACAGAAAAGCAGGAGAATGAAACTGGACCACTTTCTTATACCACATACAGAAATAAACTCAAAATGGATGAAGGACCTAAATGTGAGACAGGAAGCCATCAAAATCCTAGACACAAACACAGGCGGCAATCTCTTTGACCTTGGCCACAGCAGCTTCTTGCTAGACTTCTCTCTGAAGGCAAGGGAAACAAAAGTAAAAATTAACTATTGAGACTTCATCAGGATAAAAACCTTCTGCACAGCAAAGGAAAATAATCAACAAAACTAAAAGGCAATCTATGGGATGGGAGAAGATATTTGCAAATGACATATCAGATAAAGGGCTAGTATCCAAGATCTATAAAGAACTTATCAAACTCAACACTCAAAGAACAAATACTCCAACCAAGAAATGGGCAAAAGACATGAACAGACACTTTTGCTAAAAGACATCCAGATGGCCAACAGACACATGAAAAAATGATCAATATCACTCAGCATCAGGGAACTACAAATTAAAACCACAATAAGATATCACTTAGGCGGCTGCCTTCGGCTCAGGTCATGATCCTGGTGTCCTGGGATCGAGTCCCACATCGGGCTTCTTGCTCCGCAGGGAGCCTGCTTCTCCCTCTGACCCTGCCTGCCACTCTGTCTGCCTGTGCTTGCTCTCACTCTCTCTCTTTCTCTGACACAATAAATAAATAAAACCTTAAAAAAAAAGATATCACTTCACACGCATCAGAATGGCTAAAATGAACAACACAGGAAACAACAAATGTTGGCGAGGATGCAGAGAAAGGGGAACCCTCCTACACTGTTGGTGGGGATGCAAGTTGGTGCAGCCACTCTGGAAATCAATATGGAGGTTCCTCAAAAAGTTAAAAATAGAGCTATCCTACAACCCAGCAATTGCACTACTAAGTGTTTATCCAAATGATTCAAAAATAGTGATTCAAAGGGGCACATGCATCCCCCAATGTTTATAGCAGCAATAGCCAAAATATGGAAAGAGCCCAGTTGTCATTTGAAAGATGGTGGATAAAGAAGATTTGGTGTATATATACAATGGAATATTACTCAGCAATCAAAAAAATGAAATCTTGTCATTTGCAATGACATGAATGGAACTAGAGGGTATTATGCTAAGTGACCTAAGTCATTCAGGGAAAGACCAACTATCTGATTTCCCTCATATGTGGACTTGAAGGAAACAAAACAGATGAATATAGGGAAAGGGAAGGAAAAATAAGATAAAAACAGAGAGGGAGGTAAACCATAAGATATTCTTAATCATAGGAAATAAACTGTGGGTTGCTGGAGGGGAGGTGGTTGGCAGGATCTGGTAACTTGTTATGGGTGTTAAGGAAGACACATGAAGTAATGAGCACTGGGTGTTATGTACAACTGATGAATCACTGAACTCTACCCCTGAAACTAATAATACATTGTATGTTAACTAAATTGAATTTAAATTAAAAAAATTAAAAATCAATGTTAAAATGTCAAACATACCAATAAGCATGTGCAAAAGCCACCAAGAGACAATTCACACAAAAAAATTAATTCCCTCAGTAAATGTTTGTTGAGTTCCTACTATGTGTCAGACACCATTTGAGGGACTGTGGATCTGGTCTTTCCATGCTAATGTGGAAGAGAAATCAGAAATAGGCAAATAATCTAATAATGTCAGGTAGAGATAAGGGTAAGAAAACAAATAAAGTTGGGGATAGAGATAGGGAGTGAGGATGGTGGGGAGGGGTTATATTTTAGACAGGGAGATTTGTAAAGGCCTATCTGCAGAGGTGACACTGAAGCAGAGACTGAGTGAAGATAGGTTGTGAGCCATGCACAGATCTGGTAAAAGATACTCCACACAACTCCCAAGAAAAGAAGTTCCCAGAGAAAGAGGCAAGTACAAATGGCCTGTGGTAGAGAAGAACTCAGCCTGTTTTAAGAGCTCAGGGGCCAGAGTGACTAAACAGAGATGGGAGGAAAGTTTGGGATGTGAGACTAGAAATTAGGCTAGGCCTGGATCCCAGCAGAGGGTTGGGCTCATCCTAAGGGAGGAGGTAGCTTCTGGGTGACCCTGAGGAGAGAAGTGACATGATCTGAATGGAGCATTAAGA